>NC_090436.1:258941266-260196766 GCF_031143425.1 Pleurodeles waltl | reverse complement strand
GTATAAAGTGCATTCATTTATCACACTGTACTGCATATGTATTTCAACCAAACACCTTTTTTCCTAACCAACATTATTAACTCATCTTTTACTGTTACTCTTAATATTTACTGTATTCTGCATTTCATTGAGCCTGACGAAAGATCTTCGAATAGAGATTACTCCCTCTTCACATACTACTACAAACACCCAGCACCTTCTGAGGAGATGTCAGTGGCAACCTAAATCTCTCTCTACTACCTTGTACATATATTCATTACACTAGGAAAAGTTATTGGCAGAGATACCACTGTGCATCTGCATCCTTCTATGTACATCCACAAATGAACAGACATTTTTCCACAAAGTTGGAACTAAGCTATACTACATCTAATCATTACACTGTAGTGAGATATTAATGGAGATGTCACTACCTCACCATATTCTACTTCAGTGCTTCTCAAACTTTTGTCTTCTATGGACTCCCACTTTATCATTATTGGAATCTGTGGACCCCCTACTGAGTCATTACTGGAAGTTGGGGACCTGGGCCTAAATATTGTCAATGATTTGAACCTCTATACACTACACACAAAAAAAACATTAACAAGCATTTATCAAACACAAACACAAATGATATCACATTTAATTTAATTTGCAAACAAATATAAATACAAAATATTAAAACATTAATTTTAATAGGGAGGTTGGAAATTTTCTAAATTAATTTGAAGCCACACATAGTCCATACTATATTCTGTTTGGTGCACCAGCACTGTTCCCACAAACCAATCTGAGAATACTAATTTTTTTTACCCTCCTATTTCAAATTCCTTGACATTTACAGCATGTTTTGAAATGTTCATTTCTTTATGTATATACACTTTATTATTCTGCTAATAATATTTAATTTCCCAAGCAGTCATGGATCCCTTGAGGAGGCTTTGTAGACCCCCAGGGGCCCCCAGACCACAGGATGGGAACCACTGCTCTTCTTCATACATTCATCAGAGTACTGGAGAAATGCCCTCTTTCACAGATCTTTCTGTGAAAGACCAACAGATACCAGCTGTGGCTCTGCAGGTGATGTTATCTGTCAAACAATCACAGGAACAGCTGTGAAGCAAAGGAGCTTTATTGAAGATAATTAGGTGTCTCACAGCTCATAGTATATGGTATTAACCTTCTATTCCAACATTCCAGTGCTTGTGCTTTTGTATGTCCTTTTTAGATTGAGAACATTCAACCCTATCGTAGTGAAATGTCTTAATATGCTGACAGCTGTTCTACCTTGGGCTATGCCAGTTGTTAAAGGTTCTCTCCTTTTTTATGGTCCTTTGGTTCAGAGACTTGAACAGCTGGTATAGTCCTAAGCAGTGTGCTGGAAACAAAACAACAGAGAAATATCTTTTCACACACTACGACACATATTCATCACCCAACAGAAAGCCCTTACTGCAGAAGCCAGGTCCTCCCCACAATCTGCAATGTACAGCTGTTTTCTAAGAGTGACCACTGTGTAGGGAGGTGAGTTCCTTTATAATGTCCCATGTGTACATTAATTTCATAAGGCTCTGGTTTTACCAAAGTACCACTAATTGACATTGTACTATATATGCACATTCAAACCCCAGAGAGGCGCTCTCTGGTTAATATGCTGAGATGAAACATTGATACAAGTGTGACTACAGGCTCGCCTTACTACCGGAGGACATATGGAGCAAAATTCATGCTTTTCACATGTATCACAGAATATAGTAACAAGTGGGTGAAAAGTGCATTTGCGCATTCAGAGTGTGTGAAGTTGCTATTCTTTGCTGTTATTGGATCGTCTAACTAGGAGTAGTATCAGGGAGTGAAATTCTCGGTCCTCACAAAATCCACAGGGAAGGATGGCTTGAAACATGTAGACCATGTAGAAAGAAGGGTATTAAAATAAAACACATTTTCTACATTTTACAATTTTAATTATACAGTCTGGAGGACAGAATAAAACACAGCTTTCCTACCCAGCAGGTATTTTTTATTTATGACGAAACCCCTCCAACTTATATTTAACATCATTTGGTATATACCATTCAGTGCTCCCACGTATCTCACAGGCAGCAGAATGTCCCATTCTACAGCTGAATGGGAGGAACCCTATGATTAAGCATGTCACTAAGGGATCACCCTGGTGGGTGTGGGTTATGCAAAAAAAGTCTTGCAATTTGCCTTCCTGTAGGAGGTTTAGCACACTATGAATTAGGGGTCCAGTTCTTTTCAGTGTATTGTACTATATATACACCTATCATTCCGGGGAGGAGCATAAGCAGAGAAGCTAATCTTTCAAAGCATCCCATTATGTGTACATACCACTGAAAAGAGAGGTTTCTGCAGGCAGTGCAGTCTTTTCCCATACAGTATCATACAAAGGCATCCAAAAGCATTACCTTTGGAAGAAACATCTGTAGGCAAGAGTGTTCCTCTCCCCATCCTAGTATATTCACCTTGGAAATAAAATATTATTTTGTGTTTAAAAAAGCCCTAGGAATTTACTGAAAAGAAAAGGTTATCTGTAAAGAGATGGCAGCAGAGATGCCAGTAGCTCCTGATAGCCTACTAACCATGAGTATTACCCTGGGTGCATGTGTGAATGGAAAATTCACTCTCTCTCCACCTACACTACTATGGACTCACGTCACCTTGGGAGGACATCTGAGGAAGAGATTAGTCTATGCATAACCATCATACAACCAAGAGATCTTACCAGAGAAGCCAGTCCCTACTTGCACCCTTCTCTGTAAGTTCATTCTCCGAAATAGACTTTTCAGAAGAGAGGCTAGTTGCTAGAAAAGCTCTACTACACCTCTCTCTTTGGGAAAAGGCCTCAGCAGAGATGTCAGTACATCTCCATACTCTATTACACATAATCATCTCAGAAGGAGGTCTCACTTAAGAAGCCAGTTCATCCTCATTACCTGCTATCCATAATTAAATGCATGAGCTTATGAGAGGCTTAGAAGAGTTAGTTTCATTTTACAAATATCGAGAGAATGGTGCTGTTTTGGTACTGCTAATCCAGCGAGAGTCCTGCAGGAGTTTAACCCCTCCGAAAAAGGGAGAGGTAATACAAAATATGCAGATAATGATGAAGGTATAGGGTAACCTTTAAGGGAGCCTTTTTTCCTATTTTTGAAGTTTGAACTTTTATGCCATTTTTGAACAATTTTTAATTTTTGTTGTTGTGCTATCTCATATTTCAAGGAAAAACAAAAACATATATCTTCACTCAGAAGATGCGAAGGAAAACAAGAAATGTAAACTTGGAGATGAGACAAAAAAGATACCAAAATCTACTGTTCTGGTGTGCCTGGAATAGGTTGTTTCAAGCACTTCTGCTCATTTCAGGGGCAAAAATAATTCTCCCACAAAGTCGACAGTTGACCACCTTATTCAGATAGGCAGGATTGCAATCTGCCTCCCTGGCCTGAACCTCTGGAGGTACTACATATCCAAGATGTGCATTAGTTGTACTAGTGGGATTCATTGAATGCATAACGCGCCACATCCCAGTGTTGCCAAAATAATATTGTTTGCGTCTGTAATGAAACAATTGCTTGTGGCACTACTTACATGTCACTATCCTTGATGACACATTTTAGCTCCTTTGTTTGTTATAAAAAATCCTATACCAAGGATTCCTCTGTGGCTTACGGACATTCAGATGAAGTGGATGGCCCTGTCTCCTGATTTGAATCACTGGAAGAAGCCATGATTTTTCATAGTTTCTTTCCTGAAAAAATTATCTTTCCTATAAACAGTGAAATGTAATGCAGAGGCCAGCAGTAGATATGGACATACCCAAAAGGTTTTCCCAAATGAGGAAAGTAAGGTAGATACTTCCTGTAATAACGTAAAACAGTATCAACCAATCAAATCTCTTCTAAGGATGTGTCTGCATTGTGAGAAAGTCATCCTTTTTGCCCTGATCGCCCCATTTGTTGACTAATACTGCTAGTTACTGACTCTGACTGTGCTTTGGGCTCTGAAAACCAGGCAAGGGCCAGTGTTCTGTTTGAAAGGAATATGGTAATTAGGCATAATCATAATTGGCTCTGACAACCTACCTGTAGGACCCTAGTATATGATAAGGCATGTTGGTTTAGGGACCCCAGTGGAGTTAAGACACTTATGGGTGCACTGCTGTGGTGTCTGTTGTCAATGTAAAGGCAGCCCAGACTCGCAGACCCTGCAGCAACATCTCCTACTTGGTCAGCCTTTAGCAGGCTGGCCAGGCAACCTTAATGAGGTGTGAAGTGGCCTGGGGAGAAACAAAGGAATCATCTGGTGGAGGAGAACTGCAGCAGCAGATGCAAACCAGGAAGGGGGGTGGGTGGCTAAACTGGCCTTTAAATGGGAAAAAACAGTTGGGATAGAAATCAGACCTCCCCATTTCCTGCACTCCCAGCCAGATAGGAGCCCCTGTAATTAGAATAGGAGAGTAACTGTAAAGGGAGTGTAGGGAAAAGTTAGCTGCAGCTGTGGATGGGCTCAGCCATACCTGTACCTTCAGGAGAGATTTGTTCCATCTTGCATTTTTGGGAAAAGGTGCTTTTTTGGACAGAAATGTACCACACTTTGCAGGAAGAGGTCATGACACAGGGTGGCACTCTGCACCCCATTGGTCAGGGATGCCCCCTTGTTTGCCAGCCCAGAAACCTGGATAAACGTAAGAGAGCTGCCCAGCAACTCAGATCCCTGCTGGAAGAAAGCAGAAGAAAAAGGACTGCTCTGATGAACCTCAAGTCTGCACCAAGAAGGACTGCACTCTGAAGGACTACACCTACTACACACATTGGGCTTCAACACAAAATGACTTTGCCTTCCTTCTTAGGATCCAGGAGTGGCCTCCCTGTAAGCAACAAGTACAAAGGAACTATTAAGAGTCGCCTGAATCAACTCCTGCAAGAAGAGCCCAGTTCACCAGCGTCCAGTGGACTTTTAGGAATTTGACCAGATGCATTGTGTGAATTGTAGTACCAACTCTCCAAGGACCAACTCACAGCTTCTGGAACATTGGTTGGTGTTGTGGACCCTTCAATACCCCAAAATTACCTTTTGGAAGAAGATCCAGAAATTTGGAGCATTTTTGGAAAAAAGCTCCATGAGCCCGTCTTCAAGAACCAGGCTGTTCATGTTGAAATGTAACCAGACTGAATTTCAGGTTTACCCACTGAAGTTCCAAAGCTCTTCGACGATGAGATAAAAAGACCTCCAGAATTTCACTGAGGCCTGCTGGCCAGCCTTGCTCGACATCAACAGAAAAAGAACCTGAAAAGAGACTAAGGCCTATATTTATACTTGTTTAGCGCTGGTTTTGCTTAATTTTTTGATGCAAAAGCAACACAAAGTTACAAAATAGAATTGTATTTTGTAAGTTTGCGCCGCTTTTGTGTCAAAAAGCGGCGCAAATGCGGCACTATAAAAAAAGTATAAATATGGGCCTAAGGGTCTCATTACGAGTTTAGTGGTCTGTGTGCCGCCATGGCGGCAGTGAGCTGACCTTCCTCTGGTTAGCAGTCAGACTGCCAGATTATAAGTCATGTTGGACTATGGAGCAACCACCACCTTGGTCCTAACGGCACCGCCTGCCAAAACACAGACCGCCACAGTCGTGAAGCTGCACAAAGAGGCTGGTGAAGCCTGTGTTTCCACTGGGCACATTATGAGGTTGCACACTGCAAGTGTGACCATGGTGATCCAACCACCACATCTCAGCAGGCAGAGATGGGGACTATAAATGGAGACACTCACATACAGACAGCCTAAGATGTCTGGTGCTGCCATGGAGCCACATGTCCTGCCACTACTGAGGACCTTTGAAGGTGCACAAAATCAATGCCGCTGTGGGTGCAACTGATGGTAAGTACACACTTCCATCTGTGTTATTAACCATAACAACAGATTGTTGCGCCGTCGTCCACATGATATGGGGGTCATGCTACGGGTACCAAGTACACATCTCATTGTGTCCCAGGTCAGAAATTACATACAAAGAAGGACACATTCACAGTACACCTCCTTTGGTCAGGTCGCTCACACTGCAACACAACACTCCACAGACATACATATCCACTTATCTCAGGCACAGGGAGAGTGAAGTGTACACAACATTGTCTCACACAGCACCAACAACATACCAACATCACATGTACCAGTAAAACTCACACACTCACTTTGCACACATGCCATGGACTGTCGTCACACACAACACATATATGTATGGATGCGGCATGGAACACAAACAACACTCCCAGTAAATAGCCCTGCAAAGGACACACATCTTCTACAGCTTCCACATACAAACCTCACAATGCAAATAATACTGCACAACTGGGATGGAGCCAGCAGGAACACCCAGGGAAGGAGGCTGCACTGGGACACATATCACCTTGAAGCTGCCTCCAAAACAATTATTGCTCAAGAACTGGCCCTTCAGGTATCTCTGGGACAAACAATACTAGACCCAAATGACATGCCTATCTGCATAACATAGAAGTCCAAGTCAACAAAGCACATATAACTCCAACTGCATGGGACATATGGCTACACAAAGTAGCTGCAAGGTACACACAGCTAAATGGAGACATGCCCTGTCTAATGAAAACAAAGGTAGCACCATTGAACACATTTCATGTCTGCCCAACAAACTCAAGCTGACACATATCGGATGAATCCATAATCCATAATAGGGGGACAAGTCTAACACCATACATGTTCACATTGGACAATACAAGATGAAATACTTACCATACCAAACAGTACACAATGTCATGGCACCACCAATGATTTTTCACACACATATCCATACAGTAAACATATACCCTTGTCTTGGAGGACACCTGCACTGCCCACAAAGTCAGATATTGCAAACAACAGTAAATGGATCAGCAAGCAGTCTAAAGCACACACAAGGCAGACAACACAAGTTACACGGGACCAACATAAATGTAGAAAAAGAATCGCAGGACAAATGTAAACTCCAAAAATCAACTCTTTGTGTTTATTAAATAATAAAGATGAGAAGTCCAGTGCCATTAGCCAGTCCATGCCTGTTGGCACAGGCACATCATGGTGTTGTCACTTAACTCCTAACTGCCAGGGAACCACCACAGGAAGGGGCATCAATTGGGCAGGCAGGCAGGCCCCTCAGGGAATTATCTTTGGGGGAGGTCAGATTTGGGAGAGGGGTTTGGTGGTGGGAGGGGTGGTCTGCTTTTTGGGAGGGGTGGGCTTCTTCTTGTGTTGGAGAGGTATGGGTGCTTGCAGGGTCAGGGGAGGCTGTGGAGGTGGAAGGGAGGGGCTGTCAGGTGCATGGGGCCCTCTTGCGTTTGGGATGGAGTTGAAGAAGCTTCAAAAGAGCAAGGTCAAACAAAAAACTTTCCTAGGGACATGTGGGGATTTGGGTTGAGGGAGTGGTTGTCTGCTGTGTTGGTGTGGATGTCATGGGTGCATGCTTCTGGGAGGTATGCTTGTCTTTGGTAGGTGTCTGTTGGGTGGCTGAGTGAGTTTGTGTGTCTTGGGGTTCTGGGAGGTGCAGGTGTTAGGGATGGAGTGATGGATGTGTGTGTGTCTGTTGGGGTGGTGACTGTGGGTATGCTGGATGTGGTGAATGTCTGTGTGTCTATTTGGGTGGTGCCTGCAGGTATGGTGCTTGTGGTGGATATCTCAATGTCTGTTGGTGTGGTGTCTGTGGGTATGCTGGGTTTGGTGAATTTGCCCTGACTGTTGTTCTGGTACCTGTGGGTATGCTTGATGTTGTGTGTAATATTGGGGGTTGTGGGGGTGTCTGGGGAAGTGGTGACTGTTGTTGTATTTGTGGGTGCTTTGGGTAGGTAGAGGAAGGTGGATTTGGATTGGCAAGAGGTAGGCGGAGTGGGGCAGAAGGTGGGGGGTGACTGGCTGCCATGAGTGAGTAGGTCGGAGCCTGAAAAGATCTCTGTAGATCTTGCACCATGAATGCCTTCCAGGGTTGCATTCACTTGTTGGAGTTGGGTAGCCAATCCCTGGATGGCATTCACAATGGCTGGCTGACCCACAGATATCATTCTCAGGAGGTCAATAGCCTCCTCACAGAAGGCAACAGGGGTAACAGGGTGGGGCGGAGGCACCTGCCACAAAGGAGATGCCCACGCTCTTGGATGAGCGGGCATAACCAACTGAGTGGAGATCAACAGGGAGGGCAGTGATAGAAGTTGAGTGGCAGACAAAGATGGTACAGGGAGATGACCCAATGGGTCTGCCACCACTAGGGAATGTCCACCTGAGGAAGAATCTGATGATGAAGAGGATGTCCCAGTCTCCCCTGTGGCACTCCCCTTTTCCTTCCAGGCCACTGGGTTGTTCTGTGTGGGTGGTGTCTTGACCTGAGGTCTCATGGCCAGATGCTTCCCCACTCAGCTGTGCCCCATCTCCTTCACTTGCCAGTGCTGATGCTGCAAATACAAAGAGAAATTAGGTCATCACATGTCCATGATCACACTTGAACATCAGCTCTGATTAACAAACATTACCATGATATCAAGTAGGCCCCAGCAACAAACTCCAACTAAGTGACCCATCCATGTGCCATACCATATGCATGCATGCCATCTGAACTGCCAGCAGTTGCCCCAGGAACATCATGATCTCAGATAATTACAATTGTTTGAATGAAGTTGTGCAATCACAATAACCATTCAGTAGATAGGAGACCCCATCACCCTCAAAACCTTGTCCTGTGGAGCAGACCTCAGTTACCTTTTGTGAAACAATAGTAGGCCAATGTGATATGCATTTCCCCAGATCTCACACAAGGTCATGCACACACCTATTTGTCTAATACGTAATTACCCAAAGGTAAGAAATGATACTCCACAATCCTGCCATGTTGATCACAAAAGAACAATATCTTGTAGAAGGTAACATGGAAATACACATCACACTGGAGGCAGATCTACTATGAGCATTTCACTAAGTGATATTTGTCCCAACTGAGTAATGAAGATACCATTAATGTTTCTTCGATAGGCCACACATGTATCATGGAAATGGACAATGTAGACATCATGTGCAATATGTCAGGGAGAGATGTCCCAAAAATCCACAACACAATGAATCAGCAAGCGACAAGGTAATCACCACTAATATCTGACACCCTTTTCAATTACATACTCTGAGTGCATCCAAAGATGCCATTAATTCCTTGAATCTTGGAGATGCCTTGAGATTTGCAAGTACTTGTTGAAGGCCCTCAACATGTTGCCCAATTGGAAGTTACATCATTGTCTCCCTTATGATCATGCACACCCAGATGTCTGTCTGTGGATGAATGGGTGTATCCAAACACAACTTATTCCAACATAACTGCAAGTCACTTCATGATGCTGGACAACAGTCAGGTCACAAACATTTCCCATTACACATATGCAGTCTATTGTTCCACAAGATGCCACATCATGGGCATGTCTGTCTGTGGATGAATGGTTGTATCCAAACACAACTTATTCCAACATAACTGCAAGTCACTTCATGATGCTGGACAACAGTCAGGTCACAAACATTTCCCATTACACATATACAGTCTATTTTTCCACAAGATGCCACATCATGGGCATACATTTTCACATTGTGGCTCAAAACTCTAGACCTACCTGTCATGTCCCTCATTGCTACTGCAGTTGTACATGCCAAATGACAAGCTATGACACATGAGGGAAAGTGTCAGCCAATAAACAATGGTGACATCTTCCTGTATGTGGCACAACATGAAAGGTACCCCCATTATAAATGTCCTATTCCACACACAGGTGGCCATGCACATATATGTCAGGGAATGCAACATCATCCCATCAACATAGGTAGATCATGAATGAAACATCAGCTTGCAAATGTTTTTCAAAAGATAAAGGGGCACATGCTGACATGTAGGCACAAGGAATATTGGAAACAGTGATGGCACATACATCATGTCAATGGGTATTCCCTACTTACCTGGGGAAAGTATTGATCAATAGCTGACCCAAAGGTTAAACTCTGTCATATGTATGTGGGCCATCCTCAAATTAAAGACTGCAGTGAGGCACCAGCACCTGACATACACTGAAAACAAGTGGCTTCTGGGTGACAGATGCCTATATACTCATTTATCAAGAAACATGGTTGAGGACAGTGATCCACCACTGACTTACCTTTGGCCTATAACATTGAGGAATAGTGGTCTGTTGCATAGAACGTACACACACTACAGCAACAAACAGTACTTGATTGATAAATGTACCCAGCTGTATGGTGTCCCTTGGGAGCAAGTGGTTTGTGGATTCTACCCAGTTGTGTCCTAGGTCCCTGGGCCTATAGGCAAGGCACATCAGTATGCACAACATTACATGTCTACACAAACAATCGCTCATCTACTGTGTGACAAATGGCTCATCCCTAATTGTCAGGGTGAACTGTCAGAACCTAACTCATTCACTTGCAATGTGACAGGCAGGAATATGCCCTGTACTCACCCTGGTCTTTGAGGGATACTTGCTGCCCTCAAATGCCCATCAAGCTCTGGATAGGCCACCGCCAGAATGTGGGTCATGAATGGATCATTGTCCAACGGGCACCCTGCCCACGTTAGGAGGACATCCCCAGCTAGACCTCAGAGATCTTCCGGACCCAGAATCCTAGGTCCTCGCACAGTTTCCTGCGTTGACGCTCTGCCGGCTGTGGGCCCTCAGGGTCCGCACCTTCTAGGCGATGGCTCTCCATAATCCCTTCTTTTGATAGGCATTGGCCTGCATGGATGCAAAAGAGAAGGCAATAAATCATGACCACAAGTGTCATCACAATTAGTTGAGTCACATACATGTCAGTAACATCAACTAGAACTTTCCTATTTGTAAATACTTCCCAGTGTGACACATACGAGCCAATAAGTACAGGGACATAACTACAGACATATATTTTTCCACCTGCAGACTAACACACTACCCTGCTCAGGCCCTTCAATGACTAAGCAAGCTTAATGGTATCAGGTAGCCCATGCTCTAGCAACCTGCACTGTGATGTGAGCCACAGTGAAACACTACACAGCTATCTGGCTTCTTGAGGGTAAACTTAGGCATGAATGGACTAACACATTGACACTCTGTGAGAATGACTCACTGCATACAGTCCCTCCAGGCAACTTCCAGAGTACAAACTCAAACATTACGCATGAGTAACAATGAAGGGACTGGCATGGTGGGTACAAAAAGTGTCTTCCCTGTCTATGTATGGGCATGTGCAATAACAAATGCAGACTCATGCCACCTCAGGGAGTGGGGTTCTGTGCTATTTTCCTGTACTACAGAACACTCCTTTGGACATATGTGTCAGTCCTACAGAGATAGCATCCAACAAACAAAGGCATGTATTGTAAAGCTTCTGCTTTGTGTCCCAACTATTAAGTCACACATCATGGCCTCACAGGAATCAACACACTGCCTGCACTGTGGGGCTGTCATTTGTGCAATGAGCCTGTACAGGACATACATGTCCTGTGATAAGGTGACATTCTCCAAAACCTTAGCCTGCGGAGGAATATCCTGTACATCCCAAAGGAGGGGGAGCCTGCAGTGTCACTGGGTGAGAATCCTGAAGTACCATGTGAGGATGACAGTGGTGAAGAGGAAGTAGCTGACTTACGGGAAGATCTCATCAGCAGCTACTTTTCATGAGTGTAAGTATGTCATGTGATGTAATGACAGTGACTATACAAGGAACTGTAGTTGTGAGAATGTTTGGAGTTGTGTTTTGGCAACTACTAGGGAGCTGATACTCTGCAATATTCAGCCAAAGGGTTTGACATATCCCCACCTTGAAGAAGTTGCTTTGTTGTGTCAGTTTCATTGCAATGTACATTTCTTTGCAGAAGCTTGCTATGTGGTTCATGTAATAGGTATGTTTTCAAGCCTATATTCCTTGTTTTGTTTTTGTACAGGTAACTTCACCTTGACATCCTCATGTTGACATTTCAGAGTTATGACATTGGCAGGTATCTGATGCTGTTCTGACATAGAAAGTGGAATTGGACTGTTCCAGGAAATGTAGGTCTCATATTTGGGGTATATGAAATCTGTGCCAAACAAGCTTGAACAGTGTTTGGGTGGAAGATCTGAAGAACACATTGAACTTGTTGATTGCATCATGTGTGTGATCATGTGGGCATGAAATATGTTGCCATAAATTGCAAGCATGACATTCATCCTTCACATAGGCTAAACACTCTTCTTCTATGACCTGTATGTAGCTGTAGATGTGTTTCATCATTGCAGGCCATAGTGCCTATGCCACAACACTGACACTGACACATGATTGTGTCACACCACCAGATACATGGTCATTGGATTATAATAGGTGTGTGATCAGGGACTGATGTACTGCCCTCTGTCTGTACCCTGGTATAAGTGTGATGGTGAATTTCTCTGATGTGGTATGTGATAAGGCCCAAGCTGATGACACCATCTACTTTTCTGTTTGCCTATTTTATAGGACAATGTCTGACAAGGCCCTTCCTTCTGTGGTGTGGGGGGACTGTACCTTGGAATTTGTACTTTGACACAATATGAGTCAGCTATTCTTGACTATGGCAGTCCAGACATTTCAACAGCATATGTGCATACAGTGCAATAACATGTTTTGTGTGACCAGACACTTATAGCAATGTGTTTGTTTGTATTGGTAGCAATCCTTAGCAGGACACTGTACCTGTAACATATCCCTCCTTGAATTAGTGTCTTGTGTCTTCCTCATTTGCTTCACATCTCTATATAGCAAAATGTGGAACAGAAGCAATTAGATAATTACTTTGTGATAGGTGGATTTATTGAAAATGTGTGCAGTAAGTAAATTGGGGCATGATGGAACAGAAACGTGAATGGTTTAGTCATGGTGGGTGAAATCATTGGAGTAGATGACACACCATAGGAAGTCCAAAGTCCTGTGTACTCCTCCCATTGGAAATTGAAGGTCGTTGAAGAACAGTCAACAGAGTGAATATGTGGCACACAAAGGAGGTCATTTTGTAAGAAGTCACTTGCTGGTAGTGGTTGGCATCTTGCCATCCACACCTCCAAGAGTTCTTCCTGAACGTCCCTGCTTGTGTGGGAGGGGGATCTGTTGCCACAGAGGCAGGGGTGTCTGGGGTGGGTTTTTCCCCTGACAGGGCCTCCCTTCCAGTGCCTGTCACCAATGAAGGGCCTGGTATAGATGTACCAAAGGAAGGGGTAGAGTGGCCTTGTCGATCCCTACTCAGGTGGTGTAAATGTCCCTCAGAACCCCTGTTAGGGAGGCTATGTTGGTATTGTGAGCCTCCCACTGTTCACGCATTTCCCGATGGAAGTCTCTGTGCAGCTGTTTCATTTCCTGGTGTTCTGCAAGTACCTGGCACATCATGCCTTGGGAGTCTTGATAGACCACTAAGACTTGGCTAATAGTGTCCTGGCCAGGAGCATCCACTGGCTCACAGCATCCCTCCCATGCATCCTATCCCCAGGACACTGTGCCCTTGACACAGGGTGCCCCCTCCCACTGGTTCCTGGACTATCACTGTCAGAGGTGCTGTGCTGCAACTCAGAATCCTGGGCTGGGGGGCACAAGATGGATGACACTCTGCTAGGGACGGAGGTTGGGGTGGGCGCATGGTTGTCTGTGATGTTGATGCAACAGGGCTGGGAGGTGATGTAGTGGCCACAGTGAGATTCACTGTTAGTGTCTGACCAGGTTGTCCAGATGGGCCAGAACCGTCCTCCACATCCCAGTGTCCAGGAGTATCTTCGTCACTGAGGGCTTCATCCATGGGGGTAGTGGCAGTCTCTTCTGTGGGGTCTGTGTGGCCAGTGGCGACTCAACCTGTTGATGTAAAACATACAATGTTACTGGTTGTATTGTGACATCTACCTCCAAAGGTTTACAGTGACATTTCACAAAGACCTTGCACATATCTGATTTGCATGTAATTCTATTGTGACAGGTATACATGGATTGGTTGTATCGACATGAAATTTGTGAAGCATGACAGATCTCCTTACCTGAAACAGCTGCTGAGATATATGTAGAACATTGCCTTGGGGGGATGGCCTGAGAATGCCATCTTGCCACCAGTGCAGGCTAAAAGGTGGCTAGGCAAGCTAGGTTTTTGGCCCATTTTGAGGCTTAGTTGAATCTGGTGCAGGCAGACACAGGAATTTGTAGTATATTTGACACCCTCATCTGGTTACTGCAGTGCTGGTGTGTCTGCTGCCAACACCAATCTGGTGATGCAGCTTGAAGCCTTAGGAATACATGTTGTACACACTGGGTAAGCTGTCCTTCAGGTCCTCAATAATTTCATCTTGAGTTAGCAGGTCAAGATGGAGCTAGGTAGCCAGACATATCTCAGAGTTGGGCATGATCTGCATCCCATCACTCCCAGATCCCAAATGTGACTTTGCAGGCAAGGGGATTTGATCATGTGACCATTGGTGTGTTTTTTTAATTGGGGACACAGTGCCTCTTGGGAGTTACAGTCCTGTCACTGTTGCTACTGCACACAATTTTCATTCTCCTAGGTGTGTAGAGTTCATTTGGGAGTTCTCTACTAGATGGATTTGGGCAAATGAAACTGGTTTTGTTGTTGGAGTTAGGGAAATCAGGGACAATTGGGATATGTATTCTGGTCACTCCCTCTAAATCCATGTCATGTAATTCCTTGTACTATACACACCATACTAATGTCATCCCCACAGGTAAGTACACTTCAATTGTGAGTTGCCAAATAGGGGTCTTTGGACAAGTGAACATTGGGCTGGTGAGTGGAATGAGGGTAAAGGTGGCAACAGGTGAGCAGTAAGCATGCATGACTGCATTGTGGTGACATATTTAGGGTTGTGACTTACTAGACTCTACTTCCCCAGGTATTCCTGTCAAGTCCCCAAGATGCAGAATGGCCAAGAACTTCTCCTCCCAGGGAAAGAGATATCATGGGGCACTGGGAGGGTCACCTCCAATCTTCTTGCCCTGCAGTTGGTGCCTGGAGATCAGGGAATGGACCTTGCCCCTGAGGTTGTTCCACCACTTCCTAATGTCTTCCTTTGTGTGCAGAGTGGTGCCTCCTGCATTGACTCTGTTGACTATCCTGTCACACATTTCTATTTTTCTACTGAGGCCAGTGTGCTGGACTTGTGCTCTAAACAATTGTGGCTCTACTTTCATGATTTCATCCACCATGACTCTCAACTCATCCTCATAAAAGCGTGCATTTTTAGAATGTGACATGGTGGAAAAGAAAAAATAAATGTAACAGTGACTTACTAAGGAGGGGAGGTGCAAAAGGGTGTGACTGGACAAATGTGTGTGCTGGGTGTGAAAAGAGATGGTGAGAAAAAAGTGGTGTCTGGTATCTGTGCTGTGTGGTAAATAATTTTCTCTGGCTTGTGTGTTGCAGTGTAAATGCAAAAGATTGTGGTGTGTGAAGGGGTGTGTTTTATAGTGTCCTTTGCATGTATGTCCACTGCAGCAATGTGTGTTAGCTGTGATGTTTTCAAATCTATCCAATGTGCCGTTGTGCATTACTTTGGTGACCTCGAACCGCCGTGGTTTGAACCGCCATTGGCTGACCACCATGTGTTTCCGCCACTGCGATATTGGGCTTGTAATGTGATCAGTGGTTGGTCACTGTGCTGTCGGCACTGGAGGTTAGACCACCTATTTCTGGGCCTCCGCACCGCTGACGGTCTGCCTTTTTTGGTTAGCGGTCGGCTGTCCTGCCTGTTTGACTTGTAATAGGACGATCTATAAGACCGCCAACATGGCAGTCTTTTTAGGACCGCCAACATGCAGGTCTGGCAACCACCAAACTCATGATGAGGCCCTAAGTGCAAAAGTAAAATGTTGACGAGGCATACCATTCAGTGTATCAGACTTGGGCTGCATCACAGTCAGCCTCAAGCTTTGACTTTGACCCGGTCTGGAGTGACCAGACAGCTGCTATTTACGCTTTTTGCTTTCAAGCACTAGAAAGCATGTTTTTATTTATTCACTAAAAATCATATTTCCAGTTCGCTACACTGGATTTTTGTTGTTTGGATGCCACTTAAAAAATAAAAATAATTCTTATATTTATAGATTGGTGTTGTATTTTTATTGTATGTTTTGTTTTACTTATTTACTATTTTGTGGATGTTAAATGCTTGACACATCTGTCTTCTAAGTTAAGCCTAGCTATTGGTGGGCCAAGTTACCACAGGTTGAGCAAGGATTAATTGGCTGGACCTTATTTGTGATTGTGGCCTTATTACTAAGTGTAGGTACCTACCTGCCCTTACTAATAAACCATTTTCCTACATCCGCTCCTGCAGTCCTCTCTGAGAGTCTTGCAAGAGGCTCTTGGGATTATAAAAATTTAGAAAAAGTTACTGTAGGTTTGCAATGCTGTCACATACAGTTCCTATATATCTGTTTTCATATAAACAGTAGGATAAAACTTTCTTCAGCATTACTATTACATTCTCTTTAAAACTCCATTACCAAAATATGGTCTTGTGAGCCACACACAAGAGTGAAACAGGAAGTCTGCCTCCTCGGACTGCAAGTGGGGGATTGCATGCCTGACTTTTGAGAGCCTCTCGTGAGAATCATAGATTATGATCAAATGGAAATAAAAATAATATAGATAAATAAGTCACACCCTTCTTTACTATTTGTATTAAATACATATACCACTAATGAATAATCTGTGTATACAGCACCATGAAACTGAATTATTAAATATACGATCTAGTGAGACACTCGCAAGAGGCTTGCGAGCATCCCCTGAGAGTAGAAACACACACAGATAAAAACATTTGATTGGTTAAAACTTGCAGTGAATTATTGAAGGGAGTGGTCATCCTTCTTTTCTGATTTAGGAGTATCTCTTTTATGTGGAAATCAATCAATCAGGATTTGCAAAATGTGGATAGTCACCTGTGAGGGTATCCAGGCACTATGATGGTGCTTCAATCAGTCAAAGAGCCAGGTCTTAAATCTACTTCTAAATTCTGTGAGAGAGGATGCTGCACAGAGGTGGAGGGGAATGTTATTCAAAATCTTAGCGGTGAGGTAGAAGAAGGAGCGTTCTGTGCTCTGGGTTTGATTAATGCAGGGAGTGTGAGTGAGGGAGGAAAAGTACTGGTGTCTAGAGGGTTGGTGGTAGTTCAGGCAGTGGTTGATGCATGCTGGTCTCTTCCGGATTTGGGTGGTGATTCTTACATAGAGTGCCTTGCTGTGGTTAAGTTGGTTGGTGACTAGGGCTTGGGTGACTGTTTTCCTGGTGTTGACAGTGAGCAATCTGAAGACCTCTCGGAGCATGCGAAGGGTGTGGAAGTAAACAGAGGCAACTGCATTCATCTGATGCTTCATGGTGAGTTTACTGTCCAGGATGATGCCAAGGTTGCAGGCATGGCCTGTCGATGTGGATGTTGGTCCGAGTTCTGAGGCCACCATGGGTCAGTCCATGGGAAGGTGTTGTCTCCAAACAGCAGCACTACAGTCTTGTCCTTGTTGAGTTTCAGTTGGTCTTCATCCATTCAGTGATGCTTGTCATGCAGTTGTGGAAGTTGGACCTTGTGGTCTCGTCTGCATAGGAAATTATATTGAGGCCATGGGTTCTGACGATTTTGGCCAGGGGTGTCATGGAAGTGTTGACCAGGATGGGCTGAGGAATTAACCTTGGTTGGTAGGCAGATTATCTGGATTCATCCTATGAGGCAGGATGTGAACCATTTGAGGGTGTGTCCCAGGATTCCGATGTGACAGGGTCTCTTGATGAGCATGTCTTGGGAAACAGTGTTGAACGATGATGATAGATTGATGGGGATCATGTCCACTGTGTCTCCTCGGTCAAGGAGTAAGTCAGGGCAGGATCTGGTGCTTTGGTTGTCATTAAAGCCAGTCTGGGAGATGTCCAGCAGGTTGTTCTTCTCCATGTGTTTAGTGAGTTGTCAGTTGATGGCCTTCTTGAGGACTTTGATGGAAAAAAAGAGTAGGGAAATAGTATACTAGTTCTTAAGAGTGCTGGAGTTGGTGGAGGGTTTCTTGAGGAGGGGTCTCACCTTTGCATGTTTCCATTGATCTGGAGAGGTAGCTGTGGTGATGGATGCCCTGAGAATGGTGGTGAGTTCACCAGTGATTTTCTTGCTCCAAGGGCTGAACAAGTGGTTGGGGCAGGGGTCTGTGGGTGCGTCACAGTGGATGTCATGATGGCCATGGTCCTCTGTGTGGTCAGCTGCTCCCATGTGGTGACTGGAGAGTTGTGGTTGGCATCAGTTGGCTTGAGGAATCTGTTGTCTGGGGTTAGAGGTTACTGTAGATGGAAGATATCTTGTTGTGGAAGTAGTCTGCCAGGATGTTGCAGAGCTCCTGGGATGGGGTGATTGTGTTCTCTGTGGCTGATGGGCAGGACAACTCTCTAATGATGTGGAAAAGTTCCTTGCTGTGGTTGGAGCTGGCTTTGATTCAGTCCGGCTGTGTCTTTTAGGCATTCATGGTTTTTGTTGAGGGCTGATTTGAAGTTGGCTCAGTCTGTGGGACCTTTGCTGGTGCCCCATCATCTCTCTAGGCATTTGCAGTTGTGTTTAGTGGTCCTGCATTCTGGTGTGTACCAGCTGGCTTGTTTGGTGAATCTGCTGGGACCTGGAGGGTTTGCTAGGGGTGACTCTATCAGCGCATTATGTAATCACGGTACAGAGGTTCTTGATGGCCTTACTGAGGTTAGTAGCAGGTTCAGGATGGTTGGTGTTGATGGTGCCCATCTAATAGGTCTCTGTCACTTTATTCTAGCTCTGGTGGGAGGAGTTTCGGGTCTTGGTGGTGGTGTATGATGTTCCTGCGGTGGTAAAGTGGACCATGGTGTTGTCGGTCCAGGTGAGTTCGGTGACATGGCTGTGCTTGACCCTGTTGCTGGCAGTGAAGATTGAGTCAAGCGTGTGTCTTGCGCTATGAGTGGAGTTAGTGACCAGTTGGGTGAGGTCAATGTTGCTCATACTTTCCAGGAGGTTGGCGGTGTTAGTGTCTTCGGCATGATCAATTTGGAAGTTGAGGTCACAGTGGAAGATGTGGTATTTGGAGTTAATGGTGAACAGGGTGATGATTTCTGTAATGGCGTTGTATAAGCCGGGAGTCTCTATTGTTGCCTTTGATGGTCGTTCTGCCATTGTTTTGGAGTTGGAATTTGAGGTGCTTCTTGATTGGCATTGTATGTTTTCAGTGGTGGTGTAACGGATGCTTTGTCTGAGCATGATGGCAATGGTGGCACCTATGTGTTTGTTGGTGCAGTCCTGGTGTATCATCTTGTATCTGTTGGTTGTTGCAGTGGCAATGTCATGGGTGGCAGAGGGGTTGAACCTGGTCTCGGAAATGAATACAATATGGGGGATTAGGTGGAGTGTTTGTAGAGTGATTGTGCACTGAGCAGGAGGCAGTGGGGTGGTTCTGTGGTGATTGGAGCCGGTAAGGTGGGTATGGTGAAAGGATCTGTGAGTGCAGAGGTGTTGAGTTGCAGGCAAAGAGGAAGTGTTGGGAGGTGAAAGGTCCTACAGTTGAACGAGGAAATGCAAGGCATCAGTTGTTGTTGCTGCGTTTGAGGTTCAGAAAAGAACCATGACCACTCCCTTCAATAATTTACTGCAAGTTTTAACCAATCAGAGCTCTACAGAGGAGCTTCTGTGGATAGCCCAAGGTCGAGGATGCCTGGCGCTGGGCGTGGTCCAGGCATGGAAGTACACAGACGGGCTTGTATTTGGCATGCTGTTGGCATGCCAGCTGCACACAGCTGCTGTGTGGCTGTGCTGTGACCTCCATTAAGTAGGTCCTGGGATGTGGGCAGGGTGCTGGGAGGCAGAAGAACAAAAGGCTGGAAAAAGAATAGGCAAGAAAGCAGCTCCTAAATTGTACAGTGCAACAAAAAATGAAACAAAGGAGAGCAAAAGGGTAACAGAGCTAATGCTAATTAAATGAAAAAGATACTGCCCGTGCAATCTCTAAATAAGCATAGGCAACAGACAAGCAACACAGCAAGACACAGGCAAGAGCAGTGACCCTGGCAGAGTCCGGGAGACCTGCTGTGGGGGGAGCATGTCTGGGATCATCCGTAGGAAGATCTTCTACTACTGTTCAGGAGCTTACTGACGTCTTTATCTGACACTGATGATGAGAGAGAAGCTAGACCATCTCAACCCTCAAAGCCACCCAACCACTAAAACCACCCAAAGAATCCATTGCATGGCAGTTCTTTCAGATGGCTCCTGGAGTGATAAAGGTTTCTGCCAAGTGTGTTAAATGCAAACTGTGCCATAAGGAGTCCAGTAGGGACACACAAAAATATTGCAGTACGGGTACAACAGAAATGTTGCACCACCTAAGAGAAATCCCTCCTCAGCATCTAGCTTCTGCAGATATGCAGAGGAGTGCAGAGCTAGATACCTCATCAGGCACCTCTGCATCTCTCCAACCAGGCAAATCAGCACCATCCCAGGTTGTGGCAAGTCAGGCTATGAACAACGCAATGTTTCTAAATAAAGCAGGTTTCTTTTGTCTGTGCAAGGCAATCATTTTCTCTTTGCGAGAGGTTACAGCAGACAAGCTCACAGAAAAGCACAATTTCCCTCCTAAGCATTAATTTTCTTTTTTTTCTGGTCACAGTTTTTCTCTCAGTTTAGAATCTGTCATTTTTCTGAACTCACATTACTTCCGTTGTGCTCTAAAGAAACACAAAATTGTTACAAAAAGATGAAAAAACAGTAGAAGAAATTAAAAAAATATATTTTGAGAGTCACCGAATTTAGTACAAAGAAAGACAAAAATTACAATTGTTGTTGGTTGATCAGGTCCTTCAACTCCTGCAAGACTCTTGCGGTGTGAGCAGGCGATGCTGGAGTGTGGGGCCCACAGGTCATGGTGCGAGCAGTGGCTCCGCTCGGTGAAGTCGTCTGATGACGGCGTCTGTGAGACCAGGGTTGTGGTGCAAAGTGGGGCAGTGCAGCTCCGTGGGGTGTCGGCAGATCACGGTTCGGGCCAGCACCGTTGGTGGTGGAAGCGCAGTGGTTTCTCCCTTCGAACAGCAAAAACACACAGTTCCCAGTGCTGCAAGTTGGGGAAACTGAAATCTTTGGTGTCCCTGAGACTTTCAACCTGAGGCAAGCTCTACTACAAGCCCTTGGAGAACTTTCTCAAGAAGGACACACAGCAAAGCAGCACAGCAAAGGGGCAGTACTCCTCTTCCATCTCTTCAGCTCTTTTCCTGGGCAGAGGTTCCTCTTGATTCCAAAAAGAATCTAAAAGTCTGGGGTTTTGGGTCCAATACGTATACCCCTTTCTGCCTTTGAAGTTGACAAACTTCAAAGCAAAGTCTAAAGTGTTTGCAAGATCCTGCCTTGTCCATGCCAGGCCCCAGACAGTCACCAGGTGGTTGGAGACTCAATTGTGTGAGGAGAGGCGCAGTCCTTTCAGGTGTAAGTGACCACTCCTCCCTCCACTCTAGCTCAGATGGCTCATCAGGATTTGCAGGCTACACCCCAGCTCCCTTTGTGTCACTGTCTAGAGGAGAGGTGTAAACTGGCCAACTGTCAAACTGACCCAGACAGGGAATCCACAAACAGGCAGAGTCACAGAATGATTTAAGCAAGAAAATGCCTACTTTCCAAAAGTGGCATTTTCAAACACACAATCTAAAAATCTACTTCACTAAAAGATGTATTTTTAAACTGTGAGTTCAGAGACCCCAAACTCCATTATTTCAATCCACCCTCAAAGGGAATCTGCGCTTTCAAGTTATTTAAAGGCAGCCCCATGTTAATCTATGCGGGAGATAGGCCTTGTAACACTGAAACCCGAATTTGGCAGTATTTCATTGTTAAGATACATGTCCTACCTTTTAAATACACTGCACCCTACCCATGGGGCTATCTAGGGCCTACCTTAGGGGTTCCATTGCACGTACCAAAAGGAATGATTTGGGCCTGGCAAGTGGGTACACTTGCCAGGTCGAATTGGCAGTTTAAAACTGCTCACACAGAGACTGCAGTGGCAGGTCTGAGACATGTTTACAGGGCTACTTATGTGGGTGGCACAATCAGTGCTGCAGTTCCACTAGTAGCATTTGATTTACAGGCCCTAGGCACCTCTAGCGCACTTTACTAGGGACTTACTAGTAAATCAAATATGCCAATCATGGATAAACCAATCAACAGTATAATTTATATAGGGAGCAATTGCAATTTATCACTGATTAGCAGTGGTAAAGTGCACAGAGACAATAAACCAGCAAAAACAGACCTGAAAAATAGGAGGAAGAAGGCAAAAGGTTTGGGGATAACCCTACAAAAAGGGTAATTTCCAACACATTCCTTTTGGTATTTACTTGTTTATTTCATGATTATTATAAAAATGCAAATAATTAAATTTAATTGTTCACAGAAAAAGTTACATTTAGGTCATGTTTCTCCCATTTACAAAAAAGTAAAAATATAACAGACACCTCAAATCTTAATACATTAATTTCATACATTCGTAAGAAAGAAGTGTTTCTCAAATTTTCAAAAAGAACTACAACCACAGGCATAACCCAAATTGCCTTTGTCATTTTCACATTTTTATTTTTACAGTTCCAGACCTTTACAACATGGAAGAATGGGATATAATCATACAAATCTGATTCACTAGACAGACCTATTATCAATTCATGTCATCAGCTGGAGCCAGACACCCTGCCTCACAATAGGAATCCCACACCAGTAACACCAATAGTCAAACTCATGACAATGCCACATTTTATGGCCACAGGATCATTCTAATACGCTGTGGCTGTATCTATTGGAATGTCACAACCAACTTTAAGTGGTGTGCTATAAAAAGTTATTTCTACAATGATGAGACACACAAACATATTTGTACACTTAACACAAAATGAGGATTTAGCAAATGTAAACGGAGATGAGTATGCTGTGGGTGGACTTACACATGTGGTTAGAACAAGTCAAGCAGCACATATTGCCTTGGTGGCAACATTCAACAGAAAATAAGTCTAATGCAATCTCAAAAACTTCCATTCAGTCACTGTGCAAGTTGTCTTTATGGAATATATGAACATTCAAATGGTGTATGCCCGTACCCAGCTGTGGTGATGAGAACAACATACACAGAACTGAACCAAGCGTTTGCAGACATTACAACCTCCCACCCAGGGGCAAACAATGTATAACAGCAAGACTATTGTAGCCCAACCGCTGCATGTGCCAGGAACGCACCCCCCAACAATGACCAAACCAATACCTACTGAGCTCTGCCAGCCAGGCGAATCATACACTCAGTCAACATGTATTAGTCCAGCATATTATCATATCAGCCTGGGGGAATCAGCAGGGCTTCCCTGGACCCTGCCAAGTTAGACAATACTTTGGGGACATGTTCCCCGACCACTTAGGTGAGTTGCAATTAGATCTTAGCTGTCCAACGTCGGTGGCCCAGCCCATTGAGTGGTCCCCCACCTTTTCAGAATCAGGAAACCCAATAAGCGCAGAGGAATAAGGGGACTATTATGGTAACCCATCTCAGTCTAACAAGGTATCTGGAACCACGTCCATTAGTATACTGGAAGTCAGTAAGGGTGAGCCGTCCATGATCGTTTGCAGAGGGAGAGTCCCCTCACCAGGCTGTTGTGTCTCTGTGGTAAGATGCATGGCGCCATCCTCCCCAATTTACACTCGTTGCAATCCTAGAAGAGTGAGATTCGGATTCTTTGTGCCTAAATGAGGAGACCTCCCTGGAGTTTGCATGCCCCAAGACTTCTATGCAAGGCCATCTTGTCCACTCCCAGTGGAAATGTCTCTGATCTCCAGCCATTCCCATACTTCCTCCGGTTTCTCAAGAAAATGTGCCTCATCATGTAGGATAACTTTCTACCACGCCAGATATAGGAGCATATAGGGCAGGTGCAGTGCTCTTAGCTTTTGTTTGACAGTGAGAAAGGACTTGCAGCCTTTTAAACCTGCTTCATATAATCAGGATAAATGGTGATCTTGGAATTTTCGTATTGGGGTATCTCTTGCTCCCTTGCTGGCCGCGGGAGGCAGTCACGGTCCTGATAGTTCAAAGTTTTCACTATGATTGCCCTAGGGGAAGGGGGTGCCCCTGGCCAGAGCGGGACACCAGCGCTCTGTGTGCCCATTCGATTGCTTATATACTAGAAAAGCCTGGTGGTTTTAGGACAGTCTGCACCCAATTTTCGACGAATGACTCCACAGAGGACCCTTACAATCTTGCTGGTAAGCCTAGCAGCTGAACATTATTGTGACAAGAGCGGCCCTCTGCATCCTCCGCCCATATCTTCAGTTCAGCTGCAGCTGCCTTCACCTCCACCATCTGGCATTTCAATGTGAAGACGTCACCCTGCAAATTGTCAATATTTGACTCCGCAGTTGTGACTTTCTCTGCTACTCTGCGAAGGTCAGTGTGCAGTAGATTAACATCAATGGACACAAAGTCAATACGTTGTTCTAAGGCGGTGCGGGTGCCATGTATCACAGCTAACATCTCCGCCCTGGTGGGTTCCGCCCCTGCCTCAAGCTGATCGCCCTCCTCCAGGGGCCCAGCATACCTTGTTATTCTTTGTGAGGGCTGGCGAGGCATGGTATTTTGTGGGATAGTGTTTGAGACGTGCAAGTGGGGCGACTTATCCTTCCCCATACTGCCTGTTAGATTGAAGTGAGCAAGCGTTATCAGTGAGTCACTGGGGCAGGCCCGATGGTTCCCCAATAATTCCAGCCAATCACGCTCAATGACAGTTGCTTCACAGACAGGACTGAGTTATATTGCCCCCAAGGGATGGTGATAATATCAAGGGGATGAGAGCCTTAGTAACATCGCACAAAAACTGAACTGTGTGATATGGTTTCTGTGTGATGTTACTAAGAAACCATAGCACACAGTTCAATTTCTCTCCTGCAATAGCCTGCTACTCTATTACAGCTGGGTCGAGCCCAACACCATTAGCAGGGCCCAGGCTACAGATGGCATAGTGCGCACAACTCAGTGGCCCGCCCGCTTAGTTTGTGCAAGAAGGGCCAGGCGCCATGTGCAGAACACCCCACAACAGCAGCCCCCACAGGCGATGGTAATAATAAGCGTTCAGCTTGCCAGCAGCATCAGAGGTGACCGATCAGGAGTCTGAAGTCAATCCAGCGTTGGAGCCCAGAGGTACCTCACCATACACTCTATGCTCTATATGACATTGGCTCCGCTGCCCCTATGTGCCAGCATTCTCACCCCGGCTCGGCCTGGGTCTCAGATCACAGGTGCCAATGGTGATTTACTGGAAGCAGCACCAACTCGCTCCATCAATGGCCTCCCCCGAAGGGCACCTTCACCTCTGGCTGCCCCACCGGCTCCCAGGTTTTATGCTCACCATCACTGGAGCTTGAGGTGACAGCCTGGGTTGGAGCATCCGGCCATGGCTGCGGAAGACAGAGCACACACAGGTAGTGAGCAGGGCCTCACAGAATCCAAACCATTTGGTCGCACGGCACAGCATTACGTCTTGAGCCACGGCAGCCCAACTCCGGCCCGGGCCTCCTTCCACACGGGTCCCTTAAGGCCATAGGTCCTGCACTCAGTCCCCACAGCTCCCAAGGACCAGAAATAAGTCACTGGGTGCTTCGCCCTTCATGCGTTCCATTCTAGGGTCAGAGAGACAGGATCGCACAGGATATTTGCAGGAATTTTTTTAATTATACCGCCCTGCTGGCGGGAACTCACATCCTCGAGGCCATGTTGTCAGGCCACATCCCCTTCAATGACAGATTATACTTAGCAACAAGCCAGGCCCTCTCAGATCCAAGTTGTGACATTTATAGGGGTATGGTGCTGTTCTGGTGTACAAAGAAATCTTGTGTTGAGCCTGGGAAATGGGCACACACGCTTGAGATGTACGGATCATGTAAGCAGACAAATGCACATTGATTGAATGGAAGTTCTTCCAATTGTGATAGACCTGTTCTCTGGTGTTTGGTGGCACTAAGGCAATGTGTGCCATCAATTGCTCCAACCACATATGGTATGCCACCCAAAGCATAAAATCTCCCTTCTCAGTGGCAAAATCCTCATTTTGTGGAAACTGGATGAAACTGTTGATGTGTCCCATCAAGGAATAAAGAACTTCTGGTAGCATGCCACCAGATACTGCCACAGTATATTGGAAGGATCCTGTGACCACAAAATGGAGTACCGCCCTGATTTTGACTATAAGTGTTATTGCTGTAGGATTCTTAGTGTGAGGCAGAAGATCTGGCTCCAGCTGATGACATAAATCAAGAAATGTTTGCCTATTCATTCAAACTTTTTGATAATATCCCATTCTGCCATGCTGGCAATGCCTGTAAATGGTCTAAACACTTGGGGCTGACATCTTCTACCTTTCCCTGGGTTCATATGTCTGTATTTAAGCAAAAAGAGAAATATCTCTTTATATGTGCAAACATGTCTTTGATAATCAACACACATCTCATGTCTTTGTTAAATTCCATATGTATTTGTGACATATCTGTAAACATTTTAAAGTGATGTTGGAATTTTTTGTTTTTGAATAATGTGTAAATAATACAATTAAAATGTATCATTTACACATTATTTTTTAAAGTTTTTTTATCTTAACTTCCATCAATGGAAGTATAAAATAAACGTCACCACTTTCATATTTAACCACAGTAATACATTACATTAAACTGTTTTAATTAAAAACAAAAAAGTTTGCATTTTGTATATGTAAATAAACTAGCCACCATTTTGAGTTGTGGTGATGCACCTAACATTCAAAAATGCCCTGATTCACATTCTAAAATGGTGGCTGCCTGACCTTGCCGTCGGCGGAAGTTGCCTGCATGGTGGGTAAAAACTCTGTGACGTACAGAGCCATAGGCTGATGTGTGTGACTGCGACGTACAAAAACCAATGGATGTGTCCGTCTCCACTGAAGATCATGCACACCATGCAGATGTACATGGCATAATGAAAAAAGCTCACTTGTCTCCTAACTCTCCACCCAACAACATCTCCTCTGCTTTTGTTACTGTTTCTGAACTCTGGAAGTCAGATTACCAGGAAGAACAAGTGACAGGAACACATAACTTCTCTGCTGAGGAGCTGGATGTGCTGACTATATAGGTCCTGTCACTTGACGGCCAGCTCTATGGCTCACCAGAGGAACAGGGTCATGTTTTAAATAAAATGTATTTCTCACTAACTTTTTATTGTAGGAAAATGATTGAAGTTGTGGGTTTAGAGTCAACTCAATATTTAGGCTGTGTACAAATGTATGTTTGTCAATGCTTTTACATGTCTGTAAACTACAATGAAAATTGATCTTGATGATTTATATAACTGTTTATTTCAATGTATTTACATTTCAGAGTTTAGAATTTACAGACTGCATTTACCTCACTTTGAGTACTATAAGTCACAAATACAGTCATATGTTGAAATGAGAGAAATGTAAAGTGCAGAAAATTAATTCATGTTATGAACTTGTCCGCAGAATCATTTTCTGCCATTTAAATTTCTACCATTTTTTAAATAATGAGTGTATGTTTGTATCATAGAAGTAATGGTGCCACATAGGGTGAAAGGTATGTTCTGTGATGCAAGTACATACAACACAGGCTCTCAGTCACCCAGAAAAATATTTCCCATTCCTACACACACATGTTTATACATCACCAAAAGACTGCACTCATATATGGCCACCCTTTTCATAGTGCCCTTTGTCATAGTATATGGTTCAAAGCATATTATATGGCCATTAGGCATTACGCAAATGCAGCTGGGCATGGGTGTATGCAGTAACAAGGGGAAAGTTGTTTAGCCTGAAGAAGCTCACAATGGATTTCACTGATCAGAAGTAGTTCCCAGTACAGGATGTATTTCAGACCCCTGGCCTAAGTGAAGTTAGTGGCCTGGATTTTTAAAGCAAGGACGTGAAAAGTTATGCGGGTACTCAACAGGTCACAAAAAAATTGTAGTTTCAAGAGAAAATAAAATTTGAAAAATATGATGTAGTAACCTTTTTGAAATGCTTATGATGGTTTTGGCAAAACTGTGTTACATCAATACAAACAAATCCTCACATTTTTTTATCTTTCTTTTTTCGTATCCATACAGGTCAATGCCCATCAGAAAAAGGCCATATGGAAGGCCATCTCCAAGAAGGTGCGGACCATGGGGGTCTGCAAGCGGCGCAGCATTAGCTGCAGGAATAGGTGGGAGGACGAATGATGCTCTACCCAAAAGTCATCAGAAGTCTAGCTCGGCCAGTCCTCCCAAAGTGGGGAAGCATGTGCACCATGCACTGACCCCCCTAATGGTCTAAAATGCTTGCGGTGGCCTATTCCAACCTTGACGAGCAGTTGAGAGCCCAGCAGCAACATCAAGAGGGTAAGTTATATTTTGAGTTGTCATTGTTAACTTTTATTGGTTGCAGCAATAATTTATGGCAACAAGGTTGACGCACTTCCAATGCACAAGAAGAGGTCTGCAAGATGTACATTTTGCACAAGGTGTATGGTGATGTGTTTTGTGTATTGATTTGTGGTAAATGGGACCACTAGATTCCTCATCACTACCAAAGAACTGTTTTGAGCAGACACATGCCTTCATAAAAAGAAAAAGGTACCTGGAGTTTGTCTAATTTATAAAGGACAGTTGCACAAAAGAGGCCGCAATTTATGATTGTGTCAGGTGTGATGTTCCATCACAATTGTGAGGAGGCTACATTGGCCCTATGTCATGTCACATAGCATACAATTCACGTATGATACAGTGGATGTTCCAAACTTCACATTGGTGAGTTGGTATAAGGAACAAACAATTGTGAGCATGTGATCCAAAATGACTAGGAAGATGAGAACAGTTGCAAATCTTTTTAGCAAAAACATTATTTTTTTTAAATTAACTGCAAAATTTGAGTCCGCTCATGTTAACAGTTGCAGATTGGCAAGAGGTCTTACTTCTTCACATTCACAAATGTGAATGTAATCCAGTCTGTTTCAACAAACATTAATTTGGTAGGCAAACACTACTAAATGAAACAGACATGAATGTGTGCACATTGGTCACAGAGTAACACGTGCCCAAAACAAAATTTAGTGTGTTCTTTGTTCTGTCCAGATGATAAATCAATATTGAAGCAAAGAAGTTATTGAAAGGGACTTTTGCAGAAGGACAATGTACATGGTATAAAAGTTTCTTGCTACATGTTCATTTCTGTTACATGAGTTCACTATTCAAACCAACCAATTGTACCATTCAGAGGTGTTAAACAATTCCATGAGAAATGTGAAGTGTTTAAGAGGAATGAACCAAAAATGAAATGGGAGTAATAATAGTAATTTGCACAACTGTGAGCAAATGGGTCCAGAATATGTTCACTATATTCATGAGATAATGATAAAGTATAGCTAAGCTTTAAAGCCTTGAAGCAGGTGAAATAGTGCAACTAGGAAATGTTATGTTAACCCCTTCGCTGCCAGGCCTTTTCCCCCTCCTGTGCCGAGCCTTTTTTTGGCTATTTGGAGCAGTTCGCGCTTAGGCCCTAATAACTTTTTGTTCACATAAGCTACCCACGCCAAATTTGCGTCCTTTTTTTCCAACATCCTAGGGATTCTAGAGGTACCCAGACTTTGTGGGTTCTCCAGAAGGAGGCCAAGAAATTAGCCAAAATACATTGAAAAGTTTTTTTTTTTTTTTTTAAATGGGAAAAAGGGGCTGCAGAAGAAGGCTTGTGTTTTTTTCCCTGAAAAGGGCATCGACAAAGGGTTTGTGGTGCTAAAATCACCAGCTTCCCAGCTTTCAGGAACAGGCAGACTTGAATCAGAAAACCCAATTTTTCAACACAATTTTGGCATTTTACTGGGACATACCCCATTTTTACGATTTTTTGTGCTTTCAGCCTCCTTCCAGTCAGTGACAGAAATGGGCATGAAACCAACACTGGATCCCAGACACCGCAATATTTCTGAAAAGGAGACAAAATTCTGAATTCAGCAAGGGGTAATTTGTGTAGATCCTTCAAGGGTTTCCTACAGAAAATAACAACTGAAAAAAAAAAATATTGAAATTGAGGTGAAAAAAACATCAATTTTTCTCTATGTTTTACTCTGTAACTTTTTCCTGCAATGTCAGATTTTCAAAAGCAATATACCGTTACGTCTGCTGGACTCTTCTGGTTGCGGGGATATACAGGGCTTGCAGGTTCATCAAGAACTCTAGGTACCCAGAGCCAATAAATGACCTGCACCCTGCAGTGGGTTTTCATTCTATGCCGGATATACAGCAATTCATTTGCTGAAATATAAAGAGTAAAAAATAGCTATCAAGAAAACCTTTGTATTTCCAAAATGGGCACAAGATAAGGTGTTGAGAAGCAGTGGTTATTTGCACATCTCTGAATGCTGGGGTGCCCATACTAGCATGTGAATTACAGGGCATTTCTCAAATAGACGTCTTTTTTACACACTGTCTTACATTTGGAAGGGAAAAATGTAGAGAAAGACAAGGGGCAATAACACTTGTTTTGCTATTCTATGTTCTCCCAAGTCTCCCGATAAAAATGATACCTCACTTGTGTGGGTAGGCCTAGCGCCCGCGACAGGATATGCCCCAAAACACAACGTGGACACATCACAGAAAACAGAGCTGTTTTTAGCAAAGTGCCTACCTGTAGATTTTGGCCTCTAGCTCAGCCGGCACCTAGGGAAAACTACCAAACCTGTGCATTTCTGAAAACTAGAGACCCTGGGAATCCAAGATGGGGTGACTTGTGTGGCTCGGACCAGGTTCTGTTACCCAGAATCCTTTGCAAACCTCAAAATTTGGCTAAAAAAACACATGTTCCTCACATTTCTGTGGCAGAAAGTTCTGGAATCTGAGAGGAGCAACAAATTTCCTTCCACCCAGCGTTCCCCCACATCTCCCTATAAAAATGATACCTCACTTGTGTGGGTAGGCCTAGAGCCCGCGACAGGAAACGCCCCAAAGCGCAACGTGGAAACATCCACATTTTTGAAAGAAAACAGAGGTGTTTTTTGCAAAGTGCCTACCTGTAGATTTTGGCCTGTAGCTCAGCCGCCACCTAGGGAAACCTACCAAACCTGTGCATTTCTGAAAACTAGAGACCTAGAGAAATCCAAGATGGGGTGACTTGTGTGGCTCGGACCAGGTTCCGTTACCCAGAATCCTTTGCAAACCTCAAAATTTGGCTAAAAAAACACATGTTCCTCACATTTCTGTGGCAGAAAGTTCTGGAATCTGAGAGGAGCCACACATTTCCTTTCACCCAGCGTTCCCCCACGTCTCCCGATAAAAATGATACCTCACTTGTGTGGGTAGGCCTAGCGCCCGCAACAGGAAACGCCCCAAAGCGCAACGTGGACACATCCAAATTTTTGAAGGAAAACAGAGGTGTTTTTTGCAAAGTGCCTACCTGTAGATTTTGGCCTGTAGCTCAGCCGCCACCTAGGGAAACCTACCAAACCTGTGCATTTCTGAAAACTAGAGACCTAGGGGAATCCAAGATGGGGTGACTTGTGTGGCTCGGACCAGGTTCTGTTACCCAGAATCCTTTGCAAACCTCAAAATTTGGCTAAAAAAAACACATGTTCCTCACATTTCTGTGGCAGAAAGTTCTGGAATCTGAGAGGAGCCACAAATGTCCTTCCACCCAGCGTTCCCCCACGTCTCCCGATAAAAATTATACCTCACTTGTGTGGGTAGGCCTAGCTCCCGCGACAGGAAACGGCCCAAAGTGCAACGTGGACACATCCAAAATTTTTTTTTTTTTTTTTTTTTATTTATTTATTTCTCAATTTTATCAACTTACAACAATGCAACAGCTATCCCCCCAAAGCAGCACAATTCAACATATAACAGCTGTCCACAGTTAATCTCTACATACGTTTAGCCTAGGGAGATCAAATAATTACACAATAATCCTTGCAGACCATTTGTTCTTCTAAGTTCCTTTCCACCATTGGATGCTGCATCCATATCAGATTATCACGGGGCAATTATATTAACCATGTTGCAATAATAACAATATGCAGCCAGTGGAGGGATATCAACAAAAAAAAAAAAAAAAAAAAAAAAAAAAAAAGGAAGGAAAGGCAGGCGGTTGGAACAGGCAGTCAACAGCAGACATTCACCTTTCAGGCATAAATGCCAGCGTACCAAGGGGGGGGGGCAATAGTTCAGACCGGGCTTCTTTGAGTATTTCGTTCACTCGTCCTGAGTCGCCAGGTAATTATCTAAGGGGGCCCAGATATTCCTGGGTCTGGACCCTTCAGGCATCAAATTCCAGAAGACCACGAGCTGATCATGACAAAAGGCAGCATCTCGCAACCATTCTGAACGACGTGGTACTCTCTTTCCGCCCCAACATATGGCCACTCTACGCTTGGCCAACAACAACAGCAGTCCCACCAAGCGTCTATTTGTTGCCCGGATATCCTCCACCCACCCAAGCAACGCGGTTCTAGGAGTGGCAGGAATTTCTGTATCGACCATTTCAGAGATTGCATCAAACACAGCCACCCAGAAAGCATTAATATCTGCACACTCCCATGCCAAATGTAAAAAAACGGCTTCTGGGGCCCGGCAGCGCATGCAGCACGCATCTTCACGTAGCCCCCGAGAATGGAGCCACATTGGAGTATAATATATTCTGTGCAAAAACTTAAAATGCAACAATCTGAGTCTATAATTGGGCGTCAGCGCTCTCATATGAGCACAGCAGCCACGCCACAAAGCTTCCGAAATGGGCTCACCCAAATCTGCCTCCCACGCTAATCTAGACGGCTCCCGAAAGTTACTCCCCCGCTCCTGCATGCAGTTATAGAGTCTGGTGACCAGCCCGCTGGAAGATTGCGCACAGCAAAGGACCTCCAGTGCACGGGACTCCACTGGGGCCTCAGCTGAGTTCCACAGACGGCTCCGCAGGAAAGAGCGGACACGTATCACATACATACGCTGAAGCACCGTACATTCGCGGTCAGCCAGTATCTCGGACACGCCAAGTAAGCGACCATCCACCATCCAATCTCTCATCTCAGTCAGGCCAGCATCTCGAAGAAACCCCCGTACTCCATCGTCGCGGTGCAATTGTCCATCAGCTATCGCCATGACCGGCAAGGAGGGGGCGAATGGAATCGCAGCCCCAGACCGCCGCAGCAGTAAGCCCCACGCCCGCAGCGTGCAGGAAACCGGGTCGATCCCCCGCACCCGGGATGGAATACGCCCACCAAATGCCCTCGCCACGTCGTCTGGCCACACAGAGTCACTCTCAGGCGCCAGGTGTGGCAGATAACGGATAGGATTTAACCAGTAATACGCAAAATGTGCCTGAGCGCATAGATAGTACAGTTCCATGTCCGGCGCAGCAAGCCCACCCAGCTCAAACGGCAACGTCAGCCTCTCCCAGGAAATGCGTGCGCGGCCCGCCCATACCAGACAGATCAGAGCAGAGCGCAGGCGCCTCAGGTAATCTCTCGGAAGCGGGAGCGGAAGATTCACAAACAAGTACAAAAACTTCGGCAGAACCACCATCTTTGCAACAGCAATCCTGCCGATCAGTGAAAGCGGGAGGGTACGCCAGATCTCTACCTTCCCCTCCAACCACGCCAGAGCAGCGCCATAGTTAGCGCGCCACAACTCCTTCACGTCACAGCTCAGCTGTATACCTAAATAGCGCACCGGGCCCTCTGCCCACACCAAGGGGTATCGGGACTCATAACGTGGCACTCTGGGGGTCAAAGGCAACACCACGGACGTAGACCAATTAATAGTGATACCAGAGAAGGTACCAAAACGCACAATCTCATCTAACAGTGTGTCCAGATTTTGGTCAGGGTTCCGTACATATAATGCAATATCGTCAGCATATAGAGATATCAAAATTGGCCGCTGCCGAAACTGTAGGCCCATATCGTTATATTTCTGGCGGAGCCGAGCCGCCAGAGGCTCCATCGCCGCAGCAAAAAGGAGAGTGGACAACGGGCATCCCTGACGCGTGCCGCGCGCTACAGGGAAAGGGGAAGACACATTCCCATTAAGGCGCAATCTAGCCGTGGGCAACGTATACAACAATTTAATCCAACGAAGGAAGCGCGCGCTAAGTCCCACCCGTCCCAGCAAGGCAAACATATAGTCCCATGCCAAGGAATCAAACGCTTTAGCAGCGTCCAGAAAAACAGCTGCTACATTATCATCCTCTACCAGTGTACTCGTCACCGCAAAGAAAGTGCGTAAATTATGGCCCGTAGACCTTTCCGGGACAAAACCCGACTGGTCCGGAAGTACCAAGCTAGGGAGGAGGGGCTGCAATCTTGCTGCAATCATTTTTGCAAGAATTTTATTATCAATGTTTATCATAGACAGCGGTCGGTATGAGTCGCATTGAGTCGGATCCTTGCCTGGCTTCAGGATCGTCACAATCAGAGCCTCCCTGAGCGAGGTCGGAAGGGACCCAGTCTCTAAGGCTTCTGCATATACCTCCAATAGTCGGGGAGCTAAAATATCCACATATTCTTTATAAAACGTAGAGGTTAAGCCGTCCACCCCAGGAGATTTCTCCCCGGGCATGCTACGGATAGCCGCAGCCACCTCCTCCACTGAGAATGGCTCATCCAGATATTTCCGGTGCACTTCATCAAACCATATTAACGCAATGTCCTCAAAGGGCCCTAGTGCATCAGTCCCGCCAGCGTCCGCCGGAGCCTCGTAAAGTCTTGTATAGAATTCAGTGAATACCTGCATGACTCCACCTGATCCTGACACACTCCTCCCCTCACTATCCACAATCTCGGAGACATAGTCACCGGCCCAAGGCTTGCGAAGTAGTGCTACCAACGTGCGACCCGCCCTTTCACCTTCCCCATATTGGCGAGCTCGAGCCTCCCTCCCGAGGAAACAAATTTCTCTGAGAGAGGCCTCCTCATACTGCGATATTTCTCGACGAATCCCAGCGAGAGTTTCGTTGGACCAGTGGGATTCCAATCGTCTTTCCAACTCAGCGATCCGAGCCTCAATTTCAGCCATCTCGCGCCTCAACGTTTTTACTATGCCATGTTGTTTCGAGAGACACACCCCTCTGATAACGACTTTGAATGCCTCCCAAATAGTTCCTGGGGACCTCACCGTTCCCTGATTCTCTACAAAGTACAATCTGATCGCCTCTCGCACCTCCTCGCGGAAGGCCGAATCCCGGAGCGCCCCCCTAGGCAGACGCCACATAGCCGATCTACCAAGTTCAGTCGGTATCTCCAATTCTGGCGGTGAGTGATCTGACAGCGTGCGGGGGAGGTGGTCAATTGCTCTAGTCCAAACCAAAGTATCCCCGGAGCCCAGCCAGCGGTCAATACGGGACCAGCTACCATGCACGTAGTTTAAGCATGTACCCTCTCTCGCCTCCCCATGTCGTCGCCTCCACAGGTCCACCAACGCACCATTGCGCATCACCATCTCAAGCGCTTTAGCAGCTGCAACATGCTGCATCCTGGCTAGGCTCTCTCTATCCAACCTGGCATCTAGGACGACATTAAAATCGCCCCCCCATATCACCGCGCCAGGACCCAGCGACTCTATTAAGCGCCACAGCTCCAAAAAGAAATCTGGATCATCAACATTCGGCCCGTATACAGCAACCAGGCGGCACGCTTTGTCTAGAAGCACACCACTCATCATAACGTATCTGCCATTTGGGTCCACCAGTACCTCCTTCGTGCGCCACTGCAGCCCCTTACGAATTAGGATAGCAACTCCACGGGAATAGCTCGAGTATGTGGAGCTATGTATCTCACCCACCCACCCAGATTTAAGTCTGCATATTGTGGACTTCACCAAGTGCGTCTCTTGTAGCATACACACATCAATTGCATGTCTCTTAACATAGGCAGCTACAAGGCGAGCCTTCCTGCCATCATTAAGCCCTCGCACGTTCCAAGTCAAACATTTGATCACAGACACTTCCTCACCCCTCGGTCCCATCGACAATCAGCCAGAAGCGAATTCGAAGACCAGCCACCACCTGCCTTGTATTTAACAAAGGAGCTAATAAAACATCCATACAAAGAAAGGGAAACAACACCCCGCAACCATTCAGGAGATCAACCACCCCCCACCCACACAGGTCCCCCAAATGGACCCAACCAGAATCCCACCCATCTTGGCCCCAACACCCACCCCAAGAACAAGAACAAAAATTGACAGGACTCATCCTAGGGGCTATGACCAGCCAGATACCTCTCTACTCAGTTAACACCGAAAGAGAGGGGCCCGTGGGCCAACCATTAGTCCTGAGCTGACAGGGAGCCAGGCAAAAAGCAGCTAGCGCGCTCAAGCAGTTCCAGCAATGAGTACTCAGTCAACCAGAGCATATTAGTCATTGTCACTTAAGGCAGCATCGTCGTCGTCACGTCCCCGGCGCTCCACAGCCTCCCGTCTCCTAGGTAGCTGCCGGGCAAATTTAGTCGCCTGTTTCAGGTCTGTGAAGTAGATCATCTTACCCTCATGACGCACCCTTAACTTAGCAGGGTACAGCAGAGCAAAGTTTACTCCCGCTTGTGACAACAGACGCTTAACCGGCAAAAAGGCTCGCCTCTGGGACTGCACCCAAGCGTATAGTCTGGGAAAAAATTTATTTCGGAGTTCTTATAGAGTAACGGGCGTCTCTCTCGTGCCAATCGGAGTACCGTGTCACGGTCACGGTAATTCAGTAGACGTGCAATAATTGGGCGTGGAGGAGTCCCAGGAGGAGGACGGGGTCCCAAGGATCTGTGAGCTCTCTCTACCACCAGCAACCGAGAGAGCTCGCCAGCAAACAACTCAGATAACATCTGTTCTATAAAGTCTTCCATTCGCCCCATGTCGGTCGCCTCCGGCAGCCCCACGATTCGTATGTTATTGCGTCGAGATCTTGATTCCAAGTCTTCGTTCTTGTTGCGTATGACCTCAAGTATTCGATCCATTCGAGCGATCTGATCTCTGTCTCCCTGGCGTGCATCTTCTATTTCAGATGTACGTGTCTCCAAAGCAGCAAATCTGGAGTCATGATCATGAACACGCGCCCTAATTCGATCAAGCTGTTCGGTAACATGGTCCAGCTTAGCATCGATGCCAGCCAAGCTGGTCTTAAGGTCTAAGAACATGGACTTCACCGATGCCACAGAACTGTCCTCTCCGCTCGGCTCCTCGCAGGACTGGGAGCCAGCAACAGCGCTCTTTTTTTTCCCACCTTCAAAGGTAAGTTTAGCCTGGCGCTGATCAGCCTTACCCATCGTTCCACACTGCGTCAGCACCTCCAACCAGACTCAGGTATGTGGAGCCAAACCAAGGGAATTCCCGGTTCCAAAAGAAACTCCTTCTGTAGCGTGACACTCACCGGGGGCCCCCGTAACAGCCACAGGGGTTATCGACTAGCAGGACCCCTGAACGCCAGCCTGCCCTCACAGGCCCGATTGGCCTATGCTGCCCGGCCGGATCCTCGCCTCCCGATTTTCTCCGCAGGAGGCTGCAATCTCAGTTTTCACCGCCCTCCATCAGGTCGTACCTTTGTGTCCTCGAAATAACAGCCCAAGAGGCTCGCCCAGGTCCCGGAGCACTCCCTCACTGTGCCCAAACTGTCAGCAGCCACAGGTTCCAAAGCCCCACGCAAGAGCTCGCCTCTCCAGCCACGTCCGTATAATACCTCTAGGCAGCAGGAGAACCACGAGGACCGTCAGTGGCTCCTCGCCCCAGCGCCACCATGCAAAGCACTCCGTGGGGCCGTAGGGCCGCGACGCGACCCCGTCGCCGAGTGGCCCCCAGGCGTCACCTCGCTTGCGGACAAACACCTCCGTGAGCGGCAGGGGGCAATGGATCCCCCCGTCCGCTTCATGCTTCTCTAGCACAACGCCCGGCCCTGTCCCTCAGCGGCCGGCACAGGCTCCACCTCTGTCCGCCCGCTCCTCTTGCGTTCCGCACACGCGGGCGCACCCGGTGTGGGCCCGCCCGCGTCTCCGCTCAGCTGCTGCTCTGGTCTTCGCGCCGTTCTGAGCCGCAGAAAATGGCCCAGGGGCGCTCACTATTAATGCGCACCCAGCCGGTACCCGTCCAACCGTCAGGTGTGTCAATAAAACGGATAAACGGCCCCGGGCCGGGCAGAGCCTCACAAGGTGACGGCCATCTTGCCCGGCGGTCAGGCCACGCCCCTCCACATCCAAATTTTTGAAGGAAAACAGAGGTGTTTTTTGCAAAGTGCCTACCTGTAGATTTTGGCCTGTAGCTCAGCCGCCACCTAGGGAAACCTACCAAACCTGTGCATTTCTGAAAACTAGAGACCTAGGGGAATCCAAGAAGGGGTGACTTGTGTGGCTCGGACCAGGTTCTGTTACCCAGAATCCTTTGCAAACCTCAACATTTGGCTAAAAAAACACATGTTCCTCATATTTCTGTGGCAGAAAGTTCTGGAATCTGAGAGGAGCCACAATTTTCCTTCCACCCAGCGTTCCCCCAAGTCTCCCGATAAAAATGATACCTCACTTGTGTGGGTAGGCCTAGCGCTCGCGACAGGAAATGGCCATAAACACAACGTGGACACATAACATTTTTTCATATGCCTACCTGTGGATTTTGGCCTCTAGCTCAGCCGGCACCTGGAGAAACCTAGCAAACCAGCGCATTTTTGAAAACTAGAGACCTAGGGGAATCCAAGATGGGGTGACTTGCGGGGCTCTGATCAGGTTCTGTTACCCAGAATCCTTTGCAAACATAAAAATTTGGTCAAAAAACCCTTTTTCCTCTCATTTCGGTGACAGAAAGTTCTGGAATCTGAGAGGAGCCACAAATTTCCTTCCACCCAACGTTCCCCTAAGTCTCTCGATAAAAATGGTACCTCACTTGTGTGGGTAGGCCTAGCGCACACGAAAGGAAATGGCCCAAAATACAACATGGACACAACATGTTTTTTGCAAAGTGCCTACCTGTGGATTTTGGCCTCTAGCTCAGCCGGCCCCGGGGGGGAGGGAGAAATGCCCCCTACGTCGGTCCCCCTACGTGACATTGGCGCCTAAAAACAAATCCCCGGTGCCTAGTGGTTTCTGCCCCCTTGGGGGGAAGATTGATCTAAAATCGGCCAATCTGCCCCTGGGGGGCAGAAATGGTCTAAATACAATTCGCCCCCCAGGGGAGCGACCCTTGCCTGATGGGTCGCTCCCCATCGCTAAAAAAACAAACAAACAACAAAAAAAACACACAATTTTTTTTTTGCCCTGGAGCCTAGAGGTTTCTGCCCCCCCCACGGTGCCAGATCGGCCTAATAATAGGCCGATCTGGCCACAGGGGGGGCAGAAATGGCCTAAAATAAACTTGCCCCCCCAAGCCGCACCCCCCCCGGAGCGACTCTTGCCTACGGGGTCGCTCCCCCTGCGTGACATTGGCGCCAAAAAACAAATCCCCGGTGCCTAGTGGTTTCTGCCCCCCCCAGATTGACCTAAAATCGACCAATCTGCCCCCAAGGGGGGCAGAAATGGTCTAAATACAGTTTGCCCCCCAGGGGAGCGGCCCTTGCCTGAAGGGTCGATCCCCATCTCTAAAAAAACAAACAAACAAAAAAAAAAACACCCCAAAAAATTTTGCCCTGGTGCCTTGAGGTTTCTGCCCCCCATGGTGGCAGATCGGCCTAATAATAGGCCGATCTGCCCCCAGGGGGGGCAGAAATGGCCTAAAATAAATTTACCCCCCCAACCCCGCCCGGGAGCGACCCTTGCCTACGGGGTCGCTCCCCCTGCGTGACATTGGCGCCAAAAAACAAATCCCCGGTGCCTAGTGGTTTCTGCCCCCTTGGGGGCAGATTGACCTAAAATCGACCTAAATTCGCCCCCCAGGGGAGCGACCCTTGCCTGATGGGTCGCTCCCCATCTCTAAAAAAACAAACAAACAAAAAAAAAACAAAAAAAAAAAATTTGCCCTGGCGCCTAGAGGTTTCTGCCCCCCCTGGCGGCGGATCAGCCTAATACCAATAGGCCGATCTGCCCCCAAGGGGGCAGAGATGGCCTAAAATAAATTTGCCCCCCCACCCCGGGGAGCGACCCTTGCCTACAAGGCTGCTCCTCTTGGGTGACGGCGCAAAAAAAAGATCCCTGGTGCCTAGTGGTTTCTGCCCCCCTTGGGGGCAGATTGACCTAAAATCGGCCGATCTGCCCCCAAAGCGGGCAGAAATGGCCTAAATACAATTTGCCCCTCCAGGGGAGCGACCCTTGTCCAAGGGGTCGCTCCCCATCTGTAAAACAAAATAAAATAAAAAATCCCTGGTGCCTAGTAGTATCAGCTTAATCAAAATAGGCTGATCTACCCCCCAGGGGGGCAGAAATGGCCTAAAATAATGCCCCCCCCCCCAGGGAGCGACCCTTGCCTAAGGGGTCGCTCCCCTTGCGTGAAATTCACGCAAAAAAAAAAAAGTCCCTGGTGTCTAATGGTTTCTGTCCCCCTTGGGGGCAGAAATGGCCTAAATATAATTTGCCCCCTAGGGGAGCTACCCTTGCCTAAGGGGTCGCTCCCCACCTAAAAAAAAAAGAAAACATAACAAAAAGAAATGATCCCTGGTGCCTAGAGGTTTATGCCCCCCCTGGGGGCAGATCGGCCTAATAATCCCAAAAAAATGCCCCCCCCTGGGAGCGACCCTTGCCCAAGGGGTCGCTCCTGTTGCTTGAAATTCGCGCGCAAAAAAAAAAACTCCCTGGTGTCTAATGGTTTCTGCCCCCCTTGGGGGCAGATTGGCCTCATCAAGATAGTCCAATCTGCCCCCAAGGGGGGCAGAAATGGCCTAAATATATATTGCCCCCTAGGGGAGCGATCCTTGCCTAAGGGGTCGCTCCCCACCTAAAAAAAAAAGCAAACATCACAAAAAGAAAAGAAAAAAAATCCCTGGTGCCTAGAGGTTTCTGCCCCCAGGGGGGGCAGAAAAGGCCTTCCCAAAACAATGTCCCCCCTGGGAGCGACCCTTGCCCAAGGGGTCGCTCCCTTTTGACAGTTTCAGAAAAAGAAAAAAAAATCCCTGGTGTCTAGTGGGGTTTCAAAAGCCGGATTGCAAGCAATCCGGCTTTTGAAACCCTGTGAGAGACTTCAAAGGGAAGGAAATAAATTTCCTTCCCTTTGAAGCCTCTCGGGGCCTCCCCCATGGGATTGAAAGAGAAATGCAAAAGCATTTCTCTTTCAATCGCGCTGGAAGCTCTGCTTCCAGCGCGATGGGGGAGACCCTGTGACTAATCAGCGTGCGCTCGCGTGCTGACGTCACAGGGGGGGTTGGGGGGGTCAGGGGTGGAAGGGGAAGGGCTTCCCCTTCCATCCCTGACTTGGGGGGGTGGGGAGGAACCCCACAGAGGGAGCGCTAGCACTCCCTCTTGGCTCTGTGCACAGGACGTAATGGTTACGTCCTGGGAACAGCAGCACTGTGCCTCAGGACGTAACCATTACGTCCTGGGCACAGAAGGGGTTAAAGAACCTCATGTTCATTTTTATTTTCACAGATATAATAAAAATGTTGTATGTGTCTTTTCAGCATCTTCGGTAACAGGGAAAGGAGACATTGGCCATGAAGGGGAGGAACAGCTGGTTACTGTGTGTTGGGTGAAGAAACATTGAACACCGATGGACACAATAACATGAGTGGTAAGGGGACCAGCTTGACATCTTCCTGGGAGACCTCCATAAGCAACCATTCCCCAGTGTCTGTGGACCTTACAAGACCCCTACTATCTGAATCCTTGTTCACAACACAGATTCCCATCTTTACCCTCCATTTTGCTCCCCCCAAACCACCAAACACACCTCCCTAAAAAGGCTGCGCTCTCCTTTGCCTCAGGCACCTCCCCCACCCATCTCCCCCATGTGTGTTCAGTGAAGAGGCTATTGACCTCTTACACAGCATCTCTGTAAGCAAGACAGCACTTGTAAATGGCATTGATGGGCATATTTCCTAAATGCAACAGATGGTGGCATTTCTGGATGCCATTAATAGTTCAATGTCTGGCATGCAGAGACTGGTTGCAAAAATAACCTCTACATTGACCGCAGCCCCCACCTGGCCCAACCTTGTGCCCTTACTCCAGTCCCTTCCTCATCCCAAATCCCAACTCCCACCCCAATCCCATGCATACTCACTTCTTTGCATACACCCACTCTGACAGACACACGCAGCACACCCACAAATAAACACAAACACACAAATAAACACCAATATACACCTACCCAACATACGCACACTACTGACACTACACCCACAGGCACCACACCCACCACCACAACCACCACACCCAATCAATCAATCCGTTTTTGTAAAGCATGGCTACTTACCCGTGAGGATCGCAAGGCGCTGGGTGATGGAGGGGGTCCTCATATCATCCGAAGAGCCATGTCTTAAGGCTCTTCCTGAAGATCGTGAGCGATGAGCTTTGTCTGAGGTGTAGGGGGAGGTTGTTTCAGCTCTTTGCTGTGATGTAGGTGAAGGATCGTCCTCCGGTGGTGGTTTTTCCGAATGCAAGAGATGGTGGCCAGGGCCAGTTAGGCGGAGCAGAAGGATATGGCGGGGGTGTGGAAGGAGAAACTGTGGTTCAGGTAGGCTGGTCCTGCACTGTGTATGACCTTGTACGTGTGAGTGAGTATTTTGAAGGTGATTCGTTTCTCAACCAGGAGCCAGTGGAGGGTCCTCAGTTGTTGGGAGATTCATTCTTGGTGTGGGAGGTTCAGGATGAGTCTGGCGGTGACGTTCTGGATGAGCTGTAATTTCTTGATGATTCTAGTTGAGGTGCCAGCGTAGAGGGTGTTACCATAGTCAAGCTTGCTTGTGACTAGGGCATGGGTGACTGTCCTGTGGTAGTCTGCTGGGGTCTATCTGAAGATTTTCCAAAGTTTTTGGAGTGTGTGCCAGCAGGAGGAGGTGACTGAGCTTACCTGGTGGGTCATCGATAGGGTGGAGTCAAGGATGATGCCTACGTTGAGGTCATGCTCAGTCAGTGTATGGGGGCTGCCAAGGGATGTGGGCCACTAGGATTTGTCCAAGCTGAGGTGTTGTTCCCAAAGATGATGAGCTCTGTGTTGTCCCACCACCACATCACTAGCACCCCACACCCACAAGCACCACCACCAAAGCACCCCCACCACCGACACAAGCACCACAACCACAACCACCACACAAACAACCACCAGCAGACTTGCAATCACCAAAATGACCAGCAAGCACACCAGCAACCACCAAAGCACCCATTAAAATCACAACCACAACATACGCCTCAACAGCACACCCATCCAAACACACACAGTTACACACATACTACTGAATTCAAAACAACACCCACCAAACCCACACCTCACAAAACTAGGGGCAGGTGGAACTCATGGAGCTCTACTCTGTGGAATTCCATGGAGATATGGAAAAACTCCAGAGTTGCAGAGTTCCGCAAGCAGGAGAACTTCAGTCTACCACACATGCAAGGGCGGCTCAAACACTGTGTTTCCAAGTTGATGTCAGTATACGAGTTACCCATACAACTTCACTGCAGCACTGCACATTCAGAACCTATACTTCAAATAAAACAAACAAATGTATTGTATTGCTAGTCCTCCAAAGCTCCGCAGACCTGTCTGAGGCCCATAGTGTTCATTACACATTTAAATGACAATGAAACAGTGGGTATGCAGGCACCGCTGCAGCCAACTGCCAGGAAATGATGAGAGATCACATCCTTCCCAAGTCCCGTTGCACACCTTCAGAATACATGTAGAGACCAGCGCAGTACACACCACTGCCAAACACCATCTAGGATAGACGGGGAGCATCCCAACTCACCCCATGCAGCTTCCCGTTCCAGCTCCCTGGCTCAGCAGATGATAGGAGCCCGAACTGTGCACTGCACAGACATGCAGGATTCCATGCTGGGGCATGCATGATAGTGGCCACAGTGATCATTGCACAGCATGGCCCTGAAGAGGACAGAGCTCTCACCATAGAGAACCACAGCCTTCCGCTTATCTTATCACCAACCAAACTGCTTGAATGTCCTCAGAGTTGTCCATGCCAGAGTCACTGCCCATCCCTCAGTGGCAGCGGTAGAACACATGATGAGTGGCCCTTACATCCGAGCGAGGTGGCCCTGTACCTCCCAGCACAACACTCCACATCCACATATAGGGCTGTGTTATTAAAGTTCTTGTGTTACCGTGACACAGGTTCAGACTATAGACACCAGAATGAAGAGCGCTTCTGGGCCTCCACTGTGGCAAGAAGCGCTACACAACTGCTACAATGCAGTACAATACAATGAGAAAAGCAAAAATCTTGGGGTGCTTATGTTATGTTCTCTTTGCATTTACACAAACCCTTGCTAATTGCTCTGCCTCAGGAAGATCCGACCCAGAACACACAAAGAAAATCTCACAGACAGTGAAGATGCTGCACTGAACAAGACTTTAAACTGTATGCCCTTCTATATCAGGAGTGTATTGTACTGTATGGTCAAATTCATATAGCGCTTCATGTCTCTGAATGTTGACAAGGAAGTGTTTTCAAGAAGTTTAATGGAAGTGAACACTGCTGACAAAGATCTTAATTTTGAACAAACCTTCCATTAAACAAAGTGCTCTGACTCCGACACTGTGCACGCTGATTACAAGATAAAGCACAGCTTAACAGACTTCAATTCTGTAGACAAAAAGATGCAGTCATTGGTTCATTCGGTAGATGCCTCATTGGCTAGTGGACACATTGACAGGCAGACAGCCCGGAGACACACTGCCCAATGGCTGCTGACTGGGGAACCAGAGACTGCAGATGTGAATGGCAGAGATAGTGGGATGAGGAGCAGAGGAAGAGCAGCCACTCTCGTTAGCTGCTGGTTCTAATTCCAAACACCACTGATCTGGTCAAGTTGATTTAGGCTTACGGGTTGTCAGGCACACTTGCTGCTGTGACCGCCTTGCTTACAGAAAGACAGGAAAACGGTACAATAGTAGGAAAAAATACCAAATGATTAATCCATCAGTGAAACCATAAATCAATCACTGAGCCCACTATTCATTAATACAATTCTTTTCATGTATTTTAGTCAAACGAGAAAAAGAGCCCAACTCTACATATAACGTCAAACCTTGACATAACTTGACATAAACAATATACATAAATGGACTCAAATAATTACAAGTCAATAAAAACAAATGTAAATTGTACTTTGACCACCATTCTTTCTTTTCTGGATGTGGTTATTGATGATATTTCACATAATAATGCACATGGGAGATGGTTGTTTCATGTCTACATCTCAACAAAGAGGTTATTATTATTTCTATTTAAAAAGGAGATGTGTATCGTGAACAGTCCTCATGGATATAATTAAATCTTTCTTACAACCCCTCCCAAAATTAAAGGGTTGACGTGTTTCAGCCCAACATAATTCTGGGCATCCTCAGGACTATTGGACGAGGAAGTACTTAATGAAAACAACAAACACTGAATAACAATACAAAAGTCAAAACTATTTTTAGAAAACTTAATTTGTGCCACAGCAAACAAACCTCCTCCTGCCCAAGTGTAGACCACGCAAAGACCATGCCACAAATATATAAAAAACTTATTACATCACTAACGATGCTCCTTTATTTTCAAAACAAAAGTAATACCATTTACTGTGTGGTTGTTATTACAAGTTATTTAAGTGCTCACGGGCCAAAACCAAAACCAAAAATCAAAAAATCATACAGTTTGGCACTCACATGACTAGACTGGAGAGATATTCAAATTGTCACAAAAGTATTCATATGGAGCAAATGCTGTCGATAAACCATAGAAGAAAGGGATTAAGCCACTCCTCATTTGATTTAGCCTTCCAAATACTATTATTGAACGTCGTTCGTCCATTGCAATTTAAATCCAAAAGACTTGCTGCAGTACCAAAGTTGTACTGCCCAATCACAACTAATTTCTAATTCTTTTTTTTCTCTACTAGCCCGGTAACAGCTCCCGATGTGAAAATATTTCTGTAATGTGGGCCGCTAGCTCGGCTGCTGCAAAGAGCCTCGCATCAATTGCAGTTTAAAACTAAACACTTGCACTTTCAAGAAGTAAGGATTAAACTGAGTCTCACAGGGAAGCGCTGCAATTATAAACTCGGTTTGTCTTACCCCGTGAGTACAAACTCCGTTGTCATACATGGTGGCCATCTTGGAACGGATTTGTATAACCCTGGAATTTCCTATCGTGGCCATCTCAACACATATAAGTTCAACTACCTCTCCTTCAAAAAATGTACCTTTGTTACAAAAAGACTATCCTAAGAACCAGGAGCATCTGAGAGGCTTCTCAGAGAGAAAAAGTGATCGCCTTACTTGGCAGGTGGTCTCTACCATGTATATTAAGCGTGCCTTGCACTGCCTATTAGTCATACTCAGCCTTCCTTGCCTAACACCTTCCATTACAAGTATACATAAGAAAAACGAGCAAACGGCAGCTATTGATTTGTTTGCGTGGGAGTCTCTCTGGGTGGATGGCAAACTCCACCACACAGTGGAGTTTTTGCCAAACTCCATGCTCCAAGCAGAGCACAGAGTAAATAAAACTCTACGAACTCCATTGGCATAGCGGAGTCCAATGTTCACCCCTATACAAAACTACACACATCCAAACATACACCAGGCATACATGCATCTACAACACATACACCACAACCACACCAACCACGTCAACAGTGCAATCATCCAAACAAACACAATCATAGAAAAGCACACCCACAACAACACACACCAATCACCAATGCTGAAACACTACACACCTTCTAAGAAATACACACCCAGACATACACCACATACACCAGAGCCCCATGTACCTGCAAAATGGTCAAACACACTCACATCACCCACTCCTGCTCCCTCTACCTCCCAACCCCAATCCTTTCCCACCCCTTCTACCCCTTCTACCTCTTTTCCTTCACCCACTTTTACTTCTTTCCTGTTCCTGACCCCTAAGAAGCCCAAACCCACCCCTTCAAAGAAGAATCTTTCAGGTGCCTGGTCTGTGCCCACATCAACCAAACCCAGGTCTTCATTAGCCTGCTTCACCCAAAATTTAACTTTGGGTCCAGAAATACATTAAAATCACTCCCCAGTAAAATTGGATACTCAGACGTTAACAAATGATTGTATGGTTCCTGGAAGGGGGCCAGGTCATCCATGTTGGGGCCATAATATCCTGCTATTGTAAACCTTGATCTAGGATGCTTGTTTCTGGTCCAGGGAGGAGCTAGCTTGGCAGTTCAGGCTGGACTGTTCCCATGGGGGACAGGGTCAAGACTGATTTGCACATGACTGGGTCCAAACTGGGGTGGTGCGGTGAGCCAAAAAACTATGGATTAAATCTAGATCTTTGTGACTTGGGGTGAATGTTTGCATTGTTCAGCATTCCATCTATCATCTGCCTTGCAGGCTGCTTTTAAAATAAAAACGATGTTCAAATTGTTATAATTAAAACTACTTCCATAGTCTTAAACTAGATGCTCCAAGGGTAGGGTGTCTTGTAATTAAAAGCAGAGACATTATAAAATATGTTTTATATGCCCTGGTGATGATAAAACTGTCCATTTAATTGTTCCCATTGTAGCAGTTCTAGCTCCATAGGCTAACATGGGAATGGGAAGCCTTTAATAAACTTTTATAAAGTCTAACTTTTGACAGGAATGAGCTAGAACAGTGATTGAAAGTATCAAAATAATAGTTACTCTCTTCTCTGATAAGGTGTGAAGTGGCCCGGGCTAAAACAAAAAGACCGTTTGGTGGGAGGAGATCTGCTGCTGCAGATGCCAGGACAGGAAGGGGGCTGGGTAGCCAAATTGGTTTTTAAAGGGAGGAAGACAGATCATGCAGGACCAAGGCCCACCCCCGCTTCCTGCACCCACAGTCAGATGGGAGCCTCTCTAATTAGATTAGAAGAGAGTGGGAAGGGGAGTGTAGGGGAAATTGGGATTTTTGTTGTTTCCATGTTATTTTGAAGATCATATTTTCTCTCTTTTTGCAAATTGGGGTTGGATGTTTTCTGTGTGTTGTGCTTTACTTATTTACTGTTTTGTTGATAGTAAATGCTTTACATACCTGTCTCCTAAGTTAAATCTGACTGCTCGTCAGCCAAGCTACCAAGAGTTGAGCAAGGATTAATTTTTGAGATTTTTGACTGACCTTATTTGTGATTGTGGTGTTATTACTAGCTGTAGGTACCTACCTGCACTTACTAATAAACCACTTTCCAACACCACTAAACTATATAATATTTTACTACACTGCACAATACACTACTCCATTCTACTCTACTCAACTCGATTCCAATCTACAATACCCCAGTCTATAACAGCAGACTTTAGCACATTCTCCTCCACTATATTTTACGACACTCCACATAACAACTCTTCACTTGCAACACTGGACACCATACTTTGAAACATTTCTATCAAATTCAATGAAAAAAATAAGATTAAAGCTTAGTTATAGTTAGGAAAATGTATTCTCCCTATACAAACCAAGTTTATACTGCAGAAACTTAAAAAAATTCTAAAGTTATAGTTATAATGTTCTTTTACAATTTAAAAATCTTAAACTAGTTGCTCCAAGGGTAGGGTGCCTTGTAATTAAAAGCAGAGACATTATAAAATATGTTTTATATGCCCTGGTGATGATAAAACTGTCCATTTAATTGTTCCCATTGTAGCAGTTTAGCTCCATAGGCTAACATGGGAATGGGAAGGCTTTAATAAACTTTTATAAAGTCTAACTTTTGACAGGAATGAGCTAGAACAGTGATGAAAGTATCAAAATAATAGTTACTCTCTTCTCTGATAAGGTGTGAAGTGGTCTGGGCTAAAACAAAAAGACCGTTTGGTGGGAGGAGATCTGCTGCTGCAGTTGCCAGGACAGGAAGGGGGCTGGGTAGCCAAATTGGTTTTTAAAGGGAGGAAGACAGATCATGCAGGACCAAGGCCCACCCCCGCTTCCTGCACCCACAGTCAGATGGGAGCCTCTCTAATTAGATTAGAAGAGAGTGGGAAGGGGAGTGTAGGGGAAATTGGGATTTTTGTTGTTTCCATGTTATTTTGAAGATCATATTTTCTCTCTTTTTGCAAATTGGGGTTGGATGTTTTCTGTGTGTTGTGCTTTACTTATTTACTGTTTTGTTGATAGTAAATGCTTTACATACCTGTCTCCTAAGTTAAATCTGACTGCTCGTCAGCCAAGCTACCAAGAGTTGAGCAAGGATTAATTTTTGAGATTTTTGACTGACCTTATTTGTGATTGTGGTGTTATTACTAGCTGTAGGTACCTACCTGCACTTTCTAATAAACCACTTTCCAACACCACTACACTAAATAATATTTTACTACACTGCACAATACACTACTCCATTCTACTCTACTCAACTCGATTCCAATCTACAATACCCCAATCTATAACAGCAGACTTTAGCACATTGTCCTCCACTATATTTTACGACACTCCACATAACAACTCTCCACTTGCAACACTGGACACCATACTTTGAAACATTTCTATCAAATTCAATGAAAAAAATAAGATTAAAGCTTAGTTATAGTTAGGAAAATGTATTCTCCCTATACAAACCAGGTTTATACTGCAGAAACTTTAAAAATGCTAAAGTTATAGTTATAATGTTCTTTTACAATTTATCCACCACCTTCAAATTACTATAAGTAGTGGACCTAGTTATACACTCGTTTTAGTTTGCTATCCACACAACACTAACTATAACTCGCCACTCTACCATGCACTGTGTTCTCACACATAATGATGCTTCACCGTACAACACTTTACTGTTCAAGACTCTCTACCACACTACTGCGGGACACTCCACTCCACAACAGTGTACTTGTACTATACAACACTCTATTCCACGGAACTCTGCACTATGCCACTACATTCTACAACACTCTCCATACTCTTTGTCAGTCTACAACACTCTACTTGATGACATGCCACTCCACCACACTCCATTTCATGACACTCGAGTCAACGTCACTCCACTGTACAACAGTCAGCTCTAATGTGCTACATGCTACTACATGGCTCACCAAGCCGCTCCATTCTACAATACTCCACTCTACCTCACGGCACACTATGCCACTCCACTGTAAAACACTTTATTCCACTTTACGCTATATCACTCCACTCTACTTGACTCCACTCTATTCCACGCTACAATATCCACTCTATGACATGGGGGCCTGATTTATACTTTTTTTGCGCCGTATTTGCGTCATTTTTTTACGCAAAAGCTGCACAAACTTACAAAATTAAATTATATTTTGTAAGTTTGCACCGCTTTTGCATCAAAAAATGACACAAATGCAGCGCTAAAAAGTATAAATCAGGCCCTCGATTCTATGACGCTCTCCTTCACTGTACTTTCCTACACTCCACTTTTTGACACCCAAATCAGTGACACACCACACTGTGATTTGAAACACATTTTTATTTGAAAACAAAATATGAACATACAATGAAAAAAACAATGGTTAAGGATAATTTATAGCTAGGAATATTCTTTCTATACAAACCTAACTTAAAAATACACAAACATTACAAATTATAAAACTATAATTATAACTTCAATTTATATCAAACAGGCAAGTTTCAAGGCTTTCCAAAATGCTAGAAGATTGGGCATAGCTTTGATATTGAAAGGCAAGGAAGTCCAAGCTTTAGCGGCACCAAAATCGAAGCTCCTTCCACCCCAGGAAGCTTTGTTGAATCCCGAGAAGATAATATTCGTGGACATTGCTGACCATAAAATCCTAGCTGGAATGTACCAGTTAAAACAATTTTTCATAAAAAAGGGTCCAGACCATGTGCTGCTTTATAAGTGATGCATAAGGCTTTGAAAGTTATTCTTTGTTAAACTGGGAGCCAGTGCAGTTTTCTTAAAGGCTTAAAGGCTGACTGGAATTTAAGGATCTTCAGAAGCAGTCATTCCCCTGTATTCTGTACTGTTTGCAGTTTGTTAAATATCCATTGTTCATGTCAAAATATAGGCTGGTATGGTCGTCTAGTTTTGCGGGAACGAGGGATGTAACTACCAGTTTCTAAAATTCAGATGTAATATAGGGAAGAATTGTTTTTATCATTTTTTAAACATAAAATGCAAAGGAGATGACCGAGCTCACCTGGTCAGAATATGACAGTTTATCTTTCAATGTAACCCCCAGCAGAAAACTCTTAATTGGGCTGATGGGACGAAAACCCGAGTGGCAGTTTTCCATCCGAAAGAGTTTGGCGGGTGGCTTCCGCTGCCTGCCATACTCAAAATGAGGCCCTGAGTGTATCTGTGAGCGAGTGCATGAGTTTTTGAGTGTATCTGTGAGTGAGTGCATGAGTCTCAGAGTTGTCAATGTTCCCTCCAATTCAGAGCATACGGCTATGTCTTGGGGGTGGGCATGCTGGGTCATAGCAGGATCAGGTCCTTGGGTGTGGAGGTCCTCCGGGCTATGTATGGCTTCACAAGGGGTACACGGCCCCTCTTCAATGTTTTAATTGAGCCCCGGGGAGGTGGTGGTCCCCGGGGCCTGGGGTCCACGACAAATCCCCTTCATTAACTTTGTTTTGTTCTGGGAATGTGGTTGTTTCCGGGCTGTGGGGGGCCACGGGGGACACCACACAAAAATTCTATATTTAGCCCAAGGGAGGTGGCAGTCCCTAGGACTGAGGGGGAGGACATATGGGCCTCCCCCATTTTAAATAAAGATTTTGCAGGAGGTCATACAGCCCGCCCACATAATTACCCTTGAGAGGTGGTGGTACCGGGTCTAATACAGGCCCTATGAGGGGAGTCCTGTGCACCCCCATCTATTTTCAATAGCAGGGGCACAAGTTATAGTTACTTTAGGGCACAAGTTATAGTTACTTGAGGTAACTCTTACTATAACTGGTGGATTTCTATTGTTTCATACGTTTCAAGTGTGAGCCTAACAATAACGTCCCTGTAACCTTTGGTTTTTTAAATGAATTTCTATGTTTTTTAAAAATTCTATTTCCTAATTATAACATCACTGTAACCTTTATATTTTCAGTGAATTTGTATGTTTTTTAACGTATATTAATTTTAATTACTATATGTTAATCCAACCGCCAAGGTGCATGGCCTTTGGCTGTGCACAGCAGTGGTTGGGCATAGAGCCGAGCTTGCAACCAGGCCTGTGGCCAACCCCCTATAAGCACCCAACCTTTCACTGTGCACGGGCTCCGCCTGTTCACAGCAGAGGTTGTCCACAAGACCTGGCATGCATCCAGACCCTGCGGCCAACCTCCCTAATCACCCAACCCCATGCTGTGCACGCACCTTTGGCGGAAGTTGGCCACAGCCTCCCTGGGTGTCAGAATAGGTGTGAGAGGGTTATGTGGGTGTGAGAGTGGCTGTGAGAGTGTCTGTCTGGGTATGAGAGTGCGTACATCAGTGTACGAACTCTCATACTCTCCGTGTTTTAGTGGGTGCGTTGGTCTGTGATTGGGTGCATGAGGCTGTCAGTGGGTCTGTGAGTGGGTGTGTGAGAGTCTGAGTGCATCTGTGAGTTGGTTTGTAACTGTCTGAGTGGGTGTGTGAGTGGAAAGAGAGACAGAGAGAGAGAGAAAGAAAGAGGGAGAGAGAAAGAGAGAGAAAGAAATAGTTTTTTAGGCTTTAATGTATGATATACTTAGAATTATATATTTCTGTACAATTTAAAATAAAATTGTATCTGTCGTTTTTAAAAACTAAAATATTTTGTACTTTTAAAAACAAATAAAAAGAGAGAAGCAAGACTGGCTGGACTCGAACCCTGAGTGCTCTGTGTGAAGATCTGGGACCTTTACACAAGTCCAGCTGTCAAAAACCAAAGTGTTTGTTGCAGCTTATCTGCAGCTTCAAAGCTGCAGCCAAGCCACAGCAAACAGCTATGTTCCAGGAGTGCGAACCACAGGACGTAGCAGGAGCTGGCCGCAGGGCCATCAGTGCTTCCATGAGGGGAGCCACGCAGCCCCCCTCCAACAAGATATAGCCCCTGGGAGATGGTGATCCCTGGGACTAAAGGGGGTCCAAAACAGACCCACCTTCACTATTTTTTCATATATACGCCCTGAGGAGTCGGGGAGCCTCGGGGAAGCAGAGGGGCCATGTGGGCCCCCCACCTAAATACTAAGAACGCACAGGGGAGGTGGTGGTCCTAGGGGTGGTGGGAGGGGCTGGGCACCCCCTCTATTCATCTTATATCGCTCCGGAAAGGTGGCGATTCCCAGGGCCAGGGGAAGGCCGACGGCCTCCCCCATGCCTAAAAATAATTTTGCCCCATGGAGGTGGTGATCCCCAGGTTGCAGGGGCCAGGAGACACTCTACACTCAACAAAAAGAATGCCCTCGGGACTTGGACCACCCGGGGGCTTAATAAACATGAAGCACAGGAGCCCCTGCTTCACTCTATTTTTTATTTTTGTCAGATCAATGGATCTGCTGCGTATCCATCTGAACATTTAAAAAAAATGCTTTTATCCCTGGAGGGGTCCCTCTGGGACCCCACCACCAGAGTTAAGGGGTCAGGGTGTCTGTACCCTGGCCCCTTTTCTTATTTTTAACATTTTTGTATGGGACTCTACTACCAAGTCCGAAGATGGCTGCCAATACTTCCTGGTTGAAGTGTTGACAGCCAATCAGATCTCTGTATGAGATTGGGAGAGCTCACAAATCCTTCATGCCCCTATATATACAATTTGTTCCCCTTAATTTCTCAAAATCTACTGAACAGATTTACACCAAAACAAAAAAAGGTCGCTTTCTGGACCAGGGCCTTCCTTTCTGCAAAATTTGGTGAAATTCCATCCAGTAATTTCAGTGCTATCACTGTTCAAAATCCCTATGGATAAATGAATAGGGAAAACGTGTTTTTGGGAACCCCCTTTTTCTCATTCCCCCTCTCAAGAACGGATCACCCCACAGCGGCTGGTGTGACTGGCAAATTGTTTGGGAAAGTTTTGTGAATGTATATATATATATATATTAGCATAATTAATATGTAAATATATTGATTGTCTGAGTGGGTCTGTGATTGAGTGCACAAGTGTCTGCATGCTCCAGTCATTCTTTTTTATGACACTGGCCATTGGTCAATGTGTTGTTAGACAAATCAACATCACACAGCTAGCCTTGTCTTTCAGTGTCACTTTTCAGGGCCTGAATAAAAATGTAACAGCTCCATCCAGAAAAATAACAATAGAAATAACATAATGCAGTATGAGCCAAATGTGATGGGTATGGACTTAGTCTTTCCTATCAGACACCTACAATAAATATTAGCCTTAAATAGCAATTTATCAGGGGTTAACAAATGAAACCAGTTGCATTCCGATGAACGCTGAAATGGCCAGTGTCTTAAAAAAGAGAATGAATGGAGCGTGTCAGGAACCGCACTAACTATTTTCTCTCTTTGAGTGTAAGCAACATATTCCAAGCAGAGGTGGCAGCGTTTAAAGCAGTAAAGGAATTCAAAACATTCACGAGACAGACTCGAGGGAGCAACAGTAGTGAATGTGCAAAGGTAATATCTGAGCCAGTGTCAAGAATCGAGAAAATGGCTGTGCCTGTTGATCATTATCGTTGTTACACTCTGGGCGACGATGTAATCAATCACAGTGCTCCACTACTTTTGTAGCAGAGGCTTTTAGCCCTTATTCATTCTAACATAAAGAGTATATTGCAGTAGAGGGAGAGTTTTGAGATACTGATTTTGTTTCTGTTGTGTAACTCCCAAATGAAAATATGCTATTCTGTCGCTGATCAAACAGTTTCTGAAACATTCTGGTTAAATAACAATATTTTCAGTTTATTTGTTCTTGAAACCTCTAGCCGAGCTAGCAATTGTGCAGTAAGTTTAGTGGCGCCGGGTCCCATTTCTTATTAGTGTCCACTACATCTATTTATTGCTTTTCTTTATAATCAAAAGGGTGGCTGACATAGTAACAAAAGTAATATTTTGCGTTACAGCATTCATTATATGCACAGATTTGGTACCACCTGAGACCTGAAAAAAGACTCTGTCAACATTGACTAAAGTAGATGAGACACAATATTGATAAAAACAAGTCATTCTAAGCCAAGTAAAACCGCCCTTGTGCAATCATAAGGAAACCCTCCCGTACGGCTCTAACAGATATAATATATATATGAAGGAGAATTCAAAATATTAGGTCCTATTCTCAAATGCACTTTTGGCCAAAAATATTTTATTTGCACCTGCTAGGAATTGACAAAGTGATATCAATCAAGCATACATGCATTTCTTAAGGGAGCATTTTCTACCGTGAGTGTGGTGAAAAATGGGGTGGGAAGTGGTTGATTTAAACCGGATTGTGCCCTGGAGGTTTGAGAATGAGCAACAACGTGTACTTCATTGGCATCCCAAACTCCTCTCAGACCCCTTGCCACCCTGGAAATGATCAGAGATTTATTCTAGCCAAGAGTAACTTCCCTTTCAGGATGGGAGGGGATCACCTCCAGATTTATTGGATGTGAAGGGTAGAAATTTCATCAAAAGAAAATAAATTTTCGCCAGGAGTTGAAAAACATCCATTTGCAGGAGGTGGGACTCTGTATCCAAAGTGCAGAATTTTAAGCTAACTACTACTCTGCACAGCTGGAATAGTCATGTGACCTTCCGAGTAGTACATCTGGAATCTTGTCCCTAATGCAACTTGCCAGGCATTCAAATGGTAATGTCATTGAATTGGAAAAAGTGTAAAAATACAGTTAGGTGGAGACGTAAAAATCCACAAAAAGTTTAGTTTTTTCTAGAATAGTCCCGTTTTTGTTAAATTGGCATGAAGGCAATAGCGTGGATACAGAAGCATTCAGTTTACAGCCATTAAAAGACTGTTTATTTTATTATAAATTTATTTATTTATTTGTTTTGGCTGTTGCTGTTCAGGAGAATTGTGAAAAACATGCTTTTCGTATTGTAAACTGGAGTTTACATGTTAGACTAGAACTTTGAATGTGACTCTTAAATAAAATGTCAGCCTGCAGAAATCCGGTCCATCCATAATCTAGTTTTAATTCACCAGCAGTCAATGGCTACGCCCAAGACACGCATTCCCGCCATTAAGCAAAGATAGTATCTGAGCATGTGCATCTTAATTGGAATAATTGTAAAGAGCTTATTTTAGGCAGATGTTCACCATGCGTACATATGGGAGCACACAAGCGCTTGGGCGACAGATTGTAGGCAGGAAATGTGCGTAGGATTAGATAGGGACACCCGTACAATAGTCTATGGGGCAGATTTAAGAAAAGTGGTTCTGCACAGTGCAGCGCCACTTTTCTTGCATCCTTCAGTGCCCCACCTACCGCTACCATGTGTGTGCCGTATTTAAAATATGGCGCATCATGGTGGAGGGTAGGGGGCAATAGCATAATTCTTTTTGATGCCACTGATGTACTCTGCAGGAGTAGTGCCAAATTCTTGGCGCTACTCCTGCAGAGTACATAGGGGCCCATTGTATTGAATGGCATGCCCCCTTTTAACACCTGCTATGAGCAGCCGTTAAAAGTGCCAAAAAAATGATGCAAGTAAATCTGTTAGATTTCTTTGTGCCATTTTTTCAGCCCCCCCCCAAATGGGGGAACGCCCCCTTTGCATACATTATGCCTCGCACAGGCATAATGTAACGCAAAGGGTAACAAAGTGACACAATGCATACATTATGCCTCGCACAGGCGTAATGTAACGCAAAGGGTAACAAAGTGACACAATGCATGCATTGCGCCATTTTGTAAATATGGCAGAGCATTTTTGGCCTTCTAACACGACATTAGAGCCATAAAGTGACAATAGTGTGGAGTTAGAATGGCGCTAGAGGCTCTTAAATATGCTCCCATATCTTTAAGAGCCATTGAATTTGTCACCTACAGTAGTTATTTACCAACAGTCATTTATTTGTTATATTGCCCATTTTGCCAAACCCGTTTGTTTACAGCCATTCAAGTGATGAAGCGCAGTCAAGTAGCCTTGGAATTCTCCATCCAGCAAACAATACATATCAGCAGCCACTTAGACATGTTTCCCTGCTTGGCTAAAACGAGGGGACATATCTAAAATAAGTGTAAACACAACCAATGGGTGGGGCATTTTTCATACGTGAAATTACTTCTGTGGATGGACTAAGTAAACATAAGACTAAGGACTTGATTTTGAGTTTGGTGGAAGTCAGCTATCCCATCTGCGTTACTACAAGTGTAATAAAGTAGACGCATATACGTCAAGTTTGTGACAGAGTAACTTCTCCGCCAAAGACTAAATCAGGACATAACTCACTCACTCAATTAATGAATGTATGAGTGAGTTCAGTGATGGATGAGTGTTTGCGTGCATGGCTGAATGATTGGGTTAATGAATTGAGTGCATGGATGGGTTATTGGATGAGTGAGTGCATGAATGGATGGATGAATGAGATTTCTGAGCTATTTTAGTAGCCAAGCGACCCTGTTTGCCCTCAACAGAGAAAGATCCAAGGACATCTGTTCCTTAACTTACAGTTATTATTACACACTAGTAGCCAGAGCTCTATTTGCATGTAATCTGTAATGCATGCGAATGGCCTAAATTGCCTCCATGATTACAGGGCCAGCATGATGCTATGGTGACGATTACTAGGATCATTGGGGTGGAACAGAATTACACCAGAAATTAAGATTAAATAAAAGCAGACGAAATGACCCTAAATTGACAAAAAAAAAGAGACATTCAGCTCCTATCCTCAATTCATCAGGAAAAAGAGCGGACATGATAAATCGGATGAAAGGGAAATGAGGCCAAGTAAATGAAGAAGCATGGGATTTTCGCCTATGCACTGGATATTTAAATCAAAGTGGTAGATTTAAGAATACTTATATGATAAACTGGCATTTACTTTTAGCTGACCCTAATGTTAAAAATAAAATCTCATCCGAACCTACCGTAACTTTCCATTTGGCGTAGAATTAATTTGACTCAGACGCTTTTTACACTCTGTGCCCTGGGGCCAGTGCATTCAAGTGAAATATGGAGTAGCTGTTTAGAAGCTGTTCTTTGTTTCACAGTGCAGTTTACCATCTGCACTTTCAAGGGGAATTAGAGATCACCTTGCAGGTGGGTGCAGTGAGCCACTGCACCCATCAGCAGGGGAATGTCTGGGGGATCGCAGAGACCCTGTTTCACCCCTCTCAGAAGGCTGTCTTTAAAAAGTGCATTGAAGGTCATCTTCACCTCTGTGCCTATGTCTGTAAAAAGACACAGTCGCAATAGGAAGCACCTTATTTTTTGCCCAATTTTTTAACTTTATTCGACAAATTTTTAGGTTTATTAGATTTAGGACCTGATTTAGATGTTAGGGATAACGGGTCCATCTGCACTTTTTGGATGAAAAAAGCTTTCCAGGTTGTTGGTCTGCCTGCCCGTTTGAGATGCTGGCGGTCCCATAGCCGATAACCTGTCCGAGTCTTGCTGACTCTTCCAAGGATTCCCATTCACCACCATGGCCCCGCAGGAAAGAGTATCTGGTAGCAGAATTCAAGCCACACTTACCGTCGTGCAGATTTCGATGCGCCTTGCTGCCAAGCAAAATGTGGTGGTCCAACCTCCAATTCTGACTTGCCGGATTGGGGGAGAAAGTGGTTAAAACTCACTTTTTTAGCTAATTCCACTTCTGTTTCTAGCTGGACAAGACTGGACAACACCCTCCATTGCTGCCGCCACTGGATCACTGAGAAAGCATGTCTCCCTGGTTGCTGGACATGAAGATAGAGAACCTGCATTGGCTGTCTACATTGGGGGAGGTCACTGCACATGAGCTTGGGACTGCTGCAGACAAATACATGTCACAGAATTTTTTTAGATCACTGTGACATGTTTATGATGGGGACTTAAGTGGGACAGACACGGATGGGGGCTCACTGGAACACATATCGCACACATACACAAATGTCATTTGGTCACAGTATTCATTGGCAAATGAATGCTGGCACAGCAATGATGATACAATCACACCTTGCAACTGTGTCCATGTGTGTGCATTACAAGGGGACCTGTACCTGTCTTGTTGTGCTTCTAGTTGTGTGTGTGTGTGAGTCAGTATGTCTATGTGTGTGTGCAACGAAACTAACTGGTTGAGGTGGAGGGAGCTTGAGTGGCTGAGGTGGTTGTGTCAGCATGTTTCCCACTTGCATATGACATTGATGTTGTTGTGTATGTTGTGCTGTGTGTTGTGTTGTTGCGTGCAACATTTAGGTGAGTGTTGCTGTGTGGCAGTTGTTGTCGTAATGTGTCTAGTTGTGATGTGTGAGTGTGTTTGTGCAGATGAGTGTGTAGTTTTGTTGGTTGTTGTGGTTGTGTCTTGTGTGGGTGCAGCATCAATAGTGTGTGTATGTTGTGTCATGGATGTTTGGCATGTACATGTTGTGGTGGAAAGGCAAAGAATGATTGTGTGTATATGGTGTATTGTGTCGTGAATGATGCAGGGGGAAACATATGGAAAAGGCACAATGTGTGTCTGTGTGTGTGTGTGTGTGATTAACTTATATTTCATAGCCACTGCAATTGTCCAATGTCCATTGGGTCCTGCGATGTCCCCCCCTCCATCAGCAAACCATCGACAGTACACCACCAGCTGGACTGTAACATCTAAATATAGCCGGTGGAACACTATTAACTGACGGTCTTCTTGGCTCCACCCCCACGGCAGTTTGGCCATAACGTCACCAATATCTAAATCAGGTCATAAGCGTTTCAAGCTTTAAATGTAATATTTAGCTATTCATAGATTTTGCACAGTATTCATACAATACATGGGATTCTGTATTCCCTGTATAAACAGAAGTCACTCATTTATTGATAATCAGTGACTTCTGATGCACCTTTTCTATAGAAAATATGTCAGAACTCAACTATTATAAAGCTATTACAGTCGAGTTCTGAGGTCACAATGCCTGGTGCTAGAACCTTCAGCTCGGATGAAAGGCAGATCGGGGCACATAGCAGGTCACTGAGCATAATTAAAGCAGCTGTTTAAAGCAACAAACTTTGCTTTCATTTCTTATGCTCTACTTTATTAGTTTATAATGTCAAACAAAGGAAACATGTTTATTTTTTGCACTCCTTAGACTGCGAAAAGCTAAACTCTTTCTCCATGTTTCTACACGTTCCAAACTACTGCAGTTTATTTTTTAAACTGACTGGTATGGAACTGTTTCTAATATCTGTTTGCAATAAATATCTAGCATGTGTTTAATTTTGAACTGGAGGTTTCATTTTTATTCTCCATGTTTGCAAACATGCTTTCATATGAAAGAGCTATGCACCAATGTTTTAAGTGGTTTGTGGGAAAGATGATGGTGTGACGATGTATTATACATGATAAGGATATTGCAAGTCACCTCAAAGTTCCATAACCTTATAAAGGAACTCATCCTTCAGCCTCAATTCCCTGTATGGTTCTGGAACTCCTCTGTGACTTGTAATATCATTCTAGTGTACTGCAGGCGGTATTTTATCCCTAATAATTTTTAATTAATGGTTGCATTTTAACTGGAAGTGACTCTCCCATAATGTATCTTAATGGTAGATTGTCATTTCTGTCCTTTTACGGGAGGCACTGCAAATTTAATTGAGCCGTGAAGGTGTTGGGGTGTCTTCACAAGTGAGATACCACCATAAATATTCACCCTCCGAGGTCGACTGAACCTTTGGACTTAATGACAAAGTCAGTAGTTAGGCTCAAACAACCACAAATCAATAACATACAACCCATTAAACAATACTTAACACCATGAACAATTCAACACTCAAACAAAACTCCAATCTGAATAAAGTTTCAAAGCTTTATTACAATCCCAAAATCAATGTCACATAAATGGTGAACAAACTAAATCATAAACATACATGAAGATCATAGGCTGACCAAAGCGTCTGGAAAGATTCAACCTACTAACCATCAATACTGTTAGACACTACAAAAGAATAATGTAAATTAGCAACAACATAATATAAACATTATTATTAGAATCCAAAGCAGATAATGGTAACATCAGAAAAGCATTAAAATACAGTTTTAGCAATTCATTTTCTGATTTCAGGTTTCAGATCAGGGTCATTACTAACACTAACCAAAAGTGTGATGTGCATGTATGTGACACATGGGATCAAAAGCAAAATTAAAAGAAGACAAAAATAATTTTAAAAACATCTAACTAGGATAACTAACAATTAAAAAAATCTAATGGTGTAAGTGACTAACTGAAAAAGGAAACAAGAAACCACATTTAGTTAGACCTCTCCTCATGGGACAGCATGATTCGTCATGCAGAGCATTCACCTTCTTCCAACGTCCGTTGGCAGCAGCATCAGGATAGTGCGAAAACGGGCTGCACATAGGACAGATCAGTAGTTCAGAATTAATTGGCTTTATTAGTGCTGAACCACATAACAGAATATTGCAGTTAAGACTATGATGAGAAAACTCATCAGGAAACTCAGAGACTAACAGAATGTGATAGAGCAGACTTTAGTTGGGTTCTCAACAGCATCGAGGCAGGAGGAGAACTGACTTCAAGAAAGTTCAGAGTGAATCTGCTCACAATTCCAACATTCTTCATTAATTAAAATAACCAAAATACATTTGATTGGTCCATCTGGTGAGCACACACTGGGCATTGATTTCAGCATCCAATCATTATAGATGGTACCACCAAGTGTGAAACTTTTCTAAATGTTCTCAGGAAAAATATGTTGTCATCTTTCTCTGTCACAGGGTTTCACCAAAATGTTAACTTTTCTAACAATCTGCAACTAACAGTTCCTTTCCCATGCACACATTAAACTGAGCTAATATTCTTTCACAAAAGCTTCATTAATCTTCCTGTGCCACTCAGCAGTTAGAACAAATAGTGTTACACCAGCTAAACTTGAAACATGCTATTCTCCTGGAATACAATAGAACATTCAACATCACTTTTGCTGCCTAGAGAAAAGAATTCAGGTCAGAGGACAAAATTAACAGAAACTTTTCCACTGCTGCTTGCAGAAATAAACTTTCAGGCCTAGTCATGTTAAGAAAGCCTAATGCACATTAATACAGTTAATACATTAATAAACCTTTATATTTCAGATCTAATATGCAAAGCAAGTGGTGTTTATTGATGTGTTTATTGAAGCATCATTCATGTTATGCCAAAACATCTTAAAGGTGTTCTTATTTTCAAAACTCAACATTTATTATGATCAATTTAGATGTGTCTAATTCGAATTCTGTTAATACCCAAGAATACATTTATGTTCTACTGTTTCCACTTGGAAATAATACATTCATATTAATATTTATTAATAATCCACACATTTATGAATGCAAAATGATTTTATGTGAAACGTAGTGTCAGAAATATGAAAGGTAGGCACAATTTGTCCACCACATTTTAAACCACACATTTTAATTTCTACATTATTTTTCTCTGTTAGGCCTTCTAAAAATGCCAGTTTGTTAGCTGTTATATGCTATATCTATGCTCCTAGTCAATTAATAAAACGTGATCTCTCTCCATGGTATACGACCTTTGAGAAACCCATGGACATGGGAAAACATTGGTGTTTTGAGTGCTTGCTTCAAACCAACGTTTTGCACTTTATGAACACTTTTACACTTTCCAATAGATGAAACAGACTAATATGGATCAAGGAATTAAAGAAAGCCTTTGTCATATTTAGAGGTTGGAGGCTATGTCACCTTCTTTAGTGGAAGTCAGATCAGTCTGTACAAACAACAAACTACCTGAGATGAGAGAATTTAGTAACATTCTGTAGTCATTTGCCCTAAAATGTTCAAACAGTCTGGGTGCACTGCCTGTCTTTAACAGAGTAATTAGTGAAGGCATCTGTTCCATAACCAACCAACTGTAGTTAAAAAACGATATTCAGATGTTTAGTTTCATGTAATTTGTAATGCAGAACGCTTTTTTCATATGTATATAATTTACCATGAATTGCCACCATGGTGTCATGGTGGAGAGGATTTAGCGAATGATTCCCAAAATATGCCAAAAGCAAATATTACCATCATTATGCAAGGAAGAACAGTATGCCCGAAATGGTGCCCATCAGTCCACGAATGTCCTCAGTATTCTAAGAATTGCATTGTGCACTGATTGTGCAACATCATGCCATGTGTAAGTAATTGGTGTTTGAATTGGGGGGAAGCTACTCCCTTCAAGTAGTAACCACAATCCTTGTCAGGGTGAACCACTAAATTCAAAAAATTAAACTGAGCTCCACCCCCTGGTGACCATGGCACAGATCAGATTTGCTTTACTTAGTGGCAATGTGTACAGTATTTATGCAGTACCAATACAGTCATCAAGTAAAAAAATGCAAGAAAAATCCCAATACAATTTAGAAAAAGAGTACAACTGAATAAATAAAATAATACCAAAAGGACAAAATCCAATAAGAAAAATCTGAGAAGTTTTAAAGGTTCAAACTAAAAATAGCCCCAATAAGCATTAATCATCAACTGCACTCAACTGGTCGCAGTAGACCGGGACCCAGGCTCAATTTGAGACCCATCATGATGGACCATGGGTTGGATACGAAAAACAGGTTCAACCCGTCAAGGGTTTTACCTTGGGACTTAGTCTAAAAATTAAAAGTCTAAAATCTTCAGCAGGGCAAACCAGAAGGCTGTGGCTGAGGAGGGCTCAACAAGGTTCAGATAGCCATCAGACAAGGTCCTGGTAATGCTATTGGTCTCGGACATAAAAGCTCCAAGTGGGAGAAATTTGAATTTTGCTGTATTCTCTGTGTGCCCTACTGCAAACAATCTTACAATACCGTTCTCTACTTAAATCTAAAATGTTGAAACCTTTCTCCACATGTGCAGAGCCTGTGTGACCATCCCAGAGGTACAACCAGGGAAATGAGCAACCCCTTCTCTGTGATCACTTCAAACCTGTTCTGGGTTCAGCTCCCTCCCCACTTTGACTGGAGCCTGGCTGACTAGACATCTAAGTGTCATTTGATATGTGTCTGTGACCATGGTGGCCCTTTTGAAGTTAATTAAGTTCCTGGGCGCTGCCCAGATATTCATCATGCCTGAGGAACAGAAACACCTCCCAACACACAAGCTTTTGCCTCTGCTTTGGGAATGGTTTTCACACCTCATTTCTGGTTGAGTGCTTAGGAAGCTGCAGCTGGAGGCTAATGTAAATTGGTCTGCAAAGGTTTGAGGTAGTTAAAACAACTTTTTATAAGTAACTTTGAATAAATGTTTATGGAAATCTGACTTCACCACTGAATTGAGCTTTTCATAAATAGTACAGAGTACAAGAATGACATTTCTAGAGGCTTCCTAACTGGAGATGACATTTTAAATGTACTATTGCATCCCATTGTTTTCCTACGGAACAGCCAGTCTTGCTACATTGGAAATAGCTTTTGGGGCCTAGCCGCTCTAAGGCCATGTGTAAGATTACATTTCTACATGTCCCACTGTAAATACCCTGCCCTATGGATTATAAAACCGGGTGACATATTAATATTTGAAAGGAAGATTTGGACCTGTAGAAAGAGTGCTTATTTATGCAGGTTGAATTGCAGCTTAGAGGTAGGCCTGAAGCCATGTTTGCACTACCGCTATACTGAATTGCACGATATGTGCAGCAGTCCTCTATTGACATTTAACTTATAGACCCTGGGTACACTTTTTACTATATCCTGCTGACACTTAGATAAGTTAATTATGCTGATTAGGATTATACCAATTCAACCATGTTTGAATGAGAAACACAGGCTCCTTTTCACTGTTTAGCAGGGGTAGAGTGCACAGAGTTTGATAGCCAGCAAAAAGAGATGGGGCAAAAATCTGGGGGTACACCACACAAAAGAGGGTCACTTCCTATACCATGTATGCCCCATTATGTCACAAAGTACCACAGTTACATAACCTTGTTTGTCCCTCATGCTCACGCTTTCCCCTTCCTTTTTCCCCCTATTTTTGTGTGCCCGCTCCTTGCTTTTCCCATGTTTTCACTGCTTTTTCCTTGCTCTTTCCCATTTTTCGTATGCCTTCTCCTTAATTTTTCCTCATTTTTCACTGTTTTCTCCTTGCTTTCCCCCATTTTTCTTTGTCTTCTCCTTGCTTTTCCCTCATTTTCACTGCTTTCTCTTTGCTTTTCCCCCTGTATTTTGTGTGCCTTCCCCTTGCTTTTCCTTTGTTCTTACTGCTTTCTTCTTGTTTTTTTTCACTGTTTTTGTGTGCCTTCCCCTTGCTCGTCCCTGTTTTTCATTGCTTTCTCCTTTCTTTTTCCCCTATTTTTTGTGTGCCTTCTCCATGTTTGTCTCTCATTTTCACTGCTTTCTCCTTGCTTTCCCCCCCTTTTTTGTGTCCTTCTCATTTCTTTTCCCTCATTCTCCCTGCTTTCTCCTTGCATTTGTTCCTTTTTTTTGTGTGTCTTCTCCTTGCTTTTCCCTCATTTTCACTACTTTCTCCAGGACCTGCAGGCGCCTGGATACCCTGTTGTGTGATTACCTGCAATTTACAAATCCTGATTGAACTGCAGCCAGGGCAGAAGGTGTCCACTGGGTGAGCACCTATTCTTGAGTGAGCATTGGTAAGGTAGGAAGATGCTCAGATACGTGTGATTCACTCCGTAGTTGCCATGTGGATATTTTGCCAGTGTGTTTTTTTAATTCTTTGCCTTCGTTTGACAGACTGGAACACTTGAGTCAGCCCTAGAATCTTAAACATGTATATATATCCTGATGAATTATTCAATAATTCAACTAGGGATCAAAACGTCATCAATATGATGTGTTACAGCTGACATATTGCTTACATACCACTTAGGAACAAATATTTATGTTTAGGTCTAAGGTCTATGGAGACAATTATTTCCCCTTTTCTTGTATGCACCTTTCTTACACTGCACTATAATTGTGTAATCACTGGAGCACTGAGTACAACTATTTGGTACATATAAAGAATTTATTTTAGGCCTGACTTGAATGCCACATGTTTATTCATGATTAATTACTTAAAATCATTACACGATAAACAATCCAAACCATGAGTTGCAGGCGCGAGTACACCAACAGGGTAAAAAAGCGTACCTAAAATGAAGATACTTTTAAAAAAAGATAGAGGCGATACATCTAGTGTGACGCTGTAGGCTCACACAAAATTTCATAGCAGAGAAGATTATGGTGGTCATTACAACCCTGGCGGATGGTGTTAAACCGCCAACAAAGACAGCCACTTTAACACTCAGACCGCCACGGCGGTACAAACAAACAGCGCGGCGGTCACCGCCAACAGACAGGTTGGAGACACTATTATGACAGGCCAATCCGACACCTTTTCTGGGGTGGATTCACCGCGGATAAAAACACGGCAGAAACAGGAATTTTGAAGGGAAAACGCTCACCTCTACACAATCCACGAGGAACGAGGACACCATGGAACCGGAACTCCAAATCCTACCTGCGATAGTCTTCCTGCTCCTCTACCAGGAGCATGAACGCCGGTGGCAAAGACCACAGTGAGTACTGCACCTACGACACAGGGGAGGGGGGAGGCAAAAAACAGGGACACACACACGCAATACCCCCACCCTCACCCACCACAACACACACACTAATGCATATCAATACATCACAGTTACACTCCCCAAACCCCCCTGGAAGAATGCAAAGACCAAAGAAAATGAGTGTAACCATCGGAATATATTACAAACAAGTAGGCAGAAATATATATATACACCATGTACAAAATATATACCAGGCATAGTAGTCCAGGTACTGCACAAAGAAAGTCCGTGGAACACTGGGACCACACGTTATGGGCGAGGCCCACACAAGATCCCCGACCATGACGGAGATAACACTGCAGGGGCATCAGACAGCAAGAAAACAGGCACCTCAGGGTGAGGGAAAGGGGGGGGCACCTCAGCCGCTTGAGTGCACAACGCCAAATCCACGAGGGGGCCACATGCCCACTGTTCCATCCTGGGGAGTGCAAAGCCACAGTCTCTCAAGTCTCTACAGTGGGTGGTTTGCCCACTGTTCAATCCTGGGGAGTGCAAAGCCACAGTCTCTCAAGTCTCTACAGTGGGTGGTTTGCCCACTGTTCAATCCTGGGGAGTGCAAAGCCACAGTCTCTCAAGTGGATAACAGTCTCCACTGGTTCTGGAGGGGGCATGGTGCCCAGAGTGCTTCATCCTGTTAAGGACAGAGGTAGTGGATGACAGTATCCACTGGTTCTGGAGGGTGACTGGTGCCCAGAGTGCTTCATCCTGTGAAGGACAGAGGTAGTGGATGGATCTCTCCACTGGTTCTGGAGGGGGACTGGTGCCCAGAGTGCTTCATCCTGTTAAGGACAGAGGTAGTGGATGGATCTCTCCACTGGTTCTGGAGGGGGACTGGTGCCCAGAGTGCTTCATCCTGTGAAGGACAGAAGTAGTGGATGGATCTCTCCACTGGTTCTGGAGGGGAACTGGTGCCCAGAGTGCATCACTCACCCCGTGACGGACCCAGTTGCGTCAGTGCCCCTGCCGCTCATGGGCTAGCGGTGCCTGAGATGGCGGTGCCCTGTTCAGCTGTGCTTGCTGGCGGTGCCCTGTTCAGCGGTGCTTGAGATGGCGGTGCCCTCTTCAGCGGTGCTTGAGTTGGCGGTGCCCTGTTCAGCGGTGCTTGAGATGGCGGTGCCCTGTTCAGCGGTGCTTGAGATGGCGGTGCCCTGTTCAGCGGTGCTTGAGTTGGCGGTGCCCTGTTCAGCGGTGCTTGAGTTGGGGGTGCCCTGTTCAGCGGTGCTTGAGATGGCGGTGCCCTGTTCTGCGGTGCTTGAGATGGCGGTGCCCTGTTCAGCGGTGCTTGTGCTGGCGGTCCTTCATGGCCCAGCGGTGCTTGTGCTGGCGGTCCTTCATGGCCCAGCGGGGCTTGTGCTGGTGGTCCTTCATGGCCCAGCGGGGCTTGTGCTGGCGGTCCTTCATGGCCCAGTGGGGCTGGGGCTGGCGGTGGCCTCCTTGGCAGCTGGGCTGGTGCTGGCGGTGGTCTCCTGGGCAGCTGGGCTGGGGCTGTCGGTGTTCTCCTGGGCAGCTGGGCTGGTGCTGGCGGTGTCCTCCTGGGCAGCTGGGCTGGGGCTGGCGGTGGCCTCCTGGGCAGCTGTGCTGGGGCTGGCGGTGGCCTCCTGGGCAGCTGGGCTGGGGCTGGCGGTGGCCTCCTTGGCAGCTGTGCTGGGGCTGGCGGTGGCCTCCTGGGCAGCTGGGCTGGGGCTGGCGGTGGCCTCCTGGGCAGCAGAGATGATGGCGGTCTTCTCCGCTGTGCAGCTCTTCCCAGACTTGCCAGGTTTCTTGTGGCCCTTCCCCACCTTGGAAGGTGTCACAGCTGACTCCACACTCCCAACGGGACCCCTGGGAGCGTCTTTGGTGGCTGGAGTCTTCCCCCTCTCCCGCCGGGCACTGGCCAACTTCTGATGCTTCACAGGTGGGGGACTGTCCGTGCTGTGCCTCCGTGCCACACTGGCTGTCCTGGTGGCTGTGCACTCCACATACCGGTGACTACAGGCACCACTGAGATGTTGTGGCTGAGGTGCAACTTCGGGACCTATGAGATGGACGGGTGGGGGAGGTGTGGGAAAAAGGTCAAGGGTGGACAGGAAAAGTTTTTGGGACACACTGGGACGGGTAGCTGGAGGGGGTTTGGTAGTGGAGGAAGAGGTGGTGGTAGTAGGAGGTGTACGTTTGGTGACTTTGGGTGAAGGTGCATGCGCTGGAGGCTGTGGTGAGGTGGATGGCTGTTGGGTGGGTGTGTGTGCCTGCGTTTGTGTATCTTGGGAGGGGGTGTCACAGACACACTGGGAGAGGACACAGGGGACGTGTGAATGGTAGTGGGGTGGTGACTGCACGTGAGCGGGGTGTGCTGGTGGGTGTGCTGGTGAGGGACGTAGTGGCTGTAGATTTAGTGCATGCAGGTGTGAGTGTAGACGAGACTGGGAGGAAGGAGGGAGACGAGGAGGGGGACACAGTGGAGGCAGTGGATGTTTGTGTGTCTGCATGTGTGTGCTGCTTGCGTGAGTGCCTGTGGGATGTGTGGTGCTTATGTTTGCCTGAGCTTCCCTTGTGTGTTGAGGTGTGTGCAGGCTGGTCTGATGGTGTGCTTGGGATAGGCAGAGGTACAGGGGGTTGGGTCTGGGTGGAGGAAGTTGGAGGGGGGAGGCTAGAGACGGGGACAATGGCTGCCATCAGTGCTGAGGCCAGAGTCTGAAAAGCTCGGTGAAGGGCCACCTGGCCAGAATGAATGCCCTCCAGGAATGCATTTGTTTGTTGCAACTGCCTTTCTACACCCTGGATGGCATTCAAAATGGTAGACTGCCCAACAGTGAGGGACCTGAGGAGGTCAATGGCCTCCTCACTGAGGGCAGCAGGGGTGACTGGGGCAGGGCCTGAGGTCCCTGGGGCGAAGGTGATGCCCACCCTCCTGGGTGAGCGGGCACAGGGCGAAGGCTGAGGGGCTGCTGGGAGGGCGGTGCTGGTAGAGGGGGTGGCGGCTGTACCTGTAGATGCGGGGGACACAGATGTTGCCGCCACCACAAGGGAGCTCCCATCAGAGGACGAGTCCGTGTCGCTGGTGTCAGCTCCTGTCCCCGCCGTGGAGCTCCCCTCGCCCTCCGTCCCACTGCTGGATTCCAAGTCCGTAGTCTCGCCCTCCAGGGACATGTGGGATGCAGCTCCCTCCTGCTCCGGTGCCACTGCTCCTCCGCCTGATGATGCTAATGCACACAAGAACAAGGAGACCACAAAAAGGGGGGCACGACAGAAGAAAGACATGTTGAGTGCATGGATTACCGCTACCGTTGGCGGACAAGACAGACACAGAAGCCCCCTGCACTACGCCGCGCTCTTGGGCTCCACTGTTCAATTCCTGGGAAATGGCCTACAAGGCTATGGACGACATCTGCACACATAGATGACACAGGGGCATGAATAGCTGTACTTGGCACTCTACAGAGGTGGGTTGGGATGCCAAATGGCCTGCTTTACGGAGGGGCCTTGCCTACGGAACTCGCCCTGGCCTAGGGAAACCCACAGCCCTCCTCCCCCACCCAGACAACTCCACTGCGCGCAAATTCAGCAGAATGAGAGTGTACTCACCCCCTTGTGTCTGCTGTGATGCCCTCAAGCACCCATCCAACTCCGGGTAGGCCACCGCCAGGATCCTGAACATCAGGAGGGTCATGGTGCGACGGGCACCCCTCCCACGTTGGGAGGCCATCCCCAGCTGAGTCCCCACCGTCTTCTTGCTCCAGCGGCGAATGTCCTCCCATCTTTTCCGGCAGTGGGTGCTCCATCTGTGGTAGACCCCCAGGGTCCGGACGTCCTTGGCGATGGCACGCCAAATATCTTTCTTCTGGTGGGCGCTGACCTACATGAAATGTACAGGGGAAGAAGAGAAGTCATTAGCAACTGCACCGTCAAAGTGATTGGCCCCCATCCCTACCCTTGCCATGTGGCACATGCATTCACCGTCTTTCATGCACGCAGCACTCTGCCCCCTTCCTTCTTACATCCAGTCCTCTCCACACAATAGCCCATACAACATGCTCCCTGTTTGTCTGGAGGACCGTAGAGTAGGTTGTACTGGGGGAGGACCCCGTCCACGAGTTTCTCCAACTCCTCCGATGTGAAGGCAGGGGCCCTTTCCCCAGACGCACAAGCCATTGTCTCTTCCAGACCGAGGTCACATCAGCACTTGCAGTGTAGGTCCTCTCCTGTCGAAGATCAGGTATCGAGTGATTGAACAGATAGAAAATGGCGGTCACGTCCGCGGCGGTGCGTACCGTCACCGCCGGCGTACATCGTCATTGGCTCCTGGGACCCATAGGGTCCAATGTTAATCAATGCAGCATTGCGCCGCGGTCTTCGACAGCCTACCGCGACGGTGTACAACGCCAGCACAGTTACCTCACATCCCACTGTCCCACTTTAGAAGTCAGGCAGCCGCCATTTCAGGGGCCCACATGGCTTAATTTTCAACTGCATCACACATACCTAGGCCTAGACTCAACACACAAACAGGCCACCTTTTGTGTATGGATGATGTTCTATGTAAACTGTGGGTACATACCTCTGAGTTGTTTGACTCTGTGCTCACTGTTGTCTTTCATAGGCACCGTCCGCTGGGACATGTGAGGATATGGCGGCATCCTCCGGTATACCGACCGTTGGTGGACCTGTCGACAATGGAGGAGCGACATTTGATAATCACCCACAGGCTTGACCGTGCCACAATCCAGGAACTGTGTACCCAGTTGGAGCCAGACCTGATGTCAGAAATCCGCCATCCCACAGGAATCCCCCCTCAAGTGCAGGTGCTGTCAGTGCTCCATTTCCTTGCAAGTGGCTCTTTTCAAACAACTGTGGCCACGGCATCAGGGATGTCCCAACCTATGTTTTCCAACGTATTGTCCAGAGTGTTGTCTGCCCTTCTGAAACACATGCGGAGCTACATCGTTTTCCCTCAGGTGAAGGATTTGCCTACAGTGAAAGGTGATTTCTATGCCCAGGGACATATCCCCTACATCATAGGTGCCACTGATGGGACCCATGTGGCTTTGGTCCCCCCCCAACATGAGTGAACAGTTGTACAGAAACCGGAAGAGTTATCATTCTATGAATGTAGAGATGGTATGTTTGGCAGACCAGTACATCTCCCATGTGAATGCCATGTTCCCTGGCTCAGTGCATGACGCCTACATCCTGCGGAATAGCAGCATCCCTTATGTGATGGGTCAACTCCAGAGGCACTGTGTGTGGCTATTAGGTGAGCACCTGGAAGCAAGTCAGTGGGAATGGTTGTCTGGGTCTGGGGTTATCCCTCCAGGTTAGTGTGTGTCTAACAGTTGTCCCTCGCCATTTGCAGGTGACTCTGGTTACCCCAACCTGTCATGGCTACTGACCCCAGTGAGGAATCCCAGGACCAGGGCAGAGTAACGCTACAATGAGGCCCATGGGCGAACTAGGAGGGTGATCGAGCAGACCTTCGGCCTCCTGAAGGCCAGGTTTAGGTGCCTCCATATGAGAGGTGGATCCCTATTCTACTCACTAAAGAAGGTATGCCAGATCATCGTGGCCTGCTGTATGCTTCACAACTTGGCTTTGCGACACCAGGTGCCTTTTCTGCAGGAGGATGGTCCAGATGGCGGTGTTGTTGCAGCTGTGGAGCCTGTGGACAGTGATGAGGAGGAAGCAGAGGAAGAAGACATGCACAACAGGGACTCAGTGATCCTGCAATATTTCCAGTGAGACACAGGTAGAAATCCAAACCTGCCTACTACATGTACTTTGACACTACTACCTCTCTCCTGTCTGTCGTTTTCACCCAGTGTATGGTCACTGAGTTGTAACTTTCCCTTACGATTTCACAGATGTGGGTCCCACTGTGTGACATCTGTTTAGATTCCTCATGGACTAGAGCTGTGTGACATAGGTATGTTGACATTGCTATTTAAAAAACATTTTAGCACGGTAATTGCTAATACACTATTTCGAAATCACAGACAGACTCCAGAACATTTTGGGCCATATTTATACTCCGTTTGCGCCGAAATTGCGTCGTTTTTTTTGACGCAATTTCGACGCAAAACTAACGCCAACTAACGCCATATTTATACTATGGCGTTAGAGGCGAATAGCGCCAAAGTTCCCGGAATGTGCGTCATTTTTTAGCGTGAACCCCTTCCTTGCGTTAATGATATGCAAGGGAGGCGTTCCCGTCTAAAAAATGACTCCCAGGCCTTTACGTGGTATTTATACTCCCGGGCAAAAGAGACGCCCGGGAGTTGGCGTGGCTAAAAACGGCGCATTTGCGCCACTTTTTAACGCCTGCTCAGGGCAGGCGTTAAGGGGCCTGTGGGCTCAAAATGAGCCCACAGGTGCCCTCCCATGCCCCCAGGGACTCCCCCTGCCACCCTTGCCCACCCCAGGAGGACCCCCAAGGATGGAGGGACCCACCCCAGGGACATTCAGGTAAGTTCAGGTAAGTTTTATTTTTTATTTTTTATATTTTATTTTGGTGGCATAGGGGGGCCTTATTTGTGCCCCCCTACATGCCACTATGCCCAATGACCATGCCCAGGGGACAGAAGTCCCCTGGGCATGGCCATTGGGCAAGGGGGCATGACTCCTATCTTTACAATGATAGGAGTCATGTTGATGGGGGATGGGCGTCGTTAAAAAATGGCGCAAGTCGGGTTAAGACGATTTTTTCGACGTAACCTGACTTGCCCCATTTTAAGACGCCCATGCGCCATTTTCCCCCTACGCCGGCGCTGTCTGGTCTACGTGGTTTCTTCCCACGCAAACCAGGCAGCGCCGGTCTGATTGCGCCGTCTAACGCCATTCCATAAATACGGCGCCCGCATGGCGCTTCAGAATGGCGTTAGACGGCGCAAAACTTTTTGACGCTAAACTGCGTTAGCGCAGTTTAGCGTCAAAAAGTATAAATATGGGCCTTTGTGCTTTAGGTGTGTTTATTTAAATGCTCAATATTGGAGGGGGTAGTGAAATGGTGAGGTGTGATGGCGGAGGAGTGTCCATGGCAGAGTCCAGTCTATTAGTCTCACAGGTGCATTGCCCATATGGGCATAGGAAGTGGAGCTGGGGCAGTTTAATTATGGACAGGGTGACAAAGTGGGACAGTAGGATGACAATCAGGGTGGTCTCATTTCTTGGCGGGGTCTTGGCATCGCTCTCTGTCTTGTTCCTGGATCTCAGGGATCGTTTGCGGGGTGGTTCTCTGTCTGCAGGGGGTGGGGTGCTGGTGTGGTGGTCCTGTGGCGTGGCGTCCTGTCCACTAGCGCCGGCGGAGGTGGTGGGCAGTTCATCGTCCATGCTAGTGTCAGGGGCCCCTTGTTGTGCCACAGTGTCCCTCCTGGTGTTGAGTAGTTCCTTCAGCACCCCTACGATGGTGCCCAAGGTGGAGCTGATGGTGCTGAGTTCCTCCCTGAAGCCCATATAATGTTCCTCCTGCATGCGCTGGGTCTCCTGAAACTTGGCCAGTACCGTTGCCATTGTCTCCTGGAAGTGGTGGTAGGCTCCCACGATGGAGGAGAGGGCCTCGTGGAGAGTGGGTTCCCTTGGCCTGTCAGTCCCCTGTCGCACAGCAGCCCTCCCAGTTCCCTTGTGTTCCTGGGCCTCCATCCCCTGGACTGTGTGCCCACTACCACTGCCCCCAGGTCCCTGTTGTTGTTGGGGTGGTGGGTTATCCTGGGTTCCCTGTAGTGGTGGACACACAGCTGATTGACGTGTCCTGGGGACGGAGGTATGGGCCCGCTGGGTGGGTGCTGTGCTGGTGTTTCCAGAGGGGGGAAGGTCTGTGGTGGCCTGTGCCTGTGTGAGGGGAACCGACTGTCCAGAGGTCCCCGATGGTCCGGGCTGGTCATCTAGATCCAGTTGGACAGAGGTGCTGTCATCACTGTGGTCCTCTTCAGTTGGTGGTGTGGACATGTGTGGACCCTCCTGTCCGGTGACGTTGGGTAGGGGTCCTGCATGGGTATAAAAGGATGTTTATTAAATCTGTGTGTGTAATGGTGTGCAATGGGTGGGTGACCGTGTACCCGAGTGCTAGCATTCCTGTGTGGGAGCTTGTGTGATGATGGTTTAGGGGGTTGTATGGGTATGTGCAGTGGCCATGCTTTGGTGATGGGTGTCCATGCTTTTTTGTTGCATGCAGGGCTTGGTGTTGGGATGTGTGGTTTGTGATGTTGGGACATATGTGAGGAGTTGGGGTGCTGGGGGTGAGGGTGGGGGTATGTGATAGCATGCAGGTAGGGTGGGGGATGTAATAGTAAAGCTTTGTCTTACCAGAGTCCATTCCTCCACCTACTCCTGCAAGGCCCTCAGGATGCAGAATCGCCAAGACCTGCTCCTCCCATGTTGTTAGTTGTGGGGGAGGACGTGGGGGTCCGCCGCCAGTCCGCTGAACCGCCAGGTGGTGTCTTGAGACCACGGAACGCACCTTCCCCCGTAGGTCGTTCCACCTCTTCCTGATGTCCTCCCGATTTCTTGGGTGTTGTCCCACTGCGTTGACCCTGTCCACTATTCTTCGCCATAGCTCCATCTTCCTAGCTATGGAGGTGTGCTGCACCTGTGCTCCGAATAGCTGTGGCTCTATCCGGACGATTTCCTCCACCATAACCCTGAGCTCCTCCTCCGAGAACCTGGGGTGTCTTTGCCGTGCCATGGGGTGGTGTAGGTGATGTGTGGGGTGGAGTGTGTGGTTATAAGTGTGGTGATATGTAGTGGTGTGTTGTATGAGGTGCGTGGAAGTTGTGTGGGTGATAGTGTTGTGTGCCTGTGGATGCTGTTGTTCTTGCTGGTGGTGTCTCTCTCTGGCCTTCTTTCTGACTTTTTTGTCGTGGGGGTTTGTGGGTGATGTGGGTGTGTGTTTTATATTGTAATGGGTGTGTGGGAGTGGAGTGTGTATGTGTATCAGGTGTGTGTGTTTTGAATTGTCCAATGTCGTTGTGTTTTGTATATGTGTGTGTATTTTGAGCGCGGCGGTGTGTACCGCCAATGGAATACCGCGGTTGAAAGACCGCCGAGTGGATTCGTGTGTCGTGATAGTGTGGGCGTATTTCTGTTGGCGTGACGGTGTCGGTTTTGTTTTCGTCAGTTTATCACTGGCCTTTGGTGTGGCGGACTTGTGTGGGTGTCTGACTTTTGGCGGATTCCGAGATGTGGGTCATAATAGCTGTGGCGGATTTCTGCGGTCGCGGCGGGGTGTTGGCGGTCTTCTGCACGGCGGTAAGCGCCTTTTACCGCCAATGTTGTAATGAGGGCCTATGTGCTTAGAGCATAGGAGTTTGTATGTCCCAATTGAGAAAGTGCACGTGCTTGACAGTGCAGCTAGCTTTCATACAGTGTTAGAAGTTTGCTCATAAGAATTAAATTAGGACACGTCAACAAAACTTGTGTTTTTAGGCGGGCTTTTTAGACTTCACAAGATGTCTGGTTGAGTGAGCTATTAGCATCCAAAAATGTGCTTGTCAGTGGCCAGTTGGCAGTTTACCTAATGAGGGTTTGCGTTGGAAGAGTTAGTTCTCAATAAGGGGCATTGGTGCAATGATTTGAGCAGTGTAACTTAAAATAGGAACCTGAAGTAGTGCAAGATCTCAAGAATGGAAAAGATGGCATTATATACATTTTGTGCATTGTATATGAACTGTGCAGCTGCTCTGTTTAGAATAGCAGCCTGAAATAGTACAGAATTTTGTGACAGTAAAGGCAACATTATGTATGTTGTATACATTATATATCATCAGTACAGCGACCTAAAAATATATAAAAGAGATCAGTGTATAAATTATTATTTTGTCCTGAAAGGCTTGGATTGAAAAAGTGCTCATGTTTGACAGTGCACAAGATAGGGATGAGTATTTGTCGGAGAACGCTTTTCATAGATTGGCTGATGGATGGGTTGCTTGCATGGAAACTTGTTGGTCGGTGATTGATTAATGACTTAAGAGGAGTTGAGTGCTGAATGTGTGGCATCAGTAAACCTCCCAAATCTTGCTAGGATCACAGGGACTGATTAAGAGAAGCACAATTCCATAGCTGCTTTGCAGGTGTGTATCCCATGGGCCAAAAACAGAGGGATGAACGGGCGTCAGAGTTCGTAATTTAGGAGAATATTTATACTTGTTTTGCGCCAAATTTGTATCATGTTCTTTGACGCAAATTCGGTGTAAAACTAACTCCATATTTAAACTTTGGTGCTAGACCTGTCTAGTGCCAAATTTATGGAGTTAAAGTCATTTTTTGGATGTGGAAACCTACCTTGCCTTAATGAGATGACAGGTAGGCGTTCCCGTTCAAAAAATGACTCTATGGTCTTAGCACCATATTTATCCCCCCGTGCTAAAATCAGACACGGGGGAGGACTGGTCAAATAATGGTGCAAAGCTTGCTGGTCCCCTGTGCTGGCCATTGGGGTGGTGGGCATGACTCGTGTCTTTTCTAAGACAGGAGTCATGTGGTATGCATGGTTTTGCATCAGAAAATGACACTAGGCTGGTTAGAGTCTATTTTTTTTACTGTAACCTCCCTAACATCATTATTTGGTGCAAAAACCCCTTCTCCGATACCGCCAGCCCCATCCAGCTAACGTCATTTTTTTTTTTTTTTACACTAGCCTACCCTTTGCACCGGCTTGCACCATTCCATAAATATGGTGCCTGGCTGGTGCTCAGAAATGGTGCAATCCGGTGCTAAACGTTTTGGTGCAAAACTGCGTTAGTGCAGTTTTGCACCAAAAAGTATAAATATGCCCCTTAGTTTGGGACAACAACACAATAGATGGTAACAATTCATTGCGTTATTTGCATAGCCTACATGATATTCCCTCACCTTCCCTGGCCCAAGAGCCAAAAACACAAAAAGAACATTTATTCAAAAGCCAGACCTATTGGCATTGCTAAAGCTTATATTGGCTATGGAATCGCTCTTGTAGATTTTCGTGAGAACATTTCACCTCCTCCCTCTGCTGCCCTGTACTTTGCAAAAGTGCCAGGTAAACTCTTCAAGAGCTGCAGTTTTCGGATTGTACAAATTATAGGCACGTGCCTTATAAAAACATGAAGAAAAGCTGCAAACAGCTCCAATTCCATATACACATGCACCACACACTAACAGAGACATCTTCAGAGTGTGGCGCGCACCCCTGTTGGATCGTGACTTGATCTCCTGAGGGGTGAAATTCCATAAGGCACTTTCCTGGATCATTAAACTGTAAGGCAAGAGGGGAAAGAAAAGATCACACAAATAACTTTGGAGCTTGAACTTCTTTGGTGCGTTTCCAAGTTGTGTTTGTTTAAAAAGACAAGGGAAATGACTGGAGGGAGAGTGCTGGGGAGAGTCCACCATTAGACCAGCAAAGGGGCTCGTATGTAGAGCTACCCAGTGCCTTCACTCCAAGGGAACATCAGAACTTACGACCAATGGAAAGGAATTGTGGTACAGGGCCCATTTCTTTACTTAAAGCGTCACAGGAGGCATGTCATTGGAAACCTTTCGGCCATGAGAGGAAGTTGAGATGCATTTTTTCACTGGAAGATCAGAAGGGTAGATTGCTGGAGAAGTGCGCATTTACTTTTTTTTTTTTTTTACTTAAAATGCCAGAGGGTCAGATTCATGGGGGCATTTGCACTATTGCCTAAGACAGAGTATGAGGTGCATGGTTACTTTTTTCCACTTAAAGTCCTTGAAGGTGCATGACTACTGGAGCAGCAACCATATTTCTCCCAGGTCCATGCATGCATAGTTTATCCAGGGCAGACTATTTTCTTTGCATCCTGGAACTTAACGCCATATTTGTTACAATATTAAATCAGGATGACGAGTCCAAGAATGAGAAAAATACACCTGAACTGGATGCATGTACCTGAGAAACAGACTACATGAGCCTGCGAAATTTGAGAGATCTTTATGCGTTATAGGAGCTCTCTTGCCCAGGGAGGAAATCGAGGTGCATGGCTCATTTCTTTTTAGTTCACATCCCAGTGGGGAAAGACTGCCGGGCAGCACTTTCAACTTTCCTAGGTTCCTGTCCAAGTCCAGTTTTTATCTTTGTAATTTGTAGCTCTGCTTAGTACCTTAGAAAATCAGGACTACAAGTCCCAGGGTGGAAATACAAATAAAAAAACAGGAGTTGGTGAGCTACTCATGCATGCAAATTGGACGGTAAGAGCTCTTTTGGCATCTCATTGCCATAGCCCAGGCTAGCATTTTAACAAAAATACTGCTCGTGTAATAAATCCCGCCCACTTAGCTACTCACACACACCCTTTCCTGGAGCCTACACATTTGGATGAGGACCGGAACTGAAATCATTTTGTTCAGGTGGCTCAGCACAACAACGCTTGATGACCTCTGCACACCCCTGTATTTCATAAAAAAACAGGACTACAAGTCCTAGAATAAAAAAATAAATAAAAAAAAAAAAAAACTAGACTAGATTAGCACATCATGCATGGACCTGCGAAACTTGGCAGCTATGTGTTTGCATGTACATGGAATGTTCATGGGAAGGCACTACATCTGAATGTGAGGATGCTACGCTTCAAGCATCTTCTTTACACTTGCCCTAACCGCCCCCTATCTTTCCACCTTATATGTGTTGAAAGCAGCATTTTTTTCCTATGTTGGCTTTTCCTGTAGTTTTGGCTGCCTTTTATCATTATTCTACAGAAGCCATTGAGAGCTGGGGACAACACTCACTTATCCCTGTTTGCTGCTTTGACACATGTGCAACTGCCCCTAGGCTAGATAAGTTGAGTGTGTAGGGTCAGGGATTGACCTTCCTGCACTTGCTTCTTGCCCATACAGGACTGTGGACAGTGAGACAGGAGGCACTCAATTCAGTGGCACATGTGCATTTTTATTAAGAAATAATGCAGCACAGAAATTCACCTTGCTGCATTGCGTGATAAGGAAAGGGAAAGACAGAACTGTGCCATAGTTAACATTGTATGGCTCATTCATGTCTTCCCTGCATTGGTGCGCAATTTGCTGCCTAGCTCCAATGCAGGCACCCTTGCACTGAAGTGCAAGGGTGCCTGCGTTGTAAGCAGAATTGTTTTTGTGCAGGAAGGGGCACCTCACTGCACAAAAACAATCCTGAGAGGCATTTTCCTCTTTCTATGTGTGCTGCAAAATGCAGCACAAGTGGAAAGAGAAAGTAACAATGGCAAATAAAGATATTTCTCCTTGTTACGCCTCCCCTGGGGAGGTGCAGCATTTTGTCGCATTCCCAGGACCACCAGTAGTGTTAAATCTGGGAATGCGTCAAAATACAAGGGAGGATAAGTGGAAACACCCATGCCCCACCCATGGAATGCCTTCCCAGGGCAGAGTAACACAATGCAGCAATTTGTGCTGTGTTGCTTTTCTCTAGATTTATCAGGCTAGACAGTGCCACGCAAGGTGGCTCTACATGGCTTGAAAAATGTAACTTATGTGTTGTGTCACCCCGTTGCGCGGCTCAACCTGAAAGAAGCCTTTAATAAATATACCCCAGGGCCTTCACTTTTGAGCTTCTGCGACATCCACTCATATTGAAGATTGCACAGCAGCACTTAGAGTTGACAGGCGCTTGTTAGTGTGGAGTGCTGCATCTGCTTCACTGTATCATATGCTTCCACCCTTTCCTCTAACCATACACAGTCCCCTTTATCATTTCCTCTCAGTGTGCAGCAAGCTTTCATTTCCAGCTTACTTGACCACCTCATTTTGTTTCTGGGTGTGAAACCCTGAGGCCAGCTGGTCATCTCATGCATGATTCCTTCAACAGAACAGTGAAGATACAAGTCCCAGAATGCAACCTGCTATAAATCTAACTGTCTGGACTAGTTGGAGGTGTCTTATCTTCAAAAAAGATATAGGGCCTGATTCTAACTTTGGAGGACGGTGTTAAACCGTCCCAAAAGTGGCGGATATACCATCTACCGTATTACGAGTCCATTATATCCTATGGAACTTGTAATACGGTAGGTGGTATATCCGCCACTTTTGGGACGGTTTAACACCGTCCTCCAAAGTTAGAATCAGGCCCATAGTCAGCAATACTCCATTATATATATTTTTAAATGATACTGGAAGCAATAGCATTTCTGTCAGAAATGCTGTATAGCTCTACCTTAAAATACAAATATCTTTTAATACGTCTAAAGAAAGCATTGAAAACGTCTTACTTCTTAACATTCATGAGTCTTTTCTGACTCGACCTCTTTCCTTGAATTTGACTCTGCTAAGCCTTTTATTCAAAAGCTATTCCAAAACTATCCCCATTGTTGGAAACTTCAGAGTGTCCGAGTTTCTGATATAACCCAACTGGCTTGCTCTCCAACATGATTTTGACGGTCTTTTTTTCAACTTTGGTTAATTACAGCACCGTATCGGAATTGTTCTCTGCAGTACAGGTGCAGTTTTGCCTCCTCTCTTCCCACATAAATTATATTGCCCGTCCTTTCTATCCTCCTTTTCTTTATAGGCCCTTTGTTTTAGGCTTTACACAAGGGCAAGACCTGGAACCCAGCCCTGGCAACTTTGGCAGACCAGTCCTGTAGTGTGGGAGTGCAGGGGAATGCAAGTGTGAAGCACTGCTGCTTTTGTTACTGGGGCCGATATTGCAGCACCGCTGTACAACCAGACCCCAAGTAGCAAAACCGGCCCCCACTACTGCAAAACTGGCCCCCACCCTTCCAGGCTCCTGGGGAAATACCCGATGCCCGCTACAGCCAGTCCGGCCCTGCTTTACTCCTCCCATCACCTCTAAGAACCATTTAATTTTCGTCTAGGACATCACTCCTTCTATTCCTATGAATCTATGAATTGCCATTCATGCACCCTTCACAAACTGACAGTCATCTACTACTGACAGTACACTCATACTCTTTTCATTCTACTGACAGCACTCTTGAACCCCTCACACACTAGCTATCACACAGTACTGACAGCAGTCTTCCTGCCCTCACAGAGTAGCAATCTTACACAGCCAGCAGCACTCTAAAAGCCTTCACAGACCTGAAATCAAGCACTATCATCAGCATCCTCACGTCTCTCATAGAGTAGCAATCAGACATGACTGACTGTCATACCCATTAGTAGCCATATACTATGAACATCACTAACACCCCACACAGACTTCCAGTCACACATTTCAGAAAGCTCTATCACACTCACACCCTTCATAGACAATTAGCAAAACCGGAAGGTCTAGGTTGTAACTGCAAATTTGAGTTTGTGTCTGTAGTATTGTTAATGGGCAAGTAGGAGAATGGAGAAATGAGTCAGGTGGGTGAGTGTTAGGACAGAAAAGTTCTCTACGTGGTAATGAATGTGCACTCCTGCCCTGAGTGCCCAACAGTACTGATGACTGGATTCCTAATGCTGATTTTTGTTGTCATAGGCGGCGACAGATCACTCGTGTGCCCAGTGACATAGGCCTGTCTCATGGATTGCAGTTTTCTTGGATCAGGAAGGGTGCTCAAAGTGCTACCCTCATAGGGTAGAAGGCTTCTGCTTACACCAGGAGTTAAGCAACATGAGTGTGGTGGTGGCAGCTTACTGTGTAGTGATCAGTAGGAGTGGACAGGTCCTTTTAAACCCATGCCACCAGAAAGAATCCTACAGGCTCCCTCACTTTTTAAAGTTCCGTGGCAGAGTGCTTAACTCACACTTGGTGAGTTGATGTGAAGTGCTGCACAGTGCAGAAATGATTCATCTGCATTGAGTATATGTGTGCCAGAGAAGGGTACAATACAGGAATAATGCAGTACTGAGTAGTGTGTGCATGGTGTATGCATGTGCTTAAAGTACATGTGCCTGGGAGTGATGCAGTACCTGAAGTATGTTGTGCTGAGCAGTGGATGCCGGATAAGTGAATGTGCTGGATGTACATGGAGGTCCAGATTTATGGGCTTTGTGGCACAGGGCAGCACAGCAAGTCACCTTGCTGCACTGCCCTGTGTCACAGGGAAATGGCAGGAATGCACCATATTTATCCAGTAAGGCAAATTCCTGTTCTTTCCCCCTGCTCTGGCACACAATGGGCTGCCTATCGCCAATGCAGTCACTCTTGCACTATGATGCAAGGGTGTCTGCATTGCATGCAGGATTGTTTTTGTGCAGGAAAGGGCAGGAGAGGCTTTTTCCTCTTTCTATGTGTGCTGCAGCATAGAAAGTGGAAAAATTGAGGAGAAATAAAGGTATTTCTCCTTGTTACGTGTCACCTGGGGAGGCGTATGATTTTGGCCCATTCCCAGGTTTACCTTAGTTGGTAAATCTGGGAATGCGTCAAAACCATGGAGTTACTTGGGAACACCTATGCAACAACAATGGAACGCCTCCCTACTGCAGAGTAAGGCAATGCAGCGATTTGCGCTGCATTGCCTTACTAAATAGTTTTGAAGACACTCAAAGCCACATAAAGTGGCTTTGCATTGATTCAAATGTATGACTTAGTGGTTTGTTCCATGCATGTACCATGTTGCTTGGTGCAAGCATGGCGCAAACCTCTCAAAATATGCCCCAGAGTATACAGTACTGTGCAGTGTGTGTTTCCTCTATACATGCACTGGGCGAATGTGTGCCTGTGAATGGTACAATACATGTTGGGCCCTAAGTTCCATTTTGGGAGGCCTGTGTGGTGAAACATGGAGTAGAAGTAGAGAGATTCCCCTAGACAGATTTGTGGATTGCTGCATTCCTGTGAACTAGGTGGGACACAAACTGGGAAGGGGACGACCAGGTCTCTCCTCTACAATTCAAAATGTACTCTTTGATTCAGTGAGAGGTCACAAGGAAGGGGCCAGGCACATCTCAGGAAGGAGATGGGAATGATGAGAAAATCATTAAGAATAGGGGTGGGGGCCCTTAGATTACGTTTTGATGCACATGTCACTGTGGCTGATATCCAGGTGTAAACTCTGTTTGCTCCCATGGCCTGTGATGTGGGACTATCAGCTATAGAGATATCCCTGGTGTAACAGACTGCTTTTGAAGAGGAAGAGGGAGCAGAGGAGTACGCACTTCAAAAGAAACAGAAACCCAACATAAACCTTTAAAGACTCAGGGGGTCGTTATGAACATGGCGGTAAACACCGTTGGCCACTGTGGCGACGGTGAACAGAAGACCGCCATTGGTGGTGAACAGAAACCCACCATATAAAGATGCCAAAAACAGAAACCGCCAAAATTTCTATTTCCACTAGCCACTGCCAGGGCCTTGTTGGCAGAAGGGCTGCATATCCCACCCGCCACCGCCAAGCACACAAATCCCCTGCCCCCCAAATAATGATGTACAAATCAATGCGGCGGTTAGTGGATGCCGAACAACCATTGGCGGTACAGACCACCACGGCCAGCAATGGGACCCAACAGCAAGAAATGCACACATTGGCAAGTTTGAAACCCACACACGTGACACACATCCACAACACTATAAAACACACACAGACACACCCCACAATCATTTGCAATGCCAATGGGATAAGCCAGACTGACAACAGTACACGCAGACACTAAACGCCACAACACACAACTCACACACCCAACCACAAAACAGCATCCTCACCAATATCCACACAACACACCATCAACAACACACACCATGGCATACCATAAGCACATATGCTTCACAGAAAGGGAGCTAAGAACAATGGTGGATGAGATACTCAAGGTCGAGCCACAAATCTTCGGGGCACAGGTCCAGCACACACCCATCGCCAGGAAGATGGAGTTATGGCAGGCCATAATGAACAAGGTCAACGCAGTGGGAAACCATCCACGCACGAGGGACGACATTGGCAAGAGATGGAACGACCTGCGCGGGAAGGTGAGGTCCATGGCATTGAGGCACCACATTGCTGTCCAGAAGACTGGTAGAGGACCCCCACCTACAACCCCCAAATACACCAACTGGGAGGAAAAGGTACTGGCCATCCTGCACCCTGAGGGTCTCACTGGAGGAATGAACTCGGGTAAATCATCTACAATTACCCCATATCCACTACCACCTGGATCACACCCCACCCTGGCCTCAATCACCACATCCAGTCACCTTGCATGCCCACAAACACACCAACAGGCCCACATCCCTCCCCCTGTGCACAGCCACCCACCCCTGCAAGGTATCACAATAGCACTACACCACCCACAATGAACCACCACATCCCATACAAAAAGCAATGGCAACCCCACCAAAGGTCCCCGCATGGCCCAACGGGGGAATCAACAGCACAAAATAGGGCAGAGCTGTGCACCCTCATCCGAATTAGTCAATGTAACATACAAGTCCATTCTCCCCACAGGCACCACCACCCATGCCAACCAGACGGAAAGAACAAGGAGTGCCAGCGCCCCAAATGGAGACAGAGGCACCACTCAGGACACTGGAGAGGGAACTGTGGACACTGAGGAGTGCCCTGGTCCGTCACACAGTCCTGGACTGTCACCCTCCAGCAGCCCCACCCAGGGCACCACTGACACCCCTACCACCCAGGCAACAACATCTGCGCATGCCAATAGACCCCACACCAGTGTAACCAGGCCACAGACTGGTGGAATACAGGTACAGAGACCACAGTCTCCACCTACCAACAGATAGGATGATGATGGCCCCAGTACAAGTGGTACCGCCAGACCTGTGCAGGGGACACAGGCACAGGGGGCTAGGCCCAGTGGGAGGGCATCAGTGGCCCAGGGGGGAGGCCAAAGGATGGATGCTGCAGCCCAGGAGGTGATCTCAGAGGTCCTGGGAGCATACCACCATACACAAGACAGGATGGGCCAGATCCTGGCTACCCTGGAGCAGAGTCAAAGGCTGCAGATAGCCCAACATCACGAGACCATGGAACAGTGGAAATAACTCAATGCCACCATGGCCACTATTGCAGGGGTGCTGCAGCACCACAACCCAACCCAGCCTGAGACTCCCACAAATCAGGAAGCCCCTACCACTGCCCAGGACACAGACCAGCCATCAACATCAGCAGCAGCAAGTGGACTACTGTTACTGTCTGAGGACACACAGGAGACCAGCACTCCTACCCGTACAGCCCAGCACCAGACACTCAAACGGTCCCTCAGACCCAGATATGGCACTGGAACACCTGCCAAGACTAAGGTACCCTCAAAGAAGTGACTTTGACACAAACTGCCCCCAAGTGTGCCACTGTGCCACCATCCTCACTGGCCAATAGCAAGCCAACAGCTTGCAAGGTACAGTTTGACCTATACCCACTGCCACCAATCGATGAGACCATGTAGCCAGTATAGACATCCACCATCAGCCCGCTCTCTATCACCGTAAAGAGCACCAATGCATCCTTGACAACTATTAAAACACATGTACACCAATTTCAATGTCCCCTGGCATTATGTTGATTCAATTGTAAGTGTGAATTAATTTACCAGTAAATATAAAAATCATACCTTTATTGCAGGAATGGCACCCCATGCACAACATTGTGTGGAGTGAACAGAAATGTACACCATGTTGGTTATTATGTTACATGGCATCTGAAATTCATGTAAAAGTGTCAATGGCTACAGATCCCACACCCCCATACTGAATAAGTCAGACTGACATTATGCAGTGCAGACAATATCATCAGTGAACAGTACCTCACAGCCACTGGAAGTATAGTTGGATCAGTTGGTTCCTGGAGTGAACATCTTCCCCCTCTTCATCATCACCATCACTCTCATCCCCTCTCAGAGGAAGCTGGTCTGGATCTACACCACCCTCCTCCTCCAGTAGGGAAATAGATTTCCTCACAGCCACGTTGTGCAGCGTGCAGCAGGCCACCACTATTCTACGCACCTTCTCCGGACCATAGCACAGGGATCCCCCAGAGAGATGGAGGCAACGGAATCTAGCCTTCAGGAGACCTATAGTGTGCTCTGTCACCCTCCTAGTACGTCCATGGGCCTCATTATAAGTCATTGTAATTCCTCTCTGTTCTAGGATTCTTCACTGGTGTCAGGAGCCAATATATGTTGGGGTAGCCAGAATTACCTGCAAAAGTGGGCGAAACAGGACTGTAACTAACTACCCTCAGTTGCAGACAGCCTCACTGTCAGCTATGTTCAGTAAAAGTGTCAAACACACTCACCTATGATCCATCCACTGTCTCCTTGTAGTTGTTCCATCATGTGTAGTACACTGCTGTTTCTCAGCACAAATGAATCATGGACTGATCCAGGAAACATGGCATTTACTTGTGAAATGTATTGGTCTGCAGTACACACCAATTGTATGTTCATGGAGTAGAAGTTCTTCCTGTTTCTGTACACCTGTTCACTTACTCTTGGGGGGATGAGAGCTATGTGGGTGCCATCGATGGCACATATGACATGGGGAATGTTGGCAAAGGCATAAAAGTCTGACTTGATGGCAGGTAGTTCAGCACTTTGGGGAAACTTAACATTTATCTGCAGGTGTTGTACAAATGCATCCAGAAATCTGGACAGGATAAGGCAAAACATTGGCTGTGAAAACCCTGCACCCATGCCCACTGTCACCTGAAATGAGCCTGTGATTAGGAAATGGAGTACAGAAAGCACCTGCACTTCAGTATTGATGGCATGGTGATTCAGATTTGCTGGTCTCAGTACAGGATCCAGTAATGCACAAAATTAATGGAGAGTAGCACAAGTGAGTGTGTAATTGATAATGATGTGACGTTCCACCATAGTATCCAAATCAACAAGAGGTCTGTACACAGATGGGGCCCTCCCTCACCACATAGGTCTGTACCTAGGAGGAGTGGAGAACACATCTGAGGGACACAAATTCAGTTGCACAACCTGTTGTGTATTAAACACTGGTGTCCAACATGTAGGTTACACATAAGCAGTGATGGATGTACAACTGGAGTAACATGTCTTAACTGATATGTCTGGACTGTTATGGTGAGTAAATTGTCATTTGGGCATGCAAATGAGGGCTGGGGTCCATAGGGCCTGCATGGGGCCCATGACCAAAAAATATCTGCGCAGTACTTACAAAATGGCAGCCCCCTGTCATCCAGATATGTAGCAGTGGAAGTGACCTCATAATGCTAGCGGTTGTTGTAATGGCATAAGATGGTGTTCACCACCGTACACCCATTCATTGGTTAACATGGATGTCAATGGGGAACATGGGCCTATCATGATCGCCGCAGGCGGTGACCGTGCACACTGCTACGGAGCGTATGCCATTTCATCACCCCAGGTTCACTTGACTCCCAGATTCCATGCATGCAAGTACTCCACTGAGTGTGCTGCTGTGTCCTGACCCTGGTTTCTCAAATGGCACGAGTCACAGGGGAAAGGGCCCCGGCCTTCACCATGAAGGAACTGGACAAGCTGGTGGACGGGGTCCTACCCCTGTATGCCAAGTTATATGGGCGACCGAAGGTGCAGATGAGTAGGCAGAAGGGGTGCATGGATTTGTGTGATGGTGATGGATGCCTGTATGCATGTGTGCATGATTTGTCACTGCACAGGAGTTGAATGTTTGACAATCAGCGTGAGTGAGGTGGTGGAATTATGTTGGTAAGTGTCCCTCCCACAGGGGACGTACAGCCAGCGGTATCAAATGGGCATTGTCTGACCTCTGTTTTTCTTTTCTGTGTGTCCCCTACAGGTCAGCGCCCATCAGAAGAGGGGACTCTGGCAGGCCATCGCCAGGGAGGTGCATACCCTGGGGTTCTACAACCGGCAGAGCACCCACTGCAGAAAGCGGTGGGAGGCCCTGCGGCGCTGGGCCAGGAAGGCCCAGCTGGGGAAGTCCTCCCAATGAGGAAGGGGTGCCTATCGGGCCTTGACCCCCCTAATGCGCCGCATTCTGGCAGTGGCATATCCAGACTTGGATGGGCGCTTGAAGGCTGCACAGCAGACACAAGGTTGTGAGTACCGAGAGCAATTTATGCCTCCTTGATGGATGTCTGAGAGTGCTGTAGTATATGCTGTCTAGTGGCAGGGACTCTGACTGGTGTCTTATAGCAATATGGCTACCATGGGCAATTAGATGATAAGGGGCAGGTCTGCAGTTCCTCAGGTTCTTCTGTAATGTGGAGATGGTTGCATACTAGGGTTGTGGCCACTAGTCATGGGCATAGGCATGACTATAGGTGCAGGTGCTACATGTTGGTGTATTAGCTAGGTGGGAGTATGAGTGAACCAAATATGTAATTCCATTCAGGTGTTAAGATTTTTATCTCCTGTTTTGTCTCCCCACCCCTGTACTCTTGTGTTGTCTGTGTACATCAGCATCATCTGGTGAGGGAGCAGTGACACCAGCGAGTGGGGATGCCGTGGCCCACGGTTCCAAGGAGGCAAAGTCTACCGATGCAAAGAGACCAGTGGGTTGGAGGGCGAGGGGAGTACCACAGGGGAGACAACTACCACTGGAGGTAGTGACTCTGATACCTCCTCCGATGGGAGCTCCCTGGTGGTGGCAGACCCTAGTGGCCCCACCCAATCTTTGACATCTTCGGCCACCACCCATACCATCACCACCCTCCCAGTTGCATCCCACACAGTTGCCTGTGCCCGCTCACCCAGAAGGGTGGACGTCTCCTTCACCCCAGGCACCTCATCCCCGACCTCTGTCAGCCCTGCTGCCCTCACTGAGGAGGCTATTGACCTCCTGAGGACCATCTCTGTAGGGCAGACAACCATCAGGAATGCCATCCAGGGGCTAGCATCCCAGATGCAGCAGTGCAATGCATACCTGGAAGTCATTCACTGTGCTATGTCTGGCCTACAGAGATCTTCTCAGGTTCTCGCCTCCTCTTTGACGGCAGCCAGTGTCATTAGTCTTTCCGTGCCCCCTCCAACCACCTCTACCCCTTCCAGCACCCCACTCCCTTCATGCATCCCAAGCACACATTCAGACAGCCATGCACACACCTCAACACACAAAAAACATGCAGAGAAACCCAAGCACCACACTTCCGACCACAGCCAACATACAAAGGCACACACAACATAATCCACATCCCCCACTGTGTCCACCTCTTCCGCCTCTCTGTTTGTCACCTCTACATGCACACTCACAAGCACTGCACCCTCATTCACTGTTGCTGGCCCCGTTCTTGCAGTCATCACAGCATCAGACATCCAGTCATGCACCCCAGACACCACACCTTCACTCACCAAACTTGCAGACACCCAGGCAACATCGATTTACAATGGCAGCCTGTCTTGTCCCACTGTGTCCACCCCCCTCCTCCCATTACACTCAGATGTCCCCAGACACCCACCCAACACACATCCACCACACCTCAGGATACTGTACAGGCACCGGCATCCACGTCACGCACACCTACACCTCTTACAACCACTCCCTCTACCTCCACTCCCACACCTTCCTCCAGGTCCACCCCGACTGCCCCTTAAAATCTTTTCCTGTCCCATGTAGACCTTTTTGAACCCACTGGCCCACCTCATCTTGTCCATAAATGTACACACTTCCTTACCCAGTCCACTCCTTCCACGTCCAAGTCTGCCCCTGTCTGCCCTTCCCATTCTCGTGCCCCTTCCCCAGTGAGCAAGAGGCCCATGCTGGCCCTGGTCCATCTGCCACCTCCGGTCCAATCCCGCTCCCCCACCTTCCAAGGCTAAAACCAAACCCCCTCCACCTCCCAAACGGAAGCACAAACCCCTCCCCCAGACGTAAGTTCCCACCCCGCCACCCCCTGCCCCTGTTCCCTGAGGTGTATGGCTGCCCCATTGATGTCCCTTTATGGTGGAGTACCATGTGCACATGTGAGAGTCAAGTTCGGGCCATTTGGTCCCATCAGCCTTTTTGATTTGCACTGGCCAATTGCCTCATTTGGAAAATCTTTTGTTACAGGAGGTGCAATAAAGTTTGTGTGCCCAGTGTTGGTGTTGGCACATGCAGGATACGTGGTTCATTGTTTTATTGTGGGGGGTATTGTGCACATTTGTGTACTTTGGGCAGGTTGTCTTGGCCTTGTGTTGGGTAAGTATCTCTTGCTCAGGTGTGTATGGCTTGTGATGTTCTGAGGGGTTGTGGGTGCGTTGCGGGGTGGGTGGAGTTGGTGGTATGTAACTGTGCCCTTTCTTCCCTTGTTTAGTAGGTTGCAGTACTTACCGTCGTCGTCTTCTTCGGCAGTCGCGGAGGTACATGACAAGGAGCAGCACTGGCATGATTTCCAATTCTCTCTCCATGTCTGTTTCAATGTGCTCTGTGTGCCTCCGGTGAGCGTTTCCTTTTATTTGGTTTGTTTCCGCCAGGCAATGTGCTTCTTTATTTGGCGGTCCAGACCGCCAGCCTGTTGGCGGTAGTTACCGCCACCACCGGCGGTGCGGTCTTTTCCGCCACGTTCAATCAGGACAAAACACATATGCAGGACTGAGTTGGAGAACCCAGCATACCAGATGAGGGGTGCAGTGGAGATATTCATGTGAAAGTCTGTGTGTGGTAATGGTCAAAGCCTTGTGTGGTAGTGGTGCGGTGACCCCATATGCCAGCAGGGGCCAACGTGGTGAAACACTGCCATGCAGTGAGGGTTGAAGTCTTGTGCAGTAGCAGTGTGGCATTTCCATATACCAGAAGGGACCGGTGTGGATAACTTTGCCATGTTGACTCGACCAGAGCCCAAGGAGAGAAGGCTGGTGACCCTGTATATCAGAGGAGGTAACCAGAAGCACTAAGGACTGTTACTGGCTCTACCCCATCACCTTGTCGAAGAAGTGAGTATGCTGTGGGAGCACCAGGACCCAAGCATGGGACCAAGAACAGGATCATTGTAACCACCCTCCTCCCCGATCCGGAGTGAGTGAACACTTACCCTGCAGGATAAGCTGCAGGATACCTCCGATGACTAGTGGAATGTGGCCATGAGAGAGAGAGAGAGAGAGTACACCCACCAGCTGCAGTCGATGAGTCAGAGATGACTGACACACCTGGCTGGAACCTCTGCAAGCTCTTGTGGAAATGATGCACTCCAGTACTGCTAATGTTTCCCTCTTGCTGGTGCATGTAAGACTTGTATTGGGCCTGGCAGCTTTGGGGGAAATTGCTGCTACTTGCGCTGGAAGACTATTGACTTTAAATTGAAGTGGACTCTTGAGATTTTGACTACTAGTGGGGCATACCTAGGATGTTGACAATAGTGAATGAGAAATAACCTCGAATGCTAAAATCTTACTACCTTCCACTTCAATTTTTATTCTTTGTAGTGAATTTCGATGGTTGCTTTAACATTAAGTAATGTCTTATTATGATACGTTTATGTCCAACACCACCACTGTGCACAGCCTTTGGGCTTGCGTGGTGGGGGTTTGGGTGAGGCCTGGACAAGGGTACTCAGTATAAGTTACATTTGCTCACCTTAATGAATTTGCTGCATACAATGTTAAAGACTTTGGGCATGATTACAAGTTTGGCGGTCCTGTGACCATCATGTTGGCAGTGGTGGTCCACCTGCCAATGGTCTGGCAGAGCGGACTGCCATATTACAAGTTTGGTGGTCTTACAAACAGAAGACCGCCAGTGGTCCGCCAGCACCGTCAGGCTGCACAGACCGCCACGGTCAAAAGGAAGCATAAACAGGCCGACAAAGATGGTGTTTCCCCCCTACACATTATGAGGTTGCACACCACCAATGTGACCGTGGTGGTCCAACCACCATTTAAAAGCTGGCGGAAATGGACAGTATAAGGGAAGACACTCACCTGCAGGCAGCTTTTCACATCCGGGGCCGCCATGGAGCCATTCACAAACATGACGCCGCTGCTGCTCATCGAAAGACCATGAAATCAACGTCACCGTGAGTACACACACCTACCTATATCATCAACCTTTAAAAACAGATTGTAGCACCGGCAAACACGTCATATGGGGGGTACACCACGGGCAGCAGGCACACAGCTCATTCAATACACAATCACTGACATGCATCAACATGGACATGCCCACACACACACACTACGCACACTTTGGCCAACACACTCACACTGCACTGCAACATTAGACAAATACACATGGCCACATAGCTCAGGAACAGGGACACTGAAAGCTACACAACATTGTATGGTGATAATAATGAAAATGAACACTGATGATCAGTTCAATGAAGTTGGATCTTTATTGGCCACAGTTATCAGCCACTCCGACTGCTCTCTACAACTGTCCCCTCTGGAATGCCCCCCGAGGATCCCTCATTCCACATTCCATGTATAGCATAGAATATAGAATGTATGATATCCCCACAACATCTTCCTTTCTATACAAAATGATAACAACTGAATATGAATGCATTTCAAAATACATAAGCAAAATGATAACAACTAAATATAAATGCATTTCAAAATACATAAGTAAAAGCTTAATCACAATATTGACCAGTTTTTTTTACTAATCCTCTTACTTCTGTGTCTTAATAGTTCTATAGTGTTTGCTTTCAAGCCAGGTTTGTTTTTTGATTTTTGTTCACTGTGATTTTTAATACCATTGGGCTCTTCAATAACATTGTGAGATCTCCCCCTAGTGTCACCATTGTAAACTCCCTTAATTTTCACTATTCTACTTTTATTCCAGCACACGTGACCTTTGATGCGTACTGCATTTTTCAAAACAGCTTCTACTCTCTTTGGACTTTGAATATGGACAACCCATTAGGCACATGAGTGGGATCTTTTACTCGTATCCAATTACCTATATTAATTTTGGTTCTTTCTACCCGCGCATTGTGTTTTGTATCATAGTCATCTTTCTTTTTATTTTGAAACATCTGAACACAAGGTCTAATGATCTCATCTAAAGACTTAGCTTTATCGGCTTTGGTCTTAATTTCTCTCAACCAAATAGGACACAGCTGAGGCCGAAACATGACCTCTCATCACTTCAAACGGACTTACACCAGTAACTGCATTTGGAGAGGAATAATGTGACCACAACATGTTTTCCACTGCTTCATTCTATTTTATTTTGAGTCGCCCATTGCATACATTCAACCAGTGTGCAATTCATTTTTTCAATGAGACCATTTCCTGGAGGATGTTAAAGAGCTACCTGCTTGTGTAGGATGGCATATTTTCCCCAAACTTATTTAATTTCTCTAGAGATACACAGTACCCCATTGTCTGACACAAATTATTTAGGGACTCCTTCCCTGGCAAATAATCTCTTCAAACTTTTAATAACTGCATTTGTATTGGGTTCCTCCATAAACTCTTCTTCCCATCATTTGCTATAATAGTCCACCACCAAAAAGGCAAATGTAGATCTTCCTGCTAGGGTGCTAAATAGACCAATACAATCAATGGCCAGTTTAATCCGGGGTCCTGCAGGCAAAATACTTGGGGGCATTTTTATACTCCATCTGTGCCGAATGTGCATCAAAGATTTTGACGCACATTCAGCGGAAACCTTGCCCCATATTTAAACTTTGACGCCCGAGCCCGCGGATGTCAAAATCCCGCCGTGTGAGTCATTTTTTGGATGTGGCAACCCGCCTTGCGTTAATCATATGCAAGGTAGGCGTTCCCGTCCAAAAAATGACTTAAACGGCCATGCGTCGTATTTATGCTTTCGGGCAAAAATGACGCACGCCCGGAAGGTGGAGCTGGAAAATGACGCACAGCCCGATTTGCATAAAAAATTAACACCTGGGTCAGGGCAGGCATTAAAATGGGGCAAACACACCTGTATTTAATCAGAACACACAGAAGCAATAGCAGAGCAGCAGAGCAGCAAAAGGGAGACATGGAGGTGCTTCTCATCCAGCGTGCACGCAGATGCAGAGCCCAGAAGCAACAACAGCAGCTACCACAACACCAGCAGGGACCCTAAAGGCAGCGCAGAAGGCAGGAGAGGATATTCCGCTCCAGAACAACCCTTCAGGGCCTCAGGGAACATGACATGATCCAGAGGTACAGGTTAAACTGGCAGGCCATTCAGCAGCTGCTGCGCAACATTGAGCCACAGTTGGCACCCACCTTGCTGACACGCCGCACCATCCCAACAGAAACCAAGCTGCTTGCCGTACTTCACATGCTGGCAAGTGTCTCTTTTCAAACAACTGGTGCCCTGGTTGCCGGAATATCACAGCCATCATTCTCTGCCTTTTTGCCCCAAGTACTGGATGCCATCATTGGACTCACACCCCACCACATCTGCTTCCCTAACACACTGCAGAAGCAGCAGGAAACAAAACAGAAGTTCTACCTCATTAGTGGCTTCCCACATGTCCTTGGTGCAATTGACTGCACACATGTAAGCCTTGTGCCACCTGCTGCAACTGAACACCTCTACCGCAACAGGAAGCACACACATTCCATCAATGTGCAGGTCATTGTCGATCACCAAGGATTGATCACCGACATCGTGGCAAAATATCCTGGGAGTGTCCATGACTCATTCATCTTCCGTCACAGCACTATCGATCAACACTTCCAGGATGGACGGTATGGCAATGGACTACTTGTTGGTAAGTACAAAAACCTACATATATACACACTGCACAGCAACCCTCTAGGACACACAACACATACACCACAACAGCAACATGTCGACAGGAACACACTGTGGTCGTGACATCGCTAGCCATGTTTCATAGGTCACCATTGAACCTGACACACATCTGAAATTAGTGTACAGTCTAATGTTAAGATGTCAATGATCACAATGTTTGGAGTGGGTTGCCTAATTGTCACCTTGCAAAATGTAAGCGTCTCAATTATGTTTACATTAATCCATTGCATAAGTCTAAAGGTATGGGATGTCCAGGGTACATTGATATGAACGTGTTAACAACACTGTCAAATTGAACCTGTGTTCAGGGAGGGCACACTGTACTGCAAATCCCAAAACATACTCCTGACAACCGATCAGCAGCCAAACACTCGTTCAGCCAAGGAAACAACACAATGCAGATGGTACATCCTACAAGCCTAGGATGCAACAGCATAACACAAAAGAGTCACAGACAACACAAGACACCTACTACCATGCAAGGTGATTTTAATGGGGCAAGCTACATCAACATGATCCCATTCATTTTCCCTTTCAGCTGATCAGGGGTATGGGATCCAGCCATGGATTATGACACCATTTGGCAACCCAAGCACTGCAGCAGAGCGTGCCTACAATGACGCACATAGGAGGACACGCAGCATAGTTGAGAGGACCTTCGGCATCCTCAAGTCGAGATTCAGGTGCCTCGACATCACTGGTGGTAGCCTCCTATATTCCCCTGAAATGGTCTGTAAGATCATTCTAACATGTGCCATCCTGCACAACATTTGCATAAGAAGGAATATTCCCCTCTTGGAACCAGAGCCACACATGCCTGAAGAGGAGGAAGAGGAGGATGCTGGCCTGCAACATGAGGGGGAACAATAGAACACTGCTGCTGGATCGCGTAGGCGCCAACATATCGTGAACAATTTATTTGAAAAATAATCACCATCACCACTTTTTTAACTAATGTAAATAAACACCGATAATAATCACCATATCATGGTCTGGCTAATCATTTTTGCACACCTTTACCTCTAACTGTCAGAATGAGAGTGTTGCCTCATGGAGCATTGCTGATATACCGATCAGGACACAGAAAATCCCAGAGCAATTTTGATGCGTATCATACAACGGTCACATACACACACACTGTAAATGACATATATCCTGTACATTTCACCTTTGAAGGGCACTAGCAGAGGACCACACCTATTTCACACATAAATGTTGGCAACATGGTTCATCGCAGCATATGGCACACAACTAAGACACGATCACTCAAAAGGGGAAAACAAGCCTCATACATGAGGCAGTTGATGTGCTATTGCATCGGTAACAGGAATGTATGACCAGACCCTTGACAGCTGTAAGTCCAACTGCATCCAATCTTTGCAAGGACTATCTGTGACTAGAGTTCCATATAAGCAGAACATAGACAGCACAAGTGCCACACCTATGACAAGCATTGCACACATGACATTCCATGTACATGTCAGCCCATTTCCTTACTCCTGACACACCCATGCACCTGGTCACAACCCACCTGTCTGAAGAGGTCTCTGGAATGGTAATATGTGTACCCCGATATTCCCTCCTCTACACACACAGGCTAACACTAGTAATCCAGTGTGCTACACCCTTTCCTATTTTATACCATTGCCATAGTACATCTGACTGCATGGACGTCAGGTCAATTAATACACTGGCTTGTAGTTTCTAAGCCCTGTTAACACCTGTAGATTGATTCCCGTGTGAAAGGTACTGTTGGCCATTTGAATGCAAATCTCACCTACAGGACTTGTGATAAACTGATGCAGCACACACCTGTGATCACCTCCATGCACACCACCCTTTTCAACATGCACTGCCCCTGCAGATGCCTGGAACAGCATAGAAGTTGCCATTTTGTCAAATACACCGTTATGCATTGTTAGTAATTAAGCCGTGTAACACAGCCCTTGGGTTCATGTGTCACCTTTAAAAACACAGGACCTACACAGTTTTACATGTCAACTGTCTTGTTCCTCCTCCAACCAGTCTTAGTCAGACCACTGATTATGTAACTTGTGAAATTGCTGGATCCTGATTGACCCTGCATCCTGTCAGCCTGACTGGCACCTGTCTGTGCGTTACCCTAAAGATTCCCTGTGGCTACATATGCACCACACCTGCTTTACCAAACCTCTCATTCCTCAGAGGGTATTTTGTTAGGTGCTTCATCAATGCATACCCAAATACATTGTATAGCATCATCTGCCTTTTAATTGTACCATATTTGTTAAATTGTCTTTGAATACCAAAATCAGGGCCCATCCCTTGTCTGGGTCTCATGTATGTATGAACAACAAAGTGTGACAGTGTCCCAGGGCCGTGTGCATGGATTGTGTGCGGTGCCTCCAGCAGAACTAGCAACCTCTGATAATGTCCATGAAAAGTCCACACTTGTTAGGACCCTGACAGTTCACACGCTGAATCACATTGCTCACAACATATTGATGGGCCGTGCGTGGTGAATAGCTGCGAGAATAATCAGCACAGAGGCTATGATGTTCCCAGATGCAGTGGGAATTTCAGAGGCCAACCTGTGTACAAATTTTGTTATGACACCTGCTGGAACATGACACCTGAGACAGTATCTCACTCAGCACACTAAGATTGCCCTGTTGACAGTCTCATTGCACGTCTTCAGTGACAGGGTGGGACCATTCCCATGTAGGTTCTCATGTCCTCATTGACTTTACTCACATTGATCTCCGAAGTATACTCAGTAGATACAGGAATAGCTGCCAGTGACTCATGATGAGACCTGGACGTAACTGTGACAACATACACCCCTAAAAATATACAGGATCAACATTGGACCACACACATGAACAAGACACCTCTGTGCGATTGATCACTGGAAAATTGTGGACACGTGCTGCCTCGTCTGCTGGTCCACCAAAGCCACTGGAGAGTTGTGGCTCAGTTATATGACCTCAACTGTGGCGTCATAATACATTTGTGGTTCACCTTTGGCTGTCTGGGCCAATTACATGGTACCCACTTCGTCTATGCATGTGCCTGACTCACTGTGGGATTCACCAACAAGTGCCTAGGAAGCAGTTACCAAAAATCTAGGACATGGGATGGCGAAATTGTGGACCATTGACATGAACAAGCTTCTGCCATCTATCTGGTGCATGCTTTTCCATTTGTGGTGTCTACGTTACCCAAAATCTTGGAAGTGCACACAACGGATGTTGCTACATGTATGACTAACACATGTCCTCTCTCATTTCCACAATGACTTGCATCTAAGGTTTGGACACATTGACTTCACATTCATACAAGCATATTTGCAATAATACATCTTGTGATGCACACACACTGGGTCAACAACTACATTAGTAGCCACTGCACACACATTGAGCCATAGGTATTGAGGTATTGTACTCATGTGTGTCACCTTGCTATCCTCTCCTGATGCCAAACATGCCCAAATTGTGCAATACATATATGTAGGCCACATATATGGCCATCTAGTACGTCAGCCAAGTGTCAAAATCCTGTTGAGGAAGTAGCGGGTCATGGTCCGCTGCAGTATGATGTCTCACATGTGAACATACTCCATCAACACCAAAGTGGGTGCAATCAGCCTATCTCAGTTGTGTCCCAAATGTAACATAACATTAAAATGAAAAAAATCCCCAAAACCAGTTCATGCCCTGAAATTTTGACTTTTTCAGCGTTATGCGTCATATTTTTTTTACCAATACAGATTGTGCGTCATATTTTTCGACGCACAGGAGTGAGAATTAGGCCGCATCCAAATAATTGTAAAGACTATTTACTATTATTTGGATGCAGCCTAATTTTCACTCATGTGCGTCGAAAAATATGACGCACAATCTGTATGCGTGAAAAAATATGACGCATAACGATAAAAACGGCAGCCATTTTATGCAGGAAGTGATGTAATAGGATATCCTGTTTACAGAATATGTACAGTGGGTGTACTTTCACTTTCACTTTGCAGTCTGTGAATCTTCTAGACTGTGTGGCTGTGTACAGAGTGTTGTCCAGTGATTTTGTGCTTTGGTGTCCTGTGTGCTATCTTACTTGTTACTTTGTGAAATAAATATTGTTGTTGTATACTGTCTGAGTGTGTTTTGTTTACAATTGTCCGGTATTGTAGTGTATTTGTTGTTTGTGGGAGTCTGTTGTGGATAGTGCTACTTTGGGGATAGTTGGTCTCTTTTAGTTGTTAAGTTTTCTTCTTTTTTTGTACTCCTACTTTCCCCCTTTTCTCCTTTCTTCTTCTTTATCCCCTATTCCCCTTTTCAGTGCTGAGATGTTGGGTAGGCCATGTCTTGGCAGGATGGGTGAGGAGGAGCTTGGGGGGTTTATATGGCTGGTGTGCCATTTCCTCCCACTCATGATCGAGGCAAGGGGCAGGGTGATACAGGGGTATCACACTGAGGCGCAAAGAATCCGGTGGGGAAAGGTGCTGCATCACTTGCAGCGCGTGTATGGGAGCCAGAGGAATGACCACCAGCTGAAGCACCGCTGGGCTGACCTCATCACCAGGGAGCAAGATCTGCTGGACCACCTGGGAATAGTGATTGGTGGCCCTGTTAGTGAGTACAAATCATATAAATCTGCACAATTAAAAGCTCTGTAGTGATATCAGATGATTTGTACAATATCTGCCGGCTAAGTTGCTGACTGTGTCGAATGCTGCAGAAACATACAGGGTCATTGATGGACTATGTGAAGAACCACAATTGGTAGCTGTCAGGAAGCACGTGCTCTGCAAACTTACAGAATACTTTTGCTTAATGTAATTTGGTGCTGCCTTTGCGTCAGACAGCAACACAAAATAGGAGGCAATCATGTCTATATAGGTTACATTTGCCAGTGAAGTATAGATTTACTAAAATATTGGCATCCTTTGTTGACGCAATAGCTAGACTGACTTTAGAAACACTACCTGATGCAGAAAATGAGTGCTGGCTTCACGTCAATTGATGATAGCAATGTAGCCCAGACATATGTCTCACGTGTGTCTGGTGAGTGTGTAAGGAAAGCGTTTTTGGAAGTTCTATGAATGTTGGGGATTATTGTGGTCCTTCATCTTTTTGGATACATGTCAGATCTGGATTTGAAAACAGTGGGAAAAGGTGTAAGGTGCCCTCAGCTAACATCTGAGACTGGTATTTGGAGTTTGTTTTGCCACATTCCAATTACGGATGGCAGTCCAAAGGTATGCACATGGGTTCATATCTCTGTTTGGTGCAAATTACCATTGCTGGGCCACATCAAATGAAGAAACTGTAACAACATGAGGGCTTACAAAAGTCCCTGCCCCTCTGTACATTGTACCTATGTGTCATAAATGTGTCATGGCCACATAGGCTGTTTGACTGGTAATGCAGTACTCAAGTAACCAGGCTTTGGATGTCTCTCTTGGATGCACATGATGAGACGATTACACACCATTATTATTTCTGCTTAATAATGAAGGAGCATGTTTGCCACCACATGATAATTAGGGCCACTGCATGTGTGCAGATATGTGTGTAATTGTCACAGGAGACCCATGCTATGTACATGTTGGCTGTGATATATCAGATGCAGTATCATCATGTCTGAATGGCTTTCATTACTTATGTCATCTTACAATTGTTGGTCAGTGCACAGATTCTGAGCACATTTCTTCCTTCCATGCCTTACAGGTGGACCGACACCCTACACTGTGGGAGAGGTGGCTACATTTAAGGACCCCGACCACTCCAGTAAGTGTTGATATGTCTGTTATGTGTTGTGTTTGCTGGTGATGTGTGATGGACTCCTGTGTGTTGAACACATAGCAAGGTGTGATGTGCTGGCCAATCATTTGTCTTGTTCCATGAGTGGGATTTCAGTTTCTCACCATTTTTGAGTTGGCCAATGCTTATCCTATTGTATTATCTAGGGATTGTAGGTTATTCCTGTAGGCCCGCAATGAGAACTGGGGTGAGTCATGTGGATAACACGTGTATCAACAAGAGTCGCACTGGAACTCATCTCAGATTTAGTCTGCCTCTCAGACCCACATTCTCCCAGATCGGGACTACAAATCACTTTCCAACAGACTTCTGCTTTCCTATTCACCAGAGTACTTATTAAAATGTAGGTTGAACTTCCTAGCAGCATGTAGTTCCACATGTAGTGCTACAAGTATGTGGCACTTGAGTGCAATGGCCTAGGTGTGCATGCAAATCACGATCATGGGTGTTCTTGCAACTCTGTGTCTGTTGTAAGTCATGCCTAACTGGAAGTATATGATGTGGACAAAGGTCTGCATTTCCTGACATGTGTGGCGCTAGGATTGGTCAAGGGTTTCCTGTCTCCTAATTGTTGATAGACCTTACCTGTGGTGTGTGTGTAGATCCAAACACATGTCGAGCTTTCTATAGACTCCGGGGTGTCCATGTTGTTTGGAATTGTTAGTTGTTTCTCCACCCCCCACACCTTCAAACACAGGCATGGGTTTGTGAATAGGGTACCTAGGACTGATGCTACCAGTATGTTACACATACATGTGAATAAGTGAATGTTTGGTCGGAACCTAGTATACACACTCAGGTATGGCACATGAGTACTATACTAGCAAGTCCAATTACAACTTGCAGACCATGTGGCTTTAGATTTCCATCCCGTACACTGACATCTGTAGCCCAGGCATTGGCGGAGGATGTACAGCATGATTGTTAGCTGACTACTGGCCGAACTCAGATGCCACGTTAATGCCAGTTGTTACCCATCTTGTAGGGTTTGGATGTGCTATGTGTGATATGACCTTTGTAGGCTGGCCTGCCATGTACTTCCTCAGGGACATTCAATGATCTGTATGGTGATATGAGCTGCTACAAGTACAGTAGATGTACTGTCTGATTTACTTCTTGTGCCATTTCACACAATGCAGTTCCTAATGTAAATTGTTTGCCTTTGTCTTCACAGCTGCAAATATGACTCCCATCCAGGTCCGTGAGTCCAAGAGGCGGGCTATGAGGTACCAACATATCCTGCTGGTAGAGTCGGAGTTCAGACGGATGGCCCGAAGATACCGGAATGAACGGGCCACCGGAGCATGGAGGGCTTTCCCTACTTTGCCCACCACCAGCACAACCACCACTTCCCAACGTCCGCAGTTGCTCCAGGCCCCAGCAGTGGAACACCTTCAGGGCAGCCCACAGGCATTGGCTCTACACACCCACACACATCCTCCGCCTGTACCCAGACTGCCCCAGCTGCCACAGTTGACCCTGCAGCTTTTCAGGCAATTGAACGTAAAATGGACTTGTGCTACGGAAAATCAGTCACCTGCAGCGTGATGTTCGACATATGAACAGGCGTGTGCGGTCCATAAAGTGGACCCTCCGGGGGGCCAACCTCTAGACTTTTGGAAATGGACATGATTCCCTCTCCTCCCTCCTCTTTCCTTGTTCTCATACTTAGCGGGCTTAGGGGGCTTAGTGTTAGGTTAGTATAGGCTGTTAGTTTAGTTAGTGTTAGTGGGTGGTGGCTGGGGGGTCCTGGATCTTTCTATTTTTACTTATTAAGTGTGTGGGAGGGTGGGGGTCTATGTTGGGGTTCTTGTGTGTTTAAAACATTTTTTTTTTAAACCCCAAAAATTTTAAATATAAAAAAATACAAAAAAAGCTATATTTGTTTAGGATAGTATAGTATGTGTTTAGGTTAGTATCTGTTGTCCTCCTTGTGACCCGTCTCATAAGGGGGATGGAGGGTTCATGTTTAGAATGTTTTGTTACATGTGATAAGTAAGTGTAGCTTAGGTTAGTTAGGGACAGTTGTGGGTAATGAGTAGTTAGGGTAGATTAGGGTAGGTAAGACTTTTCCATCAGTTTCCTGTTCTGTGATTACCGTTTAATAAATATATAATGAACCCTTTACAGTATGTGTTAAATGCTTGTTGATCAGGGCCTTGGCATTAGTGTACATGAATTTTGTTCTTTGTCATTTGTGTCCTATGCTACAAACAAATCCCAACTGAGCTGTAAGATTGGCAGCTACCCCAGAGCTACCTAGCAAAGATTCCACCATTCGTTGCAACCACCAATCACAGTTAATATGAATCCCATCGTGTTTTTGTCAATAAGTATGTTTTCAAAGTCACAAACAGTGCTTCCAGATTTGGTATTGGGGGAACTGTTTTAGGTCTGACTGCAGTATGATGTTCAAGGACACCCTTATAAGGTGAGTCGTCTTCATGGCTCAGATACATCATTTGTGACACTGTTCAGCATGATTACCTATTTGGATGTAAACTCAGACACCTTCATTCATGCAGTTTTTTGAGTGTTTGCTTAGATTTGTGTGCACTGTTATATGTGTTGGTATTGCATGGTGACAACATTTTGCTGACACTATTTGATGACTTAGATATCCCTTGAGGAAGCATTATTCAGTCCAACACAGCATGATGGTGTATGGTTTCTCACTTCATCAGATATTACCCTCAGGAAGGGCAAAGTATGATGCAATCCTGGCCAGTGTGCAAATTTATCTGACTACATAATTTCAGGACAGTTGTATTGACAAGCTACGTTATTTGACAGGAGGCACATTTCAGTTATCTACTGCACAGTTGATGTGTCACATTACACAGAGACAAAGTGGTTGTGTAAGTGCTATTTATTGAAAAGTGCTGTAGTGGTATATGTACATTGTCCATGATTGTGAGTCCATTAAGTGACATCTTCCATTGTGATCCTACACAAGTGGTAAAGGAAAAGGCTTTTGACATGCTGGGGTGATGTGTCAGACAGTGCAGAGGGACAGGATTTGCCAATGAGTAAGAGAGAGACAGGCACTGGGCAGGATGACAAGATAGACAGTGGGTTGCAGAACAGTCATTGAGTACAGTTGTTGTAAGACTGGCATGTTACAAAGCGCTGGACCTTGATAATAGTTGGCCATGTGGCAGGGACTAGTGGTTCCGGGTACTTTTCCATGTGAATGTGATCTGTTCCATGTCTTCTTCTTCTGATGTGTGTGTTGCCTCCTCTGTCCTTGGTGGTGGTGGTTGTGAAGGGGCAACACACACCTCAGTGTTAGAAGACGTGGATTCAGACATCCCGGTCACTACTACCTGTGAAGGTCTTAAGGGCAGTACTGCAGCAAGGAGGATCTGCTGATTCTAAAGAATAGCAGCCACATCACGATGGTAGGCAGCCAGGTCGGCCCTGAGGGGGTCATGATTGCATTTGTGCATGCAGTGGAAGGTTTGGGGTGCGAGGTGTTGTGACAACTCCCTTACTGCAGTGGTGAATTCCTTGACAGTTTCTTGTAGTCCTTGCAGGATGGATGTTAGGGCTTGCATAGCTGCTGCCTGATCTGCAGATCACATCATGCACGAACGCACCCCCTCTAGACTGGCTGCCATAGTTTGCATCTCCCCCCGCACCTCATTGGCCAGCTCCTGTCGTACCCCAACTGCAGTTCTCTCAAAGCTGGTGCCTGTGTCGTCTGAGTTCTCAGCTGTATTGGAGCTGGCAGGTCTTACAATTGGGGTGGTGGGTGGATCCTCTGCGATGGCTGCTTGTTCTGTGCTCCTCCTTGTGACTGAAGGTGGGGTCTGGAGGGTTCCAAGGACATCTTGGATGGTCTGCTGGGGAATGTTTGTCAGCTCGTCATCCATGTCATCAGGGTATTCCGGGACAGGCACATCCGCAGGAGATCCATCATCCTATGAAATGAAATGGGGTACAATTAGTGTGTGTGTGTTGTGGCATTTGTGATGTGACATGCCTGCCTTGTGATGATTTCACATTGTGATCTTGTTTCCTGTTCATTGGTCCAGTCTTTCAGATGGGCATTCTCCCAGGCCTATGGCCCACCTGCATGTCACATGTATAATATTAAGTTATTGTACTTCTCAGCATCATCTCCTCTAGTCTTGTTTTAGGCCGAATAGTGAATTGCCACCTTCTTGTCCTACTCAGGCCTCCGTGTACATCCATTCTCATGGTGAGACCTTTCACTGGCTGTGGGTGTTCTGATGGCACTGGCACCACACTTAACAATCTGGACCTGCCCCAGTCTCTGATCTTTCACATCCACTTATATGTAGTTGACATGTAGCGTATCCTATGCATAGCATTGTTCTGGCACGATATGGATGTTGGCATTGGTAATGTGTACAGCTGATGTTGGGGAATGTGTTGTACATTGTATTGCCCTGATAGTCGTAGCAGTGTCCTATTTCCTCCTCTGACTGTGCAGGTGTATTTCAGTGACCAGTTACATGTGTCCTACCCCTCATTGCTGCTGTCTGAGCAGTATGACAGTTGGGATGTTGCATTGTGACCAAGGCACAGGATGGACCCTGACATATGCAGCATGGGTGTTACCTTAGTGCTGTGTAGCTCCTACTGTTGATGACATTGGCTGATGTTTGCGACAACTATGGGCATTGACATTTGACAGGACTGGAGCCTTTGTCTTGTTTCTGGGGATTATTGGAGTAGTCATCCTCAACCCTCTAATTTAGGTGTGTATGATCCATGGGGAAGTTACTTCCATTGGCTAATTGAGCTGCACACAGAGCGGAGGTGGTAGTGGCAACTGTTGTCACTGTTACATTCCAGTTGTCAGTATGACTAGAGGTTGTTAATTGGGCCCTAGTTAATGTAGGGGGTATAGTGGCTGACGTGTGTCGGGATGTCAATTTGACGTTGTGCCCTTCCCTCCTGGTGTGGCATTACCTTTGCTCCATCGTTGGCATGGCAGCATGCCCCCATGGGACTGTTGTTGGTGTAGTGTAATGGTGTGCCCCAGCTTCTCTCTGTGCAGACCATGCCCCCATGCTATTCCCCTTTACCCATGCCACTCCATGAATATGATGACTTCCATGCATTTTGTGGTCGGTATCCCCCCCCTGCTTACAGTTGACATTAGTGCATTAGAATTCCCCATGCGACTTACCATGCATGTGCGTTGTCTCCTGGTAGTCTGCACTGTCCTGTCCTTGAACCCCTGTGACGATCTCCTCAGGGATGACGTCTGCAACCATCTCCTCCATGTGGTCCAGGGCCTCCTGGTGTGCTGGTCTCCCACCTCCAGTCTGCAGTGCTGCCTTCCTGTTCCTGGCCATCTTTTCCTTGGTCCTGCGCTTGCAGTCATGCCAGCGTTTTGTGCACTCGATGACTGTTCTGCGTACTTCTGCCACACTGTTAATCTTGTCAACAATTTGTTGCCATATAGCCTCTCTCCTACTGATTGGCAACTTTGAGGTGACAAACAGTTGGTGCTGGTGTTCCGTCACCTCTTTAACCAGAATTTCCTGCTCCTCTGCACTGAAGCAACACTTTCTTTTCTTCTTAAAAGTGTCCTGGGTCTTGTGTGGGTCCTCCTGACTGGTTCCTGGTCTGTTGTCATCTTTCAACACGTCACTGTGTTCACAGATCACACAATTTCTCACACATGTAACTATTTCAAGATTCATACCCGGCCACCAATAACGCTCTCTCATCTTTCTCTTAATGATGGTTTGTCCTAAATATCCTTGATGACCAATTTGTCTCTTAAGCCTCTAACTGGAATGAATTTATAGTTCCTCATCAAAATACCATTGTTCTCTACTGATAATTTGTCTGCAACTTTAGTATAGGCTCGTAAATTTATTGCAGAGAACTTTCCTTGGGCGGTGGTGATAATAATGAAATGAACATCGATGATCAGTTCAATTAAATTGGATCTTTATTGACCACAGTCATCGACCGCTCCGACTACTCTCTACAACTGTGCCCTCTGCAATGCCCCCGAGGAACTCTCATTCCACATTCCATGTATGGCATGGAATATAGAAAGTATGAGATCACCACACATTGTCACACACAGCAACAAGAGCACACCTATAGCACATATGCAAATACAGCTCACACACTCACATTCCACACTGGCCAGGGACTGTCCACACATACAACATCTATTGATGTGGCATGCAACACAAACAACGCCACTAGTAAACAGCCCTGCAATAGACACACACATCACAGCACATTGGAAGCAAAATGGCATTCATAACACACACAGAGACAAATACACCAAGAACAACATAACAACTATACTTCACAATTTGAATGGGGCCATCTGGGACACACAGGGAAGGAGACTGTACTGGGATATAAAACGCTTTGAACAGGACCGTCAAACAACATCTCCACAGGAAATGGCCCTACATGGGTCTCAGGGACAAACAATACCAAAACCAATTGTCATGCACATCTAAACAATTGGGAAGGGAAAGTCAACAAAGCACATACAACTCCTGCTGCATGGGACATACCTCTACAGAAAACATCTGCAAGGGACACACGCCTAAATGAACACATGCACAGGGAAATGCAAACAATTCAACACACTGCATGTCTGCACATACAAAACTCAAGATGACACACATCTCATGTATACATAAGCCAGATCATTGGGACATGCTTAACCCCATAAATGCTCACATTGGACAACACAATAAGAAATACTTATGACACCAAGCAGGGAAAATGGCATAACACCACAATTGCATTTTCATATACCTATACACACAACATGTACCCTTCTCCTGGGGGTCAAAAGCACTGCACAAAAACTCTTATACTGCCAACAACATTAACTGGAGCAGCAAGCAGGCTCAAACACACACAACTGCAGGCACACAACCAAAGGCACTCAGGGACAACAGAAAGCTAGAAAAGGAATTGCAGGACAAAGCTGTACTCTACAACTGTTGGGTTTATTACCAGGAACAAGTATGATTGTCCAAAGGCCATTGGCCAGTCTACGAATAGTGCCAACAGTGGCACACTGTTGTGCCCAAACTTGACTCCTGACTGCCATGTAGCCTCCAAAGGAAGAGGTATTAAGGGGCAGGCAGGTACTCCAGGGCTAATCAGGGGTGGGTGGTTGGATTTGGGAGGGTGGTTTGGACTGGGTAGGGGTAGTCTTCTTCTTGGGATGGGTGGGCTTCTTTTTGGGAAGGGAGAGAAGAATGGCTATTTGCAGGGGGAGCAGGGGAGGGCTTGGAAGTGGGAGGAACGGACTGGGAGCTGGGTGGGGTCCTTCTTGGTGTGGTCCGAGGGGGGGTAGGGGAGAACAGGAGTAAGGTCACAGAGGACCAGTTTTCTAGAAACATGGGGATGGTCCTCAGAAGGGGGATGGGATTTGAAGGTTGAGGGAGTGGTTTTAGGCTGCGTAGGCGTGGATGTCTTGGTTGCATGCTTATGGGAGGTAAACTTGTGTGTGCTGGGTGTCTGTTGGGTGGGTGAGTGAGGGTGTTTATGTGTCTTGGGCTTGGGGTGGTGGAGGTGCTGGGGGATGCCATGGTTGTCTGTTGGGTTGGTGACTGCAGTTATGGTGGATGTAGGTGTATTAATAGTTGTGGTATCTATGGGTGTGGTGCTTGTGGTAGATGTCTGAGGGTCTGCTGGGGTGGTGTCTGCGGGTTGGATGGGTATGGTGGCTGTGTTAGTGACTGTTGCGGTGGTGTCTGTAGGTAGCCTTGATGGCATGTGTGTGATGCTCGGGTTGGTAGGGATGTCAGGGGCAGTTGTAAATGTTGTTGTGTCTATGAGTGAATGTTGTTTGTGTGTGCCAGTGTGTCTTGTGGTGCTTGTGTTTGTGTGTGCCACGTTTGTCTGTTGAGGATCTGTTTGTGTTCTTTAGGTAGGTGTGGGAAGATGGGATTTGGATTGGAAAGAGGGAGGTGGGGGGGAGAGGGGACAGAAGCTAGGGGGTGACTGGCTTCCGCCAGTGTGTAGGCCACAGCCTGAAAAGATCTCTGTATTCCAGACATTGCACCATGAATGCCTTCCAGGAATGCATTAGTCTGTTATAGCTGACTTGCCAATCCCTGGATGGCATTCGCAATGGCAGTCTGACCCACAGAGATAATTCTCAGGAGATCAATAGGCTCCGGACTGAGAGCAGCAGGGGTAACAGGGCTGGGGCAGAGGTGCCAGACACCCGCCCTCTTGGGTGAGAGGGCACGGCCAACTGGGTGGGAAGAAACATGGAAGGCGGTGACAGAATGGGGGTGTCAGACAAGAATGGTACTGGGGGTCCCCGATGGGTCTACCACCACTAAGGAGTGGCCACTGGAGAAGGAATCCAATGATGAGGATGTAGATCCTGTTTCCCTTGTGGCACTCCCCTCCAGGCCACTGGGTCCCTCTGTGTCAGTGAAATCTTGACCCAAGATCCCATGGCCAGATGCTTCCCCACTCCGCTGTGCCCTGTCTCCTTTGCCTGCCTGTGCTGATGCTACAAAAAGAATGAGAAATAAGGTCATAAGGTATACATGATAACACTTCAATTACAGCTCTGATTGAAAAACAATACCATCTTGTCAAGTAGGTTCTATCAAAAAAATTCACCAAAGTGGCACATTCATGGGCCATACCATATGCATGCATGCCATCTGGACTTATCAAAGTTACCCACAGACTAATTAGGGTCCCAGACAACTACAATTACATGGCTGACGTCTTGCAACCACAATGACCAGTCAACAACTAGGTTACCTCTCCATCCTCACAGCTGTGCCACATGCAGCAGACCTCAGTTTTCTTGTAGCCAACAATACTATCCCTTTGTAAAGTAACTTCCCATATTTTACACACAAGTTATGCACACATCTATTTTGCACATCCATAATGTACCTACAATTTGAGATGATGCCAATGAAATCCAGCTATCTCAGATACAAAAGTGAAACATTGTGGAGCAGTTGACGTGGAAATACCCAATAGAGTCAAGGAGATAGTATCAACGTCACTCTGATAGGCCTCACATGTGTCATTTAAAGGAACAACATTGACATCAGGTTCAATATGTCAGGGAGAGATGTCTCCAAAATACACACAACAATGAATCAGTCAGCCCCAGGATAGTCACCACTAATGTCTGACAACCATTGCAATGACATCATCTGAGTGTGTCTGTGGTACACATCTGTTCCTTGCATGTTGGAGAGAAACAGAGAAGCAACATCACTATCCACATCTTAGACATGCCAACCCTGGTATCTATAGATGAATGCCTGAACCCAAACACATGTGATGTTAACATCACTGCAAGTGACTGCAGGATGCATGACAACTGTCAGGGAACAATCCTTAATCATTCAACATGTGCAGCACACTTTTCCACAAGATGTCACATCAAGGGAATAGGCAAGCATAGAGTGGTTCCACAATCTGGGCCTAAATGTGATGTCCCTCATTGCTACTGCAGTCCTACATGCCAAATTACATGCCATGATGCATGACGGTATCTGTTAGACAATAGACAATGCTGAAACACTTCTGTCTGTGGCACGACATGAAATGAACCAGCAATGTAAATGTACTAGTCCACTAACAGTTTTCCATGCACATATATGTGAAGGAATACAGACATTATCCCACCAACAGGGGTAGTACATGCATAAAATTGCAGAATAAGGATGTTTCCTAACGAGACAGGGACACATGGCAACATGTAGGCACAAGGACTGTTGGTTACTGTCATGGGACATAATTCTACTCTAGGGACGTTCCCCACTTACCAAGGGAACGTAGTTTGCTACATCTGCAAACCATTAGCCATGTAAGCCATGTCACATCTATGCTGGGCATAAACACTTCACAGACTGCAGTGAGGCACCAGCACACATCATACACTGAGGATAACTTGCTTCTGGGAGGCAGGTGTCTACACACATATGACCAGACACATGGCAGAGGACAGTGATCCATAACCCACTTACCTTTTGTCTGTGACTTTCAGGGGAAGTGATCTGTGGGTCAGAAATTACACCCATTACAAAACGTACATGAAAGATCACTGTACACAGCCACTTGTGGTCCCTGCAGATAAAGGAGCATATTTATAATCCTCTAGCACCAACTTGCACCACATTCACGTCATTATTTTTGATGTTAATGTGGTCCAACGAGGCCGAAATCCCCGTGCAGTATTTACAGAGTGGCGCAATGCATGCACTGTTCCACTCTGTAACCCACTGTGCCAGGCATAATGAATGCAAAGGGGGCATCCCCCCATTAGGGGAGCAGGAAAAATGCCCATTTTAATGCCTGCTAAGGGAGCTTCCATTATTTAGAATGGGACCCTATGTACTCTGCAGGAGTAGCGCCAACATTTTGGTGCTACTCCTGCAGAGTACATTAATAGCTTCACATAGAATTATGCTATTGCCCCTCCCCTGCGCCATGGTATTGTAAATATTGTACATACATGGTGGTGGCATGGGGCCGCTAAGGGGCACAGGAAAAGTGGTGCTGCACTTGGTGCAGTGCCACTTTCCATAAATCTTCCCCAAAGTTGTTTGAGGATTCGCCCCCATGTTTGTACCAGATCCCAGGTTCAGAAGGCAGAGTAGACCAGTTTGATACACATGAAATGTCAACACAAACAATCTCCCATCTTCTGTGTGACACATAGCGTATCCCTAATTGTCAGGGGGAGCAGTCAGTACCCCACTCAATCATGTGACATTGGCACAGGCAGGAAATTGCTGTCTACTCACCCCCTTCTGGCTGCTGTGCTGCTGTGCTACCTTCAAACACCCATCCAGCTCTGGGTGTGCCACCACCAGAATGCGGGCCATTAGGGAGGACACGTTGGGAGGACAGACCCAGCTGGACCTCTGTCATCTTCTGGGCCCAGAGTCTCGGGTCCTCCCACCTCTTTCTGCAGTGGCTGCTCCACTGGCTGTGGGCCCCCAGGGTCTGCACCTTCTTGGCGATGGCTCTCCAAATCCATTTGTGCTGATCGGCGTTGGCCTGCATGGATGCAAAACAAAAGACAAGAAATTATGTCCAGAAGTCCCATCCAAAATGGCTGAGTCACATACCTGTCAGTTCACAAAGCTATGAACATTATTTTTTGCCCAAACTGCCTGAGTGTGCTACATACCAACTACTGAACAGGGACATGACTACAAACACTTACCAATCTAAAGACCAATCCACCACCTTGCTCAGGCCTTCCAGGTAGGCCAAATGACATCTTGTGGGACACGCTTTAGCAATCTGACTGAGAACCGAGGAACCATGGGACACATCACACCTCTGTGGCTTCTTAATGGTACACTCCTTAGACATAAATGGAATAATACACTCACACTGTGTGAGAATGATTCCCCGCATGCAGCTCCCACAGGCTACTGCCAGAGTACAAACTCAGACATTACACATAGGTAATGATGAAGGAACTGGCATGGTGGGGATTGAGGGTGTCTAACTTGTCCATGTGTGGACATGTGGACAGACAAATGCATACCCATGCCACCTCAAGAGGTGGAGTTCTGTATCATGAACATGTGCCACTGAACATGCTTTTGGACTTATGTGTCCATCCTACAGAGATGGCATCCAACAAACAAAGGCGTGCATTGTCCATTTTCTGCTATGTGACCAAACATATGAGTCACATATCATGGGTTCCCAGGATTTATCACACTGTCTGCACCGTGGGACTATCATTTATGCAATAAGCCTGTACAGGTCAAAGAAGACCTGTGTGATGCTGTCAACAGGGCTGTGGGAATACGGGACCTGTCAGGGATCAGAGACACATTGACAGTGATGCCAAGTGCACATTATACACAGATCATTGTCTCACTACTAAAACCATTTACATACTCATCAGAGAAAGAACCTCAATAAGCTGCATTTTCTCACAGAGCCTAGATTGGCTCCATTAACAGGATATACTTAGATACAGGGAGCGGGCACAGTGTCTCAATTGCATAGTCAAAAAGACTCAACACCTAGACTTGGACCCATAGTGGGAGATACATTTGGCATGCCCTAGTCTCTGCAGGCTAAGCAGACAGAACCTACATGAAGCTCCATTCCCATCACTTCCATGCATGACAGTACATCATGTAGCCAACAACAATTTGGCATGTGCTGTGTATGTGGCAACCTGAAAGGCAGGATATGCCTTCAGAATAACAGATTATTAAGGCCAGAAGTGGTTTGAAATTTCACAGACAACATACACATATCTCACTTGACATAAACCTGGCACATTAAATATGCATACACAGCTCATTTTGTCATGCAAATGCATGTGGTCTCACATTGACAACATTCATGTGTCAAGTGATGTATGGGGATGGCTGTGATGTTACCTCACCTAATTGTGTGCATCCAATATAAGGTTCACAAGGGTACAGTCAAAATAGACACACACACCAAAGTCTAAGAACCCAACATCTGGCACTTTGTACACGGATACATGAACATTGTCTCTCTCATTGGTGCCACACCGACTCCACCTCCATGGCCTTGACTTTACATTCTGGCACACATGGGCACAATCTAGCCTGTAAGGAAGGAAATATGGTGTGGTACAGTAAAAGCAAGTGGACATGAGGTACTTACCTGCTCCTCTGGTGCACCATAGAGCTGTCCATACAGGAGTAGGACCTCCTTCAATAGCCCCTCCAGCTCCTCCACGGGCGAAGACAGGGGCTCTATCACCTGATGGATCTAGCATGATTGCTTCCACAGCAGCTCAGGTTATGGAGTTCTTGCTGGCAGCAGTGTCAGGAGTCAAGTGAGGGATTTTTCAAGATATGGCGGTCACTTCTGCCACTAACGCTGCTGTCACTGCCAGCGGACACAGCCATTGGTTGTGACCACTACTGCTGACAACGTTAGCCTATGGCTGTGTCAGCCATGGTAGCAACCTCCATGACGACTTTCGCAGGTGGCTCAGAATGTACAGTGGAGGAGGTCAGGCAGTCGCCATTTTAAAGGCATGAAATGCAGTATATGGCTAGGAAAAATGTGTCACAACTCCGAAGATGTTGTTAATACCAATGATAAGTGCTTGTCTTGCCTGTAATATGGGTCCTTCGAGTTGGACACCATTTTTGTACATTACTTGGCTTACATGACAACTTGCTTTGTAGCACAACCCCCCCCCCCCCCACCCCACCCAAAAGGTAATTTAAGTCTTGGGACATCAAGTCACAGTACGAGTGGCAAGTATCATGTACAAAATCTTGCTATCTAGATAGATGATGTGTACACATTTGTGGCAAAGCAAAGGGGAAACATGTTGATTCTGTGTCATTGACAGTGGTGCTGTGTACTGTGTTTCATGTCCTCAACTTATGACATTCCTTGTCACAATTTGTCATTGACATACCTAAAGTATGTTGCAAGGGACAAATTGAGTGATGGCTAAACTCATTACTTCTCCCTCATATCTACCCAGGAAGGGGAAGGATCAGACATCCTCCTGTCTACCGTCCACTGCCAGACCTTCAGGCTATGGAAGAAAGACACATTATCCAGATCTATCATCTGAATCAGCAAACAATCATGGATCTCTTTCGTCAGTTGGAGCCAGAACTGATGCTTGCCATTCGTCATCCAAATAGCATACCACCCATTATACAAGTCATGGCAGTGTTGCACTTCCTGGCCACAGGGTCCTTCCAAAATACAGTGGCCCTATCTGCAGGAATGTCCCAGCCTATGTTCAGTCTTTTATTGAAGGATGTACTCTTAGCAATGTTAAAACACCTGGACAACTACATTTGGTTTCCTCAACGTGAGGATTTCGCCCATGTGAAGGCTGACTTCTATGGTTTGGCACACATCCCACATGTTGTGGGAGCCATTGATAATTCACATGTTGCCTTGGTTCCGTTGCATGGGAAGTCTATCGTAACAGGAAGAACTTTCATTCCAAGGTATTTGTCTGGTGGACCCACGCATATCACCAGTCTGTGCCCATTATCTAGGTTCAGTCCATGATGCCTTCATCAAGTGGAACAGCACAATTTCACAGCTGATGTCACAACTGTACCAAGAGAGGGCCTGGCTGGTAAATCACACGTATCATGTTTGTTTGTATGCAATGTCTGTGAGAAAATTCAGATTAGAGGGACTCATAGTTGCACACATGTCCCATTCAATTACAGCGGACTCTGCTTACCCAAACTGTCCATGGTTGTTGATACCAGTGAGGAACCCAACTACGCCAGGGGAAAGCTGCTTCAGTGATGCCCATGGAAGAACACAGTGTGTCGTGGAGCAGGCCTTTGAGCTCCTGAAAGCCAGAATCAGGTGTCTGGACAAGAGAGGTGGAGCCCTCCTCTACTCACATGAAAAAGTATGTAAGATTTGTGGCCTGCTGCATGCTCCACAACATTGCCCTGAGAAGAGATATTCCATATATTCCAGATGAGGGGGAGCTAGCAGTATCACTGGGTGAGAATCCAGAAATGCTAAGTGAGGATGATAGTGATGAAGAAGAAGGTGAAGACTTGCGGGCAGATCTCATCAATCACTACTTCACTTGAGTGTAAGTATGTAATGTTATGTGATTACTGTGACTATATGGGGAACTGTAGTGATCAGGATGTGTTGAGTAGGGTATTTGTTTACAGTAGACAAGGGATCTCAAGCTATGCAGTATACACCCAAGGCTTGTTTGCTAAGTCAGACTTGCAAATGTTGCAATGTGAGTGCATCTACTGAAGTATGATATGAGGTTTGGGTCATATGTATGATTTTTCCTGCCTAGACTCCTTGTATTGTGTTTTATCCAGGTGTCTTCACAATGCCATCATCATGTGGGCATTTCAGAGTTGTGGCATTGGCAGGTAGCTGTTGCTGTTCTGACAAATGAAGTGTACATGGATTGATACAGGTAATGTTGGTCACAGATTTGGGGTGTATGAGTCCTGTGCCAAAGCTGCTTGGACAGTGGGTGGATGGAAATCTGAAGTGCACAATACACTTGTTTGATGTGTGAGTTGGTACAATTGTCTCATGTGTGTGATCATGTGGCCTTAAAACATGTCATCCAGTGCAATTCACACATCCTCCCTTCACATTGTGTTGACAATGATTCTGTATGAGATTTGTGTAGCTGTCAATGTGTTTCCTCACTGCAGGCGACAGTTCCTGTGCCACCACACTGACATAGGTTTGTGTAGTGCCACCTGATGCTTGATCTTTGTAATAGGATGGACCAATGATCAGGGGTTATTGTATTGCCCTTTGTCTGTGCAATGGCGAATGTTAAATTGGCAGACATGGTTTTGGTATGTGATGAGGCTCTAGCTAGTGACAAGAAACATTAATCTGTTAGCCTATTCTACAGGACAAGGTCTGACAGTGCCCTTTGGTCTGGGGGATGGTACCTTTGTGATATCTAGCCTGACTCAAGATGGCTCTGCCATTCTTGGCTATGACAGTCCAGACATTTTAACATCCTATGTGCTGTACTGTGTAATACAATGTTTGGTGTGACCAGACACTTGTGTCATTGTGTTGCTAATTATCATCAGCATGACACTACCTGAGACATATCCCTCCTTCCATTACAATCTTATGTCTTCCTCATGTGCATCACATAGGTTTGCAATTCAACCTTTCAAAAGGTTGAAAAATGGCAGTAGGCAGTGTTTTAGTGATAGGTGTGTTTATTTACATATGTACAGAACATAATTGTGGGACAAAAAAAAGTCATGTGAATGGATCATACATGGTGGATGAAATCAAATTAGTAGATGCCACAACATTTGAAGTTCAAAGTCCAGTGTCCTACAACCATGGAAAATGGAAAGTGGTTAAAGAACAGTCAACACAGTGAATCTGTGGCACACAAAGGAGTTCCTTCAGGAAGCGGTCACTTGCTGGCAGTGGTTGATGTCTTGCCATCCACACCTCCTGGAGTCTTGGGTGGACAACCCTGTTTGTGGGGTGATCTGCTGCTACAGAGGCAGGGGAGTTTGAGGCAGGTCCTTCCCCTGAAAGGTCTTCTCTTCCAGTGGCTCCCACAGATGTTGAAGGGGCAGGTGTTACTTGGCCAAAGGAAGGGGTGTGGTGTTTCTCACAGTCTCTGATCAGGTACTAATGATCTTCCTAAACACCCCTATTAGGGAGGCCAGGATGGTGTTGGTGGCCTCCCGCTTTTCCAGAGACTCACAATGGAAGTCCCTCTATAGCTGCTTCATCTCCCTGAGTTTGGCAAGTACCTGGCCCATCACGCCTTGGGATTGTTGGTAGGCTCCCAAGGCTTGGCTGATGGTGTCCTGGCCCAGGCCATCCCCAGTAGCCTCATGTCACAGTTCCACACCATCCCTCTCATGCACCCTACCTCCATGTAACTGCACCCTTGACAAAGCTTGCCCCCTACCACTGGTCATTGTTGGAGGTGTTTTACTGTGATTCAGGATCCTGGACTTCGCACAAGATGGCAATCACAGTCCTTGGGACACAGGTTTGGGGACGACTGGGTGCCTGAGATGTTGAAGCAGTAGGGCTGGGAGGAGTAGACGTGGTCACAGCGGGGCTCACTGGTGTCATTTGACCAGGTTGCCCGGATGGTCCAGAACCATCCTCAACGTGCAGACATCCAGAAGTGGTGTCCTCAAAGAGGGATTCATCCATGGGGGTAGTGACAGTCAGTCTCTTCAGTGGGCTCAGTATTTGCAGTGGCAGCTAGACCTATTGATGTAAGAGATACAATGTTAAAGGTTGTAGTGTGACATCTATTTCCAATGGTAAATAGTGACATTTGGCTAATGCCCTGTACACAGTGTATTTGCAGATTTCCCTTTTGTGACAGGTACACATGCTATCATTTGTATTGACCTGACCTTTGGGTAACATACTGTTAGACTTGGCATCCTTGGCGTGGTCTCCCCTAACTTTTTGCCTCTGTTTCCCAGGTTGTTGATGTATGCTGGACTCTGTTTTTGCTGTTTTTGTTACTCTAGGAACTTTACCACTTCTATCCAGTGCTAAAGTGCAAGTGCTCCTATGTAAAAGTTGTGTGTGATTGGCTTTCCATGATTGGCACATTCGATTTACTAGTAACTCCCTAGTAAAGTGCAATACAAGTGCCCAGGGCCTGTAAATCAAATGCTACTAGTGGGCCTGTAGCACTGGTTGTGCCACCAATATAAGTATCCCTGTAAACATGGCTCAGACCTGCCACTGCAGTGTCTGTGTGTGCAGTTTTAAACTGCCAATTCGACTTGGCAAGCGTATTCACTTGCCAGGCCTAAACCTTCTGTTTTTATACATGTAAGGCACCCCTAAGGTAGGCCCTACGTAGCCTTGTGAGCAGGGTACAGTGTAGGTTAAAGGTGGGACATGTACTTATGTGTTTTACATGCCCTAACAGTGAAATACTGCCAAATTCGGTTTTCACTGTTGCAAGGCCTATCTCTCTCATAGTTTAATGTGGGGGCTGTCTTTAAATATTATAAAAGCACAGATTCCCTTTGGGAGCGGATAGACGTGGAGTTTGGGGGTCTTTGAACTCACAATTAAAAATACATCTTTTATTGAAGTTGGTTATTAGACTGTGTGTTTGAAAATGCCACTTTTAGAAATTAGGCATTCTCTGGCTTAAACCATTCTGTGACTCTGCCTGTTTGTGGATTCCCTCTCTGGGTCAGTTTGACAGGTGGGCTGTTGCACCTCTCTCCAGACAGTGACACAAAGGGAGCTTGAGTGTAGCCCACATATCCTGATGAACTATCTGTGCTGGAGGGGAAGGGAGGAGTGGTCACTCACACCTAGCTGGGCTGTGCCTGCCGTCTCACAATGCAGTCTCCAACCTCCTGGTGTGTGGCTGGTGCCTGGCCTGGACAGGAAAGGATCTCACAGACACTTGAGACTTTACTTTGAAGTAGGCCTATTTCAAAGGCAGAAAAGGGTATAAGAAGAGCACCCCAACCCCCTGAAAATTAGATTACTTCAAGGATTCAAAAAGAACCTCTGCCTGGAGAAGAGCTGGAGAGCTGTGGAGAAGTGCTGCCCTGGCCTGTGCTGGGCTATCCTGCAGTGGCTGTTTCTGCCTGTGAAAGGGGACAGAGTCTGAACTTTGTTGCATTCCTGCTTGAGAAGTGACTCCAAGGGCTTAGATTAGAGCTTTACTCCTGCTTTGAAGCCTCAGGGACAGCGAAGGCTTCACCAACCAGACCTGAGTCTACTTGCTGTGGTCTCTAGCTTGCCAGAGGGTGCCATTCCAGTTCATGGACCCCTGGAAGTGAATTCCTGGAGAAAAAACAGCCTAGCAACGCCGGACTATACTGTGCGACTTCGTAAAGGACGCCATGGTCCGGAACCGCGACACCGCTTGCCCCGAAGCCGTGGACCTCTCTGAATGCAAATCCGACTACCCTGTGAGCTGATGCAACTACCCCGGAACCACGACGCCACCTGCCCCGAGGCCGTGGACCTTGTAGAAGTCTGACAACCATGTAGGCCTTGCGTCTCTGCAACTGCTGATCCTGCCCTACTTCATTGACACCGGAGTGTTGTAAGTCAAACGTCCGTGACGATCTGATGCCATCGCAGCGCTTGCGGCCCTTTGACATCATCATGACCTGGTGAGGTCACCCTGAAGCATCGTAACTCCGCCGGACTTCGCATCTGCTGGAACCAAGGAACCGACTTCACAGCCAACGCCGCCTCACCTCCACCGCCCTGTAGAGAGGATCCGACGTCGCTGCGCGATGCCACAGTCCTTCTACCCCGTGGCACTGGAACTGATGCCACATCAGACCCAGCAAAGCCGCTCTCCCCGACTCTGTGCACCGGCATGTTTTCTACTTGTTCTGAAGGTACTATAACTAGGGGGTCAACCGACTCCGTGAACTGCGCCATTGGCGTCGCCTTGTAGGAAATGACTCAGTTACGATGCCACATTTTATCCACTTGCAGTGTTTTTACCTCAAATCACTTTTTTCTTGCTTTTAAGTGCTAAATTCATATTTTTAACTGTATATTGTGGATTTCTTTTATTAAGTTTAACAGATAACAAAGACAGCCCCTCCCACAGGAATGACAATAACAATTCCTTATATATGCTGCTCCAATAATCCAAGAACAGAAACATATATCAACACATCCAGTATCAGTTACATGGAACAATCAGCCCTTTTATCCTTACGAATATGTCCGGTTTCTGCACCTACAGGAGTGCTTGAACATTGGCTCTCACAAAGGCAAGGAACATAATCTGAGATATTTGCGTAGGGCTCTAAAACACTACCCACAACAGACAGTAAGAAATAGAAAAGGTAAGGATAAAAGGAGATTCAAAAAACCAAAACAATCATCCAATCCAGTACATCAGCCGAAGCACATGGACACCAAAGGCAAGGTTCTAAACTTCTGTACACACAGTAGGAAACAGTTCACCATCCACAGTCTCAAATGGTGGACTCTAAGAAAGCACACAGCGGAGCCCGTATGTCCCTAGGCCGGGATCCCACAGGCATCAACTCTCAATAGATCATTAGTTGATCTTGGCAAAAATAGGCATCCCGCAGCCATTCAGATACTAGGGGGGCCACCCATGTCCCCAGCACATCGCCACTCTGCACATGGCCAACAGCAGCAGCAGACCCACCAGCCGCCTATGAGCTAACGGTACCTCCTCCACATAGCCAAGAAGTGCAAGTTTAGGGGTAAATGGCAGAGCCAGACCAGTCATCTCCTCAATCATATGCAGCACCTTAACCCAGTAGGCATGTATGTCCGCACAGCTCCACGCCAGATGTAGAAAATCAGCATCAGGGGCGCCACACCTAGCGCAACAAGAATCCACGCACAGACCCCTACCATGCAAACCACAGGGGTGTAGTATAAGCAATGCAGAAATTTAAAATGGATAAGATGCAGGCTATAATTGGGGGACAGCACCCTATTATGCGCGCAGCATTTCCTCCACATCTCAGCAGATATGGCCTCACCTATGTCCACTTCCCACCGCGCTTTAGCAGTAATCGCAGTCTCCATCTTCGTGCTCTGCAAGCAGTTATATAGCTTAGTAATGAGCCTGCGCGGAGATTGCGAACGATACATCACCTCCAAAGCCTGACACGCCAACGGGGTTTCAGGGAAGCCAGGGAAGTGTGTGCGTAGCATCGCGCCAATGCGTTGCACATACAACCGATGTAACGCAGTGACTTGTCCGTCCCCCAACACCATCTCTGGTGCAATAAACCGCCCCTCCACAAACCAGTTGCCCAATGCAGTTAAGTTCGATTCACTGAGAAATTTGCGGAGCCGGGAATCCCAGAACGTCCGCTCATCCACTACATCAAGTACCGACATCGATGGGGCGAATGGCTCCCACACACCAGCCCGACACAGAAAGGCTGTCCAAGCCCGGGCCGTACAGGCCACCGTATCCACCCCGCACGGCCTGGGCTGAGACGGGTTCCCAATCACCCACGACAGTCCGTCCGGCCACACCGCATCACTTTCTGGCGCAAGATGCGATAAATATCGAATGGGACGTATCCAGAAATGTGCAAAGTGAGCCTGCGTGAAGTGATAATAGAGATCCAAATTCAGAGCAGCAAGGCCACCCAATTCAAATGGGAGAGTCATCTTCTCCCTGGAAATTCTGGCTTGCCCTCCCGCCCAGGCCAACCGTAGCAGCACAGAGCAGAGTCTCTGCAAAAAGCTTGCAGTAAGAACAAGAGGTAAGTTCACAAACAACTATAAGAATTTAGGTAGAACCACCATTTTAGCTAACGCGATACGTCCGGTAAGCAAGAGCGATAGCGAACGCCACGTCTCTACCCTGTCCTCCAGCCATGCCATTGCCTAACCATAATTTGCAGACCAGAGTGTCTCCACCTCTCCACTCAGCTAGACTCCCAGGTAACACACCGGACAATCATCTGACACAATAGGGTATCTAGAGGAAAATTGCAGCGTTCCTGCCGAGAGGGGCATCACCACCGACTTAGACCAGTTGATTGTAATTCCGAGAAAGCGCCAAACCGCACTATCTCATCTAGCAGGACATCAAGATGATTCCACGGCTCACGAACATACAGCGCAATATCGTCCGCATGCATGGATATTAATATTGGCCGTTGGCGAAATGCCAGCCCTCTGTGGTTATGGTGCTGTCTCAGACACGCCGCCAGCGGTTCCATTGCTATTGCGAAAAGCAGACAGAGGGCAACCCTGTCGAGTCCCACGAGCCACCCGAAAGGAGTCAGAAACAATTCTGTTTACTTGCAGCCTAGCAGTAGGCTCCAAATACACAAGCGAATCAATTGCACAAACCTCGCACTCATTCCTACTCTGGCAAGCAGCAAAAACATATACTTCCACGCCAAAGAATCAAAAGCCTTAGTAGAGTCTAAAAACACTGCTGCCGCATCCTCCTCAGCTTCAATCATACTCGTAACAGCGAAGTACGTACGTAGATTATATAACATAGACCAGCCTGGTACGAAACCAGACTGGTCCTGGTAACACCAGCTTTGGGAGCAAGGGCTGCAATCTCACCACAATCATCTTAGCCAAGATTTTATTATCTATATTAATCATGGAGAGCGGTCGAAACGAGTCACAGCTGCACGGATCCTTACTGGGTTAAGCCATCCAGGCCAGGAGCCTTATCCCCTGGCAGACTGCGAATCGCCTGTTTTACATCTTCCACAGAAAAGGGAACATCTAGATAGGACCTGTGCAAATCATCAAGCCAGAGCAAGCTAATCGCGGAGAAGTAGCCCTGCGCCGCTTCAACGTCCAGTCCCGAAGGCTCCGCGTACAAGTCCTCAAAGAAATCAGTAAAAACCCGTAGGATTCCGTCCATTCCCACCACCCGCTCGCCAGACGCGCTGTTCAGTTCGACAATGTAGTTACTGGCCCATGGCTTACGCAGCATACTCGCCAATGTACGCCCCGCCCTCTCTCCCTCCCCAAATCTCTGTGCCTTAGCATGTTTCCCCAAAAAACAGATCTCACGCAAAGCAGCCTCCTCCTATTGTGATACAGTGCTTCTCAAAGCCACTAGTGTGTCCCCAAAGCAATCGCCAACCAAACGTTTTTCCATTTCCACTATCTGCACCTCCAGGTCAGCCAAATCCCACCGCAGCATCTTCAACACGCCATGCTGCTTAGAGAGGCATATACCACGAATTACCACCTTAAATGCCTCCCATAGAGTTCCAGCAGAACTCACCGACCCACAAATCTCAGCAAAATAATGAATAATCACCTCACAAACATCCTCCCGGAACACCTGGTCCCGCAGTGCCCGGTGCGGTAGACGCCATGCAAATGCATGTCCAGGTCCTCCCGGCACTGCCAGCACTAGCTTGACCGGTGAGTGATCCGAAAGGGTACGGGCCATATGTTCAACCGACTGTGTCGAGAGCTCCAGGTCCCTCGTACCCAGCCATCGATCAATGTGGGACCAGCTATTATGAGCATAATTAACACAGGTGCCCTCTCTGGCAGTCCCATACCCCGCCCTCCATATATCCACCAGAGCACCCTCATCCATTACAGATGAAAGGTCCTTAGCCGCTGTGACTTGCTGCACCCTGGCGAGGCTCTCGCAGTCCGCCCGAGGGACCAGGATCACATTGAAGTCCCCTCCCCAGATCAATGGACCGCTCCCCAACGACTCAATCAGCCGCCATACTTCTCTAAAAAATTCGGGGTCATCGGTGTTAGGACCGTAAATTGACACAAGCCTGCATGCTCTATCCAATAAAGTGCCACTCAGCATGACATATCGACCATTGGAGTCTACTATTACCCTCTGAGTGTGCCACTGCAGTCCCTTCCACAGCAGGATCGCAACCCCTCTTGCATAGCGCAAGAACACCGCCCTGTGACACTCTCCGATCCAACCAGCCATCAACTGATTCTGTGTCGCCGTCACTAAATGGGTCTCCTGCAACATGCATATATCAATCTTGTGCCGCTTCACATAAGCAGACAGTAGCTGCACCTTACGCTGCCATTCAGACCACGCACATTCCAAGTGAGACAGCGCACCAGTGTCACATGTCCACGCACCATCGCATTCTCCAGTCAAATAAACCGTGCATCCACAGCATCTCATTAGAATCGCCTACCACATGTATGCAAAAGGGCAAATAGAAAGAAAAAAAGAAAAGGAAAAGGAAACCAGAACCAGAACATTTCCCTCCCCTACCCACGCAGACCCCCCAATCTGGTCAAAGCAGAAATTCCCCCCCCCCCCCAAAACTGTAGCCCCAAACTAAGCAGTAGACATACCAAAAGGACTCATCCAAGGGGCACGAGCCAGGGCACCCAACCACCATCCCAAACGGGACGGGGGAAAGGGGCACAGGGCCCATTAACAGATTAAACATCAGAGCAGCCCATAGGGATAATGTCACAGTGACATGGCACCCCCATAGAGCCTCCAGAGGGATAACCCCAACCATTACCCCCCCATTTTAATCATTATCACTTAGTGTATCTCTCTCAGCTACAGAGGCCTCTGGACCTCCCGTTGCAGTCTTTTGGGGCACTGTTTTAGCAAACTTAGCTGCCAGTTTCGGGTCCATGAAAAAATGCAGTTTGCCCCCATGTTGCACTCTCAACTTTGCGGGGTAAATAAGAGAGTGTCTGGCGTCTGTCTGGCTCAAAGTGCATTTAACCGGCAAAAAAGCTCTACGCGCAGCCTGTACCCCTGCGATATAATCAGGGAATATATTCAGTTCAGTGTTCTTGTAAATCACCGGCCACCGCTCCCTCGCCAACCTGAGAATAGTATCCCTATCACGATAATTCTGCAATCGAACAATGATAGGCCTTGGCGGCGTACCAGGCAGAGGCCGAGGACCCAACAATCTTTGAGCTCTCTCTACCACCAGCAGCCGGGAGAGTTCCCCGGGAAAAAGTTCAGAGAGCATGGATTCCACAAAATCCTCCATCCTCCCCATGGCCATGGATTCCAGAAGGCCAACTATACTAATGTTATTGCGGCGTGACCGTGCCTCCAAATCCTCATTTTTGTTACGTATCACTTCCAGTACGCGCTCCATCCGCAGCAATTGTTCCCTATTGCCACGACGCTGATCCTCCAGCTCCGACATGCGTGCTTCCAGATGGTCAAATTAAGAATCAGGATCATCCACCCTAGCCTTCATCCGGTCCATTTGCTCCGCCACGTGGTCGAGCTTAGCATCAATGCCAGCGAGGCTATTCTTGAGGTCCAGAAACATAACCTTGACCAAAGTATCTGGGGCCCCCTCCTCCGCAGTCAACTCCTCAGACGGGGAGCAAGGCTTCTTCCTACCCCCATCAAAGGTGAGCTTCTCCTGTCTCTGCTCCGTCCTTTCCCATCTTCCGCCCCATGTAGATCCAGGAGCCCGGGACTCCCACCACAGCCGACTCAAGGGGAAAGCAGAGTGTATGGGATCCACATGGCCAGGAAGCACCAGCAACTCACCAAATGCTGCAACACCGCCAGGCACCACCAGATTGAAAGGCAGCACCCCGGCTTCAGGTACACTCACTCCACCAGTCTCCGCCGGTCAGTAAGGCGTCCCAGCTCGCCTATTCAGTCCAGCAATCCCATTCATATCACAGCACTCAATGCACTGACCTGCAGCAGCCGGGCTCCCAACCGCCGGGGGACCAATTCCTGTACCTGGACTCCGCAGGACAGCCACCACGAATACCGGTGCAGCTCAAGAAATATGGTTCCAGAGGCTGAGTGGAATCCAAGCAGTCCCCCAACACAGCAGAAGGCCCGCGGTCCGACCTGACTGCCGAAGGAGCTCCCAGCTGGGGGAGTCAGAATCGTCCCCCTGCTTAATGCCGCTGCTGCCGTTGATTCCCAGCCATAGATGCCAGAATCCTGCTCTATGGACACTGCAGGCCCTCCAGCGTCACAATCCACCAGCATCAATGTAAAATCACTTCCAGCACAGCCGGGCCTGTCTACAAGGGCATAGAGAAACATCCTACGTCGAGGCCAAAGCCACACTCCCAAGCGGCCCCAGGACAGCCGGCAAGCCCGCACACATCTCTGTCCATCGGCGGAAGCTAGGAGCGCCGACACCGCAACCCAGTGCAGGCCCCGCTTCCCTCTAGGCTGCGGTCCGACCCGACCTCCGATCCGGCCTCAGGAGGGCGAGCCCACCGCTCACCTCCTCCACGCAGCCACCAAGCCACACAAACGGCACCGTCAATCCAGGGTCCAGCCAGGCCCACCTCCTTTCCGCCAGGCTCGTTTAGAGCCAGCCGCCACCACCAACACTGCCCAGGCAGTCCGCGGCTCCAGAAGAGCCTCCGGGGGCTACCACCACCAAAAATCTGCACTTAAAAAGGCCGCTCTGAGGATAAATTAAAAAATGAGGCCCCCAGCATAGCAGAGCCTCACAAGGTGACGGCCATCTTGCTGGTCGGCCTAGCCACGCCCCCATATTGGGGATTTTTACCGTATTGTGATCTTGTTTATTTAGATAAAATATTTAATATTTTTCTAAAACTGTGTTGTGTCATTTTGTAGTGGTTCACTGCATTAATGTGTGTGTTGGTACAAATACTTAACACATTGTCCCCGAGTTAAGCCTGCCTGCTCATGCCAAGTAACCAATGGAGTGAGCGGAGGGTTAACTGAGTGTGATTCTCCTTTACCCTGACCAGAGTTAGGGTCCTTGCTTGGACAGGGGGTAACCTGACTGCCAACCAAAGACCCCATCTCTACCATTGGTGATCAGCTGTGAGAATTTGATCTTGTATTTGTACTTGACATACAGTGATTAAGTTCACACTACTGTTTTCACTGCAGATCATTACATGACCACGGACAGTTTTCCTTTTTGCTCTATTTTTGGACTTTTTCCTATTTCCATATTTTGGTGATACTTGATTGACTTTTCTTTGAACTTAATTTGGAACTCGTGTTTGCCTTTGGATCTTTTGCACTTTCTGATAACTCTTAAACATGTCTTAATCTGGAGATGCATCAGTTGGAGCTGCTAATGTCTGAGTTTATCAGCACTTGAAAGGATGGTCTCATTTGTTGCCAGCAGTGCAGGCGAAACAGTGGCTGGGCAGGATGTGTTTCAGGTCATTTTAAGACCTAGTTGACTGTTTTGCAGGCAGAGTCAGAACCTAGTTATATATGCAATAGTTGTCATCATGTGGTCAGTGCACTGTGAATGTGTCTGCTGCCAATACCATACATATGATGCGTATTGGGGCCTTTGATCTGTCTAAAATTATTTGGTACACAGGTTGAGAGTTCCTTCCTGTCCATAATATTTTAATCTTGGCATAGCTGCTCAAGATGGATCTAGGTGTACAGGTATAGAAATGCCATCCTATCAGGTGAGTACAGTTCAAAGGCTGAGTAGAGGGAGAAGGGTCTTTGGAACAGAGGACACTGTGGTGGCTGAGTGGAGTGACAGTAACAGTGCCTCCTGGCCTTAGCATTCTTGTCTGTGCCTATCCTACCCACACAGTTTACAGATGGCATCCTCTCAAGTGTGTACATTCTAATGTGGAAGTGACAATCAAGGTAATTTCGAGTAGGATACACTGATCAGTTTTTTGTAATGGTGGAACAGAGCCTGCTGAAAATCATAGTGCTGTTAATCCTTGTACTACACACGTTACACAGAGTTGTTGTTGCCCCAGGTGAGTCTACTTCACATGTTGGAGGCCAGACAGGGGTCTATCAGCAGGCGGACACTGAGCTGGTGAGTGTGTTGACAGTGAAGTTGGCAAAAGGTAATCAATGAGCATGCATGACAATACATTTTGCTGATATTGTGTTGGTGTGACTTACCGACCACTCCCTCAGGTATTTCTGTCAAGCCCAGGATGTCCAAGACCTTCTCCCAGGATGTGAGTTGTAAGGGAGGAGGTGGGGGCCCACCGTCAGTCTTCTGGACATGCAGCTGGTGCCTGAAAGCCATGGAATGGACCTTCCCCATAAGGTTGTTCCACCTCTTCCTGATGTCATTCCTTGTGCGCGGGGTGGGACCTACAGCATTCACTCTGTCAACTATCCTTTGACAGGTTCCCATTTTCCTGGTGATAGTAGTCTACTGGACCTGGGCCCTACTCAAATTATTTCATCCACTATGACTCTTAACTCATCTTCAGTGAAACAAGGATTTTTCGGTGGTGACATGGTGGTGATAATAAAAGAATTTGATAGGTAGTGGGTATTAAACAGGTGACGGCGAGTAAATGAAGTAGTGAGTTGCAAATGGATGTGATAGGAGTGTGTTGAGGGTGTGGGATAAGTGCTTAGTGAAAGTTGGTGGTGTGCCTATTTTATAGTTTTATCTTTTTTTATAATGCACTCTGGATACGTTGTTTGGCGTTATGGATGCAAAGGACTGTAGTGTGTAAAGGGGTGTGTTTTATAGTGTGCTTTGCAGGTGTGTCAGGTGTGGCAATGTGTTTCAGCTGTGTTGCTTTCAAATCCATCCACTGTGGTGTTGTGTTATACTTTGTTGACCGCAAACTGCTGTGGTTCGGATCGCCATTGGCGGACTGCCATGGCTGACCGCCATTGTGACTTTGTACTTGTCACAGGTTCGGTGGTTGGTTGATGGGCTGTTGGCGCTGGAGGTCAGACCGACTATTTCCCACCCTCCAAAGTACTGGCAGGGTTGGTTTTTTTGGCTGGCTTTTGTCGGTCCTACCTCTGTAACTTGTAATTCAGCGGTCTGTATCACCACCAATATGGTGGTCTTTTAGCGGCCACCACTATAGCGGTCAGACCGCCAAACTCGTATATAGGCCCTTTGTCCCTTCTTAGCTCAGCATGATGACACTGTGCTAATCCTATGCTGAAAAAATACATTTGAGGTGAGCAAATGTAGAGTGTCTCTGGTGTTGTGGGGTGCTCTAAACAGGAGTTGCTCTCCACCTAAACTTTCGAACTACCCAGAGTTCTCTGCTTCTTTCTTGCATAATTTAAGCCTGAAAGGATACTATTTTTACTTATACTGGGTGCTCCCTTGAGTCTGGACATAGATAAACCTCTCTGAAGAGCTGTAATGACAGCAAACCACGCATCAGGGGTTGTTTTTATTCATTCCAGGTTGGCTTGGATGGCATTTTGCCAATCCAAAGCTATAATAATGTGCCTGGCGTGGTAAATGGTTTTTGCCATTTTACACTTCGACAAGAATGGCATTAGCTAATCCTATGCCTAAAGACTTTGCTGTATGAATGGCAAAGGACTTTGAGACCTGATTTAAAATCCAGTGGAGAGGTTACTCCATCACAACGGTCAACAAACACATCACAGACTGCAGTGAGGCAACAGCACACATCATACACTGAAGATAACTTGCTTCATTGTGGCAGGTATCTACACGTATATGCCCAGACACATGGCACATGACAGTGATCCATAACCCACTTACCTATTGTTTGTGACTTTCAGGGGAAGTGATCTGTGGGTCAGAAATTATACCCACTACAGCAATAAAAAGTACATGAAAGCTCACTGTACACAGCCATTTGTGGTCCCTGAAGATAAGGTTGTTTGAGGATTCCCCCAGGTTTGTACCAGATCCCAGGTTCAGAAGGCAAGGTACTTCAGTTTGATACACATGACATGTCAACACAAACAATCTCCGATCTATAGTGTGAGAATTGCCTCATCCCTAATTGTCAGCGGGAGCAGTCAGTACACCACTCAATCACCTGACAATGGGGCAGGCAGGAAATTGTTGTCTTCTCACCCCCTTATGGCTACTGTGCTGCCCTCAAATGCCCATCCAGCTATGGGTAGGCCACCACCAGAATGCAGGCCACTGGGGGGGGTCATGGTCCAATGGGCACCTCGCCCACGTTGGGAGGACAGCCCTGCCAAAATCAAAATCTCATTGTTTCCTATCAGATTTAGATTTCAGCTGATGGGATATCCGTCACCGTTGTTAAGGAGTATCCCCTCTGCTGAAATCTAAATCAGGTCATTGTCCCTTTGCAGTTTGTTGTGGAAGAAACTGTACTAATCCCATGCTTAAAAACTTTGCTAGAGAAACAGACATTGGAGGTGGGCAAATTTAAAATGTTGTAGGGTGCTCTCATATAGTTATATATATTTATATATATCCCTTACAAACTTTGTTGTGGGTCCCAAACAAAAAGGAGATAGCAGCACCGCCAGATCTGGAATCCATAATTCTCTAATTTATTCACAAAGTATTTGGTGCATGTAAAGAAAAATGGCGACGCGTTTGAGCCAAAGCCCTCAACTGGCCATAAAGTTCATTGTGCTAGAGTGCCTTTTTGCATCCAAAAGAAACCACTCCCTCTTTACACATATTGCACAACCACCATGTCCATGTTTTCCAATGTTGTTTGTGTTTAACTTTATAGGAGTCATGTCAAAGTCTATAAAAGCATCATACAATCAACACAATAAGGAGATTTCTAATAAACATGGTAAAGTACCTGTTTAAAAATGGTAAAGTACCCTTTCACCACTTCCTCACTGCTATATATGCATAATATCAATTATCTAATTCCTTTGTAATAATTTATTCTCTCATCTTTTTATCACTCCCATATTCTCTCAGAAAATCTTAAGTATGGGGTTTCCTCTGGGTTATTGCAACACCGCTAATATACTGTATTTGTTTTACTTTATTTCCATAGAGGGCATATTAGGGATTAAGAACATAGCACAAGCCCGTCTCTATGTTGTTTCTAAGCTATAAATTAAAGTGCAGATTCATAATCAAAATACCAAACCTGTTGATTATCTCTTTTCCACTGATTCCATCAATACATTGTTAACTATTAACCCAGAATGAACAATGTATTTATTTCAATATCTATTCAAAGTTCTGTAATTGCACTGTGAAAGTTGTTAGGATTCTAGATTTTCTTCTATTGATCAAATCCTATGATCAGCTGAGTGCAGGTGCAAACAGTTGAAGCACATTGTCTGTTGGGTAAGGTACGCTGTAGGATGTTATATCTACAGAATGTATAAGGTAAAGCACCTCATTAAAGTGCAAGTGCCCTATTATATAACATTTAAATAAAATGTTATGAAATTTATTATATACAATATAGCACTTTCAATGACCCAATGCACATGCAAACCTTTAAAGCATACTGTCTACAAATGAGAAGATTGGGTAATTTATTCCCATGGATTTTATAAGGAGACTAAAAATCTTTTAGGTGAAGTACCATATAAAAGTGCATGTCCCTTACACTAAAACTATTATCATAATTTCTAGTTTTTACATTTTTTAATTGTACCATTTCTAAGTACCCTAGTGTGGCTCTTCTTTTTAACAAAGTGCTTAAACTTTCCCTGATCATATTTTAAAGAGGAATTCCCTAATGGAATATCTATCCATCTTTTTTTCTATTTTTTTTTACTATCAAATTTCCTATTACTGAGAATCATATGAGATTTCTCATCTAATTCTAATAGGACTGAACGATATTCCATAATCCCATATCACAGATGAACATATAATTCTGCATCTGCATTTAACCCCAAGGTCTCCCAGTTCCCATTGAGATTATCCATCTTGACTCTCCGCAGATAATGTTCTTGATTTCCCCCTCTAGGATTGGGTTTGATACATTGTATCCCATAGTACTTTAATCTGTATGTTCTCCATTATTTTGTTCCCAAATATGCTTTGCCATAGATCATGTCATATCCTTGTTTTTAATTGCTCTCAAATGTTGAAGTATGCGAAGTTTTAGTGTGTTCACAGTATGTCCCACATATTTCTTGCCACAACCACATTCCATAACATAGATTACAAATGTTGTCTCACAGGGAATTCTCTCTCTGATTTGTATTGTTTTTCCATTATTTATTTGGAATGTGGACATGTTTTTTTACATTGGAGCATGCCTTACATTTCCCACATTTTGGGGGGCCATGTATCTCTTGGACAGTTGCTCCCATAAGGAGGGTGCTTTTTTATATGTAATTTGAGGGTGAACTGGTAATATCCTTTTCAATGTATCATCTAATCACAATAAATTCCAATTGTTTTTCAGCAATTTCTTAATCTCAAGGGTAGCAGTATCAAATCTTATGATATATCTGATATCTTCCTTCTCAGATGCCACTGAGATATTCTTTTTCTTTGGTGTCAGGAGTTCATTCTGTTTATGTTTTTTCACCATTATCATTGGATCTTTCAGGACCATATCCGGATATCCTCTTTGTGCAAAACACACATACATGTCTCCCAATTGTCTTTCAAAGGCAGATTTGTCTGAACAATTGTGCCTAACCCGCAAGAATTCACCATATGGTATGCTCCATTTGAGAGCTCAGGGGTGACCGCTATTGGCATGCAGCAAACTGTTCATATTTGTGGGCTTTCTATGAATCTGTGTTCATATCATGTTGTCTTGTACAGTAAGCCAATAGACCTGGCTCTAAGAAAATACTTGCAGGCCTTTAAGCCATCTTTGTGTCTTATGGAGGTATATATGGAGACCACATCAATTGTTCCCATGATGTACTCCTTTTTTAATGGGATGTTGTTAATCCAATTGAGAAAGTCCATAGAATCTCTCAAATAAGAGGGAAGACTTGAAACATAAGGGAACAAATATATGTCAACAAATCTTGAAGTGTGTTCTAATAATGATCCTATGGAGCTTACAATTGGCCGCCCTGGTGTATTTGTTTTGTTCTTATGTATTTTCGGCAAAAAATATATTGTTGGAATAATGGGATAATATATCCTCAAATACCTCACTTCCTCTTCTTCTAAGAGGCCTTCATCTTGCCAGTTTTTAAATTTATTATGATATTCCACCATATTTTCAGGCATAGGGTTCTTGCTCAGCTTGATGCAGCTGGCTTTATCATTAAGTTGACTCATTGTCTCCTTAATGTATTCAGCACGATCAATATATATAGAAAATTCAAATAAAAAAACTAAAGGTTATAGGGAAGTTATAGTTAGCCTCACATTTTAAAGGTACTTAATCACAGAAATTCAGCAGTTATAGTTGAAGTTAGTTCAAGTAACAATAACTCACGCCGAAAGGTAACTATAACTCATGCCTCCACCATGCACAGTTTCCTTCTCAATATTATTACTGCAAATGTTAGCTTGATATTATCAATGATGTTATTAAAGATGTCATGAGTGCTGTAGTGTGTGGGGTAATTAGCAGTGTGTGGCGAGGGCGCGAGTAATAGTTACCTTAGAGCATGAGTTACAGTTTTTTTAAATAACTCTGGTTGTAGCCTTCAGGAATGTGTGGCAGCACCTAGACACCTATAGGCAACTGTGTGCTTTATAAAAATTAATGTCATCTAATCTATAACTGCTGAATTTCCATGGTTTTGTACATTTAAAATGTGAGCCTAACTATAACGTCCCTGTAACCCTTGATTTATTTATGTGAATTTCTATGGGTTTTTTAATTTTGTTTCCAAACTATAACATCCCTGTAGCCTTTGTTTTTCTCAGTGAATTTCTTTTTTTTAACATAGCCTAATTTTAATTACTATACGTTAAGCCAACCACCGCAGCGCATGGCCTTCAGCCGTGCACAGTGAAGGTTGGCTGCAGGACCTTACCGTAGGCTCTGCAGCCAATGCCCTATAACCACCCAACCCTGTGCCACGCATGGCCTTTTTCCACGCATGGTGGGGATGGTGCATGGTGGGGATTGGCCACAGGGCCTGGCCTACAGCCAGGCCATGCACCCAGCATCCTATAGCCCCCTATAGCCCCTAAAGCCCCTATAGCCCCTATAGCCCCCTATAACCACCTAACTCCCACGGGAGTTGGCCAGAGTGCCTGCACTGCAGCCAGGCCCTGCAGTCAACCCCCTTTAAGCCCCAAACCCTGCGCCACACACGGCAAAAGGGGTATGGTTCTTAAAGTGGACAACATCAAATATACATATTTAGGGGGAGGCCGCATGGGCCCCCAGACTCTAGCGAGCACCACCTCCGCAGGGACACACAAACCCCCCTGAGTCCCGAGGACAACCACCTCCCCAGGAAAACATTTTAAAAATATATGGGAGCTATTTTGAAAAGTATAAGGGGGGGGGCGCACAGAGCCCCTAGGATCCAGGCATCACCAGCTCCTCAGGACTACTCTGTTAACAAATTTCGACCATCACCTCCCAATGCCTACTTAATAACATATTTATGAGGGGAGTCTGCAAGGACCCCCCAAGGCCCTGGGGACCACCACGGGGACCACCACCTCCCCAGGGTTACTTAATAAAATATTTATGAAGGGTGCCCTAAACATGCCATGACTCATGCCCCGCCATTTTTTTTTCATTAGTTTGACATTTTCGTACATTCAGAACCTAAATATAACATCGCTTTGGTTGTTAAGTGAATTTCTATGTTTTTTTAATTGTATTTCCTAACTATAACGTCCCTGTGACCTTTGTTTTTTCAGTGAAATTCTATGTTCTTTTTAACGTAATTTTAATTGCTATACATTATTCCAACCACTGCCGCGTATGAACTTCGACTGTGCACGGCGGGGCTGGCCACAGGGCCTGTCTCTCTGGGTGTGAGAGTAGATGTGAGAGCGTATCCCTGGGTGTGAGAATGTCTCTGTGAGCAGATGTGCGACTGTCTGGGTGGGTCTGCGAGTGGGTGTGTGAGAGTCTTAGTGGGTCTGTGAGTGGGTGTGTGTATATCGGAGTGGTTCTGTGAGTGGATGCATGAGTGTCTAGTGGGTCTGTGAGTGAGTGCATGAGTCTCTGAGTGGGTCTGTGAGTAGGTGTGAGTGTCTGAATGGATCTGTGAGTGGGTGTGAGAGACTGAGTGGGTCTGTGAGTGAGTGCGTGAGTCTCTAAGTGGGTCTGTGAGTGGATGTGTGAGTCCCTGAGTGGGTCTGTGGGTGGGCACATAAGTCTCTGAGTGGGTCTGTAAGTAGGTGTGTTACAGTCTGAGTGGGTCTGTAAGTGGGTGTTTGAGTGTCTGACTGAGTTTGTGAGTGGCTGTGTGAGTGTCTGTAAGTGAGTCTATAACTGTCTCCTTAGGTCTTTGAGTCTGTGTGTGTCCATGAGTACTTGAGTGCAGTTTTTTGAAGACTGTTTTCAGCCTCCGGGATCCCATCTCCCAGGGCCCAGCCATAAAAACAAATGGAGGAGGGGGGTGATGTGGCCCCACTCCCCAGGCTGATTTTGGCCCCGGGGACACCATCCCCCAGGACCCACCCTTCATTCAATAGGCGAGAAGGGCCATGCAGCCCCCCTCTCTTGGCCAGTTTTGTCCCTAGGGATGTCATCCTCCGGGGAATGGCCATTAAAAGAATGGAGGGGGGCAGGCAGCCCCCCTTGCCGGCTAATTTCTACCTCGGGGACCCCATCCTCCTGGGACTGGCCTTCCTTGAATGGAGGAGGGGAGCCACATAGCTCCCTCCACATGCCGATCTTGGCCCTGGGAAATAAGGGAGGTTGTGGACCATCTATCGGGGTGGCCCCAGTTTGCAAGATAGGGACCACGGGGTGCCTCAAGGCCTCTGTGGTCCTAGCTGGCTCCCTGCCTTCTGCGAGAGCCGCCATTGCTTTTGCACACAAGGAGCTGCTAAACTTGCTGCTCTCTGCCTGCAAAAGCAATTATTTCATCTCTTTCCCTGCCAACTGCGGGAAAGAGATGAAACACCTGCTTCTAGCGGGTTAGAGCATTTTGACAGCTCTTGCCCGCTGGAAACATAAACTTCGTACTTGTATTGCACACTACTCACCTGTTAGGGTCTCAAGGCACTGTACGCATACCGCTGTGGAACCCCTCCTGGCTTTTCCCTGTGAGGTGCCCACTCCTGGGCAACCTCCAAGGTGAAGCCAGGCATCCCAGTGCTGTTGGGGCCGTAGTGGAGATTAAGCAAGCTATTGTCCAGAGTTAGACCCATGAATTAGATGAGGCACCGATGCAAGAATTATCAGGTCTGAGGAAATTGAGCCCAAGACCCGCCGAGGCAGGAATTGAACGCTGGTCCCAGGCCAGATTTCTGCATCAGGGTCTGCCGCTCTAACCATTGAGCCACACTTCTCCACTGGAAGAAGAGTGTTTGCTCTGACTTGAAAGGAGCTGTGAAAGCTCCCACCAAATCAGAGCAAACAGCTATGTCCCGGGGGTGGGCACCACAAGACAAAGCAGGAGCCGGCCTGTTGTGAGGTTATTTTAGCGTTTATGCAGGCACATTTATTTTAGTTTTAGTCTGAGGCCTGTGCCCTTTCACAGTCACTTGTCATTTTATTCCTCTTATTATTTCAGCAAGACTTAATTTTAGTGGTGGTGTTAATATTTTTATCAGTTGCCCTACTATGCAGAATTTGTTGTTTGTTTCTTTGCACAACATTTTCATCTGTGCCCACTCCAAGGCTGCACATGATAGTTTTCCGGGTATTGCTGGTCCAGAGAGTACAATGTCTACCCTACACAGAAAAATATGTGTTGTCACATGAGGGCAGTTCTCAGAACAACAAGGTGTTTTATTATAAAACAACATGCTACCCCCACCGCCTTAGAGGGGACATTCCAGCCAGCCTGCCATCTCATGTTATACGTTGTCACAGTTTCTGCTGAAACTCAGCTCTTCCTTTTCATTTACGTGGGAGGACTCCCAGAAGACTACGGATCTCCTCTTTACCACTGAACACAGGTATAGGGATTGAGATTCCTTTCAAGGATTAAATGGGTGTATTAGGGCTACCACCGCTATTTGCTCTCATGTAGTAACTTAGTAGTGTAGTTAGGGATATTAAATACACTATTGTGACAATATGGTGGGGCTCTTTCTGTGTTTGACTTTCCTGGTCACTGCTGTAATAGTTTTGTATTTCATTATCCTCATAATGGCAATTCATGCCTTTTTACATAGAATGCAGTTGCTTCAATAAAACCTATTGAACCAAACCCTGCTTCTATTTGTCCTCGAATGTATGAGACATGTATAACTGAGCGAAAGGGGTACGATCTGTTCTACCATGACCATCCTGTAGAATCTTAGAGTGCCATGTGATAGGCTGCTACAAATCACATTCACCCTTCAGTTCCGGTGAGGTGCTGTTAGTTACCGGAAGGGTTAGGCTGACAGCTGTCACACGGTGTGGGATCAGACTCAGTCCCTCATCCTTGGTGGTGCTGCCGCCCAATGTCCAGCAGTCTTGTTACTACAATAGGTGTCCTATGACAGGCCCTGGGGGGTGGTCCCCAGGGCCATTATTGGCTCCAAGAGGCGGGCTGCATGGCCCCGTGCCAACATTTTAACTTAGCTCTGGGGAGGTGGTGGCTCCCTGGGCTGGGGCCGCGATGGACTCCCTTCATAATTTTGTTCCAGCCCCGGAGAGGTGGCTCTCCCTAGGGCTGTGGTGTGAATGTGGGATCCCCCACACAAATTTCAGATTCAGCCCTGGGGAGGTGGTGGTCCCAAGGGCTGTGGGGAGGCTGTATGGGCCTCCCCATTAAAATTTACAATTTTACCCAAGGGAGGTTGCAGTCCTCGGGGCTGCAGAGGAGCCACATGAGACACCTGGCATAAATTTCAGATTCAGCTCTGGGGAGATGGTGCTACCTGGGGCTGTGGGGGTGCCATATGGGGTCCCCCATTTCAACTTGCCAGTTTGCCCTGGGGAAGTAGTGGTACTTGGGGCTGCTGGGGAGTGCACGAGCCCCCCCACATTCATTTCAAATTTAGCCCCAGGGTGGTGGCGGTCTCTGGGGCTGTGGGGAAAGTGGTACAAGCCCCCCCCCACCCAATTCCAAATAATGATTTTACCCCGGGGAGAGATGCAACCCCCTGCATATTTTAGTATAATCGCCCCAGGGAGATGGTGGTTCCCAGGGCTCAATGAGCTTTAGATTGGGGCCCTGTGCACCCCCTTCTTTTTTTAAAAAAATGCTCCTGGAACCTGGCACACCCAGGTGATCTATACAAATCAAGCGTGGGACCCCTCCCCCTTGTTTTGTTTTTTTGACAGATTTGCGATCCCCAACACCAGAGCTAAAGGGTCAGGGTATTGCTATCCTGACCCCTTTTCTTTATGTTTTTTCTGGCATTGCTGATGGCGAGTCCCAAGATAGCTGCAACCACTTCCTAGTTTAAGTGTTGCCAGCCAATCACATCTCAGCACGAGATCAGGAGTATTCACAAAGCCTTCGCTCCTCCAGATATATATGCTTCTTTTTCTTTTTTATATCTCATAAACTACTGAACAGATGTACACCAAACAACGAAAAGGCTTCTTTCTGGTCCAAAAGCTACCTTTCTGCCAAATTTGGTGTACTTCTGTCCAGCAGGTCGGGCTGTAGTCATTTTCAAAATCCCTGTAGGAATTAAAATTGGAAACAAACATTTTTTTTACCACACTTTTTCTCAGCCCCCACTTGACAGATCACCCTGAAACTTCCCATACACAACAAGATTCTCAGGAACATTTTTTGGGGAAAACTTTGTGAAGATTCATGAAAGAACGCCAAAGATATAGGCAAGTCAAAAAATGCTTTTTCTTTGGAAACATGGTCCTAACTATAACTACCTACTGGTGACACCCAGTAGGATATATATATACATAGATATATATATATCAATCCACACTTTTCTCCGTTCAGAGCCAGTTCAAAAGTTAGGGCGGTCTCGGTGCTACGAAGGCGGAGAACCTTCGTTGAAAATTCCATCAAATCATCTCCAAAAGAGAATACACCAGTCCAGTAAAACAGCGTTGTGAGGCACTTTTAATGCTATAACAAATCTCCAACAAAACGAAGGTTCTTATCCTGATGCGTTTCGGCTGCCCACGCAGCCTTAATCATAGGTGCATCGTTTCTCAGATTTCGAAATAACCACGTGATAATGTGGGCCCTCCTTTTATATTATAGCTTTAAAGTCCCAAAGTCTCTTCATTGCCATGAGTGCACTATTTACACAGCTGTGCAGTGTGATGTTCTTTATATAATTCAAGGTGCATTGTGGTTCTTCCATGCTATTATTAATGTGCATTTGCACTAGTCTGTTTTCCTCACCAAATTGAGTGACAAACTCGTATTTGACATTGAATGTCCTTTTTTTCATCAACACACTGCATTATTTCATGATTTTCGGCCTCATAATGCAATTAAAAGTCGACGGCCCACACATCACTCCTGTGTCACTACAACGCTGTAAACCAGCGAAATAGAAAAATGGCTGTTTCACTTCCCTAGTCCTGATTCCACAAATAAATGCCTTCAATATGACTTATTTAATCTTGGTCTGCTTTACTCCGTACCTTATACTCTTCGTAGGCTTTGTAGTTTCAAGCAGCTCCGGCTCTTTCAAATAAATCAATCCACACTTTTCTCCGTTCAGAGCCAGTTTAAAAGTTAGAGCTGTCTCGGTGCTACGAAGGCGGAGAACCTTCATTGAAAATTCCATCAAATCATCTCCAAAAGAGAATACGCCAGTCCAGTAAAATAGCGTTGTGAGGCACTTTTAATGCTATAACAAATCTCCAACAAAACGAAGGTTCTTATCTTATCCATCGACTTTTAATTGCATTATGAGGCCGAAAATCATAAAATAATGCAGTGTGTTGATGGAAAAAGGATATTCAATGTCAAATACGAGTTTGTCACTGAATTTGGTGAGGAAAACAGACTAGTGCAAATGCACATTAATAATAGCATGGAAGAACCACAATGCACCTCGAATTATATAAAGAACATCACACTGCACAGCTGTGTAAATAGTGCACTCATGGCAATGAAGAGACTTTGGGACTTTAAAGCTATAATATAAAAGGAGGGCCCACATTATCACGTGGTTATTTCGAAATCTGAGAAACGATGCACCTATGATTAAGGCTGCGTGGGCAGCCGAAACGCGTCAGGATAAGAACCTTCGTTTTGTTGGAGATTTGTTATAGCATTAAAAGTGCCTCACAACACTGTTTTACTGGACTGGTGTATTCTCTTTTGGAGATGATTTGATGGACATATATATATATATCTATCTATATCTATATATATATATATATATATATATATATATATATATATATATATATAGATATAGATAGATATATATATATATCTATATATATATCTATATATATATATTTATAGATATAGATAGATATATATATATATCTCCATCAAATCATCTCCAAAAGAGAAGATATCTATCTATATCTATATATATATATATACATATATATATAGAGAGATATAGATATATATATATATATATAGATAGATAGATAGATAGATAGATAGATAGATAGATAGATAGATATGTATACAGATATATACACATATATGTGTGTGTATTGCAGTGTGCTCACCCTCTGGTAGCTGGTACAGAGCAGGCAGACTTAACTGCTGAACTTAAGAGGCAATGTCTAAAGTATTTGTGCAATACACAAACACAGCAACACTCTGGCGATATTGCCTTATCGCTCCACGCCCCAATATGGCCACCTCTACCTTGTGTATTCCCAGGAAATGCACCTGTCCTATGTGATTCTCTTCTCCCAGGCATGCATGCATATTTCCTATGCTCCGAGAACATGCCCAGTGCAGTCGAGACCCATGGCATGCCCCTTGCGGTAAGTTCCAACCTTCTCTCCTCTTTGGGGGCCTCCACCCATTTTTCACAATTGCTCCTTAAAAATTCCTAAAGTATTGTTTTCAGTTAAAGTTGTACATCTAGTTCCCCACTACATAGTCCGGGTAGAACTGAGGAAGCTAGCAGTCCTCGATTCTAGTGGTTTCCAGTGTGTGGTTGCACATCAGTCCCTGATGGTGACCTCCTTTTCTACATCCATGATTAAGGACTAGGTATAGTTATGTTTACAGTTCACAGTGACTATTCCCCTGCAGTTTCTAGCCTTGTGCTGGTGGGTAATAGTTACATTTCTTGTTTTAAAGTTCCTTGCACTCTCAAAATTTGCTAATTTCCTACCACTGAGCATTTCACATAACCCATACTTTTGTTACCCCTATTGTGAATGACATCACACGTCTCATGATTGGGATCCCTATACCCTCAAATTCATTATTTTGGTTCACTCGTGGAGGACTCACTCCTTAGTGGGTGTTTTGTATTATTCAGTTGTCACACCTTCACTCAGACCAATGCTCACTTTGCAATTTGTGCATGCACTAGGTGTGAGCTTCAGCAAGTTTTGACACAGTGATCCCAGCATGAAGATCTTGTTTGCATTTTTTTCACTGTTTTCAATCACTGAAGGCAATTTTTGTCCCTGAGTACATTTTAATGTGGTTTTCTCTTCCCGTTGCTGTTGTTTTCTTCTTTTATTTCCCTACCCCTCTTTGCCTCACTTTTCCTTCTCCCCACAGGTTTAAATTTTTGTATTATCATCACAGGTAAGCACTTGTTTGTCCTGATCATGATCCTGGTATTATAAATGGATAGAAAAGTTGTTGGTTAAAAATGCTTTGACACCAGTAAACATGTGTGATTTCCTTTAGGTGCAGAAGTGTTGACCAATATAAAGCTGTGACCTTGATAATCTCATGATGTTGTTGGATCACCCAATGCTTCCTTTGTGTGTTTTGATACTTGTATAGTATGCCCTGTATGGGGCTGTTACCCCCAAATCGTTTTATTATTTTGATTGCTCAATACATGTGATTTTAGTTGTTGATTCAACATCTTCTGGACATTTTTTTGTTTATTCTTCCCTGTTTATTGTTGACTTCGTTGCTAGTTAGGGATCTCTGCTCCTTATAACAAAGCACTACCCTTGGTCACTAACTATCCTTGGGTTTCCCTTATGTATAATAACAGCAATAAGGGGGAGCTCCTCAGGAAAGTGTAGGACTCAGAAATGGTAGAGTTTAACAGCACTAAGAGGATTGCAGACAGTCTGCTATGCCCCTGAGACTACAGAAGAAAAGGGGGCAACCCAGCAAGCCCTTGGAGTCACTCTGGGTTCACCTGGATGGGCCCAGTCCTTGACCGAAGCAGAGCAGAGATCAGCAGGGCAGCTCAGCAAAGCAGAGATGCAGTTCTGTGGAACAGTCAGTCCAGGCAAAGTGGCAATCCTTACAGAACAGAAGTCTTTACTCCTGCAGAGTTCTTCCCAAAGTCCAGAACTTTATTGAGTTGTAGGGGTCAGAGCCCCAGTACCCATACCAAAAAGTGCCTTTGAAGAGAGGCTGACTTGATAGCAGCTCCTTGAAGTGCACAGGTCCCTCTTTCATCACAGCCTGGCTCCAGACTATTAGTAGGGGTAATCATCCTTTTGTGTGGAGACAGCTACTTACCTATTGAAGTGTACATGTGAGCTCCTCTTCACCCTTCCAGCCCAGGAAGGTCCATCAGAATGCTGAAGAATGCAGATGAGTCTTTTGTCACACCCACCCTCCTTGTGTTTCTGGTTGTCTGGGGGGAATACACAAAGTGTAGCTGTCTCCTGGCCCAGAAGTGTATTAGAGACAGGCTGCAAGGCACAGAGAGCAGTACCAGCTGGGAAACGCCCACTTTCTAAAAATTGCATTTCTAAAATAGCAATGTTACATCCGACTTACCATTAAAGAGCTTTTATCACTTCCATTCCAATGATATTACACATGATGTAACTACTCATTTTTGATCAGAAATTACAGCTTAAAAGTATGTTATGGAATTCCCAATTCCCAATGGAATTCTATGAGAGGAGTAGGCCTCAAAGTAATGAAAAATGACTTTGGGAATTTTTCATTACCAGGGCATGTAAAATGTAAAACGTCATGTCCTGTCTTTTACCTATATAGCGCCCTGCCCTATGGGCCACCTACGACCTACCTTGGGGGTGACTTATATTTAATAAAAGAGACGTTTCCGGCTTGGCAAGAGGTTTTAAATGCCAAGTCGAAGTGGCAGTAAAACTGCACAAACAGGCTCTGCAGTGGTAGGCCTGAGACATGTTGACAGGGCTACTTGAGTGGGTGCCACAAGCAGTGCTGCCGGCTCACTAGTAGCATTTAATTTAAAGGTCCTGGGTACATGGTATACCACTGTACAAGGGACTTACAGGCAAATTAAATATGCATTTGTGTATACACCAATGTTTCCATGTTTAGAGAAGAAGCACAAACACTTTAGCACTAGATAGCAGTGGTGAAGTGCCCAGAGTCTTCAGACCAGCAAAAAGCCATACAAAATAGGAGGTGAATGGCAAAAAGCCTGGGGTAAGAGCACCCAAAGGATGCCAGATCTAACAGGGGGCGCAACAGGAGTACAATCACACCCATAATCTCTAGGTGTACATTGGTTTTCGTATCCACCAGGAGTTATACTGTATAATTTCAAATTAATTACATCATGGTTCATGGGTGTTTGCCGCTAATTACTTCAACCGAGAGCGTTAGACTATATATAATTTTGGAAAAAACGAACTGGTTGTGCAATCACCCAAATTGGCCACCGAAATTGTGTTACAAGCAGGCAACCTGAGTAGTTAGTCCATCTTCACTGTTGTCACTTTACTAAACACTACTTGTATTGGATAGAGGCGTGTCACCCATAACCCGTGACCAAGGCTATAATTGAAACACGTCGGAGAGAAGCCACCGCAATAAACTTCACATTTTAGCACCGCAAGGAGTGTCCGAGTCTTTCTTCATGTAGTTGGAGGAAAGTGGTATGCAGCATTGAAGGCCAGCAGTACCTAACTTGGACCGCCGCATCTGCAGCCAGGGGGCTTGGAGCTTGACAAGTGTGCATACATAAATAATCATGCTATTTTTTTTTTTTTATTCCCACAGATAGACAAATGTATTAAATGTTTTACACTGGTAAAGCACAAGCTGTACTAAATAGCCTTCATTGCAAATGCAATATTTCAAATCCAAATGCAAAAAAAGTGACCTTATAGGTTATAAATGTCTCAGTGGCACACAATGTGTTATTGAGGCCCGTATTTATACTTTTTGACGCTAAACTGCGCTAACGCAGTTTAGCGTCAAAATGTTTTGCGCCGGCTAACGCCATTCTGAAGCGCCATGCGGGCGCCGTATTTATTGAATGGCGTTAGCCGGCGCTAGCAGACCGGCGCTGCCTGGTGTGCGTGGAAAAAAACCACGTACACCAGGCAGCGCCGGCGTTGGGGAAAATGGCGTTAGGGCGTCTTAAAATGGTGCAAGTCAGGTTGACGCCAAAAAATCGCCTCCACCCGATTTGCGCCATTTTTAACGACGCCCAGATGCCATTTACATGATTCCTGTCTTAGTAAAGACAGGAGTCATGCCCCCTTGCCCAATGGCCATGCCCAGGGGACTTATGTCCCCTGGGCATGGTCATTGGGCATTGAGGCATGTAGGGGGGCACAAATCAGGCCCCCCTATGCCAAAAAAATGTATTAAAAAAATAACAAATTATACTTACCTGAACTTACCTGAATCTCCCTGGGATGGGTCCCTCCATCCTTGGGTGTCCTCCTGGGGTGGGCAAGGGTGGCAGGGGGGGTCCCTGGGGGCATGGGAGGGCAGCTGTGGGCTCATTTTGAGCCCACAGGTCCCTTAACGCCTGCCCTGACCCAGGCGCTAAAATCTGGCGCAAATGCTGTTTTTTTTGCCCCGCCCACTCCCGGGCGTGATTTTTGCCCGGGAGTATAAATACGCCGCATTTGCGTCGCAGTAATTTTTTTAGACGGGAACGCCTACCTTGCATCTCATTAACGCAAGGAAGGCGTTCACGCAAAAAAATGACGCTCTTTCCTCATACTTTGGCGCTAGACGCGTCTAACGCCAAAGTATAAATATGGCGTTAGTTTTGCGCCGAATTTGCATCGAAAAAAACGACGCAAATTTGGCGCAAACGGAGTATAAATATGCCCCTGAATTCCTTGTGACTTGCAAGGAAAACAGTGTGCCGTGATACAAGCTTGTTTATTCATTCACATCTTGGCGTTACTGGTAATTCTGAGATTTCTTACCGCCTTAGATATGTCACTTCGCCCTAATATTCCCTTCCAGATAATGTGGAAGGCAATGTTTCACTTGTTTGTAGCCACATATCACTGAAACATAAGCAACGTTTAAAGTAGTCGATATCCAATCACAGTCACACATAGGCGGGTGCCCATGGGGGGCAGCTTCCACTATGAGCAGATAGCTTTAGATGTCGGAGGAATCAGGTCTATGGGACTGCTGCATGCTTCCCCTATGGCTTCACTCATTGTGCCACATTTTCTATTTAAGGCAGGCTCCGCCTTTCCTCCCCTTGGGAAAGGGATAAATGTCTTATACCCTTTACTGTCCTCCATGTCTGTATTTGAAACCAACCATTTGCAAGGATTCACAGAAGAAATCATGCCATAGTAATTGTAATGAGTCAGAATGTCTATGAATAATTGTGAATGACATCTTGTGCACTGTGTCATATTAGCACATCTGACACAGTCCAAAAAGGTTTCCTTGCATCACGAAATCTGTGCAAAAACAGAACTGCTTTCAGCGTAGGTCTGCTTGACTGAGTGCCTTGGTGTGTAGATAACAAGCTGTTAATAAATGAGTAAACATTCTTTGGGAATGCTCTCAGATGACAACTGAAGAGATGTATGCTTGCCAAGCCTTTGAGAAGAACTGACATTTTTATTCAGAACAGGACTAGCTGTTCTCTAGCATAGTTGCAGGACTTAGGTGCTGGAAGCTAAGTGCATGATATTCCTGTAGAATAGGGTTTATTCCCAGCCATTCTGAGTCTGAAACATAGTAATCAATTGTGCCAAAGGTAATATAATTACTTGCAGGAATGTATAACGTACATGCATCACAAATAAATGAAGTCCAAAGGATTGTAAAGATGAAAATGAGCACTCAACAGCATCTTTCTCTTTCCAGATTGATGAACGGATAGGATCTAAAACCTTCTCAATCAATGGCTCACTCTCCCGGGACAAAACATTGCTTGAGAATAACAACTGGACTAGTCTGAGAGGTTTGTAATCTGTAAACTGTTCCCTCTTTCAGCATTTTCTCTTTCTTCAATGTTTATAGCCATGAGCACTCACTGATGTGATAAAAGTCAAAGTAGTTCAGCTTAAATAACACTAGCAAACTTTTGCCATCTAGATCATTGATTCACAACTAACAGAGTCATTTCACGTTTGGCAGGACAGGAGAACCACCATAAATTGGAAGAGCTACTACCCCACCAAACTTTAGGTTCCCCACCCCATTTGGAGGTAGGAAACTGTAGGGTTTCTGGAGGCAGACCATCACGTGTCTACTGTCAAAAACCCTTGACCCAAAAGCTCATCTGCTACTGAGCCACTGGGATTCAGTGATGGTAGCTGCCTCTCATTTTCCAGACCCACCATGATCCACAAAGGGGAAACTCACAAAGGCCACCACACCAAAGCCAGTACCCCCCCCCCCACCACTCCCCCACCCCGATCACCATGGCCATTGCATTTTGTTAATGCTGATTGTCTACACCTGCATAATTAAAACAGTGTCCTGAATAACCTTCCTCTTCCAGCATTTTTATTCGGACAGTATTTAATCATTATAGCCTAAAGATCTAAAGAAGAATCCAAAGCCTAAAATCAATGACCATCTTGTATATTGTTGCTATGAAATTATGCATGTATTCATTATTTGTAACTTAAAGTCACATATGTCTGCCTTGCAGCCATTTCAAGTTGATAAGATAATGGGAGGTAGAGTCCAACAGAATGTGAGGTGTACTGTGTACTGTGAGGTGCTGACTTTGTACTTAGTGCCAGACATGCATATTACATACCAGTGAGTAAGCATATTTCATAACTACTTTCAAGTGTGCTTTGACACAATTTATCCACGAAAACTGACTCTGTTTTAATATAATATTAAAATACTTATTTTCCAGACCAACATATTTCAGCTGTACTGTTAATGCTGCGCCAATGGGACCTGGTTCCGATTATCCGAATGGCTCAGATACTGTGTTGTTTTTAGGTCTTGCTTTGTTTTGTGCTAAATACATTTACGGTGGTAAAAAAGAAACTGAATGCCATGGTTCTATGGGCATTGCTGGTATTTACTATTTGCATCTGACACTACCAATGATAGGCATATCCGCCATTCGATTTGTCCTGCACTGCTGATTGTGTGAATGAATTACACATCAGCTTGCAATGTGCGAGTTTAGCATAGCTCAACCCAGTGGTCAAATGAACACATTAGAATAGGCAATTGACTCGGGCCTTAGCGAAGACGCCCTGGCATCAGCAGTGACATCAGCAAGAATTAGTGCAGTGAATGGATGAAAGTTTCTATCTAATTGAGCATGTCACATGTCAGATAAGAGTGTAATATTTCCTCTAATGGCTCAACACACAGATATAAAACACAAGGGGATAGAATTAGGCAATGCACTACTGGAAGATATATTGACAATTCAGAAGCACCAAGTGGACCAATGCACAAAGCTGGCTTTGAGGCCACAAAAGAGGCCACTGCATGCTTCCCCTGTGTAATTCCCTGATTGTTGAATTCTAATAGGCATGGCTGTTTTTTTTTTAAAAAGCATTTGTGTTTAGAAAATGCAAATGCAGGGATGGTGGCCTGCAGTCCCTCTCAGGCCTCCATCCCTGCATTCTCAATCATTTGCTGGAGGGCAGAAAAGGGCTCCCACTTCATAGTTATATCTAAGTGTAGGTGTTGCATGACAGAGCTACTGTTGCCAGACTTTACATGATCCACAGAAAAAAGAGTTTTAAGAAGTACTACTGAGAGAGGGGCCTTGGCTCTGTCCTCGTATTGATCATCATTGTTTACTTCTGTTACCGCATCTGACCTTATTTGGGTTCTTATCTTTAATTTATAAGGGGACGTGTTAGAGATTCGATGGACCTTTTGACTGCGGTTAGAGTAATTCCCACAATAGGACTCAATTCCAATACCAATCAATAACAAGCTGAATCAATAGAATCAATAATCTTTGGAGTCAGTAAATTCCATGCACATGACTACTTTGGCCATGAACAACCACACCTTTGTGTAAAAGTTAGAATGTTTATTTCCCTGCGAATATCACATAACTTAATCTCAAAATCAGATGATACACAAACAGAAAAAACACCGGTTGACCAAATCTCCTAAAGAATCTCAGTTTAATCAAAGCATGTATGGTTACGCATTCTAGGATTGCAGTACAACTCAACAGCAAGAATAACTGTGCAATAGAAATAGCATACATTTAGATTCAGCAAAGAAATGGCATCAACTGTTGTTAATATTTAGCCAACATCTTCTGTGAGTCTCCTAGCTAACCTTCTGATTAAAATTAGCAGTTGGTACCTAGAAACAAAAGACAAATTACAAGAACAAGAACATTTCATTATACCTTGCCTCATTATGGATCAGCAAGCTGTGACTGTCTTCGTCAATTGGACACGGGTTCAGTCAGCATCAACATCGGACCTTGAAAGGGCATGGTTCAGAACAGGGGACTCCAAGATATCAGAACCATTTGTAAGGCATAGTCTAAGGATCAGCATTCAGCATCAAAGTCTAAGCAATAAAGTTAAAGGTAGAATTTAAAGTCCTCAGGAACTGTTCAGCTCCTCAGACAGAATAAACAAGCTCCGCTCAGGAGGATATCAAAGTGGGGAAAAGCCTCTTTCCTCTCAGTGCAGTCAGGCTAAGTTAAAATCACCCAGAACACTTTCCACATTGCCATTGGTCAAAGAATCGTATGTTTACATTTAGTCCAATAAAAGTAGAACTTCAAATCTAAGATATAACTAAACTGTCTTTCACATGTCGATGATTGGCTTCTCTTCTCCTGTTCCCATGGTCGGACTCGTAAAGTAAAAATTTTGTATCTCTATGTCCTTCAGTCAGTGCATCCATTGTTAGCTCCTGGGAACATCGCTTTCACACACACAAAACTCTACATTGTATCAATATCAAATACAGCATATTCTAGCGAGCAGTTCTTATGGGAAAGAAAGCATTTACTAGCACTTGGTCAACGCAGTGGAATAATACAGGTATTCATTTCTCTAAACAGCCATTTTATGTGGATTATCTAAACAGTGCAACTTATCATGAGGCTGTGCAACTAGACCCAAGACCTCGCTAACTTAAGGCCTACCATTAATAAAGCAAGTACATAAAAAGTCATCATTAATATAAATACTACTACATTAACCTAAACATGAGCACATCTTTTCCATACTAATAAGCAATTAATGAGGACACTATCTGATTACTGGCGACCACTCAAGTAGACACACTTCCCAAGTTGTGCATTATTTTCTATATTAATTCATTTTCCCTGCAAATTCAATATTCAGAATACATGAATATTTATTAGTAAAAATTAGGCGTTCACAATTCCACTGAAACAAAGCTGCTTGTAGTGCATAGAATGTGCTTGTTAGGAACAGTAGTATTTGGTGACTAGCCAATGATGGAGACTGTAGGACTGATTTGTTCTTTGGGAAGTGTTATGTTAGATGCAATAAGTCTGATCTTTTTATTATGAAAGATCAAGACAAAGGCATATATCTTAATTATTTATTGTGAAAACACTATGCGAAAGGCAGTAGGTTTTTATAGGTGAATTGGTGTTACGTTGTGTAAAAGATTGCAGGTAGGTATTTTCTAACATGGATTCCTACGGTTTGCCTTAGAAAGCAAGGGGTTTTGTTATCCTATGGATCAACAGGGCAGCTCTATGATGATTTATGAGATCACCAGAAAAAAGCTGTATGAAGTGCTAATAAGGGAGGGGCTAAGCCTCTGCATGCATGTTAATCCTCTTCTCTACAAACATTTGATTAAAAATCGTTGTGTTAGTCTGCCTAAAAAGTAGTTCCATTGTTCATAACTGATAGGGACATTGTAAAAGCAGACACAATGTGAAACACAATAGGCAGGGGCTTTTGATCGTGCAACCCTGTGACCTCTAGAGTAGGCAGGGGGTTCACATTGTGACCTCTCTGACAAATAGTATAGGATGGGTTGTATGTTTACCTTTTTCCAAAAACCATGCAAAGTGGATTTATATTGTGAACTCTCCAACAAATACAATAGCAAGGAGTGACTATATATTGCAAGCCATAGTTATACTTTTTTTCAAGCACACAACACAGCAAGACACTTTCTGCACTGCGCTATGTGAAAGGTAGAGGGCATGAATGCAACATATCTATCAAGGTATAGCTGATCCCGGCTCTCTCCTTGCGCAGTCATACCTTTGGCTGCCTATACTGCAGGCAGGATTGTTTTTGTGCCAGAAGAGACACCTCAATCCTTTGAGGCTTTTCCCTATTTCTACATGTGCTGCAGAATGCGTAGAAACATAGAAAGAGGAAAAATTTGAAGAAATAAAGAAGGAAAGAGAAACATTTTGATGCATTCCCAGGTTTGTCAGTCATGGAAAAACTAGGAATCCACATAATCCAAGTGTGGATGTGTGGTTACACCCCTGCTCTGCCAATGGATTGCCTCCCTCAGGGATAATAATGTAAGACAGTGACTTAGTGACATGCACTGTCTTGCATTACTCCAGATTTACCAAGCGCCACAGGGCCAGGTAAGGTGGCCTTGCATGGCAAATCCCATCTAGGTTTTGCATTGCCCTTGTGTTATCTTCCGTGGCACAAGGGCAATGCAAAACTTTGATAAATATACCCATGTGAATGCATTGACAAATAAAGTAGGAAGGTGTTTTGCAAAGTAAACTCTGACAAAGGCAATAGGAACCGGTAATACCAAGCCTTTTTAAGTGATTTTTAACCGGTCTGTGTCGATAACCCATATTCACTAGTTTAGACATCAGGATTTTGGTCTCTGCAAAGTAATCCTTCCAACCCATTTATCAAGGATATTAAAAAAGGGTTTAGTTACATAGATGATGTATTGTTTATCTGGCAGGGATCATCGATTGAGTTACTCCAATTCCATGAATGGTTGAAACAACCAAGATATTGTTTTGAAGTTTACTCTTGAACAAACTACTTGAAAAGTTTTTTGGATTTGAAATTTACTGAGTATGATGTGTGTTTGTTTGTAAGCCTCCATACCAAACCTACGGCCCCAAATACTCTTTTGAAATACACAAGCCATCACCCTAGAAACTTGACAGACTACCTCCCCTTTGGCCAATTTTTAAGAATCAGGTGTAATTGTACGAAGAGGGAGGATTATTTTGCAGAGGCCAAAATCCTGATTTCTAAACCAGTGAATAGGGGATATCTCTACAGACTGGTAAAAGAAAATCACTGAAAAGGGTATTACAATTGTGAGGCACTATTAGTGGTCAAGGAAACAATAACCTCTTCGAAACTAACTTGTGTTACTACGTTTGGTACTGAATCCAATAGGATTAAGACGATAATTCTCAAGAATTGGCACTTGCTTGAAACATTATGGGAGCAATGGGAGAGACCACTGCTTTGACCTCAAAAGAGGGAGAAACCTACAGGACCGTTTATTCTATGCCTATGTTAAACCAGACCATAGGACCTTAGGAAATGTGTGGGGCTATCCCCGGCAGTTGGGAATTTCCCTTGAGGTAGTTGTACAGCTTGTTCCACAACAACAACAGTTGAATCCTGTAGTATCAATGAAAAAGTGGGGCATCTGAAGCAATTTTCCAATTGTGGTACCAAGAATGTAATATATTGCATTGAATGTCCTTGTGCTCTTTATTACATTGGTAAAACTACACAAGAGGTGTGCAAATGTATTGTGCAACACCAATCTCAGATTTGTTGTAAGGTTGTTAATGCCCCCTTAGTAGACCATTACACACAGAATGGACATGCACCAAAAGCTATGAAAAAGTTTGTTCTAGAAGTGGTTACATGCTCTAGAAGGGGACGGAGAGTGGACTGTTTGCTATCAATGAAAAAAAAACAGATGGATCTGGTCAGCGGGTACTGTTAAGAAAGGTTTAAACCAAGAAGTGGAATGGAATATGTTGGCTACTCTGTGAATTGCTACTCAAGATGTGATGTTCTGCCATTGTGGTGTCTGTAACATTATTATTGCCTGGATTAGTTATTCATATAATCTTATATGTTGACCTGCTTTAGATTTATGGTTGTCCAGATTCCGCAGATGTATATTCTTGTTGGCCTTGGAAAGAGTTCTCATATACTTTCGGGACCCGGGTACTTTTATACAAGAATGGATATTTTGTAATCCTTTGTTTTTGTTATTAATTGTGTATGGTTCTGGCATTCCAGAGTTATGACGTTGTGTTTTTATGGTAATTTTGTATGCCAGACATGTGTTTTTACTCAAAATTACTTTGGAAGCCTCCGTTTTAAAGATGGCCACCACGCTTTGGGGTGGGATCATGTGACCATCAAGGCCGTGATTATGCTGCCAGTTTTGTTATTTATAATGAAGATTTCTTGTAATGAAGGTTTCTTTTTCATCTTCAAGATTTTGTTTCCTTCTGGGATGCCAGGGCTGTGGTATTGCCAATGGATGGTGTATAAACTGTTCTTCAAATGACCACCGTTGTTTTTGGAGGCATCATGTGACTTAGGGTCACGTTATTTCACTGCCAAATGCACTCGTGGTTTTGGCTTCTTGCACACCTAGTTCTCTATGGCAGTGCTCATTCCGGGACTGATGCTAGCAGCTTCCTGAGTGAGTGTTATTCTTGGTTCTGCTTTGAATCTAAGAGTTAAGATTCATTCCGCACCTGGCATATTTTGCAGATACAGTGATTACGACTGTATAATTGTATTCTTTTGTATAGAAAATTTAGTTCATTGACCGATGAACTTTTGGCAAGGTTGTGTGGTGAGTTGTTTAACAATTGGCTCATTGGTGATAGGTGCATGTTCACCTGTGATAATATGGGCATGTTTAATGGTTTTTAATATGATTTTAAAGGTGTTTTCACACTTTTGCACGAGGGACAATATTCATTCATGTACTAGGAATTGGCGATAAGGTGTACCTTCACTTGTGTGGGTTTTGTGCATGTTGTTCACAATAGGAGCACAATGGTTTGTGTATTGGAGTCTTGTGTAAGGGTTGACACAGCGCACAGTGTTTTGTTTTGTTTGATTGATGGCAAGAGGTACACTTCCTTTCTCTATATTACTTAGGTGTATTGGTGGTGATTTTCTCAGATTTATTTATGTTTATTTAGGTTTTTTGTCAACACTGAGTGCTGATGATGGTGTCATTGACCAGCTGGCCACACTGAGACCGAAATGTTGACAATTCCTCCTCTTTAACTTCACATGTATCCCTGACATTCTTTGGAGACACCTTGCTGTTTTTATGCTGGGGCTGATCATTGTATTGTATTGTCCGTTAAGAGGAGTTTTTGCCTTTCGATGATCCCTGGATTCATACCAGTGAAACAATATTTATGTTGGATCATTATGGGAAGGGGCAACAGTGTTGACTACTGAAGATGTATTTAAACTATGTTTTTACTGATAGGATCCAAAATTCTAATTTTCAAATCCCAATACACTGCCTGTGGTGTTTTGTTCATTCCTTAATGCATTTGATTATGTGCTGGTTGGATTGAGTCATTAATGTTATAAGCAAATATGAAATAATTCCTCAAGGAACACTGTACTCTTTGCACTAGTGGGCCTACAGCACTGATTGTGTCATCCACTTAAGTATCCTTTTAAATATGTCCCAGGCCTGCCATTGCAGAGCCTGTGTATGCAGTTATAAACTGCAATTTTGACCTGGCAAAACAGACCTTTTGCCAATCTCAAACCTTATTTTTTCATATATAGAAGTCACCCTTAGGGTGGTCCTGAAAGCAAAGAGGGCAGAGTGCAATGTATTTAAAAAAAATAGGGCATGTCCTTTTAAGGTTTATAAGTCCTGGTGGTGAAAAACTCAAGTTTCTTTTTCAATAATGCAAGGCCTTTCTCTCCGACAGGATAACTATGCAGCTGCCTTATTACATTTTAGAAGTATAATTTCCAAATGGGAAGCGATGACCCTTTCAAGTTTGGTGTCTCTGGAATCACAATTTAAAATTCTAACTGCTCGCGAGATTGCAGCTCTGAAAATGCCACTTTTAGAAAGTTGTAATTTTCTATCCTTAGTCATTTAGTGCCTGCTGTCTATCTCTGGTCACATCACGCGGTGTGGTTGGCAGTTGAGCTTTGTGTATTCCTTCTGGACAGACACACACACACACACATACAATGGGAGCTTAGGTGTGACTTAATGGGCCATAATTGTCAGAACGGGAGGGAGGAGCTGGACACAGCCTCACCTAAACCTGAATAGTCTGTGTCCTGTCCACACACAAAGGTAATAATTACCCCATATTGTCACCTCAGCCAACTTTGAGCCAGGACAGGAGAGGCCCGGTATTCCCTGGACATCAAAGTCACTGTGTAGAACATTCCCTCACCTTCCAGAACCAGAGTTTCCATGATGGACCTCAGTCTCCACCACTTCAGTACACTTCTCCACCTGTGGATACTCTGCCAAGAAGAAGGACTGCTATTCCGCTGAAGGACTGCCATTCTGCTGGACTGCACCCTGCTGGACTCCTACAGTGCTATGCTGACCTGTTGCACTCTTGCCTGTGTAACAATGACTGGACCTACATCTCTTGATCCCAAAACCTAGAATTATTCTAAGGGTTAGTTGACTGGCCTCTTGATCTGAAGCCCCAGGGGCATAATGGGCTTTCAACAACCTTTCATTTGCATTTGGACTCTGCCATCTGTGAATATGCCCTGCCAAGTAATGCCATCCCATCCCTGGATTCTTGTGAGCCTAAGGTGCTCTGCCAGGCAGTGGATCCAGTGGAACTGACACATCTACTCTGCTGTGGAGAGCAACACCAAGCAGAACCGATGCATCGCCACTGTTGTGTGGATTGGACCTGTCTGCAACCTGCATCTCCTTCGGATGCGCTGGCACATGATGCTTCCCCTAGAGCAGACCCTCGAATCTCTCTTTTACGGCAGCTCTGCATCGCAGCTTCACAGCTCTATGGAAATCAACCATCTCCCCAACTGCGGGTTACATCCCATACACCAGATTTTGCATCCTAAACCCCATCAACAGGATCCTTGATGTTGATGTAACAGGACCTCGCATTGCAGCCTCACCGCATCTTGGAAGCAATGCATTGCCTCAGCTCTGTGGCACACCTTCGACACTGATCCACACAGCTCTCCACGAACCAGGATTGAAGAGACTTTTGTTCTGCAGGCCTAACTGAGTCCCTGTAGCCGGCCCATGCTCAATCGTGGTCGGCCTGAACTTGTGACTTTGTCCTGGTCCGACGCGACCAGATAACCACAGTTGGCGCTATACGCCTTCTAACTATATTTACCTAAGACCTGGGGATGGGGGCCTCAGCAAGGCTTGGGGAGTGACTTGTGTGCCCCTACCCTTTATATTAATATGGTGGGCTGTAGTGAATAGGGTGCTTGAGGCCATAACCGACTGAGGAGGGGGTCCTACGCACACCCCGTTCCACAAATAGGTGCATACATTGACCCTCAGTCCCTCGTCAACCCAGGGGTCCTATTAATTTTAAGTTTTTTTTTCATTGATTCTGGAGGAGTCCTATGGGATCACAGCAAAAACAAATTATAGTTTTGGGCCCAGGGTGTGCCCCTCTGGGACCCCCCACAAGGGCTAGAAGGGCAGAGTATCCCTACAATGCCCACTTATATTTTTTTTTAACTATTTTCTGGACAGGGAACTGGGGCCCAATTTTTATGGGCTTTGTGGTTCAGGGCAGTGCAGCAAGTCACCTTGCTGCACTGCCCTGTGTCACAAGGAAAGGGCAGGAATGTGTTGTTTTAATCCAATATGGTGCATTCCTGTCTTTCCCCCCTGCGCTGGCTAGAAGGGACACGTTCCTGCACAAAAACAATCCTGAGAGGCATTTTCCTCTTTCTTAGTGTGCTGTGAAATGCAGTATGCATAGAAATAGGAAAAAAACCTGGAGAAATAAACATATTTCTCCACATTACACCTCTCCTGAGGAGGCATATTTTTTTGGAGCATTTGCAGGTTTACAAGTTCTTGTAAATCTGGGAATGTGTCAAAATCCATGGATGCTGCATGGGTGTTCCCATGCAACACCCATGGAAACACCTCTCTGGCGCAGAGTATTATAAAGCAGCAGGTTGCACTGCGTTACATTTCTCGAGATCTATGAAGCCAAGCAGGGCCACGCAAGGTGGCCTTGCATGGATTCATAAATCTCACTTGGGTTTGCGTTGCATGGTGCAAGAGCAAGGCAAACCAGGCCATAGTTTCTTTACCGCCAAGAATTAAATTGGGCCCTTACTCTTTAAAATCCTGCTGAAAAAAAAGCGTGATGGTGCTAAGCCAAAACTCCTCAGTAAGGCGGTCCAGAGGTTTGTGGCTTTTGTCATTTATGTTTTTAACATGTTTTTAAGCGGCACAGATTATGCCTCGTGGGTTTATTTTAAGTTATGCTACATTTTGTTATAATATGTTATTTTATGTTCCATGTATTTGTACATGACGGCTATTTCACTATAGTCCTATAACAGATATAAATTACCCACACATGTAAGGGTGCAACTTATGCTTAGAGTAAGTTACACTTGTGTGAGTTAATTGGTCCCTGTGTGCATTGGGAAAACCAACATATGCTATTTTTTTCAATGCATTCAATTATCTTTCGGAGGGTAGCTCTCACGATTAAGCTGTGTATGTATAAGAGGGAATGCTTCGAAAATTTGTCAGAGAGGTGTAAATTACAAACATACATAAACATAACTTGTAATCCACACCTGTTTTTGTGTTTTCATCTGCACAGCGTGCACTTGCTTGCCGTACTTGCAGTCTTTTCTAAATAAAAAAAATCTTAAAAAGGGATTTAAAACCTGCCCCTTACTTACCTGAATTTATCATTGATTTAGTCTAACATAGCTCTCAGATGCTTCTCATTGGCCAGCGCGTCCTTCTGCATGTCATCTGCTTTCACCTTCAGCTGCTTTTGCCATCCATGAGGTCACTGGATCTTGGACAAAGTGCACCTTCCAGTCACTGGCCACTGGCTACTGGCTAGTGTCCAGTGTCCTTCCTACGACTACTTCACTCTACAGGTACTTTTTTTCAATTACAAACAAGAATGCCATCTGCACTCCTGTCCTCCTCTCTAGACTTTAAGACATGCACCCCATACTTACTTTCCCCTCTCGTCACCTTCCTGCTGTTTGTTCATTTTTATCGCATTTTTAACTTTTATTGCACTTTCATACAGTGCAAACCCATTTTAGTTTGTTTTCACTTCAATAAAGTACAAACTCGACCCAAAGGTATTGGAACGTATTACATGACAACCAGTTGCGTTACAGATAGATGTGTGTTTTTGTCTATACAAGAGCCCCCTTCCTCTTACACTCTGAAATCATACTGGTTTCTCTGAGCTAGTAAACTCCGAATCTTGCCTTCTGCTGTGACGTGGTAAGAGCTTTGCCACATAACACTCATTACCGCTCTCCATTGGCCCGCTGAAGACTGCCCTCTGAAACGTGCGAATTCTGGGGTCTGGAAAGTGGGTTATGGTTGGCAGAAACTGTAGAGGCACGAAATGTGTCAGTCTGACTAATGCGACGATGATGAAACTATGGCCTGCTGTGTCACACACATTATGTCACCGAGTCCTCACTAAGGGCCAGATGTAGCAAACGTTTAGCGAGTCGCAAACGGCAAAATTTGCCGTTTGCGACTCGCTAAACGCGTATCCCAATGCAGAAATGCATTTTGCGAGTCGTTACCGACTCGCAAAATGCATTTCAGACTCGCAAATAGGAAGGGGTGTTCCCTTCCTATTTGCGAGTCGCATTGGGATGCAATACCATTTGCGACCGCATATGCGGTCGCAAATGGCATCGCAGTTACCATCCACTTCAAGTGGATGGTAACCCAATCGCTTCAAAAAAAAAAAACTGCTTTATTGAAAAGCAGGTCGCAAACATGGAGGTCTGCTGACGACAGCAGGCCTCCATGTTTGCGAGTGCCTATACTCGCAATGGGGCCGCAATTTGCAACCCACCTCATGAATATTCATGAGGTGGGTCATTGCGACCCCATTGCGAGTCGCAGTCGGTGTCTGAGACACCGTACTGCATAGCAATTTGCGACTTGCAAATTGCGAGTAACAGGGACTCGCAATTTGCAAGTCGCAAATTGCCGACTTGCTACATCTGGCCCTAAGTACACTGGAACATGTGTGGGGGTGCGCAGTCGTTATGTCACTGAGTCCTCACTCGTAATCAGTGACCAGCGCTTTCGCTACAGTTAGTCAAGAACAGATGGAACAAGGACGGCAAACAGACATCATAATAATTTCTTTTCTTGCTACATTTGCTTTGTTATGTTACAAAAAATGATTTTATTGCCCTGTGCAGTAGTGCTCAGTTCATCAACCTCGAGTGGATCAAAGGCTGGCTTGGCCCTGCATGAGAGTCAAACGTGTGGCTTGCTAGCCACGACACAGATATCAGAGGGCGTTTTAAATTCTGAGGCATCGTTCTCAGCAGTGCCTCCTGGTGTCATAAAAAGCAAGGTTTAAAACGAGTTCAGTGCGTGTATTGTGATGCGTGGACAGTACTTAGATGTATTTTTATTTAGGGCTGGGCACCCACTTCACAAATGCTCCCATTAACGCACAGAAAAGAAATAAACTCTTGCGGCCCCGCCTTTGATTGGAACTGACATACTTGAACTCTAATTCCGGTGTCCGTAGTTAGTCATTGTGTGATTCTGGTAATCTCTAGTCGCTTGCCTCCAATTGAAAATAAGTGTGACATACGCACAGACCCCTGTCCCGCGTCCTCATTTTGAATAAACTCACAGGCCTTCCTCGGTTTGTAGCGCACGATGCTCCTCCCCTTCTTGGGCTCGTGCAACATAAATATACCGATCCATGTTGAAATTGTTAATTATGAATGACCAATCGCCATAACTGTATCCAGTGTTGCATCTTAATCTCTAGCAATGTACTTTTGAAATTAACTCTGATTAACTAGCTTTTAATAACGTGTTTGCTTTGAACAAGCACATATCGATCCCGATATTGGAGAACTGTATATTGTCAACCAGTTAGGGGACTGAGAGCGAGCACATAAAGTTTCATTACTTTCTTTACGGTTGTATATGTTTACGCTCAACGCCTGCAATTAAAATCAAAAGGATACCTGTTTTGTTTAAGGTAACTCGGTGGGGTTGTGCTTTTGCTACAGAAATTCCTGCTCCATCCGGCAGGTCTCTGGTTGGAATTTCGAGCAGGCCAACTCCGACTTTCATCTGTGAGAGGTTGGAATGAGCTTTATTGGGTTGGACAGCAGAGCCAGCAAGTGCTGCTGAAAACATCGCTTTAAATTGGTTTAACAGTACTTCTGTTCCCGCACACTTTTTAAACTGATACATTTACAGACCACACAAAGAAAGAGCGGAAAGCTTTTTAATGTTCTAGATTAATATTCCCTGAAGGCTTTATCACGTTTTAGGTTTCTCCTGCACAGCGTGTGTGCTTGTAACTAAAAACAAGCTTTGCCAAAGCCAATAGGTTTCGTCTATTTGAAATGTATTGACTTTGTCAATGTTTTTTAAACATTGCAGAGCTGGTGAGCTGCTGTGCAACAGGGCTTAAAGTAGAAAAAATAGCGTTATGACACGGACAATGCTGGCTGCACTATAGCGCTTTAAAAAAAAATGTAAGCCATGTTGGCCTAGCAGGTCAATTGCTGTGCGACATGTAAAAAAAAAATGACAAAGCCAATAGATTTTGCTTAGGAGAAACCTATTGGCTTTTACAAAGCTTGTTACTAAATGGAGCATTTTCCCTCTGACGTATTTTCATTTCCCGCCCTACCCACAAGGGCCTATGAGAAGGATGTGCACCAGTAACAAGTTCTGTGTTAGAGAAACTTGATCGAAGAATCCATTATGGAAACGCGTGGAGCTATTTCAGATTACACTGTTTCGCTGTATAGGGCTACCCACTCAGTTGTGGATAAAATCATGTTGCATTCATGAAGCCGGAAGTTAGTAAACTAAAGACGTCTCGGATTGACTGGTGTGTCCTTTGTCAATTTCTACGATGGTTTGAATTCTCCATGCTTGAATTGTCATATATTAATATCAGATATGTACATAACAAGACGTTCTTACAGCAGACTGCGGCTTCATACCCACTGAACAGCAGAGGGCCCTCAGTGAAGGTCGCCATGCTGCATTAACACCTACTGGTGAGGGCGCACGGGGCACACATGATTGTCGACAGCTTTCCTGCTGCGGAACTAACTAATAGCTCTTTACTTCAGCAGATGGTTCTGCTTTTCTTCAGATTGTATCTTACTGGCGTAATTGACCGAGAAATGTGTCTACTGTAATTGTCTGTTGTTGAGGAAAGGCTCGAACCTTCCATGGGCCGCACCCCCGTGCCACAACGGTTATGATTAGATTAGAACACTTTCACAATAAAATTGAATCAGAAGCAATCTTTATAGGTCATTTGATTCCTCTTGTAATTAGGTGGCAGTAAATATGTTATGTACTCCATTTGTGCATGATAACATGCAGCAACCCCCAGATTTCTGTGCGGTGAGTGCACCCACAACATCTGACTGCCGGCAGCCATTCTTGATGGTTCAATTGTTGAGCATATGTTCCCGCTCTCAGATGGCAGCCCACTCCAAGCTGCTGCTGTCAGGGAAGGCTGGAAATAGTTAAACAAGGGTATTTTTTACGCCATTGAAAACCCAAAGACCGAGAAGCTACTTAAAGTGCTGGGGCTGATTCTCAAGTTTTACCAACCTAAAGGAAGCTGGTGGGGGGCGTAGGGGCACAAAACGTGTGATCAGTGACCACAATGAACAAAGCCTGCTTCCCTGAATCAGGATCTGTGAAATCTTGCGAATTGATGCAGTTGATTGTAGTATTAGCAGATAAAGAGAGGCAGTCAAGCAGATAGACAGGGTGGGGTGGATCTATTGCAAATGTTGCAAACAGCCCCGAGTTGTAACTTCACAAGTATTCTGAAGCACATGCAATACTTTCCCCAACATAACAACACTTCTATTCTGTCAAGTAGATGTAAGTAGTGCAGGGGCTACCATCATTTGCAGCGATGGGTTTTATTCTCACAGAATACAGTTTTTTTAATAGGTCTAAGTCATGACCCATTCAGTATTTTTGAGTGAAACTGCCCCACAGATGTTGACAAGAAGCTATGTTAGGTACCTTCATGATAATGTGTAAAACCGAATTTATTTTGTTGGGCTTCTCAATAGCATAAACCAACGGCATTGAGTACAATTACACCAGGTTACTCCAGGAACTATATGTTGAGTGAACAGATTTGTATATTAGATACTGTAAGCATAACTACTTTCAGAAGGTCCAGTTAAAACAGACAAGAACCCGTGACAACCGGGAACTAGAGCGAAGATCACGTACTTTGGCCAAGAGGGAAAAAGCAAGACTAGAGCTTACATCTACCGCCCAAGATGATTCTTTTCAGCTATTGTGAGATGGACGGGGTGCCGTGTCTTTTCAATGACAGTCCTAAAAAGGGTTGCCTATGGTCTCGGGCATTGTTTTATGAAAAACGATTGTGGCTAGTCGTGGAAACGCATCGACAGGACTGCTATGAATCATCTTTTTTTCAAAAGAATTTTACAATTACACGTCTTCAACAATGCACCTTCATTTTTAGCACTCGTGGTTTAAAAAATGTATAAGTTTTAAAGATAAACGAAATAATTCCAGTAATTTCTTCAAGTGTGCCACGTTTAAATGGCCACAGTTGCAGGACATCAGTATTAGGAATCTTGCTATCGATAGTACAAATTCCAAGATGCTTCTCAGACTAAGAGGGTCATTCTGACCCTGGCGGCCGGTGGCCGCCAGGGCCACCGACCACGGGAGCACCGCCGACAGGCTGGCGGTGCTCCAATGAGCATTCTGACCGCAGCGGTTCAGCCGCGGTCAGAAGCGGAAAGTCAGCGGTCTCCCGCTGACTTTCCGCTGCTCATTGGAATCCTCCATGGCTGCGGAGCGCGCTCCGCAGCCATGAGGATTCTGACCCCCCCTACCGCCATCCAGTTCATGGCGGGAAAGCCGCCATGAACAGGATGGCGGTAGGGGGGGTCGCGGGGCCCCTGGGGGCCCCTGCCGTGCCCATGCCAATGGCATGGGCACGGCAGGGGCCCCCGTAAGAGGGCCCCAAAATGTATTTCACTGTCTGCCTTGCAGACAGTGAAATACGCGACGGGTGCAGTAGCACCCGTCGCACCTTCCCACTCCGCCGGCTCGATTACGAGCCGGCATCCTCGTGGGAAGGTCGTTTTCCCCTGGGCTGGCGGGCGGTTTAACTGGAACCGCCCGCCAGCCCAGGGGAAAACTCGTAATACCCGCCGCGGTCTTTTGACCGCGGCGCGGTAATTTGGAGGGCGCGATCCTGGCGGGCGGCCTCCGCCGCCCGCCAGGGTCATAATGAGGCCCTAAGTGTCAAGCTGTCCCTCCATCTTTGGCATGAGAGAAGACTGGGGGCTGGAACAGCTGATCTATATCCTGATTCGAGGACTGCACTAGAGACTGAGATATTTGTAATGAATCATTTTGCGCCTGCATTTGCACAAACGACCAGGAAAACAAATGTAACTTTTAGTCAGTGCAAGTGGTTTTTGGACTGGTTATTCAGTCCAAATGTCTTTTTACACCGGATAGCCACTAATCATACTGTTGCACGCCTCGTCAGGGGTAGTAAGCGCTATATAAATACTATTACAATACATTATAGTGGTCACCAGGGCAAATGTTTCTCTGCTGGCTACCTCCCGTGGCTGCTTTTAGCCTGACATAGATTGACCCTAGGTTATCACATCAGGGTCTGCATTCAGATTCAAGCACTGTAGTGTGTTGCTGTGACCTGCCCTGACAATGTCATCAACGTTTCTTTGCTCATATTGCTTTGGCTATCATTTTCGATGCGTGTACATCTGTTTAATGTATTTTGTGCTAAAACATGGACACATTAGGATAGTGTTAAAATATCTTTAGGTTTGACATGCCATGTATTCATTTCCATTCATTCTTTCTCCCTCTATCTCTCGCTCTGTCTGGGCTCCCCTGTGGCTGCCCATTCTGCCCTTCAAGTGATCTGGAGGACATCCGCAATTACTTAGCAGCACTAGAGCAGACTCACCACTCCACATGGAGAGCCACAGAATGATGTAGAGAAACCAGACGCGTTTTTATGTTTGTCCAAAGCACTAAAGGTTTGCTTTTTGGTCTGTATTGTGGTTAGGAAAGTATGACCGTGTGCCTTAACTAGATGTATGGAAAATGTGTGGGAAAGCTGTAAAAGTAGATATAAAACAACAGACATCCTGTTTTTGTGAAATACTATATAATAAGCATTAGCGGGTCCGGTATCCTTGATCTGTGCATCAAAACATGTTTTATGTTTATGTTACGAACTGTATTTTCATGAATGGACTTTGAGAGCAGTCAAAGGAGTCATTTTAAGAGAGGAAATGCTAGTAGATGAAGCTAAGAACATGTTTTAAAACTTACTTAGTGAAAAGAAATAGTAACTCTTCTAAAGTGAATACACTCACAGCAAAGAAGCAAGGGACAGATATACGAATAAGCTTTGCCGTTGACTGCCTCTGCTTTGTAAAATGACAGGCTATCCCACCAAAAAATAGTGTGTTGTCATTAATAGAGTCAGAAATTCCACTACAACTCACAAAGTACACTTTGCAGCCCATATCAAATCACAAAAGGAAATATGAGTGTATTTGTTGGTGTCTCTTCTGTGTGAGTCTGTATGCAATATAGCAATACTTTGCAAAAACAATTGCAGTTGTAAATCAATGAAAAGGAGGTAACATAACACCATTGCAAAGCAGAAACAGTCTTACAGGTAAACGGTGGTTATTACCAATGTCACACACTGTTTAGTTTGAAAGGAGCCCCAATCGTTTTCTATGAAAGGGGCTGCTTTAAAAACAAGCATTGGCAAAGCCAATAGGTCTGGGGCTGGCCGCCTGCCTTCTAGTAATTCTTCTTTTGTCATGCTTTTGCAAAACTTTGTTGTTGGGGAATATGCCGGGCCCTGGTCAATCTAAAAATACTACTTGCTACAGACAAAAAGGTTTTTTTGGTCCAAACAAACACACATTACCACAGTACTCTTTGGCACTGAAGGGAACTACCTTGTGTGTGGATGTGTTCCTTATGAAAGGGCAGCATGCTGTAACTTGTAGTGAAGTCAGTCAATGGCTGAACTTGGCTGATACAGTGCTCCTTAATGCACGCTGGGGTGGATGAAATAAAAATAGGAATGACCGCAATCACAGTCTATTGAATGGAGTATAGCTAAAACTATGTTACACACATAGGGGCAGAGTTAACTTTCTTTCACGCAGTGCATTGCAGCAAGACAACTTGGTGCGCTGCGCTGCAGGAAAGGGAGAGGGCAGGAATGTGCCATATCTATTAAGATATGTCACATTCCTGTCCTCTGCCTGGGCTGGCACACAATTAGCCCCTTGCGTCATGGAGCAAGGGTGCCTGTGCTACAGGCAGGATTGTTTTTGTGCACTTTCTGCACACAAAGAATCCTTAGAAGCATACTCCTCTTTGTAAGTGTGCTGCAATATGGAGCACTCTTAGAAAGAGGAAACAACAAGGGGAAATAAAGATATTTCTCCTTGTTGCACCTCTGGTGGGAAGGCATTCAATTCTGATGCATTCTCAGGTCCATCGGTGTTGATAAACTGGAAATGTCTCAGAATGCAAGAGTGGATGCGTTGGAACACCCACCATCCACCCATGTACCATCCCCACCGCATAGAGTAGTGCAAGGCAGTGACTTGTGCTGCCTTGCTCTACTCCAGATTAACCAAGCCATGCAGGGCCAGGAAGGTGGCCTTGCGTGCGTTGGTAAATCTCATCTAAGTTTTGGGTCATCCTTGTGTTTCCTTGCGTGGCATAAGAGTAACACAAACCTTTGATAAATCTGGCCCATAATTTTAGTAAAATCATAAGTCTTGGCTAACACAGACCTAAAAAAAAAGGCAGGCAGTCTGGCATTGGCTGCAAGCTTCTTGAAAGAAAGAAGGAAGGAAAAGAAAGAAGAAGGAAATAAGGAAATAAGGAAAGAAAGAAAAAAAGGGAGAAGGAAAGAAGGAACAAGAGAGAAGGAAAGAGAGAAGAAAAAGAAGGAAAGAGAGAAACAAAGGGAGAAGGAAACAAAGAGAAGGGAAGGAAAGACAGAAAGAGAAGGAAATGAGAACAAAAGAAGGAAGGAAAGAAACAAGGGAAGGAAGAGAATACACGAAAGAAAGAGAGAAGGGAATAGCAAATGAAAGAAAGAAGAAAAGAAAAGGAAGAAAGAAAGAAGCAAGAAAGAAAGAGTGCCAAGAATGAAAGAATGAAGGAAAAGAGAAAGAAAAAGAAAGAGTAGGAAAGAGAGAAGGAAAGAGGCAAATATAGCAGGAAAAAGAAAATAATGAAAGAAAGCAAGAATGAAGGCATGAAAAAAAAAAGATGGAAGGAGAAAGAAAGAATGAAATAAAAAATCAAGAGAAGGGAAGAGGGAAGGAAAGAGAAAAGAAAAAAGAAGGAAAAAAGAGAGAAGGAAAGAAAGATGAAAATAATCTGAAAGAAAGAGCATAGATAAAGGATTGAAAAAAAGAAAGATAGAAAGAAATACATCAAGAAAGAAAGAAAGAAGTCATAAAAGGATTACACAGAACAGTTTCAAATGGACACAATCTGACTTGGTATGCTGTGAAATAGCATCTGTCAGAAAAGCAGAACATTCCAAAAGGAATTTACATAAGCATTGTCAGGAGAATACAGAAAACACATCAGGCTGTAAACAGAAAGGCAACACTAAAGTAATCATAATGTAAAAACAAAAACACCCACACTGATGGAGAATAGCTTGTCTGTGGATGTGCTCCTTTTTAGAGAGCAAAATGCAGCCACTCAAAGTGAAGATAAGTCGTGGCTTAAGTAGGCTGACCCATTGCCCCATGCTATATGCTGTAGTGAGCGGAAGCAAAATGTCAATGACACAAAAACAGACTGATGGATGAAGAGAAGTGACTGAAAGCTCCTATATGTACGTATATTATACATATTTTAGTAAAATCAAAAGGTCTTGACTAACGCCACACCTGTAAAGTCTGCATGTAGTAAATGGAAATGCAGAGACTGGAGTCTGTTGTCGCTCACAGGCCTCCACCTTTGAATGTTCATCTTTTCATTCACATTGAGTCGCACACAGGTTTCTGACCCCTAGCTATTAATGTGACAGGGGCCAGATTTATAAAAGGTTTTGCATTGCCCTTGTGCCACGTAGGGGACATAGGGCAATGCAAATCCTAGAATGAGATTTACCAAGCCACACAAGGGTACATGGCGTGGCTTGGTAGATCTGTAGTAACACAAGGCAGCACTAGTCACTGCCTTGCATTACTCTTCCTCGGGGAGGTGTTCCGTGGGTGGAGCATGGGTGTACCCATGCATCCACCCCTACAGTCATGCCTTGCCAGGGATATGTACGTAAGCATACGAGACAGAAGAAAACTACAATTGTTTGGACAAAAAATGTTAAAAAACTGACAATGCTATGTCCAGAGAGTTCAACTCTGCATTCTGGCATGCACCAGTAGATTCCTTAGAAATTAGAAAGTATACAGTGAGAATGCTGGTATATGTCTCTTTTAGTGTTAGAAACTAGAACTTCCAGATATCTAAGCAGGAACTGTGAGCAATGATGTAATTTGCCAGCTTTGTCTAAGCTCTTACTATTTTCTACCAAGTTGCAATTGGATCTGTAATACCCTCCCTTCTAAAGGCCTGCAATTAACGTCTTCAGCATTGGGCAGATGGAAGCAGGGTTGCGATTTCCTGTGAGGATCACATAAGATTAGAAAGTGGTTTGAAAGGGCTTAAACAAAGCTGAGGTCAATAGTGGGTCAACTTTAACCCTTTTTAATGAAAGGGCGTCTGCGATGATGTTTACATAATAGGGCATAACTCCAAAACTATTTATCAAATTTCTGAGAGTATATGCCCTATCCAGTGGAAGGCTAATGGAGGGAGGCAGCAACATTTTGCTTTGATGTGTGACCAAGATCACACACTGTCTAAACAGAGAAAACAAAAAGGTAAACATTGGGAGATCGGTTCAGAGACCATTATTATTGAAGTAATTTCCCCACACCAAGAAAAAGAAACCCAGTGCAATGATGACTCCACATATATTTGTACGCAGATGTATCTTTATTAATGGCCCCTCACACCATACAGCCTCTTTTCTGTAGCAAAGCTGACTTCCAACAGCTGCAACTGTATTACTAATTCATGCATTCTATTCAACATTAACATTCTAATATTCCTTAAAGACCTACTATAGGACGTTGGCTCTGTATATACTATCTCAAAGTGAGAGATAGTGTGCACAGAGTCCAAGGGTCCCCCTTAGAGGTTGATAGTGGCAAAATTAGATAATACTAATGCTCTATTTTGTGGTAGTGTGGTCAAGCAGTAGGCTTATCGGAGGGTAGTGTTAAGCATTTGTTGTTCACACACAGGCAATAAATGAGGAACACACACTCAAAGACTTAACTCCAGGCAAATAGTTTTTATACAGAAAAATATATTTTTTAAATTTATTTTAGAACCACAAGATTCAAGATTTGAGGTAAGTACATAAAATGCAAGGTACTTCACACAGGTAAGTATAGAACTTTGATTCAAAGTAGTAGTACACACAGTTTAGTTAAAATGGCAATAAGCTATTTTGAAAGTGGACACAGTACAAAAATCAACAGTTCCTAGGGGAGGTAAGTTTGGTTAAGGTTCTCAGTCTCCTGGGCATAGGCAGCCCACCGTTGGGGGTTCAAGGCAACACCAAAGTCACCACACCAGCATCAAAGGGCCGGTCAGGTGCAGAGGTCAAAGGAGAGCCCAAAACACATAGGTGCCTCTGAAGAACAGGGGTGCTCCGATTCCAGTCTGCTAGCAGGTAAGTATCTGCGTCCTCAGGGAGCAAACCAGGGGGGGTTTGTAGAGCACTGGGGGGGGGGGGACAGACAGGCACACAAAACACACCCTCAGCTGCACAGGGGAGGCCAGGTGCAGTGTGCAAATTAGGCATCGGGTTTGTTATAGAAAGCAATGGAGGGACCCAGGGTTCACTTAGGCGATGCAGGCAGGGCACAGGGAGACTTCTCGGGCCAGCCACTGACTGGGCTAGGAAGAGGGCCACTTGCTGGTCACTCATGCACTGGAAGGTGGTTCCTCTCAGTCCTGGGGGCTGCGGGTGTAGTGCTTGGCCCAGGCGTTGGGATCCTTGTTATCAGGCAGTCGCGGTCAGGGGGAGCCTCTGGATCCGCACTGCAGTCCTCTCTGTGGTGTTAGTTCTCCTGAACTCGAGCAGGGGGTATCGGGTGCAGAGTGAGAAGTCTCATGCTTCCGGCGGGAAGAGAGAGTTCTTTAAAAGTTGCTTTAAAGTAGCAGAGTTGCAGAGTTGCAGAGTTGTTGCAGTTTTTGAACAGTGTCACTGTTCTCTGGAATTTCTTGGTCCTTCGGGTTGAGGGCAGTCCTCTGATTCCTCAAAGGTCACTGGTTCCTGTCGGATGCATCGCTGTGCAGGTTCTTTGAGTCTGGAGACAGGTCGGTAGGGCTAGGGCCAAGTCAGTTGTCGTCTCCGTTGTCTCTGCTGAGCTTTCAGGTCAGCAGTCCTTTTTCTTGTTGTAGGTTGCAGGAATCTGATTCCCTGGGTTCAGGGGCGACCCTAATACTGAATTTAGGGGGCTGTTTAGGTCTGGGGGCAGTAGCCAATGGCTACTGTCCTGGAGGGTGGCTACACCCTCTTTATGCCTCCTCCCTGAGGGGAGGGGGGCACATCCCTATTCCTATTGAGGGAATCCTCCAAACTCAATATGGAGGATTTCTAAATGCTGGAGTCACCTCAGCTCAGGGCACCTTAGTGGCTGTCCTGACTAGTGGGTGGCTCCCCCTTGTTTTCCTCATTATCTCCTCCAGCCTTGCCACCAAAAATGGTGACAGTGGCCGGAGGGGCGGGCATCTCCACTAGCTGGAATGACCTGGGGTGCCGCAACAAAAGGCATGAGCCTTTGAGGCTCACCACCAGGTGTTCTAACACCTGCAGGGGGAGGTGAGAAGCACCTCCACCCAGTACAGGCTTTGTTCCTGGACACAGAGTGACAAAGGCACTCTCCCCATGTGGCCAGAAACTCGTCTGGTTGTGGCAGGCTGGCAGAAACTGGTCAGCCTAGTACTAGGAGTCAGACTGGTATTCAAGAGGCTTCTCTAAGATGCCCTCTGAGTGTATTTTACAATAAATCCCACACTGGCATCACTGTGCATTTATTGTGCTGAGAAGTTTGATACCAAATTCCCTAGATTTCAGTGTAGCCATTATGGAACTGTGGAGTTCGTGTTTGACAAACTCCCAGACCAAATACTCTTTACAGCTACCCTGCACTTACAATGTCTAAGGTTTTGTTTAGACACTGTAGGGGCATAGTGCTCATGCACTTATACCCTCACCTGTGGTATAGTGCACTCTGCCTTAGGGCTGTAAGGCCTGCTAGAGGGGTGACTTACCTATGCCACAGGCAGTGAGAGGTGTGCATGGCACTCTGAGGGGAGTGCCATGTCGACTTAGTCATTTTCTCCCCACCAGCACAAGCTGTGAGGCAGTGTGCATGTGCTTACTGATGAGTCCCCAGGGTGTCATAAGAGATGCTGCAGCCCTTAGAGACCTTCCCTGGCAACAGAGCCCTTGGTACCATGGGTAGCATTTACAAAGGACTTATTTGTGTGCCAGGGCTGTGCCAATTGTAGGAACAAAGGTACAGTTTAGGGAAAGAACACTGGTGCTGGGGCCTGGTTAGCAGGGTCCCAGCACACTTTCAATTATAACTGGCACCAACAAAAGGCAAAAAGTCAGGGGGTAACCATGCCAAGGAAGGCATTTCCTTACACATACTACTTACATAACCATTACTACACATCTTCCACCTTTAACAACCCCTAAACATAATGATCACCACAAAATCTTATACATAAACTAATAATGCTCTCTCAAATTTACTACTATACACTTCCATTTTAACATAGATATAGGTGCTCATTTCAACCTCGGTGGTCTTTTCACAAGACCGCCGAGGGACTGCCGTGCTGAAGACCGCCAGTGCTGGCGGTCTTCCGTTCGGCTAATTATGACTGCAGGCAGCCCTCCGTCCTTTTCCGGACAGAGAGCCGCCAGCAGCCATACTGGCGGTCGGCGGGGAAGTGGAGGTTGCTCCACCTCCACCGCCCCGTCAACAGAACACCGCGTGGCGGTGTTCTGTTGATGGGGTGCTGGCGGCGGAGCAGCCCCCATGGATCCCGTCCCCTCCCGGAGGATCAACAGACCAGGTAAGTTGATCGTCCGTTAGGGGAGGGGGGTGAGGGGGTGTTGTGTGTTGTGTACGTAAATGGGGGTGTGCGTGTGAGTGTGTTGAGGGGGTGTGTGAGTGCGTGCATGAATGCAGGGGGTGTTGTGTGGTTGAATATGTGCGCGTGTCTGCCTGTTTGTATGTCTGTGAGTATGTGTGCGTGTATGACTGTGTGTGTATGTTGGTATGTATGTTGGCATGTGTGCAGGTATGAGTATCGGGTGTGTCTGTATGCGTGTAGGGTGGGGGGGTGTTGTAATGTTGGGGGGGTGTGTGTGTTGGGGTGCGTGTATGAATGTTGGGGGTGTGCGTATTGGGGTGCGTGTATGAATGTTGGGGGTGTGTGCGTGTTGGGGTGCGTGAATGAATGTTGGGGGTGGGGGTGAGGAGGGGTGCGTGAATGAATGTTGGGGGTGGGGGTGTGGAGGGGGGTCCTGCCACCTTTGGGGGGGTGACTGGGGGGTGGGGGTTGTGGGGGGGACTCGGCGGTGGGGGTGGGGGAGACCCCTATTAGTGCCAGGGAAGGAATTCCCTGGTACTGATAGTGCTTACCGCCAAGGATTACATGGCGGTTCCCAACCACATGAAATCCATGGCGGTCAGCCGGGTCGTGATACCGCCAGCAGTATTGTGACGGCCGCCGGGCTGGAGACCCAAGTCTCCAGCCTGGCGGTCGTTACCACCCTGGTGGTCGGATTGGAGAAGTGGCGGATGACCATGGCGGTAACCGCCACGGTCATAATCCAATTTTTTTTACCGCCTGCCTGTTGGCGGTAAGTCCGCCACTTCTCCGCCAACCGCCAGGGTCTCCAGCCCGGCGGCCGTCACAATACCGCCGGCGGTATCACGACCCGGCTGACAGCCATGGATTTCATGGGGTTGGGAACTGCCATGTAATCCTGTGGTCATGCCACAGTGGCAGTGGTGGCCAGGATTGGCAAATTATTACATCGCAAGTGAACTGGCTGCATCTCAGCCAGTTTACCACCTGTACCCCCAGGGGGGTGGGACCGTCTGGCCGAAGGTTGACCACCTTCAACCCGGTGGTCCACCTAACACCACCTGCCGTATTTTGAGTATCCTTACTGCGAGGGATTCCGTGGAGGCAGCCCCGCCATGAAATCCCTGGCGGTAAGAATACTGGAGACAGGAATACTCATTCCTGTTGCCACTACTCCTCAACCCCCCTCCATGTAGGAGCACCCCCGACCCCACCCCCCCAAGCAGTGACACCCCCATCCCCGAGCCCCGTTCTGTACCCCCACCCCAATCTCCGTTCTCTACCTCCCTCCCCTGATCTCGGTTCTGAACCCCTCCACCCCCATCCATGCACGCACACCCCATACTTGCATACATGCATGTACACATCCACGCTCACTCATTCACACACACATGCACACACGGCCATGACACCCCTCCCACCCCGAAATACATGCACACATATCCCCCACCCCTGCATACACGCATTCACACAAGCACACAGACACTTGCCCACACATGCACACAAACACACACAACACCCCCTCACCCCCTCTATTCCCACGCACACCCCCATTCACGCACATAACACTCAACACCTCCCTCCCCTGTCGGTCAATCACCTTACCTGGTGGTCTCGATGGTCATCTGGGAGGGAACGGGGTCCATGGTGCTAGCTCCACCGCCAGCGCCCCACCAACACAACACCGCCATGCTGTCTGCAATGTAGTAATACAATGGGCAGTGTGGTGACGTGGCAGTGGAGACGGAGCAAGCTCCACTAGTCCACCGACCGCCAGTATGGCTGCTATCGGCTTGCCCGCTAAATAGTGGCGGAGAGCAGCAAGCAGCCATAATATGGCGGTCTGAAGATCGCCAACATTGGCGGTCATGTGGCAGGCATGACTTCGGCAGTCTAAGAAATAGACTGTCGAAGTCATAATGAGGGCCATAGTCTTTTAGTTTCATAGGAACCTTTATGCCTCTACCATGCATGCCTTTTTTGCCACTCTTCTCAGATTCCATACACAACTCATCCCTGCCATGTTCACTCACTACTTTGCTTCTTTGTCTTTGCATCTCCCCCTCTTAACTTTGAGATACTTTGATGTCATCCATCCAATCATAATTTCTTTTGTTTACAACTACACTTGTTTGTTTGCATTTCGCCAAACAACTCAAATGCCACATCTTGCCATCACTTAGCAATGCAGAGTCACAAAATAATTTACACACTTTCATTGGCTCTAAAAAAGTAATTTTGACATTCTGTTTCTTATTCTACCACGCCTTATATGCCAATTTATCTGCTAAAAGTTTTTGTTTGACACTCTCAGGAGAACATTCTACCACTCTACTTGCCGGTACCCATGCCACATCCTTACTTATAGTTTCTCTATCTTTCATTATAACAAACAGAATTTTCCCAGTACTACCACTAGGTGTTATTTTATATGCCCAAATAATTTTGTTCACTTCTGCTTCCCAATTCAATCCACTACTATTGGCTAGTTGTATAGTCCCTTTTATAACATGAGTAAAGCTTTCCACTAAACCATTCCCTTCAGGATGATATACAGAAGTTAATTTATGAGTAATCCCATTGCTAACCAAAAATTTCTTGAAAGCCTCAGCTATGAACTGTGGACCATTGTCTGATATTATACATTTTGGTAAACCTTCCTTCATTAATATTTCATCCAAAAATCATATAATATCTTCACAATATATCTTTATCCACTACCACATTAGTATACTTTCTCGCAAGATCACTATTCTCAGTTGGTCCCATGATGTCAATACCATTTTTTCCCATGGCATACTTGGACATGACACAGGACATAGGCCCTCATTATGAAATTGGCGGTAAATCCCACTTACTGCCATGCTGACTGCGGCCAACATGCCGTCGCCACAGCGGATATCCGCTAACCATATTATGACACACACACACCAATCCATCACTATTCAGCCACACACACAAATCCGCCAGCCCAAAGGTCAGTGATAAACTGGCCGTATCCAAACCCACACCGTTACGCCAACAGAACAACGCTCACAACATTATGACCCACGAATCACCACAGCAGACATTCAATGGCGGTAAACCATTGGCGGTACATATTGCAGCGTTCAAAATACACACACTTAAACAAAACAACACCACATTGGCCACTTCAAACTACACACACATGACACCCATACACACACCATACCCACACACCCACACCACTATAAAACACACACCCACATTACCCACAACCCTTTACGAATACCAATAATTGCCAGCAGAGAGAGACAGCAAGAGCACTCACACAACCAGAGCCACATACCACCATCACTTATACACCACCCACGCACCTTACATCACACACCCCAACACATCACCCTAGACATCCTCACCCACACCACTCACACTGCATTCATGGCACCACAACAACACCCCAGATTCTTTGAGGAGGAGCTGAGGGTCATGGTGGAGGAAATCATCCGGGTAGAGCCACAGCTATTTGGAGCACAGGTGCAGCAGATATCCATTGCTAGGAAGATGGAGCTATGGCGGAGAATCGTGGACAGGGTGGGCATCTCCTTTTCTCCAGGCACCTCAGGCCCTGCCCCAGTTAGCCCTGCTGCCCTGAGTGAGGAGGCTATTGACCTCCTGCGATCCATCTCTGTTGGGCAGTTAACCATTGTGAATGCCATTTAGGGGCTGGCAGCCCAAATGCAACAGTCCAATGCATTTCTGGAGGGCATTCACACTGGCTTGGTGGCCCAATAGAGATCAATCCAGGCTCTGGCCTCCTCTCTGATGGCAGCCATTGTCCCTGTTTCCACTCTCCCCCCTCCAACTTCCTCTACCCAGTCCCATTCCCCTCAACCTCAACCTAACCCAAGCACACAGGCAGATGAGCATGCACACAGGACAACACACAAGAGTGGACATGGCAATTACAAGCACCACACTTCATCCCACAGGCACTCACACAAACACCATCCAGATGCAGACATACCAACATCCACTGCCTCCACTGTGGCCCCCTCCTCCTCCACCTCCCTCCATGTTGCGTCTACACTCACCCCTGCATGCACTACATCCTCATCCACTGCAAAATGCAGCGCACATACAAAGAGGAAGAAACGAGGAGAAACAAATATATTTCTCCTCGTTACGCCTCTTCTGGGGAGGTTATCTTTTTGGTGCATTCCAAGATTTAGAAGTTCTTGTAAATCTGGTAATGCATCAAAATCCATGGATGCTGTGTGGGAACACCCACGCAACACCCATGGAAACGCCTCTCTGGCACAGAGTAATGTAAAGCAGTGATTTGTGGTGCGTTACATTACTCGAGATTGATGAAGCCACACAAGGTGGTCTTGTGTGGCTTCATTAATCTCACTTAAGGTTTGTGTCACTCTTGCACCATGGTGCGTGATGCAAGAGTCACGCAAACCAGGCCAGAAATACGGCTCTAAATATGATGTAAGTAAAATTAAAAGAGAGGTGTAGCCCTAATACCATGTATCTGGGTGGCAGAATAATGTGTCATATTTCTAGAGTTCTTAATAATATAGGCCCATGTTTATTAGAACTGACGCATGGCTGCGGCCATACAGCAATGCTTAAAAAAAAAGTTGTGCTTTGGTGCCACAGTTTGAAGAAACATGGATGTGCTGTATTTACGATATGCCGCGCCATGTCGTAAGGTCTCAGGGTGCATCAAAATATTTGACACATCGATTGGAAGGATGGTGCAAAGTGTAGTAATGTAACTGCTCCAAATGTTATTGTAAAGCTGATTTGTGGCAGATAAAGCAGTATTTATGTGCCACAAATCAAATTTACAACATATAAGAGTGTGTTATGATTCAGAAAGAATAAAAAGGATGCATTACAAGCAAAAAAAAGTTTTGCAATAAAGCAAGAAATGGAAGGAGCAGCAAGCACAAGCAGTGAGGACAACAACCCTAACACAAGCCAAGATGTCCAGACAGACGTACAGGGGAAGAGGAAGAGCAATTTCCAATGAGTAGGAGAACCAAATATTATTAGCTAAGGTGATAAAAAATGAACACCTTCTCTTTGTTGCCTCCAAATTGCCATTAGGAAGAAGGAGGCCATTTGGCAGTCCATAGTAGACAAGGTTAACAGTGTAACAAAATGGACAGTGCCTAGTTGAAGAAGAAGTGGCATGACTACAATCGCAGGACCAGAAGAAAATTGCCCAAAAACCGGAGGGCAGCCATGGAGACCAGAGGAGGACCTGAGGACCAGGAGGACTTGGATGCCTTTGGGGAGCAGGAGACGTCAGTTATCCTAAGAGAGTTGGTGGCAAGAGTGGAAGGACAGGACAGTGCTGAAGCTGAGGACCAGGATGATGTACCGGGTAAGTGTAAATAAGGGACAATATGGTTCACCCCTTCGCTGCCAGGCCTTTTCCCCCTCAGGTGCCAAGCTTTTTTTTGGCTATTTGGGGCAGTTCACGCTTAGGCCTTCAAAACATTTTGTCCACATGAGCTACCCACGCCAAATTTGCGTCCTTTTCTTCCAACATCATAGGGATTCTAGAGGTACCCAGACTTTGTGGGTACCCCTGAATGGGGCCAAGAAATGAGCCAAAATACAGCGATTCTTTTTTTTAAATGGGAAAAAAGGGCTACAGAAGAAGGCTTGTGTTTTTTTTACCTGAAAATGGCATCAACAAAGGGTTTGCGGTGCTAAAATCACCAGCTTCCCTGCTTTCAGGAACTGGCAAACTTGAATCAGAAAACCCAATTTTTCAACACAATTTTGGCATTTTACTGGGACATACCCCATTTTTACTATTTTTTGTGCTTTCAGCCTCCTTCCAGTTAGTGACAGAAATGGGTGTGAAACCAATGCTGGATCGCAGAAAGCTAAACATTTCTAAAAAGTAGACAAAATTCTGGTTCAGCAAGGGGTGACTTTTGTAGATTCTACAAGGCTTTCCTACAGAAAATTACAACTGAAATAAAAAGATATATAGAAATTGAGGTAAAAAAAACTGCCTATTTCTCAACGTGTAACTTTTCCCTGCAGTGTCAGATTTTTTAAAGCAATATACCATTACTTCTGCTGGACAGTTCTGGTGCGGGGATATATAGGGCTTGTAGGTTCATCAAGAACCCTAGGTACCCAGAGCCAATAAATGAGCTGCTGTGCAATGAGTTTTCATTCTATACTGGGTTACAGCAATTCATTTGGTGAAATATAGAGACTGAAAAATAGGTATCAAGGAAAACTTTGCATTTCCAAAATAGGCACAAGATAAGGTGTTGAGAAGCAGTGGTTATTTGCACATCTCTGAATTCTGGGGTGAATCACAGGGCACTTCTCAAATAGACGTTTTTTTTTCACACTGTCTTACATTTGGAAGGAAAAAATGTAGAGAAAGATAAGGGGCAATAACACTTGTTTTGCTATTCTGTGTTCCCCCAAGTCTCCCGATAAAAATGGTACCTCACTTGGGTGGGTAGACCTAATGCTCACGACAGGAAACGCAACGTGGACACATCACATTTTTACACAGAAATCTGATTTGTTTTTTGTAAATTGCCTAGCGGTAAATTTTGGCCTCTAACTCAGCCAGCACCTAGGGAAACCTACCAAACATGTGCATTTTTAAAAACAAGACACCTAGGGGAATCCAGAATGGGGTGACTTGTGGAGCCCTCACCAGGTTCTGTTACCCAGAATCCTTTGCAAACCTCAAAATCTGGATAAAAAACACTTTTTCCTCACATTTCAGTGAAAGAAAGTTCTGGAATCTGAGAGGAGCCACACATTTCCTTCCACCCAGCATTTCCCCAAGTCTCCCAATAAAAATGGTACCTCACTTGTGTGGTTAGGCCTAGTACCCGCGAAAGGAAATGCCACAAAACACTATGTGGACACATCAAAATTATCAAATACTAAACTACCCGTTTTTGCAGGGGAGGATCTAGGTTTTCAGCAGCCATATAGGGAAACCTACCAAACCCAAAGATTTCTGAAAACTAGACACCGTAGGGAATCCAGGGAGGTGTGACTTGCATGTATCCCTAAATGTTGTTTTTTACCCAGAATCCTCAGAAAACCTCAAATTTAGCTAAAAGAATCAAATTTTTCCCACATTTCTGTGTGTGCCGTGGGATAAGATGTTTTAGTGTGCGAGAGGAGAGCTGAAAGACTGTTACCCCCTTCAGTTGGGGTGGGGGCATAACCATGTCCATACTGGTTGGTAGCCACCACCAAACTATTTTTTTTTTTAATTACCTGGCATCTAGTAGGCTTTCTACCCCCCCAGGTGTGTATCTGGGGTGATTGCCCCATCTGCCCACTGGTGGGGAGAACAACTTTGGCCCCCACCCTTTTATTTTGAAAAATAAGTCTTCCCTGGTCTCTGGTGGGCTTTCTGCCCTCCTTGGGGGCAGATTGGCCTTCCAAAAATAGGACGATCTGCCGCCAAGAGGGGTAGATATGGCCAAAAGTAATATGCCCCCATGGGGAGCGACCCTTGCCCAAGGGGCTGCCCCCCAAACAAAACACACAGCAATCCCTGGTGCCTAAGTGATTTCTGCCCCCCCTGGGGGCAGATCGTCCTAATCGAAAAAGGCCGATCTGCAGATAGGGGGCAGAAATGGCCTAAAAACTATTTGCCCACCCCTCCCCCGGGGAGTGACCCTTGCCTAAGGTTTCGTCCCACCTTATCAATATGAATACAATTTTACCAAACTCCCTAGTGTCTAGTGGCTTCTGCCCCCCTCACCCCCCCAGGGCAGATCCGCCTAATTAATACAGGCCGATCTGTTCCCAGGGGGGCAGAAAAGGCCTAAAAAATAAATTACCCCCTAGGTCGCTCCCCTTATCAATATATATAAAAAAAAAACATCCCTGGTGTCTAATGGCTTCTGTCCCCCTGGGGGCACATCGGCCTAATTAACATAGGCTGATCTGCCCCAGGGAGGCAGAAATAGCCTTTAATAAAATGCCACCCACCATGGGGAGCGGCCCTTGCCCAAGGGGCCGCTCCCCTTATGACAATGTCAAAAAAAAATCCCTGGTGTCTAGTGGCTTCCTGCAGCATGATCGCTAGGCGATCGTGCTGCAGAAATGCACAGAGAGACATGAAAAGCGAAGGAAAACACACACACATACACACACACCAATCCCTCGTGCCTAAGTGGTTTCTGCCCCCCCTAATCGAAATAGGCAGATCTGCCCCCAAGGGGAGCAGAAATGGCCTTAAAAACAACCCCCCCCAGGGAGCGATCCTTGCCTAAGGAGTCGCTCCCCTTATCAATATAAATTTAAAAACAATCCCTGGTGTCTAGTGGCTTCTGCCCCCCTCGTCCTAATTAATGTAGGCCAATCTTCCCCCAGGGAGGGCAGAAAAGGCCTAATAAAAAAATTGCCCCCGAGGAGCAACCCTTGCACAAGGGGCCGCTCCCCTTATGACAATGTCAAAAAAAATAATCCCTGGTGTCTAGTGGCTTCCTGCAGCATGATCGCTATGCGATCGTGCTGCAGAAATGCACAGAGACATGAAAAGGGAAGGAATTCCTTTCTGCCTCCCCTGCCCCCTGTACCGAGGAGAAACAAATCACATTCTCCTCGGGTCGCGCTGGAAGCATTGCTTCCAGCGTGACAGGACTTGACCTCTGATGAGGTCAGCAAACGTTGGCGCGCTGATGTCATCAGACGTCACTGTGGGGGTGGGGGGGTCGGGGTGGAAGGGGAAGCGATTCCCCTTCCAGCCCTGCCCTGGGGGGGAGGACTATACCAGGACGTAATGGTTACATCTGTGATGTCTCAGCACCGCACCACAGGACGTAACTATTACGTCCATGGCGGGGAAGGGGTTAAAAAGGTAATTCAGTAGTGCTTCAGGTCATTTAGCTGTGCTGCACTACACTGTGTTCAAGTGAAAGGGCAGGAATGTCTCACATTTTAACTCACACATCACATAAATGTAAGTTTCTTCCGCAGTGACAATTTGTCCAGTCTAGCCCAGCTACGTTTGTCAGGTCCATGCGTGATGTGCTGCCCTAGTTAACATGAGTGCCCAGGTCTATAAGTCCCATAATACAAACAAAAAAAACTTAGACTGGAGCAGCACATAATGCATGGACCTTAGAAACCTGCCCAACCTGACTGTGACACTGCAGGTCCCCTTGCCCCATGAGGCAAATGTGCTTGTCTTGTTGCTATACAGCTAAACGTGTAGTGTAAAGTAATGGGATGGAATTGGATTGCCAGAGGATTAACGTCTGACCGGAGAGGGGATCCAGGTGTTGAGTATGTGGAGTGTCTCCAATTAAGGTCTTGTAAGGAGCCACATGTACAGTCACTAGCATGAAACCACATTCCACCCAGCTGTCCTGATGTGCTGGGTGAGATCTTACAGATGTTGCCTGCCATTTTAGCAGCCACACTACTTCCTGTCTTGTACAAATGAATACTGGGAGTGGAGCTAAATGCAAGTAATGCATACCAGAGGTCCATGAGTCTTTGCCTGAAGCATACATGATGTGAGAGCTTGATTGGCCCCTGGTAGTGTACTGCCATGTAGGTGTGGCTGAGCACATTGAACTAGCAGCGTGTCTGAAAGGGGAGTCATTGTGTCTCAAGGAGGTGATGAGTGATGTGTGTGCCGCAAAGAAGCCTGAGCGATACTCATGCACTGCTGTATTTGTAGTGCCACACTTGTGTAGCAGCTGTGAAGTGAAGAGGGCATTAGTGCACTACACTCAACATGATGCAGACCTGGCTGACGTTGTAGCAGGTGTCAGGAGGTAGGTGTGAGAAGAAAAGTCTGACTATGATGCATATGTCAAAGCAGGAGGATGTGAAACAGGGAATTGTAAAGTGACAGGATGAGCTAGGTGTCTAGGATGATGGGCAGGTCTTCGGGATGGTTGGAGGGTAAGATGTCTGGGTCTAGTCGTCTGTGCAAACCGGGTAGGTAAGTGGTACAAAACATCATCACTATTATCTTTTGAGGTTCAGTATGAGCCATAGCTCTCACATACAGGTAGGCATGTTGGTCAATTGCATATTGTAACAAATGTCAGATTGTGTAGGTGTCTCCTGACAGCCAAGGTATTATCTGGGTTTCATCAGTGTGTGAGAGTAAGTTCTGGCCCTGGCCAGAGTTTATGATTATGGGGCTAAGTGAAGAGATTTGTGATACTCTGCAGATGATCAACTTGGGTAATGACGAAATGGGGAGCGCTTCAGTGGTTGCACATTTCCATGTATGACGGTGCTTCTCCCCTTCAGAAATGGTTTACAGTCGCTATTACTCTGGACTCTGGAAATGACTGTTTGTGCTGCAAATCACAGGAGTACACACAAGTGAGCAAACCATGGTAAGTATATGCCCTTACCCATTCCTGCAGTGTAGCAAGGCTGCTTGCTGTGTAGAGTTGTGTGGATGTGTGTCAAATTTGAACCCTTGGCCACATGAATGTTCAAATTGCATGCAATACAGCACTCTGGGGAAGTGTCCTCTGGACCGTACAACTTCCCTGCAGAAGGCACCGGGAGTCATTCTTCCATCGGCGATGGTCGCGGAGACACCTGTAAAGGGAAAGAGAAATGGACTGTGAGGAGGGGTGGGAACTACAAGAAACATGAATTACTGATGAAGGACTTCTCTGTCCTTATACTGGGAGTGTGGCTAGAAGTTAAAAAAGCCAATCGCCAGAAGGAGAGCGGGCAGCAGGAAGATGCCAAGGAGAGTCTTACCTAAGAGAAGGAGAACCATTGAGATTTCAGTGGGAGTGCCAGAAAGAGAGAAGAACTGGAGGACCGAGACAGACAGACAATAAACCAGAAGGTCTCTACCTACGACCTCAATAAGCCACCAGAGACATGGTCCAAGATGTGGTGGATGCCGCTGGAGTACACTGACTCACCTGCCACAAATCGGGAGAGTTGTGGCCATGCGGGTGAATGACTGAGGAAGGGGAGCGAGAAGCACAGGGTGTGCTTGTACTGATACGGGCTGAAGGGAAAGGGAAAATGGAAACAGAAGGGGAAGACAAGCACAATCTCTTTTGGAGGGAGAGTTTTTGTTGCACTAAAGTTTTTCTTTGCATCTTAAACACAGGTATGCAACACAAGTTCAGTTTACGTTCATTTATTTAGTTTGATCACCTTTTGTGTATAGTGAATATTGCATGCTTCTTGGTGTCAGAGAAAACCTGCATTGCAAATCCCCTCAGGAAGTGCACAGTAGAAACAGGGGTTAATCTTAATGAGTGCTCTCCACTAGGGACAGGGAAATCCTTGGCCCATCAGGCACTATAAAACAATACTCCCAGGTGTTGGTGGTAGGGTATTAAAAGCCATACAGAACATCATACTTACTGCCCCTTCTTTCCCTGAGGTCATTGGCACATAACTCCCCTTGCAAGGACCTATAAAGAATGAAAGAGAAGAGAAGCACCATCAGTAACAGTATTCCCTGTTACCTCCTTGTGAAGACCCATGTGTATTATCATTTCTAAACTCGCATCTGTGTTAAACAATAAATCACCAAAATTCACAAGGCAACTCAGCCTCCATGTTCTTATATCCGTCCATCCCTCCTACAAGCACTGCAGGGCAGATTGGCTGGATGTACTCTGTGAAAGGCAGAGTGCTAGACCAAAACTAATAGATGACCAAACTAACATCACCTTGACAGTAGCTGTGGGCTAAGTAATGGCTAAAGGGAATGCAGGCACCCTGGTGACATGGTGCAATGTTCTCAGTAGTAGTGTCAATAAGTGAACCTTACATCAATATAGACATTATATGAAAATAAGCCAAGCAACATGGTCAACGGGGCCCTTAACTGCACTTATCCTTTCAGCCAGGCAGGCCAGCAAGCTGTGTAACTGCCTTGCAATGAGTGGTCTTGCTCAAAAATGACCTCCTTGTCACACAGTGGTTGTATAGACAATGTATAGAATTCGCCATGTGCAAGTCATCAACTGTGTAACTTGCCCTTATTTACTGTTAGTAACACGTGTTAAACACATTTATGTGTAACATAAATTGAATGAAATAAAGTCTGTTTGCCACCAAAATTACTAATGTCAACATCTATCATGGATCATCATTAGCATATTACTATCTCATTACAGGGGGACAAGCAGCACCTCCTGTCCAGCAGCCTGTCATTGATTTCCAACTTATTGGTGATGACGTCCTCCCCTCCATGGATGATGACACCTTTCAGCAACTCCTGGACTCCATAGAGTCTCTTTCACCGGACATGACAAGGGATGACATTGTTGCAGGGTCTCCAGAGGAATTGCTACCCAGAGGACATGCCCCATCTCCAAGTTCAAGCCCAGCTGCGAACTCCGAGGATCCCCAAGTTGTCTTCCAACAGCAAGTGGTAGGAGTCTAGCAGTGGGTGGTTGATGAGGTGCAGTCGGGAATGGATACCATAGCAGGTACCCTAGAAGGTATCCGTAGGTGCCTCTTTCCCAATCAGAATACATCTGAGGCAATTAAAGGCGCCTATACTTGCCTCCTTAGTATGGTTGCGTCCCTACTCTATAATGCTGGTATCATGACGCAGAGGCAAGAACAATAGGCCTCAACACCTGACATCAGTGAGGTTGCCACCAAGCTGGGAAACATCATTAACATAATGGCATCTATGGAGCACAAGTTGGACTTCTACATAGCAACAATGGGCGCCATACATAGAGATGTCTTTGCATTGCTAAGAAGCCATCAGACCCTTGTCAGTGCTGTGCTGCTGGGGGCAGTGGAGCTACATCTTTGGTCCCTGGTGTGTGTGTGCCTCAGATGCCTCCCACACAAACCACACCAACTGCAGGGGAGGCACAACACCCATCAGAGAAGGAAGATGTGGACTTCTCCAATTTCCATAGAAGAACTGCCAGTTAACATTTGTCTGTGCCCCCTGGCCAGTTCCCTGAGTGGTCCTCTGTCTATCATCATGCCACCTCTTTGTCACCCATTACTGCACATTTTTATATGTGCATCTGTTATTCAGTTGTTGAAGATGCCTACCTTTCCTAATGGCAATTTGTACCTCCTTACTGAAATTCTCCACACCTCCACATGTTGCATGACATGTCTCCCAAATGGACTCTTCCAGGACATCCTTTGCACACTATCAATGTTGGTGTTGTTTCCCCCAAACACTGCTAAAATGTTCATGCTGAGGCATCCACATTTGTAAGAAAATGCACTTCTATAAACCAGAGTGTTTTATGTCTGTTGCAGAAAGGACTAACTATGCCATGGTGGATGGGTATTATCAGAACCCACTTCTAAGTTTCTGAAGGAGAATGAGCTAAAGTCACTAGCACCTGTTGTCTTTGGATATGTACCAACAACAAGTATAGAGAATGGAATAATGAAGATTCTGTTGTCTCCCGATGAAAAGTCAGGGTGTGATACTAAGGTGCAGCTACATGACTGACACAGCCCTTACTAAACACACAAATGCCTATCTTGCTAAACATGGGGCCAGTGAGGCATATGAGCCAATAACACAGTTTCACTCATCCACATATATCTAGGTAAGTGAACATGACAACGTGATCAAACACATATGATGGCCTCAATGATCACACTGAAGAGATCCTAAAGTACATAAATTATCATGCTTGCAGTGATAATATACAGATAGTCATGTCCAGAATCCTTCTGAATTTGCATCCTACATGTGCCACACTAGGATGCACCAGGCAGTCCTATACCTTAAATGTCAGTATGCAAGAAATGCAAGGGATTATTGTTGTGGTTGTGTGACAACTGATAAATGGTGCAAAAAAAACTAAAATTATGTGGGAGACTCATATGCTTGAAGCCTAGCAATTAGTCAAACAAAGTGACATGCACAAAATGCCACACTTAGCAAGTAGTTAGTGATGATGGAGATACCTCAGGCAGGTGTTGATGCATTCATGGTTTGTATCCAGCCAACAACAGTGACCCACTTGCACAATGGTGCAAGGGTGTGTGTGGTACTAGCAGGCACCTATGTGTCTCAGTGCACCCTGGAATCCGTAATCTTTTGTCCCAAAACTATACCAACTATACTTGCACTATCACCTTCACACAGAGAGCGGCAGTAGTACGCTGTCTGTGTGGTGTTGTAAGTAAAATTTCCAACAGAGGCACAATTACATTGACTACATTTTAAAAAGGCTCCACACACAACTCTCTTGTCAGGTAAACTATCAATTCACCATAGCTCTCTGAGAAATCACAATTTTCCTACAAAGCCTGCAGGTCAATAGTTACATCATCCACTCAAATCAACTTTCTCCATTCAAGCAACTCAGAAATATCAGATGATGATGAAGTAGTGAAACTATAAAAAAAAGTGTAATTTATGAAAACTATCTAACCTACCTACATCTAGCTAGCCTTACACTATCTTTACTTACCCTAAACTACTTACACCTACCTAGCCTATCCTACCTTACCTTAACTCTAACCTACACTATTCTGACTTATCTTAAACTATCTTATCTACTATACACAAATGACAAGTTAAACATCTACCCCACCCACTCAATATGCATATATCAGCGCAATGCAGAAAAAAGTACATCCTAAACATACAGTACCTATACATGTAAATAAATGTAAACAAACAAACAAACGCTCTTTAAAACTAATATAAAATTAAACATGTAAAAAACTAACACTAACCTACACTATTCCTATACTAAATCTTAGCCTGCACTATGTCTAAATAACTATAACTATTAATATGTAAAATAACAGGGAAAGGGAAATGTTCGAGGGTGAGACAAATTTGCGCACTGAGGCACTTTATATTTTCACCTGCAGTGTGAGCATAATGGCACGGGGGCTTGCCAGCTCACCCTCAATCCCTGCTACCCAGATTTTAGGTTCCCGAAGGTCTTTCAGGGCTGAGCCATAAATAATGATCCTGTAGCAGGGGTTGGTTGTATGGCCTGTGTCGCTGACACCTGATGTGCAGAAGATGGGCCTGGAATGGCCTGAGGAACATCTGGGAGGTGTTGTGCCCCCTCTTGTCTGTTTGTTGGCCTTGGACTGTCCTTGTTGTTCATGCCTGCCTGCATTCCACTACAGCCTTACCTTCTTCATACATCACCACCATCTTCCTATAGGTCTTGGGGGCATGAGGTATGTGGTGGTAGCACTCCAAACAGATGTAAAATTGTTTGGCTTCTTCAATTGTCATGTTGTCTAGGGAGGTAAAGGATAACATATCAGCTAAAGTTGGAAATGTAAATGATGTTTGCAATAATAGCCTTTTACATTGTCATACTATGACATGTGGCAGGCAACCCAGGACCAAATATTGATAAAGAGATATGAATAATACACCTTCTGTACAAATAATTCTCCTAATCAAACAAGACAAACTGACAAGAGCTGACAGGTAGGTATACAATATGGAAATGTTGTCACAAATGTAATTATAACCATATCATTCCTGATACTGAGGCCCTCATTATAACTTTGGCGGTAACTACCGCCTACCGCCACGGCGACGGCTACCAACATACCTCCGCCGTGGCTACCAGCTGTCTACGTGTATTATGACCGCCGATGGTATTCTGCCAGAATGCTGGCAGAATACCGCTGACGGTCATGGCTGTAAGGCTGCATTGCTGACAGCAGCACCGCCACGCCAGCAAAATACCGCCGACCTTATCATGAGCAATCATACGGCCTGGCTGTGTTCTGCTGGCAGACTCTGCTGCTGACAGCAGTGCTCCGGACTGTCTCCAGCCAGAGGACCCCCTGCAAGCTGGTAAGTTGGGTTCTCTGACAGGAGGGAGGGTGGGGGTGTGTGTGTATGTTTTGGAATGGGTGCATGAGGGTGTGAGTCGCGTTGAATGCGTGTGTGAATGACTGAATGTAAGTGTATGTTGTGTGTTGGAAATGCATGTGTGCGAAAAGGTATGTTGGTGTGAGTTGTGGTGTGTGGGTATGTATGTGTGCATGCATGGGTGGTGGTGGGTATGCATGTGTGCATGTGTGTATATGGGAGTACGTGTGGGTGTGTATATGTGCGGGGGCAGGAGAAGAAGGGGGAGGACTCTGGGGAGGGGGCGGGGGAGACCCCTATCAGTGCCAGGGAAGGGATTCCCTGGCACTGACAGTGCATGCAGTCATGGTTTTCGTGGCTGTAAGTTTGGCACGAAAACCATGGTGGTAGGCCGGGCCATAATCCTAATGGTGGGATTGTGGCGGCCGCTGGGCTGGAGACTTTCTCCAGCCCAGCTTATGTTACCACCCTGGCGGTCGGTGTGTTAAAGTGGCGGTCTTTGATGGCGGTTACCGCCAGGGTCAAAATCCAATTTTTTTTACCGCCGGCCTGTTGGTGGTAATAACGCCACTTTAACACCAACCACCAGGGTCGTAATGAGGGCCTGAGTCTCAAGCATGATGATGTTTCCACATGGAACTGGACACGTGGTTCAGATATGGATTCTTTAGCGTTGGGGTTGTTTCAGGCAACTGGATTTGTCTTCTGCTCATTTACATATGCTAAATGGGTTAAGTTAAGCAAGACAAGTTAGTGTGCCTCTGCATTGTATTACTCATCTGGAAACATTGCTGTTTTAATAGAATCAGTGACAGCTAGTCAAACATATAGAGTGTGAGTAGCTACCTCCTGTAAGAGGTTCACTTTGTTCACTTCACCAATATAGATTCAGTCAAAATCTGTGGAAATCTAACAAAGCTTCTGGTATACCACTGTACCAATACTATGTTGTCCTTCATATCAACAAATGTCTGCACACACATTTTCCCAAGGTTGCTTTCCTCCCTGCACAGTATGATTTAGGCAGTGCATGGCAGGAGTGTGTATATGCATGCTGGAAATCTCATCTGCACAAGTAATTTGTGGTCTTATGATGCAGGGAACCTTGCACCATGAGTCAGGGGTGACCGCATTGGTGCTAGCCAGTATTACCCCACCAGTAAGTGAGCAGTGTAATGGGTTGTATGCTGCTTGGCACACTGCATTCCTGCATGTACACTTTCACACATTGCTGCAAGGTAACTATCTGGCATTGTATAAATGTCTCCTAGAAATGGGACAGAAGGTAAATGAGGCCATTCCATGGAATGCAATTCCATGTGCAGACTAGTGGCAATTCTGTTTGAACTGAGGCAGGATTCCTGACCTCCTGTCACAAACTGCCAATCTATATGTCCTTACCCTTTCATGTGGACAGCTACACTCATAATATGCATTAGTCAGGCAGTCTGGAAAAGACTTGCCCAACACCATGGTTACACAGAGTTGCAGGTCTACAGCCTTACAGCCTCCATGGCGTCTGTGCAATTGTTTCTCTGTCACTCCATTTCACATATGGATTACATGGACTACTCTGAGAGATGCCTAAGTACCCCTGAGGCACACTTGGTCCTGGATTTGCAGCCATACCACAGGCTAAGGTGTGCAAATGAGAAACAAAAATACTGCTGATAATGTACCAACACCCTTACAGATACACTTTTTGGGATACCCTATGTCCTCTGTCATGACTCAAATCAATGGTTAGGAAAATGTTTGTACTATCACAACAACATTAGCAGCACCTATCATAGGAAGAATGGTTTGTTTGGGGTGGCTAGCCTACTGATACTGTCATACAAATTTGTACATTTTGGACTTTTGAAATCATACATAGCTACAGAAACAGAGATGGGCCACAAACCATCTTTGTGTGGATGAGCATGAATGTCTGACAATGTCTATAGTCCTTCACATTGATCTTCTGTTGCAGGAAAGATTCAACATACGGAGCATGTATGAGAATAGTATAATGTAAAATGTTATATGTAGCATTTGGACACACACTTAAGGCCTCATTTCAACCTCGGCGGTCTTTTTTCAAGACCGCCGAGGTACCGATGTGCTGAAGACCGCCGGTGCAGGTGGTTTTCCGCGCAGCGCATCATGACTGCTGGCAGCCCTCCTTCCTTTTTCGGATGGAGAGCCGCCAGCAGCCATACTGGCAGTCGGCGGGGAAGTGGAGGCTGCTCCACCTCCACCGGCCCGTCAACAGAACACCGCCCACCGAATCCCAACCCAGGATTCGGTGTGGCGGTGTTCTGGTGACGGGGAGCTGGCGACGGAGCAGCCCCCATGGATCCCATTCCCTCCCGGAGGATCACCGGAACAGGTAAGGTGATTGTCCGTTAGGAGAGGGGGTGGGGGGTGTTGTGTGTTGTGTGCATGCATGGGGGTGTGCGTGTGAGTATATAGAGGGGGTGTGTGAGTGCGTGTATGCATGCGGGTGTGTGTTGTGTGTATGGAAAATGTGTGCGGGTCGGTCTGTTTGCATGTCTGTATGTATGTGTGTGGGTATGTGTTGTTGTAGTGTATATGTGCGTGTAGGGGGTGTGTGTGTGTTAATGTTGGGGGTGTGGGTGGAGGAGTCGGGGGTAGGGGAGGGGGGTGGGGAAGACCCCTTTCAGTGCCAGGGAAGGAATTCCCTGGCACTGATAGTGCCTACCGCCATGGATTTCGTGGCGGTTCCAAACCACACGAAATCCATGGTGGTATGCAGGGTCCTGATGCCGCCGGCGGTCTGGGGACGGCCGCCGGGCTGGAGACCGAAGTCTCCAGCCCAGAGGTCGGAGTGGAGAAGTGGCGGATGTACCGCCATGGTCATAATTCCATTTTTTTGCCGCCGGCCTGTTGGTGCTCTTACTGCCACTTCTCCCCCACCCGCCAGGGTCGTAATGAGGGCCTTAGTCTATTTCAAATTACATGAGACCATAATGCTTACACTTCGTCTGGGTAATGTGTCTCACCTCATCAATATCAGTATCAAAGTACACCTTATAATATCACTTAAAAAAAAGGATTAAAAGAGTCTTAAGTTCTTAAAAGCAATAAGTGTCTCTTGCAAGCATAAAGTACCTGATTTGTGTTTAAATTATCCACAAGGGACCGCAGAGAAGGAGATGCGTGGAAACTGGGAGGTGTGCATCAGTTTCTACGGGTGCACACAGACGATGCGTTGATATTTTCCACACAGCAAGGGCCTTGCGTCAATTTCCGGAGTGCAGACTTGGATCCTCTTTGGGTTGCAGGGTATTTGGATGCCCCAAGGATGATGCATAGAAATCCTGGGCATGCGGAACAAAGTCACAGGAGCTGCATTGATCCGGAGGGTGATGCAGAGAAATTTCTGTCGAAAGGGAGGCGCTGCGTCGATTCATCTCACAGGAAGGCAGGCTCCATTCCGGCTCAGCTATGCGTCGATCCAGTTGCCCGCACATCGAAGTTCTGGTCGCAACGCTGTCGCTGCATAGACCTCCACTCGGGAACCGGGCTGTGCTGTTCCGGTTCAGCGTGCGGTGATGTTCTCACTGCGATGCAGGCTGTACGTCGATTCTGGCAGGCTGTACGTATGTTTTTCGCTGCACAAGGAGTTCTTTGCAGTGATGAAGTCTTTTTGACCCTGAGACTTCAAAAAACAGGAGGCAAGATCAAACCAAGCCCTTGGAGAGCACTTTTCAGCAGAGCCAGAGGGCAGCAAGGTAGCAGGGCAACAGCAAAGCAGCAGTCCTTTTCAGCAAAGCAGTCAGGTGAGTCCTTTGGGCAGCCAGGCAGCTTCTCCTGGCAGGTTTCAGGGTCTGGTTCAGAGTTCTTTTCCCAGTAGGTATCTTGTCAAGAAGTGTCTAAGTTGGTAGGGTCAGGGACCCTGCTTAAGTATCCAAATGTGCCTTTGAAGTGGAGGAGACTTCAAAGAGTGGCTTAGAAGTGCACAAGGTCCCCTTTCAGTTCCATCCTGTCTGCCAGGGTCCCAGTAAGGGGTTTGGCAGTCCATTGTGTGAGGGCAGGCCACTGTCCTTTGACATGTAAGAGTCATGCCCTCCATCATCCCAGCCCAGGAAGACCCATTCAGTATGCAGGGGTGACTGAGCAGCATCCTGTGTTTGGGGTTGTCTGAGTGAAATGCACAAGAGAGCTGCCAACAAACCCAGCCAGACGTGGATTGTAAGGCACAGAAGGATTTAAATGCAGAGAAATGCTCTCTTTCTAAAAGTGGAATTTCTAAAATAGCAATATTAAATCCAACTTCACCAGTCAGCAGGATTTTGTATTACTATTCTGGCCTTACAAAATAAGAACTTGTTACTCCTTTCAGATCAGAATCTACCATTCAAACAGTATATGAGTGTAGTCCTAATGTTAGCCTATGAAAGGAGCAGGCCTCACAGCAGTGTAAAACGAATTTAGGAGTTTTGAACTACCAGGACATATAAATTACACGGGTACATGTTGTGCTTTTCCCTACATAGCACCCTGTCCTATGAGTTACATAGGGCCTACCTTAGGGGTGACTTATATGTAGAAAAAGGGGAGTTTAAGGCGAGGCAAGTACTTTTAAATGCCAAATCGAATTGGCTGTGAAACTGCACACACAGGCCTTGCAATAGCAGGCCCGAGACATGGTTAAGGGGCTACTTATGTGGGTGGCACAATCAGTACTGAAGGCCCACTAGTAGCATTTAATCTACAGGCCCTGGGCACATGTAGTGCACTTTTATTAGGGACTATATAAGTAAATTTAGTCCTAAAACCAGAAAAAACAGTGTCAAAAAGTGGAGGGAGGCAGGTAAAACATTGAGGGTGACCACCCTAAGGCTGTCAAGTCTAACAATGGGCAGCTTACGACCAGTACAACTGGTGCAATGCGCAGCACAACAGGGGTGATGTGTGGGTTTTGACCGACGCAACTGGCCTAATGTGTAGATCTCCTGTAGAGGACTATGAAATGCAGGAAATCACACCTTGGGCACACTTGGGCCTGGATTTATAGCAACCAAGTTTTAAGGTTGGTTATATGTGACATTTCATTGGTCATAGTGTGCTTTTGTGTGACATTTCAACTTCTTAGGTTTGACATTTGGAGTGACACTAGGGGAATATAGTAATTATTGTCATGTAATGAGATTAATTTTCAAAATCATTACCTTTTTTGGTTTGTAGTAGTCTTGGGTGAAGTTAGGTAGCTATGGTGATACAGGAAATATGTCATAAACAGGTTAGTATGCACAGTATTGTGGTGCTTGGCAGAGCTGGGGACTGGGCTTGCACCACTTGGCAAGTCTGAGTGACAGAAGGCAGTGTTCAGGTGGTGAATCTGGATGTTTTAACTCTCTCATACCCCTGTCACTTCATGACAGGTGGGCCGGCACATGGGCTATGGAGTCAGTCTGGGTTCAAGGAGTTTATGTGCATTGCTCATCGCCCAGCCAGGGGAACAGCAGGCAACATGGCAACACGGCAAGGCAGGAATCATGAGCTGCCTTATCATACATCTGTTGTTACCAGGATACACACATAAATGTTCCCCACAATTATATGAGCATGTGAAGATTGTTCCTGGGGCCTATGGCCCACTCTATTTTATTCCCTATTCTGTCCAATCTCTTTATTCATTCAGTCTGTCAGGTATCCTTCCATATGATGTTTTATGGTTGCAAAACACACTTAGGGAAGCAGAGACTGGCTGGCTTACTCATACTACAGTGTATGTGACACCCAGCTTGCAGATATACTGGATTTTCTTAATTAAAATGGTGTAATTCCAATATTGCACATGATTGTCAGGCAGCCATGTCTTCACGCACAAAGCTAGGCAAGGTCCTCCATGTATTGTGGTGGCAAAGACACTTCTTCACTCAGGGCTTCATATATGAACCAATATGCAAGGTATTTGCACAACGCACCATGGAAAATGTGCAACACAAATCTATTTGTATATTTTTTCAGCAACCCAAGTCCAGTTTGTGCTACCTTGAGAAGTGCCATTAATCTTGAGTGACACAATGGATTGCAAATCACTGCATTGCCTTACTCTGCACCAGAGAGAGGCTCCTTGAGCGATGCATGGGGGTGCCCATTCACATCTCTTGGTTTTAGATGCATTCCCAGGTTTACCAAAACAGGTAAACCTGGAAGTGTGCCTTTAAGTACAACCTTTCCAGGAGTGGAATTAGAAGGTATTAGACCTTTAAAGCTCCTCGTTGCTTCATTTTTCAATGTGTGTTTCGTTCTGACACACAAATAGATGGTGGAATACGGCTCACAGGATATTTGGGTTAGCAAAAATACATGCCTTCTTGCAGAAATACATTCCTGCATGCGATATAAGCATCCTTGCTCCATGGTACAAGTGTGCCTGCATTGGCCCTAGGCAGCCAAACCGGCAACACCACAGGGGAAATGGCAGAAATGATTTGTATTCGATAGATATAGCAAATTACTTGCATTTTGCTTTCACACATTGCAGTTTATTTGGGGGACTATCTGTATTGCACTGTGTGGCCATGCTCCTTATATGCCTCTCTGTCTACAGTCACAGGACATTAGGGGGACTATACTGTGATCCACATGTATCTACTGAACAGAAACATCATGACGTGCAGCACACACACTCAGTCATTGCACACTGTTTGGTTCTACACTCCCTTTGGATTGTGCTACAGTGTCTGAAGGTGAACACACTTTACCAGCACACTCACTCCCACCATGTACACACTGTTCCACATTGCAACCTTTTTTGAGTGTGTCTTGCACATGTGTTCGGCACATGATTTTATCTTGCACACATATTTTGGTCAAGATGATGTTGGACAGGGGTGAGTGTGACATATGTACACCTTTGGAATAGGTGAATGAGCCAGTAGGCCTCATTGCAGTGAGCCAGAGTCACAGGGTCATGCTCACTACCACTGTTCAATAAACAGACTGCCAAACCCATATGAGCTCTGTCTTACTCCTGTCAAAGGCAGTAGCAGTACATTTACTCTGCGGGCAGGTCTTTGTGTGGCCCTCCTGGTCCAAGCAGACTGCAATCCATGACAGAGGGATATGTAATGGCACCACTCATATGCTATTTCCCCTTTGAAACAATATAAGATTTGTGATCTCCTCAACCATCCTCTTCTACATTCAGGGCAGGGATAAATAACTGTTGCCATGCAGATGTAAGTTCAGAACCAAATTCCTCCATCAAACCATGTTCAATGAGTTAGTGTATGTACACTTACATTTTTGTGTGACTTTTGACATGGACACTACACACTCTTAACATCTCTGTAGTTTTCAGTTGTTTGATGTTTGCAATAACACCTCCATTGTCTTACTTCTCTTGGTAATTCCTCACATTGCACGGCCATCTGCTAAAATTGTTGTGTTACAGGACTTAGAGTCTCACCACACTTCTCTGCAATTCCTGTTAAATGTGTATTTTGACAACTGTGGCCTGAAGCAGTATATATGACAATCTGGCCAGGAATTGATTCGCATGTTTAGTGTTTTGAGAATCCCCACACATGCATGTATGCATTCTGAACAAACACAATTTTAATTTTTACACATGATACTTGGCCTTTGTATCCTGATCTGTGATGGTATGTGCTACAACATTTGCTCCTGCAAAGTGCTGCCATTCTGCATGTTACCACATTGCTGAGACACACTACAAATCGGATGATTTGTGCTGCAACACTCACTGAGTACCATACAAAACACACTCTGCTGTAGAACACAGCAAGACTGCTAGCTGCGCAGCACTGCTCTGCAGAAGAGCGTGAGGACAGATTTGTCCTATTTAGATGTGGGTACATGGCAACCCGGTCTGTCCCTTACATGCAGCACACTGCATCACATTGCATTGTTGCATTGGTTGATTAAAAATTTGGAGCCTTGGCCCCATGTTGCTCAACGAGTCTGACAAGATCATTGATACATGTTTCGACCTACTTCTAGTTAAGAAGATGTGAGTGACTTTATGGTTACATTGACTGTGACACAAAGACAACACAATGAATGAGTTCAAACATATATTCTCATCTTGAACATTAAAGAAAATTTCATAGAATTTGTCCATCATGTAAATCAATTATGAAAACAAATTGGACACAATGTTATGATGTTGGCGATGACCAGACATTGTGTGGTGGATATTTCCACCATTGCCTTCCTCCTCTTCCTCCATTTGGTCTCTCTCTTCTGGCTCCAGGTCCGATGTAACATTTGTTTGAACAATAATGTTGTGTAGGATTGCACACACCAGAATTATCTTGCATACTATAGGGGGGAGTATAAAATCATCCCCAGACATACCTAGGTATCTAAACCTGGACTTTAAAACACCGACTGTCCTTTCAACCAAGTTCCTAGTCCTGGTCAGTGCCAGGTTGAACTGTTTTTTAGGTTCCATCTTGGGATGGGGGAATGGGGCCATGACCCATGGCTGCAGACCATATCCTTGGTCAGCTGAAAGTAGAGAAAACATTTGTTATTGATTATTCACATTGTTACAGAGACATGCCTATCCATGGGTGTTATGTATACTGACTAACTCTTAAGTTTTTGTACAGTATTGACCTTTATACAATGTGTTATATATGCAGATGATCATGGTTTAACACGTCTCTTCCAGTTATCTGTGTCAGTCGTAATGTTGACCATGTTCTCATACTTTGTACACTTCTACATGCTGACTGTTAGAACTGGGGTCTTTGGCTGGCAGTCAGGGTACCCCTGTCCAAGCAGGACCCTCACTCTAATCAGGGTAAAGGAGAATCACCTTTGGTTAACCTCCGCTCACCCCCTTGGTAGCTTGGCACGAGCAGGCAGGCTTAACTTTAGAAGCAGTGTGTAAAGTATTTGTACCAACACACACAGTAACTCAGTGAAAACACTACAAAATGACACAACTTAGGTTTAGAAAAATAGGTAATATTTATCTAAAGCAAACAAGACCAGAATGACAAAAATCCAACATACCTAAGTCAAGTTATTAATTTTCAAAAGAATAAGGCCCACATTATGAGAACGGCGGTATAAGCCGCCTACCTCTGCGGTGACGGCCGCCAAAAGACCTTCACCTCGGCTGCCATCCGTTCTCCAGACTATGACCACAGCGGGACTTCTGCCACAAGAAGGGTGGAAATCCAGCTGTGGCACACTGGTGGATGGTGGTAAGCTAGCGCTGCTACTACCAGCAGCACCCCACCAGTAGGCCGCCACCAGCCATATCATGACACATGATACGGCCTGGCGGTGTTCTGCTGGCGAGCGCTGCTGGCGGTAGCAACGCCTCATCCCGTTCTTTGCCGGAAGACCCCCTGGATGCAGGTAAGTTGGGCTTCCGACAGGAGAGGGAGGTGGGGTTGTTGTGTGTGTGTGGGGGGGGTTGTGTGCATGAATGTGTGAGTGTGCGTGAGTGCAACTGTGTGTGTAGTGTTGTGGGTGTGTGCATGTGTGAGAATGCATTTGCAAATGGAAATGTGAATGCGTGTCTGCATGTCAGTGTGATTGTGTGTACGGATGTGTGCGAGAATGAACGTATGCATGCATGCATGAATGCGTTTATGCCAGTGTGAGTGTGTGTGAATGCGTGGTGCTTGTCTGCAAGTGTGTGTGTGTATGGTGGGGTGGGGGATGGTTTTCATGGCGGTGTGAACGCCACAAAAACCATGGTGGTAGGCAGGCTCAAAACACTGCCGGTGGTACAATAGCAGCCGCCGGACTGGAGATTGTTATCTCAGGCCTGGCGGCTGCTACCACCATGGCAGTAGAAACAGTAAATTGGCAGGTTGGCTGCAGCCAACCCACCAATGTCATAATGTGGCTGTATGCACCGCCAGCCTGTTGGCGGTACTACCGCCACATTAGCACCTACCGCCGGGGTCATAATGACCCCCTAAGAGTCTTAGCCCACATTATGAGAATGGCGGTATAAGCCACCTATCGCCGCGGTGACGGCCGCCAAAAGACTGTCACTGCGGCTGCCATCCATTCGCCAGATTATGACCACAGCCCGACTTCCGCAACAAGAAGGGCGGAAATCCAGCTGTGGTTATACTGGCGGATGGTGGTAAGGTGGCACTGCTACCACCAGCAGCACCATGCCAGTAGACCGCTGGCAGCCATATTGTGATAAATTATACGGCCTGGCAGTGTTTTGCTGTCTGATGCTGCTGGTAGTAGCAGCGCCCTGTCGCGTTCCCTGCCGGAAGACCCCCTGGATGCAGGTAAGTTGGGCTTCCGACAGGGGATAGGGGTTTTGTGTGTGTTTGTGGGGGTTGTGTGCATAAATGTGTGAGTATATGCGTGAATGAGACTGTGTGAGTAGTGTTGTTTGCATGGGTGTATGCATGTGTGAGAATGTGTGTACACATGGAAATGTGAATGCATGTCTGCATGTCAGTGCGAATGTGTGTACGGATGTGTGCGAGAAAGGATGGATGCATGCGTGAATGAATGCATGTATGCCACTGTGAGTGTGTTTGTGCATGTGTGGTGCATGTCTGCGAGTGTGTGCGTGTATGGGGCGGTGGGAGATCGGAAGGGGGGAGTGTGGATGGAGGGGGTGGGGGCATCTGGGGAGTGTTTGGGGAGTGAGCCTCCTACCAGTGACAGGGAAGGAATTCCCTGTCACTGGTGGGGCCTACCGCCATGGTTTTCATGGCATTGCAAATGCCACAAAAACCATGGCGGTAGGCAGGCTCAAAATGCCGCTGGCTGTACAATAGCGGCCACCGGGCTGGAGATTGTTATCTCTGGGCCAGCAGTTGCTACCACCATGCGGTAGGAATGGTAAATTGGCGGGTTGGCTCCAGCCAACATGCCAATGTCATAATGTGGTGGTATGTACCGCCAGCCTGTTGGCGGTACTACCGCCACATTATCACCTATCGCTGGGGTCATAATGACCCCCTTAATCCTTAGAAAACAGTGAGAACACTGTCAGCACTCAAAAGTACCTGGGTAGCATCAAAATAAAGCCACACAGGTGAGCGTGCATTGAAAAAGGCCAGCGATTAGCCGATTTCTCACCTGCAAGTGAGAACGTGCGCCATTCCTCCTTTGGTAGGGTTGGCGTGCGTCGTTTCTTCTCTGAGGCAAGCTCAGTTCAAGCCCTTGGAGATTCTTCTCAAGCAGGAATGCACAACAAAGTCCATTCTTTGTCCCCATTCACAGGCAGAAGCAGCAACTGCAGGATAGCCCAACAAAGCACAGTCACAGGCAGGGGCAGCACTTCTCCTCTCCTATTCAGCTCTTCTCCTTGGCAGAGGTTCCTCTGGATTCCAGAAGTGATCTAAATTTCAGGGGTTTTGGGGGCTCTTCTTATACCCCTTTCTGCCTTTGAAGTAGGCCTAATTTAAAGAGAAGTCTTTTTTGTTTTCAAGATCCTACCTTGCCCAGGCCAGGCCCCAGGCACACACCAGGGGGTTTGAGACTGCATTTTGTGAGGGCACAGAATGGTTTAAGCAAGAAAATGCATACTTTCTAAAAGTGATATTTTCAAACACACAGTCTAAAAACCAACTTCACTAAAAGATGTGTTTTAAATTGTGAGTTCAGAGACCCCCAAACTCCACATGTCTATCCGCTCCCAAAGGGAATCTGCACTTTAATAATATTTAAAGGCAGCTCCCATGTTAACCTATGAGATAGGCCTTGCAACACTGAAAACCGAATTTGGCAGTATTTCACTGTTAGGGCATGTAAAACACATAAGTACATGTCCCTCCTTTAACATATACTGCACCCTGCTCATGGGGCTACCTAGGGCCTACCTTATGGGTGCCTTAAATGTATATAAATGGAAGGTCTAGGCCTGGCAAGTGGGTGCACCTGTCAAGTCGAATTGGCAGTTTAAAACTGCACACATAGACACTGTAGTGGCAGGTCTGAGCCATGTTTACAGGGCTACTTATGTGGGTGGCACAACCAGTGCTGCAGGCCCACTAGTAGCATTTGATTTACAAGCCCGGGGTATCTCTAGTGCATTGTACTAGGGACTTACTAGTACATCAAATATGCCAATCATGGAAAGTCAATTACACATACATTTTACATAGGAGCACTTGCAATTTAGCACTGGATAGCAGTGGTAAAGTGCCCAGAGTAACAAAAACAGCAAAAACAGAGTCCAGCATACATCAACAACCTGGGAAACAGGCAAAAAGTTAGAGGACTGCGCCAAAAATGGCAAGTCTAACACTGACTTTCATGTTCAGGCAGTAATATACTGTGATAGGTATTTCTGAAACTTGTGGACAACTCTAGGTTATGTGCAACCACTGCATGTGCAAAGTGACAAAGTAGTGTTCTGATTTTGTATCAAATATTTGGCACTAGGTAGGTTTGGACAATGGCAGCCTCTTTGATACTCACACATACATATGTCCTTTTGAAACATGTAAATGGTGTTACTTGCATAGACAACATTGACCCAGCCTTTGATTTGTTTACTTACTTTGGCATGGGACTTTGCTGCTTACATGTATTGCATTTGCTACATGTTACACGGATGATTAAACATTTTGTTGTTAGCCTTCAGTTAATGCTTGTTGTCAGACAAGTTATGCTGAACTTAGATGGATACCTAGGTATTGGCCACTATTACGTAGGACACACTGATGTAGATACAAGTAGCTTTCTACCAGCAGACCTGGACACAATACTTTGTTTTTTTACGTATATGTATATAATTGTACCTTATAGGGGATTTGGTACTTCTATTCCTTGATTCTATCATCATTTATGTGGCTTGAAATGTTGAGATTGGAATCCTGGGTACATTGTGATACCTTGCCCTGGTTGCATTCCATTCTGTGTTAGTTACTGATGTATGATATGTTTGATAGCATTGTGTTTGAGTTTGTGAGTTTAACAGCTTCCTATGCAGGGAGTGTGGCCTAGTTTCAAAATAATACTGGCGATCTGTCACATTGGTTACAAATGTCAATGTGGCTTCATAATATGTATATATGTGTGTTCCTAGACTGTCGGTATGGCTGGGACATATATCTGTGTTTTTTAATGTTGGTTTCACATTGGTACACTAAATTGACTTTTACAGATGAATGGGACCTACACTTACATTGCATGACACAAATGGAATTTACAATTACTTTTTCCAGTAACTATGATCAACATACAAGTATTCTGCCACTTACTTATGAACAAAGGATTCATTCACGCACCATTCATTTATTTGAAGTTCAACTGATACAAAGACTAGGCACACCACTGAAGAAAAACTCATCTCACACTTAGACATCATGTGCACTTTGTATGGATATTAACTTTATTGTGTACCACATGACTATTATCTTGATTTATTAACCAGTGCAGATATTGTGGTTCAGTCCATTCAGACAATGTGAGGTGAGAAAACATTACACACAGACTTTATGTTGCTACTGCCATTACAGGATAGGTAAAGGTATGCCTGAATGGTACATCATTGTCCACATGTTGCAGTAAGTTGTTCCCTCTATGTGTACATGACACTAGGGTCCAGGTATTTGACAAAGTGGGACAGTGCAGCACAGCAAGTCACCTGCACCATGGAAAAGGACAGGAATGCACAGTATTCAAGTCATACAGTACATTCATGTCCTTTCCCCCTGCAGTGGCACACAATGGGCTGCATAGCACAAAACTAGCACAAACACAGGTACCCTTGCACCATGGTGCAATTGTGTCTGCATTGCATGCATGATTGTTTTAGTGTAGGAATTGGCACCTTCCGGCACATAAACAATCCTTAGAGGCATATTCCTCTATGCCACAGAATTCAGCACATAAGAAGCAGAAGTGACCTGGACGACTTACGTCATTTATCCTTGTTACACATCACCGGGGTAGGCATATTTATTTTACGCATTCCCCGGTTTGGTATACATGGCATGCATCATTTACCATAGTAGTTTCATTGATACACCTACACAACTCCCATGGAACACTTCCCTTACACACAGTAATACAACACAGCATTTGGCTCTCTTACATTACTCCAGATTTGGGACGCCATTCCAAGCCACACAAAGTGGCTTTGCATGTCCTCAAATATCTGACTTAGGGGTTTGCATCACACATGTACCACAATGATTGGTGCGGGTATGAGGCCCACCACTTGTACATATGCCCCTAGCTCCAGCGACAGACACAGAGATGGCTATTATGCCACATATGTCTAAATTTGGGTTGGTATGTTGCATACTTCAGATTTACTTTCCAACAAGTAGACCATTCCCATATTGACCATTCTGGAAGCTCTTGTTGATGATACTGTGCCGGAAGATGTAGGCATCATGTACACTTCAAGGGTATTTGGCCAGCACATTGGTGAACATCCCCAGATGTTCCACAATGGCCTACACTTTGATAGTGTAGGTGTGCTTCCAGTTCCTGCACAGGTGGGATGTTTTTCCAGAGTGAATCAATTGCACATGTGCAATCCTTGGAATCAGACATGTGGAAATCCTGCAATGGCATAAATTGCTTGGTATGCAGCTGTTTCTAGTGGGTTTTGAGGAAGAGGAGGTTCTGTGGTATGAACCGGATTATGCCATCCAGGACAGTGGGTAGGAAGGCAGACAATGATTCCTTTGTTATTCTGCCACTCTGGCTCATGTGATGTGAAAGGAAGCACATGCAAGCATGTGGAGCACAGACATCATTTGTACCTGTGGAGGAATGTTCGTGGGCCTGGCAGTTGGTGGTAGGAGACTTGGGGGGTCATTCTGACCCTGGCGGTCAGTGTTAAAGCGGCAGCCAACCCGCCAACAGGCTGGCGGCCTAAAAATATGAATTCTGACCCTGGCGGGAACCGCCAACACAGCCCGCCGCTTTTACACTCCGACCGCCACGGCGGTACAAACAAACAGCACGGCGGTCACCACCAACAGGCAGGCGGCAAACAATGTACCGCCCACCCTATCACGACCCACCAATCCGCTACCTTTTCAGGGGCGGGAGCCCCGCCGATAAAAACACGGCGGAAACAGACATCTCCAACGGAAAACGCTTACCTCGACACACTCCACGCGGAATCGGAACAGCATGGAACCCGCACTCCACATCCTCCCAGCCATTGCCTTCCTGCTCTTCTTCTTCCAGGATCACGAACCTCGCCACAAACGACAACGGTGAGTACTGCACCTACGACACAGGGGAGGGGGGAGGAGGAAAGGTTACGGGCACACACATACGCCACACACCCACCCCCACCCTCACCCCCACCAAAATACCTACACACCTATGCAGATAAAAAAGTCAGAGTGACACCCCCAACCCCTCCCCAAAAACAAAGACAAAAGGCAATGAATATAAAAGTAGAACCATATTAATGCAACAATAAATTATAGCGACCATAGCAATATATGAAGAATGAATCGACATCTAGAACTCTATCCATACCAGTAGCAAAAGTCCGGCCCAGTCATTCAAAGTCCAAATGTCCGTGGGCCAATGTTCAGCAACACATGGGCAAAGCCCACACACGAGATCGAGTCCATTGGAGAGAACACTAAAATAAAAAGACAGGCACCTCAGGGGGAAGGGAAGGGGGGGCACCTCAGCCACATGAGTGAACAACGCCAGATTCACGAAGGGCCTCCATGCCCACTGTGGGATCCTGGGGAGTGCAAAGCCACAGTCTCACAAGTCTCTACAGTGGGTGGATTGCCCACTGTGCCATCCTGGGGAGTGCAAAGCCACAGTCTCACAAGTCTCTACAGTGGGTGGATTGGCCACTGTGCCATCCTGGGGAGTGCAAAGCCACAGTCTCACAAGTCTCTACAGTGGGTGGAGTGGCCACTGTGCCATCCTGGGGAGTGCAAAGCCACAGTCTCACAAGTCTCTACAGTGGGTGGATTGCCCACTGTGCCATCCTGGGGAGTGCAAAGCCACAGTCCATCAGGTGCATTACAGAGACCACTGGTCATGGAGGAGGCATGGTGGGCAGAGTGCGTCGTGAAGGCCTGCCTGACACAGAACCGGGACTGCCAATGGGCCAGCGGTGCTTGAGATGAAGGGCCGAGCGGAGCGGTGCTTGACAGGAAGGGCCCAGCGGAGCGGTGCTTGAGATGAAGGGCCCAGCGGAGCGGTGCATGACAGGAGGGGCACAGCGGAGCGGTGCTTGACAGGAAGGGCCCAGCGGAGCGGTGCTTGAGATGAAGGGCCCAGCGGAGTGGTGCATGACTGGAAGGGCCCAGCGGAGCGGTGCATGACAGGAAGGGCCCAGCAGAGCGGTGCATGACAGGAAGGGCCCAGCGGAGCGGTGCTTGACAGGAAGGGCCCAGCGGAGCGGTGCATGACAGGAAGGGCCCAGCGGAGCGGTGCTTGAGATGAAGGGCCCAGCGGAGCGGTGCTTGAGATGAAGGGCCCAGCGGAGCGGTACTTGACAGGAAGGGCCCAGCGGAGTGGTGCTTGACAGGAAGGGCCCAGCGGAGCGGTGCATGACAGGAAGGGCCCAGCGGAGCGGTGCTTGACAGGAAGGGCCCAGCGGAGCGGTGCTTGAGATGAAGGGCCCAGCGGAGCGGTGCATGACAGGAAAGGCCCAGCGGAGCGGTGCATGACAGGAAGGGCCCAGCGGAGCGGTGCTTGAGATGAAGGGCCCAGCGGAGCGGTGCTTGAGATGAAGGGCCCAGCGGAGCGGTGCTTGACAGGAAGGGCCCAGCGGAGCGGTGCATGACAGGAAGGGCCCAGCGGAGCGGTGCTTGACAGGAAGGGCCCTGTTCAGCGGTGCTTCTCACGGCGGGGCCCTGTTCAGCGGTTCTGGTCACGGCGGGGCCCTGTTCAGCGGTGCTTCTCACGGCGGGGCCCTGTTCAGCGGTGCTTCTCACGGCGGGCACCTGTTCAGCGGTGCTTCTCACGGCGGGGCCCTGTTCAGCGGTTCTGGTCACGGCGGGGCCCTGTTCAGCGGTGCTTCTCACGGCGGGGCCCTGTTCAGCAGTGCTTCTCACGGCGGGGCCCTGTTCAGCGGTGCTTCTCACGGCGGGCACCTGTTCAGCGGTGCTTCTCACGGCGGGGCCCTGTTCAGCGGTTCTGGTCACGGCGGGGCCCTGTTCAGCGGTGCTTCTCACGGCGGGGCCCTGTTCAGCGGTTCTGGTCACGGAGGGGCCCTGTTCAGCGGTGCTTCTCATGGCGGGCACCTGTTCAGCGGTGCTTCTCACGGCGGGGCCCTGTTCAGCGGTTCTGGTCACAGCGGGGCCCTGTTCAGCGGTGCTTCTCACGGCGGGCACCTGTTCAGCGGTTCTGGTCACGGCGGGGCCCTGTTCAGCGGTGCTTCTCACGGCGGGGCCCTGTTCAGCGGTGCTTCTCACGGCGGGGCCCTGTTCAGCGGTGCTTCTCACGGCGGGCACCTGTTCAGCAGTGCTTCTCACGGCGGGGCCCTGTTCAGCGGTTCTGGTCACGGCGGGGCCCTGTTCAGCGGTGCTTCTCACGGCGGGCACCTGTTCAGCGGTGCTTCTCACGGCGGGGCCCTGTTCAGCGGTTCTGGTCACGGCGGGCACCTGTTCAGCGGTGCTTCTCACGGCGGGGCCCTGTTCAGCGGTTCTGGTCACGGCGGGGCCCTGTTCAGCGGTGCTTCTCACGGCGGGCACCTGTTCAGCGGTGCTTCTCACGGCGGGGCCCTGTTCAGCGGTTCTGGTCACGGCGGGGCCCTGTTCAGCGGTGCTTCTCACGGCGGGCACCTGTTCAGCGGTTCTGGTCACGGCGGGCCCTGTTCAGCGGTGCTTCTCACGGCGGGGCCCTGTTCAGCGGTGCTTCTCACGGCGGGGCCCTGTTCAGCGGTTCTGGTCACGGCGGGGCCCTGTTCAGCGGTGCTTCTCACGGCGGGGCCCTGTTCAGCGGTGCTTCTCACGGCGGGCACCTGTTCAGCGGTGTTTCTCACGGCGGGCACCTGTTCAGCGGTGCTTCTCACGGCGGTGCCCTGTTCAGCGGTTCTGGTCATGGCGGGGCCCTGTTCAGAGGTGCTTCTCACGGCGGGCACCTGTTCAGCAGTGCTTCTCACGGCGGGTCCCTGTTCAGCGGTTCTGGTCACGGTGGGCCCTGTTAAGCGGTGCTTCTCACGCCGGGGCCCTGTTCAGCGGTTCTGGTCACGGCGGGGCCCTGTTCAGCGGTGCTTCTCACGGCGGAGCCCTGTTCAGAGGTGCTTCTCACGGCGGGGCCCTGTTCAGCGGTGCTTCTCACGGCGGGGCCCTGATCAGCGGTGCTTCTCACGGCGGGGCCCTGATCAGCGGTGCTTCTCACGGCGGGCACCTGTTCAGCGGTGCTTCTCACGGCGGGGCCCTGTTCAGCGGTGCTTCTCACGGCGGGGCCCTGTTCAGCGGTGCCTGTCTTGTGCTTCCAGTGAACCACACCTAGCCAATACTTGCCGCTCAGTCTGCATCGGACCTTTCCGTTGCGGGGCCCTCCTGTGATGGAGTCCTGGGGCCCTGGCTCTCCTTCGATACCCCCAGAATGGGGCTGGTGGGGCCCTCATGGCCAGGTCGGCTGCTCCCTGCCTTTTGCTCCTTGCTGCCCTTGCCCTCCTTGGCAGACTGTCCGTGGCCCTTGGCTCCCTTACCCGATGTGGCAGGTGACGGTGCAAGGCTACCCTCCTTGGGGGCAGGCGTATCAGGCCTGTCGCGCCTGCCCTTCAGTTTTTTGGTCCTCTTCCCAGGGGGGGGGGGCTGGCTGTGCCTTTGCTGCTGGACGATGTCCCAGCCCAAGGAAAGGGTGGACTCCAAAAACCAGGCACGACGTTCTTTGGAGTTGCTGGGCTGATGGTGGCTGAGGTGTTTGTGGAACTCTTACGGGATGGAGGGGGTGGGTCAGGTGAGGAAAAGAGGTCCACTTTAGCGAGGAAAATTTTCTTTGGAGCCATGGGAAGGGTGGCTGGAGTGGGTATGGGAGTGGAGGAAGAGGATGTGGTTGTAGGAGAGTCAATTGTGCTGTCTTTGGGTGCAGGTGCTTGGGCAGGAGGCTGACGTGAGGTGGATGGCTGTTGTTTAGGTGCCTGCCTGCCTGCGTTTGTGTGATTGGGAAGCGGGGGTGACAGACATACTGGGAGAGGACACAGGGGACGTGTACATGGCAGTGGGGGTGGTGACTGCACGTGTGCGGACTGGTGTGGAGGGTGTGCTGGTGATGGGTGCAATGGCTGATGGTGGTGTGCTTGCAGGTGTGTGTGGAGACGTCACAGGGAGGGAGGAGGGAGACGAGGAGGTGGGGGACTCAGAGGAGGTAGTGGCTGTTGGCATGTCTGCATCTGGATGTTGCTCGGGTGAATGCTTGTGTGTCCTGTGGTGCTTATATCTGGATGAGCTTCCCTTGGGTGTTGAGGTGTGTGCAGGCTGGTCTGTAGGTGTGGATGGGATAGGCAGAGGAACAGGGGAGTGGGACTGGGTGGAGGGAGTCAGAAGAGGGAGGCTGGAGACAGGGACAATCGCTGCCGTCAGTGCTGAGGCCAGAGCGTTGAACGATCGTTGATGGGCAGCCTGACCCGAATGAAGGCCCTCCAGGTATGCATTGCTTTGATGCACCTCCCTCTCCACACCCTGGATGGCATTCAAAAGGGTAGACTGCCCAACAATGATGGTCCTCAGGAGGTCAATGACCTCCTCACTGAGGGCAGCAGGGGTGACTGGGGCAGGGCCTGAGGTGCCTGGGGCGAAGGAGATGGCCGGCTTCCTGGCCTTGCGGGCACGGGCCGAAGGCCGAGGGGCTGCTGGGAGGGCGGAGCTGGTGCGCTGGGTGGCGGCTGTACCTGTAGGATCGGTGGGCACGGATGTTGCCGCCACCGCAAGGGAGCTCCCTTCCGAGGACGTGTCGGTGTCGCTGCCGTCTCCACAGGTCCCCGTGGTGGAGCCCCCCTCGCCCTCCGTCTCACTGGTCATGTCGGAGTCCGTTGCATGGCCCTCCGGGGCCATGTGAGATGCAGCTCCCTCTTGCGCCGATGCCACTTCTCCTCCGCCTGATGATGCTAATGCACACATTCACAGTAAAACAAAGAAAATGGGGGGGGGGGTGGAAAACATAAAGACAAGTTGAGTGCATGCATTGCGGACACCGTTGGTGGAGAGGAAAGACACAGAAGCCCCCTGCACTACGCTGCGCACTTGGGGTACACTACTCATTCACTGGGACATGCCCTACAAGCCTATGGGCGACAACTGCCCACACTGTATACACTGGTCCATGAATCGCGTTACTAGGCACCCTACAGAGGTGGGGGCGGGGGCACAGGACCATACTTCACGGACGGGCCTATCCTACAGAAATCGCCTTGGCCTAGGGATACCCACAGCCCTCCTCCCCCACCCAGGCACCTCCACTGCGCGCAAAATAGCTCAATGTGCTGGTACTCACCCCTTTGTGTCTGCTGTGATGTCCTCAAGCGCCCATCTAAATCGGGGTAGGCCACCGCCAGGATCCGGGACATCAGGGGGGTCAAGGTACGACTGGCAACCCTCCTAGGTTGGGAGGCCAACCCCAGCAGAGCCTCCGCGGTCTTCCTGCTCCCGCGGCGGATGTCCTCCCACCTCTTGTGGCAGTGGGTGCCCCTTCTGGTGTGGACCCCCAGGGCCCGGACGTCCTTGGCGATGGCACGCCAAATGTCAATCTTCTGATGGGCGCTGACCTATGTGACATGTACAGGGGGGGAAGAGAAACATCATCACTTTTCTGCATGCTCGATGTGAGTGGCCCCCTCTCCCCAACCTTGCCATGTGGCACATGCTCTCATCTGTCGTGCCATGCATTCGTCATTCGCTGCCCTCCCCTCCATCGTACATCCTCCCCACTCAGCCCAGGCATTGGGCACTATGCATTGCCCCCCGTGTACTCACCTGTTGGCCCGTAGAGTAGCGCATACTGGGGGAGGACCCCGTCCACGAGCTTCTCCAACTCCTCGGAACTGAAGGCGGGGGCCCTTTCCCCAGTCGCAGCAGCCATTGTCACTTCCAGACCGAGGTCACAGCAGCACTTGCAGTATAGGTCCTCTCCTGTGGATGCTCAGGTCTCGTGTGATCAAGCCGAGAGAAAATGGCGGTTACGGCCGCGGCGGGGCGACAATGGAAGAAAGACACGTCATACTCACCTACAGACTCAACCGTGCCACTATACAGGAACTGTGTGCCCAGCTGGAGCCAGACCTGATGTCACCCATCCGCCAACCCACAGGGATTCCGCCTCTAGTGCAGGTGCTGTCAGTACTGCATTTTTTGGCAAGTGGATCATTTCAAACTACAGTGGCCATTTCATCTGGGATGTCTCAGCCTATGTTTTCAAAGGTGTTGTCCAGAGTGTTGTCTGCCCTGATGAAATACATGTAGAGCTACATCATTTTCCTGAGGTGGGTGACTTGCCTACAGTGAAGGGTGATTTCTATGCCCTTGGACACATTCCCAATATCATTGGTGCCATTGATGGTACCCATGTGGCTTTGGTTCCCCCAAAAGACGATGAGCAGGTGTACAGGAACCGTAAAAATTATCATTCGATGAATGTCCAGGTGGTCTGTTTGGCTGAACAGTACATCTCCCATTTAAATGCCAAGTTCCCAGGGTCAGTGCATGACGCGTACATCATGCGAAATAGCAGCATCCCTTATGTGATGGAACTGCTACAGAGACACCGTGTGTGGTTAATTGGTGACTCTGGTTACCCAAACCTGCCTTGGCTATTGACCCCAGTGAGGAATCCCAGGACCAGGGCAGAGGAACGGTACAATGAGGCCCATGGGCGTACTAGGAGGGTGATTGAGGGGACCTTCGGCCTCCAGAAGGCCAGGTTTAGGTGCCTGCATATGACTGGTGGATCCCTAATGTACTCACCAAGGAAGGTGTGTCATATCATCGTGGCCTGCTGCATGCTTCACAACCTGGCTTTGCGACGCCAGGTGCCTTTCCTGCAGGAGGATGGTCCAGATGGTGGTGTTGTGGCCGCTGTGGAGCCTGCGGAGAGTGAAGAGAAGGAAGACGAAGAGGACGACACAGACAACAGGGACAGAGTGATACTGCAGTATTTCCAGTGACACACAGGTAAGAATCTACTCCTGCATTGTATTATATCTGTAACTGTAGTGGCTTTCTACTGTCTGACCTTTCACCCCAATGTATGGTAACTCAGTTGTGTATATCACTTCCTATTTCAGTGATCTGATCCCCACGGAGTGCCCTCTGGTTTTTTTCCCCATGGACTACCGCTGTGTGACACTGGTATGTTGTCATCACAATGTAACTAGAAATGTTTTGTTGGTTATATCGAATACATTTGGTTTAAATAAATAGATAGCAGAATCCAGTTGGTTAATGTGCAATAATTGTGTTTATTGAAGTTTTAAAAAAGGTGTATAGTTCAAACAGGGTGATGATGGAGGCATGTCCATGGCAGTGTCCAGACTGTCGTTCCTACAGGTCCATTGTCCATATGCCTGTGGAAGGTGGAGCAGGGGCAGTTCAAGGTTGGACAGGGTAAACAAGTGGGACAGTGGGATGACATCTGGGGGTTTCCGTGCATGGCGGGGGTCTTGACATCCTACTCTCTCTTCTTCCTCGATCTCAGGCCTTTCTTGCGGGGTGGTTCTTGTTCTGCAGGGGGTGGGGTCCGGGAAGGCCGTTGCTGTTGTGTCGGGGCCTCCTGACCACTAGCGCCGGCGGAGGTGGTGGGCTGTTCTTCCTCCATGCTAGTGGCAGGGGCCCTTTGGGGGGCCACATGGTCCCGCAATGTGGTGACAATCTGGTTGAGTGCCACCACGATTGTACCCATTGCGGAACTGATGCTGCGCAGTTCTTCCTGGAACCCCATGTACTGGCCCTCCTGCATGGCCTGGATCTCCTGGAACCTGGCCAGGACCGTCGCCATCGTCTCTTGGGAGTGGTGGTACGCTCCCATGATGGTGGTGAGGGTCTCTTGGACAGTGGGTTCCCTAGGCCTGTCCTCCCTCTGTCGCACAGCAGCCCTCCCAGTTCCTCTTTGTTCCTGGGCCTCTGTCCCCTGGACGGTGTGCCCACTACCAGTGCCCCCAGGTCCCTGTTGTTGTTGGGGTTGTGGGTTACCCTGGGTGCCCTGTACTGGTAGACACACCGCTGCTTGACCTGTCCTGGAGACAGAAGCATGGGCCCGCTGGGTGGGTGCTGTGCTGGTGTTTCCTGAGGGGGGTAGGTCTGCTGTGGCCTGTGGCTGACTGAGGGTAACCGACTGTCCAGAGGTCCCCGATGGTCCGGGCTGGTCATCAGGTTCTAGGTCGACAGAGCTGCTGTCATCACTGGGGGCCTGTTCTGGGGGTAGGATGGACAAATCTGGACCCTCCTGGCCGGTGTGTTGGCGTTCGGGCCCTGCAGGGGTAAAAGAATATGGTTATTGCTTTTGTGTGTGCCGTGGCGTCCGATTTGTGGGTGCCCTTGTCCCCCAGTGCTTGCAGTCCCATGTGTGTGGAGTTGTGAGGGTGGTTTGTGGGGGGGATGGGTATGTGCAGTGGTCATGCTTAGGTGATGGGTGTACATGGTTTGTGTTGGCATTCAGGGGTTTGGGGTGGGTTGGGTGGGTTGTGCTGGTGAGACATTAACAGGGAGTATGTGTGCTGGGGGGTTAGCGGTGAGGGTGGGGGTGTGGGTTGGCATGCTGGTGGTTGGGGGGGTGAAGTAGTTGAGATTAGACTTACCAGAGTCCATTCCTCCGCCTACTCCAGCGAGGCCCTCAGGATGCAGGATGTTCAAGACCTCTTGCTCCCATGCTGTGAATTCGGGTGGAGTGGGTGGGGGTCCGCCGCCAGTCTTCTGCACAGCGATGTTGTGTCTTGACACCATCGACCGCACCTTCCCCCGTAGGTCGTTCCAGCGCTTTCGGATGTCTTCCCGATTTCTGGGATGCTGTCCCACAGCGTTGACCCTGTCGACAATCCTTTGCCATAGCTCCGCCTTCCTGGCTATTGTGGTGTGCTGCACCTGTGTGCCGAAGAGCTGGGGCTCTACCCTGATTATTTCCTCCACCATGACCCTGAGTTCTTGGTCCGTGAACCTGGGGTGTCTTTGGGGTGCCATGGGGTAGTGTGGATGAGGTGTGGGGTGGTGTTTGTGGGGATGAGTGTGGTGGTGTGTGGTGTTTTGTGCGTAGATGTGGTGTGGGTGATGATGTTGGGTTCCTGTCTTTGTTGTGGTTTGCGTTCCCTGTGCTCTCTCTCTGTGTATTGCGCCTTGTCTCTGAATTTCGATTTGTGGGGGTTTGTGGGTGATGTGGGTGTGTGTTTTATATGGTGATGGGTGTGTGGGTGTGGTGTGTGTATGTGTATCAGGTGTGTGTATTTCGAATTGTCCAATGTGGCTGTGTTTTGTAAATGTGTGTGTATTTTGAGCGCGGCGGTGTGTACCGCCAATGGGATACCGCGGTTGAAAGACCGCCGCGTGGATTCGTGGGTCGTAATGGCATGGGCGTGTTTGTGTTGGCGTGACGGTGGAGGTTTGGTCATCTCCAGTTTATCGCTGACCGCTGATGAGGCGGCCTTCAGTGGATGTCGGGTTTTTGGCGGTTTGGCAGTTGTGGGTCAGAATGATCGTGGCGGTTTACCGCGGCGGTATGATGGCGGTCTTCTGACCGGCGGTAAGAGCCTTTTACCGCCAGGGTCAGAATGACCCCCTTGGTCTTGTGAAGCAATTCTGTGATAGACACCCTCCTGAGTCTGTAGAAGTTGATGACCTCATTCTCCCTGCCGTCAATGACAGAGATGCACTGCCATAACACATGCTTCCTCCCCCTTCGCTGCCTACATGGTGGTGGTCTCCTTGTGGCTCTGAATTGCATGATCACAACCTCTGTGGCGCATTTGAGCTTGCCAAAGTGTTTTTTGATGTTCAAGTTTTTATACCACAGCCACTGTGTCATTTCCTACCCCAGGGTTACAGATGCATACATTTATTGGTGCATTTCTGGCTTTGCGTGCTGCATCCAAACAATGTGTCACACATTGCAAAACCCATAATTATCACTGTGTTGTATTTGCATATGATTTTGCAGGGGAATGCCTACATTGCATATTTGATTTGGGAGTGGGGTAGCTGCTTTAGGCACAGCTTTTTCTCAATGGAAGCCTTAAAAATGATGCATTTGGGCAAATGAGTCATCTCATAGGTATAGAGTACTGCTTGCGCCGCCGTTGGGTCAAAAGTTTTGGCTCAATGCTGGTGCAAGCCTCTATTACATATGCCCCATAGTCTGTTCAATTGAGCAAGTATTTTATTTTCCTGCTAATGTTGACAATTATGATGCAATCATATAGTGTGATCCTAAAAACATGTTCTAAGTAGCAGAAGAAAATGTATTATCCATTTCACACTGTAATATGCACTTGCCCTTTTCATTTAAAAAAGCAAAAAAATCTTTTAAAAAGGAAAACATTTTTCATAAAGGGCAGCTAATGCTCTTAAGTTGGTCTGAGCAGTAAGTGGTTCCACGAGGAAATGCCTTGCAGCATTGGGCCCAGTCACAAAGTATTTTTGACAGGTGCTATTTAGTGCCATTCATGGTAAGTTAAGGCCATGCATGATGCAAATATCTATTGCTGCCATATTATTAAAGCATTCATCTTGACATAGCATATCAATGGCGTTTCTGAATATTTATTATGTGTATTTTGTTGTAGAAGCAATGCATTCTTTTCTGTACAGCTGCATTTTTGTGCTGCAATATTGCAATGTGATGTTGTTGTGTTATTTTGTAGTTATAGTACATTCTTTTTTCTGTTTTGTTGTGTTGTGCCCTGTTATGTTTTAGTTGTGTTGCTATGTTTCTTTGTCTATGTCATTGTGTTATGTTCTGTTGTTTATTTTAGATATAGCAAAAAACACAACCACAGTTCCAGTCACAATATCCATATGCCTCTAAAGTACCCATGACAAGAAACCATTTTCCACCTTTTAAGGTGGTTTATAAAGTTGCCCTGCCTCTTCAACTAATCAAAACATGAATCTGTCCACAAGTGTCATAGAGACCATATCTTAAGTTACCATTTTTAGTACTCATTTTATTTGATACGGCCCATTGTGCTTAACAAACCAATCAAACAACAAAATAGCTAAATCTACCCTCATGTAATAAGTATAATTTAATAAAAGTGATAAAAATTGCCATCTTTTGCATGGCATTCTCCAAGATTTTGGCTTTCTGTTGCTGAACCCATTTTTGTTGGCCATAGAGTCTGTGCACTTAACACCTGCTAACTAGCGGTAAAGTGATTGAGCCCTCCCTTTCAAACATGTTAAAATTGGTATAAACCTGATTGTCACACTTAGGCCTTCATTACAACCCTGGCGGTAAATGCCGCTTACCGCCGTGCAGAAGACCGCCAACATACCGCTGCGGCCGCGGAATTCCGCTACAGCTATAACGACCCACAGCTCGGAATCCGCCATAATTCAGACACCCACACAAGTCCGCCACAACAAAGGTCAGTGATAATCTGGCGGTAACAAAACTTCCACCATCACGCCAACAGGAATACGCCCACACTATCACGACCCATGAATCCATGCAGCAGTATTTCAACCGCGGTATTCCATTGGCGGTACATACCGCCGCGCTCAAAATACACACACATTTGCAGAACACAACCACATTGGACAATTCAAAATACACACACCTGACACACATACACACACCACACCCACACACCCACAACACTATAAAACACACACCCGCATCATCCACAAACCCTTACTACCAGAATTCTGAAACCACGCCAGAGAGAGACACCACCATAAACAACACCAGCATCCACAGACACACAACACCATCACTTACACAACATCCATGCACCTCAAACAACCCACAACAACACATCCCCTCACACATCACAACACACACCACCTCACACATCACCCCCACCACATCATGGCACCTCAACAACACCCCAGGAGCTCAGGGTCATGGTGGAGGAAATCGTCCGGGTAGAGCCACAGCTATTCGATCACAGGTGCAGCACACTTCCATTGCAGGGAAGATGGAGCTATGGTGCAGAATTGTCGACAGGGTCAACACAGTGTGGAAAGCATCCAAGAACTAATGATGACATCAGGAAGAGGTGGAACGATCTACGGGGGAAGGTGCGTTCCATGGTCTCAAGACACCAGATTGCTGTACAGGGGACTGGCGGTGGGCCCCCACCTCCTCCCCCACAACTAACAACATGGGAGGAGCAGGTCTTGGCAATACTGCATCCTGAGGGCCTGCAGGAGTAGCAGGAGGACTGGACTCTGGTAAGTCAAATCTTTACTACCTCATCCCCCCACCCTACCTACATGCCATCACATACTCCCACCCTCACCCTCACCCCCATCACTCCAACACCTCACATATGCCCCACTATCACAACTCACCCATCCCAATACCAAGCCCTGCATGCAACACCAAAGCATGGACAACTATCACCAAAGCATGTCCACTACAGATACCCACACAGACCCCAAACCAAATATCACACAAGGACCAAGACAATAATGCAGGCACTGGAATACAGGGTCACTCACCCATTGCACACGATGACACACACAGATGCAATAATCATGCCTTCACACCCCTGCAGGACCCCAACCCAGCATCACCGGACAGCAGGTGCCAGACATATCCAGTCCCCCCACAGAAGAGACCCACAGTGATGACAGCAGCTCTGCACAACTGGATCAACATGATCAGCCCGACCCATCAGGGACCTCGGGACAGTCGGTTCCCCTGACACTGGCACAAGCCACCACAGACCCTCCCCCCTCAGGAAACACCAGCACAGCACCTACCCAGCGGGCCCATCCCTCTGTCCCCAGGACACATCGATCAGCAGTGTGTCCACCACTACAGGGAACCCAGGCAACCTCACCAACCCAAGAAAATCAGGGACCTGGGGGCAGTGGCAGTGGGCACACGGTTCAGGGGACAAAGGGTCAGGAAAACAGGGAAGCTGGGAGGACTGCTGTGCGACAGGGGGAGGACAGGCCCAGGGAACCGACACACCACAAGGCACTCTCCAACATCATGGGAGCTTGCAATCATTCCCAGGAGACGATTACAACGGTACTGGCCAAGTTTCAGGAGACCCAGCGGCTGCAGGAGGAACAGTATCTGGGGATCCGGGAGGACCTGAAGTCCATAAACAACACCCTGGTCACCATTGCAGGGGTGCTGCAAGACCTTGTCAACACCAGAAGGGACACTGTGGCACAACAAGGGGCCCCTGATACTAGCCTGAACGATGAACAGCCCTCCACCTCCACCACCACTAGCCACAGGAAGATGAAACCAGCACCCCACCCCCTGCAGATGGAGAACCAAACCGCAAACTGTCCCTGAGATCCAGCAACAAGACAGAGAACATTGCCAAGACCCCCTCCAGGAAATGAGACCCCCCTGAATATCACCCTTCTGTCCCACTATGTCACCCTGTCCATCCTTAAACTGCCACTGCTCCACTTCCTATGCCCCTTTGGACAATGCACCTGTGAAACAAATAGACTGGACTCTGCCATGGACATTCTTCCACCATCCCCCCAGCCCATTTTACAACCCCCTCCACTTATTTGCACAGAAATAAACACACTTCAATCACAAAACAATCTGGAGTCAGTCTGTGCTTTCACAAACGTGTAATTGCAATAACCATGGAATTGAGCAATGTCAATTTACTTGTGCACATACCGATGTAACACAGCTGTAGGGCTGGAGGAAATATCGGAGGGGGCACAAAGTGGAACCCACGTCTGTGAAATGGAAAGGCAAAGTGACAAGTCAGGGTCCATACACTGAGTGAAAATGACAGACGTATGCTAGCTCCAATAATAGTATGAGATATGGGAGGCAGTGACATCTTCTTACCTGTGTCTCACTGGAAGTATGGCATGATTATGTTGTTTCTGTGGTCGATATCCTCTTCTTCTGCCTCCTCTTCTTCACTGTCCACAGGCTCCACAGCTGCCACAAGACCACCATCTGGCCCATCCTCCTGCAGAAAAGGCACCTGGCATCGCAAAGCCAGGTTGTGCAGCATACAGCAGGCCACGATGATCTGGCACACCTTCTTTGGTGAGAAGTAGAGAAAACCACCTGTCATATGGAGGCACCGGAATCTGGCCTTCAGGAGGCCGAAGGTGCGTTCAATCACCCTCCTAGTTCGCCCATGTGCCTCATTGTAGCATTCCTCTGCCCTTGTCCTGGGATTTCTCACTGGGGTCAGCAGCCATGACAGGTTGGGGTAACCAGAGTCACCTGCAAATATGGAGGGACAACTGTTAGACAAACACTAACCCGTAGGCACAACCCCATACCCAGACACCTATTCACAATGCATAGGGTCCTTGTCCTCACCTCGGTGAGAGCACGGTGCCTCTGGAGTTGCTCCATCACATAAGGGATGCTGCTATTCCTCAAAATGTAAGCGTCATGCACTGAGCCAGGAAATTTGGCATTCACATGGGAGATGTACTGGTCTGCCAAACACACCATTTGCACATTCATAGAATGGTAGCTCTTCTGGTTTCTGTACATCTGTTCACTGCTGCGGGGGGTACCAATGCCACATGTGTCCCATCAATGGCACCAATGATGTTGGGGATATGCCCCAGGGCATAGAAGTCACCTTCACTGTGGGCAAATCCTCCACCTGAGGGAACACGATGTAGCTGCGCATGTGTTTCAGCAGGGCAGACAACACTCTGGACAACACGTTAGAGAACATTGGCTGGGACATCCCTGATGCAATGGCCACTGTTGTTTGAAAGGAACCACTTGCCAGGAAATGGAGTACTGACAGGACCTGCACTAGAGGGGGGATTCCTGTGGGATGGCGGATAGCTGACATCAGGTCTGGCTCCAACTGGGCACACAGTTCATGGATTGCTGCACGATCAAGTCTGTAAGTGACTGTGATTTGCACACATTTATTAATCCGCAATGTGCATGTAACTGTGTGTATTCAAGGCCTACATTGGTGTGACACAGTTAATATTAATGCCATGTGGCCCCCTGAAATGGCGGCTGCCTGACCTGTAAGGAGTGTCAAGGGGAAATGAGGTAACTGTGGTGGCGTTGTACACCGTCGCTGTGGGCAGTCGAAGACCACGGCACAATCCAGCATTGGTTAACATTGGACCCTATGGGTCCGAGGAGCCAATGATGATGTACGCCGGCGGTGACGGTACGCACCGCCGCGGACGTGACCGCCATTTTCTGCCTGTTCACTCACTTGATACCTGACCTTCAACAAGAGAGGACGTACACCGCAAGTGCTGCTGTGACCTGTGTCTGGAAGCGACGATGGCTCATGTGTCTTGGGAAAGTGCCCCTGCCTTCACTTCGGAGGAGTTGGAGAAACTAGTGGATGGGGTCCTCCCCCAGTACACACAACTGTACGGTCCTCCAGACAAACAGGTCAGTATGAGCATGTGAGCATGCTGCATGGGCAATGCCTGTTTGGAGTGGTGTGGATGGAAGATAAATGGGGGGGCTGAGGCCTGCATGTACGGACGATGAGTGTATGTGCGTTAGGGCAAGGGTGGGAACGTGGGCCAATGAGTATGACGGTCCGGATGGGTAATGATTTTCCTTTCCCCCTGTACTATTCCTCTAGGTCAGCGCCCACCAGAAGAAGGCTATTTGGTGTGCCATCGCCAAGGACGTCCAGACCCTGGGAGTCCACCACAGACGGAGCTCCCACTGCCGTAAAAGATGGGAGGACCTGCGCCGCTGGAGCAAGAAGACGGCGGAGGCCCAGCTGGAGATGGCCTCCCAATGTGGAAGGGGTGCCCGGAGCACCATGACCCCCCTGATGTTCCGGATCCTGGCTGTGGCGTATCCGGAGTTGGATGGGCGCTTGAGGGCATCACAGCAGCCACAAGGGGGTGAGTACACTCTCATTCAGCTGACACTGCACGCATTACGAGGTGTCTGGGTGGGGGAGGTAGGCAGTGGGTTCCCCTAGACCAGGGCGATCTTGGTAGGCAAGGTCCCTTGTGAGGCAGGCTCTGTGGCACCCCAACCCCACTAGTGGTTAGTGCCATCTACACCTAGTCAGGCTCCTGTGACTTCCAGGTGTGCAGCAATCGGGCTTAGGCCTTGTACCCCATGGGCATGTGATTAATCTAGGAAATATAAGTGCATGGTGCAGTGCAGAGGGCTGTTGTGTCTGTTGTGTCTGCCAACGATAGTGGTGTTGCATGCACTGAACATGTCTTTCTCCTGTCTTCCCCCCACTTTTTGTGGTCTCCCTGTTCTTGTGTGCAATAGCATCATCAGGCGGAGGAGCATTGGCACCAGAGTAGGAGGGAGCTGCATCCCACTTGGCCCTGGAGGGCGAAACAACGGAGTCTGAAGCCACCAGTGGGACGGAGGGTGAGGGGCGCTCCACGGCGGGGACAGGAGCAGAGACCAGCGACAGTGACTCCTCCTCTGATGGGAGCTCCCTTCTGGTGGCGGGCACCTCTGTGCCCACCGCATCAACAGATACAGCCGCCACCCCCCCCCCCTCCAGCACCGCCCTCCCAGCAGCCCCTCAGCGTGTGTCCCGTGCCCGCTCACCCAGGAGGGTGGGCATCTCCTTCGCCCCAGGCACCTCAGGCCCTGCCCCAGTCAGCCCTGCTGACCTCAGTGAGGAGGCTATTGACCTCCTGAGATCCCTCACTGTTGGGCAATCTACCATTGTGAATGCCATCCAGGGTGTTGAGAGGCATTTGCAACAAACAAATGCATACCTGGAGGGCATTCATTCTGGCCAGGCAGCCCAATAGAGAGCATTTCAGGCTCTGTCCTCAGCACTGATGGCAGCCATTGTCCCTGTGTCCAGCCTCCCCCCTCCAACTTCCTCCACCCAGACCCAATCCCCTGTACCTCAGCCTATCCCAAGCACACCATCAGACCACCATGCACACACATCAACACTCAAGAGTGGCTCAGGCAAACATAAGCACCACACATCTCACAGGCACTCACACAAGCATCATACCCATGCACACATACCAACATCCACTGCCTCCACTGTGTCCCACTCCTCCACGTCTCCCTCCTCCCTCCCAGTCTCATCTCCACTCACACATGCATGCAATACATCCTCAGCCACTACCTCCATCACCAGCACGCCCATCACCACACACCGCTCACGTGCACTCACCACCCCACTACCATTCACACATCCCCAGTGTCCTCTACCAGTGTGTCTGTGAGCCCTCCTCCCAAAGTACACAAACGCAGCCACACACCCACCCAACAACCATCCACCTCACAACAGCCTCCAGCCCATGCACCTTCACCCAAATTCAGCAGATGTACACCTCCTACAACCACTACCTCTACCTCCACTCCCAAACCCCCTCCATCTACCCGTCCCAGTGTGTCTAATAAACGTTTCCTGGCTAACATTGACCTCTTCCCTACACCTCCCCCCCTGTCCTTCCCCTAGGGCCAGGCTTTCCAGGGCCCTTCCCAGCAACTCAGCCACCACATCCCCAGGCACAGTGGTGCCAGTAACTGCGGGGTCATGGAGTGCGCCAACCATCAGGGCTGCCAGTGTGCCTCGGAGCGAGGGCAAGGACATTCCGCCACCTGCCAAGGTGAAAAAGGTACCCACATCCCAGAGGGAGAAGTCAAAAACACCTGCCACCAAGGGGTCAGGGAAAACGAAAGGGGATAGTGGCAAGACAGCTGCGCCACCATCAAAGGTGGGGAAGGGCCAAAAACTGAAGGGCAGGTCAGGAGAGGGCATGGTGGCACCGACTGAGGGACCAGTATCACACCTTCTGTCCACGTCAACGCCAGCCTGTACAGCGGAGAACACTGCCACCTGCACGGCCACCTGCACCGCCACAGACCCCTCCGTCAGCACCGCCGCCACAGACCCTGCAGCCAGCACCGCCGCCACAGACCCCGCCGCAAGCACCGCCGCGACTGACACCGCCGCAAGCACCGCCAGCAGCCCCGCAACGTCCTCAGACAGTGGCACCACCGCAGACATGGCTACCATCCCCAGTGGTCAGTCGTCTGAGGCTGGTGGTGAGTTCCAGGACCCTGGGCAGCTTCCATGAAGCATCACTGTCATCACAGTTGTCACCTGCATATGGAATGCGAAGCTGCAGCAGTGTGGGGTATGTCTCTGCCTCCATGGCGTATCATGCTACATGTACCTCGGCAATCTCGTGGCACACACACCCAGGTGAGTGTATTGTTCTGGCCACACTGCACGTGGAGCACTCTGGGCACCAAGCCCCCTCCAACACCAGTGGAGTATCACATCCACTACCTCAGTCCTTGGCAGGATGAAGTACTTTGGGCACCATGCCCCTTCCAGAACCAGTGGAGAAAGGCATCCACTACCTCAGTCCTTAGCAGGATGAGGCACTCTGGGCACCAACCTCCCTCCAGAACCAGTGGAGTATCACATCCACTACCTCAGTCCTTGGCAGGATGAAGCACTCCGGGCACCATGCCCTCTCCAGAACCAGTGGAGTATCACATCCACTACCTCAGTCCTTGGCAGGATGAAGCACTCTGGGCACCAAGCCCCCTCCAGATCCAGTGGAGACTGACATCCGCTTCCTCAGTCCTTGGCAGGATTAAGCACTCTGGGCACCAAGCTCCCTCCAGAACCAGTGGAGTATCACATTCACCACCTCAGTCCTCGGCAGGATGAAGCACACTGGGCACCATGCCCCCTCCAGAACCAGTGGAGAAAGGCATCCACTACCTCAGTCCTTGGCAGGATGAAGCACTCTGGGCACCAAGCCCCCTGCAGAACCAGTGGAGACTGACATCCACTTCCTCAGTCCTTGGCAGGATGAAGCACTCTGGGCACCATGTCCCCTCCAGAACCAGTGGAGAAAGGCATCCACTACCTCAGTCCTTGGCAGGATGAAGCACTCTGGGCACCAAGCCCCCTCCAGAACCAGTGGAGAGAAAGGCATCCACTACCTCAGTCCTTGGCAGGATGAAGCACTCAAGGCACGATGCCCTCTCCAGAACCAGTGGAGTATCACATCCACCACCTCAGTCCTTGGCAGGATGAAGCACTCTGGGCACCAAGCCCCCTCCAGAACCAGTGGAGAGAAAGGCATCCACTACCTCAGTCCTTGGCAAGATGAAGCACTCAAGGCACCATGCCCCCTCCAAAACCAGTGGAGACTGTTATCCACTTGAGAGACTGTAGGTTTGCACTCCCCAGGATGCAGCAGTGGGCAAACCACCCACTGGAAAGACTTGAGAGACTGTGGCTTTGCACTCCCCAGGATGCAGCAGTGGACAAACCACCCACTGGAAAGACTTGAGAGACTCTGGCTTTGCACTCCCCAGGATAAAGCAGTGGGCAAACCACCTACTGGAAAGACTTGAGAGACTGTGGCTTTGCACTCCCCAGGATAAAGCAATGGGCAAACCACCCACTGGAAAGACTTGAGAGACTGTGGCTTTGCACTCCCCAGGACCAAACTGTGGGCATGGAGCCCCCCTTGTGGAGCAGTGGCGTAGTGTGTTCATCAGGCTGAGGTGTGCCCTCTCCCCCTCCCCCTGAGGTGCCTGTATATTTTCTCTGTGATGCCCCTCCAGTGTTCTTTCCGTTTGGAGTCAGGTATCTAGTGTGGGCCTCACCCATGCATTTTGGGCCCAGTGGTCCACGGACAATGATTGGTGCACTACTTGTGTAGTTGTTGTACATAATTGTATATACTGGATTTTGCATTTTGATAATGATATTTCACATGATTACATTTGTTCAAATAATTTCCTTTTGTCCTTGCGTTCTTCCAGGGAGGTGGGGGGTGTATATGTAATGTTGCAGCATGTATTTCTGTGTATGGTGTTGTGGGTGAGGGTGGGGGTGTTGCGTGTTGCGTGTGTGTGTCACTCTCTTTTCCTTCCCCCCTCCCTTGTGTTGTGGGTGCAGTACTCACCGTGGTCGTCGCCGCCGTCGTTGGAGCTCCTGATAGAGGAACAGCAAGACCATCGCCGGCATTATCTGCAATTCGGGCTCCATGGCGTCCTGGTTCCTCGTGGGGTGTAGAGAGGTGAGTGTTTTCCCTTCTGTGTACTGTTTCCGCCGTATTTTTATTCGCATTGGTTCCACCCCGGAAAAGGTGGCGGATAGGCCTGTTGCGATAGGGTGGGCGGTACATTGTCTCCCGCCTGTCTGTTGGCGGTCTCCGCCGCGCTGTTTGTTTGTACCGCCGTGGCGGTCGGAGTGTCAAAGTGGCTGTCTATGTTGGGGGTTTCCGCCACGTCGTATTCCCATTTTTTTTCTGCCGGCCTGTTGCCGGTATTACCACTGCTTTAACACCGACCGCCAGGGTTGTAATGAGGGCCTTAATTTGCTTATAAGTCTCTATGGTTCCAGCTGTGCCCAGGGCCTGCAAATTAAAGGCTACGAGTGGGCTGCAGCACTTCTTGTGCCACCCCTTAAAATAGCAGTGTAAAACATGTCTCCAAGCGTGCCACTGCAGCCTGTGTGTGCAGTTGAAAACTGCAATTTTGACCTGGCAAAAGAAACATTTTGCCAGGCCTAAACCTTCCTATTCAGTACTTGCAACGGAATAACAGACACATTTGGCAAAATATGGCATGACCAGTAAACCCAGGACACATTTTCTAACAATATGCTTACTTTTGTGTACAATCAATTTGAAACCTCGACAGAGGCCAATCAAAAGACATTTGCATGAGATAATCTGCTGTCTTTCAAGACTACAAATTATAGGTATTTCGGTAATTTTCTTAAGAATGATTCGCATTTTATATTTTCAAGACAAATCACATAACTGTTTGGCATATTAAATCATTAGAAATTGCATAAACAAAGATAATTAATTAGACTCAAATTGCACATCTATTTTAGAAGACAATGCTTCAGCGAGGAAAGCAGCATTTCACTTGCATTAGTAGGTCATGGAAAGCAAGGTCTGAGCTTTGGGGATAAATATGCCACTTCATAATCCTATAACTCGGACTTCTGCTACTGAATAGGGGAGTTTGCACTTCTATAGTTAACCAATAATGTGTAGTCATTAACATGTGTCTACGTACATTGTCACCTTTGCAGTTTCACACAATGTCAATCAGTGTCAATAGTGTCTCAGTGTACTAGGGGCTGTTCAGAGGGTGAGAAGAAACTAATTTTGTACAGAGGTTATCGTGGGTTAGGGGCTGGTTAACAGTATACATCATCCATCAGAGACCCAAAATCTAAGAGAGTCCTGGAGAAGGCAAAGAATTCTAGTGGAGTATCAAGGGCAGAGGGAATTTATCACAGTGTGTTACAAAACATCCATCAAAACTAAAACTGTTTGTGGAGCCACAACACCATGATAACATTGTAGACCGTGCCTGCTACTAGATTGTTTTATTTTTTATATGCTAATAGTTACAACTTCAAGCAAGCAATGGACAAGCATGGAACAACATCATGGTCTATGCTGTGTAGGAAATTCAGGTAATATTTTTCTATATACAGATGCAGTGGCGGCTGCTACCAGGCATGGCTGGCATGGCATGGCATGGCGGGTGGCACAGCACACGGTGCCGGGTGGGGGGGGGGCCTAAAGGGGGAACTCCATTGCTCAGCTGTCTTTTCTTTTAAACCAAGGTTTGTAAAAGTCCCTGTGTATGCACACATACATAAAATAACGCCCAAACGAGTGTTGGAAATGGAAACTAAACTGAATCTATCCCTATGCTCAAAGGTGCACTTTTATGCTCAGATAAATGATTTCAGTATGTAGAATGTGCACTTCAATTGCACTTAAATTGCCGCACTTTACTTGTTTGATGTGGGCATAACTACTAAAGAACGTTTATATTTTTCTGCTATATTTCATAAACACTAACAAATTAAGGGAGGATCCATAAGAGACACGTGTTTTAAATAAGAATCTCCCCAGGGGAAGGAGAACGTTTGTTTTGTAACTTGTGACGAACATGGTAAACAAGACTTTTAATCTCAGAATCGTCTCTTTATTCGAAATATCATGTTAACCAATCGCCTCACATATTTCAAACATGATTCCAAAATATCGCTTGTTGACAACCTTTTCCCTAAAACATAATCATTTATGATTTATAATACTGCACAAAAGCACACGATCTGACAGAGTCATAACAAAATACGCCATTAATGTCAGATGGAGTGAAATCAAGGAACATTGAAATTCTCAGCAACTGAAAAACGCAACAAATGCCACCGCACTACAAGAAACGTTTGGAAGATGATATGCAAAGTGGTTGAGACGTGCAATGCAACTTAAATCGACTGTTAGGATATTATGGTCTCTGAAGTACTAATTCGGGTGGGGTCACTGGCAATGTTTCGAAAACGGTCGTCTTCAATTTGCCAAAGCAATGATGAGGTAAGATTTATAATTTACAAAGACCACGTGCTTGCCAAATTTCCAACCTCTGCATACGAAAATGGAACTGATTCCCTTGATTAGCATATGGTTTATGGCCCTGCACTCCAAACACACTGTCAGCACGGCTGTATGGCGACCACATGTGTGTTTTTACAGGTAGTGCTGTAAAATGTCTACAGTTTCCTTTCAGTTCAATTCATTGTTTTCCTGGAGGAGATTTATGTGCAATAATAAAAGTGCAGAGTGCTTTATGAAGCGTGTAAGCATTTTGAAATAGAGTGGCTAACATTACTGTAGTGTCCTCTATACAAAGACGATGGACTGCTTAGAGTCAGGTATTTCCAATAATCTATACTATATGATTGGTTCCCTCGCAGTTACATATGTTCCTCCACTTCTGTGGGAGCCTGCACCCACTTCTGACGTCCCTGCCTGTGGTATGCTAGGTGTGCCCTGCTCCCTTTTTACTTTCTGACCTGTCTCTGGAGAGGAAGTGATGTCCTGTGTACTGGATGAGGAACTGGGAGGATTCTGTTCTGCTGGGTCCTAGTTTTCTTATAACATCTCACCCTTTCCTAGAGAAAAAGGTGAATCCTTGAAACATTTTCCTCTTCTGAAAGAAAGACCACCCAACATTTCTCCTCCTCTTTATTGATGTTTTTCCATGCATTTGCTCATTTGAGCTTAGAGTTAGCTGAGTCAGTCAATCTGCTCTTGTAGCTGAGATTGGCGTGAATGTCATGTTTTTGTGTGGTGCCAACTGACATAGTACATTGAAGCCACTAACTGGCAACTGAACCAAGTTATTGGATTACAGTATGCTTTTCTCTAAATATAGGAGGTTCTTTATGTTTAATGTAATTTTGGTGAGTGCCTGCAGTGATGTTTTCTTGGCATTGATGTGACTGACATTGTTCCGGTGATTGTCATTACGTGCCTGTCTTCAGTTAATGATTCGATTAATGTAATGAAATATGCTGATGTGCGCTTTGTGTCTTTGGGTAGTTTCCTGGGTGTAGCACTTTGACTAGGGTCAGGTGGTCCTCAACCAAAAGCATAGCTGGAGACTTGTGAACTTTGCTTAGATCTGACAAATGGATGCTCTTTCTCATCCCGGTCTGAAAATTGTTGACTTTGTTGATGCATGTTTCTTGCTCTATGTTTCAGAGTTGTTCATGGGATTGACTGCTCATCTCAGTTTTCTCCCCTTTGTGGTGTCCTTATCGGAATATGTCATCTTTAACACACATCATTTAACATGCAGAATCTTTAGCACACAGTTTTCATCATGCAGGCAAATACCACACTACTATTTTCAAGTACCTTTGCAACACAGTACTTTGTTACGCATCAACTGTTTAAAAACAAATTACATTATTATATATATATATATACACACACACACACCTACATATATATATGTATATTTATATATATATATATATATATATATATATATATACATATACATATGTGTATACATATATATACATGTATAAGGTCTTTTACGACTGTAACGTCCGTAGAACCTTTGCTTTTTCAGTAAATTTCTAAGGATTTTTAAAGTTCCTAACTATAAGTGAATTTCTAAGTTTTTTTTTTATATCTGTTAGAATTATGGAGCAGGAGAGGGCCAAATTACGTGACTGGGCTGAATAGATTATGCAAAAAGTAAATACAATTTATGTGGCATAATAATGCACATTGTCAAATAATATTAGTTAATTAAATCATTATTTTTAAACTTGGGAGCAGTGTATGGGCATAGGTTGCACCTCATTAGTACCAGTTTAACACCCAAATACATCAATAAGCAACGGAAAGGTCACCAGTCCAGCTTTCCAAAGGGCCTTGCACGCAGCAACATGTTTCGCTGCATTGTTAATAACTTTTTAGGTATTTGAGTTGGAAATAACATTTTATGTGAATTATGTGGCAGATGATGGATTACGTGGGAAATACAGCAAAATAGTAATCAGGCAAAAATCACTGTTGCTGCTCAGTTGCATAATTCCAGTTGCCCTCACTGTAACATTACTTTAACCTTAAGTTTTTTTAACTGATTTTCATCGACAAATGATTCAGAGAAAAAAACTACATAAAAATATTAAATTACACAACTTAAATTATTTTGAAAACAAAAATAGCATTTTTCTAATGGTTTTTGGATTTAACGATCCGTTGAGATTCCAACCCATCCATACCACCTGTTCCTACCTCTGTGGGCATTTGCAGATCTGGTGTGATTTTTAACAACACTCACAAACATAAATAGACACTATAAACATGATGTTTGAGGTAAGTGATTTTGTAAAATAAATTAAAACTGATATTCCAATAAGCAGTTCGAACTTCCACAGTTGTTTTAATATATATTTCCAGTGAAATTGTGGTACCACCAGGAGCCCACCGGATCCGCAATTTCCATGTGACACAGCAGAAAATACTTTACAGTGGTTAAAACACCTGTCATTCTCTTCTACATGAAGTTCCTCTCCATTCTTTCTTCCTTGGTTGTGTCTCTTCATTCTTCACACCTGTGCTGCACAGGAGGAACTCCGTTTTGCTCTTTGTTATTTTCTTAGACAATTTCCACAATGACATCAGAAGAAAGAGACCAGGAGGAAAACAGCAGAGAGAGCCAGAAGATGAAGATCAACTGCCCCAGAAATAAAATCCATTGCTTGGAGTTTTTTCTCATACCTTATTGAGAAAGGTTGTCAAATGCAAACTTTGCAGCAAAGAACTGTCCAGAAAGGCTAGTAGGAAATACTAGTATGGTACCAGTAGCATGGTGAAGCACCTAAGAACCATTCACGTCAGTCCCCTGGAGAGAGCAGAAATAGAGATGGATGCAAAGTAGGCATCAGTGTTGTCCGCTGCACCATAGATTGCTGCTGGCGACCCTGTTTCTGCAGCTGTTACAGCTAACATTACACAGATGCCAAAAATTGCATCCTCTCACACAGTGTGCAATAAAATTATTTCTGTTGGTGAGCAGTTCATGTTAGCATTTGTGCAGGCTGTCATTACCCACAAGTGCTATTTTGTAAGACTGTTTGTACACATTCTGTGCATTTTTCTAGTTCATTTGTTATAGTTCCAATTTTTTTAAAGAAAGCAAGAAAGCATTAAAAAAGTTTCCAAAAACACCAAAAAGTTACAAAACACAATACATTCAAAAAACACATAAAGGATCTTTTTAGAACCACCTACTTTGAATTAAAGAAAGAGAACATATATGATATGTTTGAGGATGTATGAATACTTGTTGCCATGTGTCTACATATATGTCACTATAAGTGGGAGTGGGATTGGGAGTGTTTCTATGGGTAACTCAGTGGTTGTGTGAGTGGCTCTGTTAGTCTGTTCGTGCTGCAATACTTGTTTTGTGGGCCTGTGAGTGGGTGAGTGTGTGAATGGATGTTTGAGTGTCTAGGTGGGTGTGTGGTTGTCTCAGCAGATGCAGTAGTGGCTTTCTGAGTGTGAGCAAATGTGTGAGTGTGTGAATCAGTATGTCAGTTGGTGTGAGTTTATGAATGGGTCTGTGAGTGGGTTTGTGAGTGTGTGAATAGGTTTGTGAATAGGTATGTGAGATGTTTTGTGGGTCTATGAGTGAGTGTGTCAGTGTCTGTATGGGTGTGTTAGTGGGTGTGTGAGTGGCTGTATGGGCCTGCTAGTGGGCATGTGGATTGTTGTGTGGGTGTGTGAGTGGCTGTATGGATATGTAGATGGGTGTGTCAGTGCCTGCAAGTGTCTGTGAGTGGTTGTGTCGGTCTGTGAGTGGGTGTGTGAGTGGTTATGGGGTGTGTGTGTGTGAATGCATGTATGAGTGGGTGTGTGAGTGGTTTTGTGGGTCTGTGAGTGGATAAGACTGGCTGTATGAGTGTGTTAATGGGTGTGTGAGTGGCTGTACGGGTCTGTGAATGAATGTGTGATTAGTTGTGTGGGGTTGTCAGTGGGTGTGTGAGGTGTATGCTTGTGTGAATGGGTGTCTGCGTATGCTTGTGTGAATCGGTGTCTGAGTGCCTGTGTGAGTCTGTGAGTGGCTGTGTGAGTGGTTGTGTGGGTCTATGACTGGATGTGTGAGTAGTTTTGTGGGTGTGTGAGTGGTTGTATGGGTCTGTGAGTGTGTATGTGTGAGTGGTTGCATCATTTTGTGAGTGGGTGTGTGAGTGAGTGAATAGGTGTGTGAGTGGGTGTGTGAGTGGTTTTGTGGAAATGTGAGTGACTGTATGGCCGTGTGAATGGCTGTTTCAGTGTTTTTTTGGGTTTGCAAATGGGTGTGTGAGGGATCTTGTTGGTGTGCAAGTTGCTGTATGTGTGTGTAAGTGGGTCTTTGAATGACTGTGTGGGTATGTAAAAAGTAAGTGTCTATATAGGTGTATGAGTGGTGTATGGGAGTGTAAGTGGATGTCTGGCTGTGTAAGTGAGTGTATGTTTTCATAAATAGTAGTCTGGAACACACTCACAATGTAAACTAATATACAGCAAGACTGGAAGAACTAATTCGTAAATCATGTCACTCCAATAGATGGTGTCATTTAGCTGTATAAAAAAACAAATATGAATTTGTATTGCAATGTAGAAAATTATAAAATAAAATTAGGATGCTTAACAATGCATAACTTCATAATAGCAACAAATCACTACACATTTCCCATGCTGTAATGGTATGTTATAATAAAACTAAACCCCAGATTTATACTTTTTCAAGCAAAACTACGCTAACGCAGTTTTGTGTCAAAAAGTATAGCGATGGCTTGAGCCATTCCACAGAGCCAGCTGGGCACCATATTTAAGGAATGGTGCAAGCCAGCGTTAAGGGTGGGCTAACGTCAGTGAAAATTACGTTAGCTGGGTGGCGGTATGGGGGAAGAGGGTTTTGCACTGAAAAATGATGTTAAGCTGGTTAGAGTACTAAAAATGACTCTAACCAGTCTAGCGTCATTTCTGACAGCAAAACCTACCATACCACATGACTCCTGTTTTAGAAAAGACCACCCCAAAGGCCAGCACAGGGGACAAGGGTCCCCTGGGCATGACCATTGCACCCAGTGCCATGTAGGGGGGCCCATTTCAGGACCCCAATGGCACTTAAAAACAAAGAAAAATACTTACCTCTACTTATCTGGGATGGGGTTCCCCATCCTCAGGTGTCCCTCTGGTGTGGCGCCTGGGGAGGGCACCTGTGGACTTATTCCTGCCCTGACCCAGGTGTTAAATAATGGCCCTAAGCAAGCGTAGCACCATTATTTAGGCCCGCCTCCCTCCCGTGCACCATTTTTGCACAGGAGGATAAATAAGGCGCCTAGGCTTTAGAGTGATTTTTTGGACGGGAATGCCTTCCTTGCATCTCATTGGCGCAAGTTAGGTTCACAAATCCAAAAATTACTTTAACTTCAATATTTTGATGTTAGACTAGTCAAAATATAAATTAAGTTTGCGCTGAATTAGCGTTAAAAAAATTACGCTAACTCAGCGCAAACAAAGTATAAATCCGGGCCTAAGCTTTTAATTTTTAATTTTTTACTTTCCTCTGCTTTTATAATTATACACATAAATAATGTACTGTATAAAGAATCATCCATGAACAATGAGGAAAAACAATCATATAAAATATTGATGGCAAAAGTGATGTATATTTTAGATGAAATAGATTTTGTCCTGCTTTAAAGTTAGTAATGTCAGTTTAAATTTACTACCATCTGCTCTTCATCATTGTAGCATTAAAATGACATACTTTCTACTTCTTTGTACATGTAAAGTTGACACATCTGTTTGACAATTTGGACATACATTAGTTTGTGTAGCTTTTCTCACTACTCTCTGAAAAGTCACACTATTTGTATCTGAATATGTGAAATAAATAAAATGTTCTGATTCTTTTTCTGTATTTGATGTGTATGAGCAATCTTCACATTCATCAATCAATCAATCAATCAATCAATCTACCAGTATTTGTTGAGCATGGTTTATCACTCCGAGGGGTATCCAGGCACTGGGGTGTGATGCTGTGTACTGGCAACCTCTCATCGAAGAGGCAGTACTTGAGCTTTTTCCTAAAGTCAGGGAGGGAGTGTGTGGTTCGAAGGTGGAGGTTGCTCCAAACTTTGGCAGTGATATAGGAGAAGGAGCAGCCTCCACAGTGAGTCTGGTTGATGTGTGAGACGTGTGAGGGTGAAGGAGGTTGATTGGAGTTTTCTGGCTAGTTGGTGGAAAGGTCAGTCAGTGGTTAATGCGTTTGGGTCCGATGTTCTGGAGGACTTGAAGGTGAGGGTCAGGACCTTGAATTGACATCTCTTGTGTACTGGCAACCAGTGTACACTTCTGAGGTGAGGGGTGATGCTGGTGCATTTAGGAAGATCTAGGATGAGTCTTGCTGCAGAGTTCTGCATAGTTTAGAGGCAGTTGATGAGTTGGGTGGTGGTTCCGACATAGAGTGCGTTCCTGAAGGCACGTCTCCTGCTGATTAGGGCTTGGGTTACCATTCTTTGGCTGTTGACGGGGGTCTGTCTGAAAATCTTTTGTAGCATGCAGAGGAGGAGGAAACAGGAGCAGCAACTTTGTTTAGCTTTCACTTGAAGGTCAGTTTGCTGTTGATGATGATGCGCAGGTTGCGGGCGTAGCCCTTCATGGTATGGGGTTTGTCCTACAGTGACAGGCCACCACGTGTCATCCCAGGGAGATGTGTTGTTTATGAAAAAGATCACTTCTATCTTGTCTGTGTTCAGTTTCAGGCAGTTGGTTCTCATGGCATTGCAGAAGTTGGCTTTCTGGGTGGCGTGGGCTTCCAAGAGTGAAAGGATGAGTTGTGTATTGTCAGCCTCTGAGATGATTTTGAGTCAGTGGTTGCAGATGATGTCTGCTAGTGGCTTCATGTAGATGTTGAAGATGGGTGGGGCTGAGTGAGGATCCCTGGGGAATGCCGCAGATTATGTTTTTGTGTTCTGAGGTAAAAGGAGGTAGGCAGATTCTTTGGGTGAATCCTGTGAGGAAGGATGGACCCTTTTGAGTGGATCCATTGTTCCAAATTTTGAGGTGGTGTGGCCTAGTTTTCAGGGTGTGGAGGGATTTGGTGTTGTAAACTGCTGAGAGGTTGAGGAGGTTTAGGGCTACTTTTTCTCAGTGGTCGAGGACGTTTCTGATGTTGTCTGTTGCAGCAATCAAGGTGGTCTTGGTGCTGTGGTTGTCATGAAAACCTGATTAAGAGGTGTCCAGAAATTTATGTTCTTCTAGGTGTTTGGAGAGTTGTCTATTGATGGCTCTTTCCAGGACTTTGGCGGGGAAGTGTAGCAGCTAAATTGGGCCATTAGTTATTGAGTTTGCTGGGTTCAGTGGACAGGTTCCCCAGGAACAGTTTTACTTCTGCATGCTTCCAGGTGTTTGGGTATGGTGGCCATTGAGATGGAGGCATTGGGATGGGGTGAGGGTACTGCTGATCTCTCTCTGTCCCAGGTCTCTATCTGTCCTAGGCTGAAGATGTAGCATGGGCAGGGGTCAATGGGTATCTGTAATGTGTCTCAACCATGATGGCTGATTTTTTCTGATCATGATGCCATGAGTAACTAAGTCCAAATAATTCATTAACCGGTATCTCCTCTTCTTCTAAAACAGCAAACAAACCACCGTTAAAAACTCCTGTGCATCCTCTTGCATATTTTGAGTAAACTGCACAGATCCACTACATATATCTACAGTGTCTTCAATTACTGAAGCAGAATGTATTTTAGTTCTCTTACTATGCAGATGGTTCAACAAACACACAGTATAGAACACAATACATTCTGTTGCTTCTATTGAATTGCATCAACAACACAAGGTAAATCAAACAGTACGTTTACCACAATGTTAGCAAAGCAGTTCACACCAGAGGAGTTTGGCAATTGATAACCCAAAATGTCGCCCTCATTTAAATTTTTTTTGTTTCTTAACAATGTCCTTCTTCTCTTTTATTTTCTTCCATGCAACACCATCACTAGACTGCTTTGAAACTTTAGGCTTTGGACAGATGGAGCATTTCTCAAAAATTGGATACTGTCCTAAAAGAGGACCATAAGAACTTCTTAATCGGTTGTGTTCTTTAACACACTTAAGTCTGTCTGTATTTACTCTGCTTTCATCAAATGCAACTAGATACAAACCAGACAATGTCCTGACTCAAGACAAAGCTACATAGGACATACCTTCTTTAAACACAGTACTACGAATATTAATTAAATGCTCCATCTAAACTTACACCTTGTGATTTATGAATAATGATAGTATATGCTAGAGAAGTTGGAAACTGTTTCAATTGAACATATAAATCCTTCCCAAGCAACAAACGTACATTAAATTGTCCAATTTGCTTTGTGTTGTCAATCTGATCAAATATAATCAGAAGGTATTCCACCTCATTCCTGTTAGGAATAAAATACAATCTACAACTTCTTCCAGAGCACCATAAATCAAACCATTTTCAACAAATCACCCTACAGTTTTTGCATAAACAAACATTTATCCAATCATGGAGTATGTGAAACAGATTTTTCAAATGAATCCAGTTTTGCTTGTAACTTTTTATTTAGCAATACTGTACAGTGACACCCTGGTGTTCCATTTTATCTATTGCCTTTAGTTACAGAATGTATTCGTTCTCCAATTACAGCAATTGATTGTTGAAAGATACACACTCCTCCACTGCAAGCATTAGCCACATAATATGTTTACTTTCTTGTATAAAACTGAACATTACATATACTGCTGTCTTCATTGTTGGATAAAGTTTCTTACGAAAAACTACTTTCTCTAACATGCTTTCCCTCTTTTGAAAGAACACCTACTCTAATATCTATCAAAATACTACCATATTCAAAGTCATATGCTTGTTGCAGATTCCTAATTCATTCTAAGTATTGAAATTTTAAGCAAATATTCACATTCCATATGCTTTTCAAAAAATTTCATGATTCATTGTGGAGCAGTGCTTTGTACGCAGGCTAACTCTTCACAGGTGTAAGTTGCAGTAGCTCTTCTAAACCAATCCAATGTTTTCTTCCAAATAGGATATCTTAATCCATTCTCAGAACCTCTAGCACTCTCAAATGCACAAAGGCAAGCATTACGTATGAGACCATACTCACTTCATTGATGATTAGAAGTTTCAACTTTTAATACTTGTGACACTTCATGACAAGCTTCACTGGATAACTTTTGGTATGGTATTCCAATTTGTTGTTATGTCAGGATCAAAAGTCAATGTAAAGTAATATCTTTGACAGTAAGTGCTGTAACCACACACAATAAATTACAGGCTGTAACCTTCTGTACAAAAGTAGTAAGAACTTGTATTAAGAAGCGTTTACCAGCACCAGCTTGACCATTGACAGACAGCAGTATATGCGTAAATGTTGAGCATGTACACTCTTACTTGTCATGAAGCAATCCATGTTCAACTGTAGTTTTCATTTCCATGTATATTTCCATTGGCTTATCACTTAGTTGTCCATATGAATCTGTCAAGTCAATTGTTTCTTGTCTTGCTTGTTCCATTGCAGTCTCCACCTCATTAATTGCAATAGCAGCCTAATTTTCATTTACTGGGTGTCCAAGTTGATCCTACCTTTGAGGCCTCAAACTTTGGTGGCTGCTTTGTGAACTCTCCTTAGCTACCTCACCAGCAATTGTATCTTCCTGTTCAAATTCATTGTTTAACATTTTCAAATAGTTTGGGAATACCGAGAACTCAATGCCATCCTTTGCAGCATTGAAAGAGACTTCATAGCAGTCAAACTCACCTAGTATTTCTGATTCAGAACACCACAGTTTAAACAGTAGAGTAATTGCTAGAAAATATCTTTGTTCTGCAATCTGCCAATTCAGTTTACTATTGTTAATTAGATTGCCTTTGATTTGTCGCACCAAACACCAATTGCAAACAACTACTGCAAATTTTCCTACATCTGTATTTTCTGTCACATTGTTTCTATATGTTTAGTACTGGAATAATTCATAGAGAAAAACATTTACAAGATGTTCACTTGTTTTTAGATAGATAGGGCCTGATTACAACTTTGGAGGACGGAGTTAAACCGTCCCAAAAGTGACGGATATACCACCTACCGTATTACGAGTTCCATAGGATATAATGGACTCGTAATACGGTAGGTGGTATATCCGCCACTTTAGGGACGGTTTAACACCGTCCTCCAAAGTTGTAATCAGGCCCATAGTGTCCAACATGTTTCTTTTTACATCTGAATGAAGATTTGGCCTTTTTTCTAGGTAAAAATGAATGCGTAGACTCATCACAGCATGGCTTTAGCAACAACCACAGCACAGAGTCTGCATTATTATCAACCTCTGACTACTTTTGGTATATTGTGGATCAGGGCAATGCTGTCTTTCTCATAATGTTAGACCCGTCTGCAGCCTTTGACACCATCTCACCATATTTAGTAGTGAGTAGACTTCAGCAGGCAGGACTAAAGTGCAGGGCTCTGCAACTGCTGGAATCCTTTTGTAGGAATAGGATGAATATCATCAGTTCTGGGGACTTTTCGGCTGCAATGCGGGGTGCAACAAGGCTCGTTCCTCCGTCCAACTCTGTTCAACCTGTATGTGACCCCCTGGCACAATTGAGAGAGTCTTGGGGCTTTCAGGAGGCTCATATGTTGATTGGTAAGGAGAGGATAAAGGTGGCTGAAAGAGGTAGGTCCTGTATGGTAGAGATTAGCAGCTGGATGAAACAAAATTGTTTTAAGATAACTCTGGGTGGAGTTTGCAGACTTCCACATAATGTAATACCTTCAAAGTGACCAGAAGACTCTGCTGCGCGGCAGAGTGCATTCGATTTTGCCGTTTAGCTCTGAGTGGTTGTCCCACACAATAAAATCTACCCAAAAGGCCCCATACGCAGCACAAGAGGGCAATGCTTCTTTTCTGCTCCTCAAGTAGATTTTATACTCAAGCAGTAGCTTCCTCAATGCGAACAGGAAGTTCCTCAATACAAGCTGTGGTGACCATTTTTGAGCGCCTGTGTTGAGAAATGGTTTCCTCGCTCGCCATCACCAACTTAAAGTTGGCAAGCGCAAAGGTGGAAGAAAATCTGCTCCCCTATGCTGCACAGTTTTTTGCAACTCAGTGCTCTAAGCAGAGCGTGGACTGAGAAAAAATCGGCAAACTCCGCAAGAGGAGTTGGGTTCATAGCAGACCCCTACCTAAGATGAATAGCGATCAAACAGAGATTCTGTTCTTTGGGTCCTGTAGCTCCATTTGGAATAGTAGTTGGTGGCCAGCACGGTTGCGGCCCTTTACCCACTCCTGTGAAGGAAGCAAATAACCTAGGAATGTTTTTTTACCAGGAACTGAGCTTTGAGGGTCAGGTTAGTAAGACAGTGAAGACATATCACTGGGTACTTATGTTAAAGATCCTGCAGTTCATTCCAGCAGAGCTTAGGGTTCTGGTAGTTTTGGCGCTTATCATCTTGTGTCTGGATTATTGCAATGCCCTTTATCTAAATGCTGCTCAATACTCTCTCGACAAGCTGCAAATTGATCCAAAATGGGGAAGCGCATTTGATTCTCGGGCTCCTGAAGAGCCACCAGGTGAAAGAGGGTTTGAGGTCCTTCCTTTGGGTTCCGATTAGGAAATGGATTAGCTTTAAAGCAGAATGCCTGGTGCATATGGCATTGCATTAGTCCAGCTTACAATATGTGAGGACTTTTTTTTCTTGGTAAGCCCCCAGCAGAGTCTTGAGATCAATAAGGAACAAGAAGGAAAATACCCCCAGATTTAGGAGGGCCAATGGGGGGAGCATTTTCAGCGGCAGCAGCCAGACTTTGGATCATGCTACCACCAGTCATCAGAAGAATTGGTTCTCATCTGGAATTTTGTAGGGCAGTCAAAATCTGTCTATTCATGGCAGATTAGGAGGTTCTGGGGAAGAACTGCTTCATTGCGCTGAGAGATTTTTTTGTTTGTTTTGCAACTCTTTATTACAGAAATTCAATAATACATACAGAAACTGCTCAGAGTAAAGGACATTTTAAAGGATATTACGAGGTCTATCATGGCGGCCAAACGTAACAGCCAGAACACATTTTTAATACATGAAAGACCAGCACGCTAGGTTGACAATTGTCCATTCCTGGAAAGAGGAAAATAATGCTCAGGACAGGGAAAAATGAGGGGAGAAAGAGATAGAGGGGAGAAGAGGAGGGGGGTCCTAAGTCAGGGAGGTGTGGCAGGGAAGCATAGTACTGTCGCAGACAGGGGAGAAACGTAAACTGTCTCTTAAGACATGTCGCCCCGTGTTCCGACATAGCGGGTGTACTAACCGATCTCAACCTGATCGTGGTTCATATGCCCGGTAGAGCAAGAGATATAGTTGTGATTTCCTACATCCAATTACAGTGCATCCCCTGTATGTGGTTCTACAAGCAGGCCATCCATCTTGGCTGGCAGTGTAGGTGCTAGGTGTTGGCCTTCAGGGTAGAGCTTAAGGGGAGGTCGCCAGTCCGTGAAAGGTGTAGTCCTCAACAATATGTGTCAGTTGGCCATATCTTCTTGCTGGCAAGAGGGGGGTGTTTGTCCACAACGAGGCTAAGGGAGGGCCTTTGGAGAGTGGAGAAAAGTAGGTGATAGAAAGAGAAGATAAGAGGGAGAAGAGAGAAAAAGAGTAAAGAAAAGAAGGAGCAAAAGAGGGAGTGGGAAAGAGGTAAGGGGGGAGAAAGGAGAGGAGATGGGGTAAAGGGCAGACAAACGTGGAGGACACTATCGCAAGTCAAGGGGTAGGGGGAGATGCAGCGAGGTTGTGGCCGAGGGTCCATAGTACTTCGCGTGGGTCAGGTGGCGAGGGAGATAGACAAGGAAGGAGTTATGATGCCTCCACTAGGAAGGGGGCCCACACCTGAATGAATAAGGCTGCCTGATCCTGTAGATTGTGGATAACCCGTTCATGGGTGGCTATTTTTATCATAGTTGTCATCCAATCTTCTGGGGTTGGGAATACCGTTGATCTCCAGTGTCAGAGGATGCAAATCTTAGCTGTCGCAAGTGCCACATGTAGCAGTTATTGTTGCAGGTGAGAAAGAGTGGAGAATGGGTCCAGATCATGTAGGAGAATGGTCGAAGGGAAGAGTGGTGGTTGAAGTGGCATGAGTCTTTGAAGGTGGAGCTCACCGCTTCCCATAGGGGCAGGACTGAGGGACATTCACACAGAATATGGAGCAGGTCCCAACGGGTCTCTGGACATCTCCAGCATTTCGCATGTGGTAGTAGTCCAGCTCTGTGCAGTTTCAGGGGGGTCCAGTACCAGTCATGTAATACCTTGAAGAGATAGAATTTCAATCGGGCTCCTCTCGTTCCCCTTTCTATGGCACACAGTATGTCTGTCCGATCTTCCACTGAATAGTCCACCTGTAGATGGACTTGTCATTTAGAGTGTAGCATTTCAAGGAGGGGTTGCGAATGAAGGTGACTCGTTATGACATCGTATAGGCCTGCCAATACTCCTTTGTGGCGACCCTATGTGTTTAAATAAGTGACCACTGGAGAGGCCTTGAGTTCCCAGGGGGCAACACCCAGGGCCGTATTTATACTTTTTGGCGCACAACTGCTCTAACGCAGTTGTGCGTCAACATTTTTTACGCCGGCTAACGCCATTCCAAAGCGCCATGCGGGCGCCTTATTTATGGAATGACGTTAGCCGGCGGAGCTGACTGGTGTGCGTAAAAAAAAATGACCCACACCAGGCAGCGCTGGCGTAGGGGAAAATGGAGCTTGGGCGTCAAAGAATGGGGCAAGTCGGTCTGAGGCAAAAAATCTGTCTCAATCCGATTTGCGCCATTTTTTTTGACTCCCACCCTCCATTGACATGACTCCTGTCTTAGCAAAGACAGGAGTCATGCCCCCTTGCCCAATGGCCATGCCCAGGGGACTTCTGTCCCCTGAGCATGGTCATTGGGCATAATGGCATGTAGGGGGGCACAAATCAGGCCCCCCTATGCCACAAAAAAATAAAAAAAATACTTACCTGAACTTACCTTAAGTTCCCTGGGATGGGTCACTCCATCCTTGGGCGTCCTCCTGGGGTGGGCAAGGGTGGCAGGGGGTGTCCCTGGGGGCATGGGAGGGCACCTCTGGGCTCCCTCCAAGCCCACAGGTCCCTTAACGCCTGGCGCTAAAAAATGACGCTAAAGCGGCTGGACGTAATTTTTTTTGACCCGCCCACTCCCGGGCGTCATTTTTGCCCGGGAGTATAAATACGGCGCACATGCCTTGGAGTCATTTTTTAGACGGGTACGCCTACCTTGCATATCATTAACGCAAGGAAGGTGTCCACGCAAAAAAATTACGCAAACTCCAAAATCTTTGGCGCTAGACGTGTCTAACGCCAAAGTATAAATATGGAGTTAGTTTTGCGTCGAATTTGCGTAAAAAAAAACGACGCAAATCCGGCGCAAACAGAGTATAAATATGCCCCCCAGTGTTTGTTGGAGACAGTGTTTGAGTTACAGGTAGCGCCATTCCTGCCTCTTGGGTAGATTGTATTCTAGTCGTAGGCTGTCAAATGATTGGAGGGATCCCTCGTCGACTGTCTGAGCAAGGCATTTAATGCCTGCTTGGTTCCACTGTTGCCAATTAAGGGTAGTTCCCCTGATCTTGAAGTTGTTATTCCCCCAAAGGGAGGCTTGGGTATGTATGAAGGGGTGTACACCAAGTAGGCGGTGTGCTCTGTGCCAGGCTGCATGCACCGCTGCTATCATCGGATCGGCTGGGTTAGATTATGTAGGGTCCTTGCAATATAGGCCGTTTAGGCCACCAGAATGGGAAAGTAAGAGTTTCTCTGTAGCTACCCATTGTGGTTTTTCCGGGCATCTGGGTACCATGAATGCCAATTGTGAGAAGTGGAGAGCCAGGGAGTAATGCTCGATGGAGGGGAGACCCAGGCCCCCATAGGATTGACGTGCCAGAAGTTTTGCCGTTGTCAGTCGTGGGCGTGTAGAGCTCCACACGAAGGCTCTAAGTGCTGCGTCTATTTGTCTGAGGCTCGAGAGGGGGACTTGGAGGGGGATAGAACGTAGGTAAAATGCGGGACCGTGATCATTCTCACTGCTTGTACCCTGCCCCACATGGAGAGGCCCAGTTGTGACCACTTCACAAAGTCTAGTCTCATGCGCGCTATAAGCTGGTCCAAATTGTCTGGCACCATACGTTCTAAACCCTGGTTGAAAAGTATTCCTAGGTACTTGAGGCGGGACGGGATCTATCTAAACTGATAGCCGTGTAGTGCCGCTCTTGTCGTTACGAACAAGAGGGGCAGTGCTTCACTTTTGTCCCAGTTCACCCGGTAACCGGATTGCAATGCAAAATCGTTAATGATCTGCAGTGAAGCCAGCAAGGATCTCGTCAGGTCAGTTAGGGTGAGTAGCACGTCGTCCACGTATATGTATATTGTGGAGGTTCCCCCTTTCAGGGGTATACCTGTAATCTGTGGGGATTGACAGATAGTGGCCGCTTGAGTTTCCATCACCAGCAAGAATAGGAGCGGTGAGAGAGGACATCCCTGCTGTGTCCCTCTTTGGATCGGAAATGGGTCTGATATAAAACCTCTGCAGTTGACCTGAGCCGTAGGGTGGTTGTTGAGCAGGCGAACTTTGGCTATGAATTGTTCCCCTAATCCAAATTTTGACAAGGTGGCAAAAAGATAGGGTAATTCAATCCGGTCAAAGGCCTTCTCAGCATCTAAGGACAGGGCGAGAGCCTCTTCTGGTATGTACCTGGCATCCCACAGGGTGTGGCAGAGAATGTGCAAGTGGCTCCGGGAAGTGCGTCCTGGTACAAAACCCACCTAATCGTGGTGTATCAAGGACGGGATGACTTTGCACAGGCGGGCCGCCAGGACACTGGCTAGTATCTTGATATCTACATTTAGGAGAGATATGGGACAGTAACTACCACAAAATAGCGGGTTCCGTCCAGGTTTAGGATTGACTGCTATCGTCGCTCTCTTGGACATCGCACCAAGAGAGCCTTCTCTACAGGCCTTGTTGAGTGCGTCATGGACAGAGCTAATCGCCTGGTCACCGGCCCATTTGTAAAATTTGGCAGGGAAACTGTCTTCCCCGGGTGGTTTGTGGTAAGGGAGACTAGAAATGTTGAGTTCTACTTCCGTCCTGCTGAACTCTCCCTCTAAAAGAGAACGGCCTTCGTCTGAAAGGCACGGCAGAGCTGTAGTGTCAAGAAATGCTTCTATATGGGCAGGGTCAGAAATTGGTTCTGGGGTATACAGATGTTGATAGAAAGTTGCAAATTCATTTACTATATCCTGGGGTCGAGTGAGTATCTCGCCATTCGCGGATGTGATGGCTGGTATAGCTAACGCAGCCTCTCTTTGGCCCTCATTACAACATTGGCGGTAAAAGGCGCTTACCGCCGTGCAGAAGACCGCCTATACACCGCCGCGCCCGCGGAATTCCGCCACAGCTATTATGACCCACAGCTTGGAATCCGCCGAAATTCAGACACCCACACAGGACCGCCACACCAAAGGTCAGTGATAAACTGGCAAAATCAAAACCTCCACCGTCACGCCAACAGAAACACACCCATGCTATCACGACACACAAATCCACGCGGCGGTCTTTCAACCACGGTATTCCATTGGCGGTACACACCGCCGTGCTCAAAATACACACACATCTCCAAAACACCGCCACATTAGACAATTCCAAATACACACACCTGATACACATACACACACCACTCCCACACACCCAACACAATATAAAACACACACCCACATCACCCACAAACTCCTACGACCAAAAATTAGAGACGAAGGCGACAGAGAGAGCACAGCAATAGACAACCCCACCACACAGAGGCACACCACATCATCACCCACACAACATTACACGCCCAATATACCACACACCACTACACATCACCACACACATCAACACTTACACCACCCCACACATCACCTACACCACCTCATGTCACGCCAAAGACACCCTAGGTTTTCCGAAGAGGAGCTTAGGGTCATGGTGGAAGAAATCCTACGGGTAGAGCCACAGCTATTTGGCTCACAGGTGCAGCACACATCCGTAGCCAGGAAGATGGAGCTATGGCAAAGAATCGTGGACAGGGTCAACGCAGTGGGACAGCATCCAAGAAATCGGGAGGACATCAGGAAGAGGTGGAACGACCTACGGGGGAAGGTGCGTTCAGTGGTATCCAGGCACAACATCGCAGTACAGCGGACTGGCGGCGGACCCCCACCTCCTCCCCCACAACTAACAACATGGGAGGAGCAGGTCTTGACCATCATGCATCCAGAGGGCCTCAGAGGAGTAGGTGGAGGAATGGACACTGGTAAGTTAAATCTCAACTATTATATCCCCCACCCTACCTGCATGCCATCACGCACCCCCACCCTCACCCCCTCCCCTATCACTCCTACTCCTCACAAATGTACTCATAACACAAACCACACATCCCAACACCAAGCCCACATGGAAAAACAAAGCATGGTCAGCCCTCACCAAAGCATGCTCACTGCACATACCCATAACAACCCCCTAACCATCATCACACAAACCCACACACAGGAATGCTTGCACTGGGGTACACAAACACCCACCCATTGCACACCATTACTCACACACATGCACTAATCATGCTCTTATATCCCTGCAGGACCACTACGGAACGTCACCACACCTGAGGGTCCAGACAACTCCACTCCACCCACAGAAGAGGCCCACAGTGACGACAGCAGCTCTGCCCTACTGGATCCTGATGACCAGCCCGGACCATCTGGGGCCTCGGGACAGTCGGTTCCCCTTGCACAGGCACAGCCCAACACTGACCTTCCACCCTCTGGTAACACCAGCACAGCACCCACCCAGCGGGCCCATACCTCCGTACCCAGGACACGTCAATCAGCGGTGTGTCCACCACTACAGGGAACCCAGGATAACCCACCACCCCAACAACAACAGGGGGCAGTGGTAGTGGGCACACGGTCCAGGGGACAGAGGCACCGGAACACAGGGGAACTGGGAGGGCTGCCGTGCGACAGGGGGCGGACAGGCCAAAGCAACCCACCCTCCACGAGGCCCTCTCCTCCATCATGGGAGCATACCACGACTCCCAGGAGACAATGACGACGGTACTGGCCAAGTTTCAGGAGACCCAGTGCCTGCAGGACGAACTGTATTTGGGGTTCAGGGAGGAGCTCAGAACCATCAGCTCCGCCCTGGGCACCATCGTAGGGGTGCTGAAGGACATACAAAAGACCATGAGGGACACGTGGCACTCCAAGGGGCCCCTGACACTAGCATGGATGATGAACTGCCCACCACCTCCGCCGGCGCTAGTGGACAGGACGCCCCGCCACAGGACCACCAAACCAGCACCCCACCCCCTGCAGACAGACAACCACCCCGCAAGCGGTCCCTGAGAACCAGGAACAGGACAGAGCAAGATGGCAAGACCCCCGCCAGGAAATGAGACCACCCTGATTGTCCTCCGACTGTCTCACTTTGTTACCCTGTCCCGATTGGAACTGCCCCATCTCCACTTCCTATGCCCATATGGTCAGTGCACCTGTGTGACTAATGGACTGGACTCTGCCATGGACATTCCTCAGCAGTCCCCCATCATCATATCACTGCCCCCCTCCATTTTTAAGCACTGAAATAAACACCCTTGAACCACAAAACAATCTGGAGTCAGTCTGTGATCTGGTAAATAAGTATAATCAATGACAGTGTCAACATGCTTTCCATTTTTATAGCCAAGATACCTATGTCACACATCACAAGTCCTTGAAGGATGCAAGCAGATGACACACGTTGCTAACCACACCTGTGAAACCGTAATGGAAAGATACAACTCATTGAACAAATACTGCTATGAAATGACAGACAGGTTAGAGGTAGAAGTGTGAAAGTGAATGTAATGGTAAAAAGAAAACATTTCTCACCTGAGTGTCACTGGAAATATTGCCGTATGACTGACTCCCTGTTGTCTATGTCTTCTTCCTCAGCGTCCTCCTCATCACTGTCCACAGGCTCCACAGGCTCCACAGCTGCCACAACACCGTCATCTGGACCATCCTCCTGCAGAAAAGGCACCTGGCTTTGCAAAGCAAGATTGTGAAGCATCGAGCAGGCGATGATGATCTGGCACACCTTCCTTGGTGAGTAGAATAGGGAACCACCTGTCATATGCATGCACCTGAACCTGGCCTTCAGGAGGCCGAAGGTGCGTTCGATCACCCTCCTAGTCCACCCATGGGCCTCATTGTAGCGTTCCTCTGCCCTGGTCCTGGGATTTCTCACTGGGGTCAATAGCCAGGACAGGTTGGGGGTAACCAGAGTCCCCCAATAGCCACACCCGGTGCCTCTGGAGTTGACCCATCATATAAGGGATGCTGCTATTGCGCAGAATGTAGGCGTCATGCACTGATCCAGGGAACATTTACCTTCGAGATGTACTGGTCTGCCAAACATACCATCTGTACATTCATGGAATGATAACTCTTCCGGTTCCTGTACACCTGTTCACTCCTGTGGGGGGGGGACCAGAGATACATGGGTCCCATCAATAGCACCTATGATGTTGGGGATATGTCCAAGGGCATAGAAGTCACCTTTCACTGTTGGCAAATCCTCCACCTGAGGGAAAACAATGTAGCTCCTTACGTGTTCCAGCAGGGCAGACAACACTCTGGACAACACGTTGGAAAACATAGGCTGGGACATCCCTGATGCCATGGCCACTGTTGTCTGAAACGATCCACTTGCAAGGAAATGGAACACTGACAGCACCTGCACTTGAGGGGGGATTCCTGTGGGATGGCGGATTGGTGACATCAGGTCTGTACCCAACACAGTTCCAGGATTGTGGCACGGTCAAACCTGTAGGTGATGAGTAAATGTCGCTCCTCCATTGTCAACAGGTCCACCAGCAGTCAGTACACCGGAGGATTCCGCCATCTTCTCAAATGTCCAAGCTGACGGTGCCTAGGAAGGACAACAGCGACCACAGAGTCACCACAATCCCAGGTATGCACCCACAGATACACAGAACACGACACCAAAGACAAAATTCTTCCTGTGTGTGTGTCGAGTGTAGGCCCAGGTATGTGTGACGCAGTTGCAAATTAAGCCAATGTGGGCCCCTGAAATGGCGGCTGCCTGACCTCTAAACTGGGACAGTGGGATGTGAGGTAACTGCGCTGGCATTGTACACCGTCGCGGTAGGCGGTCGAAGACCGCGGCGCAAAGCTGCATTGGTTAACATTGGACCCTGTGGGTCCCAGGAGCCAATTATGAAGTGCGCCGGCGGTGATGAGACGCACCGCCGCGGACGTCACCGCCGTGGACGTGACCGCCATTTTCAATCTGTTCTATCACTTGATACCTGATCTTCGACAGGAGAGGACCTACACTGCAAGTGCTGCTGTGACCTCGGTCTGGAAGAGACAATGGCTGCTGCGTCTGGGGAAAGGGCCCCTGCCTTCACTGCTCAGAAGTTGGAGAAGCTCGTGGACGGGGTCCTCCCCCAGTACACGCTACTCTACGGTCCTCCAGACCAACAGGTAAGTACACAGGGAGCATGTTGTATGGGCTATGCCTGGGTGGAGAGGGTTGGTTTTAAGAGGGAAGGGGGCAGAGTGCAGTGAATATGAAGGACAGTGAATGCATGTGCCACATGGCAAGGGCAGGGATGGGATGGGGGCCACTCACTTCGACGGTGCTCTTGCTAATGACTTCTCTTCTTCCCCTGTGCATGTCATATAGGTCAGCGCCCACCAGAAGAAGGACATTTGGCGTGCCATCGCCAAGGACGTCCGGACCCTGGGGGTCCACGAGAGACGGGGCACCCACTGCCGTAAAAGATGGGAGGACATTCGCCGCTGGAGCAAGAAGACGGCGGAGGCTCAGCTGGGGATGGCCTCCCAATGTGGGAGGGGTGCCCGTCGCCCCATGACCCCCCTTGATGTTCCGGATCCTGGCGGTGGCCTACCCTGAGTTGGATGGGCGCTTGAGGGCATCACAGCAGACACAAGGGGGTGAGTACACAATCATTCTGGTGACTTTGCGTGCAGTTGAGGGGTCTAGGTGTGGGAGGAGGTCTCTGGGTTTCCCTAGGCCAGGGCGAGTTCCATAGGCTAGGCCCCTCCGCAGGCCATGTGGCACTCCACCCCACCGCAGTGAAGTGCCAAGTACAGGTATACATGCCCCTGTGGCATCCATGTGTGCAGATGTCCACCATAGCGATGTAGGCCATATCCCAGAAATTGCATCTGTAGAGGCCAGGAGCACGGCGTAGTGCAGGGGGCTGCTGTGTCTGTATTGTCCGCCAATGGTAGCGGTATGCCATGCACTTAACCTGTCTTTCTTCTGTCGTCCCCCCCCCCCTTTTCTGCTCTCCATGTTCTTTTGTGCATCAGCATCATCATGCGGAGGTACAGTGGCACTGGAGCATGAGGGAGCTGCATCCCACATGGTCATGGAGGGCCACACCACGGACTCAGAATGCACCAGTGGGACGGAGGGCGAGGGGAGCTTCACGTCGGCCACCGGATCACCAACCAGCGACACAGACTCATCCGCCGATGGGAGCTCCCTTGTGTTGGCGGCACCATCTGTGCCCCACACTTCTACAGGTACAGCCGCCACCTCCCCTACCAGCACCGCCCTCCCAGCAGCCCCTCAGCGTTCGCCCCGTGCCCGCTCACCCAGGAGGGTGGGCATCACCTTCGCCCCAGGCACCTCAGCCCCTGCCCCTGTCACCCCTGCTGCCCTCAGTGAGGAGGCCATTGACCTCCTCAGGTCACTCACTGTTGGGCAGTCTACCATTGTAAATGCCATCCAGGGTGTAGAAAGGGAGTTGCAACACGGTAATGCATTCCTGGAGGGCATTCATTCTGGTCAGGCTGCCCTTCATCGAACCCTGCAATCTTTGGCCTCAGCACTGATGGCAGCCATTGTCCCTGTGTCTAGCCTCCCCCCTCCAACTTCCTCCACCCGGACACAATTCCCTGTACCCCAGCCTATCCAAAGCACACCAACAGACAAGCATGCACACACCTCAACACACAAAAGTAGCTCAGGCAAACATAGGCACCACACATCCCACAGGCACTCACACAAGCATCAGACACATACAGACACAGCAACATCCACTGCCTCCACTGTGTCTCCCTCCTCATCATCTCCCTCCTCCCTCCCAGTGTCGTCTACACTCTCACCTGCATGCTCTACATCTACAGGCACTAGGACTCGCACCAGAACACCCAGCACCACACCCCGCTCACCTGCACTCACCACCCCCACTCCCATTTACACATCCCCTGTGTCCTCTCCCAGTGTGTCTGTGATGCCCCCTCCCAAAGTACACAAACGCGGGCACCCACACACCCAACATCCATCCACCTCACGACAGTACCTGCACCTGCACCCAAAACACCTAAAGTGACAACTCCTACAACCACCTCTTCCTCCACTCCCAGACCCCCTCCAGCTACCCATCCCAGTGTTCGTCAGAAACTCTCCCTCAGCAACGTTGACCTCTTTGCCCCCATCCCCACCCCTCCAATTCATAAGTCCCGTAGTAGCACCTCAGCCAAAAAGACTCCAGTATCAGTGGTGCGTGTTACAGGTGTGTGGAGTGCACCGGCCACCAGGGCAGGCAGTGTGACACGGAGCCAAAGCACTGCCAATCCACCCCCTGTAAAGCATCTCAAGTTGGAAAGTGGCCGACGGGACAGGGTGAAGACTCCAGGCGGCAAAACTGCTCACAAGGGTCCCAGGGGGATTGCAGAGTCAGCTGTGACTCCTCCAAAGGTGGTGAAGGGCCAGAGGAAGTCTGCACAGTCTGGTGAGAGCAGCACGGCGGAGAAGGGCGCCATCCTCCCCGGCGGCCGGGACGCCACCGCCAGCACCGTCGTCACTGGTCATGAGACCACCGCCAGAGTCATTGCCCAGTAGGGCACGAGTATCGTCACTGGTCAGGAGACCACCACCGGAGTCATTGCCCAGGAGGGCACGAGTATCGTCACTGGTCAGGAGACCACCGCCGGAGTCATTGCCCAGGAGGGCACGAGTATCATCACTGGTCAGGAGACCACCGCCAGAGTCATTGCCCAGGAGGGCACGAGTATCGTCACTGGTCAGGAGACCACCGCCAGAGTCATTGCCCAGGAGGGCACGAGTATTGTCACTGGTCAGGAGACCACCGCCGGAGTCAGTGCCCAGGAGGGCCCGGCTGCCACAGCCCCGCTGGAAAATGAGGGACCGTCATGCCAAACACCAATGCACAGGTCAGAGACCGCCATGTCAAAGCACCACTGAACAAGGGAATCACCGCTATGGTGAAGACCGCTGAACAGGGCACAGCACCGCTGAACAGGGCAGAGAACCGCTGAACAGATCAGAGACCGCCATGGCAAAGTCCCGCTGAACAAGGGAATCACCGCCATAGTGAAGACCGCTGAACAAGGAAACACCGCCACATCAAGCATCGTTATCCGATGTACAGCTGGGACTGTGACGGTACAGGAAACGTCACGGGGAGCTAAATGTAGTGTGGGCACCATTCCCCCTCCAGGACCGTTGGAGACTGTTATCCACTTGAGAGACTGTGGCTTTGCCCTCCCCAGGATTGTTCAGTGGGCAAGCCACCCACTGTAGAGACTTGAGAGACTGTGGGTTTGCACTCCCCAGGATACATCAATGGGCATGGAGCCCCGTTGTAGATCTGGCGTGGTGCTGTAATCCGGCTGAGGTGCCCCCCCTTCCCTTCCTCCCGAGGTGCCTGTTGTTTTTGTATCTGATGCCCCAGCAGTGTTCTCTCCGTTTGTGGACAGGTATCTATTGTGGGCCTCGCCCATGCATTTTTGGACCAGTGGTGCACGGACATTGATATGTGCATACCTGCACTGCTTCTCGTAATGTATATACTTTTGAAGGTGTATAGATATATCTGTATATATTTGGTAACTGTATTTTGATACATTACAATTTTTTGACTGATTTCCTTTGGTCTGTGCATTCTTCCGTGGGGGTTGTGGGTTGTTACTGTGATGTTTTGACATGCATAGCTGTGTGTGTTATAATGTGCGAGGGTGGGGGTTTTGCGTGTGTGTCCCCATGACTTTTGCCTCCCCCCTCCCCTATGTCGTAGGTGCAGTACTCACCGTTGTCTTTGCCGCCGCCGTTGCTGGTGTTCATAAATGAGCAGGAAGACAAGGGCAGGTAGGATTTGTAATTCCGGCTCCATGGTGTCCTCGTTCCTCGTGGAGTGTGTTAAGGTGAGCGTTTTCCCATTGCAAAAGCTGTTTCCGCCATGTTTTTATCCACGGTGAATCCGCCCCGGAAAAGGTGGCAGATTGGCGGGTTGTGATACTGTGGGCGGTACATTGTGTTCCGCCTGTCTGTTGGCGGTGACCGCCGCGCTGCCTGTCAGTACCGCTGTGGCGGTCGGAGTGTTAAAGTGGCTGTCTATGTTAGCGGTTTCCGCCACGGTCATGATTCCCTTTTTTTGTCCGCCGGCCTGTTTGCGGTATTACCGCACCTTTAACACCGTCCGCCAGGGTTGTAATGACACCCTTTGTCTGAGCTGCGCCGCTAGTAGTCGGCCAACCTTCTCTCCTTGTTCATAGTGTCTTCCCTGCAGACGCTGTAGTGCATATTCAGCTTGGGACATGAAAAGCTTGTGTGCTATTCAGGCGCGTTCCAGGGAGCGGTGAGTACCCAGCGATGGCTGGATGGTATATTGTCTCGTAAGACGCTGTACATCTTCCTCGAGGGTCGCTTGCGAGCTTTCCTGTCTCTGTTATCTATTGCTGCATCTCGCATCATTTGCCCTCTGAGCGTTGTCTTCGCTGTTGCCCATAGCACCCTCTTAGAGGCGACAGAGCCGGCATTGTCTCTCATATAGGTGGACACATGATTCTGTAGGTGTACCTTGCCCTGAGGAGTTCTATATCGAGAAACAGTGAAACGCCAGGGTTTGTGGCCGGGATATGTCAAGCCCGACTGTACTAATAGTTGGATCGGGGAGTGGTCTGAATGGCCACATTCCATAATACTGGTATCCTGTATTTGGGCCACAACATTGTGCGACACCAAGAAAAAATCCAGTCAAGACTGAGTGCCATGTACAGGCGACCGAAAGGTGTATTCCTTGTCGGTTGGGTGTGTAAGCCTCAAGCAGTCTACCAGACCCGCGTCTGCCATCACGTCGGTTAAGAGAGCTCTGTCGTGGTTATTGCAAATGTCGAGAGAGCCCGTCCTATCTAATTCTGCGTTTCATGTCAAATTCCAGTACCCCCCATGACATAGTGAGTCGTTACTATTTTGGCCAAAAGGCGGTTGAGTTGCAAGAGGAACTGTCTTTTGGGACCGATCGGCACGTAGATGGAGCCCATGGAGATCGATGAGTCTCCCAGCCTCAATTTAGTGAAATACAAATCTCCCCTCGGGTTCTTCCCACGTTTTGATAAGCGATATGGGCAGTGTCTTGCGGAGCAAGATTGCGACCCCGCATTTCCGTGGGGCACCACTTCCCGCCTCTTAAGGTCGAGGGGAGCAGCTAAAGAGTACCTTTTTCCACCCAGTCCCTCCATGGTTTACTGGATTTAATGCTATCCCGATATGGCTCCTGCAAATGAGCGATATCAGCCCGTTTGGCCTGAAGGTACAACAGTATTTTTTTCAGTTTCACAAAATGCGTCACACCATGGACATTCCAGGAGACAATCAGGAGGGGGCAGGCCACAGGAGGAGTAGGGTCAGCCATGATGGTTGGGCCAAAAGAGGTTATTGAGATAAGGTGGGGGAGGTAGGTGCTGTATAGAGCAGCGGGGATGTCAAGGGGAGGGTCACAGAGGAAAAGGAGGGGGAGAGGGAGTGACTAGATTTAGATGTCCCCCTGTGGGGGAGGGTGGAGCGGGAGAGAGGACGGGAGGGGAGGAGAAAGGGTATGAGTGGAAAAGAGAGGAAAGATAAATAGATGGCAGACACAGAGAGGGGGCAAAGAGGAGGATAGACAGGGGTAGAGTGGGAGGGTTTTGAGAAAAGAAAGAGAGCTAGGAAACTAGGGAGAGGAGTACAGGAACAAAAGCTCCAATGGACCGGATCTGTAGACTGCAGGCCCAGACCTATGGGGCTCCCACGCTCAGCCACATGGGCCCCAATCAGGGGAAGAGGCATCCAGGGCCCGTCTCCATGGGGAGAAGAAGAGGGCAGACCACGGGATGGGCGGAATCACCAAGGGCCGCAGGAGTGTGTGTCATCTCAGAGAGGGGGGAGGGATAGGGGAGGAAGGGGAACCACTATAACATATAATTATTGAGATTCTTATTGCCTAAGCAGAAGTAAGAATAGAGATGGGGGGGCGAAGAGAGAATACGGCTGCCCCATGGACGTGAGGGTATTATCCAATCATATTAAGCAGGAATATCTCAGATTCGTGGGACTGCATTGGTTGCAAAGGGGGGGGTCATAGAGGGTCGGGTCTCCCACTGTAGTCAGTAGGGTGAAGATGCTGTGTAATACAGTGTGATGCAGGGCACTTTTACTGTCGGTGCTGACCGTATTGCTAATCATCTTGTGGCTCGGTTTGTCACAGGGCCAGTAGCGTGCATCAAATCTGAGGAAAGTATTTGTCACTTATGTTGTTGGTCCATGGTCGGGTCGTATTAGAACTGAATCCTAGTCGTAGGGTGGGAGGGGATATCTGGGCAGCGGTCACACCCACGCATATTAGGGAGGGGAAAGGGCGGGGGAGAGGGGGAGAGGATGGGTGCAAGTGGCAGGGCTGCAGGAGAGCCACTCTTGGAAAGCATAAAAGGTGAAACAACAGCATATAAGGAACCGTCAACATAGACATTGAGCTATACATTGAGAGGCAGTGTGTGTGTCTATCCACACTTGGTCGACTTGTAAAACTCAGTCGAGACCATAATTAGGACCAAAACTAAATGTATAGCACGCATTTAAAGTATGATGCGAGAAACAAGAAACATTGTAATTATATAACATTATAACTTGAGCATGCGGGCAGATACTCATCTGCCTGCCGGTCAGTTGACGAGTTCTCCATTCTCTCAGCAAGTCTCTAGGCTTTCCAGGTTTTCATGTTGCGACCGCGAGTATGGGTAAAGCAGGTGGCACAGGTGAGTTCAAGTTCAGATTCGATCCGGTGTGGGATTCAGGGGGGGAAAGGGATTTGTCTCTGTCCGAAAGCTGTCTGTGGAGCCCCACCGCTTGCAGGATCTGCCCCCTTGCATCTTGGGTTTTTGCAAGTCTATCTAGGTCTCTGCCTCTGGGCCGATGGTCGGGTTAGAATCGGCCTGGTGCCTCCTGGATGGGCAATGGAAGCGAGGTATCTCGGTTGTCGCAAGGTGGACGTAAAGGTCGGTCTGAGTCCGTTGTGTCCATGAACTGGGATTGTAAGCTATCCAGGTAAATTTGCAAGTCTTCTGGGTAATAAAAGTTCTTGGATACTCCATTCTTAGTGGTCCATAGTCTCGCTGGTTCGAACAAGCTGTATTTTACTTCCAATTGCCTCATTCTGGTTCGCAGTGCCAAGACCCCCTTCCGGTGTTTGTTGATTTCCTTGGAGAAATCCGCCGTTATGCGGATCTCAGAGCTGTTCGTTTTGAAGGGTCCGTGCACTCAGGACGCTGACAGGAGCTGGCGGACCTGCTTGTGTCTCAAGAGACAAGCAATAATCGGGCGAGGTTTGGTGGTTCCGTTTTTCCTCTGCGGGCCCAGACGATGCGCTCTCTGGAACTCCAACGGCGGTTCTAAGACTATTTCGGTCAATTTTGGGAGGACGGAGCAGAGGAAGGAGGAGGTGTCTGTGCCTTCTGCATGTTCCGGATATACAAAAAGGTGGATGCTGTGGAGGAACAGGAGTTCCTGGTCTTTATCTAAGACTGTGTGAATGTGGTCCTCCATGGTTGCCATTCGGTGTTCCAGTCCTGTTACACAAGACTGAAATCCTGCTATTTCTATGTGCATTGATTTGGTCTCTGTCATCAGGGAGGTTGTAGCTGTATCCATTCCTTCGAGTCTACGACTGACCGCTGTGATCTCCTGGAGTATGCAGTCCATTGCTGTTGCTTGCTCCGTGGCGGACATATCTTAGGGCTGTACAAGTGAGGACGCCGGTTTGTTAAGCTGGAGGGCCTCCGAGTAGAGCAGCTGTCGTGCCAGCTTGCCTAAGGGTTTACCCGTCGTCTTCCCACTGGGCATCTCAGGGCATTGATTTTGGGATGGCCCTAGGGGCTAGAGTCTGAAAGCCTAGCCTATGGTCCAAGGCCAGATGGAGTGGTGGGAGAGGAGGAGGTATCAACGTGGGGCCTCTTCTCCGAAATCCCAAATCTCATTTATGCAGTCTGGCTGGTGGGGGGCAGGGGTCCCTAGTGCAGGCAAAGCACAGAGGAGCCCTGTTGATGCACCGTTGATGCTGAAGGAATAGTGTCCAGATATACAAGCTGGTACAGTTGAAGGCTACCAATTGTTGAGCGGTGGAGCCTCCGTCTGCCTCCCACTCCCTCTCTGAGCCGCCACGTCAGAGCATGGTGCCCCCTGGGATGGCGAAGGGGGGGGGGAAACGGGACTGTGATCTCTCTTCAATGTAACTTCGATGTAATAATAGAAGGGACGGAGGAAGGAGTGGAGTGGCGGAAGCGGTCCTCTTAGGTATGGTCGGATCCCATGCGGCTCGAGGCAACTCCCAAGGCGATGTGGAAGGTGAGGGTATAAAGGGCACAGCAGGGGGGGTTGCAATGTCCCTGCAGTCTGTTAGAATAAAAAAACCTACGACCCCGACCCCCTCGCGGGTGAGCTTTAGGTCGTTCACCCAACTTTCTCTCTCCGGGCATTGTAAAGGATCCCCTCGGGACACCTCCCCTCCGACCCCGTTCAGTGTGCCCCACACCCCATCCAAGTCATCAGATGGTGTCCAGTACCTCCAGGATCCCTCTGGACTCCGAGGTGCGGACACAAAACCTCTGTGCCTCCTACACCTCTCACACATGCACAGCCAGCCTATTTCAGTGGCCACGTCCCGGTCTGGCCGAGGGCCACAGCTCGCGAGTACCTCTCCAGGCCCTCTTGTTGCGATTCCCCGGCAGGCCCTTACTTCATGGCTCTCTCCCCCGGCATGGGGTTGTGAACTCTGGCAACTGCTCCACTCATGACGTCCCTCATCATCAAGGGGAAGCTCCTGGGCCAAAATAAGAGTGTTTGCTGCACCCGGAGCACCCCTAGCCCCCGATCGAAGCCCAGAGCCTCAGGGAGCTCTAAAACTAGGCACCCATCTTCGTTCGTGGCCAGACCACACCCCTGAGGGATTTTTTTCACACACCAAGTGCTTAGATACCTGTTGGGTTGTATGTGCTTTACAAATGCAAATAAATAAATAAATACAATGTCTGTACTATCTGGTTCAAATTCAGCAAGACATTGGACTTCTGGAAAAGATTTCAAAACACTGTTTCAAGTTTATACTAGGCTTAGACTCACCCAAACAATTCTATCTGAACTCAAACAATCACAGAATTCATAGGATCCAATTTCTTTGTATGAAAACATCTCAAACTGAAGCTGTATAATTCTTTCGTTAAAGAATTCCCTGCAGAAATCTCTTCCCATCCATCTTTCATCTACATCTACTCAGATTTTTTTGTGTATAAAGTTACATAATGAGCAACAGCTACAGAGACGGAAAATCGATATTTGTGTTACGCATTTTCAAAATTACAGGATTGTAGTCATTAATATATTTTGAAGCCTCTGTTCTCCTTATCGTGAACATGTTTTTAGGTGATTTACGAGTAAGTGCATGGAGCACTACAGGCATAAAACTGTTCATTCTTCCTTTTGAAATAGCAGGTCTTGAAAATCCGAAACAACATTTTGTGTAAAATATTCCTTTTGCTCTGTATTTTCACATCTGTCAGATTGGAATTGCAGTACTTTCTGATTTAGGCTTTTTTTCCTCAGTGTCTTTTGGGATACTACATGTAATATAGGAGCACATTTAAGAATACCATAGTGCCTCCTTGCACCACATTAGCATCATTTGTTTATACTAATGTGGTCCAACGAGGCCAAAATCCCTGTGCCATATTTACAAAGTGGAGCAATGCATGCATTGCGCCACTTCTTAACCCTTTGGGCTACAGGCATAATGAATGCAAAGGGGGCATTCCTCCATTATGGGGGGGTGAAAAAATAGCACAAAGAGATCTAAGAGATTTCTTTACATCATTTTTTTCAGCAATTTTAACGCCTGCTCTGAGCAGGTGTTAAAAGGGGACACACCATTGATTATAATGGGCGTCAATGAGGTTGCAGGATTAGCATCAAACTTTTTGACGCTAATCCAGCAAAGATCCGGACTAGCATCAAAAATTCTCAAGCTAGTCCCCTAACTACTTCCATGGTGCACCGTATTTTAAATAAGTGGCACACGTGGTGACGTTAGGGGGGGGGCGCTAAGGGGCACAAGAAAAGTGTCACAGCACTTGGTGCAGTCACAGTTTTCTAAAATATGTCCCATAGTGTTCTATGAAATAAAGTACAGACTCATCTGTGTCTGTTCCAAATGTAGGTGCATCTTTTACCCCAACAGCATATGAATATGAGGAGCTCCTATTGCATGGTTCTCTTTAAAAAAAATAATTAATCTGTAACTTCTTCAACAGGTGGACTTTGTTTCTGATGAAGAACAACACAGCTTGAAATCTGTGGTTAAAATATCTGTAAACATTTGCAGAATCCAAATAGCTTGGTTCTTGGATCTTCAGTTGATTGTCTTTAATGTTAGAGTTTGCGTCTCTCAAAAACACATATATCTAATCCCATGCATACTCTGTACAAACCAAGTGCACCTAAATTTTGCAACATACTCTTGAGCTCACCATGACAAGAATATCACAGTATTCCATGGTCCCACGTTGGCATGCCATCAAATTTATCAAATTGTACTCAAGTTTCTCGTCTTTGCCATGAATGTTTTTAAAAAAAGGTTTGCAGCCATTTTGCACATTAATCCCTGTCTAGAGAATATGATTAGCAGCGTATAACTGCCCAGACAAATCACTTTCAAATAAGTGATGGAATACATATGGATTACTTGGTCGATATCTAGTGTTCTCTGAATATAATCTTGTTGACTTACTCAGTGGCAGGTATTTGCACAGGGCGGTCATCATACCGCCTGCCTACTCCAGTCAGAAATAGTTGAGGATCCATTGAGCTTCTAGACGTTTCTCCCAAACACTTAGTGGAGCTCCTTTAGCTTGTTTCATCTGATATATCCCCTTAACATCTTTTGAAAGCAGTGTATGGATACTGTAGTGCTCATATATTTCTTTAGTTCTACTTATATCCACTTTTCCAAAATGTCCACATCAGGGTGATGTTTCTCCCTCCATGCAACTTCCTAGGGTCACAACATCTACATCTTTATAATGCTCATTATTCTCTTTATGATACAATGTAGCTTTCTTTACCTTATTCAAATCCACTAGTCCCGGCCAGATTTTTTTTTTCTGGGCATACCATTCACTAGAATAACAAACGGTTTGTCCAAATCTCTCTATAGAGGCAAAGTTTCAATATTGTGTTTAAACTCTACAGGTAAATATACAAATCTACCTTTAAGCCCTTTCTAAGGCTCAGTGGGTGGCAGTTTCTTAGTCATTGGTTTTATATGAATTACTGCTTAAAAATCGTAAATAGACTGAATGAGTATTCCTTCATAAATATTCAGATGTCGAAGTTCCTCTTGAATTTCAACCATCTCTAACTTATTATGTATTGCTCTGGCAGGAATTTTGTTGTCCTCTGATTTGCCATAGCAATACATACACATGATCTGGGGTCTCAACAAATCAAAACGTTCTTCCACAAATAAATATGCTGGAAATTCCAGCCACTTTTCTCTGTTTTCCTGTTTAATTTTCAATGACACATCAACATTTTGAATTTGTAGTGAGTGCACCCATAACAAATACAAACACAGTTTGGTTGCTCTGTAGAAACTGCATTAAACTTTGCTATTTCTCATGCAAAGTTACCAATACTAATATCTGTGTTTTGTTCCTGTACACCTGAACATACCATCTCCTCATTTGGCCCAGATTCCACTTCAGCAGCAAAGAAACGTAAATGAATATCTTCACAAATATTTTCAACCTCAGAGTCATTTTTTGCACGGGAACACCTACCTTGCATCTCATAAAGGCAAGGTAGGTTTCCACTTCCAAAAAATGACTTTAACTCCATAAATTTGGTTCTAGACGGGTCCAAAGTATAAATATGGAGTTAGTTTTGCACAGAATGAGAGTAAAAAAATGACGCTAATTCAGGGCAAACAGAGTATAAATATGCCCCGTAGCGTAAAAAAATGACGCTAATCTGGTTGGAGTCATTTGTTTTGACTCTAACCTGCCTAACGTCATTTCTTTTTACACTAGCCTACCCTTTGCACCGGCTTGCACCATTCCATACATATGGTGCCCAGCTGGTGCTGATAAATGGTGCAAGCCGGTGCAAAATTTTTTGGTGCAAAACTGAGTTAGTGCAGTTTTGCACCAAAAAGTATAAATAAGGCCCAAAGTGCTTTGTTCATTTCTCCTAAACACAATGCAGGACTTTGTACAAATTAAAGTCATCTAACTAAATTTCACATTTTTGAATGATGAGCAGCCAACATTCTAAATTGATGAAAATTACCTGTGCACACTTTCCTGGATAGAAACTCCAGTGAGTGTGCTTGCAAATTAGAATATTACCTGGCTTTGCATGGTTCTAATGCTTGCAGTATTGAAATATTCCATTTAATACTTCTATCTGGAAATTGCCATCGAATTTATTTTTTGATATATCAATTGATTCCTGGCAAACACCACAAATGCTACTGTAGTCCCATTTATACACAGGGGCATGTCTATACCTTCTTAGTACCTCTTCATCTAAGTCTTTCTCTACATTTCTAAAAAACATCTCCTCTTGTGCAATGGGAATCCCATATTTTACCTCATAGCATTGGTCAGTTGTTTCAACTGCATGCACTAATGTATTGTCTTGTAAGTAGCTTTCTTCACTAAATAAATCCTTAGTACTAGCTCTATGCTTCCATTTTCCCTTGGAAATTTTTGCAAAGATTACTTTTATTAATATGCCTTTTCGGCTTTCTTTCCTTATACACAGCACTGTATTATCCAGTGTTCTCATTCTGTTTAGTATCAAAATATATAGTTTAGACTTCAGGGCAAACACTATCAACCACACTGTCAATATGTTGATTTTGCTTCAGTGCTGTCCTTCTCCTCTTATACTGCTTCACATTTCACACCAAATTCTGTATTACCCTACTTCTAAACATTGTAATACATATTTCTTTATATTGTTTCTATCTCCTTGTCAAACTAGATGTTTTCTTAAAAGCTTTTTCTCACTTTCAATGTGACTTACTCTTTCTTCTCTGCGAGTTGATTTTAAACCTCACTTTTTAGTTGGAATTTTTTCCACATTTTGAATTTTTCCACATAGTGTTTTAAAAAAAAACTCCTTAGTTCTCTTAACAGCAGCCTTTTCCAGTACATTCTCCACATCATATCCTTTTTCATTGTCATTTCATTGATTAACAGGGACCTAGGTTTACCTAATGTAGATTTTACTTGAGTTGGCCAGAGAGGGCTAAAGTGGCATCAATTGCTGCCTTTGGTTGAAAGCATTGTGGATTGCCAACATCCAGCCCTCAAAATTGTACACTGCGTTGGCAGTGACCTAGGCACAATTATTGGGGTAGGACTGAAAATCCTAATGAAGGATACGTTTGCTAAATTAATGACACCTTTATAATACATTGCCTTGCTGATCTCCACAACATTTGCCAAAGACAGACGTAGCAGTGGTAGACCACATTTTGCCCACCAATTGAGAAATCCAGAAAACATGTAAATAAATCTGTTTCTGCATTCCTCTGAGACCACAACATTGGCTTTATATACCACAACAGCTTACGCTTCAATATGGATGGAATATATCAAAATAACAGAGTCCATTTCACAGACTGAGGCAACAGGGTGTGCCTCATATACTTTAAAGACTGCATCCTCTTCTATGTGTAATAATCATCTACCTATCATAAACACAAAAGGTCTTTCAGAGCTGAGCCTTTTCTTAAATGCTAGTTCATTTTCTTTCCAAATTCCCTTTTCCTAATTTTTCGCTTGGATCTGCGGATCGGTCTTGGATCCCCCAATCAAGAGCACACTTTCAGTACAAAATAACAACACATTTTTGCTCCCCAATGGATCTGTGGATCTGTTCCCAAGCAAAACAACTTATTTAAGCTAACAACACTTTTAGTACAGTGGATGTATGAGAGGCTGCTTGGGTCTGTGAGTGGATCTATGAATGGTTTTGTGGGTCTGTGAATAAGTCTTTGTGCGAATGGGTGTATGAGTGGGTGTGTGACTAGTTGTGTGGGTGTGTGAATGGTTGTACAAGTATGTGTCACTGGCTCCCTGGGCCTCTGAGTGTGTGTGAGTTGTTTTGTGAGTCTGTCAGTGGGTCTATGAGTGTGTGAGTGAGTATGTAAGTATGTGAGTGGGGGTTTTAAGTGGCTGTATAGGTGAGTGTGTTTGTGAGTCTGTGAATGGGTGTAAGAGTGTGTGAATTGGTATGTGAGTAGGAGTGTGACTGGCTGTATGGGTTGGTATGAGTGTGGTTGTGTGGGTCTGTGAACGGGTATAAAAGTGAGTGAGTGGTCATATGAGTGGGGGTGTGAATGGCTATATGGGTGTGTGAGTGGTTCTATCAGTCTGTGAGTGGGTGTGTAAGTGGTCATGTGGGTCTGTGAGTAGGTGTGTGAGTGGCTGCATGTGTGTGAATGGATGTGTGAGTAGATATACATATGTGTGAGTGGGTGTGTGAGTATTTGTGGGGTCTATGGGTGGGTGCATGAGTGGTTTTCTTAGTCTGTGAGTGGGTGTATGAATGGCTGTGTGGGTATGTGAGTGGATATGTGAGCAGGGGTGTGAGTGGGTTTGTGAGTTGGTGTATGTGTGTAACTGGGAAGATCAGTGAGAGGGTGTGTAAGTGGCCTTGTGAGTGGCCTTATGGATGTGCCAGTGTCTGTGATTGGTTGTGTGGATGTGTATGGATGTGTAAGTTGCTGTGAGAGTGGTTGTGTGGAGGTGTGAGTAAGTGTGTGCTTAGGCCTGTGTGTGGGTGTATGTGTTTTCTAATTGGATTTGTGATATGTGGATCCATCGTGGAGTAACAAAGGGGCCAACTTGTGTCCTGCGGCAATCTGCAGATCCTTGTAAGCAGAAAAAAAAAACGACAGAATGGATTTACACCAAATTACAGAAACACTCTTTCTGGACGAAGATCTAACTTTCTGCCAAATCTGATGTAATTCTGTCTAGTGGATCAAGCTGTAGTCATGCTCAAAATCCCTATGGGCAATTACATGGTGAAAATCCATTCTGAGACCCACCCTTTTTCTCTGCCCCTTCTTGACGAATCACCCTGAAACTTTTACGACAGCAGCTGACGTGAGTGGCAAACTTTTGAAAATTTCATGAAGATTCATCAAATGAGGCCAAAGTTATTTGCAAAGCAAAAAATGTATTTCCTTTGGAAACTAGGTCCTAAGTCTAACTACCTCCTGGTGACCCCCATTAGGATATTATATATATATATATATATATATATATATATATATATATATATATATATATATATATATACCAGTAGGTAGTTCTAGCTAGGACCATGACGCTGATTACAAGTTTGGCAGATGGGAGCACCCATCCACCAAGCTCCCGACAGGGTGGACACCACTGTAATGACAGCCTCCCCGCTGGCCCCATTTTGACTTTCCAGCTGGGCTGACTGGTGGAAACCAAAGTGACAGCAGCATTGTCGCCGGTTCATAATAGAGCCGGCGGCAATGCTGCCGCTCACAGGAGGCACCAGCACCCTCGCAATGCGCACTGTCTGTGCAGCAGGGTGCTGGGCAGGGGGACCCCTGCATTGCCCATTCCATGGGCAGTGCAGTGGCCCCCCTGTGGCCCCCTGCATCTGTTCTCTGCCAGCCATTTTAGGAAGCTGAGCAGCCATGAAAATGCTGGTGGAGAACCAGGTTGTAATTTGCAGGGCGGCACTGAGGTCAGTGCCGCCTTGGCTGATTGCAACCTGCACCTGCCGTCAGCCTATCGGAGATAGTGGTAGGTTGGCGGGGCTCCCCACAAACCTCGTAATGTGCCAGTTGGTCCACCACAACCACGACAGTCTGACAGCCACCGTGACTGTGGCAGACCAAGGACCGCCACACTCATTATCAGGTCCCATGTTGCCATAGGAAAAACATTTTTTGACTTGCCAATATCTTTAGAGCAGTTTGATGGATCATCACGTAATTTTCCCAAAAAGGTTTGCCAGTAATTCTGTCTGCGCAAGGCACGTTTTGGGGTGATCTGTCAAGTGGGGTCCGAGAAAAGTAGGATCATAAAAAGTGCATTTCCCATGTTAATTTCCATAGGAGTTTGACCAAGACAACAGCCCAAACCGCTGAACAGAATTACACCAAATTTGGCAGAATGCTGGATTTTGTTCCGCAGATTGTGCTGTGTGTTATTTGGTGTAAATGTGTTTAGCAGTTGTTGAAAAATTTAAGGAAATCCAAATTTGTATATCTAAGGCCGCAGATCCTCCCTGATGACTTTGCCAAAAAGAACAAACTTGTGCAGGGAAATGCAGAGCTCTGATTGGCTGCTAACACTTAACCAGAAAGTGTTGGCAGCCATCCTGGGACTCAGCTTCATCCAAGTCCCACAAAAGAAGTGAAAAAAAGGAAAAGGGGGCAGAGTAGGAATACCCTGACCCACAGGCCTTGTTCATGGGGTCCCATAGAGACCTCTGCAGGGCAAAAAATCATTTATTTTTATATATGAAAATTTGTGCCAAAAATGAAACAAAATGGAAAAAATGAAAAGAAAAACAAGTGTGGTCTCCTGTGCCTGTTTTTAAGTAAGCCCCCCTCCTCATGAAGCCATTAATGGCCCTGGGGACCACCGACCCCCAGGGCCCGATCGTGCCACATCCTGGGGTGCCCACCTGCATGTCATAGCTGTTTGCCCTGACTTGCCGGCAGCTTTTACAGCTACCGCCAAGTCAGAGCAAACATGAACTCCACTCTCAGGAAGCGAGAGCAGTCCCAAAGAGATGCAGGCAGTGAAACCGACAAAAGGATTTCTCTCGCACACACAGAGATGCATGCTTAACACCTCCCTGTGAGTGAGAGCAATGCCTGCAGGAGTTGGGGAGCCATCTGGGGCCGTGGGGGCATTCATGCTCCCCTCGTCGTCCCCAGTGCTTCTGACAGAGTGCCCGGGGGGGCACCTAGGAGACCTGGACAGTTCTCGGGGATGGGGCCCCCGGAGCAGAGAATGAGCTGGGGAGAGGGGCTGTGTGCCCCCCTCCTCCAGTTAATGAAGGTCTGGTCCTGGGGATGGGGTCCCCAGGGCTGAGTTTGACCCAGGGAGGGGGGGCTGCGTGGCCCCCTCCTCCATTCAATGAAGGCCATGCCCCAGAAGATGGGGTCCCCAGGGTCAAGAACAGCCCAGGGATTGGGTCAGTGCCACCCCCTCCTCCATTTGATGAAGGCTGGTCCGTGGGGCATGGGGTCCTCAGGGCCAAGATTGGCTTGGGGAGAGGGGCCCTGTGGCCCCACTCCACATTAAGTTGTGGCCAGGCCCTGTGGGATGGGGTACCCAGAGCCGTTCTGCCCATGATGCTCATTTCACAGAAATTAAATCCCACCAGAAAGCACTTACAAATATAAATATGGCAGGTGCCCCATTGAAGCTCCACTTCTGGAAAGGACAAATGATCCTAACTCCTGGGCTTGGTGAAGACAATTCAGGTGTATTTACTCAGCAATTCCATATTGATAAACAATTTGAAAGCCTTCATGTAAGTGAATGCAACACTGATCTATTGGAGCGCATTCTGTATGTGACTGTAGTGAGTGAGTTCTTTTTTGTCCTCTCCTGGTGAGAGCAGAGTTGATGGTTCTCCCCTTAAATTGCTACGAGTATACAAATCACTGGAAGCTTCTCCTGCTTGCCCCCACCCTGTCCACCTTAGTAGTATGCAAAAATCTTTCCCCTTTTTCCAGGATGATGGACAGCTTACCAAAGGCCCCCCAGCCCATTTCCCGATTTTGGTGGTGCATTCTTAAATCCAAGGAAAATGAAGACATTTGCACAAAACAAAGAAGCACTTGCATCATATAGATAACAAGAAGGACCGTGGTTTGGTAGGCATTTATGTCTTTGTAGGCTCATTGGTCTATCTATGGGAGGATTCATGTTATCGCATATTTATGGAGAAAGATGCACCAGGAACAATCATATTGCCAAAACGCACAAAAGTTTGCTGGTGACATTTCCTTCTGCTCCATTATGCGGCTGTAGTGTGGAATACGTATTGGACAGTTACCCAAGGAGGCAGAAAGAACTCCACTTGGGTAGTTTTTTTGTGCAATACTGTGGACTCTTGTTGGATAAAAGAGCAGGTGAGGTTCTTTTGTGGCTGGGTCACTCACACAGGTACTGATACACCCACCCAGACATTCACATACACCCATTCACAGAGGCACTCAGACACTCAACAGACACTCAGGCACCAACTCACAGACATTCATGCATCCACTCTGAGACCCACTCAAGCATTCATTCACCCACTCACAGACCCACTCAGGCTCACACACCTGTTCACAGACCCACTCAGAGACCCATGCACTCACTCACAGACACACTCAGAAACTCATGCACTTACTCATAGATGCACTCAGAGATTCATGTAACTACTCATAGACCCACTCACAGACCTACTTAGACACTCATGTACTCACGCACAGACCCAGTCAGAGTCATATACCATCTCACAGACCCATTCAGAGACTCATGCACCCACTCATAGATCCACTCAGAGACTCACACACTCACTCACAGAACCACACAGAGACTCATATACTCACTTACAGACCCAACTCACTGCTTATGACCTGACATATTATATCACTCATGACATGGTCAGTGACATCACTGATGACATCTCAAATGACATCACTGATGACATCATCCACAGAAGCACTCTTACAGCCTCTCACACTCTAATACAACCTCTCACACACCCACACAACCACTCACATACCCATTCACAGACCCATCCAAGTACGCACACAACCACTCACTCATCCAAACAGGTACTTACATAACCACTAACTTGTACAGCCACTCATACAACCACTCACTTACCCATAAAGACCCTTACAGAGTCATACACTCACCCATATAGCAACTTACACACCCACTTATTCACCTATACAGCCACCAGCCACACTCACTCACTTATTCACCCATACAGCCTCTCAACACAGCCACTCACTCACCCATACAAATCCTCACACACTCACTCGCACACCCACACAACCACTTACATACCCATTCACAAATACATTTAAGCACTCACACATCTGCTCACTCACCATACATCCATTTACAGAAAGAGTTACTCTACAATACAGCCACTCACACACCAACTCACCTTGCCAAACAGCCACTCAGAACCATTGTAGCCACTTACACAGCCAACTTTTCACTCATACAGCCATTCAGACACCCACTCATTCTCCCATACACTCACTTACACACCCACTCACCCACCGATACAGCCACTCACACGGCCATTCACTCACCCATACAGCCACTGACAGACCCACTCACTCACCAACTCACACACGGATACACTCAATCACACAGCCACTCACATAATATATGTTAGTTATAGTATCACTCATTAATAGTACAGAAAGTATACTATTTTTACATACCAATACCTTGGTTTATATGCTTAACACTCATAAACCTTTAGAAAACACTCACTCTCATTGAATGATGTCATTGGTGATGTCATCAGTGATGTCACTGACCATGTCATGGGTGATGTAATAAGTGAGGTCATAACCAATGCATTATGGGGGCATAAGTCCACCTCCCTGAGGCAATTTCTAAATCTGATGCAGGGCCACGCACCCCTCGAGCCCCGGAGACCACCACCTCCCCGGGACAATGTCTAACTCTGGTGCAGCCCCACAGCCACGGGGATGACCTCCTCACCGGGGCTAACAATACAAATCTGGAAAGGCAAGCCCCAGGGATCACCACCTCCCTGGGGCTATGTGCACATTGGCGGGGTTACTGCGTGGCACCCATCGTGGAGCCACTGATGGCCCTGTTATGCCTCAGGGTGCCCATCCCCAGGACATAGCTGTTTGCTGTGACTTGGCTGCAGCGCTGAAGCTGCAGCCAAGCCACAGCAAACAGTTGCTGTTTGACAGTGGGATCTGTAAAGCAGGTCCCGCTGTCAAACAGCCAATATTTCATCTCTGTTCCCTGCACCTGTTCAAGGAACAGAGATGAAATGTTTGCTTCAACAAGCACGGAGCTGCTGTTAAAGCAGCTCCTTGCTTGCTGAAGCAATAGCACCGCGATGGAAGCCTTAAGGCTTTCCCTGCAGTGCCAGATGGCCCGTAAAGAGCACTTTGTTAAAATAATAAATAAAATAAAATATATGTAGAGACCATGTGGGAGCCCTTTAGGGCTCCCTTGCGGTCCCAGATAGCCCATAAAGGGCAAAAAAAGTTTTTAAAAAAGAACAACAATAGCTCAGTGTGAAGGTCTGAGCGTTGAGGGCTCGAGTCCAGCTGGCTCATTTCCCTCTTTTTTTATGAAGTACAAATTACTATCAGACATTAAAGCCTAAAAAAATCTCCATCCCTCTGCCTTTGACTTTCTCTTTCTCTGTCTGTCTTTCAATCAATTTCTCCCACTCACACACCAACTCAGACACTTTCGTACCCACTCACAGACCCAATCAAACACTCACACATACACTCACAGACCCGCTCTGGCCCTCATGCACTCACTCACAGCCTCACAGCTATAACAGCTCCTTCCAAGCAAAAGCAAAGGCTCAGCTTCCAGCAAGCCGAAGCTTTAAAAGTATTCCCGCTTGCTGAAAGCAGAGATTTAATCTCTTTCCGTGCCCGCTGTCATGGGGCTGTCATTCAATCTCTTTTATTTAATCACTGTCATTTAATCTCTTTCCCTGTGGGGTCCTTGGGGCCAGGCCCTGCGGCCAACCCCCACCATGTGCTTCCAAAGACCATGCATGGCATGGGGTTGGGCTGATAAAGGACATTTGCTGCAACCCTCGCAATGCACTGCTATTTACCTCACATACTATAGTACTCACAACATCTTTGATGACATAATTGATAATATCAATGTAATATTTGCAATAAAACCTTTGAGGAAAAAACTGCATGGGGGAGGTGCAAGTTATGGTTAACTAAAATAACTCTGACTGTAACAGCTGAATTTCTATGGTTTTGTACATTTAAGATGTGAACCTAACTATAGCATCCCTGTAACCTTTGTTTTTTAATACATATATATGGGGTGGCCCCCCCACTATGGAAGAGGAGCGCCGCCCCACTGCTGAAAGGCAGCAGAAAGCAAAAAAATTAAATGATAATAAAAGTATTTTATTATCATTTTATTTTTCTGCTAAGCCACTGCCAGTCCACTTAGTCTGAGGTGGGGCGGATCCAGCATCCTCTGCATCTGCAGGCAAGAGGAGTCATAGGTGCATTCTAAGGCTGGCCAAACTGACATGCGCACTTCCTAACTCAGCTGCATTTCAGCCTGCTCAGGCCAATCCCGGTGCTTCTTTCATGCTGGGTAACAGCATGAGTGAAGCATCTGGACTGGGTGTGGAGGGGATCAAGCAGAGGAGAACCAAGGCAGTGGGAGCAGAGGAACAGGGAGGGATGACAGCAGCAAGTAAGTGTTTTTTTAAATTATTCCCCCTGTCTCGCATGTTGCCCCACCAAGGCTTCCTGGCAGCAATTACTAATATCTATATACATTGGAGTGCTGCTCTCTGTTTTGAGGAATTAAGATGAGACTGTCAGATATATATACATATATATATATATATAAATCACAAAAAGTATTCACTGCACTCCACGAGGTATCAATAGTGCATATTTATTTCAAATAACAACCACCAACGCGTTTCAACTCCCTCAGGAGTCTTGTTCACAGTAAGTGAGTCCCTTTTCCCTTTTCCTATTTATACCCCATAGTGTTACATCATTCACAGTGCATTATGGATAACGTAGTTCCCAATTAACAATAAAATATTTTTATAAATTTTATATTCTCCTAAAAAATGAAAATAAAATGAAAATATAATTCTCAATGTATGGTGCTCTTTATATTTGTTCTCTTGTGTGATACTTTTCCTTTCTAATTCGTGATTGCATCTGCTACTGATTAGTTCCTAATTAGTTACTTCACTAGAATTATCTAAGATACTGAGAAGTGACCGAGATCTGGCAAGAAGAATAAGTGGCAAACCACAAATATCATATAGGAAGTCACGCTCATTGAAAGACATATTGGTAAAAAGTCACTATGAAGCACCAATTATGAGGAATTGGTTAAAGAACGAGACGACTGGCTTCTATAAGTGCAATAAATGCAAAGTATGTCAAATTGCAAGAAACAGCAAAACCTATATGGATCATAGTGGTAAAACTATACACATTCTACAAAGACTTACTTGCGAGAGCCAATATGTAGTTTATATGCTTGAATGTGAATGTGGTTTGAGATACATTGGGAGTACAATCTGTCCATTAAAGAAAATGATTTTGTAACATACCAGAGCCATTACCAATCAAGATATGAGTTATACAATGGCAAAACATTTTTCAAAATCACACTATCACACACCAACGATTGGAGATCGTTACGATTCATGGGCATAGTGCAAATGAAAAAGAGTGAGAGAGGAGGGGACAGAATCAAAAAGTTAAGACAATTGGAGAGTAAACTCATTATCCAGCTTCGCACAAAGATGCCTTATGGGTTGAACATGGACGAGGAATTACATGTGCATTTGTGATAAAGCAACATGGATAAATATATGGCAATAATGATGCAGGATGGCTATTGATTTTTAACTACTAAAAATTACTAAACTATGATACGTTTTGTCAAGGAATGATAGATATTAAGTTAGAGAGAATTGATATTCATTAATATCTATGTAAAAATAGAATTACTTAAGTGAAAAAAGATAACCACTGCTTTAAGTATAATAATGAATGAATCCAACAAATCTCACAACTTTATGAACATTGTAGATACATAGAAATGTTTTGACCAAAATAATATAGTAACAGCAGTCCGACATTAACTGTTTCAATACATATATATGGAAGACGCTAAAAGGTCGACATCAACATACATGCCTAGTTTAGATAATTATAGTGAAGTAACTAATTAGGAACTAATCAGCAGCAGATGCAATCACTAATTAGAAAGGAAAAGTATCACACAAGAGAACAAATATAAAGAGCACCATACATTGAGAATTATATTTTCATTTTATTTTCATTTTTTTAGGAGAATATACAATTTATAAAAAAAATTATAAAAAATTAATTTCTAAAAATATTTTATTGTTAATTGGGAACTACGTTATCCATAATGCACTGTGAATGATGTAACACTATGGGGTATAAATAGGAAAAGGGAAAAGGGACTCACTTACTGTGAACAAGACTCCTGAGGGAGTTGAAACGCGTTGGTGGTTGTTATTTGAAATAAATATGCACTATTGGTACCTCGTGGAGTGCAGTGAATACTTTTAGTGATTTGTATTTTTCGAGACTGGTCCTCTCCTTCACTGGCACCGGCAGTGGAGTGCGCCGCCCAGCAACTTTCAGACCATCTTTGTTTGAGGATTTAACAGGAGCAGCAGCACCCGATATTGCTAATTTGGAGTTTAACAGTGTTTATACGTGTGTATAGAGGAATACGAAGAGAAACTTTTCAACTAGTTTGAATCCGGCAAAATGAGAAAAATGAGAAAAATTAGAAGAGCTCATCATTGGGAATAACCGCTGTGGCGATTAGAACTCTGCAAGTACACAGTGGATAGCTTCTAAAGACTTACGGCGGCAAGCGGTGAAAAGATAAAATAAATATTGGGAAGAATACGAGCTTTGAAGCTTACAACGCACGCGGTTTTGAAAAACCGCTGCTAAACAATGTAGCACTATTACGGAGCGCCATGGAAAAGAACATTTTTGGATTGAATTAGGAAAACCCGCGTCTTGTAAAACTTCTCAGAAACAGCGGAGAAATTAATTGCCTAAGAACGTCAAAGAGCTTTGAACTAAATGCGTGTTTCTAAACATACACGCAAGTGCTCCCTTCTTTCCCGGATACAGTCTCTCAGCGGTAGCTGAGTAAACAACCGCCTCAGAACCGTGAAAGGATTTGGATTAAATAAATATGTACTTGTCAACACACACGCCAGAGATTCGCTTTATCCTCCCGGCTATTTGAAGTGGAGAGTTGAAAATTTGAACGGGTATTCAAAACAGTCAAAGGTAAATGATTGGCAGCTGACCACCGTTTGTGTGGAGTCGGAGGACGCCAGGACATACGGTGAGTCTCTCCAATCAATATCCCTTTGCTGGCAACTAGCGTATTTGTACTTTCATAAAAGACAATATACACACGTATAGTTAACACACAATATATGTAAAAGAATATCGATGCAGCCTATTGAATACAGGCCACGAGGTTATGTGCTTAGAAATGAAACAAAATAAGTTATAACAACTTGATGAGTCTTAGTCTAAAAAATTATTTTAGCAGTTTAAGTTGTTTCTCTTGTGTGTTCTTTCTTTCCTTTTCTTTTCTTCTCGTCCTCTCTCAAAACTCTATTTTTGGGATAATCAATCTATTTACTTACTTTATCTCTCTTTATTCTTTCTCTCTTTCTCTCTTTCTCTTTCCTCTCTTGTATGCTTTCCCTTTACTTTTCTCTTTTTCCCTCTCCTTTTCTTTCCTCCTTTTTGTCTTCCCTCTCTCTTTCTTCTCTCTCTTTATTTTGTATAGAGAAGAGTAAGACATTTAGGAAGAACAAAAATGGAAGAGAGAGCAGCTAAATGCGCTCTCAAAGCGGCAACATTATTTTCAACGACGCATGGAACTGAGAGATTAGAAGATACTACAAAACCTATAGATAATGTTATGACTATACATGATACATTTTATAAATTGGAGAAGCTATATCTGAAGGAGATAAATAAAAGCTGGGAAATAATTGCTTTAGAGAAATATATAGAGGTTGGCAGGGTACGAAGAGGATTGCGGATCTTTACACTTCCCAATCATTTAGACATGAGACCTGAATTACTATCAGAATGGGTTGAAAACAATATGACCTGCTCACGCAATATGATGTTGATTCTGATTAAGTATGCCAAAATGGATGCAGCGGAAGCAATAAAGGAAGCACAAACATTAGAAGAAAAAGTTAAAGACATGAGTAATCAAGTGGAATCAATCAAATGTAGGAAGAAAATGGAGGATAAATTGAATAAATATGAATCTGAAGTAGAATCTCAAAAACAAAGAAAATTTCAACGGGATGAACTAGATTATAAAAATGACACAGTGCTGACCTTTGCCAAGAGGTTTGAACACATCAAGGAACAGCATTCAAAGGATATTAAATCAAAAATTCCAACGTTATCGGAAACGATCAGCGAATCAGATATTGAAATAAGCGAAGGAATAGAATCTGGAAATACAAGTATCAGAACAACATTATTAGAGGAAATGCAAATCATATGTATGGATCAACAAACATCAAAAGGCAGGGGCCGAGGACGCAATATGGGCAGAGGCCAGCCAAAAACATACAATCAGACATAGGAAGATTAGAAGAGGCAAAAGAAAGAAAGAACTATCCTCTGCGCAACAGACAAAGGAAACAATAGAGGATGTGGAAAGAATTGAAGACGAAAAATTGGTGATAAATTTATCTAATCACATACTAACAAAGGAGGAAGAAAATGTACTAAATAAAGGACTGTCATTTTGCTCTGAACACCATATGGACAAGGTCGAAACCAAAATAGACATGTACAAATTTGTTAGAAAAATCAAGCTAGCCAAACACTTCAGCAAACATCAACAAAGATCTAGAGCCAAAGAAAACATACAGAATGATGAGGGTCTAATAATTGATCAAATAGAAGACATAAAAGTCTGTTATGAGCTAATGAACAACTTGGAAAATGAGGAGATGACATCGAGTCAAATATTGGAAGCAATGGGAATATCAACAAATACTCATGAATATAGTCACTTCAAACCAGTCTCCAAATTCTGCCCAGTTTTAACTCCAGGAAATAAAGTGGATTTATTTTATGAAATGGTCATCAATGATCTGGAGAAACTAGAATATGTCAAACCCTCTAAAAAGGGTGAAAATTTAACTATAAATGAACGGAAAGCTTTACAACAATTGGCGGACAATCAAAACATCATTATTAAGCCCGCAGACAAGGGAGGAAACATTGTGATTCTTAATCGAAATGACTACTTTACAGAAGCAATGAGACAAATAAATGATAAAGAGAGTTATGAAAAACTGAGAAATGACCCCACTAGGCATATACAGGAGTTGATTATAAAGAAATTGGAAAAATGGCGTACTGAATGTCTGATCAATGAGGATGAATTCAAATTTTTAAATCCAAGTCATCCAAAACTGTCCACCATCTATTTTCTTCCAAAGATTCACAAAACATTAAAAAATCCCCCTGCAAGACCCATCATCTCTGGTTGTGGATCATTGTTTGAAAATATATCCAGATATGTGGATTATTACATTTCCCCACTGGTTTCCTTTCTTAGCTCGTATATTAAAGACACTGGAGACTTCTTGCGAATAATAGATGATATTCAATGGCAATCGAGTTACAAGCTAGTGACAGTGGATGCAGTGTCACTATATACATCTATTAGACATGAAGTAGGACTAAATGCATTGAAGTTCTTTTTACAACAAAGAAAAATTGAAGAAAAAAGCCACTCTGAAATGTTAGTGGAGATGGTGGAACTATGTTTATATAACAATATTTTTCTATTTGACAAAAACATCTACAAGCAAGTGAGAGGAACTGCCATGGGAATTTCTCTCTCTCCAAGCTATGCCAACCTAACCTTGGGCTGGTGGGAGAGGGAAATAGCATGGCAAGATGGATATTCTGAATATTTGGATAAGGTAGTACTATGGTTACGCTATATAGATGATCTATTTTTGATTTGGAATGGAACCAAGGAGGAATTTGTATCATACTTTGCAATTTTGAATGAAAATGAATGTGGTTTGAGCTTCACCTATGATATCAGTGATAAACAAATAGATTTCTTGGATATTAGGGTATATGTAGACAACGATCAAATCAACACAACTGTATTCAGAAAAGTGACCTCCACTAACAGTGTCCTATATGGGAGCAGTTTCCATCCAAAACCATTGATAAAAAGTATTCCATTTGGCGAATTTTTAAGAATGGGACGGAACTGCTTCAATGATGAAGAAATGGAGACTCAATTTAGTTTGGTACGAAAACACTTCATGCGTCGTGGATATCTAAGAACAAATATTGAGTCAAGTGAGAAAAGGGCCAAGAGGGTCTCTCGACAGGAAACACTGATAGACAAAGGGGTAAAAAGAGGAAGTGACAAGGAGGACATGTGTCCTCGCCTAATTCTCACTTACAGTAAAGAAAGCAAGGACATAGAATCAGTATTCAAAAAACATTGGAAGATACTGAGAAGTGACCGAGATCTGGCAAGAAGAATAGGTGGCAAACCACAAATATCATATAGGAAGTCACGCTCATTGAAAGACATATTGGTAAAAAGTCACTATGAAGCACCAATTATGAGGAATTGGTTAAAGAACGAGACGACTGGCTTCTATAAGTGCAATAAATGCAAAGTATGTCAAATTGCAAGAAACAGCAAAACCTATATGGATCATAGTGGTAAAACTATACACATTCTACAAAGAATTACTTGCAAGAGCCAATATGTAGTTTATATGCTTGAATGTGAATGCGGTTTGAGATACATTGGGAGTACAATCTGTCCATTAAAGAAAAGGATTTGGGAACATACCAGAGCCATTACCAATCAAGATATGAGTTATACAATAGCAAAACATTTTTCAAAATCACACACCAACGATTGGAGATCGTTACGATTCATGGGCATAGTGCAAATGAAAAAGAGTGAGAGAGGAGGGGACAGAATCAAAAAGTTAAGACAAATGGAGAGTAAACTCATTATCCAGCTTCGCACAAAGATGCCTTATGGGTTGAACATGGACGAGGAATCACATTTGCATTTGTGATAAAGCAACATGGATAAATATATGGCAATAATGATGCAGGATGGCTATTGATTTTTAACTACTAAACATTACTAAACTATGATATGTATTGTCAAGGAATGATAGATATTAAGTTAGAGAGAATTGATATTCATTAATATCTATGTAAAAATAGAATTACTTAAGTGAAAAAAGATAACCACTGCTTTAAGTATAATAATGAATGAATCCAACAAATCTCACAACTTTATGAACATTGTAGATACATAGAAATGTTTTGACCAAGATAATATAGTAACAGCAGTCCGACATTAACTGTTTCAATACATATATATGGAAGACGCTAAAAGGTCGACATCAACATACATGCCTAGTTTAGATAATTATAGTGAAGTAACTAATTAGGAACTAATCAGTAGCAGATGCAATCACGAATTAGAAAGGAAAAGTATCACACAAGAGATATTTATTTATATTTTATTGTTAATTGGGAACTACGTTATCCATAATGCACTGTGAATTATGTAACACTATGGGGTATAAATAGGAAAAGGGAAAAGGGACTAACTTACTGTGAACAAGACTCCTGAGGGAGTTGAAACGCGTTGGTGGTTGTTATTTGAAATAAATATGCACTATTGATACCTCGTGGAGTGCAGTGAATACTTTTTGTGATTTGTATTTTTCGAGACTGTTCCTCTCCGTCACTGGCACCGGCAGTGGAGTGCGCCGCCCAGCAACTTTCAGACCATCTTTGTTTGAGGATATATATATATATATATATATGTATATATATATATATATATATATATATAATTCACTTAAAAAAAAATCAAAGGTTACAGGGACGTAATAATTTGGCTCCCATTCTAAATGTACCAAACCATAGAAATTCACCTCTTAGAGTTATCTCAAGTAACTATAACTTGTGCCCTAAGGTAAATATAACTTGTGCCTCCGCCATGCAGAGTTTTACATCAATTTTTTACTGTCATTCTTATATTGATATTATAAGTGATGATATCAAAGATGTCCTGAGTGCTGTAATTTGTGTGGACATTAGCAGTGCATGGCAAGGGTGCAAGTTATAGTTATCTTAGGACCCGAGTTATGGTTACCTAAGATAATTCTAAGAGATGAATTTCTATGGTTTGGTACATTTAAAATGTGAGCCTAACTATAATGTTGATGTAGCCTTTGTTTTTTAAGTGAATTTCTATGTTTTTAAAATTCTATTTCCAGATGAGATAGCCCCACTGGACCTATTAGGTGTTTCTTGTTAGGGTGATCGGCAGAAACCTCAATTTCCACCCCTCAGCCTAGTGGGAAAAAGGCAACAGCATTATCTCTGGCTTCAAATCGAGCCAGTGGCAATGCTGCATGGGCATGGGCAGTGCAGGGGCCCTCCTGTAGCCCCCTTCACCTGTTTTCTGCCTGCCTTATCATTAGAACGAGGTCGTAATCCACAGGGCACTGCATCATTTGTTGGGGGGAGGGGTACTGCGTGGACCCCCTCCCAGGGCCAATCGTGGCCCCAGGGACCACATCCCATGGATCCTGGCCTAATTATTAATTTTATTAGGGGAGGGGGTCACATAGCCACCCTCCCCAAGACCAATCTCAACCCCAGGGACCCCATCTCCTGGGGCCCAGTCTATTATTTTGTTTTGCTGTGGTTGTGTGGCCACCCCTAATGAGTCTCAGCCCATGGGACCCCATCCCCCAGGGCCTGGCCATGTGACCTGGGTGCCCCAGGACACCCATTGACAAAATTGGGGATCCTGGGGGAGCCTGAAGTCCACTGCGGTCCTAGCCAACTCCCCACCTCTTGTTTGAGCCAGCATTGCTATCACAGAGAGGGAACTGCTAAAGCAGTCAACAGTACTAATATTTTAGCAAAAGCCTCCTTGGAGGGGGATAAAATCTTCTCTGCATATATGCAGTCTTGCAACCTATCCAACAAACACCTTTAGTATGCTATTTAATAAACTTATAGGCATATAATTGGATGGATTTCCCCCTCTCCCCTTCACATAAATGTGATATTCTCTGGCCACTTCCATGAGTCAGGAATTGGAGATCCAGCAGTAATGGCATTTGAAAAGAAGTAGACATACAGAGGCCAAATAATAAGTTCAGCACAGTATAAATTGCCTGGCAACTTGTCCGGCCCAGGGTCCACCTCTCTCTTTAACACTTCAATAGCCTTAATACTGTCTCTCCACAATGCTCAATTGGTTTAGTAGCAAGACCAACCTGCTGAGCTGGAGACATGGATATTCTCCTTCAAAACGGGAGGAATAAAGATTGGTGAAGTGGTGAACCCATTTTTGAGGATACATATAGTGGACAACACGAGTAGAGATATGTTTGCTCCCATGTGCTACAATGAATCAAAAGGTTTTACTATCTTTTAAAGCGTTAAAAGAGCTTCTCAATTCTTGTCTTTACAGTTCCTTCTACTGGTTCCTAATGTCCTATTATACGTTGCCCTCATCTTGCAAACATATGATTGTATGCATTATTATGATTGTATGCAGGATTAAGGTTTGTCCAAAAAGAATACATTTAGCAATTCTAGTCTTTGTTTTTACGAGGGAGAGATCTTGGTCTGTGTTTGATACTTTTTATTACTTGCCCTGTAAAAAAAAGCTCAAAGAATTAAACAGAGAAGTATGCATTTCAGTAATAGGAATATCAGTCGCAGAAATGTTGTTATACATATCAAATGCAGTGACAAAGGCACTATACATTATTGCCCCAGACACATAGTTCAAAATGGTGTCACTTGACTGACCTATGATTATGTGTAACTACTTGCATAGGGAGCAGAGTAATATTCTGATCAACCATGTTAGGAAGCACAATACTTTCCGGAGATAAAAACAGGGAATTGTGGTTGCTGTTTAGTAGAGAAATCACAGCCATATCATCTAAGTGGAGCCATAGCTGAACACCCAAAATTATATAATGGGTCTTACTCTTACAGCTACATCTTTTAAAAGATTATTCTCCATGCCTGTCTGATTCAGTATGCCTGCTATATGCTCTGCATACCCAAATAAACAGACATTGAGTCCAAATGGAGGGTACCTTCTAACAGCGAGTGTGCAGTTTTACCTCTAAACTTGTTTTTCGACAAAGGTCGTCCTCGGCCACTGTTAAGAGAACCTACACACTTGAGTGGTTCAAAGGTTACAGTAGAATCACCAGCCACCATCACTGGACGCTTGTAAGAGTAAAATTCAATGCATTTATCCAAGGTCTTAAGAGTGTCAGAATCTTTGCCCTTTGGTACTGAAGGGTCATATACATTACATAGTTTAGTGCAAAACCTCCAGAGAAATCAATAGCTACTGCGCGAATATCAGGGGAATCTACATGTGCTCTTCTTATTTTATAGCCAATGCTGTTTTGATCAACACACCCCGGACGGACACCCAGCTTTGGATGGTATAGGCTCAATATAAAAAGAGGAAAAACTGCTCCTAACCACTGGGATGGTAACCCAGTATTCCTAAAATAAACAGATGTATTGGCGATCGATGAACGATCTTCATCCAGGGTCAGTGAGCTTAGGGTTAATGCTCACAATATTCCAGAAAGGTGAATTTAAGAGAGAGGAAAGGGGATATTCAAGTTGTCTTTTGTGTCACCAATTAACACCCTTCTCGGATTCGGAGAGGTGGCAATTGTAATAATACTTCCATTGACAAGAGTGATGGATGAACTAAGAGATGTACATTAATTCCTTCCTGTTTGGTGAGAGGCGTTTATTACCCCAATAAAAGGAGGTAGGTCAGTCAACAGAGTACTAGGTAGTCAGTTCCCTTTGGTGCACCCGTGCCCAGCGAACAGCTGTTAATGTCAGGGAGCCGACTTACCTCCGAAGAAATAAATAGATAGGGAGCATTACGCTTAAATTGGATACACGACTTGTTTGAACTCGCTGCGCTATGTAAGATTTATAGACGTGAAGAAAATAAGGCTTTCAACTAGAGCCCTGTCTGTAAGTACCGTTTTAACGTAATCGTAGGAGTCAGGTGACAATATCAGAATGCATTATCGAATAGCACTGGGGTGTCCAATGTGTTACCACGTTCTTAAGAGACTGGGGGGGTCAGATATATGAAAAGTAGGTCTGTACTCAGTGTAGCTCTACTTTCCTTGCATTCGTAAGTGCCCCCCCTACCACCACCATCTGTGCGTCATATTTAAAATATGACGCACCATGTAGCAGGGTAATGAGCAATAGCGTCATTATTTTTGATGCTATTGATGTACTGTTCAGGGCTAGTGCCAAAATTTTGGCCCTAACCCTAAACAGTACATAGGGGGCCTTTGTAACCAATGGTGTTCCCCCTTTTAACGCCTGTTCTGAGCAGGTGTTAAAAATGCAGAAAAAATGGCGCAAAGAAATCTTTTACATTTTCTCGGCCCCCCTAATGGGGCAATGCCCCCCCTTGCATACATTATGCCTCTCGCAGGCAAAATGTGGTGCAAGGAGTTACAAAGTGGAGCAATGCATGTATTGTGCCACTTTGTAAATCTGGCGTGGTGATTTTGGCCTCGTGGGCCTCATTAGTGTAAAAAGAAAATAAGACTAATGTGACGCAAGGAGGCGCTAGGCCCTCTTAAATCTGTGCCTCAGCGTCATCCCTGCAGTTAGGGTTGAGTTTGGGGATCTTAGTCGTAAACACAAAACATTCCTTGATGATTATAATGTATTTTAACACTGGTATACCCTTCGACTAGAGGCGTGTTTTTAAAATTGGAGGAAGGTACAGACCTCACTCCAGAGTGGTTGTTAGGGCATTCATTTAGGGTAAAGGCTGTTAAGTCCACAAGTAAAACCGATGCGGTTACATAGATCCTTCAACTGACTCGGGAACCCATCAGTTGCCACCATTCTACCCTGAGCTATACTACGCGAGTCACTGCATGCATGGTGAGGTGGAGCTAGTTCTCTCACACACTAGGGAATGTGAACTTTTCAACAATCATCTAGTCTTAGTCTGAGCGCTGGAAGAAGGTTTTTATAAACTCCTTTAGCCCCGCCCTCAGGGGCTCCTTTACACCAATTGCCACATTGTCTTCTCCATTTATACAAGTTGCATTTCCCTCTCCTGTAGAACAGATATTCAGTAACAAAGTCAGTGCCTCAGATGGAACATCTCAAGTGTTTGTCAAGGGTTGTAACCGATTCTAGCAAGCAGCATTAGCCTCCACAATAATATTAGGGGATAGTGTTTCATTATTAACATTGAGGGTAGCAAAATCACAAGTTTTAACAGTAGTTTGAAAGGGAGTCTCAGTAAGATTAGGCCTAGATGTAGGTTTAATACTATCTCCCATCCCAAAGAGCTTATGAATCCTATGAGGAACACTTGGATTCTAAGGAGTTTCCTCTTGATTTAAAGTAGACTCGACCTACTTGATGAGGAGGTCAATATCAGCTCAACTTCATTTACTTGCTGCATTCTTTAGAATCTTTTGGGGTTTATCCCTGCTCTTAACACCCATTGGAGGATTCCACTTCCCCATAATCGAGGCCCTAAAAATAGAAAAGATGAAGAGTAACGCTAACATAAAAAATACAATACAACTTAGGCCCAAATTCCGTAGTTTTATCCCATGACTCGTGGGATTTTTACTCAATACTATGGAAAAAGTGAGTCTCTTGAAGAAGAATAAAGTACTTTGTAAAGGTAGATAGCTCAACCGTGCATAAAATTTGTCCGAAATTAAAAATGAGAGAGAGGTGGCCCCGTTCCTTCCTAGCGATGATGGGTCTCATGCTATATATCGCTTACAGCTGCAAAGCTGTCCTCCGATGTTACTCCTTCCTGGCAACCAAGGGGTTACGGAGAAGGCAGTCCCAGAAAGAGTCTGTGGCTTAGAGCTGCGAGGCCCTACTCCTTTGCCACTCTTTCCTTGCAACCAAACGGTAATGGGGCGGGTAGTTCCCAGTAGAGACTATGGCGTTTTATGCAAATCATTAAATATGGTGTGTTCCTGCGTGGTGAAAAAAGACATTTCTTGTAAAAAGTTTTCTGTTTGATTGCGGCATTTAGAAGGAGCTGGTTCGGTTGGGATGGCGTATGAACTATCAATGGAAGGACAGAAGATCCAATTTGGCATTACTGTCTGTTGGTTAAAGTGCTGCTGTTTATTTTCCACTACTAGCCAACAAGGGTGCTGTAATTCACTCAGGCAAGGTTGCTGGATAAGAAATCAACAGGCTGTTGTGCGAATGCTCTACTTGGTAGCATTAACAGGAGCCACTCAAGTCACTGATGTCTCACTGGTGGCTGCAGGTAGCTTCAAAACAATCATTTTCGTTGTTTCACTAATATGGAGCATTTATTTTTCTGGTTGTGCTTCAGTCACCTGAAAGTTCACTTTTTTGTTCCTCCGAGGGTGGAATACCCTTTCCAAAATATAGATCTAAATCACATGCAGACTATACCTGGTCCAAACATATTATTTAACTGTGCCTTAAAAGCACGCGCTGCACACCTCATAAGGTCACATTTAAATACCTCTCAAAAAGAATACTCTTCAAGTGACTACATCAATTAAAGCCAAAACCAGCTTTCAAGCAGCCTTTACATTTGAAGGTTAACAAATGCATGCATTTATATATCTTTCTGACAGCAGACACTGGGCAAGGAAGTTGGTTTTGAGAGAGCGTAGCTTATATAATCTATATTAACATAAATGTTTATGAATTAATGTGTGATAATACCGCATAGAAACTGTAATAGTAATTTTGCTTAAACGTGCACCTGAAATGTGACCACAGGGAGTGGCCGCCAATGTATACGTGGACTAATAATGATGACTAAAATGTTTTATGTATTATTATACTGAATACGTTTATACTAATTATTAATAATTGTATTATTGAATTTGTGCTGAAATACTTATAGGCCTTAAGTTAGCATGAGCCGAAGCTTAGCTGCTTGGCTCTCATATTAAATGTATTTTTCCTATCGTGCAGTGTGCTGACTCACAAAAGGACACGACCTCTTGTTTTTCTTCAAACTAGAAGACGAATGTAACCATGCTAGATCCGTTCCCATGCGTTTTTTATTGCTTGTAGGGTGATAGTAAAACAAAATGAAACAGTGTAGATTAATTTAATGTACAAGGTCATTCAAACCGGTGAAGACAATGGAGCTACTGACCAAAAGATGTGCAAAGAATTACAGAAAGAGGAAATCATACACGGACGTGCTACCTCTGAAGACATCGAATAGGAGAACCAATGAGAGACATGTAAAATAATATGGGGTGAAAGATAGGTGACCTAATGTGTTTTCTGATAGGTTAAAGATAGTGGGGTATAACAAACGTCAATAGAATTTTGGGGGAATGTACACCGAAAAAGGGATAGAAACCCATGACACGGAGAGCCATGGGAATTAGGTAGGGAATGCTATTGATTTTATCCAGAAACTTTGTCACTCTGTTTGGTGACTTATTGGTTCGCTTAGAACCATCCTCATCCTTAGATTTGCCCATTTTACACTTTGCCTCCTTATGCGGGAAGTGCCCCTTTTTGCCCTGGAGCTGAGTCCTGACTGATGGCGATTTGACTGATGTCCTGAAGACGAAGACTGAGCCTGTGCGCTGAACTAAACTTTGGAGGGTAACTATGACAATACAATTGTGATTTGTCTGTTTGCTTTTCCTTTCTAGGTACCAACTGCTTACTTTTGACAGAGACCATAGTTAGATGTTTTCCAAATTGGTGTTCTAAATCGTTTTGCATGAAGCCCAACATGCCAATGCTAATTAGTGGTTAGGACAGGTGCACGCTAAACTGACTCAAATAGACAAACGACCGAAACTATGCTTTGTTGAACTGACACGTTATTGACACTCTGCTAACTTGATCTATGTTCACGCCGTGTTATGTTCTGATGTTTGTGATTCTCGCCTTAATGAAATCTTACCAAAGTTGCCATATCGTTACTATGCTATTATGTTTCTTGATTTTGAGATTGACGCACCTGCTTTTAGAATTGTAAACAATAGGGAATAAAACTCATAAAATTCTACTAAACTGGTGTGGTTATTCATGACTGAAAGGTCATGGGAGTGTTTTGAATTGATTAATGACTTTGATTAAAGTGAAATGTATTGCTGTAATAAATATTGATGACATTATTGACATATTGATTGACATATTGATTAGCTATCTCGTCCTAAGGTGTCTCTTAACTGGGTCAAAAGATTAATTGGCCTAAAACAAGTCCTGATGTGTAATAATTTATCACAAAGGGACGCGTTAACAGTTCCTTGTTTAGCTGTCTGCCCATTCCTCAGCTTCACAACACAGGAGACTCCTCTTTTACATAAACAGCATCTCAAATGTTGGAATTAATAAGTCTGTGACAGTAGCCTTTTTAATATGAAGTAGGGTAATAGTTTTTGTAAAAATTATAAAAGTAAGGCCAAGTTGTGCCCCTCAGATCCCGCCCACTTTGATAACTGGTTTGGAGTCTATTTTTTAACGTTTTTTAAGCTACAAAGTCCAGCCAAACACAAGAGGGGTCTGCACTCCAGCTGAAATGCATACAGCTCCAGGTGGGAGTGTTTTAAAAAAAATATGGTAAGCTCTCCGAGGGTCATAAATCCGAAGACCGAGTAGAACTATTGTGTATGTGTTTTTTGTAATGTTGCTCGGCGCCGCTTTACTCCTGAATCCCCCCTACACATTACAAAAAGGTTGGTAGTGCCCCTGTCCTTTCTAGGGCCACTGCCAGGAATCATACATATTATTTTAAAAAGCCCTATATCATTATTGGCGCTTCTTAAACAGAGCAGTGAATAATAAATAAGTGGCTCCCGCTGCTTATTTATTATTCTTTTTAATATGAATTTTTGTAAACTGGGTTCTCAAGTGCCCACTCAGGGCACCCACATTACCAGAATTATTGGTGGCCATAGGGGGTAGCCCAATACCCCAGCAGCTCCGGCTGGAACCCCAGTCAGCACCCGTACTGTGATTTGTTTTTAAAAGTGGGAGTTCTGGTACCCACCCAGAGCACCCACATTATTAAAATTATTGGCAGGAGATTACTTTTTTTTCAGATGTGGGAGCCCTGGAGGCCACCCTGGGCAAACATATGTCCTTATTTGTTGGGGGCTGCAGTGACAGTCCCAAGGACCGCAGCCCTAGCTGGCTCCCCAGCCAACACCTGTGGTGTTGCTGGCAGGATCTGCCTTACTAGGATGTTTCAATACCACCGCCTGGGCAGGAGCAAAGTTGTGTTTTCTGCCCTGCAGAATGCAAGCAGAATATGCTCACATTCTCCCTGGCAGAAACAGCAGTATCCCGGCAGATGAAGTCCTCTTTGATGTGGCCCTAGGAGAGGTGAGGTCTCAGAGGTCGATCTAGGTTTGGAGTTATTTAGGTAGTTATAGTTAGGACCACGTTTCCATAGAAAAAGCATTTTTTGACTTGCCTATATCTTTGGCACCGTTTGATGAACCTTCACAAAATTTTCCAAAGAAAGTGTTGGGGTGATCATTCTTGTGCATGAAAAGTGTCCAAAAAGTGATCCACCAAGCAGGGGCTGAGAACAAAAGTTGTGCTTCCCATGTTAATTCCCATAGGACCTTTAGACACGTCTACAGCCCGAACCACTGGACGGAATTACACCAAATTTGGGATAAAGCTAGCTTTCAGTACACAGATTGATCATTTGTTTATTTGGTGTAAATCTATTCAGTAGTTTTTGAGATATTTAGGGAAATTCAAATTTGCATATCTCTGGCCATAGTGTTGTCATGAATAATTCACAAAAATTGTGAATTTTTGCGAATTTTTCACGCATGCGAAAGTGATGTAATTGGTTGACCTCAATCTCACTAGAAACTTGCAGGCACCATTTTATTGCACGGGACACGGTCCCTAGGAGTGAAAATCCTAATTGACACTGGTATAAGGGATCAGGGTACATTATGGGTTTCAAATAAATTTGCATTTCCATGTGAGGTATTTGTGAAAATTTGTGAATTTTCGCAGATTATTTGTGAAATGTTCACAAATATTAAAAAATGTGAAACATCACAGATTCATTCATACAGTAATTTCTTCACTCATACATGCACTCAGAGACTCATGCACCAACTCACACACCCACTCATACACTCATGCACCCACTCAGACCCACTCATAGACACACACACACACTTTTGAAACCACTCAGACACCCAAATCAAATCAAAATCATTAACATTTATAAAGCACGCTACTCACCCGTGCGGGTCTCAAGGCGCTAGAGACACCCACTCATAGATCCACTAACAGAGAAAGGTCCTGTGGCCAACCTGCGCTGTGCACACCCAACCCCAGCAGGGCATGGGGTTGGGTGGCAATAAGGGCCTGACTGAAAGGCCTAGCTGCAGACCAGGCTGTGCGACCAACCCCCAATGCACATGGCCAAAGGCAGTGCGTGACGGAGGTTGGAATAAGGTATAGTATTTAAAATCACTTTACGTTAAAAAAAATAACTTGCGCCCTTGCCATGCACAGTTTTCTTATCAATAGTTTTTTTGCAAATGTTGCAGTGATAATATCAAAGATGCCATACCAGATCTCATCCGTGAGGTGGTATGTGGAGTAATTAGCTGTGCATGGCGAAGGCGTGAGTTAAAGTTACCTTAGGACGCGAGTTATAGTAACTTGAAGGGACTCTAACTATAACTGCTGAATTTCAATGGTTTTGTACAAGTACATTCAGAACCTAACTATAATGTCCCTGTAACCTTTGTTTTTTTCAGTGAATAGCTATCTCTTTCTCTCTCTCTCTCTCTCTCTCTCTTTATATATATATATATATATAAGTAGCTTGTTAGAAATTGGGTTTCTGGTTGGCAGAGGTATTTACCCTAGCCAAGCAGGAACCACAATCCTAGTCTTGGTGAGTCAGATACATACTATAAATTAACCTCTGCCCACCCTGTGGTAGTTTGGCACAGAACAGGCAGGCTTAACTTAAGAGGCAAATCTGGAAAGTATTTGTACTACACTTCAAACAGTACCACAGTGAAATAAACACAAAAAGACTCCACACCAAGTTAAAAGAATATATTATATTCTTATGAACAAAACAAGACTAACAAGAATAAGACCAAAACAACAAAGTAGAAGTTGAGTTTTTAAAGAATAAATGAAATTGCAGTGATTAAAAGCACAAAGCACCAAACAGGGCTATCTGGTCATGCTAGACTGGGGAAAAGTCAAAAGTTTAAGCTGACTGTGATTGAGCACGGGCCAACTACAGGGACCACACAAGGCCCGCTGAATACCTAAGTACCTTGTTCCTGGTCCCAGCGGCAAGATGCAGGGTTCAGTACAATGATGTGTGAACCCCACGGTCAAGGTGATGGGCCAATTTTCTCCATGCAATGATGACGATGCATTGGTTTCGAAGGTTTCTCTACTCAGTCAAGATCATGTGTTGATCGTCTCCCTGCACTGGCAGGAATGCAGTGGTTCTGATGTGGTAGTTCCGATGGTGATGCGCTGGCTCCGAGTGCAAGGCGCCAGGTCTGATTTCCACAAGTTCTGGCCCACGCAAAGACAAAGATGCACCAGCTCTGATGAAGATGCATGGGCTCTGGGAGTTGCAGCACTTTATACTCACTTCCAAGAGCCCAGGACTGGATTGGCATCAGTTGGTAGGGAAAGACTTGCATCAAACAAAGTCCTGTTGCTGGAGGGGATGATGAATTGAATACTTTTGTGTCCCTGGGACTTCAGAAGAGCAGGAGGTAAGCTAGCAAGCCCTTAGAGTCACTCTGCGTTCAAGTGAGATGGGCCAGTCTTTCCTCGGCAGGGCAAAGGGCAGCAGGAACCAAGGCAGCACAGCAGAAAACAGTCCTTCCAGAGCAGCAGTCCAGAGTGGCTGTCTTTGTAGCAGCACAGAAGTCCTTGTTCCTGGTTGAGTTCTTCACAGGTCCAGTGTGCGGAGTTGGTAGGGTCAAAGGTCCAGTGCTTCTACTTTAGTGCCTTGTCCTGGAATGTGGGAGAAGCTTTTAGACAGTGGCTTTGAAGTGCAGGGAATCACCTTCCTCCCCTTCCTTGGCTCCAAGCTGGCTGGAGTGACAATTCAGGGTCGTTAGACCTATAGCGAGGAGCCAGAGCACAGCCTCTGCAAGTGGGGCTGTGCTAAGCGCCACCTCCCATCAAGCCAGTTGATAACTCATCAAGGTCCATCAAGCCCCGCCTAAGCTCCCATTGTGTGTTGCTGTTGGAAAGTGGATTATCAGTAAGGGTAGGTTGGTACCTACACTTAGCAATAGGCCACAACTCCCCCACTTAGGTCCAGTCAGGGACTAATTAAATTAATCCTGGCTCAACCCTTGGTAGCTTGGCAACGAGCAACAAGGCTTAACTTAGGAGACGAAGTGTGTAAAGCATTCAAGAATAATTCATAAAAATAGATTATATTTTCATCTTTAATTTGACACTAAAAAACACATTAAATCAGATAAGGGAAACAGGCCATATGAATGTTTAAAGATTAAGGCCCTCATTACAAGTGTGGCGGTCTTAAGACCCCACACTCGTGGTGGGGGTCATACCTCCGCCAAAGTGGAGGTCTGATCCCCACATTACGACCGTGGGGAAAGCACCACAGTCTGACCATTGGCACTGCCACTTTTAGGCCGGCCAACAGCCTGGCAGTGCTGGCGGTCTTAATCCGCCAGGACAGAGCTTCTAGCAGCGCTGCCCTGGGGATTATGACCCCAGTGTTTGCCAGCATTTGCATGGCGGTTAACACCTGACGCACAGCAACATTGCTGTCGGCTGGATTACGAGCCGGCATCAATGTTGTGGTGAGTTTCCCGCTGGGCCAGCGGGAACCACTGGAAGGAATTACACTAAATCTGACAGAATGCTAGCTGTCATTAAGTACATTACGCTTACACTTGTTTGTTGTGAAACTGTTCAGTAGTTTTTGAGGTATTGAAGGGAAAATACATTTGTATATCTCTGGCAATTAATAATTTGTAAAATTTGCGAAATGTTCGCAAAAATGCACGCGAAAAGAAGCGTTGCGTTTGGCTGTCCACAACCTGACTACAAAGTTGTGCCCATTACTTTATTTCACGGGACACGGTCTCTGATGGGTGTAAATCCAAATTGAAAGTGGCATAAGGGGTCAGGGTGAAGGTACCTTGGCCTCTGGGTGTGATATTGGTGTGTTTTATGTGCAAATTATGGGTTTAAAATAAATTTCCATCACCATGTGCAATATTTGTGAAAATTCACGAATTTTCGCTAATTATTTGCGAATATGGAAAAAATTGAATGAAAAACCACAGACTCATTCATACACTAATTCATTCACTCATACATGCACTCAGAGACTTATGCTTCTACTCACCCACCCACTCAGACACTCATGCACCCCTCACACCCACTAAGACTCACACACCCATTTTCAGACCCACTGACACAGACAGGCCCTATGGCCAACCAGTGCTGCCCACAGCCAAAGGACATGTGTGGTGTTGTGTGCTTATAAGGGCTTTGCTGCAAGGCCTGACCTATATCTGATTCAGAAAGAGAAGTACTATCATTGGGATTATCTTTCTGTCCGGTAACACATTTTAATTATACCCAAAGTCGAATAGACTTATTTCAATTTATTAGAAAATAGAAATTAAAGAAATGGTTTGGAACTAAAGCAAATTACCAAAATGTGAAGATCAAACATGTGCCTTCCAAATTAGAGATTAATGATATAGATATGTTGCACACTATATGTGAATTAGATGAAAATACTGAAGCAAGTCCTGATCCTGAATTTATTGCAATTAGGCATTGACATAGATGTTAGTTGCCCAGGCAATTTTAAACCAAAATCAACTTTTTCTCCAACAGTGAATTGTGATGCGATTAATGTATTTGAGAAGGGTATAATCAAGGAAATGAAAAGATTAAGATATGCTAAGAGGTCAAAACAGGAGAATCTGCAGTTGAAGCATAGGAAAGCGATTGAATCATTAAGCAATGATAAAGATATTATAATAAAGATATCAGACAAAGGTGGAAATGTAGTGGTACTATCTAGAGAAAAGTATATGAAGGAGGGATTAAGACAGTTACAAGATAAGAACAATTATGTAAAAGATAAGGCGTTTGAGAAATTGGATGAATGGAAAGATCAGGGACTTATTGAATGGGAAGAATATCAGTTCCTTAAGGTTGAATTTCCTAAGACAGCAGCAATTTATTTTTTACCAAAAGTACATAAAAATGTTGATGATCCTCCTGGAAGACCCATAGAGTCATCAATAGGGAGTCTTTTTGAGAATATGTCTAAATATGTAGATTTTTTTCTACGTCCTTTTGTAGAAACATTACCCTCATATATTAAGGACACTTATGACTTTTTGAGAATAATTGATGGGATTACATGGGAAGAAGACTATCTTCTAATGAGCCTTGATGTTACACGTTTATATACATGTATACCTCATGATAATGGCATCAAAGCATTAAGGTATTTTTTAAGAGCAAGATCTCTGTCATATATTTTACATACAGAGATGCTATTGGAAATGTTCTATATATATGGTAATAAATAACTTCTTTATTTGTTAAAATATTTTGTATCGTCAATGTCAAGGGACAGCGATGGGCACCTGTTTTGCTCCCAGTTATGCAGGTTTGTACCTGAGTTGGTGGGAAGAGCAGGTGGTCAGGGACATCACTGGTTTTGAAGATCAGGCAGTTCTTTGGGTGAGATATATAGACGACATTTTTTGTATTTGGAAAGTGAGTGAGGAGTCCTCTACTGATCCATTCGAAGTTGTTTTTTTGGATGTGAAAGTAAGTGTGATAAATAATAAGCTGGAATGTGAGTTATTTAGAAAAGATACGTCTGGAAATAGCCTACTCCATGCCACGAGTAGCCATCCCAAAAACTTGATTCAAAGTATTCCGTATGGTGAATTACTAAGGGCTCGAAGGAATTGTAGCCTAGATAAAACTTTTGAAAATGAAGCTGATCATATGATGAAGAGATTCAGAGAAAGAGGTTATTCTTGGAATAGCATAGAAAAGGCATTGAGGAAAGTTAAGCAAGTTAAAAGAGAGGATTTACTAGTGATTAAACCTAGAACTGATAAACATGAGGATAAACAAATTAGATTTATTACAAGATACCATAATAAGACAGGACAATTAAAAAAGATGTTTAACAAATTTTGGCCAGTATTGAAAACAGATGAAAATATAGCTATGATGATCAATGACTATCCTACATTCACTTTTAGAAGAAGTAGATCTCTAAAAGATACATTATGTCAATGTCTGGTACAAGAGAAGAAGAAGTTAAAACCTAGTCAAGGTTTTTTTATATGTGGAAAATGCAAAGCTTGTAAATATAGTGAAAACTGTAAAGAAATACATTTTCCAGGAACAGGAAAATCATTTAAAATCAGGAAACATGTATCGTGTCATTCAGATCACTGTACATATGCTTTGAAATGTCCATGCAATAAATTCTACATAGGGAGTACTATACATGGCTAAAAAAGAGTGTTGGAGCATATGAGAGCAATTAAAAATGAGGATGAGTCGTATCCGGTAGCCAGGCATTTCAAAGAATATCATGAGAGTAATGTAAATAAACTACAATTCATGGTACTGGATAAAATTGTGATGAATATACGAGGTGGGAATAGAGTATTGGAGTTAAGAAAATTGGAATCCCGTCTAATCATTGACTGTAATACTATGGAACCTGAAGGATTAAATAAGGGTGAGGAATTAGCTGTACATCTGATATATTAAAAGATAAGAATAAAATTAATGTAATCTAGAGATACTGCACAATGGAGTAGTAAAATTAGAATAAGGTCTATAGTAAAAAAGGTGATGGATTTTATAGGAATGTTTGTTTACTGTGTGATTTTAATCGAAGGTTTTTAAATTAAATTTTGTGTTTTCTTATGATTTTTAGGTTTTATAGTTAAGAAGAAATATGAAGGCCATTTGAAAGCAAAGGAGCTACTATATCATACAAAAAGTCATCTGAAGATGTAATAACAGAACAGTGTAATTTATCTTCCTTTTTTGTAGAAATGTGTTTCGATCAATTTAGAGTAAATGTTATGTTTATAATATATGATACTAAGGATCAATGTTTAAAAGAAGTAAAAGTTAAATGGTTTTGGAATGAGATATTCTGCAATTGTCCATTCGTGTGAAATAGATTTATAGTAGGTTTGAATAATGAAAAAATAAATGAATGGATAATGTTAAAAAGGAAAATGAAATACGTTTGATAATGACGTAAAATAGATAGTATGGTATTTAATATATGTGACAGGATCGAGTAGGAAAAAGCAGACTATTGAAAAATAATGAATTAATAATGGGGATTAAAAAAACAACTATTGAGGATGTATTTATAAGAAATAAGTGTTGTTCTAAAAAAGACATGATATTTGTGAAGGGGAAATGACTGTTCGATTTTATGAGTAAACATGTTTAAAGATGGCCGCCGTATTAGTAAAAACATTCTTGTCCGTCATCGCTGTTATTGTTATGGTGAAGGGAATATATAGAAATAAAAAATGGTTTCAGGATTACTCGTGAACAAGGGAGCTGTGACTCCCGAAACGCGTTGGGTGATTTTGCTTTTTGCAGAATTAAATTAATATAAAAGACATCGAGTGACTGAGAAGATTTTTTCCGTTACTGGAGAAAACATTAAGGACGAATATATATATATATATAATATATATATATATATATATATATATATATATATATATATATACTGTATATATTAGCTACTGGCGGTCACTAGTATGTAGTTATAGTTAGAACCATATTTCCATGGAAAAAGCGTTTTTTGACTTACCTATATCTTTGCAGGGGTCAAGAAATAGGGGGGGGGGGGTCAAAAAAGTTGTGTTTCCAATGTTAATTCACCATAGGGATTTTGAACACGACTGCAGCCCGAACTGCTAAATGAAATTACACCAAATTTGGTAGAAAGGCAGCTTTTGGTCCAGAAAGAAGCCTTTTTCTTGTTTGGTATAAATCAATTCAGTAGCATTCCAGATAGTAAAAGAAAAAGAAATATAGATATCTAGAGGTGCAAAAGATTTGCAAATATTCATGAATATTCGCGAATAGAAGCACTGTAATTGGCTGGCCACAACCTGAACAGAATGTTACTGCTGTAATTTTAATGTCCCGGAACATGGTCCCCGGGGCTAAAACACAAAATGAAAAGTAGCATAAGGGGTCACGGTGGAGGTACTCTGACCCCATGGGTATGATATAGGGGTGCTTAAGGGTCAAATTGTGGGGTTAAAAGGATTTTTTCACCACATGCAATATTCTGATATTCTCAGATGAATATTTGTGAATAGTTTGCGAATATCATGCATGGTAAAAATAAGTTAAAAAAATTCACAGACTCATTTATACACTAATTCATTCACTCATACATGCACCCAGAGACTCATGTGCCCACTCACACGCCCATTCAGACACTTATGCACCCACTCAGACCCACTCATAGACTCCCAGTCCCACATTCAGACCTACTCAGACACTCACGCACCCACTCACAGATCTCCTGACAGAGACAGGTCCTGTGGACAACCCCCGCTGCTCAAGGTCAATGCCTGTGTGCAGCACAGGGTTGGGTGGTTTTAAGGGCTTGGCTGCAAGGCCTGACTGCAAGCCAGGACCTGCAGCCAACACCTGTTTTCCTACACGCAAATATGCGTGCAGGGAAACAGATGAAAACATTGCTCCCACAACAAGGGAGCTGCTATTTAAAGTGGTTCCCTGCTTGTGGGAGCAATGCCAGCTCTCACCAAATGTGTGGAGCCGGCTTGGACTGCGGGGGCCTTCAAGCTCCCCCCACAGTCCTGTCTTTCTCTCTCTCTCTCTCTTTCTCTCTCTCTCTCTCTCTCCCTCTCGCTCTCTCTCTTTCTCTCTCTCTTCCATCCCATACTGGAATGAAAGAGCGAGAGAGAGTGAGATTGTCATTTCAATGGTCTCTCCATTCAATGTCTTCAAAGCATCAAACTAGCAAAATGTTTGGGACACATGGTATAGTTGTGTTTGGATGCAGAACAGTCACTTCTGGCCTAATGGTCAACGTCTTGTTCTGTCACTCAGTAGGCTGAAGGTTCAAATCCTAGTATCGCTTGGCAATGTGTTAATTTATTTAGTAGTGTTTTGACTGTTAAAGCTTCCTAATGATGAAACATTCACTTTTCCTTTCAATCACATGCGTGAGTTGACTGTCATAGTTATGTCTGAAAGGCATCATAGTAGCAAGTCACCAATGGCCTAAAGATTACTGTCACAGACCCTCACACTGATAGTTGAGGGTTCTACTCTAGTTGTGTCACTCGTCATTTTCCTTCTTTAATTTCTTTTAAACTTTAAAAGTGTAAAAAGTTTATAATGAAAGGTGATTTCAGTCTTTTTAATTGGCAAATACATTTTCTTTTCAATTTGTCCAGAAATATCTCATTCTAAGTATATCATATATCAAAGCCAAAAAACTCTGTCTCTGTCCCTCTTACTCTCTTACTCTCTCTCTTTCTCAATTTCTTTTTTTTAATCTCTTTCTCCCACTCATACACCCAGTCAGACCATTATGCACCCACTCACAGACCCACTCAGACCCTTCTGCACCCACGCACAGACCCACGCACACTCACACACCCACTCACTGACCTACTTAGACCCTCACACAGCCACTCACAGACCCACTGAAACCCTTACACAATCGCATACCGACACAGACACTGACACACCCACTAAGACACTAATGCACCAACTCTCCCACCTAGACAGATACTCTTACAGCCAATTTCACCCCCAGATGCACCCTCTTACACCTATTCTTACACCCAGAGAAAACTGCATCACTTTAAAAAGCCATAGAAATTCACTGAAAAAAACCAAAGGTTACAGGGACGTGATAGTTATGTCCTGAATTTACTCGCTATTTCAAATAACTAATACTTGTGCCTTAAGGTAACTATAACTCACACCCTTGCCTTGCACTGCTAATTACCCTCCAAGTTACAGCACTCATGACATCTTTGATAACATTATTGATAATGTCAGTATAACATATGCACAAAATTATTGATCAGATAACTGTGCATAGTGGAGGCCCTGCCCCCACCCCCCAGACTGGGCCCTGGCAGATGGGGTCCCCAAGGCCAAGATCTGCTTAAAAGTGTTTAGGTCAGGCCCCAAGGGATGCATGGCACCTGTCTCCAGAAAAACAAATATATTAATGCTGTGTCCTGGGGATGAGGTCTCTGGGGCCATAACTGGCCTGGGGAGGGGAGGTCCGCATGGTCCCTTTTCCCCATCAAAAACATATTTTAGAAGCCCATGCCCTGGGGGATGGGGCCCCTGGGGCCAAGATCAGTCCAATGAGGGGGGTATGCAGCTCCCTCCCCCCAAAACAATACATATAACAATGCCAGGCCCGGGGGGATGGGGTCTCCTGGGTCGAAATCAGCCAGGAGAGGGGGGCTGTGGCCAACCCCTGCCACGTACTGCTGAAGGCCATGTGTGGTGTAAGGTTGGGTGGTTATTTGTCAGCTGTGCCATTCACTCCATTCTTCAGTGACACAGTTCCTTTAAGAAAGTGGAGTGCGTCATTCAGGAACTTTCTGTCTCACACATACTCATCTGCATTCTGGGCGTGTTTTCCCCGTGTTTTCCAGCCCTCAGCATCCTTCTCTTGTTGTTCTACATTTTGGCCCATATTTATACTTTTTGACGGAAAACTGCGCTAACGCAGTTTTGCGTCCAAAAAATTAGCGCCGGCTAACGCCATTCTGAAGCACCATGCGGGCGCCGTATTTATTGAATGATGTTAGCCGGCGTTAGCCGCCGTCGGCGTCTGGTGTGCGTTAAAAAAAACAACGTACACCAGGCAGCGCCGGCGTAGGGGGATATGTGGCTTGGGCGTCAAGAAATGGGGCAAGTCAGGTTGAGGCAATTTTTTCGCCTCAACCCGATTTGCGCCATTTTTTTTTCACTACCAACCCCCATAGAAATGACTCCTGTCTTAGCAAAGACAGGAGTCATGCCCCCTTGCCCAATTGCCATGCCCAGGGGACTTCTGTCCCCTGGGCATGGTCATTGGGCATAGTGGCATGTAGGGGGGCACAAATCAGGCCCCCCTATGCCACAAAACAAATTAAAAAAAAAACTTACCTGAACTTACCTTAATGTCCCTGGGATGGGTCCCTCCAGCCTTGGGTGTCCTCCTGGGGTGGGCAAGGGTGACAGGGGGTGTCCCTGGGGGCATGGGAGGGCACCTCTGGGTTCCTTCAGAGCCCACAGGTCCCTTAACGCCTGCCTTCTGCAGGCGCTAAAAAACAGCGCAAAAGCGGCCGTACGTCATTTTTTTTGATCCGCCCACTCCCGGGAGTATAAATCCGACGCACATGCCTCGGAGTCGATTTTTTAGACGGGAACGCCTACCTTGCATATAATTAACGCAAAGTAGGTGTCCACGCTAAAAAATGACGCTAACTCCATGGACTTTGGCGCTAGACGCGTCTAACGCCAAAGTATAAATATGGAGTTAGTTTTGCGTCGGAATTGCGTAAAAAAAAACGACGCAATTCCGGCGCAAACGGAGTATAAATATGCCCCTTTATCTCTGCTGCCTGATCACATCGGAGTCGTCTGAGTTGCGGCAATGATGGGTTCTCTGCCCTGAAGTTCGAAGTAAAGTATTGTGACTTCCTGCTGAGACACAATTACAAATGGACGTTAGTGAAGGTGGCACTTTTATGGCGATTGTTTGCACATGATTGGAGTTTAGAAAACCCTTTTACCGGAATCATTGTTTTATTATAGCTTTTTAATTTTCGTGGCTGTGACTGTGCCAGTAAGACTGGGACAAGCATTTTTTCTTAATTCTTTTGTGAGGTTGCAGTCTAATTGTTGGGATATTTAAGGGCAGAACAGGTGCTCCGTCTACTCTCAGCACCAACCATGCTGCCCATGGCTCCCCATACAAGAGTCTTACTTACATGAAGGATCAGTTGGTAAGAGTAAGGCGCTCCATGGATGAATATCTGATGCTTCATTATGTAAGAGATAAGGGGATGTACTCTTGGCCTTGGGAAATGAGAGTTGTGCCTTATCAGTTGCCCTCGGGTGATATGAATGAGGACAATTTGTGAGATTGTTGGAAGTAAGTGAGTGAAAAGGCAGCCAGCTCAACCCTCTGAGACAAGAAAGCCCTGGGAAGGCAGACATGGAGGGTAATCCAGGGTCTCAGAAAAGGGGAATAGGTACGGCTGTGGATCAGGTGAAGGACAGCCGACAATTCTCTCTCAAATGTGGACTAATTAATACAAGATCTTTAAAGAAGCATGCTACAGAGATCTGTATTCTACTTGCACCTGAAAAAATTAGATGCTTTATTTATTACTGAAACTTGGGCCTGGACATGGAATTTAGACAGCGCATGCCTAGCTGGGTATGGGAGGTGTAGGAATGATTTTTCATGATAAATGGGAATTCCAGGTGCTAGGGGTAGATAATACTGACCGTATAGGATTCATTGGATTGTCTCTGCGCTCGAAAAGTGGCAGTGTGCTTGCAGGAGCACTTTGTTATCATTCACCAAATTCACCCCATTGCACACTATTACTCTTACAGAACTCATTTCTAATTTAGCCCTGGTACATGCTAACCTAGTGGTCCTGGGAGCCTTTAATTTCTGGGTGGAGGAAGCCCTGCCCGTAGCAGGGAGGGAACTATGGTCCGCCTGTGAGATTTCTGGGCTAAAGCAACTTATAGGTGGGCCCACTCATTGGGGTGGGCACACCTTAAATCTCATATTTGCCACTAAGAACCTTCTTGGGGTGTATAATATTTTAACTATGCTTTGGATGGACCATGCTCTTATCATTTTCCACATGTCTGTTCATGAATTAGAGCATCGTCCAAAGGAATTTAACATAGTCAAGATAACAATAGTTCTGTGGAGGATAATTGCATCAAATTCAACAATAAAATCACCACCATACTGGATGATCATATTCCCTAACCCATTATAGGCAAAGGATACATCTCCCTGCCCCTTGGTACAATGAGCTGCTTAGGTCCTCCAAATTGGTCTGTAAACAGTTAGAAAGAAAATGGCTGAGAGGCTATTCAGAGAAGGGTAGATTAGCCTTCAAAAGTACACTTAGCAAATGTAAGGAGATCAGAGAGGTAAAGGCTGTGGTTTACACTAATGCCATTCTGTCGGCATCTAATAGTTACAAAAAAAAGTTTGAAACCTTTTGGGAATTATCTAATCCCCAATGTGTGAATTATACAATTGTTCCTTCACAGAAATGATGTGAAGATTTGGCTTTCTTTTTTGAGAGTAAGATAGCAAAAAGTCAATAGGGGAGTGACCCACCTGTTTATGAGGACTCTCTCTCTGAACTGGAGGGCTCCTCTAGGCTTGATAGCCCTTATTATAGGACGTGGGACAGCTTTCTGGAAAAGAGACTTGGCTGAATAATGGATGTTAATTAGTAAATTTTTAACCCATTACAGAAGAGAGTTTCTTTAACGTTGCAATGAATGCAATGTCGGGATTTCCCTTAGACCCATTACCAGCTAAGCAATGGAAGAACTGGGTAGATGAGCTTTTCTCGCCCCTTAAGGAAATATGTAATCTTTCATTGAACTCGGGCGTGTTGCCCAGAATTAGGAAAAAAGCTCTAGTAATGTGGGTACACTAGCATATCCAAGAGCTTGAATACAGTAAGGTGCTGTTGCTTGCAACATTCAGACTTATTTGGCTATGTTCATTACATCCTTGAATATCAAGTCTGCAAAAAACAATGTTTGCTAAATGTCTAATTTATTATAACAATGCTTGTTGATTATGCACATTGGATCCCCCCTGTGAAACTTGTGCCACCTGTAACTGCCGAAACATGTGCTCTTCACAATGTGATCTGTATTGAACACGTGCCACAATCAGGAGGATAATTGCTCATTTCCTTAACATGCAACCAACTGCGTTCCCACCTGCTCCAACTGTAACTGCCAAAACATGTGTTCTTCACAGTATGATCTGTATTGAATATGTGCCACAATCAGGAGGATAATTGCTCATTTCCTTAACAAGCAATCAACTGCCAAAAGGCACATGGGCACAGTTAGGGGCATATTTATACTCCGTTTGCGCCGGATTTGCGTCGTTTTTTTTTACGCAAATTCGACGCAAAACTAACTCCATATTTATACTCTGGCGTTAGACGCATCTAGCGCCAAAGTCCATGGAGTTTGCGTCACTTTTTAGCGTGGACACCTACTTTGCGTTAATGATATGCAAGGTAGGTGTTCCCGTCTAAAAAATTGACTCCGAGGCATGTGCGCCGTATTTACACTCCCGGGCAAAAATCACGCCCGGGAGTGGGCGGGTCAAAAAAAATGACGTCCAGCTGCTTTTGCGTCGTTTTTTAGCGCCTGGTCAGGGCAGGCGTTAAGGGACCTGTGGGCTCGGAAGGAGCCCAGAGGTGCCCTCCCATGCCCCCAGAGACCCCCCCTGTCACCCTTGCCCACCCCAGGAGGACGCCTAAGGATGGAGGGACCCATCCCAGGGAACATAAGGTAAGTTCAGGTAAGTAATTTTTTTTTTTTTTTTGGCATAGGGGGGCCTGATTTGTGCCCCCCTACATGCCACTATGCCCAATGACCATGCCCAGGGGACAGAAGTCCCCTGGGCATGGTCATTGGGCAAGGGGGCATGACTCCTGTCTTTGCTAAGACAGGAGTCATTTCAATGGGGGTTGGGAGTTTAAAAAAATGGCGCAAATCCGGTTGAGGTGAAAATTTTGCCTCAGCCTGACTTGCCCCATTTTTTGGTGCCCAAGCTCCATATTCCCCTACACCGGCGCTGCCTGGTGTACGTCATTTTTTTTCACGAACACCAGGCAGCTCCGCTGGCTAACGCCGGCTAACGCCGGCTAACGTCATTGAATAAATACGGCGCCCGCATGGCGCTTCAGAATGGCGTTAGCCGGCGTTAGATTTTTTGACGCACAACTGCGTTGGCGCAGTTGTGCATCGAAAAGTATAAATATGGCCCTTAATATTTAAGGATGTTTGTGAGTCTGAGGCCTTGCTGGCTTTGTAACGACTACTCCACTCACCTGCCTCCAGTCAAGTCAAGTTCCTGCCTCCAGTCTAGTTCCAGTGCAAGTCAAGTTCCTTGTCCTCTAGCCTGCCTCCAGTCAAGTTCCAGTGTTCCTAGTTCTCTAACCAGCTTCCAGTCAAGTTCCAGCATGTCCTGTCCTCCGACAGCCTCCAGTCAAGTTCAGGCGATCTTCACTCTCCGGTCGGCTTCCTGCAGAGTCCCGGCTCTCCTTTTCCATATTCTGCTGACAATCCTGTATTTTCTGTAAAAGAGAGCAAATAAGAAAGGTGAAAAAAAAATGTGGGTTCTTCTGAGGTTTTCAAGTAAAGAACTCCACTTCAAAATAAAGAAAGATTAATCGCTTAAAGTGAGCTACACTAAAATCAATAAAACAAAATAAAGCTCAGTCTTTTTTATAATTTATGACAACAAGAACTAGCGTGATTTATCATTGTGGTGGGAATTCAAGATACCACTTCACAGACATTAAGGAAAAATGAATTTCCTGTAGCAAGTGCTCCCCTGAAAATTAGGAGATTGGAAATAGAGCAAGTTCATCAATACTATTATTGGCAAGAGATTATGCTAGAACACAAAGAAGTCCTTTAGTCAAGTTCATTGTTTTTAAGTTTGGACATTGCTTCAGAGATTCTATGAAAGTATTCTAAAAAGAGGAAGAGACTTGTTCAGCCTTTTAGAAACATGTGTAAAGAACACACTAAGGGGCATATTTATACTCCGTTTGCGCCGAATTTGCGTCGTTTTTTTAAACGCAAATTCAACGCAAAACTAACTCCTTATTTATACTTTGGCGTTAGATGCGTCTAGCGCCAAAGTTCATGGAGTTAGCGTCATTTTTTTGCGTGAACACCTTCCTTGCGTTAATGATATGCAAGGTAGGCGTTCCCGTCTTAAAAAATGACTGCGATGCATATGCGTCGTATTTATACTCCCGGGCAAAAATGACGCCCGGGAGTGGGCGGGTCTAAACAACCCGCATTAGCGCCGGATTTTAACGCCTGGGTCAGGGCAGGCGTTAAGGGACCTGTGGGCTCAGAATGAGCCCAGAGGTGCCCTCCCAAGCCCCCAGGGACACCCCCTGCCACCCATGCCCACCCCAGGAGGACACCCAAGGATGGAGGGACCCATCCCAGGGAAGAAAAGGTAAGTTGTGGTAAGTATTTTTTTTAATTTTTTATTGTGGCATAGGGGGGCCTGATTTGTGCCCCCCTACATGCCACTATGCCCAATGACCATGCCCAGGGGACAGAAGTCCCCTGGGCATGGCCATTGGGCAAGGGGGCATGACTCCTGCCTTTGCTAAGACAGGAGTCATGTTAATGGCATCTGGGCGCCCCAAAAAAATGGCGCAAATCGGGTTAAGACGATTTTTTTGCCTCAGCCTGACTTGCCCCATTTTTGGACGCCCAAGCGCCATTTTTCCCTACGCCTGCGCTGCCTGGTGTACGTGGTTTTTTTTCACGCACACCAGGCAGCGCCGGTCGGCTAACGCCGGTTAACGCCATTCAATAAATACGGCGCCCGCATGGCGCTTCAGAATGGCGTTAGCCGGCGCTAATTTTTTGGGCGCAAAACTGCGTTAGCGCAGTTTTGCGTCAAAAAGTATAAATATGGCCCTATATGTCAACAATAACTGACATTATGCAATGTATAATTTTGCAATAGTTTATGCAAGTTCAATGTATTAATGAAGTAATTGTTTTGCAGTCCAAAATCCAAAAAAACAAACAACCCAGTATTTTGAGAAATCAGAAGTTCTGACCACCAACATGACATGCAGTCCAGAGTCCAGCAGTTGAATTCTGCAGTCCACGATGCAGAAGCTGGTATTTTCTCTTTTTTTCTTCCCAAACCCTGTTCCCCTTGAGGACTAGCGAGAGGGCAATGTTCTTTTCATCGCAGTCATATTACTCCTCACCAGGATTGGGGAATTGTCATCGCTCCATTGGAATGCTTGGACTTCAGGTGAGTGGCTCCCACAGAACAGAAAGCCAAGCCACAACATTAAAGTTTGCTTGGGGCGACGTCATCATGAATTACAAGTCTGTAACTGATTCAGATCATTTACCCTCTACTGAGCACAAAATTTACAGGAAAGAGTACTAAAATTGCAAACTGAGGATCAAGAGCTCAGTGAGTCCCTAAAATGGTCCTCATCCTTCACTCAATGGAGGGATCCCTACGGTCCACGGCCCATTATTAATCCCCTAAAATTTGATACCCAACACTCCACTTCCATTCCTGCTAATCCCTCTGACCAGAATCTATATATAACAGTGACCACTCCAATATCTGTGCACTGGCCAGCCCTGCTGCTTTCATCAGCCATTGGCAATTGCATTTTTTGTGTACACCTGAAATATTTACATCTGATGCTGATAAGGTAGTTTTTGTGGTATCCTATCTTGGTGGTGTTGCCTCCAATTGGTCTATCCCACTTATTGAAAACAACAATCCCATTCTATATAACTTTGCCTCCTTTAAGGCAGCCATAACACAATTGTTTGCGAAACATGTTTTTAGCCAGTCTTGTGATAACAAATTATTAAATTTACGACAAGGGTCCAAGGACCTCCGCACTTACATTACTACTTTCAACTGGTTAATTACTGGGACTAGATGGCCTGAAGAAAAACGTACCTCACTTTTTTACAGAGGCCTAAGGGATGATTTAACAGATGGTTTATCCTATATCGTTGAATTGCAAGAAGATTGCGCTGAAGTTATTAATTTAGTAGTGGGAGTAGATCATTGGTTAGGAGAAAGGAAATCTGAAAGTCCTCAGAGTGAACCCAGGGTAGTTGTTTTAAAAACAGATAAAAAAGACATTGAAGAAAAAGCACAGGAGCCAGAACCCATGCAAATTGGAGGAGTTAGAGGTCCTTTATCTATTGAAGAGAAGGAACAGCACATCAAGGCCTCTCTGTGCCCTTATTATGGTAAATCCAGTCACTTTGCACAAGACTGCACAGCTAAACCTAATTAGAAAAGAGCTGTCGCTAGTTTAAGTGTTCCTGAACCGCAGCAGGAAAACTAATGCTCTCGGAGAGAACTGAGATTGCTTCTCCGACAGGGTCCCTTTACCAGATCTCCCAATACTTGACCAATGTCCTAAACAGTGCACCTAGACACCTGACCGTTAGAGTAACCCTCATTCTATCCCCTCAAAATAGACAAAGTATGTCAGTGCTCATAAACTCAGGTGCTACAGGTAAATTCCTTGATCTGACTCTAGTGGCCAAGCTGGGAGTGTCACGTGTTACCAAGGCAGTTCCTGTACCAGTTAGGGCAGTTGATGGCTCAGCCTTATCCTCTGGCCTTATTTGATTTCACGCTAATCCGTTAACCATAGTATGTGACAATGGTCATACGGAAGATACAATGTTAGACTTAATTGATACCCCCACCTTTGGTGTTATTTTTGGTATTCCCTAGCTGAAATGCCATATTTCTAAAATTGATTGGGTTTCTCCAACAGTCACCTTGGACTTCGCTTTCTGCACGACCATATGCCATCAAGAAGCCCGCGTCCTGTGACACCCCTACATTGTGCCGCAAACAATGATCCTTCTCCCACTATTCTACCAGAAGAATATTGGGATTTCCAAGACATCTTTGACCCAGTCAAAGCAACTCAGTTTCCACCCCATTGGGCTTATGATTGTCGGATAGACCTAGTTCCTGAAGCAGTCCTTCCTTGCAGTAGAATATATGAGTATATGAGAATCAATATCTGCACAAGCATTTGGATGAGGTGTTGGATTTGGGGTTTATAAGACATTCTACTTCTCCCATTTTGTCGCCTCTTTTCTTTGTGGCAAACAAGTCCGGAGATTTGCTGGCTTGCATTGATTACAGAATGGTTAATAAAGCAACCATCACAAATCGTTACCCCTTTCCTCTGATAGCAATCCTGTTGGACTAAGTCCGTGGGTTCACCATTTACACCCAGCTAGACTTATCCGTGGGTTCACCATTTACACCAAACTAGACTTGTGCGGTGCATATCTCCTGATCCGTGTCAAGGAAGGAGACGAATAGAAGACCGCCTTTTGAACAAAGTTTGATTTGTTCGAATACACCGTGATGCCTTTCAGGCTTTGCAACGCCCCGGCAGCGTTCCAATACTTTATCAATGATGTATTTACATGAGTTCCTGGATGTCTGCGCTGTTGCCTTTATAGAAGATATCTTGATATTCTATCAAAATAAGCAGGAACATACTAAGCACATTAGGGCCATTCTGCAATGTCTACGTGAACACTCCCTGTGTGCCAAATTAGAAAAAATTTACATTCAACACCAACTCAGTAGAGTTCCTTGGCTATCACTTATCACCCAGTGGCACAACCAAGGACCCCAAAAAAGTAAACACTATTGTTCACTATTTGTTCATGGCCAACCCCTACATCTGTTAAGGACGTACAAAAGATTCTTGGTTCCGTCAGTTTTTATAGACGCTTCATCCCACAATTTTCAGACATAGTGCTCCTTATAACCACCCTATTAAAGAAGGGACAACCATCTATCTGGTCTCGAGCAGCAGAACAGGCCTTCACAACTCTCAAAAGAAATTTCACTTCTACTCCCATTTTACACCACCCCGATCCTGAGTAGCCATTTTATATTTAAGCTGATGCTTCTCAATTTTCTCTGAGAGGTGTGTTATTGCAAAAAGATACACAAACAGGGCATCTCCATCCTGAATCCTTTTAGTCCAAGAAGCTCCTTCCAGCTGAACTAATTTATACCACTGCTGAAAGAGAAATATTAGCTATTAATACAGCATTTACTGAGTGACAACAGCTCTTGCTGGGAGCAAAACATACTGTCACCATCTACACCAACTATAAGAATTTGCAATTCTTTAGTTCAGTTAAGGCTTTGACCCCAAGACAAATGTGCTGGCTTCACTTCTTCAGGCATGTTGATTTTATTATCACATACAGACCAGGAACCAAACAACTTCAGTCAGATAGCTTGTCATGTATAGGTCATCCAGAGGATGCTAGTTCTTGTAACCCTCCCAGGATAATCCCTGCAGACAAAGTGCTAGCTCTAATCACAATAGATACCCTCATGGTAATGTCAAGAAGGCACCTCATGACCTCCCCCCAAACAGTGGCTCAGACACTCATATAATATGATCGAACAGGATCACTACTTACATGCAGGGAAACTGTACATTCCAATGCAGGAATTGCAACACCAAGTACCAGTATGGAATCACGATTCTGCTCTATCTAGACACCCAGGTATACCAAAGACTTTAGAAAACGGTTCATGAACATTTTAGTTGATAATCATGCGCCAAAATGTTTCTGACCATATAAATTCATGCCCAACCTGTGTTTGAAATAAATCCTCACACCGCTCCTGCTGGTCTTCTCCAACCCTTGCCAATATCCCCTAAACCATGGCACACAGTCAGCATGGATTTCATTACAGACTCACCAGAATCTAACAAACATACTACAGTGTTAGTTGTAGTAGACCTCTTTTAAAAAATGGCACATTTTGTACCACTCAAGAAATTACCAATGGCTGCTGACCTTAGCAATCTATTCCTACACCGTATAGTTAAACTTCATGGGTTGCCCACAAACATTTTCTCTGATAGTGGTGGTAGATTTACATCAAGATTCTGGAAGGCTATTTGTTCTTCATTTGACATATAAATAGCCATATCCACTGTTTATCACCCTCAAATGGATGGTCAAACAGAGAAAGTTAACCAGACATAAAAAGAAATGAGATTTAGTATAGCTCTCTACTCGTAGCATTATCCTAGCAGGTTCCAGAAAACTGCAACCACGTTATCATGGATCATTCAAGATCACACAAGTCTTAGGGCCAGTTACTATGAAGCTGCAACTACCTCCTGAATATACTATACATCTGGTATTGCATGTATCTCTCTTAAAACCCTACCACACAAAAACCTAAAACTGATTCACCACCCCCTCCAGTCATGTCAATGGGCACCAGGAATACGAGGTACGTCACACTTTAGACGCAAAGCAAATCTATGGTAAATTGCATTATCTGATAGATTGGAAACAATATGATCCTTCTGAACGTTCTTGGGAACCTGCATCTTTAGTTCATGCCCCTCATTTGTTGTAGCAATTTCCTACATTAGCACGTCGGCCTTCAGGGGAGAGATCTGTTGTGGGTAAACTAGCACATTGTGGAGCTCGATCACAGTAAGGTGCTGTTGCTTGCAACACTCAGACTTATATTGGTATATTCATAACATCCTCGAATATCAAGTTTCAATAATGAATGCTTGTTAAATGTCTCATTTATTATAACCAATGCTTGTTGATTATGCACATTGTATCCCACCTGCTAAACTTGTGCCAACCGTAAGTGCCAAAACATGTGCTTTTCACAATGTGATCTGTATTGAACATGTGCTACAATCAGGAGGATAATTGCTCATTTCCTGAACAAGTAACCAACTGCCTTTCCACCTGTTCCAACTGTAACTGCCAAAACATGTGCTGTTCACAATGTGAGCTGTATTGAACATTTGCCACAATCAGGAGGCTAATTGATAATTTCCTTAACAGGCAACTAACTGCCTTTCCACCTGCTCCAACTGTAACTGCCAAAACATGTACTGTTCACAATGTGATCTGTATTGAATATGTGCCACAATTAGGAGAATAATTGCTAATTTCCTTAACAAGCAATCAACTGCCAAAAGGCACATGTGCATATTTGATTACTTAAGGATGCTTGTGAGTCTGAGGCCTTGCTTAGCTTCCACCTATTGCGCCACTCACAGGTCTCCAGTCAAGTCAAGTTCCTGCCTCCAGTTGAGTTCCAGTGCAAGTCAAGTTCGTTGTCCTCCAGCCTGCCTCCAGACAAGTTCCAATGATCTCTGCCCTTCAGTCTGCTTCCTGCGGAGTCCTGACTCTCCCGTTTTCTGCCATCGATCCCGTATTTCCTGTAAATGAGAGAAAATAAGAAAAGTGAAAAAAACTGCTTGGGTTCTTCTGAAGTTTTCAAGCAAGTAACTTCACTTCAAGGTAAAGAAAGATTAATTGCTTAATGCGCCCTGCACTATAATCAATTAAACAAAATAAAGCTCAGTCTTTTTAATAATTTATGACAACAAGAACTAGCATGATTTATCATTGTGGTGGGAATCCAAGATACAAGTACACAGACATTAAGGAAATATGTACTTCCTGCAACAAGCACTTGCATGAGAATTAGAAGATTGGAAACAGAGCAAGTTTATCAAATCTATTATTGTCAAAAGATCATGCTACAACACAAAGAATCCATTTAGTCAATTTGACTGTTTTTGAGTTTGGACATTGCTTCAGAGATTCTGTGAAAATAGTGTAACAAGAGGAAGAGACTTGTTCAGCCTTATAGAAACATATGTAAAGAATGCACTATGTGTCAACAATAACTGACAACATGCACTGAATAACTCAGCAATAGTTTATGCAAGTTCAATGTATTAACAAAGTAATTATTTTGCAGCCCAGAATCCAAAAAAACAAAAACCCAATATTTTGAGAAATCAGTAGTCCTGACACCCAACACGACACGCAGTCCAAGCAGTCCGATTCTGCAGTGCACAAAGCAGAAGCTGGTAATTTCTCTTTTTCTCTTCCCAAACCCCTCCCCCTTAAACACCAGCGAGAGGGCAATGTACTCTTCATCACTGTCATGTTAGTCCTCAACAGGATTGGGAAATTGCTATCGCCCCATCGCAACGCCTGGTGAGTGGCTTGCACAGAACAGGCAGCCCCTTTACTAAAGAAAGCCACAGCGGATCCAACCATATTAAGTCATTTCAGGCCTATCCCTCTCCTTCCCCGTCCTGTGAAAATTCTGCAGAAATATGTGAGTGAGGTTCTGTCTAGCTACTTGGAAAAGCATTCATTCTTGGAAGCCGAACAGCTTGGTTTCAGACCTGGCCATTGAACTGAGACTGCTTTTGAATTTGCCATGGAAGAACTATGAATGAGATTGGTTTAAGGGCAGGGGTCACTCTGGTGCTGCTTGATCTATTGTTAGCATTTGACAAGGTCAATCACAACATCCTTCTCAGTAGGCTATCTTGTTGTGCGTTAGGTGGGGTCGCCCTAAAATGGATTTGTTCTTATTAGCTGGACAGATGTCAGGCAGTGGCGTTGCCCCCTATTGCGGAGCCTTTAGAGAATTGAAGCAAGGTGTCCTCCAGGATACAGCCCTGAGCCTTATTCTTTTTAATATTTATATGAAACCTTTAATCTCTCTTATCAAAAGCTGCAACTTCTCGGTTATCAACTATGCGGATGACACACAACATATTATTTCTAAGAATCAAGAGGACAAGATCTCTTTTTCCATACTTGTATGCATGCTGTCGCAAACTGGATGGATGCTAATGCTCTAAAATTAAATGGGGGTATAAGAGTGTTTCTTTGTTGTGCCCCATACAATGGTCCTTCTGTGCTACCTCTGAATTTGTGACCTTTTGCCACAAATTCTGGGACGAAGGCCTTTGATGCCATGCGGAACTGAGGTGTGGTGTTTGGCGTCCATCTTTTATTAGAAAAGCATGTGTTCAAGATAGCGGGCATCTGTTTTTCTTTACTGAGAAGCCTTAAAAAGATTTTTTTGTTTCTACCTATACATGGCAGAGCTTCAAATACCTGGAGTTTTATACTAGGACGATTGGACTGTTGTAATGCCATCCTCCGAGGTGCACCGGATTATTTGATTAAGAGACTCCAAAGAGTTCAATCAGCTGCTGCTAAGATGGCTCTGAATTTACCTTGGAGATCCTCTGATACAAAAGCACTGAAGGAGCTGCATTGGCTTCCTTTAGAAAAAAGGATAGTCTACAAAGCTATGTGTGTGGTGTTTAAGACCCTCAATGTGAAGGGACCGGCTTGTTTGCAAAAGAAATTTCAGCAACATGTGCCTAACAGATCCTTGTGGTCGGCTTCTGGCAATTTAGTGTGTCAGCCCAGATTTCAAAGGGCTTGGTTGGGAGGACGTGCCTTCTCCATTAAAGCTGCGCAGCTGTGGAACTCGCTGCCAAGTATGCCACTAGCTCATTCGGAAGTGACTTTCCCTACCGGGTTTTCTTTTCTCCTTGTTCTCCTTCCATCTAGTATTGTAGTTGCTCTAGTGCCAGGATAACTGTCATGGTCACAGCACGCTCTATAAATGATATAAATAAATCAATCAATCAATAAACTGTAGACTGGTAATGTGCTTATAGCACTTATGAAACATTATCAAATACTTATTTGATAGGGCTGATGACATTACTGACTATTGTGTTATTTCTTCTTTCTACTACCTCAAAAGCAACACACAAAGGGGATACATGTCAGAAGTGAAACTTGCTTACTTCATCTGTGACCTTTTACAATTCACTTCACTGAAAGGAATTGATTTAGTGGAACGGAGTCTGTGCATGAAGGAAGCATGTGGGAAAACAGGGCTGATTGCAGAAGCTCCCTAACGTTTTGCCTCCATTTTTCACTTATGCTGCTGTTTTCCTGACTCTTATGGTGTCCTGGGCACTGCTAAACAGTCCCAGGGCCAGTGCTCTGATTAAAACAGATATGTAAATTAGTCTAATTATAATTGGCTGTACCAATCTACCTATAAGTCCCTAGTATATGGCAAGGCATGTAGGTTTAGGGACCCATATGTAGTACAGCATATGCAGCCATAGATGCACTGCTGTGGTGCCCAGTGTCATTCTAAAGGCAGGCCTTCCTTGCTGGCTGCTTTTAAGTTAAAGTTAACCCCAAATTTGACTTTGGAATGAAAAGTACTTCCAAAGTCCTAAGCTACCTTATTTTTACATATAAGGTACCCCTAAGGTGTGCCCTAAACAGGGGCAGCTCCTCCGTTAGGGCAGAAGAGCCTGGGCAGACACAAAGGAAGCATCTGATGGAAGGAGATTTGCCTCAGCAGATGGTAGAACAGGATGCAGGGAGAGTAGACAAACTGGTCTTCAAAGGAAGGGAGGCCTTTTGGGACAGCCACAGTACCTCCCCCATTTCCTGCAAACCCAGGCAGCCAGGTGCCCCCTAATTAGATTAAGGAAGGGGTGTGTTAAAGGAAACTTAGCCACACAAGTGGCTGGGCTCAGCCAGATTTAAACTCTAAGACTGAATGTTTGCCATATTGGATTTTGGGAGAATGTTGCTCCCTGGGATTGATTTTTGCCACACTTCCCAGGAAGTGGTCACTCAAGAGGGTGCACATGATTGGACAGAGTCCTCCAACCCCCCAGTTTTCCACCCCAGGAGCAAGGATCAAATTGAGAGAGCTGCATCCCACCTCAGATCCCTACAAGGAACAAGACGAGAAGAAGGACTTCCCTGCTGGACCCCTGACCTGCACCTGGACACTTCATTCTGAAGGACTGCACCAGCTGCACATTTGGGCTTCAGCACTAAAAGAATTTTGCCTGCTTCAACTGCTTCAAAAAGGGACTCCCTGTTTGCTACAGGTAGAAAATAGCTGACCAGAGTCCACTACAAGGAGGCGCTAGGGGCCCCTTAAATCTGCCCATAAATTTGAAGGTAAAACTTTAACAGTGGCCTCCCACTTACTGTAGACAAACATGGCTCCATTGCGGTTGATCTCAAATTTTGACTTTGCCCCGGTCGAGTGCGACCATATGTCCAGATTGGCGCTTTTAGGCCCATATTTATGCTTTTTTAGCGTCGCATTTGTGCAGCTTTTTGACGCAAAAGTGGTGCAAACTAACAGAATACAATTGCATTGTGTTAGTTTGCGCCGCTTTTGCGTCAAAAAGCTGTGCAAATGCGGTGCAAAAAAGTATAAATATGGGCCTTAGTTCCTATGTGCTAAAACCATTTATTCTTTAAAAATTCATATCTCTGGTTCCCATTATTGGATTTTTTTTGTAATTTTAGTGTAATTTTAAAGATACAAACATAAACTATTTTTATACATTGATGTTGGATTTTTATTGTGTTTTACTTATATACTTTTTTGTGATTTTTAAATGCTTTACACACCTGTCTCCTAAATTAAGCCTAACTTCTCGTTGCCAAGCTACCAAGGGTGGAGCTGGGATTGATTTACTGAGACCTGACTGAACTAGTTGGGGTTAGTGGCCTATTGTTAGGTGTAGTTACTTACCTGTCCTTACCAATAATCCACTTCTAACAAAGCACTAACAGGGCTCTTATGGAAGAAGTGATTCCCCGCATATGCTGAACGTGCTTACGTATGTTTTTAACACCAAAGCTAGTAAGATATACTTATGTGTAAGGCCGCTATATATATATGCATTGACATTGTAGATTTTCTCTTTATATATCAAGAGCACATATTCCAATTAATACACGATGGGGCATATTTAAGAGCCTGTATCACTTTTCGTGACGCTCCGGTGGCACAATGTCCTGCACCGTATTACAATGTGGCGTTAAGCCACTTTTTGTGGCTTAACGCCACCTTGTAAATACGGCCTCTTCTCACGCAGCACTTTGCGTGGAAGGGGCGTGCAATGGGTGTTGCTGTTGGCATGCCACAGCACACCCATTGCATTTTGACGCCGCCTCAGATTTATGAGTTTTCGTAAACCTGAGGCAGCACCAAATTCTAACACCACCCCAGGTGTGGTGTTAGCATGGCACAGCATGAAGAAATGCTTTCATTTCTCCACGTTTTTTGCCCTTTCTATATGTGCTGCAGAAAGATCAAATCACCATTTACATTTTTTTTTGTGCAGGTGTTCCCTCCTGCACAAAAATAATCTCCCCCTCTCCCTACGGTGCAAGGGTTGCTGCTTTCGTGCATGGCAGCAAATTTAGTGCCGGCGCAGGTGGAAACACAGGGGTGCACTGTGGTGCATCCCTAAGTTTTCAAAAATGACGGTGTGCGACAGTGCCAAATTTGGCGCAGTGCACCATTATTTTCTATCAAATTTGGCCCTATGTCTAACAAGAAAGGGAGGAAGGTCTTTAGGTATACCAGAAACTATTATATATAAGCAATCATTCTACTACAGAAATACATACTATTAACAGTTTTGTTATTATTTTGTAGAAGCTGCAAAGAGGCAAGACAACTCAGAAGTAGCAACTGGCAGTCTGGTGTCTATCAGCTATTGTCCCTTCATCCCAGTAGGTCAGGCTGATTCCTTTTTCTTTTTGGTCTGCTTGACCTGCACAGAAGCTGGGAACTGTCCTCATACCCATTTCACCCATGTGAAAAGGAAAGAGCCTGACATAGGGATTGACTGCAGGGCCCTGCTGCAGGCTAGGCCCTGCAGCTAACCCCCGCTGCACACGGCCAAAGGCTGTGCGTGACACAAGGTTGGATGGTTATAGGGGTTGACTGCAGGGCCTGGCCACAGGACAAGCCCTGCAGTCAACCGCCGCTGCACACAGCCAAAGCCATTGCGGGCGGTGGTTGGATTAATGTATAGTAATGAAAATGAAAATTACTTTACGCTTAAAAAAAATAGAAATTTACTGAAAACAACAGAGTTTACAGGGATGTTATAGTAAGGAGATAGAATTAAAAAACATAGAAATCCACTTAAAAAACTAAATGTTACAGGGAAGTTATAGTTAGCCTCACATTTTAAACATACAAAACCATAGAAATTCATCTGTTATAGTCAGAGTTATCTCAAGTAACTATAAATTGTGCTCTAAGGTAACTATAACTCGCGCCCTTGCAATGCTCTGCTAAATACCCCACAAAGTACGGAACTCATGACTTCTTTGACAACATCATTGATAATATCAATGTGATATTTGTAATAACAATTTTGACAAAATAAACTGTGTATGGCGGGGACGCGAGTTATAGTTACTTTAGATACCTCTACCCATAACAGGTGAATTTTTATGGTTTTGTACATTTAAAATATGAGCTTAACTATAGTGTCCCTGTAACCTTTTGTTTTAAAAAAAAAATGTAAGTGAAAAAATATATAACATATGTAATAAAGAAAAACGGACTACATATGAGGCTTTCACAAATGTAGTTCACCATTATGAAGTTTGCCTTACATCTCATTGTACCACATTTGTATTATAACCCAAATGTTTAATCCATAACTTCTTCTTCTCCTTTTTTTTCTTTTGAATTATATTGTTATTTTAAAAATCAAGCCCTAGTGGGCTAAAGCAAAAAAACATAACGCTTATGTCATCTTAACTATAGAAATAATAATATGGTTATTTCAACATTCAAGCCGTCGTGGGCTAAAGTGAAAAAACGCATACCCCTTATATCACCTTAACTTCTCAACCCCTCCTGGGCAATACAACCTGATTGAAATATTGAGATGGCCGATCTGTCTATGTGAAAGCCTCTTTGATTGTTTTCGTAGTCTGTTTTTGATTATTTCTATTAATGCACTTTGGTTTAAAAATGCTGGGTGCTAGGTATCTGTCTTGACCAGTGATCAAGGAAACAAGGGGCATATTTATACTCTGTTTTGCGCCGTATTTGCGTTGTTTTTTTTTACGCAAATCCGACGCAAAGCTAACTCCATATTTATACTTTGACGCTAGACCCGTCTAGCGTCAAAATTCTTGGAGTTTGCATCATTTTTTAGCGTGGACACCTACCTTGCGTTAATGCGATGCAGGGTAGGCGTTTCCACGCTAAAAATGACTCTAAGGCCTTTGCGCCTTATTTAAACTCCCGTGCAGAAATGACACACGGGAGGGGGCTGGCCTTAAAAAATGACGTGCAGCCGCATTTGCGCCATTTTTTAACGCCTGCTCAGGGCAGGCGTTAAGGGATCTGTGGGCTCGGAAGGAGCCCAGAGGTGCCCTCCCATGCCCCCAGGGACACCCCCTGCCACCCTCGCCCACCCCTGGAGGACACCCATGGATGGGGGGACACATCTCAGGTAAGTACAGGTAAGTAGAGGTAAGTATTTAAAAAAAAAAAAATTAAGTGGCATATGGGGGCCTAACTTGGGCCCCCTTACATGCCACTGTGCCCAATGGCCATGCCTAGGGGACAGAAGTCCCCTGGGCGTGGCCATTGGGCAGTGGGGCATGACTCCTGTCTTTGCTAAGACAGGAGTCATTTCCATGGTGGTTGTGCGTCATAAAATGACGCGAGTCAGGTTATCGTCAAAATATTTGACTCAAACCTGACTTGCACCATTTTTTGACTCACAACCCCCATTATTCCCTACGCCAGCGCTGCCCGGTTCGTGTCATTTTTTTTTACGCTCACCAGGCAGCAGCGCCGGCTAGCTTCATTCCATAAATATGACGCCCGGCTGGCGCGTTGGAATGGGGTGAGCCGGGGTTACATTTTTTGACGCAAAACTGCGTTAGCACAGTTTTGCATCAAAAAGTATAAATATGGCCCCAAGAATTTCCATAATGCTTTGGGTTTTTTGCTGTGTGTATCACTAAACCTCACTTCAAAAAGCCGTATAGTGGTCGTTCTTTCACACAAAGATGAGGGACAAGAAAGGTCACTGGTGGAGTTAACAATTTGCATGATACATATTGCTCAAAATAGGAAAACAAAGTCGCTAAGTCCTCCTCCGCAATGCGGCAGGCCAAGATGGGATAGCGACTCCTAATAAACCAACAAAGTGCCCATCCAGCCCGAGCGAACTTAACAAATCTCGCAATAGACACAGAAAAACAGTCTCAGTCACCATGTCTTGCTGAAGTGAGGTTTATTTAGGCATCCAGAAAACCCTATGCATTTCGGAAACCAAGTTTTATGATAACCTCGAAAACCAAGAGACATGATTTAATAATATAGGGAAACACCCTTAAATAAGAATTTTAAATTGATAAAGCCCTTAAAAAAGTTATATTGAAAATTAGGTCTGAATTCCTAAAGGATTCCGACTGTTTACATAGAACTACGGGCTAATCCCAAAAATATAAAAAAGGGGCTATCTAAATACACAAATCAGTCAAGCCCAAGTGCAACAACGGTTTTATCAAAAAGAGGTGCAATAAAATGTTTTTGTTATTTATGAACTTTGTTTTTTAAACAGTCATTTTGAGTAATCTTTTCAAAATGGCTGACACGGTGTGGGAAGTATCGGTATTTTTTGTTGTTTTGGAATTTGAACTTACATTTCACAGAAGCAAAAGAGCTTTTGTAACATTCTTTCAGTTTGCCCATGTTTGCCAGGTAAATTACAATGTGGTAAAAAACACAATGGCGGTCATTCTGACCCTGGCGGTCAAAGACCGCCAGGGTGGAGGACCGCGGGAGCACCGTCGACAGGCCGGCGGTGCTCCAATGGGGATTCCGACCGCGGCGGTAAAGCCGCGGTCGGACCGGCAACACTGGCGGGCTCCCGCCAGTGTACCGCCGCCCCATGGAATCCTCCAAGGCGGCGCAGCTTGCTGCGCCGCCGAGGGGATTCCGACCCCCCCTACCGCCATCCAGATCCCGGCGGTCCGACCGCCGGGATCCGGATGGCGGTAGGGGGGGTCGCGGGGCCCCTGGGGGCCCCTGCAGTGCCCATGCCACTGGCATGGGCATTGCAGGGGCCCCCGTAAGAGGGCCCCTAAATGTATTTCACTGTCTGCTGCGCAGACAGTGAAATACGCGACGGGTGCAACTGCACCCGTCGCACAGCTTCCACTCCGCCGGCTCGATTCCGAGCCGGCTTCATCGTGGAAGCCTCTTTCCCGCTGGGCTGGCGGGCGGCCTGAAGGCGACCGCCCGCCAGCCCAGCGGGAAAGTCAGAATTACCGCCGCGGTCTTTCGACCGCGGAACGGTAACCTGACGGCGGGACTTTGGCGGGCGGCCTCCGCCGCCCGCCAAGGTCAGAATGAGGGCCAATGTGTTGTAAAAAATGTGTTCTAAGTTACTATGTGGTAATGTCTGAATATCCCTTCTCTGTGTATTTCAGTCCTGATTTCAGGGTATAAATGCATTTGTATATTTTCTGTGGTTTGCTTCTTCCTTTCTTCTCCCGAGATGGTTATTGTCTGCGCCACTTTTAGAAAGTGGACCGCTGCTTGACACCAGTGGTGAGTATGTGAAGCTGGAAGCCCCAGGTGACATGTAGCTCTTTGCTGTTTGGCACCTCGGTTAGCCTGTTCTCAGGATGACTAGGTCTGTCCCCCACACAATCCTATACCAGTATGCGTGTCAGATGATAGCACTGTGCGGCATACCTTAGACTGTGATGCCTCTTTGAATGCCATTTTTGTCATGAAAATGTTCTTTGTCTTCTCCTCTTTTCATTTCTCTCAGGTTCTTGTGTCTTCCTTGATGTTGCTGGAGACATCGCTTCTTCCTTGTTTTCCTTTCTTACATTATGATGTGCTGTTTTGTCTTTGATTAGCTCTTGAGTGTTGGTCTTGTAGATGACTTGAGAGTCACTCTTAAACGTATACTGATGATGACAACATAACATTCACATTCAACAAGATTGCATTCTTCATAAAGAGACTGGCTATTCCTAAATGGGGTCATAACATAAATAATTTAGTCTTAGGTGCAATGAATGAATGAATGAATGACAGGGTTTTATAAAGTGCAACTGTCACTCCCAACAGAGCATCCTGGTGTTGTACAATTAGTGAGGTTGAAGACTGAAAATAAGAGGTCCTAAATCAGATCATGAGGGTATAGGAAAGTGCATCTAACATGCCAAAGATCCAGGTTTTCTGGTGTTTTCTAAACCTTTACTCTGATTCAATCATATGAAGATGTGTGGGTATGCAATTCCATGCCTTGGCTCCTCGGACTGTGAACGATTTACCTCCTTTAGTTTTAAGTCTGAATGTGGGAACCTTAATTCGAATCAGCATTTGACGACCTAAGTGGATGTACTGGGACATAATGGGCAAATCTAGTGGATACATTTTGTAGTCCAGAAGCTCTGTGGGCTCTAAATACTAGTAGAAGGATATTAAATAGTACTCTTTTGTGAACTGGCAACCAGTGTAGTGTTCTCAGAGCTCCAGAAGCCGAAGCCAGACGGGGAGGTTTCAGGACTAATCTGGCTTCAGTATGTTGGACTACCTGTTACTTTTGAATGGTGAGTGTGGAGGATCCGGCATACAGGCTGTAACAGTACTCCAGCCATGGTGTTATTAAAGCAGTAACAACTGTTTTCCTAGCAGCAAGTGAAAGAATTACAAAAAAACTTTTTCAGTGATTTTTTTAGGCCACACCAAGTGCCAGCCACAGTTGCTTGGGGCAGAAGGGAAAGGACTGAGTCTAATTTAACTCCTAAGTTTCTGGCAACCTGGATCAGGGAGAGGGAGGCGGGGTGGAAATGGGCTACCAACTGGTAGGATCAAAAGCGTTGGAACTTCCAAAGAGTATAATCTCAGTTTTATCGGTGTTGCAGTTCAGATGGTTAGCTTGCATTCACCGGATAATCTCAACCGGGCAACATTTAAAATTAGGCTCAGAGCCCAAATAAGTCTTATATAAAGACAACATCAGTTGCGTGCCATCAGGGTCGGAAGCAAGATTAATGCCAAATGATGAAATTAGTGTGATAAATGGGGCCATGAAATTATTAAATTAAGCTGGTTTTAGTGAAGATTCCTGAGGCACACCTGAATTAACAGATTTGTATGGGTCCAATGTCCATGTTCAGTGATGTTTGAGAGCAAGAGTCCAAAGGCAGCATCAAAGTATGCATAACTTAACATGAAGGATTGAACATAACAGCTTTAAAATTGCTTTTCTGATTCCACATACAATAATGGACCAAGCTCAAAGTCATCTGTATTAGGCACTTATTCTTCTAGAGCAAGTGTCCAGGGTACATGTGTGGTACCTGCAGAGGCTTGCCACACAATACCAACTCATCAGATCAAAAAAACAATTCCAGAAGACACAAGCAGAAAGGTGTAAGAGAAGATTTAAAATATGTGCTCTTCAGAATGCCTAAGCCAGGGGTTCACCTGTGGGCCCAAGACCTGAGCACCAAAAGTCTAGGAAGGATCGCATACATTCTTGGCATTTATCTCACCGCATCTTACATGTACTTTGTATCTCTCACCACACAATAGCAGACTGTGCTTTTTCCAGGGATGCTCCTGAAATAGTTTTGGCTGTTGGCAGCCTTTTTAATGTACAAAGTGACAAGGAAAGCCAAATGCAGATCCTACCTCAGATTACAGCCACTGTTTGCTCCCTTCAGTTACAGCAGCTGGGAAAGAACAAATGACTGAGTCCAAATATGTGAGAGCAAGTGGCACACTCAGTGCTGGTGATGCCAGGAGATGAGAGGTACGCCAACATAGTTTTTAGTGGGGCACGATTAGTGGTGTATCGCAAAATGAAGGGACCCCTTGCAGAATTTAAAGAGGGTCTGCTAAGTCTCTCATATCTCACAGATATTCATTGATTTTTGGCAGATTGGGGGCCTCTTGGAGGACCAAAAGGCCCTGAAAGTTTGCCCTCCCCCGCATCATAGGGGCTGCAGGGACCTGTGTTACACCCCTGAGCACAATGTGAAATGATTAATAAAATCCAGCTTAATAATGACACATGACTGTCATTAGGTACTATGTTAAATAATTAAATTGGTCACCACACCAGAAAGATAGATCAGTAAGTTAAATTCTTGCTGTTGATTTGTGTGTGGTCTTTAGATGGACTCTGCCTTTCACCCTTCTGTGGGCAATTAAATGAATACAAATTTGTACTGAGTGATATTAATTCAATGTAAAGTGATTTGATAAAAGAGCAACATTGATATCAAGTAAATATTTGAATTAAGAAAACTATTTAAATAACTGATTGATATTATGATCTTTAAAATACTTTGCATGAATATGAACGTGTAGCTAGAAGAGTAACTGAAAATGATGATCCCTTAAAATCTGAACTGCCTACATTAAGTAAAAATAGGGTTCCCCCCGAATATCAGGAAGACTAAAATCCCAACGTGCACTTTTCTTTTTCTTCTTTAATTCAAATAGTCTGGTTGAGAGAAGGCATAAGTAAAGGAAAGGAGAGTGGTTTGAGCTTTGTTTATTTGGTTATGCTCTGCGATGACGAATGTATGCTACTAGCAATCCGAACCGCTGCACAGATAAACTACTCACTGGTTTAGAATTTGAAATGCGGTTTGTAACCTCCCTTTAAGATGCCGCATTAAATAGACCAAGATGGCAATAAATCATGTATCTTTACAGCACATCTAAGATGCCACCTGCAAATACAAGAGCAGAGGTCAGCCCTTACTAAAAACAAGTTAACAAACATAACAACTTAACAAACCCGTTCTTGTACATCGAAGTATATGCTTTCTGGTTGGAAAAATGCTTTGTGCAACTTTTGTTTTCATCATACAAGGTTGTTAGGCCATTGTGCACTACATACCTAAAGCGTTGAGCTCGTTAGAGTTGAGATAGCTCACACACCTGGGAAACATTAGAGAAAACTTTTAAATGCTCCTTTTTTGTCTACTGAACAACAAACTACATCCTGTAATTTCCCACTGCCCTTTCCTTTCTGTTAACAGGCTGTCGCGTTCAGAGACAGCAAATTTCATCCTGTGGTAATTTGTCTTGAAAAGAAGGCGGGCCTGGTTGACTAATTGGTGGTGAAAAGAGAGATTATGGTCACAGGCCTTTCCTCGTAAATATTATGCCATCCTTTTTAACCGTAAATCGTGGAGATCACATTTCAGGTTTCACTGCGTTGGAAAAAACAATAATTTGTTACAATAAGGCTATAAATGTGCACGCCATAACAGAACCACTTATGATGCCGCAGTGCACACCTTGAAGCGTTCTTCATCAAACGGCGCGTAGAATTATATTAATTTCACAAAGTAAGAGATGTATCAGTAATAATGGAGAAAAAAACCCCAACAAAAACATTATTGAGACGGAGCAACACACGGTCGTTTGCAAATTTTCAGCGCAGTGAAAAATTAGCATTGAGCAAATTAATTTGCAGCTCATGTAGTTAAATGATCAACATTACATGGCGAGGAGTAACCAAAGAGTGCTGATTTCTTCACTCTCCTGAGACCAAGCTAGAAAAGCATTAGAGACGAAGTAGGAGCAGGAGAAAAGCAGAGGGGATGGCACAACAGGAACAAACATTAATCCAGTTACAGGTGCTGGAAGTAACTTAAAACGTGAAGGTTTTCCAAAACAATGGGGCTTATGTACAAGTCCATGGTGCCGCCGGTGTTCCACTTTTTCTGAGGCGCTGGTGGCGCAGAGTGCCGACCCATATCTATGAGGCCACGCAAAGCCACTTTGCTGGCTTTTCATGGCCTCGTAGACATGGAATAAGGCAAAGCAGCGCAAGTTGCTGCGTTGCTTATTCTGTGTCAAAAAGATATTACATTGGCATTCCAGTGGGTGTTCCCCTGCAACACTCATGGATTTTGATGTATTGCCAGATTTACGAGGACTTGCAAACCTGGAAATGCATAAAAGGCACACACCTCCCCAGGGGAGGCGTAAGGAGGAGAAATACAATGGTGCAAGGTTGCCTGCGTTGGTGCAAGGCAGTCAAGTATGCACCAGCGCAGTGGAAGAGGACAGGAATGCATCGTATCTCAGAGATACAGTGCATTCCTGCCCTTTTCTTTTGATGCAGGCCGGTGCAGAAAAGTGACTTGCTGTGCTGCCCTACATCAACAATTTGTAAATACGCCCCAAAATATATAATACAAACATTGAAAGAAGGCTCAGCTGTTAGGGCATCATCACTGTCAAAGCAGGAGAATCCACAATGTGCTATAATTCAAGAGGGATTTCATTAATAGACTATTGGCCTAATGATACATTTTACAGTATGTCAGGGTGCTAATTTCACACTTGAAGACACTAGTAGTGTGTGTCTACCCCTTCAGAACAATGAAATTATGAGTTAATACCAATAGAATGTACAATAACTACAGAGACTTGATTTAAGGCTGAAAAACCTCTGAAATTCGCCAATTATGATTAGCATGTCAATCCATGACTTCAGTTTTAAATTTCTAAAAGAATAAGGATCTTGTTTACATGCCCCTGTGCGCCACCGGAACGTCACTGTTAGTGACGGTCTGGCACTGCACACTGCAGGGCCATATCTACAAGGCCACGAAAAGCCACCCGGCGTGGTTTTTCATGGCCTTGTTGATATGCCATGGGCGTTGCAATGGGTGTTCCAAGGTAAAACCCATGGTATTTGACACATTCCCAGATTTACAAGATTTCGCAAACCTGGGAATTCATCAAAAGCATATGCCTCAGGGAGGCATAAGGGAGGGGCAATTAGGAGAAATACTTTTTTTTCTCCTTGTTTTGCCTTTTACTATGTGTGCTGTATTCTGCAGCATACATAGAAAGAGGAAAACACCTCTCGTGATTGTTTTTATGCAGGAAGGTGTCCCTTCCTGCACAAAAACAATCATCCCTGCAACGCAGATGCCCTTGCACCACAGTGCAAGGGTGCCTGCACTGGCGTGGGCAGCCCATTGTGCACAAGTGCAGGGGGAACGGACAGGAATGCACCATATCTCATAGATTCAGTACATTCCTGCCCTTTCCTTTTGGAGTAGGGCAGTGCAGCAAGAATCCTTGTTACGCTGCCCTGCACGAAAACCTCTTAAATGAGGCTCTAAATGCTAAAGCCCAAAGGTCAGATCAGAAGCCAGCTGCTGGCACTAATGGACATCAGGGTAATGGATACCAAGACTGTGTAGACTTGGATCTACCTTATGACCTTTAAACCACCCACAGGTACTCTTTGATTTTTTTATCTCACTCCTGCAGGTTCTTGTCATTCCCGCTTTTTCTTTTCTGTTTATCTCTGTTTTTCTACCGCTGTCTACCTCCTTTTTTCTGCCCTTTGTGGTTTTCTCTCTCATGCTCGGAATCATATCCTGTTGAGGAAAAATAGGTGTTGTACTACAAATATGAGTAACAATGGGCCCCATCTGCAACCACCAACTCAAATTAAGCACTGTGTGGCTCACAAACCAGTCATGCAAAACCAAAACTCAAATGCATCCTTCATGTGCCCACCCTTTGTGTAACAATTGCAATTACAAATGGCCTGAATGATCTTACAGGTCATATTGTGCATCACATTATTATTAACATTCTCAGTGAGTTGGCTATGAATACAGTATAATTTATTGGTGTTGGTGTGGGTATGTGTTGTTACTTAAATAGATGATATATTCTCAGGTGTTGCTACCTATTGTGACAAGTGCAGCCTTGTGTTGACCCTCATTTTCTATAAGATTATACTCTACACAACTTCATTAATTCAGCATGGTACTCTCTGGTAGGTCATGCCAGAGGTTGGTAGTGTAAATGTACCCCACACTCTTATCAAAGAGTGACCATCAAGATCCAGATGTGCTCGAAGTGTCTGTGAAGCAGTTTTCCAGCATCTGGCCCAGATGGCCGTTGGTGTTGTTTGTGGAGGCATACATTCCAAATAAGCCTCTAATTGCTTATTTCACATCTTACAGCAAATCCAATGTCTTTTGGGGGAGGGGTGTTAAGTCCCCAGTGCATTGCAGCTCTTCTTTTTGCCAGCAATAGAGAAAGGGTGATCAGTTTCCTGCATGACGGGAAAAGTCTCTTAAGTAATGTAGTATGATAACCAATGGGGTGGCTTGAGTAGGACAGCTGACCATTTGAGCAATTGCATTCAAGAATTCTATTCAATGAATTCTAACATAATTTTTAACAGCCTTTGGACTTACTGCTTACTCATACCCAGCAGCAGTGGCTGTGAAAGCCCAAATTTGCAAGACTGTTCAACTCCCTGTAGTATCCTAGTCTGCAGTAGCACTGCAGTAGCACTGCAGACCCAGCCCCGAGACCTGATGGCCACATTCAGGGAGCATCTGTGTCTAACAGCAGGCATAAGTGATGCCCATTTCAAGGGCACCCACAGCCAAACCTAGACCACAGAAGACCAAGGAGTCCTCTTCCTTCAGAGGGAGTGGGGAAACCAGTGGTGCTGGCTCTAAGTTCTGTAAAGTTCAAGTCCAGTTTGGGACCCATCATTCCAGACAGAGGTCGCCTAGGTGGGTCTTCCTTTTCTGTGGTTCCAAGCTTCTCTTGGGGACTCATTAAGACTTTGGCGGTCTGACCGTTGGACCACCAATATGGTGTGGGGAGGTGGCCACCAAGCCTGCGGCCTCCCCACCACTAAATTATGAATACCACACCAGGCTGGTCACACCGACAGTTCAGCAGCATTGGCTTGGGCTCACAGGGAGAGCAGAGGCCAATGCTGCCACACTGCCAGTGCCGCCAGCATACTTGGAATGTGCAATATGTGACATGGCAGACTTTGCGCATTCTGAGTTTGCTGACAGGGGGCCCCTGCACTGCCCACGTAATTCACATGGGCAGTGCAGGGATACCTGTCCCCATTTCTGCTTTTCCGCCAGCCTTTTCTGGCAGAAAGAAAACTCACGATCAGCACAGCAGTGCTGACATTGGTACTGCTGTGCTTGCCCACGACTTGTACCACCATTAACCTGTTGAGATCCATGATCCTGGCAGTTGCGGCGGTGTTCTGGGGGTCCACCTGCCAGTAATCTGGCAGTTGGACAGCCATGATTGCAACCGTCGGACCTCCACCGCGGGTGTGGCGATGTTAGGACTGTCATACTCGTAATGAGGCCCTTAGTGTATTCTATTGTGCAGCGGTTTAAAAATGGAGGTTGAGAGTTCCAGGATGTGGACATTTCTAACCATTCCTAAGATGCCATATCACTCTCTCTACCCCGACACTTCTGAAGCAGCACACAGGATTGTCAACCTCTTTGCACAGCATTCTGGAATTTCTAAGATGTTATTTCCCACCAAAGGTTTCAAAAAATTGTTTTTCTCTGAGCATATCTTCTCCCAGCCAGATCTGGTTTCTTCCCTCAAAGGCTTCAAAGGAAATTCCTGGGGTGACTAGAACCACAGTTCTGTCTGCCTTCTCCTTGTCTTCTGTGATGGCAATATTTACAGGAATATCACAGATGGCCAGCTAAGCACCTTATGCGGATTTCTGACCACCCTTCTTTCTCCCAGAAGAAAGATAATCCCTCCAAATAAGCCTCTAGTTAAAGGGGAAATTTTGAACTGCCATCAGGGTAGTTCACAACCTCAATCTCATTAAAACAGGCTCAATAAAATTCTTCTAGTTTTACAAAACAAAAATGAGTCAATAGAAGCAAACAAAATACTGCAAATGTGTTTGGGACCCAGGATAATATGGGAAAAGTTGTGTCAATGGCTTTTCTGAAGTCAGCACCGACTTTACATGTAGTGCCTCATTTCAAAGTAAAAAACATGGAATAGGAGGCATTTACGGCACCTGATAAATATCTCTCCCCAGGTTGATGATATTTACTGGGTAGTGTAAATACCTTACTCTCCATTGAGCCCACTTACAATCATACCCTAGGTTCACACCAGTCAAATGGCAACTGGAACTGAATTTTAGGTTGAAAATTCCTCAGAATACAGCAGTGGTCACAATCTAGCAAAATCAAAAGATAAAAACCTGGGAGTAGAAAGACTTGATTGTTTTATAGGGATAAAGGTTGAAGCTTGTCATTGTATGATTATTTTATTTAGAAGGAAAGTGTCCAAGGAATCTTAAAGTGTATTCACCTTTGTATAAAAAAAGGTAATATAAAAATACTTAGGGGCAGATTTAAGAGCCCCTACCGCCTCCTTGAACCACATTAGCATCATTCTTTGTACGCTAATGTGGCCCAACGAGGCCAAAATAGCTGCGCCAAATTTAGAAAGTGGCGCAATGCATGCATTGTGACACTTTGTAACCCTTTGCGCTACATTATGCATGTGCCAGCCATAATGTATGCAAAGCGGGTGTTTCCCTGTTAGAGGGGCTGAAAAAATGGTGCAATTTCTTTGCATCACTTTTTTCAGTACTTTTAATGCCTGCTCAGAGCAGGTGCTAAGAGGAGGCACACCATTGTTTGCACTGGGCCTCAATTGGCTTTGCAGGATTACCCTTGATGCTAGTTTCCCTAACTACAGACATCGTGCACCATATCTTAGATACGGCGCACATATGGTGGCATTAGGGAGGCGCTAAGGGGCTCAAGAAAAGTGGCGCTGAATTGGGTGCAATGCCACTTTTCTTAAATCAGGCCCTTAAATTTATACATGTTGGAAATTAGCTATTAGTTGTGTGACCAGCACAAGTAATAGTTACTCAGTTGTCTTCAGTGGGAACCAAACACCCCATTGTAGCGCTTGACTCTTACAAGGTAGAGGCAGAGCAGCCTAAGGTCTACTCAAGGGAGGTGTATTCAGTATCAGTTTTTATTGATCAGTTAATTAAAACCATTACAAATAAAAGTAAGAGAAACACGGTGTGAGTTCCAAAAATTAATTATTACAACAAACAAACAAAAAAATGACCAGTAAAAAAAGTCTACCTATTGTCTCCATTTGCAACACAGGGATGCTTACACACGATAAGAACTCTCGTGAGCATCTCTATCTGTTCCAGCTGCCTGAGCTAGCAGCTTCTGGAGAACTGTCACATATTTTGCACTTCTTGCCAAAGCCCCAGGCGCGGAATGTAAAAAACAAAGGCTGGATACCTCAATACAAGACCGTGCTCCTTGAGCCAGTGCTACTGGAATTATTAGCTGTCTTCCTTCAGCTGCTAATTTGGGGCAGCAGCATAGAAGGTGTAGCCAGCTTTCTTGATTGTAAGAGCAGAGCCTACAGGTGCTTTTTTGCCTGTGTGTGGACCAAGAAGGATTAAAGTCCTTAATTGGGAAGACTAATGTTCGCATATACAGGATTTGATGCCGAGTACCTGCATTTATTGCTTCTAGGAGGTAGGGTTGTGGGGCTCCGACCAAATAGGAATCGTTTAACGCAGGCACTGTTATTGGGGTTTTAGTTATTGATATGTCAAGCTCTATTGAGGTGGAGGTAGTGTGGCTAATAATCACTAATCACTGGCACGCAATAATAACATTCAATAAATGGCTGTCCAGTAAGTATGTTTTCCTTAAAAAATAGTACATTTATTATGCACACACTACTAAATACTATGCAATAATTTACAAATATACTTTGGCAAATGGAACATGCCATAGATGACATTGTGTAATCACTGGTGACCCCCTAGAGGGGTCACTCAAGCATATCAAGGGGGTCCCAACAGTCGTGGTGTAAAAAAGGTATTACCTTAGCATGAATCAATATCTTTATGGCATGTACCAATAAAAGCATATGCAATCATCAGGAAAACCCAATAAAAGATTTATCAAAAATAGACTTTTTGTTTGTCAATTCCTTCACATACTTTAAATTATGGTGTAATGGTCATAACAGCCCCTTGAGGGGCAATAAAAATGGCATGGTGAAAAAGCATTTTAGTGTAACCATATAATCAGCCTCTAGTGGGTGTAACCACATGAAAACAGCATTGTGAAAAGAATTGCATTTTAACCATACCTTCAGCCCCTGGTGGACGTGTTAGAAATTGGGTCTTTTGTTGGCAGAGGTATGCACCCTGTCCAAGTGGGACTACAATCCTAGTCAGGGTAAGTCAGATACACAAGCTTAATTAACCTGTGCTCACCCTCTGGTAGCTTGGCACAGAGCAGGCTGGCTTAGCTTAAAAGGCAATTTGTAAAGTATTTGTGCAAACACTTAATTACAGCAACACAGTGAAAGACATCACAAAAAGACTTAACACGGCTTAGAAAAAATGGAAAATACTTAGCTGATTAAAGCAAGACCAAAATGACAAAAATCCAATAAGTAAATCCTTAGATATACAATTTTAAATATTTAGGTGAAAATAGCGCATAGACACCAAAAGCGCCAACTGGAGTTATCTGGTCGTGCTGGACCGGGACAAAGACACAGATTCAGGTTGACCACGATGGAGTGTGGGCCGGCTACAGGGACCCACTTGGGCCCGCTGAACACAGTACTTTAAATCCTAGTACGCGGTCTGTGAAGAGTTGCTTTGCAAGTCTTCTCATTGCTTCACAGTGGTCCTGAGGAAAACTACAGAAGGCAGAGCACCTTAGGCCTACTTCCATTGGTCCAGGACTGGGGTGGCACCAATTGGCAGGATAGACTCACAGATAGCAGAGTCCAGGTTCTCTAGCAGGTGAGTTGAGAACAGTCTTTGATTTACCTGAGACTGCAGAAGAACAGAGGGCAAGCCAACATGCCCTTCGAGAATCTTGGGTTTAAGGATGTAGAGAACAGGTCCAGTCCTTCTCACTGCAAGCAAAAAGTAGCAGGTATAAGGCCAACTCAGCAATGCAAGTAGCAAAGTGTCAGTCTCTCCTACAGCACAACACACAGCAAGCAGTAGGCCAACAAAGCAATTCAGTTTCAGAGTGGCAGTTCCTCCTGGCAGTTCCTTCTTCCCAGCAGAGTGTCCTTGAATCCAATAGAGTTCTGTTTTGGTAGAGCTTGGAGTCAAGTATTAATTCTTGGCTTCCCTTGTTCTGGAAGGTGGGTGAAGCTTCCAGAGGCAGGTGTCACAGTGCCCTTTCCTCGGGATCTGCACGCTGCTGAACAAAAGGCCCACCTTTCGGCGTCACCAACTCAGGAAGCTATCAGAGCACAGAGTTATGATGAAGCCAGGCAGGGGAAGGGAATTAGGGTAGGAAACTGCAGGGAGAGAGATCTGAAAAGAAATGGTTAGAACAAATATGCATATACTCATTCATAACAGTATAACTCACCAATAGACTTTTGAATAAAGGCATCTCCGTGGTATCAGATTGAGACCCTTTGTGAATTGGGCGTAGCCCCTTCTTTGAATCATGGAAAAAGAACAAACTGCAACCTCTGAACCTAGAGATGGCAAGAGCTTTCGACTATGGTCATACCCTGAATATCAATCATGTAACAATTATGCATTTATAACATAAACGTTTGATCTCAGCATAGAAATTTTACAAAGTTTTTCGTGGATAACCAAACTCTATCTTTGTCTGTATACTGAGGACCAGGCTGTTTTTTTTGTCATATTGCATTTTATATTTTGTCTTTGCTTGGTGTAGATTTGTTTGCAATTATGAATGTACCTTTTTCCTGTGTGTTAACATGTCCATGACTGCTGGAGTGGTTTAAGTAGAAGCAGGTAGTGTAACTGGCAAAATGTGCAGATGACGCCCATATAAACCATTTATTGAAGAGTGGTGAGAGTTGTTATAATCCAGTTCTGCAAGCCACAAGAGATCCAGCCAGGTTTTAGGAGACTTTGTTGCAAATCATCGTAAGTATTGTTTAAGAGTTTGGTTCAGTCTCTCTGTTTGACCATCCGTTTGTGGATGATAACTAGTGGACACAGTCGAATCAATTTGTAAAGTCTTGCACCATTGCTGCCAAAAACGTGCAGAAAATTGTGGCCCTCTATCAGAGAGGATGACTCTTGGGAGTCCATGAAGGCGAACAATGTTTTCTAAGATGATAGTTGCTAAGGTGTCGGATGTTGGGGGACCTTTACATGCAATGAAATTAGCATATTTGGTAAGACTATCCACCACCACTAAAATGGTTGGAAATTGCTTTACTTGAGGAAGACCAGTAATAAAATCCATAGAGATATGTTCCCATGGATGATTGGGAACGGGTAGAGGTATCAATAGACCTTTAGGCTTGCTGTTCGCTTTTGCTTCTTGCACATACTTCACATGATTGTAGCATTTGCTTTCAGTCATGAACAAATGTAGGCCACCAAAAATACCTTTTCATGAGTTTTAGTGTTTTCTGAGGACCTGGATGACCTGTCAGAGGACAACTATGCAACCAATGAAAAGCTGTCTCTCTTAACTCCTCAGTAGGCAGGAATACTCAAGATTCATGTAGAGGTAGGCCTTGTTGAATGGACCTTTTGGTGTCTTGTTGTAACCACTCTTGCCACTTGGTGATGTGAAAATGATTCCGAATGAGATCAAAGAACTTCTAAGCTGCTATTAAACACAACACTTTTGAAGGCGTTATAATAGGCATGGGTTTTTGTTCAGTATGTGTGATCGAAGAATCTTGTCCAGACAATGCATCAGCCTTACGATTATCTACTCCTGGTCTAAAAGTCACTATGAAATCAAATTCTGCAAAGAATAACATCCATCTCAGTTGTCTGGGAGTTAGTAGCATGGCAGAGCTCATAAGTTGTATGTTTCTATGGTCAGAGTATTCAGTTATGGTGTGTTTTGCTCCCAATAGATAATGTCTCCATTCTTTGAAAGCATTGCTAATTGCTAGTAATTCTTTTTCTGCTATGGTGTAATCCTGTTCTGCTTCATTCAGTTTTCTTGACACATATGCTATGGGATGCAATTGTCCAGTTTCTCAGTGACGTTGGGACAGGATGGCCCCAACAGCGACATTGGATGCATCGGCTTCCACAATGAATGGCTCCTCCACATTGGGATGAGCTAGAATGGGAGATCAAGTAAAGGCCTTTTTTAAGTCTTGAAATGCTTCCTCTGTCTCTTAGGATCAGTTGAAGAGGGCGTTTTTCCTTAGCAATTTGGTAATTGGTGCTACCTTTTGGGAGAAGTGATGGATGAAGCGTCGATAAAAATTTGCAAAACCCAAAAAACATTGGATGTCACGTACTGATTTTGGTGTGGGGCATTCTGATACAGCTTGAATTTTTCTTTCAGTCATTTGCCTGCCGTCAGGTGTTAAAATGACTCCCAAAAATTTAACCTGTTTGATATGGAATTCGCATTTACTTAATTTGCAAAACAAATTATGGTTTCGTAGAGTTTGTAATACCATTTTTACATGTTCTTCATGTATTTCTTCAGAGTTTGAATAGATCAATATATCGTCAATATAAACGATGACAAAGATGTCTGGGTATTCTCTCAGAACATCATTTAGGAAATATTGGAAAGCTGCTGGGGCATTACATAGACCAAACGGCATCACTAGATACTCGAAGAGACCATAACGAGTCTTAAAAGCCATTTTCCACTCATCTCCCTCTCGAATTCGAACTAGGTGATAAGCACCTCGTAAGTCAAGTTTGGTGTAAATAACGGCAGATTCTACCTGGTCTAACAAGACTGGAATGAGAGGTAGTGGATATTTATTTTTAACAGTGATCTTGTTTATCACTCTAAAGTCAATACAAGGTCTCAATTCGCCATTAGCTTTGGGTACAAAAAACAGCGGAGAAGCCGCTGGAGATCGTGATGGCCGAATTAGCTTGTTGGCTAAGGATTGATCAAGGTATTCTCGTAGGACTTTATTTTCTTTCTCTGATTAATGCATAGATTCTACAATTTGGTATAGTGGTGCCGGGTACAAGGTCGATCTGACAGTTGGACGGCCTGTGAGGTGGTAAGGAACTCGCTTTCTTTTCACAGAAAAAGTCAGTATATTCTGAATACTATGGTGGCAGATCAATTTCCTTCTCGACTGCAGTAGCAATAGAGTGTTGAAGATTTCCTTCTTTGTCTCGTCTTGGTTGAAGACATTTTTTTAAACAAGAGGAAGAAGAAAAACGCAAAACCTGGTTGCGCCAGTCTATGTATGGATTGTGTAACATTAACCATGGCATTCCTAAGATAAAACCATATTGGGGTGCTTGGATGATTTCGAAGCAAATTATCTCACAGTGGTTCAGATTCCCATCATCTTTGCAAACCATTTGCATTCATGGGGTTTGTTTAGTAACTTGTTTAGTTTAGTTTTGTTCTCCCTGTTCTTGTGTGCATTAGCATCATCAGGCGGAGAAGCAGTGGCACCGGAGCACGAGGGAGCTGCATCCCACATGGCCCTGGAGGGCGAGACTACGGACTCGGAATTCACCAGTGGGGCGGAGGGCGAGGGGAGCTTCACCGCGGGGACAGGAGCTGACACCAGCGATACAGACACGTCCTCCGATGGGAGCTCCATTGTGGTGGCAGCAATCTCTGTGCCCCCCGCATCTACAGGTACAGCCGCCACCCCCCCTACTAGTACTGCCCTCCCAGCAGCCACTTTGCCTTCGCCCCGTGCCCGCTCACCCAGGAGGGTGGGCATCACCTTCGCCCCAGGCACCTCAGGCCCTGCCCCAGTCACCCCTGCTGCCCTGAGTTAGGAGGCCATTGACCTCCTCATGTCCCTCACTGTTGGGCAGTCTACCATTTTGAATGCCATCCAGGGTGTAGAAAGGCAGTTGCAACAAACTAATGCATTCCTGGAGGGCATTCATTCTGGTCAGGCGGACCTTCACCGAGCTTTTCAAACTCTGGCCTCAGCACTGATGGCAGCCATTGTCCCCGTCTCTAGCCTCCCCCCTCCAACTTCCTCCAACCCAGACACAATCCCCTGTACCTCTGCCTATCCCAAGCACACCTACAGACCAGCATGCACACACGTCAACACACAAGGGAAGCTCAGGCAAACATAAGCACCACACATCCCACAGGCACTCACGCAAGCAACACACACATGCAGACACACCAACATCCACTGCCTCCACTGTGTCCCCCTCCTCGTCGTCTCCCTCCTCCCTCCCAGTCTCGTCTACACTCACACATGCATGCACTACCTCTACAGCCACTACGTCCCTCACCAGCACACCCACCAGCACACCCCGTTCACGTGCACACACCACCCCCACTACCATTCACACATCCCCTGTGTCCTCTCCCAGTGTGTCTGTGACGCCCCCTCCCAAGATACACAAACGCAGCCACACACCCATCCAACAGCCATCCACCTCACGACAGCCTCCAGCGCATGCACCTGCACCCAAAGTCACCAAACGTACACCTCCTACTACCACCACCTCTTCCTCCACTCCCAAACCCCCTCCAGCTACTCGTCCCAGTGTGTCCAAAAAATATTTAATGTCCAGCCTTGACCTTTTTCCCACACCTCCCCCACCCCGTCCATCTCATAGGTCCCGAAGTAGCACCTCAGCCACAACATCTCCGGGACCAGTGGTGCCTGTAGTCACAGGTATGTGGAGTGCACTGGCCACCAAGACAGCCAGTGTGGCACGGAGCCACAGCACAGGCAGTCCCCCACCTGTGAAGCATCAGAAGTTGGCCAGTGCCCGGCGGAGAGGGGGAAGACTCCAGCCACCAAAGCCGCTCCTACGAGTCCCGGGGGGAGTGTGGAGTCAGCTGTGACATCTCCCAAGGTGGGGAAAGGCCACAAAAAAACCGGCAAGTCTGGGAAGAGCTGCACGGCGGAGAAGACCGCCATCATCCCCGCTGTCCAGGAGGGCCCCACCATTCCCAGCCCAGCTGCCCAGGAGGGCCCCGCCAGCCACAGCCCAGCTGCCCAGGAGGGCCTCGCCAGCCGCAGCCTCGCTGATCCATGAATGACCGCCAGCACAAGCCCCGCTGATCCATGAAGGACCGCCAGCACAAGCCCCGCTGGGCCATGAAGGACCGCCAGCAGAAGCACCGCTGAACAGGGCACCGCCAACTCAAGCACCGCTGAACAGGGCACAGCCAACTCAAGCACCACTGAACAGGGCACCGCCAACTCAAGCACCGCTAGCCCATGAGCGGCAGGGGTACTGACGCAACTGGGTACGTCATGGGGTGAGTGATGCACTCTGGGCACCAGTACCCCTCCAGAACCAGTGGAGAGATCCATCCACTACCTCTGTCCTTCACAGGATGAAGCACTCTGGGCACCAGTCCCCCTCCAGAACCAGTAGAGACATCCATCCACTACCTCTGTCCTTCACAGGATGAAGCACTCTGGGCACCAGCCCCCCTCCAGAACCAGTGGAGACTGTTATCCACTTGAGAGACTGTGGGGGTCATTCTGACCTCGGCGGTAAAAGGCCCTTACCGCCGGTCAGAAGTCCGCCTTTCTACCGCCGCGGCCGCGGTAAACCGCCACGGTCATTCTGACCACCAACTGTGAAACCGCCAAAAATCTGACATCCAAGGAAGGCCGCCACATCAGCGGGCGGCGGAAAACTGGAGATGACCAAACCTCCACCGTCACGCCAACACAAACACGCCCATGCCATTCTGACCCACGAATCCACGCGGCGGTCTTTCAACCGCGGTATTCCATTGGCGGTACACACCGCTGCGCTCAAAATACACACACAGCTCCAAAACACAGCCACATTGGACATTTTGAAATACGCACACCTGAGACACATACAAACAACACTCCCACACATCCAATCAACTATAAAACACACACCCACATCACCCACAAACCCCCACTAGTTGGAAATCGGAGCGAAGGCGAGAGCGAGAGAGACAGAGATAGCGAGCACAGCAATAGAAAACCCCAACACACACAGGAACCCAACTTCATCACCCACACCACATCTACGCACACATCACCACACATCACCACGCACATCACCACAAACACCACCCCACACCTCATCCACACCACCCCATGGCACCCCAAAGACACCCAAGGTTTTCGGACCAAGAACTCCGGGTCATGGTGGAGGAAATCATGAGGGTTGAGCCCCAGCTCTTCGGCACACAGGTGCAGCACACCACCATAGCAAGGAAGGCTGAGCTATGGCAAACGATCGTAGACAGGGTCAACGCTGTGGGACAGCATCCCAGAAATCGGGAAGATATCAGAAAGCGATGGAACGACCTACGGGGGAAGGTGCGCTCGATGATCTCCAGGCACAACATCGCTGTGCAGAAGACTGGCGGCGGACCCCCACCCACCCCACCCCAATTCACAGCATGGGAGCAAGAGGTGGTAAACATCCTGCATCCTGATGGCCTCGCTGGAGTACACGGAGGAATGGAGTCTGGTAAGTCGAATCTCAACTACTTCACCCCCCCAACCACCAGCATGCCAACCCCCCCCCTCACCCCCAATATCACCCCCCAGCACATAACCTCCCTGCCAATGTCTCACCAGCACAACCCACCCTAAACAACACCAACCCCTGAATGCCAACACAAACCATAGACAGCCACCACCAAAGCATGACCATTGCACATACCCATACACCCCCCCCCAAACCCTCACAACACCTCCCACAAGGGAATGCCAGCACTGGGGGACAAGGGCACTCAAAATGCACGCCATGGCACACACAGAAACAATAACCATACTCCTTTACCCCTGCAGGGCCCGAACGCCAACACACCGCCACGGAGGGTCCAGATTTGTCCATCCCACCCCCAGAACAGGCCCCCAGTGAGGACAGCAGCTCTGTCGACCTAGAACCTGATGACCAGCCCGGACCATCGGGGACCTCTGGACAGTCGGTTCCCCACACACAGACACAGGCCACAGCAGACCCAAACCCCTCTGGGAACACCAGCACAGCTCCCACCCAGCGGGCCCATGCCTCTGTCTCGCGGACGCGTCAATCAGCGGTGTGTCCGCCACTACAGGGCACCCAGGCTGACCCAACACCCCAACAACAACAGGGACCTGGGGGCAGTGGTAGTGGGCACACCGTCCAGGGGACAGAGGCCTGGGGAAACAGGGCAACTGGGAGGGCTGCTGTGCGACAGGGGGGGGAGGACAGGCCCAGGGAACCGACTCTCCAAGAGGCCCTCACCACCATCATGGGAGCATATCATCACTCCCAGGAGACGATGGCGACGGTACTGGCCAGGTTCACCGAGATCCAGGCACAGCAGGAGGAACGGTACATGGGGTTCAGCAATGAACTCCGGGACATCGCTACCGCTATGGGGACCATAGTCCAGGCCCTCAACCGGATAGAAACCACATTGCGGGACCATGTGGCACCGCAAAGGGCCCCTGTCACTAGCCAGGAACAGCCTACCACCTCCGCCGGCGCTAGTGGTCAGGAGGCCCCCACAGAACGACGGGCCACCAGAACCCCACCTCCTGCTGAAGAACAACCACCCCGCAAGAGGAACCTGAGATCTCAAAGGAAGACAGAGTAGGATGCCAAGACCCCCGCCAGCCTAATATCCCCCCGGATGTCATTCCACTGTCCCACAGGGTCACCCTGTCCAACCTTGAACTGCCCCTGCTCCATCCTTCCACAGCCATACAGTATGAACAATGTACCTGTGCGACCGAGAACTGGACTCTGCCATGGACATAACTCCACCCTCACCCATCACCGTTTTAATATCATGTACCAATATATAGCACTAAAAATAAATCACTCATTGCACATAAATCATTCTGGAGTCAGCCTGTATTAATTACAAATGGATAACACATTACTTATCAATAATGTTCTGTTATTTATGTGTGGACAACATACCGATGTCAATAAGCATTAGTCCATGGGCTAACCAAGCAGAAGTCACGCAGTGGGTCATACCGCACTGAAAAGGGAAGGGAAAAGTAAACTTCAGTTTAAAAGAACTGGGGGGAAATACACAAAGTAAAGATGCAGGGGGCATTCAGTAAATGTTAAATGGCGTGGGAGATTCCTACCTGTGTGCTACTGAAAATACTGTTGGATAACTCTGTACCTGTTGTCTGGGTCGTCCTCTTCGTCTTCCTCCTCTTCACTCTCCGCAGGCTCCACAGCTGCTTCAACACCACCATCTGGACCATCCTCCTGCAGGAAGGGGACCTGACGTCGCAATGACAGATTGTGAAGCATACAGCAGGCCACGATGATCTGGCACACCTTCTTTGGTGAGTACATCAGGGATCCCCCTGTCATATGTAGGCACCTAAACCTGGCCTTCAGGAGGCCAAAGGTTCTTTCTATGATCCTCCTAGTTCGCCCATGGGCCTCATTGTACCGTTCCTCTGCCCTGGTCTGGGGATTCCTCACTGGGGTCAATAGCCAAGGCAGGTTGGGGTAACCAGAGTCACCAATTAGCCACACACGTTGTCTCTGTAGCTGTTCCATCACATAAGGGATGCTGCTATTTCGCATCACATACGCGTCATGCACTGACCCAGGGAACATGGCATTCACATGGGAGATGTACTGGTCAGCCAAACAGACCACCTGAACATTCATCGAATGGTAACTTTTCCTGTTTCTGTACACCTGCTCATCGTCTTTTGGGGGTACTAAAGCCCCATGGGTCCCATCAATGGCACCAATTATGTTGGGGATATGTCCAAGGGCATAAAAATCACCCTTCACAGTGGCCAAATCAACCTCCTCAGGGAATACAATGTAGCGCCGCATGTGTTTCGTCAGGGCAGACAACACTCTAGACAAGATTTTTGAAAACATAGGCTGAGACATTCCAGATGACATGGCCACTGTTGTCTGGAATGAGCCACTTGCCAGAAAATGGAGGACTGACAGAACCTGCACTAGAGCGGGAATTCCTGTGGGTTGGCGGATGGGGGACATCAGGGCTGGCTCCAGCTGGGCACACAGTTCATGTATAGTGGCTCGGTCAAGTCGGTATCGTAGTATGATGTGGCGTTCTTCCATTGTCGACAGGTCCACCAGCGGTCGGTACACGCGAGGATTCATCCTTCTCCTCGCAAGTCCCAGCGGACGGTGCCTAGGAAGGACAACATGGAGCACAGAGTCAAGCAAGTCACAGGTACGTTCACCACTGCATGCATAGCACACGATTATCTATGTATTGAAAGGCGTGTATGTGTGGCAATGCAAGGCCTAGGCCTGTGTGACGCAGTACAAATAATGCCATGTGGGCCCTTGAAATGGCGGCTGCCTGACCTGTGAAGTGGGACAATGGGATGTGAGGAAAATGCGCTGGCGTGGCACACCGTGGCGGTAGGCGGTCGAAGACCGCTATACGAAGCCGCATTGGCTAACATTGAGGCCTATGGGTTTCAGGAGCCAATGACGAGGTGCGCCGGCGGTCGCGGTACGCACCACCGCGGGCGTGACCGCCATTTTCTATCTGCTTAATCACTCGAGACCTGATCATCCATAGGAGAGGACCTATACTGCAAGTGCTGCTGTGACCTCGGTCTGGAAGTGACAATGGCTGCTGCGACTGGGGAAAGGGCCCCTGCCTTCACGTCTGAGGAGTTGGACAAACTTGTGGATGGGGTCCTCCCCCAGTATGCGTTACTCTACGGTCCTCCAGACCAACAGGTAAGTACACTGGGTGCACATTGAATGGGCTATGCCTGTGTGGAGTGGGGTGGATGTAAGTTGGTGGGGTGGGGGGCGAATGAGGAGTGCAACGCACGACAGATGAGAGCATGTGCCATATGGCAAGGTTGGGGAGGGGGGGCCAATCGCATCTAACATGCAGAAATATGATGATTTCTCCTTCCCACTCTGTACATGTCAAATAGGTCAGCGCCCATCAGAAAGTGGACATATGGCGTGCTATCGCCAAGGAAGTCCGGGCCCTGGGGGTCCACGTCAGACGGGGCACCCACTGCCGCAAGAGGTGGGAGGACATCCGCCGCGGGACCAGGAAGACCGCCGAGTCACTGCTGGGGATGGCCTCCCAACCTAGGAGGGGTGCCAGTCGTACCCTGATCCCCCTGATGTCCCGGATCCTGGCGGTGGCCTACCCTGATTTGGATGGGCGCTTGAGGACATCACAGCAGACACAAGGGGGTGAGTATCAGCACATTCTGCTATCTCTCTGCGCAGTGGAGGCGTCTGGGTGGGGGAGGAGGGTTGGGGGTGACATTAGGCCAGGGCGCTTTCTGTAGGGTAGTCCTCTCCTTTAGGCATGGCCCTGTGCTCCCGGCCCCCACCTCTGTAGGGTGACAAGTACAGCTATCGATGGTCCAGCATCACACATGTGCGCCTTTGTCGTCTCTAGACCTTTTGTCCTAGTCAGAAGTACTGAGTAGTGTACCCCGAATGCGCGGCTTAGTGCATGAGGCTCCTGTGTCTGTCCTCTCCGCCAACGGTGTTGACATTGCATGCACTCAACCTGGTCTTCGTTTTTCTCCCCCCACCCTTCTTCTTCGTCTTCTTGTGCATCTGTGCATTAGCATCATCAGGCGGAGGAGAATTGGCATCGGAGCACGAGGGAGCTGCAAGTCACAAGGCCCCGGTGGGACCAGGAACAGACACCGAGGGCACCAGTGATCCGGAGGGCGAGGGGAGCACCACAACTGGGACCGGTGGTGACACCAGCGACAGCGACACGTCCTCGGATGGGAGCTCCCTAGCGGTGGCGGCAACATCCGGGCCCCCCGCCTCTACAGGTACAGCCGCCACCCAGCGCACCAGCCCCACCCTCCCAGCAGCCCCTCAGCCTACGCTCCGTGCCCGCTCGCCCAGGAAGGCGGGCGTCTCCTTCGCCCCAGGCACCTCAGCCCCTGTTACCCCTGCTGCCCTCAGTGAGGAGGTCATTGACCTCCTGCGGACCATCATTGTTGGGCAGACTACCCTTTTGAATGCCATCCAGGGGGTAGAAAGGGAGGTGCATCGGAGCAATACCTACCTGGAGGGCATTCATTCGGGTCAGGCTGCCCATCAACGATCGTTCAATGCCCTGGCCTCAGCACTGACGGCAGCCATTGTCCCTGTCTCCAGCCTCCCTCTTCTGACTGCATCCAGCTTGTCTCTGTCTCCTGTTCCTCAGCCTATCCCATCCACACCATCAGACCAGCCTGCACACAACTCAACACCCAAGGGCAGCTCATCCAGACACAAGCACCACAGAACCCACAAGCATTCACGCAAGCAACACCCAGATGCAGACATTCCAACAGTCCCTACCACCTCTGTGTCCCCCTCCTCCTCGTCTCCCTCCTCCCTCCCTGTGACGTCTACACTCACACCTGCATGCACACCACCATCAGCCAGTGCTTCCATCACCAGCACACCCTCCAGTCCAGTCCGCACACGTGCAGTCACCACCCCCACTACCATTTACACGTCCCCTGTGTCCTCTCCCACTGTGTCTGTCACCCCCTCTTCCAAGACACACAAACGCAGGCAGACACCCACCTAACAGCCATCCGCCTCACGACAGCCTCCAGCACATGCACCTGCACCCAAAGACAGCACACCTGACTCTCCTACAACCACATCCTCTTCCTCCACTTCCATCACCACTTCTCCTACCTTTTACCTTGGTCCTAAGAAAGTTTTCCTTGCTAATCTTGACCTCTTTCCCTCCACTGACCCACCCCCTCCATCTGCAAAGAGTCCCAAGAGCACCTCAGCCACCACCAGCCCAGCTTCGAGTGTCACTGTGGTGCATGGGTTCTGGAGCCCACCCTTTGCCAGCAGTGACACTTCAATCAGCAGCAAGGGGACAGCCAGCCCCCCACCAGGCAAGAAGACCAGGAAGCTAAAGGGCCGCCGTGAGAGGACTGACACGGCTGCCCCCAAGGAGCAAAGTTCGCCCACTTCACCAGCCACAACATCTAGGGGAGGCAAGGGCCCGAGAGCCCCATCTAAGGAGCGAAAGGGCAGCAGGGCGGAAAAGTCAGCCAGCAGGAGCGCGGAGCAGGAGGTGCCCACAAGCCCCATCCCGGGTGTTAGGAAGGACACCAAAGGGCCCAGGACTCCGTCACCGAAGGGTCCAGCAACAGCACGGTCGGAGGGCGACTGAGCAGGGAGTCCAGGCCAGGTCTGGCTCCCTTGACCTACTGGACGAGCACCGCTGAACAGGGCCCGCCGTGGCGAGGAGCACCGCTGAACAGGGCCCCGCCGTGCAGAAGAGCACCGCTGAACAGGGCCCCGCCGTGCAGAAGAGCACCGCTGAACAGGGCCCCGCCGTGCAGAAGAGCACCGCTGAACAGGGCCCCGCCGTGCAGAAGAGCACCGCTGAACAGGGCCCCGCCGTGGAGAAGAGCACCGCTGAACAGGGCCCCGCCGTGCAGAAGAGCACCGCTGAACAGGGCCCCGCCGTGCAGAAGAGCACCGCTGAACAGGGCCCGCCGTGCAGAAGAGCACCGCTGAACAGGGCCCCGCCGTGGCGAGGAGCACCGCTGAACAGGGCCCCGCCGTGCAGAAGAGCACCGCTGAACAGGGCCCTGCCGTGCAGAAGAGCACCGCTGAACAGGGCCCCGCCGTCTCAAGCACCGCTCTGCTGGGCCCCGCCGTCTCAAGCACCGCTCCGCTGGGCCCTGCCGTCTCAAGCCCCGCTCCGCTGGGCCCTTCATCTCAAGCACCGCTCCGCTGGGCACCGCCGGCTCTGCACCGCTCCGCTGGGCACCGCCATCTCAAGCACCGCTCCGCTGGGCACCGGCGTCTCAAGCACCGCTCCGCTGGGCCCTTCATCTCAAGCACCGCTCCGCTGGGCCCTTCATCTCAAGCACCGCTCCGCTGGGCACCGCCGTCTCTGCACCGCTCCGCTGGGCCCTTCATCTCAAGCAACGCTCTGCTGGGCCCTTCATCTCAAGCACCACTCCGCTGGGCCCCGCCATCTCAAGCACCGTTCCGCTGGGCCCCGCCGTCTCATGCACCGCTCCGCTGGGCCCTTCATCTCAAGCACCGCTCTGCTGGGCACCGCCGTCTCAAGCACCGCTCCGCTGGGCCCTTCATCTCAAGCACCGCTCCGCTGGGCCCTTCATCTCAAGCACCGCTCCGCTGGGCACCGCCGTCTCTGCACCGCTCCGCTGGGCACCGCCATCTCAAGCACCGCTCCGCTGGGCACCGCCGTCTCAAGCACCGCTCCGCTGGGCCCTTCATCTCAAGCACCGCTCCGCTGGGCCCTTCATCTCAAGCACCGCTCCGCTGGGCCCTTCATCTCAAGCACTGCTCCGCTGGGCACCGCCATCTCAAGAACTGCTCCGCTGGGACCTTCATCTCAAGCACCGCTCCGCTGGGCCCTTCATCTCAAGCACCGCTCTGCTGGGCCCCGCCGCCTCAAGCACCGCTCCGCTGGGCCCCGCCGGGCCCCGCCGGGCCCCGCCGTCTCATGCACTGCTCCGCTGGGCCCTTCATCTCAAGCACCGCTCCGCTGGGCCCTTCCTCTCAAGCACCGCTCCGCTGGGCACCGCAGTCTCAAGCACCGCTCCGCTGGGCCCTTCATCTCAAGCACCGCTCCGCTGGGCCCTTCATCTCAAGCACCGCTCCGCTGGGCCCTTCATCTCAAGCACCACTCCGCTGGGCACCGCCGTCTCTGCACCGCTCCGCTGGGCCCTTCATCTCAAGCACCGCTCCGCTGGGCCCTTCATCTCAAGCACCGCTCCGCTGGGCACCGCCATCTCAAGCACCGCTCCGCTGGGCCCTTCATCTCAAGCACCGCTCCGCTGGGCCCTTCATCTCAAGCACCGCTCCGCTGGGCCCCGCCGTCTCTAGCACCGCTCCGCTGGGCCCCGCCGTCTCATGCACCGCTCCGCTGGGCCCTTCATCTCAAACACCACTCCGCTGGGCCCTTCATCTCAAGCACCGCTCCGCTGGGCACCACCGTCTCTGCACCGCTCCGCTGGGCACTTCATCTCAAGCACCGCTCCGCTGGGCCCCGCCGTCTCATGCACCGCTCCGCTGGGCCCTTCATCTCAAACACCACTCCGCTGGGCCCTTCATCTCAAGCACCGCTCCGCTGGGCACCGCCGTCTCATGCACCGCTCCGCTGGGCACCGCCGTCTCAAGCACCGCTCCGCTGGGCCCTTCATCTCAAGCACCGCTCCGCTGGGCCCTTCATCTCAAGCACCGCTCCGCTGGGCACCGCCGTCTCTGCACCGCTCCGCTGGGCACCGTCATCTCAAGCACCGCTCCGCTGGGCACCGCCGTCTCAAGCACCGCTCCGCTGGGCCCTTCATCTCAAGCACCGCTCCTCTGGGCCCTTCATCTCAAGCACCGCTCCGCTGGGCCCTTCATCTCAAGCACCGCTCCGCTGGGCACCGCCGTCTCTGCACCGCTCCGCTGGGCCTTTCATCTCAAGCACCGCTCCGCTGGGCCCTTCATCTCAAGCACCGCTCCGCTGGGCACCGCCATCTCAAGCACCGCTCCGCTGGGCCCTTCATCTCAAGCACCGCTCCGCTGGGCCCTTCATCTCAAGCACCGCTCCGCTGGGCCCCGCCGTCTCAAGCACCGCTCCGCTGGGCCCCGCCGTCTAATGCACCACTCCGCTGGGCCCTTCATCTCAAACACCGCTTCGCTGGGCCCTTCATCTCAAGCACCGCTCCGCTGGGCACCGCCGTCTCAAGCACCGCTCCGCTGGGCCCTTCATCTCAAGCACCGCTCCGCTGGGCCCTTCATCTCAAGCACCGGTCCGCTGGGCACCGCCATCTCAAGAACTGCTCCGCTGGGCCCTTCATCTCAAGCACTGCTCCGCTGGGCCCTTCATCTCAAGCACCGCTCCGCTGGGCCCCGCCGTCTCAAGCACCGCTCCGCTGGGCCCCGCCGTCTCATGCACCGCTCCGCTGGGCCCTTCATCTCAAGCACCGCTCCGCTGGGCCCTTCATCTCAAGCACCGCTCCGCTGGGCACCGCCGTCTCAAGCACTGCTGCGCTGGGCCCTTCATCTCAAGCACCGCTCCGCTGGGCCCTTCATCTCAAGCACCGCTCCGCTGGGCCCTTCATCTCAAGCACCGCTCCGCTGGGCACCGCCGTCTCTGCACCGCTCCGCTGGGCCCTTCATCTCAAGCACCGCTCCGCTGGGCCCTTCATCTCAAGCACCGCTCTGCTGGGCACCGCCATCTCAAGCACCGCTCCGCTGGGCCCTTCATCTCAAGCACCGCTCCGCTGGGCCCCGTCGTCTCTAGCACCGCTCCGCTGGGCCCCGCCGTCTCATGCACCGCTCCGCTGGGCCCTTCATCTCAAGCACCGCTCCGCTGGGCCCTTCATCTCAAGCCCCGCTCCGCTGGGCACCGCCGTCTCAAGCACCGCTCCGCTGGGCCCTTCATCTCAAGCACCGCTCCGCTGGGCCCCGCCGTCTCTAGCACCGCTCCGCTGGCCCCGCCGTCTCATGCACCGCTCCGCTGGGCCCTTCATCTCAAGCACCGCTCCGCTGGGCCCTTCATCTCAAGCACCGCTCCGCTGGGCCACGCCGTCTCAAGCACCGCTCCGCTGGGCCCCGCCGTCTCAAGCACCGCTCCGCTGGGCACCGCCATCTCAAGCACCACTGGCACAATGACAGTGCCGGATCTGTCTCGAGCTACTGGTCACGGTTCACTGTGCCCACCATGCCTCCTCCTTGACCGGTGGAGACTGTTATCCACCTGATGGACTGTGGCTTCGCAATCCCCAGGATGGCCGAGTGGCCAACCCACCCACTGTAGAGACTTGAGAGACTGTGGCTTTTCACTCCCCAGGATGGCCGAGTGGGCAACCCACCCACTGTAGAGACTTGAGAGACTGTGGCTTTGCACTCCCCAGGATGGCCGAGTGGGCAACCCACCCACTGTAGAGACTTGAGAGACTGTGGCTTTGCACTCCCCAGGATGGCCGAGTGGCCAAGCCACTCACTGTAGAGACTTGAGAGACTGTGGCTTTGAACTCCCCAGGATGGCCGAGTGGGCATGGTGGCCCCTTCATGGATCTGGCGTCGTGGAATCATGTGGCTGTGGTGCCCCCCCCTTCCCTTCCCCCTGAGGTGCCTGTGGTTTTTTCATCAGATGCCCCTGCTGTGTTCTCTCCAAAGGACTCAGGTCTCCTGTTTGGGCTTTGCCCTTGTGTTGCTACACTTTGGCCCACGGACACTTTGAATCTCGTTAGATGTGCAGGACTTATTGCCTCGGTTTTTCGTATGCACTGGATATTGAATTTGGATTTTTGATTTGTTATTGCTATTTGACCGTGACTTATCAGTGGTTTTTATTTCCCATAAATTTCGAGTCAATATTTAATTATGTCCTTGTTTTCTTTAAGGGGGTTTGGGTGGTTTCACTGTGACATGTTGCTCTGCATTGGTGTGTACATGGTTTGGGGGGGTGGGTGTATCGCGTATGTGTGTGCACATAACCTTTCGTCCTCCCCCCTCCCGTGTGTCGTAGGTGCAGTACTCACCGTTGTCGTCTGCGCCGGCGTTCGTACTCGTGGTAGATGAGCAGGTAGACGAGAGCAGGTAGGATGTTTAATGCGGGTTCCATGCTGTCCTCCTTCCTCGTGGAGTGCGTAGAGGTGCGCGTTTTCCCGTTCGTAGTCTGTTTCCGCCGTGTTTTTATCGGCGGGGCTCCCGCCCCGGAAAAGGTGGCGGATTGGCCGGTCATGATAGTGTCGGCGGTACATTGTCTGCCGCCTGGCTGTTGGCGGTGACCGCCGCGCTGTTTGTCGGTCCCGCCGTGGCGGTCGGAGTGTTAATATGGCGGGCTGTGTCGGCGGTTCCCGCCAGGGTCAGAATTCCATTTTTTGGACCGCCGGCCTGTTGGCAGGTTGGCCGCCGCTTTATCACCGACCGCCAGGGTTAGAATCACCCCCTGTGTCTTTGCACTCCCCAGGATGTTACAGTGGGCAACCCACCCACTTGTGAGACTTGAGAGACTGTCGCTTTGCACTCCCCAGGATTGAACAGTGGGCAACCCACCCACTGTAGAGGCTTGAGAGACTGTGGCTTTGCACTCCCCAGGATTGAACAGTGGGCAACCCACCCACTGTAGAGACTTGAGAGACTGTGGCTTTGAACTCCCCAGGATTGAACAGTGGGCATTGAGCCCCCTCGTGCATCTTGTGTCGTGCACACATCCGACTGAGGTGCCCCCCCTTCCCTTCCCCCTGAGGTGCCTGTTGTATTTCTATCTGATGCCCCTGCAGTGTTCTCTCTGTTTTGATCGGGTATCGAGTGTGGGCCTCGCCCATGCATTTTTGGCCCAGTGGTCCACTGGATTTTAATGGATTACAATCGTTACAATCATTTCCTTTTGTCTTTGCATTCTTCCGGGGGGTTTGGTGGGTGTAACTGTAATGTATCAACATGGATTAGTGTGTGTGTTGTAGTGGGTGAGGGTGGGGGTGGGGGTGTTGCGTGTGTGTGTCACTCTTTTCTCCCTCCCCCCTCCCCTGTGTCGTAGGTGCAGTACTCACCGTGGTCTTCGCTGCCGGCGTTCGTGCTCCTGGTAGAGGAGCAGGAAGACTATCGCAGGTAGAATTTGGAGTTCTGGTTCCATGGTATCCTCGTTCCTCGTGGGGTGTGTAGAGGTGAGCGTTTTCCCTTCGAAATTCCTGTTTCCGGCGTGTTTTTAGCCGCGGTGAATCCGCCCCGGAAAAGGTGGCGGATTGGCCTGTCATAATAGTGTGGGCGGTACATTGTCTCCCGCCTGTCTGTTGGTGGTGACCGCCGCGCTGTTTGTTTGTACCGCTGTGGCGGTCTGAGTGTTAAAGTGTCTGTCTTTGTTGGCGGTTTCCGCCACGGTCGTAATTGCAATTTTTTTACCGCCGGCCTGTTGGCGGTCTTACCGCCGCTTTAGCACCATCCGCCAGGGCTGTAATGACCACCTATGTCTTTTTCCCTGAACAGTCAGTTGTGCTAGAATTCTAAAATCTTTGACATAACGATTTGTGCAAGAACACATCTGAAGGGATTGTCAATTTCCCCAAGAGGTCCCCTTCGTCTTTTCTTGTGCACTTTAGTTTTCCTGTGAATTTTCCGAAGCAATCGCTATCTTTTTCTTTGTCACATATGCTGGATCAATTTTACCCTTGGGTTTCTTTTGACATTCCTTTACGAAATGACCCTTTTTACCACAATACAGACACTGTTCATTTCTTCGCCGCATGTCTTTCTCCTCTTTGGTCAATGATGGGCGAACAGTTCCTATATCAACGGTTCTATAATAGGATCTGAGGACAACTGAAGGTGCCTGGACCTTTCCATTCGCTAGTTGGGTTTTTCCCATTTTTTCCTTACTCCTTTTCTCTCTGAGAGTCTATGATCTAGCCGCAGGGTTAGATTTATTAAATCAGTACAAGTTTCCGGTTGCGGTTCAACTTGGGCCAATACGTCTTTCAGTTCGTCTTTTAGCCCTTGATAAAATACTGCTGAACTTTTTTCCTCTGGCCAAGAGGTTTCTACTACTAACCAATTGAAGTGTGACAAATACGCTATCAAGTCTTTGGGCCAGATGTGTGAAAAAGGCCTTTTGCGAATCGGAAATAGCGATTTTTAAGAAATCGCTATTTCTGATTCGCAAAATGCAATGTATCATATTTGCGATTCGGTAATAGCGATTTCTCAAAAATCGCAAATGCTATTACCGAATCGCAAATTGCGATACAGCCCCCATTCGCATCTATGGGTCTGTCGGCCCATATTTGTGAATATTTAGCATGTCCCAAATTGTGAATTCCTATCTGGAATTCGCAATTTTGGGAAATGCAAAGTCCAGGGTGCTGGAGGCCTAAGGCCCCCTCTGCTGCACCCCAAAACATTTTTTAACAACATGTAAGGTGCACACATGCCAAAAGGGCATGTGTGCTTTACATGTAAATTTTAAAAATGCATTTTAAATGCATTTTTAAAATTTGCACATGTTACCACCAAGTTCAACTTGGTGGTAATAGCGATTCCTTAATGCCCAATTCACATTAAGGAATTGCTTCATACATGTGCTTTAGAAATCGCAAATAAGGATCTCTTATTTGCGATTTCTTATTTAGAGAGTCGCAATTTGCGACTCTCTAAACAGTGTCGCAATTTAAAGGAATCGCTATTTTTGCGATTCCTTAAAATTGCATTCAGAATGCCTTTGATACATTCTGAAATAGCTTTTTGCATTCGCAAGCGGGCATTCGCACCGTTTGCGAACGCAAAAAGCTTTGATACATCCGGCCCTTTGTTTCCTTGGCATAATTCTAATAACTCTTTGTCTGCAGACATAGTTATTGCGCGCCTGTCAAATACCTTTTCAAATTCTTCTACAAAACGACGCCAATTATACAAAAAGGGGCTGTCTGATTGAACTAAAGGCACTGCCCAAGTAGCTGCATCACCATTCAGATAGGATATAAGGAATGCAATTCTTGTGCGTCCGGAAAGGCACTGGGACGACACGTAAAATGTAGTTCCACCTGTGTGAGAAAAACTTGAACCTTATTGGGGTCCCCAGAAAACCTTTCTGGTGGACATGAGGAATCTGTGTCGGCACGTTCACAGCTATGTTAGTAGGTGTGGAAAGCATAGGACGAGACTCAGATTCAGAACCATCCACCTTACTCTGTAACTGGGTTACTTTGTTAACTAAATCGGCTGTAACGTTTTTTGAGTCTGACAAATCTCTTTGCCTTGAGTGACTACTTGCATAAGGGTGTCTAAGGTGGCCATTTTGTGCAGTTCGCGTACAGACCAAGAGGAAAGTATAAACTTGGGGGCTCACTATTCTGTCACAGTGCCCTTTCCTCAGGATCTGCACACTGCTGAACAAAAATCCCACCTCCCGGCGTCACCAACTCAGAAAGCTGACAGAGCACAGTTATGATGAAGCCAGGTTGGGGGAAGGGAATTGGGGTAGGGAACTGTAGGGAGAGAGATCTGAAAAGAACCGGTTAGAACAAATATGCATATTCATAACAGTATAACTCACCAATAGACTTTTGAATAAAGGCGTCTCCGTGGTATCAGATTGAGACCCTTTGTGAATTGGGCTTAGCCCCTTCTTTAAATCATAGAACAAGAACAAACTGCAACCTCTGAGCCTAGAGATGGCAAGAGCTTTGGACTATGGTCATACTCTGAATATCAATCATGTAACATTTATGCATTTATAACATAAACGTTTGATCTCAGCCTAGAAATTCTCAAAGACTTAAATATGTATCTCACATATTCTGCTTCCCAAAAAACAATGGAACTATATTTTACTTATCTCCAAAACGTTTTCACATTTACTACCAAGGCCTGAAAGTTTTACTCATTGAACATGAAGTGCTTTGGGGCATATTTATACTTTTTCACGCACAAGTGCGCCAACGCAGTTGTGCGTCAAAAATTTCACCGCCGGCTAACACCAATCCAACGCGCCATGCAGACGCCTTATTTATGGAATGGCGTTAGCCGGCGCTGCGGACTGGTCTGAGTAAAAAAAAATTACTCACACCAGGCAGTGCCGGCGTATGGGAAAATGGGAGTTGTGCGTCAAAAAATGGTGCAAGTCAGGTCTGAGGGAAAAATCAGGCCTCAAACCGGACTTGCGCCATTTTTTTTTACGCACAATCCCCATTGACATGACTCCTGTCTTAGCAAAGACAGGAGTCATGCCCCCTTGCCCAATGGCCATGCCCAGGGGACCTATGTCCCCTGGGCATGGTCATTGGGCATAGTGGCATGTAGGGGGGCCCAAATCAGGCCCCCCTATGCCACTTAAAAAAAATGTAAAAAAAACACTTACCTGAACTTACCTTTGGTTCCCTGGGATGGGTCCCCCCATCCGTGGGTGTCCTCTAGGGGTGGGCGAGGGTGGCAGGGGGTGTCCCTGGGGGCAGGGGAGGGCACCTCTGGACTCCTTCCGAGCCCACAGATCCCTTAACGCCTGCCCTGACAAAGGTGTTAAAAAACGGCGCACATCAGGCTGTGCGCCATTTTTTAAGGCCCACCCCCTCCTGTGCGTCAAAATGACGCTGGGGTGTAAATAAGGAGCACAGGCCTTAAAGTCATTTTTTGGAAGGGAATGGCTACCTGGCATATCATTAATGCAAGGCAGTTTCCCGCTTCCAAAAACTGACGCACATGGTGGAATTTTGACGTCCGCGTGGTCGGGTGTCAAAGTTTAAATTCGGCGCAAACAGAGTATAAATATGTCCCTAAGTTCGTTGGGCAGAAGCGCCTTGTTTGTTGTTCACGAAGTGATTCGATCATCATACATGAATCGCTTTTTTCATTATGCCAGAGAGCGCTTTTACTTGCTTTGTCTGAAGCGCTACGCTCGTTGTGCTAAGGGGCGCTTTACTCATGTGCCCTGAAGCGTTTTGATAACCACTTCTAGAACAAGAGAGGGTGACAAGTGGTACGCATGAAGCACCGCAAGTATGCGCAGTGGAGTTTCGGGCGGGACCTGGACCACGCACAGCCTTATTCTTGACAACCGGGCGTGCATTCAGAGACAGGCAGAGACACAGAAAGGTTAAAGTACGAAAATGCCAACTTTCTAAAAGTGGCATTTTCAGATTCACAATTTAAAAACTGACTTCACCATAAGTTGCAATTTTAAAGTGTGAGTCCAGAGACACCAAACTCTACATGTGTATCTTTTCCCAATTAGGAGCTAAACTTAAAAGATAGTTTAAGGTAATCTCAACGTTATCTTATGGGAGAAATATCCCTCGCAGGAGTGAGAATCAAATTGTGCAGTTGTTTACTACCTAGTATGTTAGTACATGTCTAACTTTTTAAATGCACTACACCCTGGCCTTGGGGCTTACTAGGCCCTTACTTAGGGGTGACTCACATGTAATCAAAAGGAAGGTTTTGGCCTGGCAAGTACTTGCAGTTGCCTAGTTAAAATGGCAGGCCTGAGATGTTTAAAGTGCCACTGCAGTGAGAGGCACAATCAGCAATGTAGATCAACTAGTATCATTTAATGTACAGACCCTGGGCATTTATAGTACACTTTAACAGGTACCCACATGTAATGCTAATTGTGTATAAGCTAATGTTACCACGTTTTAAGCCGAGAGCACATGCACTTTAGCACTGGCTAGCAGTGGTAAAGTGCCCAGAGTTCATCAAAAAGTGGAGGGAAAAGGCAAAATGCCTGGGGAGAACTTTGCAGAAAAGGCCATTTCCAACAGGGTGTAACCACATGAACAGGGCATTACACATTTTCAGGATATGAATACCTTCCAAACTTTTACCAAGAACAAGGGCTGTACAGCAAAAGCTCCAGCCATGGAAGAGCTAGAAAAAGCCTTAACAACCAGTAAAGTGGATACTTTTGGGGTCCCCACCAACTTAGGGTGAGGCCCTAGAAAGTTCACTTGGAGGGAAGGCTGAGTTGTGCTGAGACCTTAGGTGTTGGTCACATTGTCTTGGGACCATCACAAGCAGCGATATGAGAGAAAATGTGGGCCAACTAACTGGGCCCGCAAGGCATCATGGGGCGATGTTGGAAGGGATCATGCATATTGTAGCAGTGGCTCTCCTTCTGTGCCAGGAAGAGCCCATTTTGGTTTCCTTCGCATATTTTATATATTGTGCACCCTTCGTTGGGGCCATGCAGCATTGAGCCACAGGCATTTTCTTCTTTTTCAGAGTAGCTGGTCTCAGCCCAAATGAGGTAGCCTCAGGAGCCCACTTGGACTGTCCTACCTGGACTGCCCCAAGCCAGCTCCTCATATGGCCCTCACTCCTGAGTGTGACCGCGGGAGCCAGCAGGTGTCCCGTGGCCTGCCCACTCCTGTGAGCAGGTGCACTATTGGTGGCTAGCTTCCCCGTTCCCCCCACACACGGGCACGGGGAGCATGAGCAGTAGGCCACAAGGGCAAGTGCAGCTACACTCCTCCTTCTCCTCCATCACATTGAGGCCCAGGGATGGGGTCTTGGGCTCCATGCCGTTTCTTGAGGGTGCTTGCAGTGGTGATTCCCAGCCTTTCTTATCTCTGCATCGAGGATTCAGGATTGGGTCCCAGCCCCCTAAGACATGATAACATGCCCAGCGGATTGGGTCCCCAGGCAGGTGCAAGAATAAGGGGTGGGTGTATGCATGCCTTCTCTATGAGAATGCACAAACCATTTCTTTGCACCTACCCCCGTGACCTGCACCATCCTGGGGGGAATTTACCAGCTGGACAGTGAAGCATCACCCATTCTGAGGCAGGAAAATTCACCCAACTTTAAAATGCAATAACTCGGACTTCATTAGGCTAATTTGGACGATCTTGGGCTCATTTTACTCCTGGTGGTGAGCTCTATCCACCATGGGCAGTTGCAAAAACCCTCCTCACATACAAAGCTGTGCAGACCTCCAAAAGCATTCCGCTCCACCCCTTTCTACCTCAGGAGCGGGTCCTGGTGCAGAACTCTGCTCCACCAGTTCAGTTTTCAGATTTCAGGCACTTTGCGCTATGTAGAGTAGTGCAGAGTTCCGGAATTCCACCTTCCAGAGCAGAGTGGAGTTTATTCGCCCACACAAGATTTGTTTTTGGTGCTCGCTAGCAAGCACCATGATACTCTAGGGCTGCTAGTAAGTGTGTGCAATACTTTGCATTTGCTCACACTGATTTCGGCCACAATAGTGGCCAAAACAGTGCCATTCGTGAGTGCGATCACATTCTGGAGTAGATTTTCTACTCAAGATGCTTCTAAATCTAGTCAAAAAGAGAATTTTGCCTGGATTTTCTTCTTCAAAGGACTTTTCAAGCTGTTTTTAGTGTGAGAAGCCTATTTCATTTTTCAAACAGGAAGATAGTCTCCCAGAGATCCCAACTTTCTGTTCCTGTCTATGTGAGTGCTCTGTCCATCTCTTCAATACTTTACACTTGGACTTTCAAGGTGGTAGGATCGCTCTCTTTTTCTCTTAGATATATCTTTGGTTTTAAGGCCTAAGGCCCTCATTATGAACATGGCTGTCCGTTCCACACCGCCGGCGGTGGTGGTAGAAACCGCCAACAGAGGAGCGGCCTGGACTGCCAAATAATGAACCAAACGAAACACACGCATCCCCCGCACCACCCACTGCCAGGAAAGGAGCCCCACCGATGACGGCAGAGTCCGCCCACAGGCCTTCGGAAAGGCCCAACCCGCCCATCAAATTATGAACCACCATTCCGCCGCCGGTTCCGGGGCGCGAACCACCGCCACACAAAGCCAGGCAGAAAAGAAACAAAAAGAAGGAGACACTCACCGGAGGTTATCAAAACGTGCAGCGGCAGCCATGGACAGAGAGCTGCAGATCATGCCAGCCTTGCTCCTTGCCATATATCTACATGACCGAGACCGCCGACGAAGACGACGGTGGTAAGTACTGCAACCTACGACACAAGGGAGGAAAGGACAAAATTACATACCCACCCACTCCACCCATCCCGCAACGCCCCCCCAACCCTTCCTAGCAGCACAAGTCAGACACCCCACACCAAGAGGGACATACCTGACCGAAGGCCATTGCAACTTGGCCATAGTACATACAATAGCCCCATACCCATAAATAATGTAAACAAACACCAGGGTGGAACTGCGTGCAGCCCAAACACAGGCCACACAGAAACTTTATTAAGCAGCTCAGTGAGCGAAATGGTGCCAACAGGGCCAATGGCCAGTCCTTCAAAAGTCATTTGTCCTTGGCCACAACTGGCCACACCTGACTCCCATAAATGCTGGGTAGTCCACTGAATGGGGCACCATATGGGGATCCAGGCACCTCACGGAAGGAGGTCGGGGCTGTTGGGGATTTATGACGGGGTGGGACTTTGACTTGCGTGAGGAGGTTGGAGGGGGGTGGGCTTCTCCTTTGAAGGGGGTGGGGGCTGTTTGGCTCGGGTAGAGCTGGATGGCTTAGGCTCCGAGCGGGCCTTCTTCTTCACCGGAGAAGGGACACAGGAATGGGAGGGCTGGACCGGGGTGGGCTGCGGTGGAAGGAGCGGAAAGGGCAAGGAGGTGGGCACGTTTCGGGACAAGACGGTGTGGGCCAGTGGGTTCAAACAGGTCTGCACAGGAGAGGAAAAGTTGTTTGGGAGCAATTGGGGTGGGCGTGGATGAGGGAGTGGGAGAGGAGGCAGAGGGAGTTGCTGTATGGGGTGTAGATGTGTGTGTAGTGGGTGCAGGTGACTGCTCAGTAAGCAGTGGTGTGGTGGATGTCTGATGGGTGGGTGTCTTGGTGCGTTTGAGTGTTTTTGGAGGTGGGGGTGGACACAGTGGGAGAAGACAGACAGCTAGTGTGGATGTATGTTGGGTGGGTGTCTGCAAGTCGGGTGAGTGTGCTGCATGTGTCAACTACAGTGGAGGTGGTGAGTGCAGGTGAGGTGTATGGGGTGCATGTATGGCTGTCTGCTATTGTGGTGAGTGCAGGAAGAGGAGCAATAACAGTGAGTGAAGGTGCAGTGTATGAGAGTGTGGATGTAGAGGGGACAGACAGGGAGGCGGAAGAGGTGGGCACACTGGGGGAAGTGGACGTTGTTGTGTGTGCAGGTGTCTGTTGGCTGTGTGAATGCTCGTGGTGGGAGGTGTGGTGCTTGTGTTTGAAAGTGTGCTTCTTGTGTGTTGATGTGCCTGTAAGCGGGTCTGATTGTGTGCTTTGGACGGGTGAAGGGGGTGGGGTGCTGGAAGGGGTAGAGGAGGTTGCAGGGGGGACGGAATGGCCAGGGAAACTGGCTGCCGTCCAAGAGGAGGCCAGAGCCTGAAAAGATCTCTGTAGGGCAGACACAGCACCATGAATGCCATCCAGATAGGCATTGGTCTGATGCACCTCAGAAGCCAGACCCTGGATGGCATTGACGATGGTTGGCTTCCCTACAGAGATGGTTCTCAGGAGGTCAATAGCCTCCTCTGTGAGGGCAGCAGGGCTGACTGGGGCAGGGGAGGAGGTGCCTGGGGCAAAGGAGATGCCCACCTTCCTGGGTGGGCGGGCACGGGCAACTCGGGGGGAGCAGAAGGGAGGGCGCCGATGTTATGGGGGGTGGCAGAAGATCTCACGTTCGTGGTTTGTCCACTAGTGTCTGCTACCGCCAGAGGACCCTCATCGGAGGAGGTCTCAGAGTCACTACCTCCTGTGGTAGTAGCCTCCCCCGTGGAAGTACCCTCGCCCTGCCATCCACTGGTCCCCTGGGCGTCCATTGTCTCTGCCTCAGAGGATCCGTGGACCGCTGCCTCCCCACTTGCCAGTGCCTCAGCTCCCTCGCCTGATGTTGATGCTGTACCAGACAAACACAAGAGAACAGGGATGGGGAGACAAAACAGGAGAGACACTTGTAAGTAGCTGAATGCTGATACACAATGGCCAGACATACTCCTACCCAGCAGACACACCCAATAGGCAGCACCGTGCACTAGGCCCATGGCCCTGACTACTGAGCAGTATACTGACCTACACCCATATCCTGAAATTGTTTTGGAGCTGAGGTAGGTGAAACCTGACAGGGACACCCCTACACCCTTTGGGGAGCAGACAGTAGCTGAACACCAGTTAAAATCCTGGATCTAAGCACCATGAGCCCTATCGCACACACACTCATCCTTCCAGGCTGAAGTATGGGCTGTTAGTACTCACCCCCTTGTGACTGCTGTGTAGCCTTCAAGCGCCCATCCAGGTCTGGGTACGCCACCGCCAGGATCCTTCGCATGAGGGGGGTCAGTGCCCGACGGGCACCCCTTCCACATTGGGAGGACTTCCCCAGCTGGGCCTCAATGATCTTCCACGCCCAGCGCCGCAGGTTCTCCCACCTCTTTCGACAGTGGGTGCTCCACCAGTTGTAGACCCCCAGGGTCCCTACCTACTTGGCGATGGCATGCCAATGTGCCCTCTTCTGGTGGGCGCTGACCTAGTAGGGTGACACAGAAATGGAACACAGAGTTCAGGCACCTGCACGATGGCAACAGCTGGCAGATTGTCAGACATAGGACAGACAGTACTCCCAGACATGCAGGGCAGTGGCACGCAGCATTCCATGCAGCTATCCCCATCTTGGCTCACAGGAGCACACATCTGTGCAATCCACTCCATCCATCACTCACACAGTGCCCCCAAAACCCGGACTCACCTGTGCCTCTGGCCGTCCGTAGAGTCTTCCGTACAGGGGCAGGACCCCTTCCACCAGTTTCTCCAGTTCTTCCTGGGTGAAAGCTGGGGCCCTTTCCCCTGCACCACGTGGAACATCCATAGCCAGAGGCAGGCCACAGCAGTACACAGAGTGGAGTACTTGTCCGCACAGGATCAGGGAGTCAAGTGATCAAACGATGATGAACACGCGTACGTTCCGCGGCGGTATGCACCGTCACCGCCGGCGGCGATCATGATACTCCAGGATTCCCCATTGGCATCCATGTTAGCGGTCAACACCGCCGTACGCTGTGACATCAACCGCTAGCGGTATAAGGTCACTTCCACAACGAAGGGGCAGAACTATAGTGGGCAGACATTTTGCCATCTCCTACGCATCTTGAAATTCATATTACTCACAATGCTGGGCCTACTATCCTTAAGAAGCACCTAGGCCTCTATCCATTGAGTATATAATCACACATGATTTACTCCGTTCCCTCCTCGTGATGTACATGTACATCTGTCAGGTTGCAGTTATTGTACAGACACTACTATGAAGAATGCAGTGCATGTATGTAGCAAATATGCCAGTGTATGTGTGCAAATCACTCCTTTTTCTTAACCCTCATAGGTGCCGACCGTTGTGGCGTGGACCACTTCAAGATATGAGGGCCATGGTGGAGCGTCAGATCATAATCACCTACAGACTCACACGTGCAACTATTCAGGACCTATGTGCATTACTGGATCGTGCACTGACTCCCGGAAATCGTAATCAGCATGCCATTCCAACTGAGGTGCAGGTGCTCTCTGCACTCCATTTCCTGGCCACAGGCTCTTTTCAAGTGATAGTGGGCATGGGTGCTGGTTTCTCACAGCCAACGTTCAGCCAGGTACTGCCAGGTACTGACAAGATTTCTGAATGCATTTGTACAACATCTGCAATCCTATGTGCGATTCCCCCAAAGTGCTGACCTCCCGGCCCTCAAGTCTGACTTCTATGCCTTTGCAAACATTCCCCATGTCATAGGTGCCATCGATGGCACCCACATAGCTATCATCCCCCCAAGAGTGAGTGAACAAGGTATACAGAAACAGGAAGAACTATCACTCCATGAACATCCAATTGGTATGTACTGCAGACCAGTACATATCCCATGTGAATGCCATGTTTCCGGGTTCTGTCCATGATTCATTTGTTTTGAGGAACAGTAGTCTGCCACGGAAGATGGAACAACTACAAGAGGACAGAGTTTGTATCATAGGTAAGTTTGCCTGTCACTAATTGACACATTGCTGAGAACCAGCCTGTCTGACCAAGGGGCATAACAATGATGACTCTGTATTGCACCATTTCTCTAGGTGATTCTGGCTATCCAAATTTGTGTTGGCTCCTGACACCAGTGTGGAATCCCAGGACCGATGCAGAGAGGACATACAATGAGGCCCATGGAAGTACGAGGAGGGTGATAGAGCGCATTATAGGTCTCCTGAAGGCCAGATTCCGGTGCCTACATATCTCTGGGGGTTCCCTGGCCTATGGGCCTGATAAGGTGTGTAGAATAGTGGTGGCCTGCTGCATGCTGCACAATGTGGCAGTGAGACATTCAATCCCCCTTTTGGAGGTGGAGGGTGCTATAGGTACTGATCAGTTACCTCAGAGAGGTGAGGAGAGTGATGGTGAGGATGAGGAAGGGGAAGATGTCAATTCCAGGAACCAACTGATACAACTCTACTTCCAATAACTGTGTGGGACTTAAGCCTGTAAATGTGGCTAGTGACTGATACTGTAAGTGTGCCATGTCATCTAGGGGGAATTGGTCATGATAGGCAAGACATGGCCCTCTTCAGCATGGTACTGACAGAGATATATGCATTCCCTCCTTGCCTAATTTGAAACACACATTACCACCACCATGCACAAATTGACAATAAAGTTGTTTCCTGCCAGTTGCATCCATGCTCCACTTTGTTCAACATTGAAGACAGGGGACAGTGTTACAGATGAGATATGTGGTTTATTGGTGGAATTCAGTGAAATGTGCTATGTACAGTGATGGAAGTCGTAATGGTTGGGTGTCCTCAAAACCGACTTGGTGGCAGGCCTGTTTGATTTCATAGGTGGGTCCTATTTGTAGTTTAGTACTTTATTTAGCCCTCAGCTAAGTGTAGTTGGTGAATGGGTGGGATGGTTGCTTGGTAGTAGTAGCAGTGTCAATTGTTTGAGTGGGGCTTGTTCTTACCTGGGTTTCCAGTGCCATATCTTAGCCTGAGACTATGTTTGGGCACCTGCTGTGGAGCTTCTTGGGGTGGCATGGTTGGGCCTTGTGATTCCTGGGAGGATATTTCCTATGCTGTTTCAGCTGCTTGGGTCATCTGTTGCTGGTTGTCCAGGGCTGTTGTGGGGGCTTCTTGTCCGGTGTGGGTGTCTGATTGTTTGCTGACCAACTGCAGCAGTGCTCCAGCAATGGTGGCCATTGTGGCATTGTGTTCTTTCCACTGGTCCATGGCCTGTTGGTGTTGTTCCAGCTGCATCCTCTGACTTTGCTCCAGGGTGGATACAATCTGTGCCAACCTGTCTTGTGTATGTTGGTAGCCCCCCAATACCTCTGCAATGACATCCTGGGCTGCTGTATCTATCTGGTGCCCTACCCCCTGACCCACTGGGGCACTTGACCTTGCCCTGGCCCCCTGTGCCTGTGTCCCCTGCGCAGGTCTTGACGTGCCACTAGTACTGGGGCCCTCGTCTTCCTGCATGTTGGGGGTGGGAGACTGTGGCCTCTGTAGCTGTGTTCCACCTGTTTGTGCCCTGGGTCCACTGGTGTGGGTACGCCTCCCCTGGCCTGCTGGTCTTGACTGGGTGTTAGGGATGACAGTGTTTTCCTGGGTGGGGCTGCTGCATGGTGAGCATCCAGGGCTGTGTGAGAGGCCTGCCTGCTCATCAGTGTCCAGGGATCCTTCACCAGTGTCCAGTGATGTGCCTCTGTCTTCCTGGAGTGCTGTGGCACTCCTTGTCCCCTCCATTAGGTTTGCATGGGTGGTGGTGCCTTTTGGTGGACATATAAATATATGTTACATATGCATGAGGGTTTGAGGTGTACTGAATTGTGCAATTTTGTGCTGGTGTGCCTTTCAGTGGCCTTCCAGGGTGCCTTTGTGAGGTGGTCATTGCATTTAGTGGCAGTGGTGGGGTTACATTGTGGTGGGGGCTATTATTCCATTGTGGGTACGTGCAGGGGTGGGTGGCTGTGCACAGCGGGAGTGATGTGGGCCTGGTAGTGAGTTGTCGGTGATGCAGGGTGGTGGATGTGGTGGGTAATGGCTGGGAGGGGTGTGGGTCTTGATGGATGTGGGTGGGGTTGGGTGGTGCATGCATTACAGGTATGGTGTATATGGGGTAATTGTAGATGACATACTCAAGTCCATTCCTCCAGTGAGTCCAATGAGTCCCTCTGGGTGCAGGATGACGAGTACCTTCTCCTCCCAGTCTGTGTAGTCGGGCGGTGTTGGTGGCTGTCCTCCCCCAGTCTTCTGCACTGCGATGTGGTGCCTGGATGCCATGGCCTGGACCTTCCCCCGCAGGTCGTTCCATCTCTTGCGGATGTCATCCCTGGTGCGTGGATGGTGTCCCACTGCATTCACCCTGTTCACAATGGTCTGCTACAGCTCCATTTTCCGTGTGATGGGTGTGTGCTGCACTTCGGACCCGAATATTTGAGGCTCCATTTTTAGGATCTCATCCACCATGGTCCTTAGCTCCCTTTCAGTGAAGCGAGGATTTTTTTGGGGGGGCATGGCGAGGGTGGTGGATGGCGTCGGGACTGGGGACGGGGTTTGGGTGCTCCTGTGTGGGTCGTTATGCATGTCCTGTGTGCTGGCGTTCTCTGTTTAGGTCTGGTGCTCTCCGTCTTCTGGTCCTGGTTTCGTTGCAAGGGATGGTGGGATGTGTCTGGGGGTGTTTTATGGTGTTCTGGATGTGTGTCAGGTGTGTGGGTGCTAGGCCTAGCCAATGTGTGCACTGGTTGCTGTTGGGCCCACTTGCCGCCTGTGGCCGTCGCAGCCGCCAATTGTCATCCGGCCTCCACTGTCCACGAAGGTGATTTGTGCATCATTAGTTGGAGGAAGGGATGTGGGTGTGCTTGGTGGTGGCAAGGTGGGGTGGGCCGGGATTCCCGCCGACAGGGTCCTGGTGGGGAATGGTGGTCTGGGAATGTTTGGTAGGGTTGGGTTTTTCGATCATGATATGGCGGGTTTTCATTCGCCACCGCCGGCGGGATTCTGTTCACCACCGCCACGTCGGTCGGCGGTCTTTCCCGCCATGTTCATAATGACCGCCATAGTTTTTTGTGAAATCACACAAGTAAATAAAAAACTATTGTATAAGGGTGCTGTTTGCTTTCTTAGGCATGTACCTGTATGCCGTTGTACTTTAATTTGATTAAAAAAATTTATAGTGGTAGTGGCCTGGAGTTTAAGCATGGACCTAGTTATTGTTTATTTTGTATTTCATTGATTTTTCATCTTTTGTAAATGAAAATTGTTGCGCAGTTCAGCACCTTTTCTACATGTTTGTAACATTTGCAATATTATTTTACTATGTGGCCTAGGTTTCCAAAGGGCTATCTAGCTAGTAGGCCCGGTACTAGTAGTCCTTAGTGCATGAAATATATTTTTCAATGGTATGTGTTTTTAGAACTTCACTTAGGGCTGGGATGGTGTTGGATTAATTTAAAAATGGCTATTTTTTGTATTTAATTTGTTTGCAAAAAGTGTATATGTTGTGCTGTGATATTGGATGGAATAGGAGGATGAGCGTTGTTATGAAATTTTAAAAGCTCAGTTAATTTTTGTGTTTTGCATTGCTGATTAATGTTAGTGTTTTCTTTAGTGTTACCACCATGCCGCCTTATGGCCAGTGTGTGTGTGTTTGTCATCATCTACCATTTGTCTTAGTTCTCCAAGCCATGTGGCCAGGGGCCATTTTGTGTAGACTATTTCGATAGGCTTGCATGTGTTCTTTGTTCTCCATGCCTCCTTGTTTGCAGTTGTTGTTTGATCAGGAGGCTGGCGGCCACTTTGTGCATCCAGCCAGTGTGTCTTTGCCATTGACTTCCATGTGTTCTTTGTTCTCCTTGTTTTTTGAGCATGTGGCTGGCAGCCATTTTGAGCATGCAGCCACTGTTCCTTTGTGTGCTTGTGTTCTTTGTTCATCATGCCTCCTTGCTCCTTGTTGTTGTTGTTTGACCACGCGGCTGGCAACCATTTTGTGCTTCCAGCCAGTGTCTTTTTGCTATAGGCTTCGATGTGTTCTTGTTCCCCATGCATCCTTGCTCCTTATTGTTGTTGTTTGACAATGTGGCTGGTGGCCATTTTGTGCATCTAGCCAGTGTGTCTTTGTCATAGGCTTGCATGTGTAATTTTATTCCTCATGCCTCCTTGCTCCTTGTTGTTGTTGTTTGACCATGTGGCTGATGACAATTTTGTACATCCAGCCAGTTTGTCTTTGGCATAGGCGTGCATTTGTTCTTTGTCCTCTATGCTCCTTCTTGTTGTTGTTTGACCATGTGGCTATTGGCCATTTTGTGCATCCAGCCAGTGTCTTTTTGCATAGGCTTGGATATGTTCTTTGTTCCCCATGCCTCCTTGCTCCCTGCTGTTGTTAATTGACCATCTTGCTGACAGTCATTTTGTGCATCCAGCCAGTGTGTCTTTGCCATAGGATTGCTTGTGTTCTTTATTTATTCCCCATGCCTCCTTGCACCTTCTTGTTGTTGTTTGACCATGTGGCTATTGGCCATTTTGTGCATCCAGTCAGCGTGTCTTTGCCATAGGCTTGCATGTGTTCTTTCTTCCCCATGCATCCTTGTTGTTGTTGTTTGACCATGTGGTTGGCAGCCATTTTGAGTATCCAGCCAGTATGCCTTTACAATCGGCTTGTATGAATTTGTGTGATAACAGTGTATATTGATATTCTTGGTGATCATTGTAGTATGTGTATACTAAACAAATATGATTCTGATGAACATTGCTTATATTATCTCTTTTTTGCATTTTCTATTTTGCACCTCATTTGTCCTTTCCTAACAATAGGATTTTTTCTTCTTGTCCGCCCATACAAACGTTGGCAATTATGGATCATTTGTTTAATTTAAGATTATATTTACATTTTTAATTTTAATTTTTTTATTTTATTTGTTATTTTAGTTTTTAGTTCTAATTTTAGTTTTTTTTTTTTAAACATTTTTTTGATGCTTTTTAAATTTAATTTCTTGTTTAAAAAAAATATATTTACATTTTTTAGATTTTGTGTTTCTGACTATTTAATTTTTTTATTCTTTCAATTCATTTAATTTTGCATTTTTCTGTGATCTATTTGTCCATCCACCACAGGTGCACTCTCACGTTACATCATTCGGTTTCTTTAGGTTCATAATATTTCTATTTCCTCCTGAACACCCTGGCTGCAGTGCACTGCAGACACATCAGCAGCATAATTTTTTTTTTTAATTATTATTCCATAACCCTGGACCAACTAGCCACCATAGTTTTTTTAAGAATATTCCATTTACCCATGCACCTCTCTCTAACTACCACAGGTGTCTCCTTTTAAACAGATGGAGATAAAGCAAAGAGCTATATCTGTATGTTGTGTTGCCTGATTTCAAGTGAAACTTTATGCTGTGGTTTGTTTTACAATCTTTGATTAAATTTGTATTTATTACATAAGTAACCAACTGTACTAATATTGCATTTGTCTGTACTATCTGTATGTTGTGTTGCCTGATTTCAAGTAAAACTTTATGCTGTGGTTTGTTTTACAATCTTTGATTAAATTTGTATTTATTACATAAGTAACCAACTGTACTAATATTGCATTTGTCTGTACTATTCCAACCTACAACAATGCCATGTTTCACTAACTACATGTTTTTCTTGCTTGGTTGCTTCTAGGTGCACAAGAGAAGAGATGTCATATCATCCAAAGTACTCCCAAAGAGAAGGCCTGTACAGGGCTTTCAGTTATCCAGTCTCTTTCCCTTGTGCCGATTAGTGCCACTGCTAACTGAGAGTTTTAATGTGGCATCATAGAAAGTTAATCCCAAAAAAGTGGTCAATGAGAAGAAGCACCTTTCCACCAGTGGCCTGCAAACTGCAACCTCTTTCTGGAGACGTGTGCCTGCCACATTGGCCCACAAGGAAGAACCTGAGATCAACACTCCCTCATCAAAAGCACCACTCCAAACTAAGCCAAGACTATAGGGGTTATTACAACTTTGGAGGAGGTGTTAATCCGTCCCAAATGTGACGGATATACCACCAGCCGTATTACGAGTTCCATAGGATATAATGGACTCGTAATATGGCTGGTGGTATATCCGTCACTTTACCGTCACTTTTGGGACGGATTAACACCTCCTCCAAAGTTGTAATAACCCCCTATGTCTGTCAGTGAGGCAGTTCTGCTTCTCTATACCGTACGATACTGTACTAGTTATGCCAGTGTGACCATAGAACTTTTTAATTATTGCTCTCTGACTTTCTTTCTTTGCAAAAAAAAATAATTAAACAAATGAATAGCTAGTAAAAAATTATGTTTGTGTCAGATTTATGCTGCCCCACCATTTTTTTGTCATATATACATATATGTATAGCCGGTTTGGAGTTGGACCCGTGTGGAGTGATGATGCCCCCAAAATCCCCTTAGGTTATTGGAGACAATGACTGTCCCCCTCACAAGCCAGCCTATCCTTTTTTTTTTTTACATCACCTAGCAGGGCTGCCCCAGAAGATCATTGATTAATAAACTGCCATGCCAATGCTAAATTCCAGCGTGTTGCTAACTTGCTACCATAAAAGAGGAGATAATATTTTGCATCAACCACTGTGCTTAGGTAACTACTAACTGTTGCACCAATGAGTGGTGACATACTGAGTGATTGTGAGTGATGATTGATGATGTATGTGGTGGTTAACAGTGAGGGAGGGAGTTCAACAAATTTGTAAACTTGATTTTGATGACTTGCAATGTTTGGGGGCTGATGGGTGATGACTTTTTCCTGAAAGTGGCTGACCTGTCAAACTTAGCAAAATTTACCTGCACGGTCCACTCCCTTTTTCTGTTTCCTCATACACCAGACCAGTCACTTTAGATACCAAACACAAATCTACACAAAATATTCCAGTTCTGTTTCTCTATTTGTTCTTCAACATCAGTGCACTACACAGGGCTACCATGCTCAGTTTGGGACTGGGACTGAGTTACTCAGAATCAGGAGGAAGAGGATGGAAGGACTAGGGCAGGACTACCTCAGCAGCTAGAAAGAGAAGGTTATTGACTTTAAAGAGAAACCATGATGATGGTGAAGACTCTGCGGCCTAGTACTCACTCAGCTCTGTGGACTGGAGAGAGGTGCATTGATTTGAGAAATGTTGCTGAGTGTGTGTTTTCTGCATTGCTGGCTCAAACATGAAACTCCTCTTTATGTTCTTGCTCTGCCTCTGAGTCTTCTTTGTACAAGTCTGACTCCTCATGAAGCTTCCCTTGCTTCCTTTTGGCCTCCTTTAATCTATAATACAGTTACTGGCTTTCAATACGCAGGCCTTCTCCCAGTCCTCTCCTGCATGAACATAACTTGGTAAAAGCTCAACACTCCAGCTAACCTACTGGACACGTTCAGCCAGGCACCCAAGAGTGATGGACATTCCAAGAAGAATGGAGCTGCACCACCAAATTTGGCAATACAGTATAATTTTCCTTTTAACAATCTTAATTGTAGAACTTGGTGTGTTTATTTCAACCCTCCATAATTTGTATTTTTCAAATGTAGAAGATATAGCATTTAGAGAAATACTATTTTTGGTCTCTCTAGGGCAGAAGGACTGTTTGCAATGCATTCAACAGAACTATGTCATACTTATCCCTTCATTGTTTTCTTCTACAACGGATTGATGATGGTGTGCTGCTCAATACCCTGATGAATATTGTCATAGTTTCTTTTTTGTATTTTGCAGTGTCTGTCTTTGTCACACCTTTGCTCAAATCCCCTTTCCCATCCATTCAGGAAGCCCCTATTCCTCTTCCCTCAGGCTGTGTGATTTATTGAGGTGTTTCTTAATTTTACACCATAAATTGCTCACACACTTGCTGGGGCAGATGTGGTGAAAGCGATACCGAGTCACTGCATGACCTTCTATTACCTCAGCAATATTCCACACGCCCCATCAACATCGTCATTAAGGCCTTGTGTTGCATAAACGCTAAACCTTGTCCAACCACTTCTGACCCAAAGCCCCTATCTCCTGACACTAGCATTTCTTTTCCTAAGTTTAGTTTTCATTAAATACTAGCTCCCCATTACTCAGAAGAAGTTGATTTTGTAGTTTCTATTGTCATGTCAGGTCTTCTTTGTTGTGTGTCAAATATTGTCACTGTAGTCTGGTCTCAGTCTTCCTAAAGTTATGCTATACTCTCTGTTTCTTTCAATCTAGTTGACAGAGATGGATAACCCTTTGATTAATACTGCAGTGTGAGTTTGCATAGGTAGGAGTGGCACCTTGTGTCTTCCATGTTAGCACACTAGCATGCTACTATGACTCCCACCCCCTTAAGATAAGATGCCAGCTTAGGTAAACACTGCAGTAAGAAGCCTGAGGTATCAGCCCTCGCTTCATCTATTCAGGTAAGAAGAACTATGGATTGAAGTGAACTTATTTAGTTAACCCCTTAGCTGCTGGGCCTTTTCCCCCCCAGTGCTGAGCCCTTTTTTGGCTATTTGGGGTAGTTCGCGCTTAGGGCTTCATAACTTTTTGTCCACATAAGCTAACCATGCCAAATTTGCGTCCTTTTTTTCCAACATCCTAGGGATTCTAATGGTACCCAGAGTTTGTGGTTTACCCTGGAGGAGACCAAGAAAATAGCCAAAATACAGTGAAAATTTAGTTTTTTCCAAAAAAATGGGAAAAAGGGCCGCCGAAGAAGGCTTGTGGTTTTTTCCCTGAAAATGCCATCAACAAAAGGTTTCTGGTGCTGAAATCACTATCTCCCCACCTTTCAGGAACGGGCAGACTTGAATCAGAAAACCACATTTTCCAACACAAATTTGGCATTTTACTGGGACATACCCCATTTTTACTATTTTTGGTGCTTTCAACCTCCTTCCAGTTAGTGACAGGAATGGGTGTGAAACCAATGCTGGATCCCGGAAAGCTAAACATTTCTGAAAACTAGACAAAATTCTGAATTCAGCAAGGGGTCATTTGTGTAGATCCTACAATGTTTTCCTACAGAAAATAACAGCTGAAATAAAAAAATATTGAAATTGAGCTGAAAACAACAGCCATTTTTCTTTATGTTTTACTCTGTAACTTTTTCCTGCGATGTCAGATTTCTGAAAGCAATATACCGTTTTGTCTGCTGGACTCTTCTGGTTGCGGGGATATAAAGGGCTTATAGGTTCATCAAGAACCCTAGGTACCCAGAGCCAATAAATGAGGTGCACCCTGCAGTTGGTTTTCATTCTATACTGGGTATACAGCAATTCATTTGCTGAAATATGAGGAGTGAAAAAGAGGTATCAAGAAAACCTTTGCATTTCCAAAATGGGATCAAGATAAGGTTTTGAGGAGCAGTGGTTATTTGCACATCTTTGAATTCCGAGGTGCCCATACTAGCATGTGAATTGCAGGGCATTTCTCAAATAGACGTCTTTTTTACACACTCTCTTATATTTGGAAGGAAAAAATGTAGAGAAAGATAAGGGGCAATAACACTTGTTTTGCTATTCTATGTTCCCCCAAGTCTCCCGAAAAAAATGATACCTCACTTGTGTGGGTAGGCCTAGCGCCCGCGACAGGAAATGCCCCAAAACACAACGTGGACACATCCCATTTTTTCACAAAATACAGAGCTGTTTTTTTGCAAAGTGCCTACCTGTGGATTATGGCCTCTAGCTCAGCCGGCACATAGGGAAACCTACCAAACCTGTACATTTTTGAAAACTAGAGACCTAGGGGAATCCAAGATGCGGTGACTCGCGGGGCTCTGACCAGGTTCTGTTACCCAGAATCCTTTGCAAACCTCAAAAAGTGGCTAAAAAAACAAGTTTTCCTCACATTTCGGTGACAGAAAGTTCTGGAATCTGAGAGGAGCCTCAAATTTCCTTCCACCCAGCGTCCCCCCAAGTCTCCCGATAAAAATGATACCTCACTTGTGTGGGTAGGCCTAGCGCCCGCGACAGGAAATGCCCCAAAACACAACGTGGACACATCACAGAAAACAGAGCTGTTTTTTGCAAAGTGCCTACCTGTAGATTTTGGCCTCTAGCTCAGCCGGCACCTAGGGAAACCTACCAAACCTGTACATTTTTGAAAACTAGAGACCTAGGGGAATCCAAGATGGGGTGACTCGCGGGGCTCTGACCAGGTTCTGTTACCCAGAATCCTTTGCAAACCTCAAAAAGTGGCTAAAAAAACAAGTTTTCCTCACATTTCGGTGACAGAAAGTTCTGGAATCTGAGAGGAGCCTCAAATTTCCTTCCACCCAGCGTCCCCCCAAGTCTCCCGATAAAAATGATACCTCACTTGTGTGGGTAGGCCTAGCGCCCACGACAGGAAATGCCCCAAAACACAACGTGGACACATCACAGAAAACAGAGCTGTTTTTTGCAAAGTGCCTACCTGTAGATTTTGGCCTCTAGCTCAGCCGGCACCTAGGGAAACCTACCAAACCTGTACATTTTTGAAAACTAGAGACCTAGGGGAATCCAAGATGGGGTGACTCGCGGGGCTCTGACCAGGTTCTGTTACCCAGAATCCTTTGCAAACCTCAAAAAGTGGCTAAAAAAACAAGTTTTCCTCACATTTCGGTGACAGAAAGTTCTGGAATCGGAGAGGAGCCTCAAATTTCCTTCCACCCAGCGTCCCCCCAAGTCTCCCGATAAAAATGATACCTCACTTGTGTGGGTAGGCCTAGCGCCCGCAACAGGAAATGCCCCAAAACACAACGTGGACACATCACAGAAAACAGAGCTGTTTTTTGCAAAGTGCCTACCTGTAGATTTTGGCCTCTAGCTCAGCCGGCACCTAGGGAAACCTACCAAACCTGTACATTTTTGAAAACTAGAGACCTAGGGGAATCCAAGATGGGGTGACTCGCGGGGCTCTGACCAGGTTCTGTTACCCAGAATCCTTTGCAAACCTCAAAAAGTGGCTAAAAAAACAAGTTTTCCTCACATTTCGGTGACAGAAAGTTCTGGAATCGGAGAGGAGCCTCAAATTTCCTTCCACCCAGCGTCCCCCCAAGTCTCCCGATAAAAATGATACCTCACTTGTGTGGGTAGGCCTAGCGCCCGCGACAGGAAATGCCCCAAAACACAACGTGGACACATCACAGAAAACAGAGCTGTTTTTTGCAAAGTGCCTACCTGTAGATTTTGGCCTCTAGCTCAGCCGGCACCTAGGGAAACCTACCAAACCTGTACATTTTTGAAAACTAGAGACCTAGGGGAATCCAAGATGGGGTGACTCGCGGGGCTCTGACCAGGTTCTGTTACCCAGAATCCTTTGCAAACCTCAAAAAGTGGCTAAAAAAACAAGTTTTCCTCACATTTCGGTGACAGAAAGTTCTGCAATCGGAGAGGAGCCTCAAATTTCCTTCCACACAGCATCCCCCCAAGTCTCCCGATAAAAATGATACCTCACTTGTGTGGGTAGGCCTAGCGCACGTGACAGGAAATGACCCAAAACACAACGTGGACACATCACAGAAAACAGAGCTGTTTTTTGCAAAGTGCCTACCTGTAGATTTTGGCCTCTAGCTCAGCCGGCACCTAGGGAAACCTACCAAACCTGTACATTTCTGAAAACTAGAGACCTAGGGGAATCCAAGATGGGGTGACTTGCGGGGCTCGGACCAGGTTCTGTTACCCAGAATCCTTTGCAAACCTCAAAAAGTGGCTAAAAAAACAAGTTTTCCTCACATTTCGGTGACAGAAAGTTCTGGAATCTGAGAGGAGCCACAAATTTCCTTCCACCCAGCGTTCCCCCAAGCCTCCCGATAAAAATGATACCTCACTTGTGTGGTTAGGCCTGGTGCCTGCGACAGGAATAGATCACACAACGGTCAATGTTGGTCCTTACGTGAGGCAGCTGTTGACCCTGGGGTGATCCATTCCTGACACAGACACTAGGTGTAGGCACTCAAGTGGGGTAGTGTTTTTATCAGGACAGGTGAGGAGTCACTGGGTGGTAGGAATATTGTGGATCCCAGCATATTCCTGTAGTTTGTGTGACAGAAATGCGAGAAACATTTAGTTTTTTTTCAACATTTCAGCTTTGCAGGGTATTCTGGGTAAGAAAACTTTGGGGAAGCCACACAAGTCACACCTCTGTGGACTCCCCCGAATGTCTAGTTTCCAGAAATGTTTGGGTTTAGTGTGTTTCTCTATATGGCCGCCGAATCCAGGACCAAAAACACAGGTGCCTGCCTTACAAAACCAGTTTGTTTTGCCATGGATAATTTTGATGTCTCCACAATATGATTTGGGTGGTGGAATTTGGGGCTGAACTAAATTGGGGAGCTCCCAAGAGAGCACTCTCTCTCTGCTTGCCGCCACATTCACCTGCTCTCTGGGTTGACCTAACCCACTATTACCCAGTTGCACAAACAGCTTGCGAAGGGACAGCAGGACTGTCCTCATCACCTCCCTCATAATGTACTGGAAGAGGAGTTATCGAATGGGACTCCTCTGACTGAAAAATCACTCCCAGAGTCTGCGCCATTGTCCTATCCCTCAGATGCTGTCTCAGTATCTGATGTCTCAGTCTCTGATCCTATGTCAGAGCGGTCCTCTATAACCCGAGTGTAGGCAGCAGTCATCCATCAAGATGCCATCTCTGCTATTGGCTAAACTGTTGCTCTAAAACACTAGCCTACGTAGACAGTCACAAAATCGATGGTGTGTGAGATACATGCAACAGTAGAGGCCACCTTACCTGCGCTTCTTCCCTCAATCAGCACGTACTTTCAAGACACTCAAAAAACACCTTGTCACATACCATTCGTCACAGTCTTTAGCACCTCCTGCGCCCAGTCCAACAATCATTATTGGTGCTCCCACTCCCTCCTCCTCGGATTCCCTCATTACCACCCAGCAAAAGTGCCCTTCATCTCTCCATAGACTTTGCTAATGTACTCAGCTATTTACATAAAATACAGATTTGCTCTTTGCAGTAGGCATATAAACCTTCTGCGCTTCTTTATGGCACTAAAACTGCCACTAGACAAGTCGGACCCTTTTCCCCCCAGGGAAACCACACACATATTGACAAAAGTGATATATATATGACAGCCAATCACCTGAAACTCAACTCAAGCAAAACCGAAATAATCCTCTTTGGCCCACACAAAAACACCTGGGACCCCTCATGGTGGCCCACCACGCTAGGCCCTGCACCCACCCCCGCCAACCACGCACGCAACCTCAGCATCATCCTAGACTCCTCCCTCTCGATGACCCAACAAATCAACGCTCTCACCTCCTCATGCTTCAACACACTCCGTATACTGAAAAACATTCAAATGGATCCCCACAGAGACCAGAAAAACTGTCACTCACGCACACAGCAGCAGGCTTGATTACGGAAACGCCCTCTACGCCGGCACCACTCTAAAACTCAAGCGCAAACTACACGCATCTAGAACTCAGCAGCACGACTCATCCTCGAACTCCGCCGACACGAACACATCTCTCCACACCTCAAATCCCTCCACTGGCTCCCCATTGACAAAAGGATCACCTTCAAGATCCTCATCCTCGCACACAAATCACTCCACAACACAGGCCCTGCCTACCTCAACGAGAGTCACCTTCCACACCCCCACACAAAACGTCCGCTCAGCTGACCTCTCTCTCGCCTCTGTCCCCCGCATCAAACACACCACCACCGGGGGCAGATCCTTCTCCTACCTTGCACCCAAAACCTGGAACGCCCTCACAACCCACCTTCGCAAGACCCAAAACCTACTTCTTTTCAGGAAGGGCCTCAAAACCTGGCTTTTCGAACAGTGAACCTCCCAGCCCCTTTCCCTCCCCCCGCCCCCCCCCCAAGCGCCTTGAGACCCTCACAGGTGAGTAGCACACTTTATAAATCTCTTTGGTATATATAGATCTACCTCTATATATATATATATATATAACTATGTACATGGATATATCTATAGATATATCCATGTACATAGATATATCTATCTACATAGATATATAAATATAGATCTATATCTACACAGCTGCGACCGGGGGGCCAGGAAACACTTTCAGGAAGGCCTCGTAAGAAAGGGGAGACACTCCCCTTTCTTACGAGGCCTTCCCGAACGTGAGAAAGGCCGTTTTCCCCATCAAAGCAGGAAGCGGCCGCAAGGCTGCTTCCTGCTTTGATGGGGAAAACACCTTTGCAGGAAACCTGAAAGTGTTTCCTGGCCCCCGATCGCAGCACAGCTGCGACCGGGGGGCCAGGAAACACTTTCAGGAAGGCCTCGTAAGAAAGGGGAGTGTCTCCCCTTTCTTACGAGGCCTTCCTGAAAGTGTTTCCTGGCCCCCGATCGCAGCTGTGCTGTGCTGCGATCGGGGGCCAGGAAACACTTTCAGGAAGGCCTCGTAAGAAAGGGGAGACACTCCCCTTTCTTACGAGGCCTTCCCGAACGTGAGAAAGGCCGTTTTCCCCATCAAAGCAGGAAGCGGCCGCAAGGCTGCTTCCTGCTTTGATGGGGAAAACACCTTTGCAACGTCAGCGCGCCGTGAGGCTAGCTGACGTCACAAAGGGGCGGGTGGGGGGGCGGGGGGAGACATGGAAGCTTCCGTGTCTCCCGGGGGGGGTTTAAAAAAAAAAAAAAATCCTCGGGTGCGACGCACCCGAGGATTTATTGATACCCTTCCTGGTGTCGGCCACTGGTCGTGACCCGCACCAGGGAGGGTGTGTGGGCGTCGGCCAGTGGCCGACGCCCGCACCTATCAGGTTAATAATTAACTCCTACTGAAGAAGATGTTGCTTGTGTGTATTTCTTGTAGGCAAAATAGGCAATAGCAATCATCCCTCAGTGGTCAAAATAGTTGCAGAGGGCAGTATAGCAAGGGTATAGGTAAATTACATACATTTTTTAGCAGATTTAAAAAAAGAGGCTACACTAAAAAACAGAAGTGCAAACTAAAACACCAAAATAAACATTTGAGGCATAAGAGAAATAATATAAATGATCTCCTCTTACTTTTTACAAATAGAAAACCCACCCTTTCCACCCAAAACAGGCCCACCCCTCTCCCCAAACAAATGGTCTTGACCCCAAAATGTCCAACTAAAGTCCAAAGTGAACACTGGTCCCAACTCCCTTCCCACCCTTTCCACCCACAACAAGTCCTTCCCACCAAAATAAAAAAATTAAAAAGGGCTCAGACGAAGGCATTGTCTATTTGGGTCTGGAGCTGGTCCGGTCTCTGCTCCATCCTGCCACGCTGGCTCTCCATGCTGTCCATGTGCTGCAGGGTGCACTCCAGCAATGCCCTGTCAGAGAGGGAAAGGGTGGCAGCACTTCAAGTCAGGGTCCCTGGCAGCTGGCTCTAGTGATGTGATGGCTGGGGGGCTGGGGCTGGCATGCTGCAGAACTGTGGACCGGTGCAGAGGCAGCTATTCCCACCTCTTAATCCTCCAGGACCACCAACCACTGGTATTCTGCATGGATAGTCTCCAGCCTCTGCCACTGCAGATGGGCTGCAATCTCATTCCTGGTGGGAGGTGCTGGTACACTAGCAGGAGTAGCTAAATTGAGAAAAATGCAAAGAAAAAAGACAAATTGTAAACAATGCTCTGTGCAAACACTTGATTAAAATGAAATAGTGGATGGCACAATAGCAGTAGATTCCTGGTCCCCTAGGGATATTTGAATTTGATGTGATTATAATTAGGAGAGCCACAGGGCCAATTTTATTTATTTATTCACACATGCCTCACATAAAAAGCACTGTCTAGTAGAAAGTAATTTGAACCACAGCTTTGTTAACAATGAAACAAAGTAAGCGAAGTAGGATAGCAGCATGCCCCTCTCCAGAAGAGCTCCCTTGTTTATTCATACAAGCAATTATTCAATGATCCTTTCATTTTTCCTACTATATTCCCCCATAGCGACCATGATTTAAGCTTTACTTTCTCTCATCCAGTCTTTCACCAAAAATTTTAATCCATTATCAATCCACTCAGTATCCACCCTTTCTTTCAATCATCATTTCACATATCCATCCATTTACCCAATACTCACCCACTCATACTTTCATCCACCCATACATCCCTCACAACCACTCATTTCACCCATCTTTTCTTGTAACCTTCTGTTCTTTCCTGTTTTCATCAAGCCATCATTTTTAGTGTACATTATGTGAGCTTTTGCTGAGTTGTAAATAGAAGAGGTCATAACTCAACCACCACTGTAGCTGGTAAGGCAGGAGGGTTCATGATCATGAGTCACAACGATGCCCTTGTAGCTAATGAGTATATCAGTGATTATTAACAAACAAGCAATGTGTCTTACCACCACCTGTCCCTACCTGTTGCTTCTCACCCTCCAAACAGTTCTCCCCCTCAGCAACTCTTTAGCTAGCGGCACTCTGTGTGGCTAGAAAAAAACATAATACATTCTTTAGATGCCAGTTGCGCCTCCCCTTAATGTTTTTAATCAAGAAAATACAACCACAATACATTGCTGCAGTTCAGTTAGCACTGCAGTATCTTCTATCAAAAAAATCACTCTGGACTTTTTGTTGGTTCACTATGGCAGAAAAGCCAGGTAATCAGGCCAACCAAACGTTTCATAATGGAGGGGCAGAGTTATAGCCTATGATGATGATGAATCTGAATCATTGAAGTGCAACGAAGGGTTGGAATAATAATGGTCAATTGGAGATATATGGTATTGATTGGCAAATGCAATGGGACCTCATACTTTCCAGCCATGCTGCAATGTCATGGGAACTGCTGGTATACTGTACAAATGAATTACACAGCACAACATTTGGGGCTGGAGGGGTGGTCCATGCCTATGGCCACTCTCTTGGTAAGAGCATGAGCAAGAACAACAAAGCCTTCTCAACAAACATACATGGTGAATATTAATAAAAATACTAGCTTACTTGGGCCTGAAATCTTCACAGTAGACAGAAGGGTACCAAAATGTTGTTCTTAGTCTTACCGTACCACAGGATATATAGGGGAGAAGGAAAGATTACCACTAAAGCATAAGAAATCTGCAGACTAGTTGGGAGCAGCAAAAGTTAGCTAGCAAAAAAAAACATGAAATAAAGCAAAAAAGATAATGCAGTTATAACAGGACTTAAACAAAAATTGGATAGGAGAATTGGAAAAAGGAGACAGTATAAAAAAATTAACAAGGCAAAATTAAAAGTAGTATAATAGTGAGCAGAGGTAAAAGTTAGGGAAATACTAATAATAAGTAATGGGACTTACTGGGTGAGCAGAGCCCTCAGGTGGTGGTTGCCATCTCCTCCTCCCCAGCACTTCTTGGACCCTCCTTGCTGCTGCCCCTCTTCTTGCCCTTGGGTGCTGATGTAAGAAATAAAGAAGATTAAATAAATTGATTAGTAGCACATTTAATCTCCACAAAATATGTATAACAGGCAAATGGAGTAACATTTTACTTATCTAAATGAGATCACCTATGGTACTAGTTTTGGCTATCGTTGAGTTGGCCATACTAATCCTAAAGTACCTAATACAAATTTTCTTTGCAAAAACTACATTTGGAACTAATGCATTGCAATGAATGATCTTTGATCTCTGGTCTCGCACTCGCTGCCGTCCCTCGCATCCGCCGCTCCACGGCGGGTGGGAGATCTTTTTCCTTCCTGGCGGCCAAGACCTGGAACTCCCTCCCCACCAGCCTCAGGACCACCCAGGACCACCCCGCTTTTCGGAGACTCCTAAAAACTTGGCTATTCGAGCAGCAGTAACCCCCCCCTTTCCACTAGCGCCTTGAGACCCGCACGGGTGAATAGCGCGCTTTATAAATGATAATGATTTGATTTGATTTGATTTGATTCTATTAACATTTCTCAGCCTCCTGGATGGAGCAACTCAGTCTCCCTTTTTGCAGTGCATAGATGCATACTACTACCACACATCACTGTGAAATGCCTTGGGATTGTTTGAGCTACATAACAGTCACAGAGAATGCTAACTCACTGATATCACTAATTCACTATGCTGACAGGAGGAGTCTGCATTGCAATGGCTTCTTAAATAGTTATCCAAAGTAAGTGCCGAAGAGTTCGATTAAGTAGAACCAATCACCTGTCTAGCTCACACTGGAATCATAATAATATTCTTAATGTAAACTAAACATATCTTACCTCTGAGTGGGAGCAGGATGGTATTCGTAAAAAAAGTTATCATTGTAAAACACAAACACAACAAATAATATAATTAAAACTCACCAAGCCCCGAATCTCAACATCTAGCAGGTTGAGCAGGTCCTGCTCCTAGTCGAGGATATCTGCCCAGCGGTGCAGCAGCTGCTGGGTGGTGTGCTGGACCTGGCTGCTGTGCTGCACACACCTTAACACCCTCCCCCAATGCACCCAAAGCTCCCCCAGGGGATACCCACTGCCAGACCTACCCCCTGCTGGCAGCATGGAGGGGAGGTGCAGCTGCATGAAAAAAACTAGTGCTGCCACCTCACAAAAGATTGGCCAGGGCTACACCCCTTGGTGGCACCACTGTCCACAAGGTAAGTGGCTGCTGCAACTGGCTGTTTGGGGGGGCTGGCACCGCAGCTCCCCTAGTTGTCACCCTGCTGTGCCATGGTGCTGGTTAGGGCAAAGAAAAGAAACAGTAGAAGGAATGAAGGAAGGAAGGAAGGAAAGAAGGAAGGAAGGAAGGAAAGGGAAAAATAAGCAAAAAATTACAAAAAAAAGAAAAAAAAAGAAAAAAAAACATAAAATACACAGACACAAAATCATCCACTAATACAATAAATCAAAACGAGGGGTAGATTAATTAGGAGGATGGAGAATTGAAAAGAGTAAGAAAACAAGATGGCTTCGTCCAGGTGAACCCGTTGGTGACATTTGCGCACGATTCTGAATGAGAGGAAGTACTCCATACTGTGTTTAATGTAAAATGCAACACAAACAGGCATGAAGGGGAACTGCGCCCGCCCACGGAGCTCCGCATAGCGTGGCGGAATTCTTTTAACCACTTCACGGAGTTCCGCGTAGCATGACTCTGCAAACTCCACCCAGACCTACTCAGGAGCAAGGAGAAGTAGTGCTGAGTACTCCTTCTGTGAGGGGCAGCCTTTGTTCCTGCTGATAAAGAATTGCGCCAAGCTACCTGGGCAGCCAAGAAGCCACACAGACATAAAGTGACATGCTTCATCATAAGCAACCTCTCCCCACTGTGGTAGAACAATACCACCAGGGTGGACTCGACCTCTTTGAAAGAACGATGAAGGGAGTTCTTAAATAAGATAATTTCTTGGACACAACAGGGGGATCCAGATAAGCTTAAAAGTCCCTAGAGGTAACAGGGTTCTGACTTATATTCACAATCTTTCCCTCTACTTTTATGGAATGGCCTGACTTGAAATCTCCATTGCAGCCCACAGCTTATCAAACCATTATTCATACCTAGCTGTCAGCCTTTTCAGGTCTGGCTTAATAGCCTCTGCCTACAAGGCTAGTAGTACCTGTGTGAAAATGGCATACATGTAATTGTAATGGCTGATGAGTTTGTAGTACACCACCACACCAGTACTGGGTAATGGCTTTGTGAATCTAGAAGTACCATAGGTATTCTATACAGTATTCCCTGCCCTCAGTGGTTTAATACAGAAATGTAGCACCTGCTTCTGTGTGAGGTGGGGTGGAGTGAGGGGCAGGAAAGAGAGGAGAGGGAGGGATAAGCTCTCACAGGGAGACAATTGCATGTTCCCCTTTGCCAGAGAAAAAGGTTGGGTATGGATTGCCTGCTATTGCAGCTGAAGCCTCAAGTAATTTTATCAGACATAGGTGATCTTTACAACCCTGGCGGTCGGTGTTAAAGCGGCGGTAAGACCACCAACAGGCCGGCTGTAAAAATTTTGCAATTACTACCGTGGCGGAAACCGCCAACAAAGACAGCCACTTCAACACTCAGACCGCCACGGCGGTACAAACAAACAGGCGAAGGACAATGTACCGCCCACAGTATCACAACATGCCAATCCGCCACCTTTTCCAGGGCGGATTCACCGCGGATAAGAACGCAGTGGAAAAAGGTTTTCGAACGGAAAACGCTCACCTCTACACACCCCACGAGGAACAAGGACACCATGGACTCGGAACTCCAAATTTTCCCTGCGATTGTCTTCCTGCTCCTCTACCAGGAGCACGAACGCCCGCTGCGAAGACCACGGTGAGTACTGCACCTACGACACAGGGGAGGCGGGAGGGAAAAAACAGGGACACACACACGCAACACCCCCACCCCCACCCTCACCCACGACAACACACACACTAATACAGCATGATACATCACAGTTACACCCCCAACCCCCACTGAAGAATGCAAAGACAATATGTAGGACGTTGGCTCTGGATGTGCTATTTCAAAGTAAGGAATAGCATGCACAGAGTCCAAGGGTTCCCCTTAGAGGTAAGATAGTGGCAAAAAGAGATAATACTGATGCTCTATTTTGTGGTAGTGTGGTCGAGCAGTAGGCTTATCAAAGGAGTAGTGTTAAGCATTTGTTGTACATACACACAGGCAATACATGAGGAACACACACTCAGAGACAAATCCAGCCAATAGGTTTTGTTATAGAAAAATACCTTTTCTTAGTTTATTTTAAGAACCACAGGTTCACATTCTACATGTAATATCTCATTTGAAAGGTATTGCAGGTAAGTACTTTAGGAACTTTGAATAATCACAGTAGCATATATACTTTTTACATAAAACACAAATAGCTGTTTTAAAAGTGGACACAGTGCAATTTTCACAGTTCCTGAGGGAGGTAAGTTATTGTTAGTTTAAACAGGTAAGTAAGTCACTTACAGGTTTCAGTTTTGGGTCCAAGGTAGCCCACCGTTGGGGGTTCAGAGCAACCCCAAAGTTATCACACCAGCAGCTCAGGGCCGGTCAGGTGCAAAGGTCAAAGAGGTGCCCAAACCAAATAGGCTATAATGGAGAGAAGGGGGTGCCCCGGTTCCAGTCTGCCAGCAGGTAAGTACCCGCGTCTTCGGAGGGCAGACCAGGGGGGTTTTGTAGGGCACCGGGGGGGACACGAGTCAGCACAAAAAGTACACCCTCAGCAGCGCGGGGGCGGCCGGGTGCAGTGTGGGAACAAGCGTCGGGTTTCCAATAGTTTCCTATGGGAGACCAAGGGGTCTCTTCAGCGATGCAGGCAGGCAAGGGGGGGGCTCCTCGGGGTAGCCACCACCTGGGCAAGGGAGAGGGCCTCCTGGGGGTCACTCCTGCACAGGAGTTCCATTCCTTCAGGTGCTGGGGGCTGCGGGTGCAGGGTCTTTTCCAGCCGTCGGGAAATGGAGTTCAGGCAGTCGCGGTCAGGGGGAGCCTCGGGATTCCCTCTGCAGGCGTCGCTGTGGGGGCTCAGGGGGGACAACTTTGGTTACTCACAGTCTTGGAGTCGCCGGAGGGTCCTCCCTGAGGTGTTGGTTCTCCACCAGTCGAGTCGTGGTCGCCGGGTGCAGTGTTGCAAGTCTCACGCTTCTTGCGGGGAGTTGCAGGGGTCTTTAAATCTGCTCCTTGAAACAAAGTTGCAGTTCTTTTGGAGCAGTGCCGCTGTCCTCGGGAGTTTCTTGTCTTTCTTGAAGCAGGGCAGTCCTCAGAGGATTCAGAGGTCGCTGGTCCCTTGGAAAGCGTTGCTGGAGCAGGTTTCTTTGGAAGGCAGGAGACAGGCCGGTGAGTCTGGGGCCAAAGCAGTTGGTGTCTTCTGTTCTTCCTCTGCAGGGGTTTTTCAGCTCAGCAGTCCTCTTCTTCTTGTAGTTTCAGGAATCTAAATTCTTAGGTTCAGAGAAGCCCTTAAATACTAAATTTAAGGGCGTTTTTAGGTCTGGGGGGTTAGTAGCCAATGGCTACTAGCCCTGAGGGTGGGTACACCCTCTTTGTGCCTCCTCCCAAGGGGAGGGGGTCACATCCCTAATCCTATTGGGGGAATCCTCCATCTGCAAGATGGAGGATTTCTAAAAGTTAGAGTCACTTCAGCTCAGGACACCTTAGGGGCTGTCCTGACTGGCCAGTGACTCCTCCTTGTTTTTCTCATTATTTTCTCCGCCCTTGCCGCCAAAAGTGGGGGCCGTGGCCGGAGGGGGCGGGCAACTCCACTAGCTGGAGTGTCCTGCGGTGCTGGAACAAAGGGGTGAGCCTTTGAGGCTCACCGCCAGGTGTTACAGCTCCTGCCTGGGGGTGGTGTTAGCATCTCCACCCAGTGCAGGCTTTGTTACTGGCCTCAGAGTGACAAAGGCACTCTCCCCATGGGGCCAGCAACATGTCTCGGTTGTGGCAGGCTGCTGGAACCAGTCAGCCTACACAGATAGTTGGATACAGTTTCAGGGGGCACCTCTAAGGTGCCCTCTGGGGTGTGTTTCACAATAAAATGTACACTGGCATCAGTGTGCATTTATTGTGCTGAGAAGTTTGATACCAAACTTCCCAGTTTTCAGTGTAGCCATTATGGTGCTGTGGAGTTCGTGTTTGACAGACTCCCAGACCATATACTCTTATGGCTACCCTGCACTTACAATGTCTAAGGTTTGGCTTAGACACTGTAGGGGCACAGTGCTCATGCACTGGCGCCCTCACCTATGGTATAGTGCACCCTGCCTTAGGGCTGTAAGGCCTGCTAGAGGGGTGTCTTACCTATACTGCCTAGGCAGTGAGAGGCTGGCATGGCACCCTGAGGGGAGTGCCATGTCGACTTACTCATTTTGTTCTCACTAGCACACACAAGCTGGTAAGCAGTGTGTCTGTGCTGAGTGAGGGGTCTCCAGGGTGGCATAAGACATGCTGCAGCCCTTAGAGACCTTCCCTGGCATCAGGGCCCTTGGTACCAGAGGTACCAGTTACAAGGGACTTACCTGGATGCCAGGGTGTGCCAATTGTGGATACAAAAGTACAGGTTAGGGAAAGAACACTGGTGCTGGGGCCTGGTTAGCAGGCCTCAGCACACTTTCAATTCAAAACATAGCATCAGCAAAGGCAAAAAGTCAGGGGGTAACCAGGAGGCATTTCCTTACACAATAGAAATTTTAATATATTAAAATCAAGCAGGCAAAAAAATATATATATACACCATGTACAAAATATATACCAAGCATAGTAGTCCAGGTAGTGCTCCAATTAAGTCTGTGGAACACTGGGCCCACACGGTATGGGCGAGGCCCACACAAGATCCCCGACCATGACGGAGAGAACACTGCAGGGGCATCAGAGTGCAAGAAAACAGGCACCTCAGGGGGAGGGAAAGGGGGGGCACCTCAGCCGCTTGAGTGCATGACGCCAAATCCACGAGAGGGCCACATGCCCACTGTTCAATCCTGGGGAGTGCAAAGCCACAGTCTCTCAAGTCTCTACAGTGGGTGGGTTGCCCACTGTTACATCCTGGGGAGTGCAAAGCCACAGTCTCTCAAGTCTCTACAGTGGGTGGGTTGCCCACTGTTCCATCCTGGGGAGTGCAAAGCCACAGTCTCTCAAGTCTCTACAGTGGGTTGGTTGCCCACTGTTCCATCCTGGGGAGTGAAAAACCACAGTCTCTCAAGTCTCTACAGTGGGTGGGTTGCCCACTGTGCAATCCTGGGGAGTGCAAAGCCACAGTCTCTCAAGTGGATAACAGTCTCCACTGATTCTGGAGGGGGCATGGTGCCCAGAGTGCTTCATCCTGCTAAGGACAGAGGTAGTGGATGGATCTCTCCACTGGTTCTGGAGGGGGCTTGGTGCCCAGAGTGCTTCATCCTGCTAAGGACAGAGGTAGTGGATGACAGTCTCCACTGGTTCTGGAGGGGGCATGGTGCCCAGAGTGCTTCATCCTGCTAAGGACAGAGGTAGTGGATGGATCTCTCCACTGGTTCTGGAGGGGGCTTGGTGCCCAGAGTGCTTCATCCTGCTAAGGACAGAGGTAGTGGATGGATCTCTCCACTGGTTCTGGAGGGGGCATGGTGCCCAGAGTGCTTCATCCTGCTAAGGACAGAGGTAGTGGATGACAGTCTCCGCTGGTTCTGGAGAGGGCATGGTGCCCAGAGTGTTTCATTCTGCCCGTGACGTACTCAGTAGCGTCAGTGCCCTTGGCGCTCATGGGCCAGGTGTGCTTGAGATGGAGGTGCCCTGTTCAGCGGTGCTTGAGACGGCGGTGCCCTGTTCAGCGGTGCTTGAGACGGCGGTGCCCTGTTCAGCGGTGCTTGGAGCGGCGGTCTCCTTTGCAGTGACTCAGCTGCTGGCGGTCCTTCATGGCCCAGGGGGGCTTGTGCTGGCGGTCCTTGATGGCCCAGCGGGGCTTTTGCTGGTGGTCCTTCATGGCCCAGCGGGGCTTTTGCTGGCGGTCCTCTCTGTCCCAGCGGGGCTTTTGCTGGCGGTCCTCTCTGTCCCAGCAGGGCTTGTGCTGGCGGTCCTTCATGGCCCAGCGGGGCTCTTGTTGGTGGTCCTCTCTGTCCCAGCGCGGCTTGTGCTGGCGGTCCTCTCTGTCCCACCGGGGCTGGTGCTGGCGGTGGCCTCCTGGGCAGCTGGGCTGGTGCTGGCGGTGGCCTCCTGGGCAGCTGGGCTGGTGCTAGCGGTGGCCTCCTGGGCAGCTGGGCTGGTGCTGGCGGTGGCCTCCTGGGCAGCGGGGATGATGGCGGTCTTCTCCACCGTGCTGCTCTTCCCAGACTTGCTGACTTTATTGTGCCCCTTCCCAACCTTGGAAGGTGTCGCAGCTGACTCCACACTCCCACTGGGACCCCTGGGAGCGGCTTTGGTGGCTTGAGTCTTCCCCCTCTCCCGCCGGGTACTGGCCAACTTCTGATGCTTCACAGGTGGGGGACTGTCTGTGCTGTGGCTCCGTGCCACACTGGCTGCCCTGGTGGATGGTGTACTCCAGATTCCGGTGACTACAGGCACCACTGGTCCCGGAGATGTTGTGGCTGAGGTGCTAGTTCGGGCCCTAGGAGACAGACGGGGTGGGGAAGGTGTGGGAAAGAGGACAAGGTTGAACAGGAAAAGTTTTTTGGGAACACTGGGACGGGTAGCTGGAGGGGGTTTGGGAGTGGAGGGAGAGGTTGTGGTTGTAGGAGGTGTTCGTTTGCTGACTTTGGGTGAAGGTGCATGTGCTGGAGGCTGTAGTGAGGTGGATGGCTGTTGGGTGGGTGTGTGCCTGCATTTGTGTATCTTGGGAGGGGCATCACAGACACACTGGGAGAGGACACAGGGGACGTGTGAATGGCAGTGGGGGTGGTGACTGCACGTGAGCGGGGTGTGGTGGTGGGTGTGCTGATGATGGTAGTAGTGGCTGTAGAGGTAGTGCATGCAGGTGTGAGTATAGACGAGATTGGGAGGGAGGAGGGAGACGACGAGGAGGGGTACACAGTGGAGGCAGTGTATGTTGGTGTGTCTGCATGTGTGTGATGCTTGCGTGAGTGCCTGTGGGATGTGTGGTGCTTATGTTTGCCTGAGCTTCCCTTGTGTGTTGACGTGTGTGCATGCTGGTCTGTAGGTGTGCTTGTGATAGGCTGGGGTACAGGGGATTGGGTCTGGGTGGAGGAAGGTGGAGGGGAGAGGCTAGACACAGGGACAATGGCTGCCATCAGTGCTGAGGCCAGAGTCTGAAAAGCTCGCTGAAGGGCCGCCTGACCAGAATGAATGCCCTCCAGGAATGCATTTGTTTGTTGCAACTGCCTTTCTACACCCTGGATGGCTTTCAAAATGGTAGACTGCCCAACAGTGAGGGACCTGAGGAGGTCAATGGCCTCCTCACTGAGGGCAGCAGGGGTGACTGGGGCAGGGGCTGAGGTACCTTGGGCGAAGGTGATGCCCACCCTCGCGGGCACGGGCGAAGGCTGAGGGGCTGCTGGGAGGGCGGTGCTGGAAGGGTGGGTGGCGGCTGTACCTATAGATGGGGGGCACAGATGTTGCCGTCACCACAAGGGAGCTCCCATCAGAGGACGAGTCCGTGTCACTGGTGTCAGCTCCTGTCCCCGCCGTGGAGCTCCCCTCACCCTCCATCTCACTGGTGAAGTCCGATTCCGTAGTGTGGCCCTCCATGGCCATGTGGGATGCAGCCACCTCGTGCTCCGGGGCCACTGCTCCTACGCCTGATGATGCTAATGCACACAAGAACAGGGAGACCACAAAAAGGGGGAGGACGACAGAAGAAAGACATGTTGAGTGCATGCATTACGGCTACCGTTGGCGGACACGATAGACACAGAAGCCCCCTGCACTACGCCGCGCTCTTGGGCTCCACTATTCAATTCCTGGGAAATGGCCTACTAGGCTATGGACGACATCTGCACACATGGATGACACAGGGGCATGACTAGGTGTACTTGGCACTCTACAGAGGTGCGGTGGGGTGCCACATGGCCTGCCTTACGGAGGGACCTTGCCTACGGAACTCGCCCTGGCCCAGGGAAACCCACAGCCCACCTCCCCCACCCAGACACCTCCACTGCGCGAAAAATCAGCAGAATGCGAGTGTACTCACCCCCTTGTGTCTGCTGTGATGCCCTCAAGTGCCCATCCAACTCCAGGTACGCCACCGCCAGGATCCTGAACATCAGGGGGGTCTTGGTGCGACGGGCACCCCTCCCACGTTGGGAGGCCATCCCTAGCTGAGCCTCCGCCGTCTTCTTGCTCCAGCGGCGAATGTCCTCCGATCTTTTTCGGCAGTGGGTGCTCCGTCTGTGGTAGACCCCCAGGGTCCGGACGTCCTTGGCGATTGCACGCCAAATATATTTTTTCTGGTGGGCGCTGACCTACATGAGTTGTACAGGAGGAAGAGAAAGTCATTACCAACTGCACCGTCAAAGTGATTGGCCCCCATCCCTACCCTTGCCATGTGGCACATGCACTCACCGTCGTTTCATGCACGCCGCACTCGCCCCTTCCTTCTTACATCCACCCCTCTCCACACAGGCATAGCCCATACAGCATGCTCCCAGTGTACTTACCTGTTTGTCAGGAGGACCGTAGAGTAGCGTGTAATGGGGGAGGACCCCATCCATGAGTTTCTCCAACTCCTCCGATGTGAAGGCAGGGGCCCTTTCCCCAGACACTCGAGCCATTGTCTCTTCTAGACCGAGGTCACAGCAGCACTTGCAGTGTCGGTCCTCTCCTGTCGAAGATCAGGTATCGAGTGATTGAACAGATAGAAAATGGTGGTCACGTCCACGGTGGTGCGTACCGTCACCACCGGCGTACATCGTCATTGGCTCCTGGGACCCATAGGGTCCAATGTTAACCAAAGCAGCATTGCGCCGCGGTCTTCGACCGCATACCGCGACGGTGTACAACGCCAGCGCAGTTACCTCACATCCCATTGTCCCACTTTACAGGTCAGGCAGCTGCCATTTCAGGGGCCCACATGGCTTCATTTTCAACTGCGTCACACATACCTAGGCCTAGACTCAACACACATACAGGCTACTTTTTAGATTATGAATGATGTTCTGTGTAAGCTGTGTGTACGTACCTCTGAGTTGTTTGACTCTGTGCTTGCTGTTGTCCTTCATAGGCACCGTCCGCTGGGACATGTGAGGAGATGGCGGCATCCTCCGGTGTACCGACCGTTGGTGGACCTGTCGACAATGGAGGAAAGACATGTGATAATCACATACAGGCTTGACCGTGACACAATCCAGGAACTGTGTACCCAGTTGTAGCCAGACCTGATGTCAGCTATCCGCCATCCCACAGGAATCCCCCCTCAAGTGCAGGTGCTGTCAGTGCTCCATTTCCTTGCAAGTGGGTCATTTCAAACAACAGTGGCCATAGCATCAGGGATGTCCCAGCCTATGTTTTCCAACGTGTTGTCCAGAGTGTTGCCTGCCCGGCTGAAACACATGCAGAGCTTCATTGTTTTCCCTCAGGTGGAGGATTTGCCTACAGTGAAAGGAGACTTCTATGCTCTGGGACATATCCCCAACATCATAGGTGCCATTGGTGCGACACATGTGGCTTTGGTACCCCCCCACAGGAGTGAACAGGTGTACAAAAACCAGAAGAGTTATCATTCCATGAATGTACAGATGGTATGTTTGGCAGACCAGTACATCTCCCATGTGAATGCCATGTTCCCTGGCTCAGTGCATGACGCCTACATCCTGCGGAATAGCAGCATCCCTTATGTGATGGGTCAACTCCAGAGGCACCGTGTGTGGCTATTAGGTGAGCACCTGGAAGCTAGTCAGTGGGAATGGCTGTCTGGGGATATCCCTCCAGGTTAATGTGTGTCTAACAGTTGTCCCTCGCCATTTGCAGGTGACTCTGGTTACCCCATCCTGTCATGGCTACTGACCCCCGTGAGGAATCCCAGGACAAGGGCAGAGCAACGCTATAATGATGCCCATGGGCAAACTAGGAGGGTGATCGAGCGGACCTTCGGCCTCCTGAAGGCCAGGTTTAGGTGCCTCCATATGACAGGTGGATCCCTATTCTACTCACCAAAGAAGGTGTGCCAGATCATCGTGGCCTGCTGTATGCTTCACAACTTGGCTTTGCGACAACAGGTGCCTTTTCTGCAGGAGGATGGTCCAGATGGCGGTGTTGTTGCAGCTGTGGAGCCTGTGGACAGTGAAGACGAGGAAGCAGAGGAAGAAGACATGGACATCAGGGACTCAGTGATCCAGCAATATTTCCAGTGAAACACAGGTAAGAATACAGACCTGCCTACTACCTGTACTTAAACACTACTGCCTCTCTACTGTCTGTCGTTTTCACCCACTGTATGGTCACTGAGTTGTCACTTTCCCTTACGATTTCACAGATGTGGGTCCCACAGTGCGACATCTGCTTTGATTCCTCATGGACTAGAGCTGTGTGACATAGGTATCTTGACATTACAAATGAAAGAGCTTTTTGCTACAGTTATTGCTAATACAGTATTCCGAAATCACAGACTGACTCCAGATTGTTTTGTGCTTTAAGGGTGTTTATTTTAGTGCTCAAAATTGGAGGGGGTAGCAAAATGGTGAGGGGTGATGGCGGAGGAATGCCCATGTCAGAGTCCAGTCTATTAGTCTCACAGGTGCATTGCCCAAATGGGCATAGGAAGTGGAGCTGCAGCAGTTTAAGGATGGACAGGGTGACAAAGTGGGACAGTAGGATGACAATCAGGGTGGTCTCATTTCTTGGCGGGGGTCTTGGCATCGTTCTCTGTCTTGTTCCTGGATCTCAGGGACCGTTTGCGAGGTGGTTCTCCCTCTGCAGGGGTTGGGGTGCTGGTGTGGTGGTCCTGTGGCGGTGCCTCCTGTCCACTAGCGCCGGCGGAGGTGATGGCAGTTCATCGTCCAGGCTAGTGTCAGGGGCCCCTTGTAGTGCCACAGTGTCCCTCCTGGTGTTGAGTACTTCCTTCAGCACCCCTACGATGGTGCCCAGGGTGGAATTGATGGTTCTGAGTTCCTCCCTGAAGCCCATATACTGTTCCTCCTGCAGGCGCTGGGTCTCCTGAAACTTGGCCAGTACCGTTGCCATCGTCTCCTGGGAGTGGTGGTAGGCTCCCATGATGGAGGAGAGGGCCTCATGGAGAGTGGGTTCCCTGGGCCTGTCCGCCCCCTGTCGCACAGCAGCCCTCCCAGTTCCCCTGTGTTCCTGGGCCTTCCTCCCCTGGACTGTGTGCCCACTACCACTGCCCCCAGGTCCCTGTTGTTGTTGGGGTGGTGGGTTAGCCTGGGTTCCCTGCACTGCTGACTGACGTGTCCTGGGGACGGAGGTATGGGCCCGCTGGGTAGGTGCTGTGCTGGTGTTTCCAGAGGGGGGAAGCTCTGTGGTGGCCTGTGACTGGGTGTTGGGAACCGACTGTCCTGAGGTCCCTGATGGGCCGGGCTGGTCATCTAGATCCAGTTGGACAAAGGTGCTGTCATCACTGTGGGCCTCTTCTGTTGGTGGTGTGGACATGTGTGGACCCTCCTGTCCGGTGACGTTGGGTAGTGGTCCTTTAGGGGTATAAAAGGATGTTTATTACATCTGTGTGTGGCATGGTGTGCAATGGGTGGGTGACCGTGTACCCCAGTGCTTGCATTCCTGTGTGGGACCTTGTGTGATGTTGGTATAGGGGGGTGTATGGGTATGTGCAGTGGGCATGCTTTAGTGATGGGTGTCCATGCTTTGTTGTTGCATGCAGGGCTTGGTGTTAGGATGTGTGGTTTGTGATGTTGGGACATTTGTGAGGAGTTAGAGTGATGGGGGTGAGGGTGAGGGGGGGTGTATGTGCTGGGATGCAGGTAGGGTGGGGGATGTAATAGTTAAGATTTGACTTACCAGAGTCCATTCCTCCACCTACTCCTGCGAGGCCCTCAGGATGCAGAATCGCCAAGACCTGCTCCTCCTATGTTGTTAGTTGTGGGGGAGGAGGTGGGGGTCCGCCGCCAGTCTGCTGAACCGCCAGGTGGTGTCTTGAGACCACGGAACGCACCTTCCCCCGTAGGTCGTTCCACCTCTTCCTGATGTCCTCCTGATTTATTGGGTGCTGTCCCACTGCGTTGACCCTGTCCACCATTCTACGCCATAGCTCCATCTTCCTTGCAATTGAGGTGTTCTGCACCTGTGATCCGAATAGCTGTGGCTCTACCCGGACGATTTCCTCCACCATAACCCAGAGCTCCTCCTCCGAGAACCTGGGGTGTGGTTGCCGTGCCATGGGGTGCTGTAAATGATGTGTGGGGTGATAAGTGTGCTGATATGTAGTGGTGAGGTGCGTGGAAGTTCTGTGGGTGATGGTGTTGTGTGCCTGTGGATGCTTGTATTGTTGATGGTGGTGTCTCTCTCTGGCCTTCGTTTGTGCTTTGTTGTCGTAAGGGTTTGTGGGTGATGTGGGTGTGTGTTTTATATAGCATTGGGTGTGTGTATGTGTATCAGGTGTGTGTATTTCGAATTGTCCAATGTGGATGTGTTTTGTAAATGTGTTTGAATTTTGAGCGCGGCGGTGTGTACCGCCAATGGAATACCGCGGTTGAAAGACAGCCGCGTGGATTCGTGTGTCGTGATAGTGTGGGCATATTTCTGTTGCCGTGATGGTGGAGGTTTTGTTTTCGCCAGTTTATCACTGACCTTTGGTGTGGCGGACTTGTGTGGGTGTCTGAATTTTGGCGGATTCCGTGCTGTGGGTCATAATAGCTTTGGCGGTCTTCCGCGGCGGTGTGTTGGCGGTCTTCTGCACGGCGGTACGCGGCTTTTACCGCCAATGTTGTAATGAGGCCCATAATTTTTAATGATGTGGGTTTACTTTTTAGATTACATCACATGCCAAACATTGCAGTTGTGCCTCTTCTCTCATGTGTATTAAGCTGTGTGTATACATAGCATTAACTAATGTATTGTCTTCCATTACAATGGCTTGGCAGGTGATGTTTTTTTCTAGGACAAAGCATGCCTAGATGATCTCATATGAAAAAGGCTAGGCTAATTTGGTTTAGCTTGACAAGATACCTACCTACATGTATTGTGTGAATTCATGACTAAACATTTGTGGTGTCTTAGTTATGGTATCGTAATACATGCATTCACAGAGAAATACTGGTGTGGTAAGTCATGCTTGTGCTGCTTATTGCCTGTAGACATGACAGTTGCTTGGTTTCTTCCCATATGTATTCACAGATGCAAATGTGGAAGGCTATGAGCATATCTTGATACTCATTGCTGCAAGATATTGTCATAGAGCCTAGGCAAAATGTATTTTTTTCCAGTGTAATATTGTGTAATTTCTGGAATTTGGTGTTAGAATTGCTAACTAACATGTCTGAAACTATGCCATTATGCCACATCAGGCACTTTAGATGTCACTGGGCTAAACATCATATTGTAGGAGCACAGGAAGAACAAACTGAACACAAGGGCTATTCATGTCACACACAATTGTGTGCTTTTATTTAGTATACAATGTATCCCCACGCCAAAAATTGACAAGAAGATATATTTCATTTTTTTTTAAAGTAGTGCCTGCATTGTACATAATGACTGGTAATCTTGTGTAACTATTTGAGTATTTTAGGTAATTTTGGCATAGGAAATTAAATCCAATTTCACCAGGCCCTGGCATGGGAGGCAACCTGTGGCGCCATTCATTAAGGGAACTTAAACCTATGAGTAATTTACATGTGTACTTTACTTTTACACTTTTGAGTAACATTTCCTCTTTTGGCTTTCACGTTACTTATGGCTGTATTTTACATCTGGCAAAACAACCACGTTTGAGGTTGAGAATACATGGCAGTGAATAGGAGGCCTCTGCACACAGGGTGTAATGTCTGCACATGGAGTAGAGACTTCCACATGACAGTGAATAGGAGACTCTCCGAATGGCAGTGAACAGGATAATGATATACACCTGACAGAGACATGATACCCATTCCCATAGGATTTGATTTTTGCTTCTTCAGCTTTTGGGTCCTACAGCCAGCGCTGTGACTTTCTGCATTGAAGGATGCTACCATTATTAAAGAAGAAGAGAATTTTCATTGAGGAGGACTACAGCACTTGTAGTAAAATATGTGGTTAAAAGGGAACCCAGAAGGCAGTATTAGGATAGGAGGTTACAGACTTTGTGAATGCATTCTGGGACAAGGTGGCAAGATGAGAAGAGGTAGTGAAAGAGACATTTTGCAGATTCATCTGCAGTTCTTCCCAGAGGGCCAAGTAGAACTCATTGTCATCTTAACCAGTCATTAAGGTCTACAATGTTCCCCCACCTGATATAAGGGCTGCCACTTCAACACTACACTAATGTGGTATCAAGTAAGAACATAGGGGGTCATTTTGACCCCGGCAGGAGACGATAATGTGGTGGTAGTACCGCCAACAGGCTGGCAGTACTTACCACCACATTATGACCGTTGCAGTCCCGCAATGGTAATACCGCTGACACCGCCAGACTGCCACCAGCCTGCAGCCTGGTGGTCCTGACGGTTGTATTCCACCAGTGCAGCGCTGCTTGTTTACGAGTCCCCATCTGCCAGCCTGTCCATGGCGTTAAACGACAGCTGGCGGTATGGGTGACTCAGAGGACCCCTGGGGGCCCCTACAGTGCCCATGCACTTGGCATGGGCACTGCAGGGGCCCCCATGCACTGCCCCATTGCGCATTCCACTGCCTGAATTACGGGCAGTGGAGTGCGCGACGGGTGCTGCTGCACCCGATGCACCTCTAAATTGCTGCCGGCTCCATTACGAGCAGGCTTCAATGTTGTGGTGACTTTTCTGCTGGGCCAGCAGGCGGAAATGCTGTTTCTGTCCGCTGGCCCAGCGGAAATGTCATAATGTGGTGCCCAACATGCTGCCAGCACTGGCGGTATGTTGGTGCCCGCGGCTTCGGCGGTCTTTTCAAAAGACCACTAAAGTCGTAATGAGGGCCCTAATCTCGCCCCGTCCCACATCTCCCAACTGGCAAGTTTTCAAGGACCATAATTATCTAAGTGACTAAGTGATACTTCAAGTGTGTTGGTTTAAGAATTGCTTGGTTTATCATTTTCTGTTTACAGTGTATCTCTGAAACTTAAGATAATAACAAGACAGCATTTTTTGGTGAAAAGCAACAACAAAAAGAAGAGACAATTCAGAGGAAAACTCAGGTCCAATAGAAGCCTTAGCGGTGGGCAGAAATCCACTGATCACAACATCATTCACTCTATGTTTCATCCCAACCCCCCTTATTTTAAGGATTAATCACCAGCACCCATTATTCCTGTATGTTGTGGATGAGTCTCTGGGTGAATTGATGGACTCTCTTCACTCTTGCAGATAATCTGGAATTCAGGTGATTGGACCTTGGCAGCGTTTGCAGACATACGAAAGAAAGGATGAGAGGTTAGGTGCGTGAGTTCCTTTCTTATATGGTCCGCCTGGCTGTGAGTGGTTGTTGTTGAAACGAGTTTCAATTGGTGATGAGTGGTGGAGTTGAGACCAATCACGCCTTTCATTATTCCTTCTTATGTAAATCTCCAGCATTTGGTTCTAATAGAAAATTCCAAGCATGTACGACAAACATTTCCCCAAGGTGCAATCATTGAACAGCCTTTTAGTTCTGGAGTCTTCCTACGGTAAGCTAGAGGGAAAAGAGAAAAAAGTAGATGCTATTAGAAAATAGCACTGACAATACTAACAAAAGTTTAATATAAAATGTCATTGTAATTTTAAAGTGTATATTTATTTTAAATATGGAAAAAGGGAAAAATGCTACATCACAATTAACCAAAAATATGTCATTATTGTTAACATCATAAGTTATAATTTAATGTTTTCAGAACTGAAATTTTTAAATAAAATAACCAAATAAAGTAAAACAAAATATATGCAGTAATTATTAACTGAGTAATTGCAAAATTAAGTAAGTTCATTTATATTTAATGACATTTTAACTGATATTATTTTTATTTACAAAATAGAGTGTTAACATATTTTAATTTTCAAAAGTATTATATTTGCATATTTTTCTTAACATTAAATTAAATGTCCTCAAACCACTCACTCACACTGCCTATACCCTGTCTTACTCCTTCCTAATCTCCTCCCCTTTAAGAGTAATCATTCCCTATTTTCTGGCCACTTCCTCCGGTCTCTCTCAAATTTATCACTAAAATGCATACATTCTAGCAGAAATCCTGCACTTGAGTCAGAGATCTTCCCATAGAAAAAGATAAGAGAGACTGCAGGCAAATTCCACTCTTAGGTTTGTGGGCAGCATTTCACAATTCGTTTGTAGTACATTTGTAGTACAACAAAGTGCAGTTTGTGAATAGGCCTTCTGTTGTTTTACTATGTTAGGGCCTGATTTAGATCTTGGTGGAGGGGAATACAAATGTGATGGACATCCTCTCTGCCATATTAAAACCCATTGTATCCTATAGCGATCGTAACATGGCAGATGGGATATCAATCACGTGTGTGACGGAGTATTCCATCTGCCGAGATCTAAATTAGGCCCTTAGTCAGTGTCCCCATTATGTAGTATTTTGTGCTGGGAAAAGAAGGGCCTAGAAAAGAATATTTGATATCAAGGTATTAAGGTTTGTTGAGGTGTGAAGGAACATTCTTTGGGCAGTTGCAGATGGTCCTTCTCTTATACACGACCTAACCATATTCTGCACCAGTTGAAAACATTTTATTATCTTAGAAGAAGGCCAAGATTTTTACAGTAGCAAAGAGTGAAGTGCTACTAGGGGAGGGAATTGATTGAGCCTGCCTGGAGCATTGAAGTTTTTCGAACTGCCAGGATTTGCCTTTTCTCAGCCGGACGAAGGAGCAACATAATAAGTCGTTCAGATGGAATCTCAGAATTAGGGCTGTGGGGAACTTTGATTAATATTTTTGCAACCATCACTGAATCTGCAATGCAGTAAGTGCCTGACTTCCAGCAGCGGTAACTTTATAGGGACGTGGGGGCGCCACCCCTCTGTTTGTTTGCCATAATAATTTTTTTTAATTAATACGGTTGATTCCATCTTTTTTTGCCACAGTATGCAGCATGACCTGGGCAAAGACGTTCCATGGGGGAGGGAGAGGGAGCCTCCGCTCCATGCCTGCTTGTTGATTGGCTGGTCCCAGTCCTCCTTGTGGAGAAGTGCGCATGTCTGTTTGGAAGGGTGCCTTGTTTCAACCAGCCCGACATGCGCACTTGAACCCTCACCAGGCTCTGCAATGTGGGAGCCCAGGGGATTGTTGCCAAAGCCCCAAAGGCTCCAAATGAGCATTGGCAGCCCCTGATCCAGCCAATCTTCGCACTGCTGGAGTCATGGGAGTGGGACCGGGTCTGAATGATGTGAGGTGTCTACCAGGCAACAGCGCATCACAATGAGTGTTCTTTGCTGTGATGACGTGAGTCAGTATGCACAATGCCTCAATATTGTTATGCTCATACAATGTACGGTTTGCAAAGTTACACACCTAAATTTACTGAGAGCCATTCTGGGCACTCTAAAAAAAGGACTGACATTGGTTGTGTAACATAAAATACAGCCTGCCCCCAAGGGTCCCCAGGGGAGTGAGGGCCCCCATACCTCGGGACAGAAGGCTGAGCAGAGGAGCAGAGCATGGAGTCAGGGGCTGTCCCACTGCTGGCACTGTGAGGTGAGTGCAGCTGGAAACCATGGGTGTTGTGAAGTGAGCTCTGTGGGTGGAAGAGGAAGCTGCCCCCACCACTAGATGTGGACCAGGAGATGCGTACCCTAACTCTCTATGTGGAGGCCTTGTATGACTGCATGGGCTTACGCCACGTTCCCCCTGCAGGCAGCTTCAATGTGCTTTTGTGTTGTGGAGGAGGTGATTGATGTACCTCATGCTCCTTAGAGACAGCTGCTTCAAGGCACTTGTCTCTTATGGTGGAACGGTGCAGAGTACCGTATGTGTGAGAATGGTTGAGAGACAGCATACCAGAGACAGGGAGACATGGAACAGAAGAGGTGCGAGGGGAGGGGGCAGCAGGGTGAAAGGTACAGGATGGAGATAGGGAGAGAAATACACAAGATAGTGCAGAGACGAGTTACAGGCACCACAAGAAAAGCTGCATGATACTACAAAAGAAGGATGCGAAGGCATACATTTTCAGAAACGGTTATCATTGCTGTTAAGTCTCGAACATCTTTCTACCAATGTCCCCTCCTCTGTTCCGTTTTTGAAAGTCTAGCGCTGATCTCTTACAGGGCCTAGAAGCTGCAGGGTTTGCTTTTGTTATGCTTTTAAGATGTAGTACCTCTATGCACCATAAATATCCGGAGCAAAACTAATAGAAATGAAGTGTGTGAAGCGATCGTGAGGTGGGGCGCGTTGCTGTGCAAGATGCATGAACTAAATGAATACTGGCCAATTTGGGTGGTGTGGGCTGAACTGGGGTTAAAACTACCCCTCTCATGCCAGGGCAGCCTCTCCTCGTCTTCAATCGTTACTATAATAATTTCCCCCTCTAACCTCTCTTGTGCTCTGTCATTCCCACTCTGGCTAATAAGTAACCCTCTTCTTGATGCCTTCCAATGCAGTGCCTTTTTCACCTCTTCTCCCTTCTGTCTCCCCGTTTTCTGCACAACCGTCTGCTGTAGGTAGCCCCCTCTATTTCTGCTGATTCACTCCCTTCTTCCTCGATCCACCCTTTCTCCAGTCACCCTTTTTGCTTCCTTCTACTTCCTGTGTGTTTGATGGCTCAACAAACTAATGCATGTACCCACTGAAGGAATCTGTGTATGACCCCAAGGTCATACGTTTCAATGTGTATGGTGTGAGAAAGTAGCCTCTTTCTAGCCTTGTTACCCCCACTTTTGGCCTGTTTGTGAGTGTATGTCAGGGTGTTTGTCACTGTTTTCACTGTCTCACTGGGATCCTGATAGCCAGGCCCCAGTGCTCATAGTGAAAACACTATGTTTTCAGTATGGTTGTTATGTGTCACTGGGATCCTGCTGGTCAGGACCCCAGTGCTCATAGGTTTGTGGCCTATATGTATGTGTCACTGGGACCCTGCCACACAGGGCCCCAGTGCTCATAGGTGTGCATGTATATGTTCCCTGTGTGGTGCCTAACTGTCTCACTAAGGCTCTGCTAACCAGAACCTCAGTGGTTATGCTCTCTCATTACTTCCAAATTGTCACTAACAGGCTAGTGACCATTTTTACCAATTTACATTGGCTTACTGGAACACCCTTATAATTCCCTAGTATATGGTACTGAGGTACCCAGGGTATTGAGGTTCCAGGAGATCCCTATGGGCTGCAGCATTTCTTTTGCCACCCATAGGGAGCTCTGACAATTCTTACACAGGCCTGCCACTGCAGCCTGAGTGAAATAACGTCCACGTTATTTCACAGCCATTTTACACTGCACTTAAGTAACTTATAAGTCACCTATATGTCTAACCTTTACCTGGTAAAGGTTAGGTGCAAAGTTACTTAGTGTGAGGGCACCCTGGCACTAGCCAAGGTGCCCCCACATTGTTCAGAGCCAATTCCCTGAACTTTGTGAGTGCGGGGACACCATTACACGCGTGCACTACATATAGGTCACTACCTATATGTAGCTTCACAATGGTAACTCCGAATATGGCCATGTAACATGTCTATGATCATGGAATTGCCCCCTCTATGCCATCCTAGCATAGTTGGCACAATCCCATGATCCCAGTGGTCTGTAGCACAGACCCTGGTACTGCCAAACTGCCCTTCCTGGGGTTTCACTGCAGCTGCTGCTGCTGCCAACCCCTCAGACAGGCATCTGCCCTCCTGGGGTCCAGCCAGGCCTGGCCCAGGATGGCAGAACAAAGGACTTCCTCTGAGAGAGTGTGTTACACCCTCTCCCTTTGGAAAATGGTGTGAAGGCAGGGGAGGAGTAGCCTCCCCCAGCCTCTGGAAATGCTTTGTTGGGCACAGATGTGCCCAATTCTGCATAAGCCAGTCTACACCGGTTCAGGGGACCCCTTAGCCCTGCTCTGGCGCGAAACTGGACAAAGGAAAGGGGAGTGACCACTCCCCTGACGTGCACCTCTCCTGGGAGGTGTCCAGAGCTCCTCCAGTGTGCTCCAGACCTCTGCCATCTTGGAAACAGAGGTGCTGCTGGCACACTGGACTGCTCTGAGTGGCCAGTGCCACCAGGTGACGTCAGAGACTCCTTGTGATAGGCTCCTTCAGGTGTTGCTAGCCTATCCTCTCTCCTAGGTAGCCAAACCCTCTTTTCTGGCTATTTAGGGTCTCTGTCTCTGGGGAAACTTTAGATAACGAATGCAAGAGCTCATCCGAGTTCCTCTGCATCTCCCTCTTCACCTTCTGATAAGGAATCGACTGCTGACCGCGCTGGAAGCCTGCAAACCTGCAACATAGTAGCAAAGACGACTACTGCAACTCTGTAACGCTGATCCTGCCGCCTTCTCGACTGTTTTCCTGCTTGTGCATGCTGTGGGGGTAGCCTGCCTCCTCTCTGCACCAGAAGCTCCGAAGAAATCTCCCGTGGGTCGACGGAATCTTCCCCCTGCAACCGCAGGCACCAAAAAGCTGCATCACCGGTCCCTTGGGTCTCCTCTCAGCACGACGAGCGAGGTCCCTCGAATCCAGCGACTCTGTCCAAGTGACCCCCATAGTCCAGTGACTCTTCAGCCCAAGTTTGGTGGAGGTAAGTCCTTGCCTCACCTCGCTGGGCTGCATTGCTGGGAACCGCGACTTTGCAGCTACTCCGGCCCCTGTGCACTTCCAGCAGAAATCCTTTGTGCACAGCCAAGCCTGGGTCCACGGCACTCTAACCTGTATTGCACGACTTTCTAAGTTGGTCTCCGGCGACGTGGGACTCCTTTGTGCAACTTCGGCGAGCACCGTTTCACGCATCCTCGTAGTGCCTGTTTCTGGCACTTCTTCGGGTGCTACCTGCTTTAGTGAGGGCTCTTTGTCTTGCTCGACGTCCCCTCTCTCATCAGGTCCAATTTGCGACCTCCTGGTCCCTTCTGGGCCCCAGCAGCGTCCAAAAACACCAAACGCACGATTTGCAGCTAGCAAGGCTTGTTGGCGTTCTTTCGGCGGAAAAACACTTCTGCACGACTCTCCACGGCGAGAGGGATCCGTCCACCAAAGGGGAAGTCTCTAGCCCTTTTTGTTCCTGCAGAAACCTCAGCTTCTTCTGTCCAGTAGAAGCTTCTTTGCACCCGCAGCTGGCATTTCCTGGGCATCTGCCCATCTCCGACTTGCTTGTGACTTTTGGACTTGGTCCCCTTGTTCCACAGGTACCCTAGATTGGAAATCCACAGTTGTTGCATTGCTGGTTTGTGTCTTTCCTGCATTATTCCTCTAACAAGACTTCTTTGTCCTTAGGGGAACTTTAGTGCACTTTGCACTCACTTTTCAGGGTCTTGGGGAGGGTTATTTTTCTAACTCTCACTATTTTCTAATAGTCCCAGCGACCCTCTACAAGGTCACATAGGTTTGGGGTCCATTCGTGGTTCGCATTCCACTTTTGGAGTATATGGTTTGTGTTGCCCCTATCCCTATGTTTCCCCATTGCATCCTATTGTAACTATACATTGTTTGTACTGTTTTCTAAGACTATACTGCATATTTTTGCTATTGTGTATATATATCTTGTGTATATTTCCTATCCTCTCACTGAGGGTACACTCTAAGATACTTTGGCATATTGTCATAAAAATAAAGTACCTTTATTTTTAGTATAACTGTGTATTGTGTTTTCTTATGATATTGTGCATATGACACTAAGTGGTACTGTAGTAGCTTCACACGTCTCCTAGTTCAGCCTAAGCTGCTCTGCTAAGCTACCATTATCTATCAGCCTAAGCTGCTAGACACCCTATACACTAATAAGGGATAACTGGGCCTGGTGCAAGGTGCAAGTACCCCTTGGTACTCACTACAAGCCAGTCCAGCCTCCTACATTGGTTGTGCAGTGGTGGGATAAGTGCTTGAGACTACTTACCACTCTTGTCATTGTACTTTTCATAAGAGAAAAAGATACAAAACAAGGTCAGTGTATATACACATAGCCAAAAAGTTTTGCATTTCCTCTTTTCACTCTTTTCTAAGTGCTGAAAAGTACTCCTAAACTTTCAAAAAGTTCTTAAAAGTTTAAAAAGTTTTTTCTGTCTTTCCAAAAAGTTCTGAAAACTTTTTTATCTTTTTCTATCACTTTAACTCTCTCTAAAAAATGTCTGGCACAGGCCAAAGTGTTGATCTGTCCAAACTTGCATATGACAACCTTAGCTGGAAAAGAGCAAGGAGTCTCTGTATAGAGAGAGGTTTGAGTGTAGGGAAGAATCCTTCCTTGGAACTGTTACTTAACATGCTTAGAGAACAGGATAAGGCCATAGGTGCCCCATCTGTTGAAAAAGTACCTAATAGTTCCCAATCTGATTCAGGGACTCCCCCAGGAAAAGATTCAGGAAAGAAACTTCCTAGCCTGCCCATTACTAGACAATCTAGCATAGATGGTAATCATGATGAGCCACACCAAATAAATAGTGTTGACTCACATCATAGCAAAAGCATTTATTCTCACCATACTGGTAGTAATGTTTCTGTAAACCAAGCTGTTAGGGTGGCTTCTGTAAGGGACAGGTCTCCTTCTGTTCATTCCCATCATAGCTCTGTTTCTAGAAATGTCCCTCCCACCAACCCTGATGACAGAATGTTAGAGAGGGAACTCAATAAGTTGAGGGTGGAACAAACCAGACTGAAGCTTAAAAAGCAACAGCTGGATTTGGATAGACAGTCTTTTGAATTAGACAAGGAAAGACAGAAGTTGGGTTTAGATACCCATGGTGGCAGCAGCAGTATTCCCCATAGTCATCCTGCAAAAGAGCATGATTCCAGGAATCTGCACAAGATAGTTCCCCCTTATAAGGAGGGGGATGACATTAACAAGTGGTTTGCTGCACTTGAGAGGGCCTGTGTTGTACAGGATGTCCCTCAAAGGCAGTGGGCTGCTATCCTATGGCTATCATTTAGTGGAAAAGGTAGGGATAGGCTCCTTACTGTGAAAGAAAGTGATGCCAATAATTTTACAGTTCTTAAGAATGCACTCCTGGATGGTTATGGCTTAACCACTGAACAATACAGGATAAAGTTCAGAGAGACCAAAAAGGAGTCTTCACAAGACTGGGTTGATTTCATTGACCATTCAGTGAAGGCCTTGGAGGGGTGGTTACATGGCAGTAAAGTTACTGATTATGAAAGCCTGTATAACACAATCCTGAGAGAGCATATACTTAATAATTGTGTGTCTGATTTGTTGCACCAGTACCTGGTAGACTCTGATCTGACCTCTCCCCAAGAATTGGGAAAGACGGCAGACAAATGGGTCAGAACAAGGGTGAACAGAAAAGTTCATACAGGGGGTGACAAAGATGGCAATAAGAAGAAAGATGGTGAAAAATCTCAAGATAAGCATGGGGATAAGGGTAAAACCAAAGATCCCACTTCAAATCTTAAACACTGTTCAGAGGGTGGGGATAAAACAAATTCTTCCTCTTCTTCCCAACCTGCACACATTAAAAAGCCTTGGTGCTTTGTGTGTAAAAACAGAGGCCATAGGCCAGGGGATAAGTCCTGTCCAGGTAAACCCCCTGAGCCTACCACCACTAATACATCAAGCTCTAGTGCCCCTAGCAGTAGTGGTACTAGTGGTGGGACTGCTGGCAACAGTCAAGCAAAGGGTGTAGTTGGGTTCACTTATGGGTCCATAGTGGAAACTGATGTAATCAGTCCCAAGACAGTTTCTGTCACACCTAGTGGCATTGGCCTTGCCACACTGGCTGCTTGTCCCCTTACAATGGATAAGTACAGGCAGACAGTTTCAATAAATGGTGTTGAGGCCTTGGCCTACAGGGACACAGGTGCCAGTTTCACTTTGGTGACTGAAAACCTTGTGGCTCCTGAACAACACATCATTGGACAACAGTATAAGATTATTGATGTCCATAACTCCACTAAGTTTCTTCCCTTAGCTATAATTCAGTTTAGTTGGGGTGGAGTTACTGACCCTAAGCAGGTGGTGGTATCACCTAGCTTACCTGTAGACTGTCTCTTAGGTAATGACCTAGAGGCCTCAGGTTGGGCTGATGTAGAGTTTTATGCCCATGCAGCCATGCTGGGCATCCCAGAGGAATTGTTCCCTCTCATTTCTACTGAAATGAAAAAGCAAAGGAGAGAAGGCCTGAAAACTCAGGATCCCTCTCCATCAACAGGTAAAAAGGGTATCACAGTATCCCCTAACCACCCTACCATTCAGGATACCATTCCTGTGGTGGGAGAAACCTCTCCTGGGGTGGCACCTGTTCCAAGGGAATCATCAGTTGGCAAAACTGTACTCCCTGAGGTGGAAGTACCTCTCTGTGGGATAACTAACATTGGTGAGAAAAAGAGCACCATTTTAGTTAACATGGAGCATCCCTCCAACCCTCCCAGAGAAACTTTAGTGCAGAAACCCTGCACTGCCTCACAACACTTAGGACAGCATCCCTGCCCTAGTGTGGAGCTGATAGGACAGCATCCCTGCCCTGCTCCAACCCAAGAGAAACAGCATCCCTGTTCTCTCTTCCAGCCATATGGACAAAGTTTTTGCCCAGCTATGGCTTTACTGAGACAGCATCCCTGTCTGGCATTTCCATCACTACAAATAGGTTCAGTGGACAATTCCCACTGCTCTAAACTAAAACTTACTGATAGAAACTCTGAAAATACATCTTCACATTGTTGCCTAGCTAAAAAACTTCAAACAGGGTGGTTTACATCCCCACAGGGAAGTAACCATATAGTGGATGATAAAGGGAGTAACCAGTCTATTGCAGAGCTACTCTCTACTTATCACCACTTAGACAATAAAGTCTCAACTGGCCAAGGTTAGCCTTATTGTCCTTCGTTTGGGGGGGGGGGTTGTGTGAGAAAGTAGCCTCTTTCTAGCCTTGTTACCCCCACTTTTGGCCTGTTTGTGAGTGTATGTCAGGGTGTTTGTCACTGTTTTCACTGTCTCACTGGGATCCTGATAGCCAGGCCCCAGTGCTCATAGTGAAAACACTATGTTTTCAGTATGGTTGTTATGTGTCACTGGGATCCTGCTGGTCAGGACTCCAGTGCTCATAGGTTTGTGGCCTATATGTATGTGTCACTGGGACCCTGCCACACAGGGCCCCAGTGCTCATAGGTGTGCATGTATATGTTCCCTGTGTGGTGCCTAACTGTCTCACTAAGGCTCTGCTAACCAGAACCTCAGTGGTTATGCTCTCTCATTACTTCCAAATTGTCACTAACAGGCTAGTGACCATTTTTACCAATTTACATTGGCTTACTGGAACACCCTTATAATTCCCTAGTATATGGTACTGAGGTACCCAGGGTATTGGGGTTCCAGGAGATCCCTATGGGCTGCAGCATTTCTTTTGCCACCCATAGGGAGCTCTGACAATTCTTACACAGGCCTGCCACTGCAGCCTGAGTGAAATAACGTCCACGTTATTTCACAGCCATTTTACACTGCACTTAAGTAACTTATAAGTCACCTATATGTCTAACCTTTACCTGGTAAAGGTTAGGTGCAAAGTTACTTAGTGTGAGGGCACCCTGGCACTAGCCAAGGTGCCCCCACATTGTTCAGAGCCAATTCCCTGAACTTTGTGAGTGCGGGGACACCATTACACGCGTGCACTACATATAGGTCACTACCTATATGAAGCTTCACAATGGTAACTCCGAATATGGCCATGTAACATGTCTATGATCATGGAATTGCCCCCTCTATGCCATCCTAGCATAGTTGGCACAATCCCATGATCCCAGTGGTCTGTAGCACAGACCCTGGTACTGCCAAACTGCCCTTCCTGGGGTTTCACTGCAGCTGCTGCTGCTGCCAACCCCTCAGACAGGCATCTGCCCTCCTGGGGTCCAGCCAGGCCTGGCCCAGGATGGCAGAACAAAGGACTTCCTCTGAGAGAGGGTGTTACACCCTCTCCCTTTGGAAAATGGTGTGAAGGCAGGGGAGGAGTAGCCTCCCCCAGCCTCTGGAAATGCTTTGTTGGGCACAGATGTGCCCAATTCTGCATAAGCCAGTCTACACCGGTTCAGGGGACCCCTTAGCCCTGCTCTGGCGCGAAACTGGACAAAGGAAAGGGGAGTGACCACTCCCCTGACCTGCACCTCCCCTGGGAGGTGTCCAGAGCTCATCCAGTGTGCTCCAGACCTCTGCCATCTTGGAAACAGAGGTGCTGCTGGCACACTGGACAGCTCTGAGTGGCCAGTGCCACCAGGTGACATCAGGGAGTCCTTGTGATAGGCTCCTTCAGGTGTTGCTAGCCTATCCTCTCTCCTAGGTAGCCAAACCCTCTTTTCTGGCTATTTAGGGTCTCTGTCTCTGGGGAAACTTTAGATAACGAATGCAAGAGCTCATCCGAGTTCCTCTGCATCTCCCTCTTCACCTTCTGATAAGGAATCGACTGCTGACCGCGCTGGAAGCCTGCAAACCTGCAACATAGTAGCAAAGACGACTACTGCAACTCTGTAACGCTGATCCTGCCGCCTTCTCGACTGTTTTCCTGCTTGTGCATGCTGTGGGGGTAGCCTGCCTCCTCTCTGCACCAGAAGCTCAGAAGAAATCTCCCGTGGGTCGACGGAATCTTCCCCCTGCAACTGCAGGCACCAAAAAGCTGCTTCACCGGTCCCTTGGGTCTCCTCTCAGCACAACGAGCGAGGTCCCTCGAATCCAGCAACTCTGTCCAAGTGACCCCCACAGTCCAGTGACTCTTCAGCCCAAGTTTGGTGGAGGTAAGTCCTTGCCTCACCACGCTGGGCTGCATTGCTGGGAACCGCGACTTTGCAGCTACTCCGGCCCCTGTGCACTTCCGGCGGAAATCCTTTATGCACAGCCAAGCCTGGGTCCACGGCACTCTAACCTGCATTGCACGACTTTCTAAGTTGGTCTCCGGCGACGTGGGACTCCTTTGTGCAACTTCGGCGAGCACCGTTTCACGCATCCTCGTAGTGCCTGTTTCTGGCACTTTTCCGGGTGCTACCTGCTTCAGTGAGGGCTCTTTGTCTTGCTCGACGTCCCCTCTCTCTTCAGGTCCAATTTGCGACCTCCTGGTCCCTCCTGGGCCCCAGCAGCGTCCAAAAACGCCAAACGCACGATTTGCAGCTAGCAAGGCTTGTTGGTGTTCTTTTGGCGGGAAAACACTTTTGCACGACTCTCTACGGCGAGTCGGATCCGTCCACCAAAGGGGAAGTCTCTAGCCCTTTTCGTTCCTGCAGAAACCTCAGCTTCTTCTGTCCAGTAGAAGCTTCTTTGCACCTGCAGCTGGCATTTCCTGGGCATCTGCCCATCTCCGACTTGCTTGTGACTTTTGGACTTGGTCCCCTTGTTCCACAGGTACCCTAGATTGGAAATCCACAGTTGTTGCATTGCTGGTTTGTGTCTTTCCTGCATTATTCCTCTAACACGACTTCTTTGTCCTTAGGGGAACTTTAGTGCACTTTGCACTCACTTTTCAGGGTCTTGGGGAGGGTTATTTTTCTAACTCTCACTATTTTCTAATAGTCCCAGCGACCCTCTACAAGGTCACATAGGTTTGGGGTCCATTCGTGGTTCGCATTCCACTTTTGGAGTATATGGTTTGTGTTGCCCCTATCCCTATGTTTCTCCATTGCATCCTATTGTAACTATACATTGTTTGCACTGTTTTCTAAGACTATACTGCATATTTTTGCTATTGTGTATATATATCTTGTGTATATTTCCTATCCTCTCACTGAGGGTACACTCTAAGATACTTTGGCATATTGTCATAAAAATAAAGTACCTTTATTTTTAGTATAACTGTGTATTGTGTTTTCTTATGATATTGTGCATATGACACTAAGTGGTACTGTAATAGCTTCACACGTCTCCTAGTTCAGCCTAATCTGCTCTGCTAAGCTACCATTATCTATCAGCCTAAGCTGCTAGACACCCTATACACTAATAAGGGATAACTGGGCCTGGTGCAAGGTGCAAGTACCCCTTGGTACTCACTACAAGCCAGTCCAGCCTCCTACATATGGGTCCCCTCAGCCCACCGTCAGCCTCTCAATGTCAATACAATCCCCTGTAATTTATCAACTGCACTCAGCTGCGCTGCATAGCTGGATATACTCATCATTATTTCCAGTGCCATGTGATCTTTGTGTCGGTTGGATCTGCTTGCTGCTTAGGGGCAGAGGATATAGGAGAGGGGTTTAGAGTCAAACGCTTTCTCTGTAAGTGTGCAAAGGCACCAACCATTTTATCCCACTGTGAGCTGCAATAAGGATCGCACAGTGTGTCATGATGTATGCACCAAAGAGCTGTATTTTGCATCCCATATCCTCCAGAGAAATCCACTTTCTATGATGGAAGAGGCTCTTTCAAAGGAAAACAAGCACTGATCTGAAAGAGTAGACATAAACAGGGACTGAATTGTTATGAAATTAGCATAGTGGAGACAGGGTAAGTTGAATCCCAAAGCATGTAAATTCAGTTTCAGTGAGGGTTAGCTCCAGAGGTAATCTCAATACAGGGTTTAAACATTTATTGATGTTATCATAACTACACTTTCACAATTGCTTTATTAACTTTCTTGCCTTCTCAAATGTGCTTAAAAATACACCATTTGCCCACTTTAAAAAAAAACAATTCTCAAGGGGGGAACCCTTCCGAGCCCCTCTTATAACAATATGACTCACTCGCTTTGCTCACTCGTCACAGGGTGTTAGGGCTTCTGGCCTTATTAGGCCAATTTACATTAATTTATAAGCAGACGCGTTAGGAGATCGATGGATCTTTTGACTGCGCTTAGAGTAGTTGCCACCATGAGACTCTGTGCCAACACAAATCAATAGCAATGAAAATCTACAGTAACAATAATCATAGGAGACAGTAATTTCCACACACCATGACCTTTCAGTCATGAACAACCACACCTTTATATGCAATTTAGAATGTGTATTTTCCCTATATTAACAATGCTAATATCATGTAAGTCAGTCTCAAAATCAAATGAAAAGCATGCAGAAACAATATAGGCTGCCCAAGCCTTCTAAAGAATCGCAATTTAATCAAGGCATGGACCACTACACATTCTAAGGTTACAGTACAGATCAATAGCAAGAATAACTGAGCAAGAGAAATGGCAAACATTTAGGTTCAGCAAAGAAAATACATCAACTGTTATCACATGAAGCAAGCATCATCAGTGAGCATCCTAGCTAACACTTAGATTAGAATGGCATGTTTGGGCTTCATGGCAAAACAATTTTAGTCAACACAAATTTAGAAAACATCTAACTGTGGCTGTATCAAAATTAGCGGTTGGTACCTATGGACAAAAGCAAATATGCATAACAATCAGTAACATTGTATTATATCTTGCCTTAGTAAGGTTCAGCAAATTGGGACAGTCTTCATCAATTGGACATCTGTTCTGTCAGCAAGGCATCGAAATTCAGCATTAAAGTTCAGGAAAGTAAAGTCTCTTCATGCAGTTCGGAAAGAATAATCGAAAAATGGCCTGGCTCCTCTCGGTGCAGTTTTGCTAAGTTAGATTCCCTAAAACTACCTCCCACGTTGCTATTGGTAAAAGGATCGCACATTTACGTTTAGTCCAATGAAAGTAGAACCCCAAATCTAAGAATTTGCTAGACCACTGTTCAAATGTGGATGATCAGCTCCTCTTCTCCTGTTCCCGTCGTTGGGCTCCTCAGGTAACAAATTTGTATCAGCTTATACTCCAGTGAATGCATCCAATGTCTGCTCCTGGGAAGGTAGTCTATACACACACTAAGTTATAAAATGTATCCTTAGCTAGTACAGCATATTCTAGCAAGCAATTCTCATGGGAAAGAATTCTAGTTACTAACATTTGGCCAAAACAATAGAAAATCACAATTTAATTCTCTAGGCAGCCATTTTATAGATCGTCTAAACAATGCAGCTTGACATGAGGCTGTGCAACTAGGCCCAGGACCTCGCTAAATTAAGGCATATGAGTAATAAAGCAAGTACATAATATAAAACCATTAATATGACATACTACTTGTTAGAAATGGGGTGAGCAAGGGCCCTCACTCTAGTCGGGGTAAAGGAGAATCATACTCAGCTAACCCCCGCTCACTCCCTTGGTAGCTTGGCACGAGCAGGCAGGCTTAACTTCAGATTGCTAGGTGTAAGGTATTTGAATCAACACACACAGTAACTTAATGAAAACACTACAAAATGACACAGCACAGGTTTAGAAAATATTTATCTAAACAAAACAAGACCAAAATGACAAAAATCCCCCATACCAAGTCAAGTTATTAATTAAAAGCAAAAAGAGTCTTAAATCCTTTTGTAAACAGATAAAACACTGTTAGCATTGAAAAGTACCTAGGTAGCATCAAAATAACATGCATGGGTGAGTGTGCATCGAAAAAGGTAAGTAGTGCATCAATTTCTCACACACAAGCGAGATCGTGCGTCATTTCTCCTTCTCCAGTCATGCTGGTGTACATCATTTTTCCTCCCCGCAGGGGAGCGATGCGTCGTTCCGGGCAGCACTCAGGTCCGGGCAGGCATTGTGTTGTGTTTCCGCGCCCAGCAAGGTTTGCGTCAAAAATCCTGCCGCACAGTGATAGTGGGAGTCGATCTCCCAGCCGTGCTGCAAGAGCTGCATCGATTTCAGCCGCAGAGCCGGCGGCGCGTTGTGTCTTCAGCCGCTCTCGGATGTTGAGTCGGAAATTTCAATGCACGGCAGTCTGTGCGTTGATTTTTAGGCTTGGTCTTCCAGCTTCACCTGCCAAAGCCCCAGGAACTGGATAGGGCACCACTTTGCAGGGCATGAGTCTCAGCAGGGAGTCAGGGGCTGGCAGGGGAAGTCTTTGATGGCCCTGAGACTTCAACAACAGGAGGCAAGCTCAGGACAAACCCTTGGAGATTTCTGCACAAGCAGGCATGCACAACAAAGTTCAGTCTTTGTCCCCTCTCACCAGGCAGAAGAAGCAACTGCAGGACAGCTCCTCAAAGCACAGTCACAGGCAGGGCAGCACTTCTCCTCAGCTCGTCTCCAGACAGAGGTTCCTCTTGATGTCCAGAAGTGATCTAAAGTCTGTGGATTTGGGTGCCCTTCGCATACCCATTTTGGCCTTTGAAGTAGGGCTACTTCAAAGGAAATTCTCTCTTGTTTGTGAAATCCTGCCTTGCCCAGGCCGGGCCCCAGACACACACCAGGGGGTTGGAGACTGCATTGTGTGAGGGCAGGCACAGCCCTTTCAGGTGTGAGTGACCACTCTTCCCCTCCCTTCTAGCACAGATGGCTTATCAGGATAGGCAGGCTACACCCCAGCTCCCTTTGTGTCACTGTCTGGAGAGAGGTACAAACAGCCCAACTGTCAAACTGACCCAGACAGGGAATCCACAAACAGGCAGGCCCGTATTTATACTTTTTGACGCTAAACTGCGCTAACGCAGTTTAGCGTCAAAAAGTTTTGCGCCGGCTAACGCCATTCTGAAGCGCCATGCGGGCGCCGTATTTATTGAATGGCGTTAGCCGGCGCAAGCAGACCGGCGCTGCCTGGTGTGCGTGGAAAAAAACCACGTACACCAGGCAGCGCCGGCGTTGGGAAAAATGGCGCTAGGGCGTCTTAAAAATGGTGCAAGTCAGGTTGACGCAAAAAATCGCCTCCACCCGATTTGCGGCATTTTTAACGACGCCCAGACGCCATTTACATGACTCCTGTCTTAGTAAAGACAGGAGTCATGCCCCCTTGCCCAATGGCCATGCCCAGGGGACTTATGTCCCCTGGGCATGGTCATTGGGCATTGAGGCATGTAGGGGGGCACAAATCAGGCCCCCCTATGCCAAAAAAAAGTATAAAAAAAAAAAAAATTATACTTACCTGAACTTACCTGAATGTCCCTGGGGTGGGTCCCTCCATCCTTGGGTGTCCTCCTGGGGTGGGCAAGAGTGGCAGGGGGGGTCCCTGGGGGCATGGGAGGGCAGCTGTGGGCTCATTTTGAGCCCACAGGTCCCTTAACGCCTGCCCTGACCCAGGCGCTAAAATCCGGCGCAAATGCGGGGTTTTTTGCCCCGCCCACTCCCGGGCGTCATTTTTGCCCGGGAGTATAAATACGACGCATTTGCGTTGCAGTAATTTTTTTAGACGGGAACGCCTACCTTGCATCTCATTAACGCAAGGAAGGCGTTCACGCAAAAAAATGACGCTCTTTCCTCATACTTTGGCGCTAGACGCGTCTAACGCCAAAGTATAAATATGGCGTTAGTTTTGCGCCGAATTTGCGTCGAAAAAAACGACGCTAATTCGGCACAAACGGAGTATAAATATGCCCCGCAGAGTCACAGAATGGTTTAAGCAAGAAAATGCTCACTTTCTAAAAGAGGCATTGTCAAACACATAATCTTAAAATCAACTTTACTAAAATCTGTATTTTTAAATTCAGAGCTCAGAGACCCCAAACTCCAAATGTCTATCCGCTCCCAAATGGAATCTACACTTTAATCATATTTAAAGGCAGCCCCCATGTTAACCTATGAGAGGGATAGGCCTTGCAACAGTGAAAAACGAATTCGGCAGTATTTCACTGTTAGGACATATAAAACACATTAGTATATGTCCTACCTTAAACATACACTGCACCCTGACCATGGGGCAACCTAGGGCCTACTTAGGGGTGTCTTACATGTAGGAAAAGGGAAGGTTTAGAACTGGCAAGTGGGTACACTTGCCAAGTTGAATTAGCAGTTTAAAACTGCACACACAGACACTGCAGTGGCAGGTCTGAGCCATGTTTACAGAGCTACTATTGTGGGTGGCACAACCAGTGCTGCAGGCCCACTAGTAGCATTTGGGTTACAGGCCCTGTGCACCTCTAGTGCACTGTACTAGGGTCTTACCAGTAAATCAAATATTCCCATCATGGATAAACCAATTACATACACATTTTGTATATGAACACTTGCACTTTAGCACTGGATACCAGTGGTATCGTGCCCAGAGTAACATAAACAGCAAAAACAGAGTCCAGCACACATCAACAACCTGGGAAACAGAGGAAAAATGTTAGGAGAGACCACGCCAAGGATGCCAAGTCTAACACTACTTCATTAATCCAAACATAAGTTTGACATTTTACATTATTAAGCTGGTAATAGGTATACCTTGTAATTATTGGTGGTCACTCAAGCAAGCACATTTTCAAGTGTGTATTATTTCTCTACGTTAACTCATTTTCTGTGCAGATTCAACACCGAGATTACATGAATATTCATCAGTAAATTTCGGCATTAACAATCCCTCTTCTGATGACTAAATATGTCATCACATCTACATGTTCCCACACAAATGTTCTCCTTCAGTAAACATTTTTAATTCTTTGTTTCCTCCTTGAATTTTCCCTGAACAGATTCTCCCTTTCATTTCTTCCGTCTTTTGATCATTTTCATTTTTTTAAATTTAATCATGCAACACAATTTGCATATTTCCCATGCTCCAATTATGCAAATCACAATAATCAAAATTTATTGTATTATTTTCAATATTATTCCTTTCCCAATGTTACTGAGCCAATTTCCCACTGAAACAAATCATTTGCCAACTTTCTCTCAAACACCTGGTTCTTTAAATTCTTTCAAATCAGTACTTTCATTAGTCAGATTACTAAGTAAGCTACTAATTTCTTTGCTATTATCGGGAATGCATGAGCAGCAATGCTTCAAATTAAGCATTTTGCAAACTCTGTCATCCTTTTCTAAAAGAATGTCTAACGAAAGGCGGTTCTGAAGAGTCATATATCTTACCGCAGCCATTTCTGTATCCAATAGGATCATGGCTCTGGAAAAAATTGTCAGCATGTTATCCACAATAGTAGACAACTATCAAATCTTTATAGATTTCAGAACAACTCCTACTGGTGGTATCATTGCTCCAAATATCTCCCACTATACCAGAAGGAGACTCTCTCTTTTGTTTAATGTGATGTAACTCAATAATTTACAGTAATCTTTTCAAGTCCTCAAGTTGGAATAACTTTGGGAAAACTATCCCCAAGTAAAATGTGCCATACAATCCTCTTGGAAGACGGTAATAAGTATTTGTCCGACAGATGTAATATATACCAAGAATCGCTGGATCCTGTCCATTCACCATAAATGTCCATTTACTCTGAAACAAAAACACATGTTTACATTTACTCGTTCCCACAAATAAAGTGTCAATACTAGATTTGGGCCTATATACACAAGGCTTCCATACATGTTGCACATCTAAACCGAACCTCCCTTGTGTTTCTATTTCACTAAATGCATAATCATTTCTAAAAGTTCTTTTCTTTAAGCCCTTTTCTAACTTCTCCTTTAATGCCTTCCTCCTGTCATCTGTCTGATCTAAGAAGCTCTTTTCTAATGGTGTAAGTAAGCATGTCAGGTTATTTCTACATGCATATGCTGTGCCAAAAATTTATGTAGGCTCAAAGAATCCTCTTGCTAATTCTATATTGTTCTGCTTAGCTCCTCTACTCAGGCACTTAATTATGCGGACAAATGAAAACACAAAATCAAAATTGGGATAGAAATACTGGATATACTCCTGGTTATAGAATCTTGTTAGTAAGAGACTTCAACTTATCCTACAGGTGAGGGGAAAACTATGATAGGTAACTCCTTCTTCGACTGATGCAGACATAACAATTTCTCGCATCCATTGTCTCAACATACTCACTCAATAAGCAATAGAAAACATTAGAGGAAAGTTCTCTTTTTGCATTGTCTACGTGCAGATACTTCTCTTCTAACCTGAACTTCTCTATTTCTGCTATTGCGGTAGTTGTTTCTAAAGCTGTAGTATGCTTGGCTTTACTCTTGTCAAGAACAGTCATTCCCACAATCAATATCAGGCACAATACCACACACACAATCGCCAAACCAATTTTCATGTATTTACCGCACCTATTTTCCCTACCCTGCTGGCTAGGGTTACTCATGGTCTGTAAAGAATCAGAAAGTGGAAGAGACAAATAATAACTATGCAGCAAAAATCAAAAACAAAATCTTCAATCTTCTTTCAGCAATTATTTACATCTCTCAGTCTTACTTCCAGAACCCTTTTTCAAAATTGGTAAAGTTGTCAAAAATCAGTTTAGCAGCTTGTCAAATCAGGTTATCTTGTCAAATCAGGGTATTAAAATATTTTCTAGTTACTTTCAACAGTCTCTTTCTCTTCTTTGTACTTTGCTCAGCTTGTAGTTTCAATAGTTCAGTTCATGGATTTCCTTCAAGTGCCAAAATATTGCGCTGGAATGTCTTGATCAAAGCAAAAGGACAAAAATTATCTTTGTCATTCACTTGATGATGTATACGCTTATTCAGGACCTGTGTACCTTCGACTTGCTATTCTCTTTCTTTTCAACTTTCTATCTCCATTCAGCTCTCTTTCACTCAGGTCTTTCCTTGTCGTATCTACTTCCTCCTCAATCGTTGTCACTGTATCTGCTTCCTTTCTTTTTGCTTGTGACTCCGGCCACTTACCTCCTTTCAGTGGACCCTTGGTTAATGCTCTTTTCAGTGTTGAGCTTGAAACTTCTTCTTGCTCTGCAGAATTTTCTCTTGACAGACCTGCAACTGGTTCAGGAGGAGTCAGACCTCATTGGCTTTGATCCACCTCAACTCCTTCCCCCTCGGGATCTGGCGTTTGCTCTGTTTGTCTCTCAAAATCTTCTTCTGGGTGAGCCCTCTTCTGACTGGACTCACCAGCTGCCTCTATTGAGATTGGCTCACTGTCACTCTCCTGTAGGTCTTCTCCTTTGTCTCTCACAGGAGTGGGTGAACCGTTCTCAATTTGCTCAGAACCGGTCTCAGTTCCTCTTCCTTCTCTTTCCACCTCTGAGGTTGGACTGGTTGTTGTTGGTCCTCCCAACAACTCCTCTTCATTGTCCAGAGGACATACCACTTTTCTCGTATGGCTTGCATGGATCCAATTTGGAACTCCAGCGCACTTCCCAGCTGTGGTAGTAATCAGAACGATCTGGAAAGGGCCTTTCCACTGAGGCTCCAAACACATCTTCCTCACGTGTTTTCTGATCACAACCCAGTCATCTGCTCTCAGGTTGTGTCCTTGATCTTGAGACGGTTGCAGTGTGGTAGCTTCCACCTGATGAGACAAAGGGTGAACCACATCAGCCAGACCCTTGAAGAAGTTCAACACCACATCATCTGTAATGTTCACAAAAGCATTTGCAGGAACCCCTGGCAACCTCAGTGCTCTGCCCATGAGGATCTCATGCGGTGACAATCGTGTCTTCCTGTTGGGTGTGTTTCTCATTGTCATCAGAACTAATGGTAGTGCATCTGGCCATTTCAGATTCGTGGACGCATAAATTTTTGCCATTCTTGATTTTAAGTTACCATTCATTTGTTCCACCAGTCCTGATGCTTCAGGGCGGTAACTACATAGCAACTTCTGCTCAATGTTTAAGGCTGCACATAGTAATTTAATCACTTCATTGTTGAAGTGGCTTCCTCTATCTGACTCTTAAGAGATTGGAAACCCAAAATGTGATATCAGTACCCTAAGCAGTAATTTCGCTACCATGAGGCTGTCATTCCTTGGCGTAGTTTAAGCTTCAATCCAATGACTAAAGATGCAGATAATCACCAACACATATCTCAATCCTCCACACACAGGCATCTCAATACAATCCATCTGCATTCTGCTGAATGGACTTCCTGCTCTTCCAATGTGGCTCAAATTGACCACTGTCCCTTTACCCACATTCATTTGTGGACAAATGACACAACAATGGCAAACTGCTTCAGCAACTTGTCTAAATTTTGGATTGAACCAATTCTGTTTGAAGAATCGAATCATTGCATCCCTCCCAACATGTGCTTAACCATGATAATATCTTGCCATTTGAGTCAACAAACTTCTGCAAAAACAATTCACCCTCTTCTGAAACCCACAATTCATCTAGTTGTGGTACACATTTAATTTTTCCCTATGACCGTTTTTCCTCCCTGTCAACAATATTCTACAGTGTTTTCAGTTCTTCCAAGGTATCTATAACACGTAATGCATAACTTGGACATGTCTCATCTTCTTCAAGTAACAGTTCCCACTTATCCTTGGACGATATACAGTTCAATGCACAAAACCTTGTGACTTGATCTGCATATCATTTCCCTTTGACACAAAATCTTGCGGTTTCAGATGTGCACTGCATTTCACCATGGCAATCTTTTCAGGCATCTGGATTGCTTGCAACAACTCTTGGATTCTCTCACCATTTCTCATGGGTGAACCAGAAGAGGTCGGGAAACCTCTCTGAGACCACAACTGGCCAAAGTCATGCACTATCCTAACTCCATACTGGCTATCTATATAAATGGTAACTTTAAGCTGTGCAGAAACATGGCACACTCTAGTAAGGGCTACCAGTTCCGCTACTTGTGCAGAATATACTCCTCGAAGCCAGGATGCTTCAAGCATACCAGAAATTGTGCACACAGCACATCCTGCTCTCAGTATTCCCGTATTGTCCCTTAGACAGGAACCATCAACAAAGATAACTTGGTAATTTTCTTCCAATCGGGTGTCTCTGATATTAGGTCTAGGTTTTGTGCACAGATCAGTTACTTCAAGACAATCATGCTCAATGTCTTCCAATTTTTCAATTTCAACATTTTCATTTGGGAGTAAGGTTGCCGGGTTAAGCACTCTACATCTTTTCAATGACACATTAGGTGACCCCAAGAAACTCATCTCATAGCGAGTCAATCTGGCACCTGTCAGTTATTGCGTCTTGGTCCTTATGAGTAAAACTTCAGTGGAGTGAGGGAACATAATAATCAGGGGCTGTCCCATCACAGTGCCTTCACACTGTGCAAGGCTCTGTCCAACCTATGCGACTGAATGCAAACAGCCTGCAAAAGCTGCTGCAACTGGGTCAAAAGTAGCTGAAAAATATGCTACTGGCCAGTTTACACCTCCACAGACTTGAGTCAAGACAGACTAAGAACATGCATCACGCTCATGACAAAACAACGTAAAGGGCTTTATGTAGTCAGGCATTCCCAAAGTCGGAGCTTTGCACAAACTCTCTCTGATCTAACACTAGGGGATCAGGGACTTCTTTTTGAGTCAGCTTCTGCAATGGCTTTGAGCTGAAAAGTTGGGAATCCGTTAACAAAAGTAGCCTACCATCCCCAAAAACATCCTGACATCTCTCTGTGTGGCTGGGGGACTCATTTGCTGTATGGCTGTGACCCTTTCTCTGGATATTTTCCTTATTCCCTCCTCAATCTGGTGACGCAAATACTTCACTTTTTTTTTTACAGTGTTTCAGTTTAAGTAGAGACACTTTATGACCATTGTTTCCCAAATGGTTCAGTAAGACAATCGTGTCATAGTTGCACTCTTCCTTTGTTTTCAATGCAATCAACAAATCATCAATGTACTGTACCAATGTCAATTGGAAAGGCATTTCCAATGACTCCAGGTTCTTTTTCAAGATCTGGCTGAATATGAAGGTGATTCTGAAAACCCTTGAGGAATTCTACACAAACAGTAAACTCAATCTAAAAATTTGAAACAGAAGAGAAATTGACCATCCTCATGAAGAGGCACATTAAAGAAGGCTTGTGACAAGGCTATGATTATGAACCATTCAGTATCACATGGAATGTGAAACAAAATCACGTCTGGATTTGGTGCTACAGGACAAAATTTGATTACAATGTCATTTATTTTTCTCAGGTCTTGGACAATCCGAACTTTCCCACAAGGCTTTTGCAATCCTATTATCCGTGAATTACATGGACTGCTCAACACTTCTTTCAAAACCCCTTGGTTCACAAATTCTGCAATTATGGAAGCAGCCTTCTCAATGATATCCTGTGGCATGTGGTACTGGGAAATCTGGGGAAAAATTGCAATAAGCTTTACCCGGAACTTTAACTGGCTCAACTCCCTTTATCAGGCCAATGTCTTTCCCTGTCAAATTCCACACTCTCTTTTTAAATGTTCCCTGTAAGTCGGGAGGAAGATCCTTTACTGTAAATACTGGAAAGAAACTAATCAGAGGGTATTCCTCATTTATTATTTTGCATTCTGTCTCTGGAGCTTGGGCATCCTCATCATCGCTGTTCGCCTGTATTTCGATTCCATCATTTGAGCAAGTAATCAAGAACCTTGTTTTACACAGCAAGTCTCTTCCCAGTAGGGATACTGGACTTGAGTCACAGACTACGAATTTGTGTAATCCTTTCAAGTTGCCAATTTTAACCTGGACCAGTTCTGTGATTGGATTGGTCAAATACTGATTCGCTACTCCTACAATCTGGACTGTTTTCCCTGAAAGGGAGAGATTCATAACTTCTGCAGTTCTCACTGTAGAACGTGTAGCTCCTGTGTCAACCAAGAAGGAAACCTTATGACACATTACTCTTCCCTTCACAAATAGACCTTTCTGATCTACTTCCAAGGAAGCGGCAAGCACACATTTCCTCTTCATCAGAACTCTTGCTCACCCAATCATTGTGTATTCCATTCTCAGTGTGCAGCGGGGAATTTTTTGCTATTAGTGTGGTTAAACCTTTGACCTGTTGAGGAAGCATCACCTGCTGCTGTTCCATTGGGTCTAGAGGTATTTGGATTGGCTGTCTAGGTACCATTTGAACCTACTGCTGTATCGGCTGTGATTGAGCCATCTGCACATGTGGCATTTTTACCTGCTGCATGGGTTGAAAATTTTGCATTTGATTCACATTGATTTGAAAATTTGGATTACGACCTCTCATTCTTGGTCCTCTCGTATTTTGGAACAAATTGATGTCACTTGTTTGCTGAACAACACCTTCCTGTACCATCATCGGCACTCCCGTTTCCAATGCCCGAATCCTCCGCAAGCGTGACAAGGCAATAATCTCTTCATTCCCTGCACATCATTCTGAACAACTACAGTACCCAAATCGGCACTACGGTTTCCATTTTCAGTTCCTCCGTGACCTGTGCCTCTCGACTGATTTTGAAATACCACATTTCCCTGCTGTTGCTGCTGTTGTGGAAAATGTCCCTACATCCCTGATTGTGCCGCTCTAATCTGCATCACCATCGCCTTTTCTTTCAGCTTTCTCTCCTTCAACTCAATCTCATCACTACAGTACTTTGCATACTGCGATACCTCATCAATCGGCTTTGCTTGCCAGCGAATCAAATGACTCTTAATCATAATCATCTGGCTAATTTCAGGTCTCAATCCCTCCACAAATCTAAACACAAAATGAATCATGTCTTTCAGCTCAATTATCTCTGTACCACTGTAATGCTTAAATGCCTGCAACAGTTTCTAACAATATGCATGTATGGACTCTTTTGCTTCCTGAGCTGTCCCATCTATTCTCTGCCAGTCAATGTTTTGGGAGAAATTCTCGTTTTCAAAACTGTATTCACTTTGTAGTAATATTTCATTACCTCTGGAGATGGTGCACCTGTACTCGGATCTCTCTCTGGTTCCTTTGTCAGCTAATCTATACTCCTCTTGCACTCCATCCATAAATCAGCTGGAACTACTATCTCTAAATAGAGTGTTCAAATCCTTCCATGAGCATTTTGCAAGTTTTGCGAACCTGTCTGTCTGCTGGTACCATTCTACTGGTTTCTCTCTCAACCTAGGATAGTCATTCGTAAAGGAATCTTTCTCATTGGTAAAATCTTTACCAGATCCTCACCCTGCTGCACATTCACAGTAAGATTTGTGGAATCCCTTTTTCTTTTATCTTTTTTACCCATCTGCCTTACCACCTGCCTAATGCTTCCCATGTCTGGACACTTTGGAATAACTCCCTAAGATGTGCTTTCATTCCCGCAGATCTCATGTGTTCAAAATCTTTTGTGTCAAGATCTAACCTGTAACTCCTCTTCAAGTGTTTTGTTTTTTCTATCTCTATGCCAAATTTCTCTGCTACATCTGCTAGCTTCTGATGTACCTTGCTTGCCTCTCTTGTAATTTTAAGGCACGGGTATCTCATTTCTGCTGCGGCGTAAGCTTTGAGTCTGTTCATGCCGTTGGTTCCTTCAATGAGCTCACCTGTTTCCATCCCTAGGCTTGTATAGTTCAAGTACTCCTCTCCACTAGGAGCACTCTGCGCGATATTCAGCTTGTCTAACCATTCAGTCAATTGTTGGGCAGTCAAGCCTTGCAGTAAAATGTTGTTGGGCTGAGTATTTGGCAACGGCTGTATAACTAGATTTGGAGACTGCGTTGTTAGTAATTTCAGACTATGACTGATGTTCGACCCTGTTCCAGTATTCAGAGGCACTCTGAATGGACTAAGGTCTAACAGTGATCCTGTTCCATCAAAGGTCAGTCCCACAAGAGAGACTATTTGAGTATTCTCATTGAGTCCTCTGCTCATTGAATTCTGACTCAGGACTCCCTGTCCATTTGCACTGTTATTTTCCTGAGCAAACAAAAGTATGACTGGACTAATGGTGACAGGTACAGATACAGCGTCTGGGCTTGGTCTAACATTCGGGTCCTGTTGGTGCATAATTCCCGTATTCTGGCTCATCAGTACAGACATATCTATCTGTGTCCCTGTTATAGGAGTGTGCTTTGGCATTGCTTGTGACTGAACTTGAGGCAGTAAAAGTGGAGTTGGTTCAGTCTGAACCAATGTCGGTTTCGTGAAAAACCTGTCCAGTTGGCACTATTAGGTTTGTGGCAGTTTCCACAATGGGAACATCAGGGTAAAATTTCTGGACATTCGGCTGTGGCATCTGATTTTGTGTTACTGGTGTAGAAGGCATATTAAGACTGCTCTGCATTGGATTCTGTGTCATGCTAGGATTAATCTGTACTGGACTTGGCGTCATCTTAACCAATGTTGGTGCTGAAGGGTTTACTCTAGTGTTTGGACACTCTCTTGGTCTGCATATGGTGGGGAACAATTTCTCAATAATTGTAAGATAAACTCATCATCATCTGACTTTCCTCAAGTGTAAAAGATCGCCTAGACTCCTTTGATCTCCACTCCATACTCTCTGAGGGGCTTCTGTTTGTCTTTCTGGTAGCTTTCCTTCCTTGTCTCTCACTATCCTGTGTAATTGCAGGAAACATTTTAATCCCCTGTAAAGTCTTGGTTCTCCAATATTTCTGATCACTGTCCCATCTAGCCTCCGCTAGTGTCTTTTCTGCCTTTCTCATCCTACTGTCAAACTTCTGTTGCTGCTGCTGTCTGGCTATTAATTCCAATATTGCTAATGCCTCGAACTGTGCTGGTCTCGGAGGAGGTTTCAAGTCACACATCACCCTCCTCAGATTTTCTAAGATCCTCAAATTAAATGTTCTGTGTGCAGGAAATGCTAAGCTCCCATCTTTTTCTGTCACTCTGCACCATTCTTTTAGCCAAAGACATGGCACAGCACCTTTTTCTTCAATCACAATGTAAGCTGGTTTACCTTCTAGTGGTGAAATATCTCCTATACTCATTATAATGTATGTATCTCCCCTTAAGGCACTCTTTAAGCCTTTGATTAATGTAATTTCTGTGACCTTTATGTTATTCTAAATCAAATCAGGAATTGACTTTTAATCCCAGAATCCTCTTCACCAACCTTCTCAACCAATTGCGCTTCACGGTTGTCCGCCAATCCATGCACGACCCTTCTCACTAACCAACCTATTCCAGTGCGGCTACAATGACGTCACACTCACACATACTGAGGCTGACAAAGTCTTGTGGCTTGTCCTCCTAAACTCAGATTCACACTAGACTAAGGCAAAATTATTGCGCGCACTAAACAAAATCAAAACCCAATTTGTCTGTTCACTACAGGTAGGTTAACACAATTACTTCAGAAACCTAATGGATTTTTCACTGTCGAAGTTTCACTCTTGCAGCTACTCCTTCTTTCTCAGTTTCCCTGATTTGAAAGGAATATTTGACCCGCAAATTTTACTCTCAACTGATCAGTGGGTCTGTCCTGGTGCACATAGGACTCGCAGATCTCATACAAAATGATTTCACTCACTTTGACTCACACTCTGACTTGTCGACCACACCTGATCCACCTATTAAACCACACAAATTACAAGAGACAAGTGTCTCATACACTTTTCAATATACTCCGGAATCTTAGACCTCGCAGGGCCCATATACCAACAACCATGCAGAACATTTTTGAGCACAAAGCACCACACACATGTGAAGTTCGACGACTTCCCTACTCTCACACTTCGGAGTACGCACACCCCTTCTAAAACTTCATTTGTAGTACGCAAACTCCCTAACCCTTACAGACATCACAATTCACCTGAGTGTTGCATAAGCTGTGCAAACACAAAATCTATTCCATTCTCACTGTCACTAGAACGTCAGGAACATCCTAAAACAATCATTGGCAAGCTCCAAGGTTCAGGGAAAGTCATTCAAAGTACTTAGGGGCACATTTTCTCTCCACTTTGTGTCATTGAATCTTAAAAATCCAAACTTTCTGCAAATTTTCCCTTTCAGGGGACACCCGTATATGGGGCCTCTAAGATGGACTCTTAAGGAGACTAATCATCCTCAGCTACCATCTCTGTTAGTGCGTCTGGCCTTATTTGGTCAATTTACATTAATTTATAAGGAGACGCATTAGGAGTTCAATTGACCTTTTGACTGTGCTTAGAGTAGTTCCCACCAAGCAGACTCCGTACCAACACAAATCAATAGCAATGAAAATCAATAATCATAGGAGTCAGTCATTTCCACACACCATGACCTTTCAGTCATGAATAACCACACCTTTATGCAAAAGTTACAATGTTTTCTCCCTATATTAACAATGCTAATGTCACTAACTCAGTCTCAAAATCAAATAAGCATACAGAAACAATACTGGCTGCCCAAATCTTCTAAAGAATCACAATTTAATCAAGCCTTGGACCACTACACATTCTAAGGTTACAGTGCAGATCAATAGCAAGAATAACTGTGCAAGAGAAATTGCATGCATTTAGGTTCAGCAAAAAAAAGGCATCAACTGGTATTACATGAAGCAAGCATCATCAGTGAGTATCCTAGCTAACGTTTAGATTAGAATGGCATGTTTGGGCTTCATGCAAAACAATTTTAGTCAACACAAATTTGGAAAACATCTTACTATGCCTCTATCAAAATTAGCGGCTTGTACCTAGGGACAAAATCAAATATGCATAGCAATGAGTAACATCATCTTATACCTTGCCTCAGTATGGTTCAGCAAGCTGTGACAGTCTTCGTCAATTGGACATCTGTTCAGTCAGCAAGGCATCGGAATTAGCATTTAAGTTCAGGAAAGTAAAGTCTCTTCATGCAGTTCGGAAAGAATAATTGAAAAATAGCCTCTCTCCTCTTGGTGCAGTCTGGCTAAGTTAGATTCCCTAAAACTACTTGCTACGTTGCTATTAGTCAAAGGATCGTACGTTTACGTTTAGTCCAATAAAAGTAGAACCCCAAATCTAAGAATTTACTAGACCAATGTTCACATGTTGATGATTGGCTCCTTTTCTCCTGTTCCCGTCCCTGGGCTCCTCAGGTAACAAATTTGTATCAGCTTATACTCCAGTCAGTTCATCCATTTTCTGCTCCTGGGAAGGTAGTCTTTACCCACACCTAGTCATACAATGTATCCCAGCTAGTAAAGCATTCTCTAGCAAGCAGTTCTCATGGGAAATAATTCTAATTACTAACATTTTGTCCAAGCAATGGAAAATCACAATTTAATTCTCCAGGCAGCCATTTTATAGATTGCCTATGCAATGCAGCTTGACATTAGGCCATGCAACTAGGCCCAAGACCTTGCTAAATTAAGGCCCATGATTAATAAAGCAAGTACATAATACATAACCATTTATATGACATACTACTACATTAATCCAAACATAAGCTTGACATTTTACATTAATAAGCTGTTAAGTACACTTCGTAATTATTGGTGGTCACTCAAGCAAGCACATTTTTCAAGTGCATGTATTATTTCTCTACGTTAACTCATTATCTATGCAGATTCAACACCCAGAATACATGAATGTTCAACAGTAAAATTCAGTGTTAACAAGGGCACTGAACCCAAACTTTTACGCCCCACCACTTTCAAATGTCACGAGCCACCACTGCTGACTTCTGCATCACTTCAGTGCAATATAAGAAGGGCCAACACGGAAAATGCCTGACTTCTGTCTCGACACCCATGTATGCGTTAACAGTGAAGTTTTTGTGTAAGATGTCAGAAGCTAACATGAGTCTAATTGACTGATGCATCACTGTTATGGTCTCTAGCACTGGAGCTTGCTGTGCGATGTACCTGACATCGGCATCATCGTTCATCTGACTGAGGCATTCCTTTGTATGTGTATTTTGGAAGTATTTGAGCACGTCATGTTCTAGCAGAGGAATCCGGGCACATCACATTGCCTTTGAGTACAGGTGGCTAAAATATTCATTAGCGGGAATCAACACAAGCGCTCCCGCATTCAAGGAAGAAATGTAACGTGTGAAATGTGTTGACAGAGTTTTGGGTGAGTACCTGATACTTTATTTTTTGCTGTATCTGCTGCACCAAAGTAATCACTTTTGACTTTCTTGAGAGGAGATATGCAAATTATGACTGTTTTAGCAGTTATTGATAGTGTGGCGCAGGAGGGAATTGTGACAGATCAATGTTTGCATAAGTAAAATCAGGACGAAGCTTTGAAAAGAGTGATGCATTATGCGAGTATGCATTGGCATGAAAAGACAGAACCTAAAGAGAATTTTTAGAAGGTATTATAGCGTTCATTAGAGAGGGGGTGCTTTTTCATGGTGGTTTATTGGTCGTTCCTTCAGAGCTGATTTTTTTGAGGCGGGGATTTGCCAGGTGTGCTTAAGAGGTGATTAGATTGTTAAGACCACGGAAAACTATAGCATAGGCATTTCAGGGTTGTTCCATGTAAGAGGTGCAGGCGCCTTAAATTATTTAATCCTCATAAATTAGTACTTTCAGTTGGCTGGCGGTAAATGTGTTTACTAAGCTACTACTCACGAGCTGCGAAGGTCTTTGTTAGTAAAGGATTGCCAAACAGTCACCAATAAAGCAGTACCGCCAGTATTCAAAGAGGTGAAGAATTTTCTAAAAGGCTTGACAGAACACATTCAAACATTTGTGTATTTCCTGCAGATCGATAAAGAGAAGGCACGTATTAGTGAAGAAAGGGTTACAGTTGACTCTGTGTGAAGGGAACGAATGGAAAGAGGCTGTGATAGAAATCATTTGGTTGTGAACAGCTGCATCCAGGAACAATGCTTATAAGTCACATTTTGAGATGGGGAAGCTGTAGTATGCCCTTTTTCACGCATGGGTAATGGAAAGGTGTGAAGGAAATGGAATGGCTAAATTGGCCTTTCAGTCAGTAGAATGATGTATGGTGGATGACGTGTAGAAGCTCTATGAGGAACATATATATATATATATATATATATATATATATATATATATATATATATATATATATATATATATGTATAAGTAAAAATTGGGGATTATGTGAGGATTGGGATAAGAGAATGGGTAAAAAAAGGAATAGCAATGTTTTCCCATTGTCTGACAGGAAAAAAACTGGGCAGATTTGTGTTGTCGTTCACTGACAAAAGAAAGATTTTGTTGGTGCCTCAGGGGTATATTTATCAAGGTTTTGTGTCGCCCTTACACCATGCAAGGGAATGCAAGGGAGGTGCAAAACCTAAATGAAATTTGTTTGGCCTGGCATCCTTGGCGTAGTCGCCATTAACTTGTTGCCTCTACTTCCCAGGTTGTTGCTATGTGCTGGACTGTTTTTGCTGATTTTGTTACTCTGGGGACTTTACCACTGCTGACCAGTGCTAAAGTGCAAGTGCTCACTTTGTGAAATTGTATGTGTAATGGCTTTTCCCTGATTGGCATATTTGATTTACTAGTAAGTCCCTATTAAAGTGCAAAAGACTTGTTTAGGGCCTGTAAATCAAATGCTACTAGTGGGCCTGCAGTACTGATTGCGCCATCCACGTAAGAAGCCCTGTAAACATGGTTCAGACCTGCCACTGCAGTGTCTGTGTGTGCAGTTTTAAAATGCCAGTTCGAGCTACCAAGTGCACCCACTTGCCAGGCCCAAACCTTCCCTTTTTATACATGTAAGGCATCCTTAAGGTAGGGCTTTGGAAGCCCCATGGGCAGGGTGCAGCATATATAAAGGTGGGACATGTACTGGTGTGTTTTACATGTCCTAACAGTGCAATACTGGCAAATTCGGTTTTCACTGTTGCAAGGCCTATCTCTCTCATAAGTTTACATTGGGGCTGCCTTTTAATATCTTTACAGGGCCGTTTCCCTTTAAGAGCAGATAGAAATGTGGAGTTTGGGGTCTCTGAACTCACAATTTAAAAATAAATCTGTTAGTGAAGTTGTTTTTTAGATTGTTAGTTTGAAAATGCCACTTTTAGAAAATAGTCATTTTCTTGCTTAAACCATTCTGTGACTCTGCCTATTTGTGGATTCCCTGTCTGGGTCAAATTGACATTTGGGCTGTTTGTGAATCTCTTCTAGACAGTGACACAAAGGGAGCTGGGGTGTAGCTTGTATATCTTGATGAGTCATCTGGGTTGGAGTGGAGGGATGAGTGGTCACTTACACCTGAATGGGCTATGCCTGCCCTCACACAATGCAGTCTCCATCCCCCTGGTGTGTGCCTGGGGCCTGGCCTGGGCATGGCAGGATCCTGTAAAACACAGAGACTTTCCTTTAAAGTTTGCCTACTTCAAAGGCAGAAAGGAGTATACGCATTGGACCCAAAACCCCAGACTTTTAGATCACTTCTGGATTCAAGAAGAACCTCTGCATAGAAGAAGAGCTGAAGAGCTGAGAAGTGCTGCCCCTGCCTGTGACTGTGCTTTGATGGGCTATCCTGCAGTTGCTGCGTCTACCTGTCAAAGGGGACAAAGACTGTATTTTGTTGTGTGTCGAAAATGGGGTTTCTGGTTGGCTATGGTATGTGCCTAAGCCAGGCAAAACCCACCCACTCTAGTCACAGCAAGGGAGTTACACGTCCAAGATAACCCCTGCTCACCCCCTTGGTAGCTTGGCACGAGCAGTCATGCCTAACTCAGAGGTAATGTGTAAAGCGTTTGCACAACACACACAACACATGTGATGCAAAATGTACACCACAAAAGGAAACACAACACTGAACCTTGTAAAAATAAACTGTATTGCACAAAACATAATTAGACCAACATTACACCTCAGTAATACCCTGCTACCTTAGCAGTTGTCAGAACGTTACACAAGTTACTAATGCAAGAATACGCAGTTGTCACATTAGAACATGCAAGTACTCAGGATTCTGCAACATAAGCAGTAGTCAGGAATTACAGTAAAGAAATCTATGCACTTCTCATGAATACCTCATAAATACCCATAAGAGGAACATTAGAGAACATATCACTAGTCATAAAAGTACATATCAGCATGTCATGCCCATAAAAGGAACATCAGCACATATATGTAGCGTCATAAAAGCAGGTAGGAAACATATAAACCTCCCAAGGTCCATACTAAGCTCACTGAGCAAATATATCCTAAAAGTACCTGGTTTTATGGTGAAAAAGGCACTCCTAGTGCATAGAAGATGAGCATGGAGGCCCTCGGCGCTCCTATGCATGAAACGGGGGCCATGCAGTGCTTCTGGGGGAGAGGGGTGGACAAACGGGCCCCTCCTGGGGCCTGCGATCTTTATGGGGGCCTCCCTCAACCTTCGCCCACCCTCCAACAAGGGCAGGGGCCAGGCAAGGCCCAACAACAACCAGGGCCCTAAAGACGACCAAGTAGGAACCCCGGTGAGGCTCCTGCCCCACACGCGAGTGTCAGGGAGAATGGTGAGGAAGTGGCAGCCCCGCTCTCCTCTCGGGGGCTGCAATTATCCTGTGGGGCTCCCAAAGGGCACCCTTCTCCCCTTCCTTAGCGGGGATCAGCAGCCTGTGACCGCGCCCTCGGGCTGCCTATCGGAAGGCACAGCTCCTTTCTTTTTGGTCAGGCCGGTCCGCGGCGGTGATGCACCAGAAACAGGTGCCGGTGTGTGCCCTGGGGGTGCTCCTGAGAGCGCGTTTCACCCTGGGGGCACAGGAGGAGGGCGCTTGCTCCTGCTTACTACTCTAAGGTGCCCAGGGGGTCCCAGGGGTGGCGCAACACTCGTGCTTCAAGGAATGCAGCCTTCCAGGCTGTGACGATGAAGTATCACTACGAAGCACTTTCCACAGCGCGAGGGGCCATCCAAACCCCGGGTCGCAGCGGTGATGTCGGAGCACGAAGAGCGCTTCAAAAAGTGCAAGGGGCACCACGGTGATCCCGGGCTCTGTCTGTGATTTTGGGCAGCCAGGAAGCGCTTTGAAAAGCGCACGAAGGTCACACAGGAGCACTCCCAAAGCGCTAAGCTGTCAAAGCAGCACTCCTCATGCTGGAGTGAGTTACAGAGGTCAGGGGCCACAGCACCCTGCCTCTAGAGACAAAAATAAAGAAGGGGGCACAGGGCTGGCGACCCCAGGAGCAGGTCAGCGCAACAAGTGGTTGCAAGCAGTGACAGTTTCTCCTAGTGACCAGGCAGGTCACAGGTCAGCACAACAGCAGCAGTCCAAGGTGGGTCCTGGTGAGTCCATTCAGCAGCGTCCAGTGTCGAGCTTCAGGTAAGCTTCTTCAAGGTTCAAGAATGTCTAAAAGAATGTCTAAATTGTGGGGAAAATTCTCCTGTACTTATTCTAAGTTTACAGTGTGTTTTACAATGGGGACGAGAGGGGGTTCCAACCAGTTACAACTGGTTCTGGGAGTGCCCTTTCTCTCCCCCAGCACAGGCTCCAAACATCAATGGGGGGTAAATGACCCTATTGTGCGAGGCCAAGGCACGGCCTTTACAAATGCAGGTGTGCCCCGCCTATCCCTTCTACTCAGCCCAGGAAGACTATACATATATAGATGCACCTCTGTGACACCTCCACCCTCCCTGTGTACAGGCTGTCTGAAAAGTATACACAAAGCCCCAACTATCAGTCTTCCCAGACGTGGATTGGAGCAAGAAAACAAAGTATCCAGCAAGGATAGATCTGTATTCATTATCTAAGCAAAAACCTTAATTTTTTACTGAGAAATAATTTATTTATTCCAAATAAATAGATTAAATCCTAAAGTCCAAATATCGCCTGTACATAACTATAACACTGTAAAAACAAATACAAGAACAAAAACAAGAACAAGAGCACCGTGATACATAAAAAGAAGAACTGCTGAACCATCTAGTGGCAAGCAGTCGTATTTCCAGGTAGTGACTGTTGTGGGAAGGAAATATCCTGTATAGTGAAGACAATTATTCACTGAGATGAAAGTTCAATCCATTCCCCAAATCATTCAGTCTTATTCAAAATTCCAAGGGCCACTACTTCGTTTGATATAGGCGACGCGTTTCGGCCTTATCAAATACGGCCTCCTCAGGACAAAAGCAACAGTGCCTAAACAATTATAATACACCAAAGTTACCACACTCTATAAACCAACGCATAAGCAACCACTTACACCAGGAGTAGCTAAAGCCCACTCCTGTTCACCAACACCTTTAATAGTGCTCAAAAATTCCTATAAATAATGTAGTGAAACCCTTTTATATGTACAAATATATACTCAAAACTATAAAGCAGAAAACTATAAAGCAGAACCCTAAAACTGGACCATTTTTTAACACAATTGCACTAAACTAGAATCTACTGCATAGCAAAAGCTAACTTAAATACTTGGTCAGGTAACAAAACAAGACCACTATCAAAAGTGCTCAAACAAATAGTCTAAGTGGTAAACATACATTAGCTAAATATACAAAAACACAAATCTGAAGAGCCTATGTGACTCAAAAGTCTAACCTTGGTTAGAACAACGGACTAATAACAAAACGGGATTGTGGCTGAATCACTGCTATAAAAATAGAGAAATAAAGGCAATCAGTAAGGAGCTGGCGTCTACAACAATGCTCCTCTGCAGCACGTGCATACAAAGTACGGAGCGCTTACCATTATAGCCCGAGTTTGGACTCGCCGGCTTCGTCGCGGCTCGAATAACGTAAAGAGAGACGCTGAACTAGCGTCTATAACTCTCAAGTACTAACAAGGCCATATTTAAAGACACATATGCTCATGGGTTAAAAACTAAAAAAGGAATCGCAAGAATGCGCCCTGACTGGGAAATATGGGGGCCATTTTGTAATATGTAGTTCTGCAAATATGTCGGCCATTTTGTAATATACAACAGTACAGCTAATAGCAATAGAAACATGAGGCAGGTAGTCCAATCTTTACATTACAGAATTGTAACATACAGCATCTAATCATAATAGACAACATCTTCTAGATGGATTAGCCTTTACACAATAGGAAAATGTTACAGTGTTGTTAATTTTAATCTAATAGAAACATGTGGGAATGCACAACCTATAAACATTTATAAGGTGCCCAACATAGGATATGGGGCTTTTAACGTAAGTGATGGTAAAAACACGCATTTAGGTCTCTGACAGCTAAAGAGGTGTCCAGTTGCAAAAAATTCCAAGTAGACTATTTAATATTAAGTCCCATGATGTACAAAAAATATATATCAGTGCAACTAGAGACTATAGCATAACTGCAGGGAACATATTTACACTTTAATTAATGCCCACATTTCTGACAGATCATTTAGGCCATATCTGGCCGTGCCAAATCTTTCTATTAGACGAGCTTCCATTTTGTCCAAGCTGGAGGCAAGCTGCAAAACACCAGAGTCATAAGCACAGATAAATGTTCACTTTCTAGAAGTGGCCTTTCTGTAATAGTAATAAAAAATACACCTACACCAGTAAGCAGCATTTCTTATCACTATCACAACCATACCAAACATGCCTACGCTACCCCTCATAAATCAGACAATACCCCTTACACATAAGGCAGGGCATTTCTAATGCAATCCTATGAGAAGGCAGCACTCACAGCAGTAAGACACAGAGTTAGGCTGTTTGGCACTACCAGGACAGGCCACGCAACCTGGCATATGTCCTGCCTTCGACATACATGACACCCTGCCCATAGGGCTAGCTAGGGCGTACCTTAGGGGTGACTTACATGTAGTAAAAGGGGAGTTCTGGGCCTGGCAAGTAAATTTAGATGCCAGGTCCCTATGGCAGAAAACTGCGCACACAGGCCCTGCGCTAGCAGGCCTGAGATAGGTTTGAAAGGCTACTTCAGTGGGTGGCACAAGCAGCGCTGCAGGCCCACTAGTAGCATTTAATGTACAGGCCCTGAGTATAGGGAAACCGCTTTACAAGGGACTTATAGGTAAATTAAACATGTCAATTAGGTATAAGCCAATCATATAAATTTTACATGGGAGAGCACATGCACTTTAGCACTGTTTAGCAGTGAAAAAGTGCTCAGAGTCATAACGTCAGCCAACAAAGGTCAGAAAAATAAGGAGGCAAAAAGCAAAAAGTCTGTGGAATGACCCTGTAAAAGGGTCAGGTCCAACATTGTGCATTCTTGCATAAGAAGAATCTCCATGGGCTTGGATTGAGCCTGCCTCCTGTTTTGAAGTCTCAAGGCCATCGAAAACCTCTTCTGCCAACACCTGGACTCTCTGCTGAGACTCCTGCCCTGCCAAGTGGTGCCCCATCCAGTCCCTGGGTCCTTGAAAGGTGACATTGGCAGAATAAGGACTGAAATCCATGCACAAAACACTGCCTGGGGAAATTTTTGATGCACCATCAGCAACGCGGCTGAAAAATGACACACCTGCCGCTTCATCGCTGAAACCAACACCCCATCTGCATTGCAGCTGGGAAATCGATGCATCGCAGCTGAAGAAACGAGGCAACACCCCCTTGCGGCTGCTGCTAATGACGCATACCCCATGCAGTGCTGCTTTCTGACACTGTGAGACCGGATTTCTCATGCAACATTGCTGGGCGACAAGAATCAATGCAAGCCTGTGCAGATCTGATGTGCCCTGTCCGTAAACCGATGCATAACTCTCATTTGAGGCAGAAAAATGACGCATCGCCTACCCAACTGGAGAAGAAACAACACGCGGCCTCACTTGCGAGTAAGGAATCGATGCATCGCTAACTTTTCCGAAGCACGTTTGCCCGTGCTGCTTTATTTTTGACGTAAACCAGGTACTTTGTGTAAAATCAACGTTTCCATTGTTTCTATGGAGTAAGACTTTTATTCTTTTAAAAATTCATATCTTAACTTGTGTATGTTGGATTTTTGTCATTTTGGTCTTGTTTGATTTAGATAAATATTACCTATTTTTCTAAACTGGTGTGGTGTCCATTTTGTAGTGTTTCCACTGTATTACTCTGTGTGTTGGTGCAAATACTTAACACATTGCCTTTGAGATAAGCCTAACTGTTGTGCCAAGCTGCCAAGGGGGTGAGCAGGGGTTATCTTGAGTACGTAACTTCATTGCCCTGACTCGAATAAGGGTCCCTGGTTGGACAGAGGGCAAACTGACTGCCAACCAGAGACCCCATTTCTAACAAGATGTAATCTTGAGTGGCATAATAAATCTGGAGTAAGGCAAGGCAGCGCAAATCGCTGCCTTGCTTCACTCTGCAGCAGGGAGACATGCTATGGGTGGAGCGTGGGTGTTCCTACGCACACACCAATGAATTCTGACACAATCCCAGATTTACCAACATCGGTAGGCCTGGGAAGGTGCCAGAATTGTATGCCTCCTCACCATTCATTTTTCCTTCATTGTTTCCTCTTTCAAAGTGTCTGCAGCACACTTAGAAAGAGGAAAATGATTCTGAGAAGATGTCCCTTCCTCCAAAACTAACAATATTGCCTGCAAAATGCCCCAAAGGTGACTGTGTTGGCGCTAAGCAGGCGAAAATGCACTAGCCCTCGGAAAAGACAGGAATGAGCCATATAATGGTAAACACCGCATTCCTGCCCCTTCCTTTCATGCAGCGCAGCAAGGTGGCTTGCTGCGCTGCATGAATTTTTTATAAATATGGCCCTAAGTATGTAAAAGTATTTACAAAGCTCTGTAATATTTGTAGGACTTCTCCAAGAATGATATTGCATGATGATATGCTTTTGTCCTAATAGTTTATCCATAGATTGATAGGCAATGATCTAATCATCATCATATTGAATTTTACAGTAATGTGCTAAACTATTGATATCCCCTTATTTTGTGCATAGTTTGTTTAGGCTTACATTTCTGAAAGGAGATATGTAGTATCCTGTGCTTGGACTAGATGGGTCTAGAACATAATGGGGCATATTTATACTCCGTTTGCACCGAATGTGCGTCAAAAAATTTGACGCACATTTGGCGCAAAACGTGCACCATATTTATACTATGATGCTCAACCCTGCGGACGTCAAAATTTCTCAGTGTGCGTCATTTTTTGGATGCAGGAAACTGCCCTGCGTTAATGACATGCAAGGTAGGCGTTCCCTCCCCAAAAATGACTTTAAGGCTTGTACGCCTTATTTATACTCCTGCGTCATTTTGATGCACAGAAGGAGGCGGGCCTTAAAAAACGGCACCCATCCTGATGTGCACCGTTTTTTAACGCACAACCCTCATTTTCCCCTACGCCGGCACTGCCTGGTTTGAGTCATTTATTTTTACTCTGACCAGCCCACAGCGCTGGCTAATGTCAATCCTTAAATATGGCACCCGCATGGTGCATAGGAATGGCATTAGCCAGCGGTAAAAAAATTACGCAAACCAGCACCAGCGCTGGTTTGCGTCAAAAAGTATAAATATGGGCCTGAGTGTGTTGGGCAGGGGACTGGTCTGTTCCCATGGGGAACAAGGTCGAGACTAATTTGCATATGGTTGGATCCAAATTGGAATGGCGTGACAGACAAAAAAACTGATTGATTAAACCCAGATCTGTGACAGGGTATGAATGTTTGATTTGTTCTGCATTCCGTCCATCATCTGTTGTTTTTGCATTTGTCACCCCAAGTGGGAAGGGTATGCCCACACGTGGGTCCCGTATTTGCTATGCCACCAGTTTCAAGCTAGCTTGGCTGATGAATGGTGACACTGTGAAACCAGTCCCAGAATGCTTGTTTCTGGTTTCGGGGAGGACCTGGCCTGGCACTTCAGGCTAGGCTGTTCCCATAGGGAACATGGGCAAAGCTGATTTGTAAGTGGCTGGAGCCAAACTGGAATGGCGTGGCATGCAAAAGAGAGCTGATGGATTAAACCCAGACCTGGAAGTCAGGTTGAATGTTTGATTTGTTCTGCATTCTGTCTATCATCTGTTGTTTTTGCATTTTTTGACTAAAGTGGGAAGGGTATACCCACATGTGGGTCCTGTGCTTGCTATGCCACCAGATTCAACCTAGCCTGGCTGATGAAGGGTGATACCTTGAAACCAGTCCAAGGATGCTTGTTTTTGGTCCGGGTAGGATCTGGCTTGGAAGTTCGGGCTGGACTGTTCCCATGGGGAACAGGGTCAAGACTGACTTGCATATGGCTGGGTCTAAACTGGAATGGTATGGCAGGCAAAACAAAACTGATGGATTAAACCCAGATGTATGACTGGGGGTGAATGTTTGATTTGTTTTGCATTCCGGCCATCATCTCTTGTTTTTGCAACATGGTCATTGGCATTGCAGGGGCCCCTATGTGGGCCCCAGCACTGCCTTTCCGCCAGCCTTTTTATGGCAGGGACCCCACCATGAAAAGTGTGGTGGAAAAGGGACTGGTGATCAGCACGGCAGCACTGAACTCAGCGCCGCCTTGGCTGACCACGAGTCCGACCGCTGCCATCCCCTAAGAAACCATGTTCCTGTCGGTCACGGCAGTACCCTTTCCTGGCAGTCCAACTGCGAGGGTCGTAATATGGTGGTCAGACTGCCAGGTGTGCAGCGGTCCAACTGCTATTGCGAGTCTGGTGGTCTTAAGAGTCCCTTACTTTTGTTCTGCATCAATTAAAACATTTTACCCTCTTTACTGGAGTTTGAGATTACACAGATATCCTTCACAGAAAGTAATCAAACATAATTGCTTTAAAGTCAATAGTAATAACGCACTGGGAATTGCTGCAACATTTTTACTGTGTTTATGATCATTTCCATACACTGTAATATTGTGATGCGGTTCGTGGAGGTAATTCACATAGCAAATATTACTGTGACGTTTCCAGGGGGAAATTAGGAATTACCAGGGAACTGTCAATTCTGTTTCTGATTTCTGATATAACTCTAGTCTGTTAACAGGCCGAATAGCCACAGTTATGCACAGCTACCGCAGATAATAGTTTTAATGATGCTGGTTACTCCTGCTACCGGCCCCAGTGGATTTAAAGTCAACCGCCTCAGTCAGAAGTCAGTTGCCAAGTGCGCGAAATCTGTATTTTGGCAAATATAGTTGTATAGCGTGACAAACATGCACCACATTGCCTTTAGAACATTCTGCCTCCTGTTAAGATAGAAAGAATGAGGTAATGACGTCCGACAGCCATCCATGGCAACCTAATTTTGTTTCTATGTACCGAAATTAAGCTTGCTGTTTTATGGAAAAAGATGTTCAGTTCAGAACCAGACTAACTAGGATGATGTTGGCAGACGTGAATAAGGTATGTTTAAACAAACTCAAGTTCATGTTAGCAGCTGTGTGCATAGCTGCTCTTTAGTATATGGAATATCAGCAACATGATTTCATTTTGGAACCGAAAATGATTCCAAAGCAGTTCATGGATGGTTGACAGTAGAATGTTTTAGCAACCTTGATGTATTATCTGTGAACGACTCTTTCAATGTTTTTCCACATCCCGTAAAATGTGTAGAAAGTGTGAGATGTTCATGTTGGGTTACACTCTCAAGGTAATGCATAGTTTGTCATTTATTTTTAGACTCTTTGCTAACTAATTTTATTTTCTGATTCCTTCCCGTGACTTAGATAAGGGTAAACAGCACAATATCTTCTGCATTTTAGAGGATAGTTTGGAATTTTAAAATTTTAAAAGAGACGTCAGATGCCTGTGAAGCTTACTTCAGGTTCTCGGAATTTGTACTCATAAAATGTGGATTTCATTAACATCAGTGCAATTTACTAAATGTAACACAGTTAATAAACATATTGATGTGTTCATGGGTTATTCGTAACAACCTTTCCTGTGTGTAAGCCTGAATACCTTTCGATCATTCGTGTACCCACCACTGGCAATAGGGCAATTTGTGATGCCAACGTTTGCCAATCGATCTGATTTATTAGCAGTGATCTTGGTTTCAAGGAGAGTGGGTAGACGGCATGATCAGCAAGGAATGCCCAAAGCTGAGTTTAACCATGGTACTTCATTGTGAACAAGCCCAATCAATGTTTTTCCAACTGTCAGTATGATGAAACTAGAACTACTTGCTTATTTATAAACGTGTTGTGGCTTCCATCACAAACCAATGCTGAGATTATCAAAGTACTTTCATCATTATTTTTTGTGAATAAATACATAATTCGCTCTATAATTGTTCTTTGTTTAAGAATATGGGAGCTCAGAATGTCCATGAAGTGTACGTTTCTTTAGGTTTCAGTGGTAATGCTCATGAGAGGGAGGGTCTATCACTTGTTTTCTACTTTTGATTTCTTTTTTTAAATAATTTTCCTTAGTTTGGCTTAGAAAGATCATAATCAATACAAGAAGATAACTGAAATAGTAATATACTATCAACAACATTTGACATAGCACTTGCTCCAACAAGTTCAAGCCTAAAAGGTCAGATTTCATATTGTAGAACATCAGTAACTCATTCCACTGCATTAACAGATACATCTAAGTACTGATTGCAACTAAGCCAATCTAATTGAAACGAGGTAGGTTTTCACATCCAGAAAACAACGTTAACTCCATAACTTTGGCGCTAGATGTGTCTAGCGCCAAAGTATAAATATGGAGTTAGGTTTGCTCTGAATTAGCGTAAAAAAAATGTGACACTAATTCAGCAAAAAATCTAAAAGTATAAATATGGGCCAAAATGTGGGCAGTGCAAAATATATTTAAAAAAGGGCTGCACAAAGGTTTATGGCCCAATCTGTAATACCATAGTGTCCAGGAGATGCAAACAACAGCCACAAACAACTGTAGCAGCCACGTATAGATGTTTATTAAAAATTATTGTGGTTATTTAAAATATGGAAATTAGTAGAAGAAAAAGACAACCTGCTATTTATTGGCAAAATATGTGTATTTCCAAAACATTTCTTTGGTGCCAGAATGTGCTCACTTGTTGTTGAGGTGGTTAATTCATGGCTTATGTTATGGCATTACAGTGTCCAGATTCGGGTTTGGACAAAATACTTTTGTTAATATTGTGATGCATTCATATTGATGAAGACAACAACGGTGAGTACTGCTGCCTAGCACACAAGAGAGGGTGGGAGCAAAATGAAAGTGACACACACATGCATCACACACACCATTCACACACACACCATACACACAACCAGCTGTACTTCAAAAATAATTTGACCCTGAAAATCGGCAGAATAATGCAAGGACAACAGGAATTGATGAAAGTGATTTTAATCAGTTCAACACCAAAATTAGTACACATGTATAAAGAAGGGACGCTGCATAGTCCAAAGTTCAAAGGGCCCACATGGCCACAGGGCACAGTCGAAGGCCGAACTCGAATCCTGACGACATCTGGATAGGAAAATGCAGGGGCGTCAATTTGCAAATAGGCAGGCACCTCAGGGGGGGGCACCTCAGCTGGATGCGGGAACAAGCCCACTGGTTCTGGAGGGAGCAACATGCCCATTGCTTTGTCCTGCAGAGTGCAAAGCCACAGTCTCTCAAGTGGGCGTCTTGCCTACTGGTTCTGGAGTGGGCAACATGACCATTGCTTTGCCCTGGGGAGTGCAAGGCCACAGTCTCTTGAGCAGGTGACTTGCCCACTGGTTCTGGAGGGGGCAGCCCGCACAGTAGCCGCTGGAGGGTGGACTACATGGCGTCCGCCGGCAGTGATGGCCGCATGCTGGTGGTGGTTGGGGGAGGCTCCTGGGCAGCCCCTGCACTCACTGATGGCTGCATGCTGGTGGTGGTTTGGGGAGGCTCCTGGCAGCCCCTGCACTTACTGATAGCTGCACATCCACGGCTGGTGGTGGGGGCCCCGTGACAGCTGTTCGTGGTGGAGTTGCTTGCTTGACAGCTTCCGCTGATGTAGAGTGCCTCTTGTCCTCCTGGTCATGGATTGGGGATCCCTTATCCTTCCTGGCAGGGGTTGATGGGCTCTTTACCTCTCTGCCTGGTGGTGCAGGCTCCTTCCCCTTCCTCACAGCTCGTGCAGGCTCCTTCCTCTTCTTCACAGCTGGTGCAGGCTCCTTCCCCTTTCTCACAGCTGGTGCCAGACTCTTCCCTTTCATCCAGGTGGTGCCGGCTCCTTCCCCTTCCTCACAGCTGGTGCCGGACTCTTCCCTTTCATCCCAGGTGGTGCTGGCTCCTTCCCCTTCAGTGTTGTTGGTCTTCTATCCCTACCACCATGAGTAGGTGGTGCTACCACTGTCCCGTGGACTGTTTGGCTAAGGTGCTGGGCTGTGTACTTGGTACCCTGCCCATACGTACTGGACGGGGGGAAAGGGGGTAGGGAAGAGGTCAATCTGGGAAAGAAAAAGATTTTTAGGGACATTGGGGCAGGAGGAGAGAGGAGTAATGGGAGTGGAGGATGAGAGAGTGGTTGTTGGAGGAGTATGTCTGCTGGATTTGGGTGCAGGTGCATGGGCTGTATGCTGTTGTGAGGTGGATGGTTGTTGGGTATCTGAGTGCTTGCATTTGTGTCCTTTAGGAAGGGGGACAGACACGGTGGGAGAGGACACATGGGACACGTGCATGGATGTTGTGGAGGTGTCTGCCAGTGAGGTGTGTGTTCTGCTTGGGTTGGTGATGATGCTGGTAGTGGATATTGATGTAGTGCATGCAGGTGTGAGTGTGTACGTAACTGGGTGGGATGTGGAGGAGGAGGAGGAGACAGTGGAGGCAGTGGATGTTTTTGTGTTTGCAACTGTATGGTGTTTGTGTGAGTGCCTGTGGGATGAAGTTTGGTGCTTGTGTTTGCTTGTGCCACCCTTGTGTGTTGTCTTGTGTGCATGCTCATCTGCCTGTGTGCCTGAGATGGGTTGGGGTTGAGGAGAATGGGACTGGGAAGTGAAAGTTGGAGGGGGGACAGTTGAAACAGGGACAATGACTGCCATCAGAGAGGAGGCCAGAGCCTGAATCGATGTCTGTTGGGCCGCCAATCCACTGTGAATGCCCTCCAGGAATGCATTGCATTGTTGCATCTGGGATGCCAGCACCTGGATGGCATCCACAGTGGTTGAATAGCCCTACAGAGATAGATCTCAGGAGGTCAATAGCCTCCACACTCAGGGCAGCAAGGCTCACTGGGGCATGGCCTGAGGTGCCGGGGTGATGGAGATGCCCACCCTCCTGGGTGAGCGGGCACAGACAACTCACTGAGGGGCTACTGGTATGGCGGTGCTGGTACAGGGATGCTGGCTGTACCTGTAGCTGGGGTGGTCACAGAGGTGTTCGCCACCACCAGGGAGCTCCCATTGGAGGAGGTATCAGAGTCTGTGTTGTCCCCTCCAGTCTCCGCTGTGGTGCTGTCCTCGCCCTCCATCCCACTGGTTCCCTCAGCGTCAGTGGACTCTGCCTCCAGGGACCTGTGGGATGCAGCACCCTCTGTCGCCGGTGCCTCTGCTCCTCTGCCAGATGATGCTAATGCACATAAGGACAGGATGACAAAACAAGAAAGGGGGGAGAGAGACAAAGGATACACTGAGTCAATGACTGCACCACCACCACCGTTGTCGTACACAGCACCCTCACACACAGGGAACAGTGAAATGGCTAGTCACCAAGGCATGAGGAAGGGCACACACCGCCAACTGCAGCACACCTGGGACCCACGCAGCCCTGCCTCGAAGTGAATACTAACAGGCTAGGTAACCAGTATTTTCTATTCAACCCTTAGCCTCAAGAGGACCTACACTGCTATGTCTGGCCTGGCCTTAGGGGCACACACTAACACCTACCCACCACCCGGATACTACCCCACCAACCACACGTTGTAATGATAGCCACTGTGATGCCCTCAAGAGCCCATCCAGCTCAGGGTAGGCCACTGCAAGTATTGGGCCATCAGGGGAGTCAGGGTTCAACGGGCACCCCTTCCTTGTTCGGAGGCCATCCCCAGCTGGGCCTCCACCGTCTTCCGTGCCGAGCATCTCAGGTCCTCCCACCGTTTTTAACAGTGGGTGCTCCACCTGCCATAGACCCCCAGGGTCCACACATCCTTGGCGATGGCATGCCATATTCCCTTCTTTTGATGGGCGCTGACCTGCAGGGGCAATACAGACTGGAGAACACCATTAGGACAAACAGTCCAGCCTGTCACGCAAATGGCCCATCATACCCGTTTCCATCACCATTGGCACACATAGCCCAGCATACACCATGTACACCACCAAGAGGAAATCCATCCCCCCTTACACGATGCCTTCACACACAACTCAATGCATTCATTCCACGTGCATCCTGCCCACAGTGTACTCAACTGTTGGTCTGCAGGTCCATACAGCTGTCCGTACTGGGATAGGACCCCATCCACCAGTCGCTCCAACTCCTCCAAAGTGAAGGCTGGGGACCTTCCCCAGTCACACGGGCCATAGTTGGTTCCAGACACAGGTCACAGCAGCACATGCAGTGTAGGTCCTGTACTATGGAAGGTCAGAAAACAAGTGACGAATGTGAAATAAAATGGCAGTCACGTCCACGGTAGTGTATACCGTCACCGCCGGTGTAGATCCCCATTGGCCACTGTACCCCATAGTGCCCAATATAAACCAATGAGGAACTACACGGCGGTTCACGACCGTCTAGTGTCACGGCACACAACGTCAGTGGCATTACCTCACTTCCACCTGTCTCCCCACACAGGACAGGCGGTCGCCATTTCAGGGGGGTGAACAGGCATTTTGATAATTTCTGTGTCACAAGATATGTAAGCACATACTTTTGAATTACACTGTCCCAAAACATGATTGCATGATGTGGACTGCTGTTGTGGTATAGTTCAAATTGTGCCTACTCACTCTTGTGTCTCTTAGATACCTACCGCTGCAGATGAATAGGAGATGGAGACATACCCCCATATACAGACCCTTGGTGGGCTTGGCTACACTGGAGGACAGGCACATTATGCTCACCCATAGACTGGACAGGGCCGCAATCAGAGAGCTGTGTGCCCAGTTGGAACCTGACCTGATCTCAGCTATCCGTCATCTGACTGGGATCCCCCCTCTTGTGCAAGTTCTATCAGTGCTCCATTTCCTGGCAACTGGTTCTTTCCAAGTGACAGTGGGCTTGGCAGCAGGAATGTCACAGCCAATGTTCTCAATAGTGCTGGCAAGAGTCTTGTATGCCCTGATAAAACACATGTGCAGCTACATTGCTTTCCCCCAGGTGGAGGATTTGGCCACTGTGAAGGCTAGGTTTTATGCAGTGGGACATATCCCCAATATAATTGGGGCGATTGATGGAACTTATATTGTGTTTGTCCTCCCTGGCAAAATGAAAAGGTGTACAGGAATCTTAAGAGTTTCCACTCCATGAATGTGCAGATGGTGTGCCTGGGGGACCAGTACGTCTCCCACATCAATGCTAAGTGTCCTGGGTCAGTGGATGATGCCTTTGTCCTAAGGAATAGCAGCATCCCAAATGTGATGTCTCAACTACAGAGGCACAGGGTGTGGCTCATAGGTGAGCATTGGTCCCCACCCAGTGTATGTTGGTGTATGCCTATGATGTTGGCCAAATAGGACAATGGGGGTCATTCTGACTTTGGCGGGCGGCGGAGGCCGCCCGCCAAAGTCCCGCCGTCAGAATACCGCTGCGCGGTCAAAAGACCGCCGCGGTAATTCTGAGTTTCCCGCTGGGCTGGCGGGCGACCGCCAGAAGGCCGCCCGCCAGCCCAGCGGGAAACCCCCTTCCATGAGGATGCCGGCTCCGAATGGAGCCGGCGGAGTGGAAGGGGTGCGACGGGTGCAGTTGCACCCGTCGCGATTTTCAGTGTCTGCTGGGCAGACACTGAAAATCTTGGTGGGGCCCTGTTAGGGGGCCCCTGCAGTGCCCATGCCATTGGCATGGGCACTGCAGGGGCCCCCAGGGGCCCCACAACACCCGTTACCGCCAGCCAGGTTCTGGCGGTCAAAACCGCCAGAGCCACGCTGGCGGTAAGGGGGACGGAATCCCCATGGCGGCGCTGCCGGTTTCCCGTTTCTGACCGCGGCTGTACCGCCGCGGTCAGAATGCCCAAGGATGCACCGCCAGCCTGTTGGCGGTGCATCCGCGGTCCCCGGCCCTGACGGTAAACGGAATGACCCCCAATGTGTGGCTAAATGTTGTCCCTCAATATTTGCAGGTGACTCTGGTTACCCAAACCTATTGTGGCTGCTGACCCCTAAAGGCCAGGTTCAGGTGCCTCCATCTGACAGGTGGATCCCTGTGCTACTCACCCAAGAAGGTCTGCCAGATAGTAGTGGCATGCTGCATGTTGCACAACCTGGCCCTCAGACACCATGTACCTTTTCTGCAGGAAGAGGAGACTGAAGATGCCCCTGTGGCAGCAGTGGACCCTGAGAACAGTGAGGATGAGGAGGCAGAGGATTAGAATGTGGACAACAGAACATTAGTGATCCGACAGTACTTCCAATCACACACAGGTGAGACAGTGCAACTTCACATTTCTGTGACTATTGGTGTATTCTGTGTGGCATTGGCATGCTGGAATTACCCACTTCTTTCCCCTACTTACTGTTATACCCACGGATATTCATTTTACAAATGATGGTGATATGACAACAATGTCCTGATGTGATCACAACAGCCAGCAACAGGTCATTCATTCTATTCTCACACTATGTACAGTTCATTTGCAATAGTTGTAGCTGTTTCAATCAATACAAATTTGCAATCCATGAAGTACGAGTTTTATCCAAGGGTGTTTATTGTTGTGCTAAAATATAGAGGGGAAAGTGCAATGGAATGGGGTGATGATGGAGGAAAGTCCAGAGTATTGTTCCAGTCTGTTTGTAGCACAGCACAGTGTCAATGGGGACATAGGAAGGGGAGCAATGGCAGTTCAAGGTGGACAAGTTGACTGAGTGGGAAACAAGGAGGACAATCAGGAGAGTCTAATTTCCTGGCGGTGGTCTTGGCAAGTGTCTCTGGCTTCTGTATAGTTCGCAGGAAATGTTTTCAGGGTGGTTCTCCTTCTGCAGGTGGAGGGATGTTGGTGGCCTGTGGGTCCTGTGGCAGTGACTCCTGGCCACTAGCGGCAGCGGAAGTGGAAGGCTCTTCAGATGACTGGCTAGTGGTAGGGGCCCGCTGGTGTGCTGTTGCCTCCTTCATGGTGTTTGCCATGTCTGCCAGCACCCCTGCTATGGATATCAGGGTGTCGTTGATGGACTGCAAGTCCTCCCTGATCCCCTGCTACTATCCCTCCTGCATCCGCCTGTTCTCCCGCATGTTGCCTAGGGTCTGGCCCATCGTGTCCTGGGAATGTTGGTAGGCTCCCAGGATCTTGGTGAGTGCCTCCTTGAGAGTCGGTTCCCTGGGCTTGTCCTCCCCCTGGCACACAGCAGTCCTTCCAGTGTCCCTGTTGGACTGTGCCTCTGTCCCCTGAATGGTGTGCCGACTGCCACTAACCCCAGGTCCCTGATTGTCTTGTGGGTGAGGTGTGGCCTGGGGTCCCTGTACGTGTGGGCACAATACTGATTGACGTGTCCTGGGGACAGAGGCGTGGGTACACTGGGTGGGTGCTGTGGTATTGGTTCCTGATGGGGAGGCTCTGTGGTGGTCTGTGAATGGGCTTCGGTGACCAGCTGTCCAGTGGTCCCTGATGGGCTAGGTAGGTCCTCCAGATCCAGAAGTCCAGAGTTACTGTCATCACTGGGGGCCTCTTCTGTTGGGGGACTGGATTGTGGTGGTATCTCCTCTCCACTCACATTGGCTGGGGTACCTGTGGGGATGTAAATGATGTATTATGCTTCAAGTGTATGACATTTGCACTTCCGTAGCTTCCCCTCTATGGTTGGTGTTACCCTGCCAGCTTTTGCTTGTGTATGTTGGTGTGTTGTGGGATTGTTAGTTTCCCTATGCTGTGCATGCTTTAGTGTTGAGTGTCCATGCAGGGCTGGTAGGGGTGTCCATGCATTGATACAGAATGCTGGGCCTGGCATTGGGATTAGTGAGATGTGTTGGTGGAGTGTGTAGGATGCGTTGGAGTGATGGGAGTGAGGGTGAGGGTGTGTGATGGCATGCAGGTATGGGGGATGATAATTGTTAAATGTTGACTTACCAGTGTCCAGTCCTCCGGCAACTCCAGCGAGTCCCTCAGGATGCAGTAATGCCAAGACTTGCTCGTCCAACGGTGTGAGCTGTGGGGGAGGAGGTGGGGGTTCACCGCCAGTCCTCTGTATGGAGAGCTGGTGTCTTGCTGCTAAGGAACGTACCTTCCCCCTTAGGTTGTTCCAACTCTTCCTGATGTTGGCCCTTGTTCCTGGGTGCTGTCCCACGGCGTTGACACTGTCCACGATTCTCCGCCATAGCTCCATCTTCCTTGCTATAGATATTTGCTGTAGCTGTGCTCCAAAGAGCTGGGCTCTACCCTGATGATTTCCTCCACCATGACCCTAACTCCTCCTAAGTGAAATGGGGGTGCCTTTGTGGTGTCATGAGTGTTGTGTGATGTGTGTTGGTGAGGGTGTGTTGGGTAATGTGGTGGGGTGTGTGATGTGGAGTGCATGAGGGATGTATGGGTGTATGTGCTGTGTGTGTCTAGTTGTCTCTGTGCTCTTCTTCTCAGTCTCCTGGTGGCAATTGTTGTTTGTAAGGGGTTGTGTGTAATGTGGGTGTGTTGTTTTTTTTTAGTGGTGTGGTTGTGTGGGTGTGGTGTGTGTATGAATGTCAGGTGTGTGTATTTGGTATGGTCCAATGTAGTGTTGTTTTGTATGTGGGTGTCCATTCTGAGCACAGTGCTATGTACCACCAATGGTTTACTGCCTTTGAATGTCCTCCGTGGTGATTCGTGGGTCATAATGTGATGGGTGTTGTTTTGTTGGCGTAATGGTATGGGTTTTGGGACCACCACTTTATCACTGACCTTTGGTCTGGCGGATTTGTGTATTTGGCTGTATTCTGTCAGATTGGTGTGTGTGTGTGTGTCATAATATGGTGAACGATATTCGCCAGCACAGCAGTAAGTTGGCGGCCGTCAGCGTGGTGGTAAGCAGGATTTACCGCCAATGTCATAATGAGGGTATTTGTGTTTTATTTAATAATTTGGTGTTGAGTGTTGTTAATAACAATATTTTCAAATGTATTAGTATTTGAAATGTTTGTTTTCAATAAAATAAGATTTTAAAATACATTGGGGGTTATTACAACTTTGGAGGAGGTGTTAATCCGTCCCAAATGTGACGGATATACCACCAGCCGTATTACGAGTTCCATAGGATATAATGGACTCGTAATACGGCTGGTGGTATATCTGTCACTTTACCGTCACTTTTGGGACGAATTAACACCTCCTCCAAAGTTGTAATAACCCCCATTGTGTTGTATTTATAATGTAATTAATGGTTTTTTTCTGTTTTTTTTGTTGCTGTAGGCTGGTAAACTGTATTTAAATGTATTTTATTTTTTGTGTATTGTTTAATTTTTTATGGTACTAAACATCTGTTTTATTTTACTATTTTACTTAGAATATTATTTTATCTATTTTTATTTAGGTATTTACATATCTGTACAAAATGACTAGGAGATGGCCAGTTATTTGCAGTGGTACATTTTCTACACTGTTGCATAGACTGGATTGTGAATAGTAAATCTAACCCCTCCAGAGTCCATAATTTACCCCACTGTAGGACAGACTAGGGTGGGAATACTAAATTTAACCCCCCAGGAGCTCAACATTCGCTTAGATTGAAGTGACAATAAAAATGTAAACTCTCCAGAGTCTAACACATCCCATTCTGCTGCTTAGACTGGACTGAGAATTGTAAATGTAAGTCCTCCTGAGTCCAACGATTACCATACTGTTGCTTAGATTGAAGTGCGAGTAGTAAATGTAACCACTCTGGAGTCCAGCACTTTCCCTACTGTTACATTGACTGGAATGGAAATATTAAATGTGACCCCTCTGGAGTTCAATACTTTCTCTACTGTTGCTAAGACTGAAATGGAAATTTTAAATGTGACCTCTTTGGAGTGCAACACATCCCTTATGTTGAGTAGGCCGGAGTGGGAATAGTAAACCGAACACCTCCAGAGTCCAGTACTATCACTGCTATTGCTTAGGTTGGAGTGAGTAAATCTAACACTGCTTGAGTCCAACATTTTCCCTACTGTTGCTTAGACTTGAGCGGAAAGTCCAACACTTACCTTGCTTTTTTATAGGATGAAGTGGAAACAACAAAATAATACTTTGTAAATTATATACTTTATGTATTATTTGTTAATTTGCTTTTATAGCATATTTTTGTTTATTTGGAAATATGTTGATAACATTTTGAAATGTATACATATATGCATATGTCAACATGTAGTAATGTTATTGCTAGGGCCTAGTTTAAATAGGAAAAGTGTTTTTTGACTTGGTTATAACTTTGGCGCCATATGAAAAATCTTTAAGAAATGTTCTCAAAAAGTACCCATGTGGCCTATTTTTGCATGGAAAGTTTCGGGATGTTCAGTCAAGCGGGGGCTGAGAAAAAGGGGGTAAACAATGTGTGTTTGTCATGTTATTTCCCTTACAGAATTTAGACACAATTAATACCCAAACCCCTGAACGGAATTCCATCAAATTTGGCAGAGAGCTAGATGTTGGTGGATAAAGATCTCTTTTTGTGATTTGGTGTAAATCTGTTCAGTAGTTTCGGAGTTATTAAAGAAAGAAGACATTTGTATACCTAGGGACGTAGATCATTTGTGGATCTGAGATATCTCATGCTGAGATCTGATTGGCTGCCATCACTTCAACCACAAAGTGATGGCAGCCATCTTGGGCCTTAGGAAAAAAGTTTTTTTTTTTTAAACAGAAGAGAGCAGGGTGGGAATACCCTCACCCCCTAGGCATGCTAGTGGGGTCTCACAGATATCCCGCCAGGGGCCAAAAGCTTTTTTTACTAGTGCAGTCATAGTTGAACTCTCACTCCTCAGCAAGACTTCTGGTTTAGGGGAGACAGCACTTTTGTTTATAGGCAACTATGTCACTCCTACAACAAGTCAAAACTGTCGGCCCAACCCTCCCAGTTCACAAGCAGTACCTCTGGCAGCCTTATGCACTGACTCTAAATAAGACCTCTAAAGGGAAGTTGTGGTAGAACAGAAGTTACTCTTTTCTCTTGTTAGAAACAAGTTTCATGCAAACCTAGGCAAGAAATGAGATGCAGGAGAGTTTTCAATACATTTATTGAAAAGACTGCAATCTACGATAATATGCATGTGCTGCAATGATTAGGATACTGAACAGTAATAAAAGCAGAATTGTGAGATGAGCATTGTGAAAATAAAATCCCCACCATCTTACAATAAACATCAGATATAAAATTCCTAACCAAGGAAACCTAATCTCTACCCTAACGAGTGATAAACCTAATCTGCCAGTACCATGTCCATGAGAAGCGCCCCCAACCCTCGTTACTTCGGAATGAGGTCTCTATGTCAGACTCTGTGGTGACACAAAGGCTGAGTTCTGCAGCAAGGTGACATGCAGAATAGATGGCATTGGGAAGGAACCCCTCTAATGACCTTGTCCGTGTGAGGTGTATTTATACAGATCATGTAGGATCCCTGACACAGGTACGTTCCTAAACAACTAATAATGTGGCAGACTTGTGTCAGCAATTACATAAACAATCCCTAACAAGTGTGCATGATGTTCCTATCACATGTAAGTGAGAAAGGGACATGATGACAATACCTACTTGTATCACTGATAGTGAGACTGATAATGACACCTTCTCAGAATGGTACTGATAATGAAAATCAAAACATTTCTTTCTAAATGTAAGCTATGGCAGCAAACTAAAAGAAATAATAAACTAATTGGAATGAAACAGAGCATACTAAGGCCCATATTAACACTTTTTGACACAAATCAGCGATTGGGCAGATTTGCGTCAAAAAGTTTACCGCCGGCTAACACCATTCCAACGCGCCAGCCAGGCCCCCTATTTATGGAATGACGTTAGCCGACACTGCAGCCTGGTTAGAGTCAAAATAAATGACTCTAACCGGGCAGTGGAGGCGGAGGGAAGGCAGGGGGTTGTGCGCCAAAGAATGGTGCAAGTCAGGTTAGAGTCAAAAATATTGTCTCTAACCTGACTTGCACCATTTTTTGATGCACAACCCCAATGGAAATGACTCCTGTCTTAGCAAAGACAGGAGTCATGCCCCCCTGCCCAACGGCCATGCGCAGGGGACTTATGTCCCCTGGGCATGGCCATTGCGCACAGTAGCATGTAGGAGGGCCCAAGTTAGGCCCCCCATGCCACTTAAAAAAAAAAAATTATACTTACCTGTACTTAACTGCACTCACCCTGGATGGGTCCCCCCATCCATGGGTGTCCTCCAGGGGTGGGTGAGGGTGGCAGGGGGTGTCCCTGGGTGCAGGGAAGGGCACCTCTGGACTGCTTCCATGGTCTCCCACCATGGAAATGAGCCCACAGGTCCCTTAACTCCTTCCCTGACCCAGGCGTTAAATAACGGCGGAAATCAGGCTGAGCGCCATTTTTTAAGTCCCGCCTCCTCCTGTGCGACATTTTGACGCCAGAGGATAAATAAGACGCACATGCCTTAGGGTCAGTTTTTGCACGTGAACGCCTACCTTGCATGTCATTAACACAAGGTAGGTTTTCATGTACAAAAATTACTTGAACTCCATAAGTATAAATATGGAGTTAAGTTTGCGCCGAATTTGTGTCAAAAAAATGATGCAAATCCGGCGCAAACAGAGTATAAATATGGGCCTAAGTAGGTAAAGGGTCACTAGGTGACGGGGGCAACAAGCCTGGAAGCCAAAGGCTAAGCTGACTCCTGTGTCCCAGTGGGGAACTAAAATGGATTCACCGCATTGCCATGAAATCATTGTGGATTCACAAATTCACAGCAAATGGCCCAGCTCTCACCATGCTGCTGCATCACTCTTGCTCCTGTCTTCTCCTTGGTTTTCCCCCATTTTTGAGTACCTTATCCTGGCTTTTTCATCATTCTCACTGATTTATCCTTGCTTTTTTTGTGCTTTTTGTGTGCCCTCTTACTGCTTTTCCCTCATCTTTATTGCTTTTTTCTTGCTTTTTCCCCTATTTTCTGTATGTCCATTCTTCCCTTTTCCTCGTTTTCACTGCTTTCTCCTTGCTTTTCCTCCATTTTTGTGTGCTTCTCCTGGCTTTTTCCTTGTTTTCACACTTTCAGTCTGTGCTTTCTCTCCTTTTTTTTAGTGCTTAAATTTGCATTTCCATCATTTTCACTGCTTTTTCCTACCCTTTTCTCTGTTTTTGTGTGCCTTCTCCTTCTTTCCCTCATTTTCACTGCTTTCTTCTTGCTATTCCTCCATTTGTTTGTGCATTTGCCTTGTTTTTCCCTCATTCACACTGCTTTCGCCTTGCTTTTCCCCTTTTTTGTGTGCCCACTCTTACCTTTTCCCTCACTTTCACTGCTTTCTCCTGTTTTTTCACCTATTTTGTGTGTCTACTTATAGCTTTTCCCTCATTTTCACTGCGCTCTTCTTGCTTTTTATCCAAATTTTTGGACAGACTTCTTCTTACTTTTCCCTCACTTTCACTGCTTTCTCCTTGCTTTCTCTGCATTTTTGGTGGGCTTTCTCCTTGTTTTTCCTTCATTCTCACTGCTTTCTCCTTGCTTTTTCCTGTTTGTTGTGTGCATTTTTCTTGCATTTCCCTACTTTTCACCATCCTCCTTGCCTTTTTGTCCATTTCTTTGTGTGCTTTCTCCTTGTTCTTCCCTAATTTTCAATGCTTTTTCCTTGCTTTTCCCTCATTTTATGTGTGCCTTCCCCTTGCTTTGCCCTCATTTTCACTGTTTTTTCCTTGCTTTCTCTCTTGTTTTTTTGTGTGCCTTCTCCTTGCTTTTTCCTAGTTCTCACTGCTTTCTCCTTGCTTTTTCCACCATTTTTTGAGTGCCTTCTCCTTACCTTTCCCTAACTTTCACTGCTTTCTCCTCGCTTTTCCCTTCTTTCTTTGTGTGTCTTCCTTTGTTTTTTCTTTCTTTTCCCTGCTTCTCCTTGCTATACTCTTGTTTTTTGTGTACCTTCTCTTTGCTTTTCCCTTGTTCTCACTGCTTTCTCCTTGCTTTTTCCCCCGTGTTGTGTGCCTTCTTGTTGCTTTTCCCTAGCTTTCATTGCTTTCTCCTTGCATTTCCCTGGTTTTTGTGTTCCTTCTCCTTGCTTTTTTCCCTTTGTTTTTTAATGTGTCTTCTCCTTGTTTCACCCTAGTTTTCACTGCTTTCTCCTTACTTTCTCCTTCATCTTTCATGTGCATTCTCCTTGCTTTTCCCTCGTTCTTACTGCTTACTCTTTGCTTTTTCCTTCGCCCTTTTTGGGCACTTTACTTGCTTTTCTCTCATTTTCACTTCTTTTTCCTTGCTTTTTCCCTCTTTTTCCGTGTGCCTTATCCTTGCTTTTCTCTCATTTTCACTGCTTTCTCCTCAGTTTTCTCCCTGTTTTTGTGTGTCTTCTACTTGCTTTTCCCTCATTTTCTTTGCTTTCTCCTTGATTTTTCCCCCATATTTTGAGTGTCTTCTCCTTACTTTTCCCTCGTGGCGTGGGGGTTGGATGCATGCAGGTGATTGGCGGAAAACACATAGGGGGTTGGCCGCAACCAGACCTTGCAGCCAATCCTTCCCTGCATTAAAAAAAAGCAATTGACTGAAAAAAGGAAAGGCTACAGGGACATTATGTAGAGCACTTAAATAACCTTGGAAATTCACTAAAAAAAAAGGTTGCAGGGATTTTATAGTTAAGATCAGAATTTACACACACAAAACTATAGAAATTCAGCTGTTAAAGTTATTTCAAGTAACTATCAAACATGCCCCCGCTATGCACTGTTAAACACCCCACATATTACATCAATAATTGCATCTTCTATGACATAATTGATAATATCATTGCAACATTTGAGTATAATTATTGATCTGAAAACTGCATGGCGGAAGCACGAGTTATAGTTGCCTTGGAGCACACAGTCATACACTGGCTAACAGACCCACTTGGACACTCACACAGTGACTCACATATCCACTTGGACACTCACACACATTCACAGACCCACACAGACACTCACAGATCAACTTACACTCCCACAACCACTTATAGACCTACAGAGACACCCACACACCCACCTACAAATGCACTCAGACACTCGGAGACCAATACTGCCAGTGACACAGCAATTCAGATGCTTATTAATACACTTACACACCAACTGATAAATCCTTAAGTGGTGCTGGTGAGCATTAAATGACTGCTTTGGATTTGTGAGTGTGCAATGGATCTGTGGATCCACATGATATTTTAACAAAATTAGTTGAGAGATAAAGAAACTTGTCTTTCTTAAAAGGACTGCTTTCTGTGTAACAGCACAGAGAACAGGATGCAGTCTTTCAAATTGTTGAGGAAGATCCTGTTGCCTTTCTATTGACATGAACACTATCATTTTTATATATGGCGTCCATATGAAAGTGTAAATTGTTGTGGTATATAACGCCCATGGTGTGGTCTCTGAGGAATGTAGAAACAATCGTATTGGCATGTTTCCTTGATTTGTCTATCTGTGGACAGAATTAAGTTGACATCTTCAACTTCTGCATTTGGAAAATGTTAGAGAACACCAAGGTAGTGTGTGGGAAAAGTGCAATGAATTTATTATAGGTATCATTCATTAGGATTTCCAGTCCTACCCCAGTAAGAGTGCCTATGTGATTGCCACCACAGTACACAAGCATGAAGTCTGGATTATGGCAAGCTGCAATGGTTTCAACCAAAGGCAGCAATTGATGCCATTTTAACCCTCTATGCCCAACCCAAGTAATGTCCATATTTGGTAAACCCAGGTCCTTATCAGTGCCACTCTTTCTAGGACTCTCTCTGGCCCAAAACACAAAACAAACAACACTCTAACCATTTTGGAGACAAAGGCCCTCATTACGACCCTGGCGGTGTAACACCGCCAGGGCCGCTGTAGGCGGGAGCACCGCCGACAGCCTGGCGGTGCCCCGCGGGGCATTCTGGCCGCAGCGCTTTGGCCGCGGTCAGAAAGGGAAAACCGGCGGTCTCCCGCCGGTTTTCCACTGCCCCTTAGAATCCTCCAAGGCGGCGCAGCTCGCTGCGCCGCCGAGGGGATTCTGACAATCCCTACTGCCATCCTGTTCCTGGCGGCTCGCCCGCCAGGAACAGGATGGCGGTAGGGATTGTCGTGGGGCCCCTGGGGGCCCCTGCAGTGCCCATGCCAATGGCATGGGCACTGCAGGGGCCCCCATAAGAGGGCCCCTAAAAGTATTTCACTGTCTGCTTGGCAGACAGTGAAATACGCGACGGGTGCAGTAGCACCCGTCGCACCTTCCCACTCCGCCGGCTCGATTACGAGCCGGCATCCTCGTGGGAAGGGAGTTTTTTGGAGACCGCCCGCCAGCCCAGGGAAAAACTCATAATACCCTCCGCGGTCTTCTGACCGCGGAGCGGTATTATGGAGGGCGGCATCCTGGCGGGCGGCCTCCGCCGCCCGCCAGGGTCGTAATGAGGCCCAAAGAATGGTAGCACACAGGAGCAGGCTGCAGCTGAATGAGACAGTTTTTAAAATAAAGGTAGTTAAAGGTGAATGGAAACACATATCTAGTAAAGAACCTTTCGTTAATGAAGTAAGCTACTTACAAAAGAACAGATTAGTGCATTAGTGCATGCAGTTGATATAACTGGTCATTGTGATGAGGTAAAAGATGGTACTCCCATCACAAAAGAAGAGATTGTTCCTAGGAATGTGTAGGAAGCAATAGCTGCCGAGGTATAAGGAAGGTGTAGATATACCTCTGTGTACAAATGGGAGTGTACCAGTATTTGCAGTATTTGGCAGGAATCAATAGATATATGAAGAACTTTCCTAAATGTATTTCCATGTAAAGGTTTGAAGGGAACATTGCAATGTTGCAAGGAATAGATTCATCCAAAATGAGAAAATGTACAAATTTACAAGAACATTCACTGACGTGTCTATCCAATAAAATGTGCACAAGCGCATTTCATAATTTACGAATGTTGGCTGTTCATCACTCTAAAATGCGAAATTGTGTTAGGAGACTTTATTTTAGAAATGAATAAAAGGCTTTTGTATGGTACACTATTAGAGGTAGTTAAAGTGTGTGATGATGTTCAGTTTTAGTTTATTTGATCCTGAGGATGAGTGAAGGGAAAATGGGAAGTTGGTATGTGCAGGTGTAGAGGAACTGAACTCAGATATTAATACTGATAACTTTGCACACAACATTGCAAAGTTTAATGCAGTTTCTAGTGAGAAACCAAACTGAGTTTGCATTTGTTGTTGACACACTACAAAGGTCAAACTTGAAACAGTGTTTTGTTCTCAAAAACTTACCGGCCAAACAGAGATAAGTGGTTAGAATGTGTGGTGCATTTATTTGTGGAGGAATATTTTGATTTGACAACATGGCAAATTATACATAAGTATTGCTAAGATAAGTTGGAGGACGACAAAAAATGCTTGCCAGAGCTAAACAAAAGTTAGGGTTGGTTTCAATTCTAGAAGAAATTCAAGATTTAAATATTTATGAATCAATACTGATACAGTCTAATCACCATTTTCAAGCAATAGTTCATATGTAACCATTGGTGGGAAACTACCACTGACAGAGCTATAGATAGAAAGGCATTAAAGGTACAGTTATCTGCTTAACTTTAGACTTTAAATGGAATATTCAAACTGTGGGTGAAGACAGAGATATAGATGAACCACTTATTACTCTAGTGAATGATATGCTGACACAAAATACAAAATCAGGCATGCACTAGTGGCTGTACATAAGGTTACAAAAGCTACAATGTACCAAAAAACAATATAATGGGGGTGATTCTAACATTGGCGGGCGGCGGAGGCCGCCCGCCAATGTTCCCCCGTCAAAATACCGCTCCGCGGTCACAAGACCGCTGAAGGTATTTTGAGATTTGCCCTGGGCTGGCGGGCGGCCGCCCGCCAGCCCAGGGCAAATCTACCTTCCCACGAGGACGCCGGCTCCGAATGGAGCCGGCGTAGTGGGAAGGTGCGACGGGTGCAGTTGCACCCGTCGCGTATTTCAGTGTCTGCTTTGCAGACACTGAAATACTTTGTGGGGCCCTCTTACGGGGGCCCCTGCAGTGCCCATGCCATTGGCATGGGCACTGCAGGGGCCCCCAGGGGCCCCGCGGCACCCCCTACCGCCATCCTGTTCCTGGCGGGAGACCCCCCAGGAACAGGATGGCGGTAGGGGGTGTCAGAATCCCCATGGCGGCGGAGCGCGCTCTGCCGCCATGGAGGATTCTGGAGGGCAGTGGTAAACCGGCGGGAGACCGCCGGTTTACCCTTTCTGCCCGCGGCTGAACCGCCGCGGTCGGAATGCCCTTGGGAGCACCGCCAGCCTGTTGGCGGTGCTCCCGTGGTCGGTGACCCTGGCGGTCACCGGCCGCCAGGGTCAGAATGACCCCCAATGTGTGTTATAAAGATGTAGATGTTGTTATAAATGGAAGTTGTATGGAGGACAAAGTGTTACTGTTAAGTGGACAAATTGAAAAAGTGGATAGAACTTAATCAGAACAAATACATAAGCACTACAGTATCCATCCACTGCATTAAAAAGAAGTTATGGGAGATGCTATAGATCTGTATCAAATACAGCAAGCAAAGGAAGCTCTAGTGAGAGTCTGGGACAAAAGTTTAGAGGTTTGTCATTTTCCACAACTGTTTGTAACTAGAGTAGGTGAGTGGTATGAGGGCGGTCAAGTGAAAACACTTGCACCTGAATATGGGTCACCCAAATTATATTCAAAGGACCCTTGATTTCATCAAAGTATTCCATATATATTCCATCTATTATTTGGAAGTTTAGAAGCTCGTTCTTGGTTTGTGACCCTCAGTTGTGCAGAGTATGTATTGGGCAACTTACTAGACTTTTTGAAAGAAGCAAACCCAAGCATTAAGAATATCAATTTGAAGACACCAGGAGAAGTTTGCTCTGTGGATCCTATTAATGATTGGAAGTATTTTAACCGTGGATTTCAAGCCATGCTTTCCTTCATCTGCAACACAAAAAAATCCACCACTTGGAGAAGTTTCTGATTTCTTTTAGGGTAAAAGGAGAACCAAGCTAGAGATGCTTATCATATTCACATGCTGTTATAGATTAAAAAAAATGCACCACAATTTGGAACAGACAGTGCTGACTCTGTACTCTCTCTCATAGAACACTATGAGCCATCCCAAAAGATAGTGGTGAAAAAGGCCTGAAACAGCAAGTTATGCTTTTTCAAACACATAGATGTGGGAAGTACTGTCGGGTAAATACAGAGCTAAAGGAAAATCTTACACACAGTTTTGTTTTGGATTTCCAAGACCTGTAATTTCCAAAGGAAGAGTCAACAACTTTTTTATCTGCAGTGAGACATACACTTACACGAAAAACTGAGGTATCCAACTATATTAATGACTATAAGCCTGTGATTTTAAAAATGTGGAATTGAAATATGATTATTAAATTTGTGGCACATAAGTCCGTAGCTGTAGCTCATTCTGTGACTTCCTACAGAACAATATCAGAGAAGACGGATATCAAGGAGATGTGGAAGGAGATTTCTGCTGAAAAGTCTTTAATTAAGAAATTATACAAGTTCAATTTGAAGATGTTTTCACACAGAGAAATTGGAGCCCATGAGTGCTGTGACTGACCAAATTCAGCTAATTTATAGTCAAAGCCAAGAGGAATTGTTTGCCTAAGGCTAGGCCAGGCATGCACATGAAATGGAGTGTTGAAGTCTTTTCCAGAAATTCAGTGCCTTGCAGAGTGACCTGGAAAGTACAGGCATTATCAAAACAAACATGCTGGAAGCTTACTATCCAAGAAGGAGTCCACATATCAAAAATGGTTGTCCTTATGAAATACTTCAGCACTATAGCTATGGAAGCAATGTAACAGAAAATATAGAAGGGGACACAAAATGCAGATGAAGGGTAATATGCAGGAGTTGGTTGCGATTGTTTTCTGGTATGACACATAAAAGGCAGTCTAATTAACCAGAGAAAACGTAGGGCTTCATTACGAGTTTGGTGGCCCGTCGATTGCCGTTGCAGTGGTCTGACCACTGTCAGGTTGGCGGTCAGACCTCTGTATTACTAGTCATGCAGCCCAAGGGAGCAAAGACTGCTGTGGTTCTACCAGCATCTCCAGGCAGCACAGACCGCCACTATCACGAGGCAGCACAAATAGGCCAGCAGAGCCTGTGTTGCTGCCAGATACATTACAAGGTTGCATGCCAGCATTGTGACCATGGTGGTCCAATCACCATGTTCCAGCAGGCAGAAACAGGGCTACAAAGGGAGACACTCACCTGCAGGCAGCCTTACATGTCCACTGCCGCCATGGAGCCCTTCACACATGTCCTGCCACTGCTGATTATCCTCGAAGGAGACCAAAATCCACGCTGTTGTAGGAGCAACAGACCGTAAGTACACACACTGAGCGGTGTGATCAACATTTACAACAGATTATTGCGCCGTCATCCTCATGGAATGGAGCTCACAATACAGGCACCGAGTTCACGTCTCATTGTGTACACACTTGGAATCATACATAAAGATGGACACATCTACAAGCAACTTTCACCCCCTTTGGGTAAGGTGCTCATACTGCACCGCAACACCATCTCAGGCACAGGAACAGTGAAGGGTGCACAACATTGTCTCACACAACACCAAAAACACATCACCATCACACATACACATACAATTTACTCAATCACATTGCACACATGCCATGGACTGTCATCACACCCACACACATATGTATGGATGTGGCATGGAACACAAACAACACTCCCATTAAATGGCCCTGCAATTGACACACACATCACACACATTACAGCACAATGGAAGGACAAAGGCATACACAATATACAGAGACATAAATGTCCCAAGCTCACTATGCAAACTATGCCTGCACAGCAGGGATGGGGACATCAGGAGCACTCAGGGAAGGAGGCTGCACTGGGATATATATCACTATACACATGCCACTCAAACAACATTTTCACAGGAAATGGCCCCTCATATATCTCAGAGATAAGCAATACTAGAGCTAAATGACATGCCTATCTGCACAATGTGGAAGGGCAAGTCAACAAAGCACATACAACTCCAACTGCATGGGGCATACACTTACAGGAATTATCTGCAAGGTACATGCAGCTAAATGGACACACACATAGTCAATTGCAAACAAAGGTATCACAACTGAACACACTCCATGTCTGCACAAACAAAACTCAAGCAGACACACACCAGATGAGTACATGATCTATATCAGGGGGACAGGTCTAACACCATACATGCTCACTTTGGACAACACAAGATGAAAAACCATAACAAACAGTACACTATGCTATGAGACCACAAGTACATTTACTCCCACATATTCAGACAGTCAACATATAGGCCCTCATTCCAATTCTGGCGAGCGGCGGAGGCCGGCCGGCCGGCCGCCAGAATTCCCCCCTCCAAAATACCGCGCCGCGGTCAAAAGACCGCGGCGGGTATTCTGAGTTTTCCCCTGGGCTGGCGGGCGGCCGCCAAAAGGCCGCCCGCCAGCCCAGGGGAAAACGACCTTCCCACGAGGATGCCGGCTCGTAATCGAGCCGGCGGAGTGGGAAGGTGCGACGGGTGCAGTTGCACCCGTCGCGTATTTCACTGTCTGCCAAGCAGACAGTGAAATACTTTTAGGGGCCCTCTTACGGGGGCCCCTGCAGTGCCCATGCCATTGGCATGGGCACTGCAGGGGCCCCCAGGGGCCCCACGACAATCCCTACCGCCATCCTGTTCCTGGCGGGCGAGCCGCCAGGAACAGGATGGCGGTAGGGATTGTCAGAATCCCCTCGGTGGCGCAGCGAGCTGCGCCGCCTTGGAGGATTCTAAGGGGCAGTGGAAAACCGGCGGGAGACCGCCGGTTTTCCCTTTCTGACCGCGGCCAAAGCGCCGCGGTCAGAATGCCCCGCGGGGCACCGCCAGGCTGTCGGCGGTGCTCCCGCCTACAGCGGCCCTGGCGGTGTTACACCGCCAGGGTCGTAATGAGGGCCATACTCTTTTCTTTGTGGACAACAGCACTGCCCATAAAGTCACATACTGCAAACAACAGCAAAAGGAACAGCAAGCAGGGTGAAAGACACACAACAGTAGGCAGAGAACACAAATTACTCAGGAACAACATGATGGTAGCAAAGGAATCGCAGAACAAAGATACACCCAATAAAGCAACAACTGTTTGGGTTTATTTAAACTAGATAAATCAAAACAAAGGCCATTGGCTAGTCCATTTTCCTGCCCAAAAAAGCACAGTATTGTTCCAAAACATGACTTCTAACTGCCATGCAACCTCCACAGAAAGGGACATCAAGTGGGCAGGCAGGCACCTCATGGATTATCCTTTGAGGGGGGATCGGATTTTAGAGGGGGCGTTTGGTCTTGGGTTTGGAGGGGTGGTCAGCTTTTTGAGAGGGGTGGGCTTCTTCTTGGGGGAAGAGATATGGGTGCATACAGGGGGGCAGGAGAGGCCGTGGAGGTGGAAGGGAGAGTATGGAGGTGGGTGGATGCCTGTTGGGTCTGGGACAGGTCGAACATAAAAACTTTCTTAAGGACATGGGATGGTCATCAGAAGGGGGTTGGGATATGGAGGTTGAGGGAATGGTTGTCTACCATATAGGTGTGGATGTTGTAGGTGTGTGCTTCTGGGAGGTATGCTTGTGTTTGGTGGGTGTCTTTTGGGTGGGTGAGTGAGTGTATTTATGTATCTTGGGGGTGGAGGTGCTGGAGGATGGAGTGATGGATGGGTGTGTGGATGTTGGGGTGGTATCTGTGAGTATGCTGGATGTGGTGGATGTATGTGTATCTCTTGTTGTGGTGTCTGAGGGTATGGTGCTTGTGGTGGATGTCTGGGGGTCTATTAGGGTGGTGTCTGTGGGTATAATAGGTGTGGTCGTGTGTCACTGACTGTTGGTGTGGTGCCTGTGGGAGTGATCAATGTGGTGTGTGTAATGCTGGAGGTGGTAAGGGTGTCTGGGGAAGTGGTGACTTGTTGTGTCTGTGAGTGCCTGTTGTTTATGTGTGTGTAGGTGTGTTTTCTGGTGCTTGTGTTTGTGTGTGCTGCTCTTGTGTGTTGATGTGGATGCATGTAGATCTGTCTGTGTGCTTTGGATAGGTAGGGAAAGAGGGGATTTGGAGAGGGAAGAGGGAGTTGGAGGGGGGACAGAAGGTGGTAGGTGACTGACTGCTGTCAGTGTGGAGACCAGATCCTGACAAGATCTCTGTAGGCCACTGCACCAGAAATGACTTTCAGGAATGCATTGGTCTGTTGTAGCTGACTTGCCAATCCCTGGATGGCATTCACGATGGCTGTCTGCTCCACATAGATAGTTCTCAGGAGGTCAATAGCCTCTTCACTGTATATAGCAGAGGTAACAGGAGCTGGGCAGAGGTGCCTGCGGCAAAGGAGACACCGACCTTCTTGGGTGAACTGGCATGGCCAACTAGGTGGGTAGCAACAGGGAGCACAGTGATAGAATGGGGTGGCAGACAAGGGTGGCACAGGAGGGTGCCCCATTGGGGCTGCTACCACTAAGAAGTGTCCACTGGAAGAAGAATCCAATGATGAAGAAGATGTTCTAGTCTCTCCCGTGGCACTTTCCCCACACTCCAGGCCACCAGATCCCTCTATGTCGGTGGTGTCTTGACCCGAGGTCCTGTGGCCAGATGCTTCCCCACTCGGCTGTGCCCCGTCTCTTTCACTTGCTTGTGCTGATACTGCAAATACAGAGAGAAATAGGGTAATCGCATGTCCATGATCACAGCTGAACAACAGCTCTGATCAGAAAACATTACAAGGATAGCAAGTAGGCCCCAGCAACAAACTCCACCTAAGTGGTCCATACATGTACCATACCATATGCATTTATGCCATTTGAACCCTCAACAGTTGCCCACAGGTAAATCAGGATCTCAGACAACTACAATTGCATGGCTGAAGTTGTGCAATCACGATAACCTTTCAAAAAGTAGGAGACACCATTATCCTCAAACCTTTACCACATGGAGTGAACCCAAGTTACCTGCTGGCATACAATAGTAGGCCAAGGCCAAATGCTTTTCCACAGATCCCGCACAAGGTCATGCACACATTCATTTGTCACATATATAATGACCCTACACTGAGAAATGAAGATGCACATTCTTGCCATTTTGATGACAAAAGAACAATAGCCAGGAGAATGAGACAAGGAAATACCCATGTCACACTGGAAACATATCAGCAATGTACACTTCAACAAGTGATATTTATCCCAACAGGGTCTTGGAGGAAGTATAAACGTTGCTCCAATAGACCACACATGTGGCATGGAAATGGACACTGTAGACATCATGTGCAATATGTCAGGGAGAGATGTCCCGAAAATACATAACACAATGAAGCAGCAAGCCCCAGGATAATCACCACTAATATCCGGCACCCTTACAAGTATATACTCTGAATGCATCAGTAGATGCCATTAGTCCTTTGGATGGGGGAGTGGCTCTGAGATTTGCAAGCACTTGTTGAAGGCGCTTAAAATGCTGGCCAGTTGGAAGCTACATCATTGTCTCCACTATGGTCATGCAGACCCAGATGTCTCTGGATGAATGGTTGCACCCAAACACATGTGATTCCACCAAAACTGCAAGCCACTCCATCATGATTGCCAACAGTCAGGGCACAAACCTCCCCCTTAACACATGTACATTGCACTTGTCCACATGATTCTACATCAAGGGCAGAGATATTCACATTGTGACACTAAACTCTTGGCCTACCGGTCATATCCCTATTGCCACTGCACCTATACATGCTAAATGACATGCTATGATGGGTAAGGGTATGTGCCAGCCAACAAACATTAGTGACACACTCCTGTCTGTGGTACAACCTGAAATATACCCCTATTGTAAATGTACTATTCCGAATACTGGCATCATTCCATTAGCATAGGTAGACCATGAATGAGACAGAAGCTTACAAATGTTTTACAGAAAAGAAAGGGACACATGCTGTCATGTAGGCACAAGGAATGTTGGAAACAGTGATGGTACAAAAATCTTGTCATTGGACATTCCCCACTTACCAAGGGAAAGTAGTGACCTAAAGCTGCATACAAAGAACAATGTAAGCTCTGTTACATGTATGTTGGACATCTTCACATTACAGACTGCAGTGTGGCAACAGCACCCAGCATACGCTGAAGACAACTGGCCTCTGGCTGGCAGCTGCCTATATACACATTTACCCAGACACATGGCTGAGGACAGTGATCCATGACCTACTTACTTTTGGCCTGTAACATTTAGGAGTAGTGGCCTGTTGTATAGAAATTACACACGCTATAAAAACAATCAGTATTTGTATGATCAATGTACCCAGCCATATGTTGTTCCTGTAGAGCAATTGGTTTGTGGATTATACCCAAGTTGTGTCCTAGATCCCTGGGCCAATATGCAAGGCACATCAGTATGCACCACATGACATGCCTACACAAACTATCACTCATCTACTGTGTGACCCATGGCTCATCCCTAATAGTCAGGGGGAGCTGTAGAAACCAAACATATTCACTTGACAATGTCACATACAGAAATGTGCTCTGTACTCACCGCCTTGTGGCTGTTGTGCTGTCCTAAAATGCTCATCAAGCTCCAGATAGGCCACCACCAGAATGAAGGCCATTGGGGGGTTATGGTCCTACGAGCACCCTGCCCACGTTGGGAGGACAGCACCAGCTGGGCCTCCACGATCTTCCTGGCCAAACGTCTCAGGCCCTCCTACCTTTTCCTGAAGTGGGCACTCCACCGGCTGTGTACCACCAGGGTCCACACCTTCTTGGCAATGGCACTCCATAATCTCTTCGTTTGATAGGTGTTGACCTGTATGGATGCAGAAGACAAGTCAAGGGATCATGATCACAAGTTTTCTCACAAATGCTTGAGTAACATACATGTCAAAAACGTCAAGCTAGGACTTTCCTATTTGTCAATACTCTCCAAATGTGACACATACAAGCCAATAAGTACAGGGGCGTGACTACAGACATATAATTCCGCATCTGCAGACTAACACAATACCTTGCTCTGGGCCTACAATGACTAAGCAAGCTTACTGACATCATGTAGCCCATGCTCTAGCAACCTCACTGTGATATAAACCACTATGAAACACATCACAGCTATGTGGCTTCTGACAGGTAACCTTTATAGGCATGAATGGACCAACACAGTCACACTCTGTGAGACTGACTCTCTGCATACAGTCCCTACAGCCAACTGCCAGAGTACAAACTCTAGCATTACACATAGGTAACAATGAAGGGACTGGCATGGTGGGTCCAGAAAGTGACTTCCCTGTCCCTGTGTGGACATGTGCCATAACAAATGCAGACTCATGCTACGTCAAGGGGTGGTGTTCTGTGGTATGTATCTGTACCACATAACAGTCCTTTGGATATATGTGCCTATCCTACAGAGATGGAATTCAACAAACAAAGGCATGTGTTCTATGGTTTCTGCTATGTGACCAAGCTACGAAATCACAAATCATAGCCTCCCTGGAATAAACACACTGTCTGCACTGTGGGACTGTCATTAATGCAATAAGCCTGCACAGGACCACTACAACCTGTTTGAAGGTGACAGTAGGTCTGTGGGAGTAAGGGACCTGTCATGAATCAAAGGTGCACATTGACAATGATGCCAAGTGCACATATGACTTAGATCAATAATTTACCTCTGTTCCCATTCCTAATCTAATCAAAGAAATGAGGCATCCTGGGCAGGATTTGCCACCAGAGCCTCATAGTGAACACATGACAGGATCTGCTGGGGTACAGGGAGTGGGCACAGTGGCACAGTTGCATAGCCACAGTGACCCTAACCCAACCTACATTAGGACCCATACTGAGAGATGCATTTGACAGGCCCTGGTCTCTGCAAACTGAGCAGAGAGAACCTACATGGTATCCATTCCCATCACTTCCGTGCATGACAGTACATCATGTAGACAACAGCAAATTAGTATGTTGTGTGTGTGTGGCAACCTGAAGGGCAGAGTGACTAATGAAATGCCTTCCAAGAAACAGTTTAGCAAAGGCAGCAGTGTTAATGATTCTCAGTGGCACCATACACGTAGCTGAGATTACTGACAACTGACTCATACAACATGCATACTCAGCTCATGTTGTTGTTCACATGTTGGCTGACATTTACAACATGCCAGTGCATGGTGGTAATGTCTCCTCACCTAGTTATGTACATCCAATACAAGGAGGATCTTGGAGCCCAAAAAAGCCACACAACACAATGTGAATGAACTTTACATATGGCACTGGTCACCAATACCTGCACATAGTCCATCCCATTGATGTCACACAGGCTGCAACAACAGGCCCATGAGAAGTCAACCTGGCACACATGGCCATATTCTTGCCTGTGAGGAGCAAAAGGATGGTGAATTACAGAGAAAATTGTGCACATGCGGTACTTACCTGCTCCTTTGGTGCACCATAGAGCTGTCCGTACAGGGGTAGGACCTCATTCACTAGCCTCTCCAGCTCCTCTGGAGAGAAGGCAGGGGCCCTATCACCTGCTGGACATGGCATGATTGCTACCACAGGTGGTACACAGCAGCTCAGGTAGGTCTTGCTGGCAGCAGTGTTAGGAGTCAAGTGAGTGGAGCTGCAAAACATGGTGGTCACGTCCGCCACGTATGCAGTATTCACGGCTGGCAGGCACAGCCATTGGCAACAACGTTAGCCTATGGCTGGTTCCACCACAGTTGTAATAGCCTAGCACCATGACGACTTCCGCCGGCAGTCTTGGGCGTTTCCCAAAGTCCAGCAGAGTAGGTCAGGCAGTCGCCATTTTGGCAGCATGAATGGCTGTACTGGACTATCTGCACTGCAATATACCCTAAAACATGTGATATAAGCTCACATACATCTTTATGTTGTATAGTCATGTAGGTCCTTCTTATCAAACAACATTTTAGCATGTTGCAGGGCACAGATGGCCTTAAACAGCAGTCATGGTACCCCCCTGCCGATGGTCTTTTTTGCACTTGGGGGAGGCAGTCATATTTTGAGGGAAAATTGTATTGCACAAAGTCATACTTTGGTCCAATACCACGTAGTAGACATGTGAGTGAAAGCATGTGGGTTCTTTGTGACCTTTGTGTGGTTGCCAGCTGAAATGAGTGCCATGTCTATGCAGTTTGAAATGCAATATCAGATGATAAACTTGGCATTCATCATGTATGTTGCTGTTGACACACTGACTAATTTTACAAATCATGTCTTGTCACACCTAGCACCCCAGGGAGAGGGAGGAGGCATCAACTTCCTGTCTACCATCCACTGCCAGAGCTGCAGACCATGGCGCATTGGCACGTCATAATGTTGTACAACCTGGATAGGCGAACAATAGTGGACATGTGTTGTCAGTTGGAACCAGATCTGATGCCAGCCAATAGTTATCCAACTAGCTTACTCCCCATTGAACAAGGCATGCCAGTGTTGCATTTTTTTGGCCACAGGGTCCTTCCAACATACAATGGCCCTGTCAGCTTGTATGTCCCAGCCTATGTTCGGTCTGGTGTTGAGGAATGTTCTCTCTGCAGTGTTGAAACACCTTGACACATGTTTCCAGTTTCCCTGACATGAGGATTTAGCCAATGTGAAGGAATACTACCATGGTTTTGTCCCCCTAGCACATGTGGTGGGAGCCATTGATGGCACACATGTTGGCTTGGTGCCACCGCATGCCAATCAACAAGTCTATCGGAACAGAAATAATTTTCATTCAATCAACGTACAAGTAGTCTGTTTGGCAGATCTCTACATTTAACATGTGTGTGTCCATTATCTGGGTTCAGTCCATGACTTCTTCATTATTCAGAACAGTACCATACCCCAGCTGATGTCACAACTGCAACCAGAGAGGGCCTGGCTGGTTGGTAAGTCATGCCTGTACTGTTTCTTCGCAGCTGGGGGAAACGAGTTGTTGACTAGGGAATTCAACTATTCCAGGTGAAGTCCGCTTCAATGAGGCCCATGTAAGAACAAGGTGGGTTGTGGAGCAAGCTTTTGGGCTCCGGAAGGCCAGATTTTGGTGCCTTGATCGGACAGGTGGAACCCTCCTCTACTCACCCAAAAGAGTGTGTAAGATCACTGTGGCATGCTGCATGCTCCACAACCTTGCCATGCATAGGAATATCCCATATATCCCAGAGGAGGGGGAGCCTACGGTGCCACCGGGTGATACTCCTGAAATGCCAAGTGAGGATGACAGTGGTGAAGACGAAGAGGCTGACTTGCAGGAAGATCTCATCAACGGCCACTTTTCGTGAGTGTAAGTATGTTCTGTGATGATATGACTGTGCATGTACAATGGACTGTAGTTGTCTGAATGTGTGGAGTTTGCTTTGTACAAAAAAGCAAGGCGCACATGTACATACCATTTTTCCTGTCGCAAACGGCCCAATTCGCAGAATAGGTCCTTTTGCGACAGGAAATAATTTTTGGGGAATGTACAGAGACTATTTTGCAATTCGGTAATCTATTTACAGAATGGCAAAATAGGTTTGCGAGTCACAATTAGAAAGGGGCGTTCCCTTCCTAATTGCCAGTCGCAGCATGATGTAGCATTGTTTCGTGACCGTGAATGTGGTCACAAAACAATTTCAGCTAGCACCAGTTTCAAACTGGTGCTAACCCATTCGTAAACGGCAGGGAAAATATTTTTTCCCACAGACCACTGCCTGTTCTGAAAAATAAAAACATTTAAAAGAAAACTTTTCATTTTTGTTTTTGAAATGCATCTCATTTTCCTTTAAGGAAAACAGGCTGCATTTTTTTAAAAAAAACTACTTTATTTAAAAGCAGTCAAAGACTCCAGCAGGCCACCATCCCTGTGAGGGCGGCCATTCCCAATGGGGTCGCAAATTGCGACCTACCTCATTAACATTCATGAGGTAGGTCATTTGGCCATTTGTGACCCTATTGGGAATCACAAACAGTGTAAAGTACACTGTTGTACATCCAGTTTTGAGACTCACAATGTGTACATGTGGCCCCAAAGAAGCTGACACTCTGCTATGGCCAGCCAAAGGCAGTTTGTTTAATTTGTGTTTGACAAATCTCTACCTTGAGGATATTGCTTTGTTAGTGTTTGTTTCCCTGCAATGTAAGTGCTTCCCAAGTTGCTTGAAATGTGATTTGTGTCATGGATATAATTCCAAGCCTGTACTTCTTGTTTTTCTTTGTACAGGTACCTCCACCATGACATCCTCATGTGGGCATTTCAGAGTTATGACATTGACATTTTTGTGATGCTTTTAGGACAGACGAAGTGGACATGGCTTGTTCTAGGTAATGTAGATCACAGAGTGCGGGTGTACGAGATCTGTGTGAAGACAGCTTGAACAGCGTCATGGTGGAAGGTCAGAAGGGCCCATTGTACTTGTGTATATGCTGTGGATGGGCCACTTGCATCATGTGTGTCATCATATGGGCATGACATATATAGTCATAGAAAACTGATAATGTTTCCTTTATTGGCTAAACACTTTTTGCATGGCCGATATGTTTCATCATTGCAGGCCACAATTCCTGTGTCACAACGCTGAAATACCACCAGATGCCTGGTAACTTGATCATGATGGACTGTGATCAGGGACTGTTTCACTGTCATCTGTCTGTATCTTGGATTATGAGGTGTGGAAAACCTTGGTGTTGAATGTGATAAGGCTCCAGCTGGTGACATCATCCACTTCCCTATTTGCCTATTCTATGGATCAATGTCTTGCAAATCCCTTTCCTCCGTGGTTTGAGGGGGCTGTAACTTTGTATATGTACCATGACTCAGTATGAGTTACACAATCTTGTTTCTAAAAGTTCAGACATATAGACAGCCTATGTGCTTTACTCTGTGACCATTTATTTGTGTGACCAGACACTTGTGCTAATATGTTGGTGTGTAATGATTATGGTCCTGAGCTGGACACTGTGTACCTGTGACATATCCCACCTTGCACAAGTAGCTTTTGTCTTCATCATATGGGCCACATAGCTTACATCTGTACATAGCAATTAGTGAAAATTAAGCAAGCAAAAACAAATTTGTGATGGGTGAATTTATTACAATGGTAGTGCAAAAAAAATTGTGAACATACATGAAGTTAAATGTAAAGTTTAGGGGTCAGTCCTGGTGGATGAAATCAACTGAGTAGATACCTCACCATTGGGAGTTGAAAGTCCAGAGTACCCCTCCCATTGGAACAGGTAGGTGGTTCAGGAAAAGTCAACAGAGTGAATGTGTGGCACACAAAAGAGGTTTCTTAGGAAGAGGTCATTTGCTGGCAGTGCTGGGTGTATTGCCATCTGACCCTCCTGGATTCTTTGCTGGATGTCCCCGCTTGCAGGGGGATCTGCTGCTACAATGTCAGGGGTGTCTGGGTCTGGTGGTTCCCCTGGCAGGGCCTACCTTCCAGTGGCTGGCGCCGAAGTCAGTAGTACAGTTGGTGCTGTACCAAAGGAATGGGTGGAGTGATGTTGAATAGTCCTGCCCAGGGTGGTGTTGATTTCCCTCAAAACCCCTCTTAGTGGGGGGGCATTTGGGGGTTCTGGGCCTCCCATTGCTTCTGCATGTCCCAACAGATGTCCGTCTGTAGCTGCTTCATTTCCAGAGTTCAATCACTATTTGGCCCACAGCATCCCTCCCATGCACACCACCCCCATGGGCCTGTACCCTTGCAATAGTTTGCCCTCTCCCACTTGTTCCTGGACCCTCATTGTCCGAAGTGTTGCTCCGCAACTCAGGATCCAAGACTGGGGGGGATGAGATTGTCAACACTGTACCTGGAATACAGGTTTGGGTGGTGAATGGCTACCTGAGATGTTCAGGCAACTGGGCTGGGAGGTGTTGATTTGGGCACAGTGAGGGATGGACCTGTTGATGTGACACATATTGTGAAATATACCTGAAACAGTTTAGTGTTACAGTAAGCTGAGACTTTCTTCAAAGTTAAGTTGCAGTTGATCCAATTGTGCCATGTGACAATAGTATTTGGTATTTTGACTTATCATGTGTGAAGTTTGCCAGTTCATTTTTACTCAAGCTACTGATGTGATGTGCAGCTCATGTGCACCTTGTAGAATGGCCTGGACCAGTGCAGGCAAGACAGTGCCTGTGCAGGATAGAGCTTTGGCCATTGTGTGGCCTAGTTGATTAAGACACAGGCAGAGGCAGGAGTCTGTTGTATATGTGACTGGAGTGATCATGTGGTGAGTGCAATGTGAAAATGTCTCTTGCCAATACCATTCTGGTGATGCATCTTGGGGCTACTTTTTGGCACACTGGGTAAGGTGTCCTTCCTGTCCTCACTAGTTCATTTTATGTTAGCATGTCAAGATTGAGCTAGGTAGGCAGACACATCTCTAAGGAGAACATGATCTATATCTTGGTCACTCCCAGGTGAATAAACTACAATTGAGAGTTGGCAAGCAAGTGTATTTGGACATTTAGCCAGTGGTCTTGTGTTTGGAGTAACAGCTACAGGGCCTGGTGGGAGTTGCAGTCAGGTCACTCTCTATACTCCCAAACACTTGGGAAATGTTTTTCTCCCAGGTGACCAAACATCAAATGGGATTTCACAAACAGAGGTATATTGGCACGTGAGCACTGGGCTTGTGTTTGTAGTTTCAGAAACAGTGCCCCTTGGTCTTTCCATTCATGTCACTCTCTCTATTTCTCCCTTGATAAATGCTGTTCTCCCAGGTGGGTACAGTTCATTTTTGAGGGTATTTGGAGATGGGAACACTGGTATGGTGGTTGGAGTGTCAGAAACAGGATGTTGTATAAGCTATAGTTAGCTCAGTCCCTGTACTTCACACATTATACAAATGGTATCCCCCTTGTGAGTACACTTCATTTGAGAGTTAACAAACAGGTGTATTTGGGCAGGACTGAACTGGTCTGGTGAGTGGAGTGAAAGAAACATGGCCTAGTGTGAGTTGCAGTCAGCCCGGTCCCTGTATCTCACACAGTCTACAAATGGTATTCCCCAAGGTGATTACACTTTATTTGAGAGTTAACAAACAAGTGTATTTGGGCAAGAGTGCACTCATCTGGTGGTTGGACTGACGGAAACAGGGCATATTGTGAGCTGTAGTCGTACCAGTCCCTATACCTCACACACTGGTATACCCCAGTTGAGTAAGTTGGTTTTTGGAGTTGGCAAATAGGTATATTCTGGCAGGAGTATACTATTCTGGTAGTTAGAGTGATGGAAACAGGGCCTATTATGAGCTGTAGCCAGCCTAGACCCTGTACGTCACACAGTATACAAATGGTATCCCCCAGGTGAGTACACTACATTTAAGAGTTAACAAACAGATATACTTGGGCATGAGTGCACTGGTCTGGTGGTTGGAGTGACAGAAACAGGGCTTATTGTGAGCTGTAATCAGCCCAGTTCCTGTACTTCACACACTGGACAGATGGTATCCTCCCAGGTAGGTGGATGTGAAATTGAGAGTTGACAGACAGGGATATGTTGGCAAGTGACCACTGGGTTTGTGTTTGTAGTCACAGAAACAGTGCCTCCTGGGTTTGGCAGTCTGGTCACTCTCTCTACTACCCAACACTTGTCAAATGTTATCTTCCCAGATGAGTGTAGACCATTGGGGTGACTTCAGACAGGTGCATTTGAGCGTGTGAGGCCTGTGCCATTGTTTGGAGTCACAGACCCGAGGCCTGCTGGTAGTTGCAGACATGTCACTCTCTGTGCTACATACGCTGCACAAATGTCACCCCCCCCCCAGGTGAGTCCACTTCAATTGATCTTTGTTACTAAAGATGTCTAGTATCATGATACCACTAGTCCCTGTACTACATACACTGTACAGATGTCGTCTCCCCAGGTGAGTACTTGTGATTTGCCAAAAGGTAGTCGTTGGACAAGTGGACACTGGGCTGGTGAGTTGAGTGACAGTAATTGGGGCAAAAGGTGACAAGTTCATTCATGACATGACATGTCATTTTGGTGGCATTCTTAGTGTTGTAACTTACCAGACTCCACTCCCACAGGTATTCCAGTCAAGCCCTCAGGATGGAAGATGGCCAAGACCTCTTCCCAGGATAGTAGCTGTAATGGGTGCAGGGAGGGCTACCACTAGTCTTCTTGGGCTGCAGCTGGTGCCTGTAGACCAGGCAACGGACCTTGCCCCTGAGATTGTTCCACCTCTTCCTGATGTCCTCCGTTGTGCACACAGAGGAGCCTACAGAATTCAGTCTGTCGACTATCCTGTCCCACATTTCCTACTGAGAGGAGTATGCTGGAATTTTGCTCCAAACAACTGTGACTCTACTCTTAAGATTTCATCCACAATGACTCTTAACTCTTCATATGTGAAATGGGGATTTTTAAGACGTGACATGGTGAAAAAATAAAATTGGGATGTCAGGGACCTTCTTAATAGGGGAGGTGCAATAGGGGGTAAATGGTCAGGGTGTGTTCAGGGTGTTCTATAGGATGGTGAAATAAATCGGGGTGTGTAATCAATGTGCTCTCAAGATATAGGTGCTCTGCCTTCTGGGGGCTGCAGTGTAGATGCAAAGGATTGTGGTATGTGGAGGGGTATGTTTTATAGTGTCTTTGGCAGGCGTTTCCAGTGTAGCAATGTGTGTCAACTGTATTGTTTTCAAATTCATTCAATGTGCAGCTGTCTCTTAATTTGCAGACCGTAAACCACTGTGGTTCGGACTTCCATTGGCAGACTGTCGTTAAAGAATAGCGAAGGTGGCTGTGTGCTTGTTATATGCTTGGTCGCGGATCTGGCAGGGAGGGAGGTCGGACCGCCTTTTTTCCCAAACAACCGCTGTGACGCTGGTGGTCTGCCGTTTTTGGTTGGCGGTCGGCGGTCCTGCCTGGATACTCGTAATAGGGCTGTGTGGGAGACTGCAAACATGGCAGTCTTTTCAGGACCTAAAGTCAAGCACACGTATCTCTTCTACTGGGTTCAAAACATGTCAATTATTGTCACTATACATAATTTATGCAAAAATTTATATTTTATTCAACAAATATAACTTAATCACGGAAATTAAAAAACAACAAAACACTGAAAGCAACAATTCCCTACAATATTAAAATACCAAACACATGCAAATACAAATAAACCAGACAACAAATAACAAAAGAACAAACACCAAGAACGAGGCCACGCTTACCACAATAATCATATATAGACAGATATCACATAACAATAGTTAAACATATAAATATGACTCAAAATTGATTCCACATGATATATCTCATACAATGACAAAGACACATTTTATGCTCAAAGAACAGTCCTTGATTCCCGCTACTGATGTATATATATATATATTTGGAAGGTCATCCATTTTCATATACTGGTATTCATCCACTTAATTGTTCAAAAATAATTATCCATAATGAACATCTTCGTTGTTGTGTAGATTATATATGTGATCAAATGAAGTTCATGCTGACCAATTTTGGCCTCTTCGTGGCATTTGTGTTAAAACATCACCATTACTTTGGCTGGTGCCAATTTAGACTTCTTTTTAATAGCCTTATTGACATATAGCCCTTACTTTGGCTGTAACTGTCGCCTTAGACTTCTTCTTGATATCTTTATTGACATATATCCCTTAGTTTGGCCATACCTGTCGCCTTTTCAGGACCACCAACATGGCAGTCTGGTGGTTGGACTTCCACCATGGCGGTCTGGCGGTTGGACCGCCAAACTCATAATGAGGCCCTTAGTTGCCAAACTCCTGGTAAAAGAGAGTTTTTTAATTTGGCACTTCTACAACCATTCAAGCCTTGGTGTTATGAATCAGAATTACTTGGGGAATTATCTGCTATGAAGATTCTTTCAATGCTGCGAAGGACAGCATTCAGCGTTCAGTATTTACTAACTATTTGAAAATGTGAATTGATGAGATTGAACAGGAAGAAACAATTGCTGCTGAGATAGCTAAGGACAGTTCACAAAGCAGTCAAAGTTCAGGACCATCTTGGACAGCCAATCATTGAAAATAAAGCTGCCATTTCCATGAATGAGATGGAGGCTTCAAATGGAAAAAGCAATAGAGGAAAGCATTGATTTAGAGGAGTTAGTTGGACAACTAAACGATGAGCAAAAATAAATATGTAACATATATATGACTAAGTTGAGCATGGATTCCTCCATGAGAAGAAAGAGTGTGCATGCACGTCATTTAAGCTTATACTGTAGTGTGTCAGTGGTCAAGCTGGCACTGGTAAAAGCTTTTTAATACAAGCTCTCACTGCTTTCCTACAGAAGACTACACAGTGTAATCTATCAAGTGAAGTAACAACACATAATATTAAAGGAATTACTTTACATCATCTTCTCATGCTGCCTGTGGAACATGACAACAAACTGGCGAAAGAAGCTTGTCATGAAGTCTCAAGAGTACTAAAAAAGTTTAAACTGTTAATCGTCGATGAGGTGAGCATGGTCTTAAACGTAATGCAACAGATTCTAAAGACAGACTATGATGTGCTATTTGCAGGAAAACACTTGATTCTGTTTGGTGATCTACTACAACTTGCATAGGCCAAAGTACAGCCTGTGTTCAAAACACTACTTCATGATGAAACTCAGAATTCCTTGAGAAGTACTAGAAACATAAGCTTTGACTAAACTTCCAAATATCAAGACCTTTTTAGGAATATGCGACAAAAGAGGCAGTCATTTAGAAAGTCGACTTGTTAAGAAACTGGCTTCTACAAATAAAACAGTAGAGCTAATGTTCATGTTTATTCAAGAAGAAAAATCCATTGTGTCCCTAATGCCTATGCTTGAGTGCTTCTGTTTCAACAAAGAATTTTGCAACTTACAGTAATAGACAAAGTAGAACACCAGGGTGTGTCAGTGGTCCTAAATGAAAGCTACAAGCAAAATTTGATTCATTGGAAAAATCAGTTTCTCTGTGGGATTAGAGAAATGTTTTAGTGTTTGCAAGAGCTGTAGAGTAATTTTGCATATAAATTAAAATGTTGAGGAAGGATTAGTTCATGGTGCTTTAGGTAAAGTGATAGATATCATTTGCTTTCCTAACAGGGATGAGGTTGAATACCTAGCAATAACATTTGATCAGGTTGATGGCGTAAAGCAGATTGCAATGTCCATTGTACGTTTTTGCTTGTGAAAGATATGTATGTTTGGCAGAAGCAGATTCCAGTTTTTCTAGTATGCGCTGCGACTATTCACAAACTCAAGGTTTAAATGTAGATGCAGCAGTTGTTAATATTGGTAGTACTGTGTTTAAGGAAGCAATGCCATATGTAGCCTTATTTTGAGTTAGAACATTGTCCAGTTTGTATCTTATTGACTTAAATGACTGCAAAATAAGTATCCAAGTTGTGTCAAAGAGTACAACCGATTAAGAAGTGTTTATGCTCCTCATTTATGAAAATATCCGGTTTATGAAAAACTTACTGTATGTCCAAAGCAAAAAAGTTTAAAGGATTGTAGTGATGTTGTTGAAAAGAAGGGGAAGAAAGAGAACAATGAAGTTGCTAAGAAAAAATTGACAATGACAAAGATACTGTTGGTTACCAGTTATCAAACTCCTCTGGTATCAACTGCTATGCCAATGTAATTCTAAATGTGTTCTTTGCATTATTTCATATTGCTTATGCAATTGAACAGAAAAAACAGAATACATTTTGTTCTGCACTTTTTACTTTGTTGGAACTTCTCAGCAGTAATAGAAGTAATACATATTGTGCACCACACAAAGTAATACACATTGTGCAGATGGATATATTAGATCTGTATGGTTTGCATGAAATATTCAGAAAGATGCACAGGAACTTCTAATGGTGATGTTTGGTGGGTTGGGAGAAGAGAAAGTACCTATTGATGAGTTATTTGGACTTAGTTACTCATGGGACCATGAGTGTGAAGATTGTTCATGGACATGGAGTACAGAAATAGATTCAGAGCGATTTATTTACTTAACACTACCAGTTTGCAAAAAAGTGAATTTTGACGGATTGTCTAAATGAAGCTACACAAAACAGTACCTGCAGAAATTGACGATCAGATCTTATGTCAACTTTACGTAAACAAAGAAGTGGAAAGTAAAGCTGGATGAATAGAATGTAATGACAGCAACCTTAAATTCAAGCAATGATTGCTTTATAAGCTACCAAATTCTTATCTTTTGTTTCTTGACCCTTGGTTCTAAGGAGGATTACAGCTAAAAGAATGAAGTAATATAGTTGTGGTAGTTGTATTATGAGTATTTGTGACCTCATACGGCCTACTGGGGGTGATGTCTTTATAAAGCTAGCAAGATGCTGGTGTGCAGCTAATGCTTCATCGATGCAGAACAGATGGCAGTAAATTGGAAACATACATTACAAACTATAAAGCAGGATAAAAAATGATTTCGGTAGAAACACATAATACTGAGGCTATCATCTTTCATGAAGGACTTAGTGTTACATCTGGAGACTACAACTACATGATCATAATGTAACAGTAGCAATATCACAATCAAACAAGCATTACATTATGAGCTACCAATTTCGAAGGAGGATTAAAATTGCTAAATTAACATTTTTAGTGGTAGTTGATGTGTTGTCAGTATTTATGACATCATACGGCCTACCAGGGATGAAGTTTTAATAAGGATTTTCTTATACGAGTGTTAGTTGTATTCGACCACTCTTAATAATAAACAAGTTATTTTTGGCATACGTTTCTTTAGATTGGTTGAGTAAGTATAGGCAAAATGATTGTTTAAACAATTGTAGTGAGTGCAATGCACATTATTGCTTGATTATATTGACATAGTATGCACTCCTGGGGTTTCCTCCTGCAATCTATATTTTTTTCCCACAGTTCAAGGATGAGTTTTTTTATACAGTACATCATTTATGGAGTATAAGTATAGAACATGAAAGCAGTAAAAACGGAAAATGAAATGCTTAACTCTAATGTAAGATTGAGCTACAGCATAAGAAATGTGTGCTGTTTTGTTAATATTATGACCTTTTACATTGCAGAAACTAAAATCATAGTGTGCATTTTTATAAAGCGTAATATTAACTTATGTTCATGTTTTTTTTCTTTTGATACAGATCAATGGAACCATCTATTGGAGTAATTGAGATTACTAATTAGTTCTTTTACTGCTCTTTAACAAAGTTACATTCTTAAGGTACACACCCAGGCAGACAGTAATATAGCCACTGAGACACTAGACACACACTGATGCAGACACTGACACACACAGGCGCACACTGATACAAACGTTGACATACCTAGACAAACACTAATGCATCCAATAACACACCCAGGTAGGCAATGATATACATACTAACACAAACAGCCACACAATGATGCATGCACTGACACCCTCAGGCACACACTGATGCAGACACTAATACACTCACCAACACTAATAGAGTAATTAACATACCCAGGTACACCCTGATGCATACTCTAACACACCCAGATATCCACTGATGCATACACTGATACACCCCGCCAAACACTAATGCAGCCACTGACACACCCATGCACACACTAATGCAGACACTGAGACACTCAGCCAAATAATAATGCATCCAATAACATAGCTGGGCACTCACTGATGTATACACTAACACAACCAGGCACATACTATTCACACAATGTGACATCCAGGCACACACTGATACAGACACTAACACATCCAGGCACACACTGATCCCGATATTGACACACCCTGCCAAACACTAATGCATCCAATAACACACCCAGGCACACACTGATGCATACACTAACACAGATAGCCATACACTGATGCACACACTGAGATACCCAGGCACATACTGATGCATACACTGAGACACTCATGCACACATTGAGGCATACATTAATGCATACACTGAGACACCCAAGCACACAATAATGCAGACACTAACATACCCAAGCACCCACTGATGCAGACACTAACAAACTTACCAAAAACGTATGCATCTAATAACACATTGATGCATCCACTGACACACCCAGATACAAACCAATGCAGACACTAAGATATCCACCCAAACACAATTGCATCCAATAACACACTCCAGCACACACTGATGGATTTACTTTCACACCCAGGCACACAATGATTCAGACGCTAACACACTCACCAGACACTAATACAGCCACTGATACACTCAGGTACACACTGATGCAGACACTGACACAGCCAACATAAATGCAATTGATAACACACCCATGCCCACACTGATTCATACACTGTAATGCCCAAGTACACACCAGTGCAGACACTAACACACCTACCCAAACACTAATGCATCTAATAACACAGCCAGGTACAAACTGATGCATAAACTAAGACACCCAGGCTAACACAGATGCATACACAAACACACCAAGGCACACACTGATGCATACACGTACAAACCCAGACACACACTGGTGCATATGATGAGATGCCCAGGCACACACTGATGCAGACACTAACACACACTGATGCAGACAATGACACAGCCACCCACACACTAATGAATCAAATAGCACACCCAGACACACACTGATGTATCCACTAACACACCCAGCCACACAGTGATACATACACAAACACACCCAGGCATATACCAATGCAGACACTAACACAACCCTCCAAACACTAATGCATCCAATAACACGCCCATGCACACACTGATGCATGCATTGAGATACCCAGGCATACACTGATGCACCCACTGACACACCCAAACACACACTGATGCAGACACTGGCACACTCAGCAAAACACTAATGCATCAAATTACACAGCTACGCACACACTGATGCATACACTAACAAACCCAGACACACACTGATGCATCCACTAACACACCCAAACACACAGTGACACATACACAAACACACCCAGGCATACACCAATGCAGACACTAACACACCCACCCAAACACTAATGCATCCAATAACATACCCATGCACACACTGATGCATGCACTGAGACACCCAGACACCCACTAATGCAGACACTGAAATACCCACGTGCATACTAATGCAACACTTACAGATCTACCAAACACTAATGCAGCCACTGACAGACCGGGAACAAATTGATGCATAAACGGACACTCCCAGGCATACACCAGTGGCATCACTAACACATTCACCCAAACATTAATGCATCCAGGCACATGCTGATGCATACACTATCACAACCAGGCACACACTAATGCACACACTAGCACACTTGTGAAACACTAATGCAGCCAAAGGCACACACTAATGCACACAGTGAGACACCCAGATATACACCAATACAGACAGTAGCACGCTCAGCCAAACACTAATGCATCCAATAACACACCCAGGGCCACACTGATGCATACACTTACATAGCCAGACACACACTGATGCATACACTAACACACCCAGGCACACACAGATGCATACATTGACACACCCAGACACACACTGAAGCAGACAATGACACACCCAAGCACACACCATTGCAGATCCTAACACACCCAGTCAAACACTGACACATTTACTGACAGACCTATACAAACATATACTTACAGAAGCACTGATACAACCATGTAGCCAATGACATACTCAGAAACAGATATGTACACTTCACATTATTTTCCATGTCTTACAATTACAGAATATTTACTGCTGCCTTAATGTTTAATTGATTCTTTACCAGTGGTGAATATTAAAACAGTCACATCTACTATTGTATTTTAAATGGTTTTAACAAGGACTGTTTAACAAAAAGTAAACAGGATAGTAAAGCAGAGGAACACAGGAAAATGGAAAGAAGCAACTGGCTTCAGTATTGAAAAAAGCATTAACTGGTAGTTGAAATAACAAAAATAAAAAAATAACTAACATCAACGATTTCATACAGCAGCAAAGAATGCAGTGACAGATGACACATGCAGGGATATCGACATCTGATATTTCCCGCAGTGTGTTACCATTTCGCTCAACTCTGGGCAAACAGCTGATGACGCTTCTCCGTACTGGGCTGAAGATGTGGATCGACCTGTTCCACCTGCCTCCTCCAGCATCATTTAATTATACACCCTCTCATGTATTGTTTTTTGGTGCTTCCATGTGGAACTGGTTCCATATGAATACTTGAGAGTTGTTTGCCACAGATATTACACTGCAGTCACCTTCTTCTCCCCTGATGCTTCCAAACATCGCTCTCATTTTTGGGAGGTGATGTGTCCTGTTCTACATCTACAACAGGATCTGCATATGGTTCCTGAGCAGATGATGCTGCAGCCATTTTCAAACAACATGTAGAAAACTGAAAAGAACAGCACAGGAGCACTGGTCCTTGATTCTGTCTCCACAGAGATTAAAGCAGAAACAACTGCTTTAGAGTGTGGTTTCACATACTGTTGCATGGGGTCCTAATGTACCCAATGAAAAGGCAAGGTTTGGTTGTGTCATTGAGCGAATTGCATTTCAAGCATTTTGATTTATGATAACAATTGAGATGTCATCAGTGATGTTACTGACCATTTAATGAGTGATGTAATATGTGAGGTCATAAGCAGTGCATTGCGGGGACATAAGTTATTGTTAGGTGAGTAACTATAACTGCTGAATTTATATGGTTAGTACGTTTAAAATGTGAGCCTAACTATAGCCTATAACCTTTGCTTTTTAGTGAGTTTCTAAAAATGTTTAATTCTATTTTCCTATATGAGAAAGACATCCTTTTAGCCCTGACTACCCTCAAACCTTTTGATCAATACTGGTGGTTACTGACTCTGACTATGCCGTGGGCACTGCTAACCAGTCCCAGGGCTAGTGCTCTGTTTAAAATGGTGTATGCAAATTAGGCATAATTATATTTGGCTATGACAACCTACCTACAGGTCCCTAGTACATGGTAGGGAACGTAGGTGTAGGAACCCAGTGTAGTTACAGCACCCATGTGTGTATTACTGTGGTATCTGGTATCCTCTTAAATGCAGGCCTGCCTTGCTGGCTGTTTTTTTAAATCAAATCAACCCCAAATTCAACTTTGGAATTAAAAATACTTCCAAAGCCTCAAATTATCTCATATTTATATACAATAATGCACCCCTAAGGTCTGCCCTAGGTGCCCCAAGGGTCGTGTGTTATGTAAATATAAGCAGGAACTTTATAATATATGTTTTAGAAGCCCTGGTGAGGGAAAACAGCCAAATTAATTTTTTTCTTTGAGGTACATTAGCTTCTTACGCTAACATTGGGAAGCTTAAAAATAATTACGCTTTATTTCTGCTAGAAAATAAATAAATATGTCATGTTTGATATCAAATTAAAAGTTAGAATACATCAAACAACTTTCCAATGTTGCATTTATTATAACTAGTACTAGTACAGAGGAAAAGTTTTAGAACTCTTTCTAAAAGTTACCAAAATCAGCCCTGTAGTACCGTTACCTAAGTGGTCAGTCTCTGACAGCCTGAGTCAAGCTACCTTAATGAGGTGTGCAGTGACCTGGGCTGAAACAAAGAAAGAATCTGGTTGGAGGAGAACTGCTGCAGCAGATGGCAGAGCAGGAAGGGGCGGTCAAATGAGGAAAAGCCACCTGGGGCAGAACCCATGCCTCCCCATTTCCTGCTCACCCACCCAGATGTGAGCCCCAGTAATTAGATTAGGAGAGGGGCTGGAAGGGATGTGTTAGGGAAACCTAGCCACACCAGTAGGTGGGTTCATCCAGATATAACCTCCACGGTGAAATGTTCTCCAGGGATGCCCCCCTGCTTGCCAACCCAGGAGCAAGGATAAATATGGCCGCACTGCCCAGCAATTCAGATACCTGATGGAAGAAAATACTGGAGAAGAAGGACTGCTCTGCTGAACCACTGGTCTGCACCTCAAGGACTGCACAAGGTTGAGTGGTTATAAGGGTTGGTTGCAGGGCCTGGCCACAGGCCCGACCCTCCGGCCAACCCCTGCTGTGCATGGCCAAAGGTTGTGTGCAGCTCGGGTTGCATGGTTATAGGGGTTGGTCACTGCCAGGCCTTTTGGCCAACTCCTGCTGCACATGGCCGAAGGTGGTGCACAGCACATGGTTGGGTGGTTATAAGGGCTGGTTGAAGGGACTGGCCACAGGCCAGACCCTGTGGCCAACACCCACTGTGCATGGCCGAAGGCTGTGTGCAAATCAGGGTTGGGTGGTTATAGGGGTTGGTTGTAGGCCAGGCCATGTAGACAAATCATGCTGCGCACAGCCAAAACCTGTACGCATCACATGGTTGGGTGGTTGAAAGGGTTGGCCGCAGGGTATGGCTGTAGGCCAGGCCCTGTGCCAACCCCCACTGCGCACGGCCAAAGGCATTGTGCAATGCCAGGTTGGGTGGTAATAGGTGTTAGTCGGATGGTCTGGCTACAGCCCAAGCCCTGTGGCTAACTCCCGCCACACACAGCCATAGGTTTTATTGGATGAACTAAGTATAATAATTAAATTGCTTTACATAAAAAAAAAATCATAGAAATTCAATTAAAAAAACAAAGATTACAGGTCTTTGCGTGGTCTCCCCTACCTTTTTGCCTCTGCTTCCCAGGTTGCTGATGTGTGCTGGACTCTGTTTTTGCTGTTTTTGATACTCTGGGTACTTTACCACTGCTAGCCAGTGCTACAGTGCAAGTGCTCCTATGTGAAATGTATGTGTAATTGGCTTATCCATGATTGGCATTATTGATTTACTAATAGGTTCCTAGTAAAGTGCACTAGAGGTGCCCAGGGCCTGTAAATCAAATACTACTAGTGGGCCTGCAGCTTTGGTTGTGCTACCCATATTAGTAGCTCTGTGAACATGGCTCGGACCTGCAACTGCAGTGTCTGTGTGTGCAGTTTTAAACTGCCAATTCGACTTGGCAAGTGTGGATTCCGTGTCTGGGTCAGTTTGACAGTTGGGCTGTTTGTGAATTCCCTATATACAGTGAGACAAAAGGAGCTGGGGTGTAGCCTGCATATCCTGATGAGCCATCTGTGCTAGAGTGGAGGGAGGAGTGGTCACTTACATCTGAATGGGCTGTGCCTGCCCTCTCCTAATGCAGTCTCCAACCCCCTGGTGTGTGTCTGGGGCATGGCCTGGACAAGGCAGGATATTGTGAATAACAGACACTTTCCTTTGAAATATGCCTACTTCAAAGGCAGAAAGAGGTATAAGTATTGGACCAAAACCCCCTAAAAATTAGATCACTTCTGGAACCAAGAGGAACCTCTGCCAAGGAGAAGAGATGAAGACCTGAAGAGAAGTGCTGCCCTGCCTGTGACTTTTTTGGGGCTATCCTACAGTTGCTGCTTCTGCCTGTGAAAGGACACAAGGGGGGTCATTCTGACCCTGGCGGCCGGTGGCCGCCAGGGCCACCGACCACGGGAGCACCGCCAACAGGCTGGCGGTGCTCCCACGAGCATTCTGACCGCGGCGGTTCAGCCGCGGTCAGAAGCGGAAAGTCGGCGGTCTCCCGCCGACTTCCCGCTGCTCGGGGGAATCCTCCATGGCTGCGGAGCACGCTCCGCAGCCATGGGGATTCTGACACCCCCTACCGACATCCTGTTCCTGGCGGGTCTCCTGCCAGGAACAGGATGGCGGTAGGGGGTGCCGCGGGGCCCCTGGGGGCCCCTGCAGTGCCCATGCCAATGGCATGGGCACTGCAGGGGCCCCCGTAAGAGGGCCCCACTGTGTATTTCAGTGTCTGCAATGCAGACACTGAAATACGCGACGGATGCAAACTGCACCCGTCGCACCCCTGCAACTACGCCGGCTCAATTCTGAGCCGGCGTCCTCGTTGCAGGGGCATTTCCTCTGGGCCGGCGGGCGCTCTTTTGGAGAGTGCCCGCCGGCCCAGAGGAAATGTCTGAATGGCCGCCGCGGTCTTTTGACCGCGGTGCGGTCATTTGGCGGCTCCCTCCAGGCGGGCGGCTCCCGCCGCCCGCCGGGCTCAGAATGAGCCCCAAAGACTGGACTTTGTGGTATACTGCTGCTTGTGAAGAATCTCCAAGGGCTTGAACTGAGCTTGCCTCGTGTTTTGAAATCTCAGGGCCATCAAAGACTTTCTCTGCTAACATCTGGACTCTCTGCTGAGACTCCTGCCCTGCAAAGTCACTGTGCCCTTAAAAGGTGAATCTGGGAGACAAGAGATGAAAATCCATGCACAGAACGCCGCAGTGCATCTGCTTTCCCATTTTTGTTTCCAGGATGGTTAGTGATTACAAAGTTGTAGTCTGCAAAACAGAGTGACCATCGAAGTTGTCTAGGAGTAAGAGTTCTTGCAGACTTTAGAACTTGTAAATTCTTGTGGTCAGTAAACACTGTTACTGTATGTTTAGCTCAAAGCAGGTAGTGTCTCCATTCTTTGAATGCTTCTTTTATGGCTAACAATTCCTTTCAGTGATTGTATAATTTACTCTGGATGGTAACAGCTTGCGAGATCTATAAGCCACTGGATGCAGCTGGTCTCTTTGTGTCTCTGTGATGAAATTCCCCCAGCTGCCGAATTGGAAGCACCTGTCTCCAGATAAAACAGCAGGATAGGGGCAGAAGTGAAACTCTCTTCAAAGACTGAAAAGATTCCTCAGCTTCTGTTGACTAGACGAATGGAACTCCTTTTCTCAACAATCGCATGAGTGGAATAATCTTTTGGGAAAATTCTCTAATGAACCTTCTGTAGAAGTTGGCAAACCCAATGAAAATTTGAATTTCCTTCACTGATGTTGAGGATGGCCAGTCGATTACTGCCTAGCTCTTTTGTTCATCCATGGTTATACCCTCTGGGGAAAGAATAAACCCCAGGAAATCTACCTTTCAAACATTGAAGGTGCATTTCTCTAGCTTCTCATACAGATAGTTTGTTTTCAAAAGTGTAACATACCCCTCACATGCTGTGGTGCTCTTGCTCTGAGGCCGAGTAAATCAAAATATCGTCTATGAAAACTATGGCATATTTATCTATGAACTCATTCAATCCATACTTGATAAAGTGTTGAAAGGCAGCGGGAGCGTTGCACAAACCATATGGCAAGACTTGATACTCTAAGAGCCCATTCTTAGTTCTAAAAGCTGTTTTACATTTGTCTCCTTCTAGGATATGGATAGGTTGATAATCTCCTCTCAAGTCCAGTTTTGTATACATCTTAGTCCCTTTTACTTGGTCAAGAAGGACTGAAATTAGTGGTAAGGGATATCTGTTTTTAATGTTTATCCGATTCAAGGCTCTATCATCAATACAGGTTCTCAAATCTCCTTCTTCCTTTTTTGGGTACAAAGAATAAGGGAGAAGACACAAGAGACTGTGATGGACGAATAATCCCACTCTTTAAGTACTTTTGAATATACTTCTTTAGATGTTCATTTTCATTTTCTTTTAAGGGATAGATTATTTTACAAGGGAGATTAGCCCATGGCTCCAATTCTATTTTGCAGATGTATGGCCGATGAGGAGGTATTTTCTCTGCTTCTACTTTATTGAATACAGAAATATTGTTACTCCTCAGGAATTTCTCCAGTGCGTATTGTACTAATAGCTATACCAGCTTCACATAAACCAAGGGCTGGACTAGATCTTCTGGATGATGAAACTTCACTGAAACAATTTCTTGTGCAGTAGTCTGAATTCGTTTCTACAGATCTCTCTTCCCAATTTTGTGGTGGGATTGTGCTCTGTGAGCCATGGGAGTCCTAACATAATTTGGAACGGAGGAACGTCTATCAAATTGAAGCACAGGATTTCTCTAGGCCTTTCTTTAGAAATTAGTTCCACCCATTCAGTATGACTTGCTATTGGACCAGAGGTGAAGTTTGTCCCATCTACTGCTCTTACAGCTTCACTTCTTGCCTTTTGTATAGCTCCCAAATCAATATTGGCAGAAAATTGTATATCGCTAAAGTTCCCTGTGGCGCCTGAATCTATCAGTACTGATACATTGGGTAGGATTCTCTCCCTGAATTTTAACGCCATGGATAAGGTAAGATGGGGGGGGGACAGACGACTGAAAGGTATTGACCAGCAGATGAATCTTTGGAGTTGTGTCTTTAATAGCACTCACCAATCCAACTGGTGGTGCTGCAAGATTTCCTTCGGCGATTGCTTAGGTTTCTTTGAAAAGATCTTCACAAAAATGACCTCTTGCTCCACAATACGTACAAAGGTTATTTACTCTCCTCTTTTCATTCTCCTGCTTAGAGAGAGGTTCCCTGACTGTACCTATCTGCATTGGTTCCACCCCAGAACCACTGGCTGAAGTCATTCGATCAAATCTAGGAACACTTGGAAGACAATCTCCCTTCTTCTCTCCCCTCCTTTCTGTTTTCCTATAGTCTATTTCCAGAACTAAATCTATTCATGCTGAAATCTCTGTGGGTCTATTCGGAATCTGGTATAAGATGTCCTTGAGCTCGTCTTTTAACCCTCTATAAAACATGGCTGCCCTCTTGTCTTCTGGACAATTGGTCTCCACTATCAGCTTACTGAAATGGGCCAGGAAAGTCACAAGCTCCTTATTATCCTGCCTCAATTCCATAAATTCGTTATCAGTGGCTTGGGAGACTCTTCTTCTATCAGAAATCCTCAGGAACTCCTTCTTGAATTCTTCAAAATTATAAAGAATGGGTGCATCACTAGTGGCATCAACCAGGCAGCTGCATCTCCACAGAGATAAGAAAACATTAAGTGCATCAGGGAAAATCATAGGACGGCACATGAAATGCAGTGAACATAGGGTTAGGAAAATTTGAGCCTTCTGGGGGTCTCCATTTAAACGTTCTGGGGGACGAAGGGGGACAATGGAATCACTGGGGACAAGGAGTGAACTACCTGAGTTGCATTTGTAGGATTTAGCTTGGATGTGGAACTCTGACGTTCTAGTTAAGGGCTTGTAGCATTAAATCCCGAAAAGTACCAACCCAATTTAGTAGTTAATTCTGTGGTTTCTTTTCTGGACTCCGCTAAATCTTGTCTGAAGCTTTTATTCTCTTCTCTACCTGTTATTAATTCTTTTTAGATACTTTCTGGAATTCCTCCCAGATTTTTACAATCTAATCATTCAGCCATTATGCTCAGGTGAATAATTTATCTTGGGCACTTCACTCTGTCATGAACGGTATCTATTGCACATTTTCACAGAAGCAGAATGATGCCTTGAACCCAATGTCTCTCTAAGGTTCTCAGTCCCCAACTATATTCTTATCTGGAGACTAACAAACTCTTAGAGGGCAAAGGGGTTGGGGATGAAAGAAGAGACTGCCTCATAGACTGCCTCTTCCTCTCCTCTGTGCTTGTCTATCACTTTGCCTGTTGTTTTTGAGAACTCAGTGGTGATGTTACTCGAGCTGTAAGATAAAGCAAAACATTAATACTCTCTCTCACTAAGTCCTACCTTCTTTATTCCTTTTAACTAGGATTAATCTTTTCTTTATGAAAGGTAACTTTTAGTGTGACCTACCCCACATTCGAGAGGTGTTAGCTTCTCTTCTGCGTTTGCAAATAATGGTAAAAATTGCAATGAAATTTTACTTGTGGCGTTTTTTGGTATGAGATTATACAACTTCTGTTTTCATATTCTTTTCTTCTTCTTCAGCACACTGGATTTGATTGAAAACGAGTATTGTAGGAGAAAACCTGTTCTTCAAAATTTTCACATGACAGAAAACAAATGTTTTTGAAATAACTGTTCTTCTTGATATTCACATTTTCCTCATGACTAAAACAAACTGGTATAATATATATATTAATAGAAGTTGTTTTAATACTTGATGGGAGTTTATTCTTATTGGCATGTATTATCGCTGAGAACAGTTTAGTATGTAGAATGTAGACAGTAGTATGTTCCACCTCCTCTTTACCTCTAGAGTTGGAACATTCCAAGGGTTGACAGAAGGACAAGAGTTGATAGTAGAATGTTGAGGAGAAACCGAGTCGTAAGGAGAATGTGGTGTGGAGAGCTGTGGAAGATAGAGCAGTAGAGATGCAAAATAAAGTCTAACATTGAAGAGTTGGCGTGGATTCTTTATAACAAAAATGTTCTTGAAAATACTGCTCTTCCTGCTCTTTACAGTTTACTCAGGACTAAACTAATGTTCTAGGAATAACTGCTCTTCACCATTTTTAATATGACAGAAAACAAATGTTCTTGAAAATACTATTTTTTCTGCTCTTTACTATTTTCTCATGACTAAATAAATGTTCTAGGAAGTAAAGGTTTCTATAGCTTGAAATTGGAACTACTAAGAATTCATTCTCTCTCTCTCTCTCTCTCTCTCAGAATACTTGCATGACTGCAACAATTGACTCATGAAAACAAATGCACGACTGCTCCAGAAAGGCTTCTGTCTCTCAAAATCTCATCAGTGAAGTGTGCCACGTTAGAGGCTGCACATGCACTTCACATGACTCAGCTGTCAACAAGAGTTCCTCCAGCCGCAACACCAGAGCAGCAACCTTGACTCTCAGTGGCCACCATTTTGAGAGCCCTTAGCTTCCAGGAAACTCTCCATAACAAAGTCTGCAGATTGTGCGGGTGTCACCAACTTGGAAGAACCCCCAAAACCTGGAAAGGGGAAGCTGGTAAAACCAAGGATTTCCTGACAATTTGGCTCTATGAAAGGTGATCTGAGGGTGTGAGTCAATTTTCATTCTGATGTGCTCATCATGTTGCAAGGCATACTAATTATGAGTGAGGATTGTTCTGATGGATTGTGATTGTATTCCAAGAAATACCTAATGGGAGATGAGTCTGTTGATCCCTGTTGTTAAGTATAATTCCCATGTATTAAAAAATCTCTGTTTTTCAATTTGACTCTCAAATAAGCTTCACTGAGAACTATCAAAAATCTGCCAATCATAGTAGTGGCTTCTTCTTCAAATGCCACATCATCTGAGCATATTCTTTGCACTCTTAGGAGTTCTCTGTACAGAATGCTCTGTTTGAGATCCTTTGAATGGCCTCTGTTCCCATGTAGGATCGAGTTACAGTCTGTTGATTTGTGAAAAACCGGGATATACAGCTTTTCGTCATTCGCCTTCAATGTGACATCTACAAATTTGATATTGCCGTTACTCTAGGCCACTGTTAATCAAATGTTCAGCTCATCTTCATTTCGTTCCTGTACATATTCTAATAGTAGACTCTCCTCTCCATCCCATTAAGAACAGGCCATAATAAAGCGTGCCCAGAGGACCACTCTCTCCGTATAATCTGTGTACTTATCAGACCATGCCACCTCCTTCTCCCACCATCACATGTATAGGTTGGCGTATGTTGGTGCAAGGGAAGCCCCTATAGCAGTTCCTTGCTTTTGAAGTTAATGTTTATTGGCTAACAGGATGACATTTTGAAGTAAGGCAGAATCTTAGCATAGACATGAGCATATGGGTATATTTAATAAAGCGAGGTGTTAGACAATATTGACATGTTTGTAGGCCGAATTCGTGCTTTATGGATGTATAGAGAGAAGTGACATTCTTAGTTGCCATGATATATGTGCTATGCAATAGAGAAATGCTGATTTTACACAGAAAGTTGTTGGTGTAGTGTAAATAGGAAGGAGGTTCTATGACATATCTGCAAAGTGTTGGACCAGGCTTTAGGCTGGTGGGTCTGTGTTGGACCTGGCGCTTTTTTTCAGGGTCATTCCCAAACTTTTTTCCTCCATCCTCTTATTTTTTCTGACCTGTTTTTGTTGGCTTTAGGACTCTGGGCACTTTACCACTGCTAACCAGTGCTAAAGTGCATATGTTCTTTGTCTGAATTGTATTGGTGATTGGTTTGTCCATGATTGGCATATGTGATTTACTAGTATGTCCTTAGTAAAGTGCACTAGAGGTGCTGGGGCATGGAAATCAAATGCTACTAGTGGGCCTTCAGCACTGGTACATGAGTACCCCTGTAAACATTTCTCAAACCTGCCACTGCAGTATATGTGTGTGCAGTTTTGTACTGCCAGTTTGACCTGGCAGGTGTACCCACTTGCAAGGCCCAAACCTTTCTTTTTACTACATGTAAGGTGCCCCTAAGTTAGGCCCAAGGTAGCTCTCTGGGCAGGGTGCAATGTATTTAAAAGGTACTTATGTGTTTTATATGTCCTGATAATGAAATAATGTCAAATTTGATTTTCTCTAGTATAAGGCCTATCTCTCCCATAGGTTAACGTGGGGATTGCCTTTAGATGCCATTTAAGTGCAGTTTCCCACGGGGGCGGACAGAGATGTGGAGTTTGGGGTCTCTGAACTCACACTTTAAAAATACATCTTTTGGTAAAGTTGTTTTTTACATTGTCTGTTTGAAAATGCCACTTTTAGAAAGGGGCATTTTCTTGCTTAACCATTCTGTGCCTCTGCTTGGCTGCTGAATCCATGTCTGGGCTGTTTGTGAATTCACTCTAGACAGTAGCACGAAGGGAGCTGAGGTGTGTCCTACATATCCTGATGAGTTGTCCTGGGCTACAGTGGGAGGGAGGAGCTGATGCCTGCACTTGAAAGGGATGTGCCCGAACTCACATAATAAAGTCTCCAACCCCATAGAGTGTGGCTGGGACAGGGCAAGAAAGAGGCAGGGTCTTGTGCACTAAAAAGACTTTCCTTTGAAGTTTGCCTACTTCAAAAGCAGAAATGAGCGTAAGTAGTGTACCTAAAACCACAGAGTTTTACAGCACTTCTGGATCAAGTGGAACCTCTGCCAGGGAGAAGACCTGGGTTCTTGAGAAGGATCTGGTATCTGCCTGTTGCTTTGCTGTGCTGGCCTTCTGCTGCTACTTCTGCCTTGGGATTGAAAAGACTGGACTTTGCTGTGTATCCTGCTTGTGAATATTCTCCAAGGGCTTAGACTGAGCTTACCTCATGTTAAGAAGTCCAGGGACATCAAAGACTTCAAGTACCAGCACCTGGGCTCTCTTGCTGAGACCCCATGACTTGCCAAGTGGTGCCACACGCAGTCCCTGGGTCTCTGAAAGGAGAAACTGTCAGAACCTGACTGGAAATCCATGCCCCAGACCAGAGCAGCAGAAAAATAGACGTAGCGCCTGCACTGCGGCTAAAAAATCGATGCCGCACTGGTGAAATTGACGCATCACCATTACAGCATGGATTCATTGCTGCTGTGCATCCATATTTTCCACACATCATCCCTGATCATCAGAATCTTCAAGATCACCACACAAACCCGAGGCTCCTTGTCCCTGAATTGATGCATCGCTAGCTTTTCTGACACACACGCCCGTGCGGCTTTACTTTTGACGCATACCAGGTACTTTGTACTAAAACAGCACATCCATCATTTCTATAGATGTAAGACTCTTTTTACTTCAAAAATTCTTATTTTTGGTTGTGTATGTTGGATTTTTGTCATTTTGGTCTTGTTTGATTTAGATAAATATTGGCTATTGTTCTAAACTGGTGTGGAGTCCTTTTGTGGTGTGTTCACTGTGTTACTGTATGTGTTGGTATAAATACTTAACACATTGCCTCTGAGATAAGCCTGACTGCTTGTGCCAAGCTACCAAGGGGGTGAGCAGGGGTTATCTATGTTGTATACCTCCTTTACCCTGACTAGAGCAAGGGTCCCTATTTGGACAGGGTGTAAACTGTCTGCCAACTAGTGACCACATTTCTAACAGAAAGGAATAAATCAAGAAATCTTGATATATTTTCCAGAAGAGAGTTCACCATACTTACTATCGGATTCCCTGGTGGGTGAAGTTTGCCATTATGTATCTTTGGAAGAAAATATCTGACTAAATGTTGTGGGTGATCAATTTTAAGTACATATATTCCTCAAATTCCGACAGCTCCTGATTGAACCATTCTTTGACCAAATCATTGTATTGAATTTGGTAAAAGTTGGTAGGTTTTACATCTAATTTTTAATAATGATCCTTTATAATAATAACAATAAAAATAATAAAGCAATTTATAGAGCGCATAGTAACTTCTAACGAAATATCCAGGTAACAAGTCATGGTCAGCCTACTAAAATTGATCTAAATAGCCAAGTTTGTACGTTTTTTACAAAATGATGTTCAGAATGTTCCTGTCTAAGAGAGAGGGGCAGAGAGTTCCACATTTTAGATGACACAGAACTAAGAGCACAGCCCCCAAAACATACTCTTTTAGCAACAGGGATGCACACCTGATGAGCACCTGCTGTTCTTAAATTCCTTCTGGGATGGTATAGTATAACCAGAGGATGCAGGTATTGAGGGTCTGCATTGTTAATGATCCGATGGCAGAAACGCATTGCTTTGAAGAAGAGCCTTTTTTCACAGGCAGCCAATGCAGCTTAGCGAGAGCAAGGTCTGCGGGCAGCCACCTTGGAAGTTTCAGCAGCAAGCAAGTTGCCGAATTTTGGACACGTTGGAGTCTCATCATTCGAGACTCCCAAAAGCAGAACATTACAGTAGTCTAGTCTAGATATAATTAAGGTCTGGATCACTGTCTTACTAGCTGCTTCTGGAAGAAAACCAATAATCCTCTTTAGAATTTTTAAAATTCCAAAACATTTTCCAACCAGAGCAGTGATCTGGCTTTTGAACAAGAGCTTTGCATCAAACTAGGTGCCAAGGTTCATAACCTTTGCCTTAGAGACTGGTAACAGCCCTAATGAGTCTGGCGACCAAGCTCAGGACTGAATTGAGCGCTGCTTCCCTACAACAAGGACCTCAGTTATCCCTGTAATTCAACTCAAGGCATCTGAAAGCTGTCCACTCAGCCACCTCTGACAGACAGGGCCACGGTATTGACATCATCCTGAGATATAGTGATGAAAGTTAGGTATCATTGGTGTACAACATGATATTAAAGCTGTAACGCTCAATGATAGGGGGTACATATAAAGATTAAAGAAGGTGGGGCTCTGCGAAAATCCCTGAGGCACTACGTGCTGCAGAGGAAAAAAATTACATGTAAATGGTTTCAAGGCTACCTGAAAGGTTCTACAGGAATGAGTAATCCACTTCAGAGCCTTAAATCCAACCCCTTATCCCTACATTCACTGAAGAAGACGACTATGAGAAACAGTGTCAACAGCACTGCCACCATTTCACCTCTGTCTGCAACCTGACGGATAGATTCAGAGGTGAACACTAGCGCAGACTCAGTGCTATACTAAAGGTGGAAAGTGAACTGAGTCATGTGAGGGAGTTATTTTGCCTCAATAAGTAGACAGTTGTTGGTTGATATACTTCTCAGATACTTTGGAGAAAAAAGGCACTAGTTAGATGGGCCTGGAAATTTTCGGCTTAGTAGGCTCTGAGGATGTTTTTTTAAGCAGCTGGACTATGGTGGCATGTTTCCAGCCCTTAGGGACCTGGCCAGTTTCGAAGGACCTATTAAGGAGATCATAAAGCATAGGTAGTATAAGAGTCACCCATTATTCCAAGACCACAGGAAAAGTGGGGTCGTCTGGGGCACCTGATTTAACAGGTGGAACTATGGAAAGCAGTTCCTTGATGGTAACAGGGCCAAAAGTTGAGAGTCTTGAGCTGTCAGCAGAAAATTCAAACCAGACCTCAAGGTAAAGAGTAACTCTTACTTTCTCCGGAAAGGAAGACTAGATGGAGGCTACTTTGTCAAAGAAAAACTGAGCAATATTATTTCATTGTTCCTCAGATGAGGGGGTGGTTGGTATAACATGCTCTAGAGATGATAATGACTTTGCAAATGAGAAGGTTTTGCGTCAAGAATTCTGGCCCATCTCAATTTACCTGGCATAGAAGGTTGGATGGGTAGCCCTGATTTGTCTATAATAATACTTTAAAGCCACTTGATAATTGGCTTTGTCAGTACGGTATAAATTCCTACACCAGATATGTTCCGATCGTTTGCTTGTTTGTTCCAATCGTTTGCTTATCATTGAACCACTCTACCGAAGGTTTGGTTCTTTTAATAATATGGACAGTCAGTGATGCGATTCAATTAAGCGCAGCCCTGATCCATCCCTCTACTTAGGAATTAGTTGAATTCACACACTCATTTAGAATGGGACAATTCATAGCCAGGGCTTGGGTAAGAGCAGCAGAAGTCACTCTGGCCCATGCTCGTGTGCTAACCGGCTGACCAGAGGAGAACAGCTGCAAATGTTATCATAGGGATCTGGAAATGTATAGCAAATTGGTCTGACCAGAGAAGGGGGAAAGGGTAATCCGCTACTAGAATACTTATATTAGAAAAAATGGGGTCCAGCTTATGTCCCAACTTATGGGTGGAATCATTGACTAGTTGAACCAGCTGAAGTGCCTCCAAATCTGATATCAATGTGGCTGCACTGGAACTTGGAGCATCCTCAAAATGGAGATTAAGATCTCTAATAACTATAGAATTTGAGTTATGTAGAACAAAAGTTAGCAATGTCTCTGCTAGAGAAGTTATAAAATTAGAGGCTGGGCCCAGAGGGAGATAGATCAAAAATCCAGATAAAGTAAAATTACTACACAGGGTAAGAGAGAAGAAAGCTGCCCCGCTACCTGCAATTTTAACTTCCATAAAGGTGCAGTGGAGAGACTGTTTGAAAATGATCTCAATTCCATCTCACCGTTGTGATTGACTATCCAACCTGACAATCACATATCCTTGGAGAATGGCTGTCAAAATATCAGGTGATGAGCTTTCAGTTAGCCACGTCTCCAATAAAAAGATTGCATCAGGCAAACAGTCAGGAAGTCAAATATTGCTAGTTTATGCCTCACTAGTGAACAGCAATTAAAAGAATAAAAGTGTGCCCCCAAGAGGCCTGTAGACCCTCATTCATATCAGCATTGTTTACCACCAAGGCCTGAGGTGCAAATCCGCATTTCCCTCAAAGGTGGTTCACTGTGGTTAGATCCAAGGAGTGCTACATCCTGATAAATGGCTCTCCCCGAGATCCAGCAGGACAATCAGCGCAGACCGGGAAAGCCTGACCCGGCGCGAGGCGGCGGAGCCGGAATTTGTCCCCCCGGACCCTCCTGCGCAATGGGGGAGGAGTGGCTTCGGCGCACGCTGGAGCTCGGCCGTGAAGCAGCGGGCTCGAGTTCAACGCCGCTGCTGGGGAAGAAGGTGAGGAGCCGCGGTCCGCAGCAGGCCTCGGGGGACATCGGTGGGACCTGGGCTGCGCTCGGGGGACGCCCGGAGTCGTCTCCTGACTCCAGCCTCGGTGGGACTGCCTCGCCCCCTGAGGATCGGGGGCGGCAGTTAGAGCTCCGACCTCCGAGCGCACCAAGCAAGAGGGCGGCGGCCAGGAAGCAGAGTCCTGGACGTGGGACTCTGCTGGTGTCCAGAGCGGGACAAGAGATTTCCTGGCCCCCGGGAGGAGACGGCAGAGACTGTGGGGACCCCGTGGGGGACCAGGAGGCGCCCCATAGAGTGAATGGGGCCACCACTGGGCCCTGCCCACCTTCTGGAGGAGTGGATTGGCTGCGGCCGGGCGGTGACTGCGGCCGGGGCTGGAGGGGGGCAACGACCGCCTCTGGGGCGGATGAGAAGCGTGCAGACTCGCACTGGTGAGACACACCAGGACACCGGCACTCCCACATGGACTTGTGCACACTGCAGCAATGCCGCAGTTGCAGATTGGAGAAGGTATTAGCAGCTGACCCCCAAACGACTTGAACTGGCATACCGAGGGGGCGGAGAGCACACCCACTTGGTGGGCACCGGTGGGGAGAGTACCCATCGGACAAGGGAACGGTCATTACGACATAAGGAGGACCTATCGGAGTGTGCCCCGAACGTAGCTGCAGAGAATCAGAACCAACCTCAATAGAGGCCCCACTCCAACAGGGCACTTAAATTACAGAGAAGCACACCACAGATGCCATCCAGGACCAGGAACAAGGGCAACATGACGAGCCGCAGAACCCCAGTCAAACGTGGCAGGGAACATACCGAAGACCTCAATCATCCAACAGTGCAAGCCACACTTGATAAAATACTAGGTGCCATTGAGGATACCAAAGCAACCCTGCAACGTGACACCAATCAGGTGGCAGTAGAGGTGGGCCTTTTGAGAGCGGACCACCAAAAGCTGATGGACAGAGTGCGGCTGGCAGAAACTACTCTGACGGAACTTGCCTCGAAACACAAGGACCTGGCAGCCACAGTAATCAACCTAACCGACCGAGTCCTGCGCCTAGAGCGACGGGCGGAAGATGCGGAAGGGAGAAGCCGCAGGAACAACGTGCGGGCAGTTGGCCTAACGGAAGGAGTGGAAGGAACGAACATGTTAGAGTTCCTAGAGGTGTGGCTGCGAACGGTGGTGGCACCAGAGAGCTTGACCCCATTTTACTCCCTGGAGCGTGCGCACCGGGTGCCTTCGAGACCCCTGGAGCCAGGAAGACCACCCCAGGTAGTGGTGGCCAAACTACTGCACTACAAAGACAGAGACGCCCTGCTCCAGTGTGCCAGAGAAGCCGGACCCTTCAGGGTGGCGAATGGGGAGGTGACACTGTTCCCGGATTTCACACTGGAAGTACAAACTAGACGAGCTTCCTTCCTGACAGTGAAGAGGGCACTTAGGGAAGAAGGGATCCAGTACTCACTCTTCTTCCCGGCCAAGCTGAGGGTGATTGTCGAAGATCAAACTATGTTTTTCCAGAAACCCGAGGCGGCATGGGAATGGCTAGAGACACGCGGAATAGAAGAAGGATGCCGAGGCGGGAGCAACCGGACCGGGCGGAACATCCGTGGGGGACAGAGGAGACAGCGGAACAGACGCCGCCCACGGGGTGAACCGACCCGGGCCCAGAAAGATCTTGCTAAAAAAGCGGCTTTGGAGGCGGCATCTTCCATAATTAAGGAGGTGTCCTCACAGGATGGTAGTGGAGGAGAATCAGACCGGGCCTCTGTGTCCTCGATGGGGGGCTCAGGCTGCTCCGCATCTGCTCCGAGGGTGACCCCCCAAACGGCAGATGAAGTTGGCTGAACGAATCCATAACCCGGACCTGAGGTGAGGAGCATAGTAAAAACCGCAGGCCCTGGCGGGCCTGGAGTTACCACCCCCTACAGGTGTCTTGGCCACTCAGCTCAAGATGGCGAGACCCACACCTAACTTGTTGACTAAGTTGCACTGTTGCACTCTTTTATGGGCTACCTACAGATGGAGAGGCGCCCTGGGGACCGGGAGTTGGGAGTTACAGTTTCATGTTTTGGTGGTGACGAGGGTCACATATATACAGGAAATGCGGGTGGGGGGCCGGGCTCGTGGTCTGGTCGGGTGGGCGGTGCGTGGTCCGCTACAGACATATCACTATGACAGAATATAATATACTAACATGGAGTATAAGGGGGATGGGGTCACCCGCCAAACGACAGGTGTTAGCCTACTTGAAAAGGCGGGGTATCCATGTGGCCCTGCTACAGGAAACCTATCTCGTCGCAAACAAGATTGAAAAATTAAGACGTAGATGGAGAGGGCAGGTATTTGCCACCAAATACTCGGCTTACACCAGGGGAGCCCTGGTGTGGGTTAGAGCGGAAGTCCCCTTTGAAGCTACCTCGACGGACATAGACCAAGAGGGCAGGTTTGTAATAGTGAGGTGGAGGCTACATTGAGCCCCGATTGCCTTGACTAGTGTATTTGCCCCTAACCAAGACCAGATCCCCTTCATGCAGCGCCTCTCGAGTCATATCACCTGCCAACAAGGAAAGGAGCTACTGATTGGGGAGGACTTTAACAGCATAATGGACATTAACCTTGATCGAGCCACTCCCCCGTTGGCAGGCGCAGTAACACACAAAATAGCTAAAAACCTGAGGGATTGGATGAGGGCCTGGGAGCTGGTAGATGTATGGCTCAACCAACACCCGGAGGAAAGGGACTACTCCTACTACTCCTCTCTACACCGGGTCCACACCTGGATAGATAAGATAGTACGCTCGTACTCAATAGCACAGGAAATGACACACTCTGAATATTTAGGGCGCACCCTCTCTGATCATAGCCCCCTCATGCTCACATGGAGGGTGATCAATGATAGACCCCCCATACCAATGTGGAGACTGTCCCCGGCAGCGCTGGAAGACCAGGCATACAGAGAAGCGCTCCGCTCTTACCTGGCGAGCCATATTCCTATTGATAAGGGATCCGCGTCAGCTAGACATGTGGAGTGGGAGGCACTTAAGGTGGGGACCAGGGGTTATTGCCTGGGGCAGACCAGTCGGAATCAGACGCACATTCGAGCGGGAATTGAATAAGTTAGAGAAGATCATACATGAAGGAGAAGGAGAGGGGAGCAGAGGGTCGATTGGACACTTATCTGCACCCACTACCCCTGAATGGACTGAAGCATGAAGAGAGGGACAGGCAGGGGGGACCAGTGACTTTGGGGGAGTTACAGGAGGCCATCGCGCAATTAGTGTCGGGGAAGATCCCAGGTACAGACGGGCTCCCGATGGACTTCTATAAGAGGTACTCGGCCTTGCTGGCACCCCAGTTGGTGAAAATGTACACGGAGGGGTTCCAGCGAGGCCGCCTGCCAGACTCAATGAGGGAGTCCCTGGTGGTTCCTCTCCCCAAGTCCGACTCGGGTGATGTTTCTGTGACCAACTTCCGACCATTATCAATGTTGAACAGTGACTTCGAAATTCTTAGTAAGCTTATGGACAACCGACTGCTCCTACATATATCCAATCTAGTCCATGAGGATCAAAACGGGTTTGTACTTGCACGCAATATATAGCTAAATCTTAGACGCCTTTTTGCCGTCTTGCACATGCCGCATGAAGAGAGGCCCCCTACAGGGATGCTCCTCGTGATCGACTTCGAGAAGGCATTTGACTCGGTCAGATGGGACTATCTGAGGAATGTTATGCATCGGATGGGACTGGGGGAAGGATGGGTGAGATGGGTGGACCTGCTATACGAAGCTCCACTGGCAAGAGTAAGGACGGGCAGGACAGTGTAGTAAACTTATCCTATATACAGGGGCACCAGGCATGGGTGCCCATTATCCCCATTGTTATTTGCTCTAGCCATTGAGCCTCTGGCGACCCGACTACGGACGGAGCGCAGGGGCAGGGGAGTGGAATGGGGACAAGATGAACATATTATCTCACTCTACGCCGATGACATCCTGATCTACCTAAGGGAGGGTGACTCAGGGCTACCGTGGGCACTTGATAATCTGGACCACTTTGGAGGCCTGTCCGCCCTGCGCCTTAATGGGGGCAAGACCTTTGTATTTCCCTTGACAGCAGGAAGTCCGCGCCCCCCATCCTTCCCGGAGGACATTGTATGGGCACCACACACCTTCAAATATTTGGGCATTCAGGTGTTCCATGACCTCAGAGACCTGCGTGAAGGTAACATAGCGAGGGCACTCCGTTCGCTCCGGGCATCTGTGGGATTCTGGCGATCTCCTAAGCTGTCCATAATGGCCATAGTGTCATTATCCAAGATGATTATGCTGCCACACCTCCTTTATTACTTTACCAACTTACCGGTGTTACTCCCCCTGCTGTGGTTTAGGGAGCTGAACAGCCTTCTCAGGGACATTATTTGGGATGGTGGTCGCAGACGCACCGCGCTCACGATCATGTGTAGACCAACTAGTGCAGTGGGATTGGGAGTCCTGGATTTTGAACTTTATTATCTGGCATGTCAGCTACAGTGGATTTCCAGATGGTGCGCTGGGGAGGGTCGCCTAGACAGGTACACAAAAAACAGCGCGATTGATACCGAGTGGATCATAGCACAAATGATAGGTCGACGAGCAGATGCGCAGGAAGGGAGTGTCATGACGAAGGTAGCCCTATCATGCTGGAAGAGATGCTTGCGACGCGTGGGAGCGTTACGCCCTTACTTTGCAGCACTACCTTTATCGGTGAAAACACAGGGCACCAAGTAGGGCGCTTTGCTGGGTCCGGGACTGGGAGTTTGGGCCAAAGCTGGGGTAGAGAATATAGGGGACCTCTTCCGAGATGGGGTACTGAGGTCCTTCACAGAAATGACTGATCAAAAGGGAATACCAGCGGGGCAATTTTTACTACATCAACACCTGTTACATCACATAAAGGGGCACTGGGGCATGGTTAATGCGGAACCTACTACACACCGGGTCCTGCACCTCCTGCTAACCTCCGGAGTCGATCGTTACCTGGTGTCTGGGCTGTATTAGGCACAAATTGACAACACACTTGACCCACTGCAGACACTGAGGGAGAGATGGGAAAAGACACTAGGCAGAGATATGTCGGAGGCGGAGTGGAGGAGGGTCCTGGCAAACCCGCGGGTGGTCTCACGAAATACACAACTTCGATACGTACAGTATAACTTTACCCACAGAACATACCTCACCCCGCACTGGCTGAACCTTATATACGAGGGTGAACTCAGGGGGTGCCCCAGATGCAGCGAAGTGGATGCAGGTCTGGACCACATGATGTGGCACTGCCCCGAATTCCTGTGGAACTGGAGGACCTCATTGACTGATCTGGAGGGCCTGTTGTGCACCACTCTGGGACTCACCCCTTCTGTGTGCCTGCTGGGCTTGTACCCGGGACCGTCACTTGGGAGGATAAGCAATCGATTCCTAGACCTGGCCTTAGTGTTGTTTAGGAGACGGATCACATTAGGCTGGAAATCGCCAAGGACCCCCCCCCCATGGAGGACTGGAGACGGGACCTATCAAAGTGGGCAAGGGTCGAACTGCAGGTACTACTATGTGAGGAGGCTTGGGGAGTGCGCCAAACGCCCCTGGCCCCGACCTGGGAAGAGGCACTGACCAAGTGGGGGAGAGAAGGGACTGGGAAGCAAGAACATCGACGGGAGGGGCCAGGGCAAACACGGAACAGGAGGAAAGAGAAACCAGAATAGGAGAGACACACTGAACCTTAATACTAAGGGGGACACCCTGGACTACCCCTCCTCAAACGGGCACTCACCCCCTCTACGACGCACCACCATGTACATAGTTGCCTTAGTTTTAGGCGTAGGATTGGTACGGGATCACGAGAATGATAGCAAGATGCACGACTTAGGAACATACGCAACCAATACGCAAATCGCGCACAGAACCAAGACCATACAGAGACTGAGCATCAGATCTGAGTGGGAACCCAGCGAACGATATGTTAGAAACATTGGAAACTGTTGCAGCTTGTATAACTGCGTAAATAAATGTATGTGTATACAATGAACAGAATTGACTATGTACACCAATAAAATGTTAATAAAAACAATTTTTAAAAAAATCCAAACATTCATTTAGTGTAGTTGGGGCCAATCTCAGTAACTCCATGGTAGTATATCATATGGGGGTAGAATCTAGTCACAGACGGGTGCAGGCGGACTTGCCTTAGGTGTGCCTTTGGTGCGCACCCACTGCGAACGTCTGCTGTGCATCCGTGTATCGGCCCTGTTTTAATAGTGGATTGGGCACATGGCAGGATCCGCACCCACACTGAAGCACTGACCACGTAGCCCATCCAAATGGTTGCCAGGAATTCCCCGCTCTAAACAAGAGCGCTGTTGTCAATGAGTATGAGCTCTGACAGTCTCACAACTCACACATGTAAAACAATGGTTCCCCCAAACACTTACCAATTAATGCACATCCTTTGGCAAAGCAAAATCATGTACCCCCAAATTAGGGCTCAATTTGAGACTCACTTATGAAAATAAAATAACATTGTGCAGTAAAAAGCATGATAAGCACTCAGAAAAGTCTGGTGCCATTTAACAGCGCGCCCACGCATCGGCCCTGTTTTTATAGTGGATTGGGAACATAGCAGGATCCGCACCCGCACAGAAGTGCTGACCTGTATCCACATAGCCCACCCAAAATGTCCACCAAGAATTCACCGCTCTAAACTAGAACATTGTTCCCGATGAGTAAGAGCTCTAACAGGCTTGCACTCACACATGTAAAACAATTGCTCCCCCATAGTGCCCCCAATTAAACCACAACCTTTGGCAAAGCAAAATCACAGACCCCCAGATTAGGGCTGAAATTCCCCTTCAATCTAGATATTGTACGAAGTTTATTAATGTCCTCAACAATCAATTCATGAAAAATGTCAATCAAATTCCCACCAGGCAACTGAGGTCTAAACTTACTAGAGGGTTTAAGTTGATTGGCACTGGACAAGACTGTTGAGAAGCCCTTTCGCTCTAATAAAGTGATCATCACTTCATCCTTATCAGTTTGAGATGACAGTCCCTGTTTGTTAGATGTATCCAGTTCATGCACAGCCAACAGCTCTGGAATGTCTCCAATTGTGAACCCTGAACTAATTATCACATTATGCCTCTCCTGATGATGAGGGGCTTTCTTGGCATAGTATTTGCAAAGCTTTAGTTTTCTCCCAAATTTATAGGTCTCAACAAGAAGGTTCAGAAAGCCAGGGCTGGTTGTAGGGCAAAAACTGAGGCCAAATTTTAGAATTATTTCTTGATTCTTTCTTGCCTTTGAAATATTGATCACTCTAGTATTGGAACTCGGCTTTGTATCCTTTTGGATGAGAACAACTAGGCCTTGGTGCCTTTTTCTTTTACCCCTCCTCATCTTGTGCAACTGCCTCCCCAATCTCTTCCTCTGCTTTGTCTATGGCCATTCTTGAAATTCTCTCTGGGGGCTTCATCAGCTGAGGACGCTGGATCTGAGCTGACTTCTGTATCACTGGGCACGGCATATGGTCGTCCTGTTACATTCTTTCATGTGCTCCTAGTGTGTCATATTTTTTGGCAAATGTATAGATTCTGCGGTATTCATAATCCAATTTATCTCTGATAAACGTGTGTGCCTTGTGTGCTGTTGTTTCTTCCTCCTGTTTCGTAATGTATTCCTCCATCTTAGTTAATAGTGCCCTCACCTCGTCATGATGTTTTATCGGTTCAAGTTCCCTCATTAGGTCTTCAATTACCTTAGTCTGATTTCCATGGGATGTTTTGCATGTGTGGTGAGAGTCCCCATACGTTTCATTGAGCATTTAGCTGTGTGTGAGATCCATCCCTCAAACAAATCAGGATGTGTGTCCCTGTGGAATTCCATGTGGTCAGAGATGGCATTTTCCACCATTTCTTCAACTCACATATGCACGCTTTTTCCAGCTCCGTAATTATTTGAGTGGTAGTCCTTGGACCGGTATTCACTGTTTTTCGTGCCTCGTAGGCTCCTGTATTGCCTTCAAAAAATATCCCTTGCAACTTTCTCCCATAGGGCATGATGGTCCACCATTTTCTTATATTCAAAACACACAAAAAACAATTCAGGGTTGTATTCCAGGTTAAACGAGCTCCAATTATTTTTCAAATATATTTTTTTTTCTTTCGATATATGACAATTCTTATTGCACTGTATATGTGGAGCTTATTGGCGATGCATATCCTTCTTTTAAATGGACTTTCGAGTGATTCAAGACTTTCCCGCTGCAAAAGGTCATGTGCTCTAACTAATACATTTCTCTGTGTCACGGAGATATTGCGTAGTGCGCAACTTGACAATCTTAAGTAGCCCTTTTAAGTATTCTCCCCTCAAGTCGACCAATGGCAACAAGTGGTGATCGCATACCTCTCAGTGTGTGCCCTCTAGTACCCCAGAAGCTTTAACTCCCCCCCCCCCCCCCCCCCCAGACCTTACGGGCTCTGCTTAAAGTGTATTCACTCATTTGTTGGCGGAGTGCTGTTTCTTTTTTCCACTAACAGTCTTTCTGACAGTAGTAGAAGTGCGCTCTCCTCAGCGTGCTGGCTGTTGTGCGTGCGGGCTCCCCCATCACCTCTGAACACTTCTGGTGTACCATATTTCGAATTTTCACCACTTCGAAACACCGGACACAGCAAGACAAGTCAAATTTGCATTACTCACATAAGGTTCATCTAACCAAAAACAGGACGCCAACATTTTTTAGCTCGCGCCTTTGACGGGACAACCCGTATACCATCACCACTGTGGTTCAAAAGCAGTCCCTCTTCTATTGCACCACCCCTGAGCCATATACACTAGGATGATGTACGTCATGATCCCGACACCACATGGGAGCCATCTTTATTGACATGGTATGATTCCATATAGCATCAATAGATTCCAAGATTCTACTAGTGATGTTAACCTTACATCCTACCATCTATATTTAAAAATTGTTCATTCACATAAAAATATAGAGTTTACAATACACTCGAGCCATCGCTATAATGTTTTAAACCATTTAAGTTAATCAAACAAACATCTAACAACTGAAGTGCAGAGCCGCTTCTATTGAGCCATATGGTGTACTCAGCAAGCACTATGCTTGCAGCAGTTAGTAAAAAATGAATTTGGGCAGATCTAAAAGATACCCCCTAGGTGTATCATTTCATCGATTTGTAAAAAGTTCCATATGTTGAAGTGAACCTGAAACATTTATATCCAGTAAGGAGAAAAACAGCTAAGGATCAGTAGCTCTTTGAACAATCACCTGTTTAGTAAAGTTTCTAAGTGGTGTACCCACCAAAACCTGTTGCAATAGTCTATTGGATCGGTGCAGATCAACGATATTGTACATTAGTTCAAGCCATGAAAGAGCTAGTATAATATACTCATCAGGCCCTACATTTAGCAGATTTTAAAATAAAGTGGCTCTGTGCAAATTTGAAAAATGTCCCTGTAGGCAATATATTAATAATCTATTGTTGGGTACCTCATGTATGAGGTGTCCCTACTATCCATATTTTCCACCCATTCTTAGCACACTCCATTTGCAGTAAAAAAAGGGCCATGTGTTCGGCTGTAATTACTGTCTACACATAGACACAAGGGTAGGTCGCTCCCCCTGCCGCTGCAGCCCCTCCAGGTTCCTGAGTTCCTGCGTTCCTGAGACCCACCTAACAGTAAGTACACCCCCCCTCCCAACCCCTCGCTCTGCCCTGCGCTACTCACCCTCTCTCCTGCTCCTGCTTCTTTTCTTCTTTTCTTCTTCTCGGTTCTTCTGTTCTTCCTCCTCACTCCGCATCTGTAATCTTCTTCTGTACTCTTCTTTCCCCCGTCTTCACTCTTCTTCTCTTCTTCCTCATCTTCTTCTGTGGTCTTCTGCCCTCTGTTCTCCGTTTTCTGGATCTTCTTCTGTGTTCTTCTGTGTTCTTCAGTGTTCCGCTGCGTTCTTCTGTGTTCTTCTGTGTTCTTCCGGTCTTCCATTCTTCTCTCCTTCCGGTCTTCTGATCTTCCTTTCTTCTCTCCTTCCGGTCTTCTGTTCTTCTGTTCTTCTGTTCTTCTTGTCTTCTGTTCTTCTGTTCTTCTTCTCTTCTGTTCTTCTGTTCTTCTTGGCTTCTTGTCTTCTGCCTTTGGCTCTTCTGCCTCCTCCGTCCTCTTCTCCCCGCGCCTGCCCTCCTGCTCCTGCCTCATCCCCCTCCCCCACTCGCATCCCCCTCTCTATCTCCCCTATCTATCCCGTTCACTATCTACCTCCCTCACTCCTCCTATCTACCTATCTCTCTATCTCTCTATCCCAACTATCTAACTCCCTCACTCTCCACCTCCTCCTATCTTCCTATCTCTCTATCTATTTCCCTATCTATCGATTTCCCTATCTATCTATTTTCTCTATCTATTTCCCTATCTCTCCCCCCTCCCTCACTCCCTCTATTACCTATCTTCCTATCCTCTCACTCTACCTCTCACCCTCACCCACCTCTACAACCCCCCCTCCCCTATCTTCTCAACCCTACTCCTATCTTTTTCCCCTATCTCCTAAACCTCCTAACACTCACCCCCCTCCGCCCTTAAACCCCCCTCCCCCTGCTCTTCTCACTCTACCTGTCCCCCCCCTCCCTCGCGCTTTCCCGCCTCGACCTCCTGCACGCCCCCGCCCCCCAGCTCCCATTCGCACCCACCTGACCCCTCCCCCCCACCTCATATGGCGGCCGCTGCGCGACTGCGCGAGTGCGCATCGGGCGCGCCAGAGGCAATCCCGTCTGCGCCCGTCCGCGCCTGTCCCGCGCCCAGCGCCACAACCCCTGGTCCCCAGCTCTCCAAAGCCCCGCTGACCCACTACGACCCCACCACCCTCCACGCCCTCAACCCAGGATGCTCCAAAACTTGCTTCCAAGCTCACCCCAAACGCACCCATGGACCCTTCGCCTGCAACTCCTGCAAACGCACCTTCCACCACGCAACAACCACGACCACAAGCCCACGCGCCATCAACCACCTCAAGTGCATCCTAGTCAACGCCCGCTCCGTCCACAAACACGCCGTTGAACTCTGGGACCTCCTGGACTCCATAGCACCGGACGTCGCCTTCATCACGGAGACCTGGATGAACGCCTCCTCGGCCCCTGACATCGCCACTGCCATCCCCGAAGGCTACAAGATCTCCAGAAAAGACCGCACCAACCAGGTAGGAGGAGGGATCGCCATCATCTTCAAAGACTCCATCAGCGTCACCACCTCCACCGAAGACACCCCTCTAGCCGCTGAACACCTGCACTTTCAGATTCGCACCGATCCGAGGACCACCCTCAGAGGATCCCTCGTCTACCGTCCTCCTGGGCCACGCGCCCCCTTCAGCGACTCCATCGCTGACTTCATCTCCCCGCACGCCCTCGCCTCACCGGACTACATCCTCTTAGGCGACCTCAACTTCCATCTGGAACAAAACAACGACCCCAACACCACCACCCTGCTCGACAACCTCGCCAACCTCGGCCTCAAACAACTGGTGAACACCGCCACCCACATCGCCGGACACACGCTTGACCCCATCTTCTCCGCCAGCAAACACGTCTTCTTCAGCCACGCCTCCGCCCTACACTGGACCGACCACAGCTGCGTCCCCTTCACATTCCGACGCAAGACCCGCCACCTCCGCACCCAACCCATCCCTCGTCGACAGTGGAACGAGATCCCCGAAGAGCAACTCTTCTCCGCACTCGCCGCCAACCAACCCACCCTCACCACCGACCCCAACGACGCAGCCCTCAACCTCACAAACTGGATCTCCAACTGCGCAGACATCCTTGCCCCCCTCAAACGCACGCATCGACAGACCAACACCAAAAAACCTCCCTGGTTCTCTGACACCCTCAAAGAATCAAAGAAATCTTGTCGCGCCCTTGAGAAAGCCTGGCGCAAGGACCGCACCGCTGACAACATGACCGCCCTCAAGAACGCTACCCGCGAACACCACCACCTGATCCGCGCCGCCAAAAGGAACTTTTTCACTGACAGACTGGACAAAAACAGACACAACAGCAGAGAACTCTTCAGCATCGTCAAGGAGTTCTCCAACCCCAGCGCCAACGCCAACGCCGTCACGCCCTCACAGGATCTGTGCGAATCCCTTGCCACTTTCTTCCATCGCAAGATTAGCGACCTCCACTACAGCTTCGGACACCAGACCCAACCAAACACCACCGAACCGGCATCCACGGCCATCACCCTCATCAACTGGTCCTTCATCAACACGGAAGAAACTAAATCCATCATGAACTCTATCCACTCCGGCGCCCCTTCGGACCCCTGCCCGCACTTCATCTTTAACAAAGCCAACGACATCATCGCCCCGCACCTCCAGACCGTCATCAACTCCTCTTTTTCTTCTGCTACCTACCCCGAATGCTGGAAACACGCCGAAGTCAACGCTCTACTAAAGAAACCTACGGCTGACCCGAGCGACCTGAAAAACTTCCGCCCCATCTCTCTTCTGCCTTTCCCAGCCAAAGTAATAGAGAAGACCGTCAACAAACAGCTGACCAACTTCCTGGAAGACAACAACCTGCTCGACCCCTCACAAACCGGATTCCGAACCAACCACAGCACTGAAACCGCCCTCATCTCAGTCACTGACGACATCAGAACCCTGATGGACAACGGTGAAACAGTCGCCCTCATTCTGCTCGACCTCTCGGCTGCCTTTCACACCGTCTGTCACCGCACCCTAATCACCCGCCTCCGCTCCACCGGAATCCAAGGCCAGGCCCTGGACTGGATCGCCTCCTTCCTCTCTAACCGTTCCCAAAGAGTTTACCTCCCTCCGTTTCGCTCTGAACCCACGAGATCATCTGCGGCGTACCCCAAGGCTCATCACTCAGCCCGACACTCTTCAATGTCTACATGAGCCCCCTCGCCAACATCGTACGCAAGCACGACATCATCATCACCTCCTACGCCGACGACACCCAACTTATACTCTCCCTCACCAAGGACCCCGCCAGCGCCAAGACCAACCTACAAGAGGGTGTGAAGGACGTCGCAGATTGGATGAGGCTCAGCCGCCTAAAGCTGAACTCGGAAAAAACGGAAGTCCTCATCCTCGGCAACACCCCGTCCGCCTGGGACGACTCCTGGTGGCCCACTGCCCTCGGCACCGCACCGACCCCCACAGACCACGCCCGCAACCTCGGCTTCATCTTGGACCCTCTTCTCACCATGAACAAGCAAGTCAACGCCGTGTCCTCCGCCTGCTTCCTCACCCTCCGCATGCTCCGCAAGATCTTCCGCTGGATCCCCGCCGACACCAGAAAAACCGTGACCCATGCCCTCGTCACGAGCCGCCTGGACTACGGCAACACCCTCTACGCCGGGACCACAGCCAAACTCCAAAACCGCCTGCAACGCATTCAAAACGCCTCGGCCCGCCTCATCCTCGACATTCCCCGCAGCAGCCACATCTCCGCACACCTGAGACACCTGCATTGGCTCCCAGTCAGCAAAAGGATCACCTTCTGACTTCTCACCCACTCACACAAAGCCCTCCACGACAAGGGACCGGAATACCTCAACAGACGCCTCAGCTTCTACGTCCCCACCCGCCTCCTCCGCTCCTCTGGCCTCGCACTCGCTGCTGTCCCTCGCATCCGCCGCTCCACGGCGGGTGGGAGATCTTTCTCCTTCCTGGCGACCAAGACCTGGAACTCCCTTCCCACCAGCCTCAGGACCACCCAGGACCACTCCGCTTTCCGGAGACTCCTAAAGACCTGGCTGTTCGAGCAGCGATAACCCCCCCCTTTTTTCCCCTAGCGCCTTGAGACCCGCACAGGTGAGTAGCGCGCTTTATAAATGTTAATGATTTGATTTGATTTGATTTGATAGAAATGTCTGTATGGTGTGCTTTCCATGCTCAGTGTTAGGCAACTAATATACTAAAGTGGCTCTGTGCGGATCTCAGTGATACCCCTAGGGATATCATATATCCATCCATTGTTCCATCCAAATTACCAAAAGTGAGCCCAGCTACTCCCTTGGATTGGCTATTAGTAGGTTTGCTCCCACCACCACTGCTATTACTAGGGGCACTAGGGGTCGCAGTAGGGGTTGTGGTAGTGGGAGGCTTGGTGCTTTTCTTTGGACAACTGGCATCAGTTGTCCAATGGCCTTTTACTTTACATAAATAGCACCATGGTTTCTTTACTTGATTAGAAGAGGATTTGGACCCACCACCCCCACCAGAGTGTTTTTGTGGGCCTGATGAAGACTCATTTTTAGATTTGTCCCCACCCTTGTCTGAAGACTTACCATCCTTCTTCTTGCCATCCTTGTTACCCCCTGTATGAACTTTTCTGTTCACTCTTGTTCTGACCCATTTGTCTGCCTTCTTTCCCAATTCTTGGGGAGAGGTCAGATCTGAGTCCACTAGATATTGGTGTAACAAATCAGACACACAGTTATTCAGAATATGCTCTCTCAGGATTAGATTATACAGGCTTTCATAGTCAGAAACTTTACTGCCATGTAACCACCCCTCCAAGGCCTTCACTGAATAGTCAACAAAGTCTACCCAGTCTTGTGAGGACTCTTTTCTGGTTTCTCTGAACTTAATCCTGTATTGTTCAGTGGTTAAACCAAATCCATCCAAGAGTGCATTCTTTAAAACTGTAAAATTATTGGCATCGCTTTCCTTAACAGTAAGGAGCCTATCCCTACCCTTTCCACTGAAAGATAGCCATAGGATAGCAGCCCACTGCCTTTGAGGGACCCCCTGTACAACACAGGCCCTCTCAAGTGCAGCAAACCACTTGTTAATGTCATCACCCTCCTTGTAAGGGGGAACTATCTTATGCAGATTCCTAGAATCATGCTCTTTCACAGGATTACTATCTAGAATACTGCTGCTGCCACCATGGGGTCCTAACCCCAACCTCTGTCTCTCTTTTTCTAAGTCTAGGGATTCCCTGTCTAGAGCCAGCTGTTGCTGTTTAAGCTTCAGCCTGGACTCTTCCACTCTCAATCTATTGAGTTCCCTTTCTAACAGTCTGTCATCAGGGTGGGTGTGTTGGGAATGCTTTGACACAGAAGAATGATGTGAATGAACAGAGGGAGACCTTTCCCTAACAGTTGGCACTCTAGCAACCTGGCCTGCAGGAATAAACCCATCCCTACTGTGATGTGAACTTACATTACTACCAGCTCTGCTAGGTGGTCTGCTAAGGGGCAGGTTGGGAAGGTCATCTTCTAACACTCTTACTGGGGGCTCCCCTGAGTCAGAGTGTGAACTATCTCCTAACTTCTCAATGGAAGTGCCAGCTAAGGCCTTATCATTCTCAATAAGCATGTTAGATAACAATTCTCTAGAGGGATTCTTTCCCACCCCTAAACCTCTATCAATGCAGAGACTCCTCAAACCCTTCCAGTTAAGGTGGTCATAAGCTGAGCTGACCAAGTTAGTCGAAGTTTCTACATCAGACATGATAGAAAAAGGTTTAGGGACAGATAAAAGAGAGAAAAAATTTCAGGACTTTTTAAGGAAACAGAAAAAAAACTTTTTCAACTTTTTAGAAACTTTTTAGAAAGTTTAGAGGTACTTTTCAGCACTTAGCAGATAGTGTAAGAGAAGAAAAGCAAAACTTTTTGGTTAGGTGTATATACACTGAACTTGTTTTGTATATTATTCTCTTATTAAAGGTACACAATGACAAAGTGGTAAGTAGTTGCAAGTACTTATCCCACCGCTGCACAACCAAAGTAGGAGGCTGGCCTGGCTTGTAGTGGGTACCAAGGGGTACTTACACTCTGTACCAGGTCCAGTTATCCCTTATTAGTGTAGAAGAGGTGTTTCTAGCAGCTTAGGCTGATAGAAGGTAGCTATAGCAGAGCAGCTTAGGCTGAACTAGGAGACATGCAAAGCTCCTACTATACCACTGGTGTCATATGCACAATATCATAAGAAAACACAATACACAGATATAATAAAAATAAAGGTACTTTATTTTTATGACAATATGCCAAAAGTATCTCAGTGAGTACCCTCAGTATGAGGATGCCAAATATACACAAGATATATGTACACAATACCAAAAATATGAAGTAATAGCAAAAGGAAGTAATGCAAGGTGACACATACACTAAAACAACATATGTACAGTGAAATATGGGGGTAACATGCCAGGCAAGATGGTACTTTCCTACAGTTCGGCTGTAATTACTGTCTACACATAGAAATGTCTGTATGGTGTGCTTTCCATGCTCAGTGTTAGGCAACTAATATGCTAAAGTGGCTCTGTGCGGATCTCAGTGATACCCCTAGGGATATCATATATCCATCCATTGTTCCATCCATATACTAAAGTACATCTACTATCCATATTACACCCTCATTCTCCTTACCTACCGATGATAGCAAGTAGGTAGTTATTGTTAGGACTAACTTTTTGTATAGGTGGAGAAATTTGTTTTACCAATAACTCTGGCGCCATTTGACAAATCTTCACAAAATTTTCAAAACTAATATGACAGTCAGTTCAGCTGCGGTGTTGAAAATTTCAGGATGATTCATCAAACGTGGGCTCACAAAAAGGGGGTCTCAAAACACTTTTTCCCCCTTCTATGCTTATGGGATTTTTTGGATTTTTTGAGCATGACTACAGGTCAAAATGCTGAACAGATTTACACTAAATTTGGCGGGAACCTTGATTTTGGTCCAGAAATTTAGCTTTTTATAATTTAGTGTAAATCCCTTCTCTAGTTTAAGAGTTATTAAAGGAAAAAGAGATTTGTATAGCTAAAGGCATGGACCCTTTGTGGATCCACTCCCGGAGAATTTGTGGATCCCGGGGAAAAGCAAAGTCTGATTGGCTGTCCGCATCCTGAAAGGAAAGTTGTAGCTGCCAGTTTGTTTCTTGTATCAGCCCTGGGGAGATAAAAATATAGTGTAAAACTATATAAGGGATCAGGATACAGGTATCCTGACCCCATGGGACCAATGGAGTGGTCCCTTAGGGATCCCTGATGGGCCAAAAATTGCCCACTTTTCTTTTCATCCAATCTGCAGATCCGCGGATCCATCACTGCACTCAGCATGGCCCTATTGTGTAAACTCATAAAGGATCCATGAATCCAGGGAAAATTTCAGTTGTGGCCAGCATATGTTTGGGTGCATGTGAGGGGGTTGGCTGCTGGGTTGACTGCTGGGTTGGCTCTGTGTGGCAGAGGTTGTATGAACATCTGGTAAGTAGATATAAAGTAACAAAAAACATAGGAATTCACTAAAAAGAAACTATAATTTGTGTCAGAAAGCAACTTTGGGCAATCAGTTATAATTTTTTAACATAAGTATAACTATAACTGCTGAATTTCTATGGTTTTGAAGAAGTATAACGTCAACCTAACTATAACGTCCCTGTAACCTTTTTTCAGTGAATGAATATCTCTCTCTCTCTATGTATATATATATATATATTCATTCATAGTCCCAAAACGCATTTCGACTGAAGTATGAACAGGGCCATCATTCTGCTGAAATGCATCATGGAAGGAAGTTAAATCTATGTGATCTGCTCTAATGCCTGAGTGAGTGTTTTAAGGAGGTTTTGGGACTATGGTTATGTTTGCCAGTGTGCTCCTCTGGTACACACTCAACCCCTCATGGGAGCAGGATCTTTTTGAGCTATATATCTATATATATATATATATATATATGACATTCCCTTTCAGGATATTTTTGACACCATTTTTTGTCATTCCATTTAATAATATTAATGTAAACAAAATGTTTTAAAGAATATTTCTGTGCATTCATGAATGAATGAATGAATGAGATGGTACTTATATAGCGCACAAATGCCCAAGGGTGTCTTAGTCCTAAAAAGATATAGAGGCAGCTATAACAGCATCCTAAAGCAAATTATATCAAGATTTCGTAAAGGGGAACCGATATAAAAGAGTAAAAAAGACATACCCTAGGCTTGGACCCACTAAAACAATTTAATAAAAGGGGTCTGTAAATAACCAGTTTTTCAAAAGCTTGTGAAATTTCTGATAATTTGATAGATTTCTAAGGTAGAGAGGAATTTTATTCCATAACTGACTTGATGTGTGGACAAATCCAATGCCACCCCATGACACTTTTTTATCTTGCTAACTGATACCAGGTAGGATGTTGATGACCTTGAGTGATGAGCTGGGTTATACCATCTGATTTTCTTTCCTAGGTAACCGGGTTTAGCACAATATAAAGCTTTGTGAAGCAGGCAGAGTGCTTTGAAAGCCATCCACTTTTTATTAGGTGCCAAAGGAGGTCTTCCAGAGCATTTACTGCTGACAAACCTTTGGCACTTTATTAAGAAGACGTGCATCTGAATTTTGCAGAATCTGTAGTTTATTAAATACTGTTTGTCTTGCTCCCCTGTATAGAGCATTACAGTAATCAATCTTAGATATGACCTGAGCCGTCATTTCAGATATTTGGTGCTCAAAGGGAATGTAAGGGATCACTTTCTTTATAGTCTTGAGTTGGAAGAAACAGGAGGATGAAAGCTGGTTAACCTGCTCCTTATAAGATAAATCTGTGTCGAAGAGGATCCAAAATTCCTTACTTTGGGTGTTGGGGGTTGGAGGTGACCCAAATCTGGGGGCCACCAGGAGTGGCCCTAGAAAGTGGGGTCTTTGCCAAAAATAACCATTTCCGTTTGATCAGAATTGAGTTTTAGACAGTTTGAGGTCATCCAGCCAGCTATCGCGTTCATGCAGGTTTTGAACTTCTCAGCTACCTCTTCAGGTTTTCTTTGGACTAAGCCTACAATCTGCATAAGCTGCTGAAGCAAAACCATAGGATGAGATTAGATTGGCCAAAGGGGCCATGTAAATATTAAACAGGGTAGGGCCAAAGCGAAGACCGCTGGGGAACCCGACATGGGAGGGAAAAAGACTTAGGGGGTCATTACGACCACAGCGGTCTTTTCGCAAGACCGCCGAGGTACCGCCGTGCTGAAGACCACCAGTGGTGGCGGTCTTCCGCTCGGCCTATTATGACCGTTGGCTGCTCTCCGTCCTTGTTCCGATGGAGAGCCGCCAACAGCCATACTGGCGGGAGGCGGGGAAGTGGAGGTTGCTTCACCTCCACCGCCACGCCAACAGAACACCGCCCAGCGAATCACGTCCTGTGATTCACCGTGGCGGTGTTCTGTTGGCGGTGTGGTGTCGGTGGAGCTGCCCCCAAGGCTCCCGTCCCCTCCCGGAGGATCGTCGGACCAGGTAAGTCGATCGTCCGTGAGGGGAGAGGAGTGGGGGGGTGTTGTGTGTTGTGTGGGTGCATAGGGGTGTGCGTCTGTGTATGTAGAGGGGGAGTGTGAGTGCATGGATGCCTGCAGGCATGTTGTGTGTATGGGAATGAGTGCGTGTATGTCTGTGGGTATGTCTGTATGGATGTGTGCGTGTATGTTTGAATGTGGGTGTGCGTGTCTGACTGTGTGTGTGGATGTAGGCATGTATGTTGATGTGTGTGCGTGTGAGTGTGTAGGTGGTGCCTGTGTGCGTGTTGTGTGGGTATGGGTGATGTGATGTTGGGGGTCAGGGTGGGGAGGGGGGCCCTGCCACCTTTGGGGGGTGGCAGTGGTGGTGGGAGGTGTAGGGGAGGGAGTTGGGGTGGGGGTGGGGGGTGGGGGAGACCCCTATCAGTGCCAGGGAAGGAATTCCCTGGCACTGATAGTGCTTACCGCCATGGTTTTCATGGCGGTTCAGACCACTGGAAAACCGCAGCGGTAAGCCGGGTCAGAATATCGCCGGCAGTATAGTGACGGACGCCGGGCTGGAGACCCAGGTCTCCAGCCCGGTGACGGAGAACCGGCGGATGACCATGGCAGTAACCGCCATGGTCATAATTCCCCAAAGTAAGACCGCCAGCCTGTTGGCGGTCTTACCACCGGTTTAACACCGACCGCCAGGGTTGTAATGACCCCCTTAGACTGGAAATGCTAGAGGGCTACTGACTGATTTCTTTCCTCTAAGAGAGAACCATTAAGCTTTTGAGCAAGGCCTGAAATACCAATCTTAGTTAATCTGTTTAATAAAACAGAACGACTGACCAAATCAAATGCAGCGTAGAGATCAAGCAGGATCACTGCTGCTCTTCCTCCATTATCCTTTCTACATCGGATTTCTTCTGAGATGGCAATTAAAGCTGTCTCGGTGCTAAAACCAGGTCTAAAGCCATGTTGTGTCTTTCCAGTAGAATTTTTTCTTCTAGATAGTCTGATATGCACATATTTACATATTTTTCCAGCAGCTTAGCCAGAAAAGGAAGTCTAAAAATAGGGTGATCATTTGTCTCCAAACTAGGATCTAGTGAGGGTTTTTCCAACAAAGGCAAAATTGATGCCCTTTTCCAGCTAGCTGGAAAAGTGCCAGTTGAAAGGATCAGATTAGGTAAGGTAGTTTCAACTGACGTGATGCAATCAGCAGAATCCTGCATAACTTTGGGTGGACACGGATCCAATGGTGCCCCAGATTTTACTTGATTAATGAGCTTGACCATCCGGTCCATGCTCAATTTCATATTTTTTAACCCAATATTTTGTCAACTTTTTTTTACATCATCTTTACAGTGTTTTACTATAGGCTGAGAAATGGGCCTGGAAGGTCATTATACCAAAGTGTAATAAGGTAACGTTTTGATCATGGCAGGCAGTCTGCCAGATCTGTCAAGCTTTCTTCTTTGCTTACCTAATGGAGGTCTGTGTCCATATTTAGAGATGCCCACTGGCAGAGCTCTCCAAAGTCTTCAGAACAACTTTGAATGCTTGATTGCTTTGAACATTGGGGAGTGAGCATCACTCTTATTTTTTTTCCTTCTGCAACGTTTTTTTCAATAACAAACTCTTAAAGTTATAGTTTGTTATTGAAAAAAAAACATCGATGTGCTTGACATAGGTTTTTAAATTTTTTGTGTTTTGGTGCTTTTCATGTACTTTCTTTTCAGTACTACTGAGCCTCCCTTGGCAGTCCTGGGCTGGGAAATCAAGGGGGGAGGGTTGTATTTAGAGCAGTACCACCTGCTCCATGTTTTCAACAGGAAAATGAGGCATACCATGCAGAATCACTTTTTAACCACTGAATTAATCACGTTTTCCATTCTTTCTGATCCTTTTTCCTGATACGTTTTTGCAAGTTTGACCTACTGGAATTAGTGAGAAGAAACCTGTGAGGGTGTGATAAGCATCACACAACTTGCAATTCCAATCTCTATGCAAACTCTTGTTTGTACAGGGATTGGAATGTACTGCTTACCTTGCAATGAGGATGTTAGATGTTTATATCACATCACCTTTTAGGGATGCATTTGTAACCTTGGTCTTCTACACATACTACTGTACTTTGATCTACCTTGCTTAGTATTACACAAAACAGTGGCTTCTTGAATTTATCACTTATTCATGAATTTACAGCACTTTATACTCTTCTCTGGTTAACCTGGGGTGAATGTATGAGCATTAGTTCATGTACATTTTACAGGAAGCCACTTGCTTGGGAAGAAAGTTCCATTTAGATATTGGATTCACTATGTTAGTTTTTTTTATATATTATATCACTCTCCTCTACTACTCTGCTTGTTTTGCATTCAGATTTAGTGCAATTATTCAATAAATATTGAATTGTGTTTACATGCCTTCAAAGAGCTTACGTACTTTCTAGTTCATTATGTGGAAGTGTCTTGTCTTTGTCATTTATATTAGGATATCAATATTAATTGATCCCGTTTCTGTAAGGCTGCAATCAAGAATCAAGGATCTCACTAAGGTGTATTATTCATCCACTCTTTTTTAGTCTTTCTTTGTAGAAGAATTATGGTAGCTCTATATGCTGATATGCTTACCTTCCCTCTCAGCGGTATGAGCTTGTGCCTTTATGTTATCATTGGATATATTTCTTAGCAATGCCTTCTTTAACATCTAATCAGTGGGGAGGGTTTCATGTGCCTTATCAGGGATTCTTAAAGGGCTCATCCTTTCTATTTTTCTTGTGGGTGAGAGCTCACCTCAGTTATATTATCTCTTCCTCCATTAATTCGTTACAACTATGGACATTCTCTTATTTCACCCACGTACCTGTGGAAAGCAGTCCTTAACATGAGGCCCTGGTTGCCAGTGGAGGCCACCAGCACTCATTTTTTTAGACCTGTACTTATATTTCTGACCCATACATTTACCAAGAACAACAGAGGTAAAATCAAAGCAAACGAAGAAAAGGAGGAAAATAGTGATGGGAAAAGTCACAAAGAGAGAAAGCAGGAACCTGCTAGAATGAGATAAGGTGGCATAAAGTGCATCTTTTTCTATTGTTGAGCATCTTTTTCTATTGTTGTACATGGCATTAACCTCTGCACTAGATTCGGCCTAACTCTCCCAGGATCCTCAGAATCATCATTAACAGCAAACTGCCCATGATTGCACAAGTCAATGTGATCAATCCATCTTGCATCCACACCTTAAAGACTACAAACCATTCATAACTCTGCAGCCAGACTCACCTTGAACCTCCAGCACAGAACTCACATTACACCACACCTCACAGTCTCCACTGGCTCCCCATACACAAAGACACTCATTTAAAAACTCACACACATTCAAAGCACTACACAACTCGCTCTGACAGCGGCCTGTAGGCCTCAAAATCTGTCGCTCGTCTCCCAGGTTTTAAGAGTGGTACCACCAGTGTTTCCCTGGTAGTCTGTGGAATGCCAGCAGAGTGTTTGGCGGCCTTGAGGAAAGCCGTCAGTTGGGGGGCCTCCTGAATACTAGCATCTCCTTCCATCACCACCCAGACACATGCTCACTGCCTGTCTCTCACAAGAGCTAACAAGTTATTACTATCATTACTGTTATGTTCAGACACTGGCGCAGTAATTTTCAAGACATGAATATTTGTACCTCAGTAAATACAGGAGCACTTACATTTTTGTCAGGACTTGAGCTTGGGTGAGGGTCGCTTCCATACCTCGGTTTCATCTCTCCTTAAACGTACTCCAGTGAAACCAGATTTAAGAAAGCGGGAGGGATGGTAGAGCGGAGATCACCACATGTTTACCAGATGCCTTTCCAGCAGCTCATCTCCTTGTTGATTTTAAGCAGACGGAAGAAGGTGAAAATAAAGCAACACAGAGATGTCATTTGTAAACATGGTCACTGGCAGAGCTGAGGCGTCCAAGAAGTGAAACCTTTGAAAAAATATTGTGTGCATTTGGATTTAGGTTTGTTTAGATTAGGGTGAAAATGCTTCTGTATGTCCTTTTAACTGCCCTGTAACCATAAACCCTTTTTGAGGTGGACTGAAAATGATTGAAAGAATGTTTAACTAAGGTCCCTTGTCTGATGAGCTTGCTGGAGGAGCCATTTCAACAATCTCATGCTAAATGTGCATAAATTATGCAAATTGCATTCCATTTTTCGAAACAGGTGATAACTTACCTATTCCACTTTTATTGGCCTGGTTAATGTCTAGTTATATGAGACTGTTCCCACTGACACTATTTTGGGTTCATCACGGTAACCAAGCAAAACTCGATTTACCATAATATAAGACTTGGCACTGTAACTGGGTTGATATTGTTACAAATCCGAATTTGATGTATTTCTACAGAAGTCAAAATATTCTGTAATGTGATCTGCAGGTAGGCTCGAAAGTGTGGAAAGCAGTCCTTAACTTGAGGCCCTGGTTGCCAGTGGAGGCCACCAGCACTCATTTTATTTTAGACCTACACTTATATTTCTGCATCATACATTTACCAAGAACAACAGAGGTAAAATCAAAGCAAGCGGAAAAAAAGAGGAAAATAGTGATGGGAAATGTCACAAAGAGAGAAAGTAGGATCCTGCCAGAATGAGATAAAGTGGCAGGAAGTGTTTAATAGTGGATTAAAGAGGCATGAGGCGGATACAAGACTACACTGGGTGCACTGACAGAGCTTTGAACAGAGCTTTGGGCACCTACACTTATTCTTTTACTAATTAAGAACTGGTGAAAAGTAGTATCCTAGGACACTTTGATTAAGTGCTAATTGACTTCAAGAAAAATTCGGATATTACGAGCAGAACACACTATGTTGAGACTTAGGAACCATTATGCCATAACATAATATTTAATCTTCTTTGTAAGAACAGCACTCTTTGGCTTGTAGAATACCACGAGGCTCTGTGCAGAAATGTGGGTAATCAGATAGGTACTTGCGCTTTGTTTTCTTACTTCACCTATCCACAGTGTAGTTCACTGCTGTTGCTTAAATGTATTTCATGTAGGAGGACTGAAATTGTCTTGCTTTTGATGATTTTGATATAACAAATATTTCTAAATATGCGGCAGATGTGGGTCTCAATAAAGACTGAGGCACAGCAAGAGAAGTCCAATCTTAGACAGGTGTTGGTCCATCAGCAGTTGCAGTTGAGCTAACGAAGGCTGAAACTGAAATCGTAGCAGAAGAAAATCCCCAAAAATAATTTACAAGAATCAGCTCTTTTAGTCTGACATGTTACACAAGTTCTAAAAGCCTTGAAAAGGGATGTGGGATGAAGGCAATTAATGAGATGAAAGTCAGTTTCTATGGCATTCCTTACCCACCAGACATAGGCCCTCATTACGAGGCCTGTGGCAGTGTTACTGCTGCGGACCTGGTCGTAATGACCGCCACATCACAAGTTGTGGGTTTTGGCAGAAGCAAAACCTCACAACGCCACCTGGCCCACTGGTGCGGATGCACCAACGTGGTCGGCGGTGAGCACCTCAAAACCAGTGGCAGGCCTCAGCTTGCCTGCCGGATTACGAGGCTGCAGCCTGCCAGACTTTCTGTGGTAGTAACCCCATCAAGAAAACCCTGGTGGTAATGCACCCGGCAACAGGAATCCCCATTCCTGTCGCCTGCACACCCCCCCACAAATCCACACACATGCACAAATGCAGCCACGCACGTCCACAATATTACAAACACACACCCCACTCACCCACGCACTCAATCCATACACCCACATTTCACTCGGACACACACACTGAAACACATACACTGAAAGACGCATTCATGCACTGACATGCACACCCATACAAAAGTGCACATGAACACCCCCATTCATGCGCACACATGCACACAAACATTCACATTCAGTCGCATACACTCACTCATTCACAACCCCCTCCCCCTCCACGTACTCACACTCACAAATGCAGGCACGCACACACAGACACCCCCTGCACTGCATAGACACACCCACGAACAAACCTCAACCATACACATCCATTTACACTCATGCACTCACACAAACACCCCCCTCATCTGCACATTTTCACACAGATACCCCCATTCACACACCCTCCTTTGGACGATCACCTCACCTCTTCCAGTGAGCTGGTCATCCAGGATGGAATGGGTCCTGGCGGTTTTGCACCGCCAGCGCCACCATGCCAGCAAGACTCCGCCAATCCTTATTACGGCTCATAATACGGCAGGTGGAGTCTTGCTGCTGTGGTGGTGCTGGCAATGCAACCACCTCTTCGGAGTCAGACGTCCGCCCATAAATGGGCAGAAGTCCTCCAATGACTCCAAATATTGCGGTCAGCAGACCACCAGCACTGGCGAGCTGCTGGCTGCAGCGGCTTCGGCATTCTTTGAAAAAGATCGCCAAAGTCATTATGAGGGCCATAGTTTTGAGTCAGTAAAACCTCCAATATCTACTGTGACATGAATGTAAGAAATCTTTAGAAAGTCTATTATAACTTACTCCATTGGTTCTCCATCACCAACCTTTAATGGGCATGAGAAGGGGTGCTTTTTTAATGTAACTAAAGCAGTGGGTGGTAGCATATTGTAATTTATAGACAGCATGGGGCATATTTAAGAGCCTCCAGTGCCACTGGATCGTCACTCTACGTTACACTCCGGTGGAGCTATACACTGCACCATATTTACAAAGTGGCATTAAGCCACTTTTTTTGGCTTAACGCCACCTTGTAAATACGGCACCTTCAAATGCAGCACTTTGCCTGGAAGGGGCATGCAATGGGTGGTGCTGTGGGCATGCCACAGCAACACCGAATGCTTTTTAACACTGCCCTAGATTTACGAGGTTTCGTAAACCTGAGGCAGCACTAAAATCTAATGCCACCCCAGGGATGGAGTTAGCATGGCACAACGAGAAGAAATGCTTTCATTTGTCATCATTTTTTGCTCCTCCACTCTGTGCTGTATTCTGCAGCACTCATAGAAAGAGAAAATCACCATTTAAGATTGTTTTTGTGCAGTAAGATGTTCCTTCCTGCTCAAAAACAATCTCCCCCTCAACAAAGCCATCCTTGCACTATGGTGCAAGGGTTGCTGCGTTGGCGCACTGCAGCATATTTAGCGCTGGTGCAAGAGGAAACAGAGGGATCCAACGTATTCAGTAAAGCTCATCCCTGCATTTTGAAAATGATGGTGCACGACACTGCCAAATTTGGCGCAACAACGTGCACAGTCATTTTCTCTTAAATCTGGCCCCACATTTTCCACTAAAATGGTCACTAACTTTGCACATACATACAATTGTATTGATAAACCTATTCAGAACACAAATTATAATAATGTGTGCAAATCGGGTTTCTGTGAATATTTATCATTTGTGCATCACCATGTTAAGTGACTTGTTTGTTTTGATCCTATTAAGAGATCTGGGCCTGATTATGAGTTTGACGGAAATGGCCATGCCATCAAAACAGCATCAGATTCCCCGCCTGCCAACTGGGCAGTTCACCCGCCCAATTACAAAGCTAGCGGTGGATAGAATAAAGACTGCTGCAGCATCGCCATCAGTGCAAGGAAATCTCCACCACAATGGTCGCGGGATAGGCCAATGCGTTCTGCCAGCAGGTGGACCACCAGTTTCCTTGCTCGCCCAATCACAATGTCCCTTCCCACCAACACGACTGTGGTGGCAAAACCTCCACACTTGTACTCAGCTGCACACATCATGTGCCGCCACGGAGGAGATCATACACATCCTGCCACTGCTGCTTGTGACATTCCAAAACCCACACCGTTGTGATACAATCAACAGTAAGCCACAGTCTTAGCCATTTCCATTGACTTCTCAAGTAACAGATGCACAGGCAGGTACATCGTAAGGTGTATGTGGGCCCTGGGCCAAACATATTTTGTGGTCCCTGTTTGGAACAGTTTTGAATGCATGATTCAACTCTTTGATGGCCTCTTTGACCAGCTAACTGACACTGTACAAGCACACTCTTCCAAATTCTAAATGTGTCCACAACTAATATTCAATGATAGTGATGTGTGTTTACAATATTGTAACACAACAGCATCACCTCATTAACATTACAGCAAATAATCTCTGTGATACCCTCTGATTTCTCACATGCTGTGTGGAGAGTGGCAAAAGGGATGGGAAAAAAAGTCCTCACCAAAACTTTATCTCAGAATTGCTGTGCATGGCCTGAAATGTGATGTGTTTTATAGTGTGATTTTCAGGTGCATCCACTTGGCCAATGGACATCAGGTTTGTTGTGTTTGTATCCAACCAATGGCCACTGTTATGGTGCTTTTCTGAGTGCTATGGCCTACCCCCATTGAGGAACCACTGCAAGGTGACTGCCAGAGCAACTGTGTTTTTATAACCTGCTTGGTGGCATCTGTGGCACTGACGGCGACAGAGTACCAATCACCAGCATTGCAGTCTGCCATGTCGCGGTTGGTGGTTCAGGCTGCATGCATTGTAATAGGGCAGGCGAAACACCTCTGACTCCATGAAGTACTTGGGGCCACAGAGGAATGGTGGTAAGATTGCCAAACTCATAATCAGGCCCTCTGTTTCCAGCAACCTTCAGAATGACCAAAAACATGGTTCATGTTTGCTTTCCTAACTGCTGAATGCATACAGTTCATTTATAGGTGTGTTAAAAAAAGAACTGCATCCTACAAGTCTTTCCATTACAGACCCCCTGTACTACAGTAAGATTGTCACATAATACACTTTGAAAACTCTTCTCGCTTTGCAGTCAGAAAAAAATAAACAATAATCCCCTATTTAAGAGTAATCAATCAAAATTTGTCAGAAGACATAGCCTGACAAATGTGACAAGATAAGCACAGAATGTAAAAGCACCTATTTTTATTACTCAGACTTTCCAGACACACCAAAGATTGGCTCACAACCCAGAGCATATGCAATACCAACATCCGCAACAAGCATACATCATATAATCCAAGAGTTACACTGTATTGTTATATTACTTACTCTGTGTTATGTTGCGTTACACTTCATTATGTTATGCAATGTTGTTAGGTTGTATGATGGTATGCAATGAGAATGTCTACACCGCATGTTCTGCCATTGTTATTAGCGCACACTGGTTCTGGAACTCCAGCCTACAGCATTACTAGTTTCTAGTTTACCATTGCTGAACCAAGACCGATTCACACACATCCATTGTCCAGCAAATGGATTTATACATGCGTTTGGTAATTGTTTGTGATGAATTTTGGTGGTTACAGCCAAAACTACCTACGCTTAGTATTTAGGCCATTTTGGATGCATTTTAGAATTTCTGCCCAATGTACTCTGTTTAATGTTAGTGTGTGGCATTTCAAAGGGTGAATTGTCATAGTAAGCACAGTAATAACCAACAATTAGGCTATTGAGTCATTCTGAGAATAGATATCTAAAAGTAGACAGTCTGGAGTTGCCTTTTATTTGTGTATTACAAAGGATCTACAAATTGACCCAAATCCCACCAGGAAGACTGATTATTTTGATATTCAGTTCTATTTCAGATGTTTGTCCAGATTTGGTGTTCTTTTCTGAAACCACATTTGTCTAACTTACCTACATTTGCAGGGGACAGCAAGGACATTCTGAACAAATATGAAGATGTAGTAGACAAACATACAATGATGTTTGTGACCCTGGATACAGTGGGTTTGTGCCTTTGCATTAAGAAACAGCATGCACTTATTGCTGTGGAATATTTTTTATTCTTCAGGCTGGCCAATTGATTTGATCACTCTAAAGTTTTGGTTGAAATGGCTGACATGATATTGATGTTTTTCTGTTCAAAATGGATTGGTACTGCCAGCTACAGGGTACAGCTATGGGTTCCAAAATTGGTATCTCTTATGTCAGCCTTTTTATGTGTGTTTATAATAAGTAAGTAAGTAAACAATTATTGCTTGGTTAATAAAAATCATAACTATACATTAAAGTCACAATAATTTAAAAAGAAAAAAAAGAAATTCATTCTGATGAAATTAACATATTAATTATTTTTCAATTCTACTACATGAAAGGATATAGCAAACTAGCAATTCAGGTTCATGTTGGAGCCATCTAAACAAGTAATTGGAACTTGGCATCATGGACTGATATTTGTCAAGAAAGTCAGAGAATTAAGAAGGTGAATTCTGTCAGGTCTGAATTTAGGGTATGGGTAAAAAGGTGTGATGATGAGTCCATATTATGACAATAGGATCTGCAACTGAAATATGCAATTCAGTTTGATGAAGTGTTATGTTATGTTATTTTGATTTGTATGTGCACTGCATCATCCATGTGGGTATCCAGGTGCTGGAGCAGGAACATAGGTGGGGCAGAACTCCTAGTTGAACAGCCAGGTCTTCAGTTTCTTGTTGAAGTTGAGGAGAGATTGGGCAGTCCTGATGCATTGAGGGAGTTCATTCCAGGTCTTGGCAGTGATGTAGGGGAAGGAGTGCCCTCCTGACTTGCTTCTGCGGATGCAGGGGACACATGCCAGGGCATGTGAGGCTGAGGATGGCTGTCTGGTTGGATTGTAGAGTTGAAGTCTTTCATTTAGGTATGCAGGTCTGATATTATGGAGAGCTTTGTAGGAGTTGACGGGCAGCTTAAGTTAACATAGTTTCAGGGGACATCTAGTATGAGTCTTGCGACGATGCTCTGAATGGTCTGGAGTCTTTCAGTGAGCTAGTTGGGAATGCTAATGAAGAGTGTGTTGCTATAGTCTATTCTGCTGGTTATGTGGGAGTCGATGACAGTGCATCTTGTGTATGTGTAGAGCCATTTGAAAATATTGTGAAGCATTCTGAGAATGAGGAAGCAGGATTGGGTCACTGTGTTCACCTGTTTATTAATTTTGAGTTTGTCCTCTAGGATGATCCTGAGGTTTCTGGTGTGGTCTGCGGTGTGGACATGGCTTCCAGTTTGGCTGGCCACCCAGAGGAGTCCCATGGGAAGCTCTTGTTTTCCAAGGATCAGAATCTCCTTTTTGTCCGTGTTGAGTTTTAGGCAGTTCTTCCTCATCCAGTGGGCCTCATTAGTCATGCAGGTTGTGAAGTTAGTCCTGGTGGTATTTTTCTGGTTGTCGAGGAAGAGGACGAGCTGTGTTGTCAGCTGGCTGGCTTTAGGGTGTCCTTGCCATGCCAGTGACATGCCCACTGCCCCCGGTTGTGCAGAAGCTGACATTAAGTAAGTCCTATGAGGGAGATGAGAGTGGGGGATGGGGCTAGGGATGGGTAGGAATCAGATGGGGGAGAAGGCACATGGAAAATATGGGATAAACAGGTAAGGAGAGGGGGTGAGGAGGGGTGGCAAGGGAGACTCCCTGGAGTGAGAAGAGAAACACAGGGCAAAACAGGAGAAAACAGTCACTCGCACAGAAAATAGTCAAAGCACAAATCGGGTACAAAAACAAGGGAGAGCACAAAATGGGCACAAAGGATGAGACAGAGCACAAAACGGGCACAAAGACGAGTCAGAGCACAAAACATGCACAAAAGATGGGGCAAAGCACAAACGGGCATTATAACAAGGTGCAGCAAAAGTGAATGGGAGCACAAATGAGAGTAGAAAGAAGCAAGATCTAGTGTGCTAGAAGAGTCACATACTGAGTGAGAGCAAGATGACAGCAGAGAAGACCAAGAGGATACCAGAGAAGAGTCAGTAAAGTCAAGAGTGAGTAGAAGTAAGAGGACAGCAATGGGAGAGGGAGAAAGGAGGAACGCAATGAGGTGGGAGGCAGACATCTGGGTCTGAAAGGGCCTTAGACTGGTCTGAGGACCAGTCCAGGTAAGTAAACCTGCAGTTTAGCTGAGTGTTGGTTTAATCATGGCATGCAATTGTGGCTTCGCTGCAGGTTCTAATGTGAATTGAGTTAACAGGTGTTTTATGACGGCAAATTCTGTCATTTCTGAATTTGGGCATGAGCATAATATATGTAATGCTGATTCTCGTAGATGATGTCTGAATCTGCAACTGAAAACAGGCTCTTTAGGTTCCTGTGGTAGAGATCTGTCTTTTGTTGGAAATAACCTAAATCAAAGTTGCATGGATTTCAATTTTACTCTGACTGTAATTTGTTACAGATGAAGCATAGGAACATTTGCTGAAATGCTTTTTTGCCTTCTATGAAAGAGATTTTTTTGCTATTTTGGCCCATATTTCTACTCAGTTTGTGCTGAATTTGCGTCATTTTTTAACGCGAATTCAGCGCAAACCTAACCCCATATTTATACTTTGTCGCTAGACACGTCTAGCGCCAAAGTTAAGGAGTTAACGTCGTTTTCTGGACGTGAGTACCTACCTTGCGTCAATGAGATGCAAGGTAGGCGTTCCCGTCCAGAAAGGACGTTATGGCCTTAGCGCCATATTTATCCTCCCATGCTAAAATACAGCATGGGGTTTTGGGGCCTTAAATAATGGTGCTAAACTTGCCCTATCCTTGCCCCAGGGACACCCCACCCGCCCCCGCCCACCCCCACCCACACCAGAGTTACACCACAGGATGGGGACTCATCCCAGGTAAGTTCCAGTAAGTATTTATTTTTTTCATGCTCAGAAAATGGCGCTACACTGCTTATAGGCATTCTTTTGCCTCTAAACAGTGTAGCGCTATAATTCGGCGCACACGCTCCAGTTTCTCCAACGCCTCCCCCACCCTGTTAGTGTCCTTTCCATAAATATGGTGCCCAGCCGGAGTCTTGGAATGGTGATAGCTGAAGCTATACTTTTTCATGCAAAACTGCACTAACACAGTTTTCCATGAAAAAGTATATATATGGGGCTTTGTTCCCTAATCTTATTTTTTTAATAGCTTGTGACTTATTGTTCCAGACCACAGAACTTGAAAGGGTAAGGCCCTGATTTATACTTTTTGGTGCAAAACTGCACTAACGCAGTTTTGCACCAAAATGTTTAGCACTGACTTGCACCATTTCTGTGCACCAGCTGGGCACCATATTTATGGAATGGTGCAAACCGGTGCAAAGGGTAGGCTAGCGTAAAAACAATTACGTTAGTTGGGGGGCTGGCGGTATGGAAGAAGGGGATCTTGCACCAAAAAATGACGTTAGGCAGTTTAGAGTAAAAAAAATGACTCTAACCTGCCTAGAGTAATATTCTGACACAAAACCATCAATTCCACATGGAAAAGACAGGAGTCATGCTCACCACCCCAATGGCCAGCACAGGGGACCAGGGTCCACTGGGCATGGCCATTGCACCCAGTGCTATGTAGGGGGGCCCATTTCAGGGTCCCCAATTCAGTTTAAAAAAAATAAAACGTACCAGTACTTACCTATACTTACCTGGGATGGTGTCCCCCATCCTCTGCTGTCCCTCTGGTGTGGTTGGGGGTGTCCCGGGGGCCTGTGGAGGGCCCCTGTGGGCTTATTCCACGGTGTTCCACCATGGAAATAGGCCCACAGGTCCCCTAACGCATGCCCTGACCCAGGTGTTAAAAAATTAGGCAAACAAGCTTTGCACCATTTGTTGACCCCTCCTCCCTCCCGTGCACCATTTTTGCATGGGAGTATAAATATGGCGTTAAGGCCATAGAGTCATTTTTTGCACGGGAACGCCTACCTTGCATCTCATTAAGGCAAGGTAGGTTTTCACATCCAAAAAATGACTTTAACTCCATAAATGTGGCACTAGACGGGTCTAGCGGTAAAGTATAAATATGGAGTTAGTTTTGCACTGAATTAGAGTAAAAAAACAATGGCGCTAATTTGGTGCAAACAGAGTATAAATATGCTCCTAAGTTGTTTAGTGACGTGGCCTAAGTGATTTAGTGAAATGGATAGTAAGTCAATCCATGGATGTTTTGGGAAGCTAGTAGAGTTAGATATTTCCAGCCAGGTATAATGGTTTAGTGATTTGTTGTTATAGATTTTCATTTTGGGCATCAATTTGACAAATGTTAGTTCTCATATGATTGTCTGGTTTTGAAGTCCAAATTTTAGTATGATATAGCATTGAGGAGAGTTTGATGGGGTACAGAAAATAGGTTTTCACAATTGTCATATTCAAAAGCAGGCAATGTAACTTAGGTATGCAGCCAGGCAGTAGTTTAAAGCTGTTTCTAACTTGCTTTTAATATTTTTTAGAAGTGATTTTAAATAAGGACCCTGTAGTTTAGATAATGGCAGCTTGAATGCATATATCAGGCCAATTGATTATGTTTTCATGAAGGATTTATGCTCTAGAAAGTTGCAGTCAAGGTCAAATATCAAGCCCAAGCATTTCATGATCTTAATTTTTAACCTTTTTATTGTTGTTTAACCAGGCTCCTTGCTTTATGATTTTCAAACCTACCATCGTGATTTTGCTATTTGCCAGACTAATTTCGAGCTTGGTGCAGTAGTTCCCCAGTACATCCAGTAATTTTTGTAGGCTGATCAGTGTCTTGCTCATTAACAAGATGTCATCCACTTTTTATAGAGTAGGTAGGTGGGTCTGAGCTAGGTTTGGGGGATCTGATTTTACTTTGTTCGAGGCATCCGTGACAACTGTTGTAAAAACGTTGAATAGGGCAGGAGCCAGCATGCACCCCTGGTTAAGGTAATTTGAGGTGTGGATTTTTCGCCGTTGCTTACGATTTCAATTCTGACTCATGAATTCGTACATAAGAGTTCAGTACCCTTCAGTATTCACAATGGGATTAGCCATTTGGAGCGTTTCAACTGCAATAGATGTCTTGACAGGCTAATTTGAGATCTATAAAACTGGTGTACAACCTTGTTTTTGTTTGTAAAGTTTTTGAATTTGAAACTGAAAAACTGATAATGTTTCGTCTGTCCTCTTGCCATATCAGAAAACAGTCCATGTAAAGAGGATTATCTTCAATCCATTCTTCAAGCTCTTTTAATATAGAGTTTCAGAAATATTTGTTTTCTATGTATGATAACATAATCAGCCTGTAATTCTAGGGGTCTGTGGAATTCCCCCTTTTTTGTGGATTGACTGCAGAACTGATCCATGCCAGAAGTCTGGAATGGTATGGAAGAGTGTGATTGATGTTGAAAATCACAGGGGATTGCAAATATAATATTTATGCAAACAATATTGAAACACAAACTATCAGAAAATAAATATTTCTTGCAAAAATGTTGCCTTCCTATACTTAACTAATAAAACCACAAATATTAAGAACACAAATATCATTGTTAGAAATATTGATTTCTACTTATAGCGAAAATAGAAATAACTAAAACAAAAATATAATAACCTTTAGATAAACATATAGGGGGTCATTCCTACCCTGGCGGGTTTTCACCGCCAGAACCAGGCTGGCGGGAACGGGTGTCGTGGGGCCCCTGGGGGCCCCTGCAGTGCCCATGCCACTGGCATGGGCACTGCAGGGGCACCCTAACAGGGCCCCACATTGATTTTCAGTGTCTGCTTGGCAGACACTGAAAATCACGACGGGTGCAACTGAACCCGTCGCACACCAGCAACTCCGCCGGCTCCATTCGGAGCCGGCTTCCTCGTTGCTGGTGCTTTCCCTCTGGGCGGGCGGGCGGCCTTTTGGCGGTCGCCCGCCAGCCCAGCGGGAAAGTCAGAATGACCGCCGCGGTCTTTTGACCGCGGTACGGTCTTCTGGCGGTTCCCGCTTGGCGGGCGGCGACCGCCGCCCGCCAAAGTAGGAATGAGGGCCTAATATTGTCAAAATGATAGATTCACACAATATTGACTATAATAATACTACTAATATAATTATATCATCAATAAATATTAGGTAAAACGATCATTTAAAATAGACATGATATATTTCCTATACATGTTCAAATGAAAAATAAACATATTACATCACCAAATAATTTATAATTCACCCCCAATCAACATAGAACTAAATTCCAAAAACACATTGCCCATAATTACAGACATGTATACATCACCTTAAACATTAATGACTATATATATCTAACTATGTGTATGGGCCTCATGACAGGTTTGTCGATCGAACCACCGGACGGCCATGTTGGCGGTCCTGAAAAGACGTCCATGTTGACGATCCTGAAAAGACGTCCATGTTGACAGTTTTTCAGACTGCCTTATTATGGGTTATGCAGGCAGGACTGCCGACTGCCTATCAAAAAAGGCAAACCAGCAGTGGTGCAGAGGCCCGGAAATAGGCGATCCGACCTCCAGCGCCGATAGCACCGCGACCAACCACTGACTGTATTACAAGTCCAAAGTCATAGTGGCGAACACTCAGTCAGCCAATGGCGGTTTGAACCACCGCGGTTTGCGGTCAGCAAAGTAATACACAACTGTTAGACCTGCCATCCTTGGTGTAGTCTTGCCTGTCTTTTTTGCCTCTGCTTCCTGTTTTTTTCACTGTGTGCTGGACTTTGTTTTTGCTGGTTTTCGTAGTCTTGGCCCTTTACCACTGCTGACCAGCGCTAAAACGTAAATACTCTCTGGGTAAATTGCATGTTTAATTGGATATTACATGATTGGCATATTTGATATACTAGTAACTCCCTAGTAAAGTCCAGTAGAGTTACCCATGGCCTATAAATCAAATGCTACTAGTAGACTTGCAGCACTGATTGTGCTACCCACCTGACTAGCCCTGTAAACATGTCTCAGACCTTCCACTGCAGTTTCTGTGTTGCAGCTTTAAACTGCCAATTCAATCTGGCAAGTGTACCCACTTGCAGGCCCAAACCTTCCCTTTTCATACATGTAAGGCACCTCTAAGGTAGGCTCTAGGTAGCCCCATAGGCAGGGTGCAGTGTATGTTAAAGGTAGGACATGTACTAATGTGTTTTACATGTCCTGACAGTGAAATACTGCCAAATTCGGCTTTCACTGTGGGAAGGCCTATCTTTCTCATAGGTTAACATGGGGTTGCCTTTAAATATCTTTTAAGTGCAGTTTCCCTTTGGGAGAAGATGGAGCAATGCAGTTTGGGGTCTCTAAACTCACCATTTAAAAATACATCTTTTGGTAAAGTTGGTTTTTAGATTGTCAGTTTCAAAATGCCACTTTTAGCAAGTGGGAATTTCCTTGCTTAAACCATTCTGTGATTCTCCCTGCTTATGTATTCCCTGTCTGGGTCTGACTGACAGTTGGGCTGCTTTTGAATCTCCACTAGACAGTGACACAAAACGAGCTCAGGTGTAGCCTCCATATCCTGATGTATCATCTGGGCTGGCACAATGGAGATGAAGGAGAGAAGTTTGGTTATAGAAGAGAAAAAGATGCTCTTGGCTCATGAATTAAGTTTGAGGGAGCTGGACCAAAGGAGCCAGTCCAGGAGAGATGGTAGAAGCAGTACCTCAGTGCAGTCTGAGAGGAGGGTACACATTCCAAAGGACTTAGAAAAGGATTACAAGAGGGAGGATGATATCTATCTGTGGTTTAAGGGGTGTGAGTCAGCTCTCCACATGAACATGGTCCCTGAAGCACATTGGCTGGTGGGTCTGTGGAAGCACTTTGAGGTAGAGGGAAGGGACACTCTGACATCCTTAGGGGACTCACCTACTCTATCACAAAGGACATCCTACTCACCAGATATTGTCTTACTCCTGAACAGTATAAGAAAACGTTTAGGTCCCATAAGAAGAAAGAATCCCAAACTTGGTTGAAGTGTGTACACTTTTTTTGCAGTTCACTGGATGGATGGGTGGAGGGCAGTCAGGTGGCAACTTTTGAGGGGCTATGCAATTTGATTGCATGGGAGCATTTGTATAGTCTTTGTTTTCCAGAGTTGCACCAGCACCTAATTGATGAATATTGTAGGTCTTGTCAAACTTGTCAGGCAAGTGGCAAGAGTGGGGGGAATGTAAGGCTCTCCTGAAACCTTTTCCTGTGGACAGCACCTGCTTTTAAAGGGTGGGCATTGACACTGTGGGGCCTCTGGATCCCAAAACAGCCATGGGCAACAGGTTTACACTGGTCTTTATTGAACCCTGCCATCCTGTACCCAGAAGCTATCACTCTGGGATCAATCACAGCTCCCGTGGTGGGCCAGGCATTGATGCGGGGGTCTTTGCCCGTATGGGGTGCCCCAAGGATATGGTATCTGACAGAAGTACGAACTTCATATCTACTTATATGAAGTCTCTATGGAAGGGGTGTGGGTGACATACACGTTCACCACTCCTTACCACTCCCAAGGAAATGGTTTGGTTGAGAGATTCAACTGAACTCTAAAGGGCATGTCAGAGTCCATGAGGCATAAGTAAGATGTCCTCTTGCCATATCTTCTGTTTGCTTGCAAGGAGGTGCCATAGAAGGGACTTGATGTAGCCCCTTTGAGTTGTTGTATGGCTACCCTGTGAGGGGACCTCTGAGTATGGTGAAGGAGGGCTTTGAGAAGGCCTCCAGCAAGCACCCCAAGGATGTGTTTAGTTACATGCTGGCTTTTAGAAACCAGATAGCATGCTTCAGGAAACTCGCTCAGGTGAACCTGGAAGCAAGCCAGAAAGACATGAAGTGCGCTATGACCATAATGCCACTCTGGTTGAGTTTCAGCCTGGCCAGAAAGTGTGGGTTATGGCCCAGGTGGAGCCTCGTGCACTCCAAGATAAGTGGACTGGGTCTTTTGAGGTGATGGAATGCAAGAGTGAGGTCACATATCTGGTGAACTTGTGGACTTTAAGGACCCTTTGATGGTCCTACATTTGAACTTCTTCACACTTTTCTTTCAGAGGTCTGAGTTTTACAATGCTCACAGCAACAGATGTTGGGGTGGAGGAAGAGAGTGAGCCTTTTCCTGACCTCCTGTCTGCCCAGGAGAAGGATGGGTCCGTGGAGGGTGTGAACTTCTCCCCCTCACTGACCCCAGAGCAAAAGAGAGCCTGTCGTCAGGTATTGAGACAATTTGCCTCCTTGTTCTCCTTGACCCTAAGGGTCGCTCTTTTGTGTACACATAATGTGGACACTGAGGACAGTCCACCTGTAAAGCACAAAATTTACAGATTGACTGACAAGGTCAGGGCTAGCATCAAGGTTGAGGTGTCCAAGATATTAGCATTACTGATTATTGAGTTTTCCAATAGTCCTTGGGACAGCCCCAAAGGCTATTGCCCTCAGTGCCACCCCAGAACTCAGGTTCTATGCGGACTACCATGGACACTGTCATGAAAACTGATGCACACCCATTCCCAGAGTTGATGAGCTCATTGATCAGTTGGGAGCTGCCAAATTTCTCAGCACGTTTGATTTAACGTCTAGGTAATGACAGATTGCCTTAACTGAGGGGGCAAAGGAGAGGTCAGAATATTTCACTCCAGATGGGCAAAAACAGTTCAGGGTTATGCCCTTTAAGATGGAAAATGTCCCTGTCACCTTTCAGGGGCTGATCAACCAGATTTTGACTGCGTTGGAGGATTTCAGTGCAGCCTCCCTGAATGACATTGCAATGTTCAGCTCCAGCTGGGAGGAACACCTGCAGCACCTCTTGAAAGTGTTGAAGGCTCTGCAGAAGGCAGGATTCACTATTAAGGCTAGTAAGTGCCAAAGAGGGTAGGGGTCTGTGGTGTAGGTCAGACACCAGGTGGGACGTAGCCAGGTAGTGATCTACAACCAAAAATTGGTACCATTCTGGCTTGGTAGCCTTTCAAGACCCAGACAGAGGTGAGAGCCTTTCTAGGTCTTACAGGATACTACAGGAGGTTTGTCAACGGGTATGGCACTATTGCTGCTCCCTTGACTAAGTTAACCTCCAAGAAGGACCCACAAAGGTGATATGGACTGATTCTTGCCAGCTAGCTTTTGATGCCTTGAAGGAAGGCATGTGCACGACACCCGTGCTGAAGGCACCTGACTTCTCCAGGGAATTTTTCATGTAGACTGATGCTTCAAAGCATGGTGTGGGAACAGTACTTGCACAACTAAATGAAGAGGGGCTAGACCAGTATGTAGCCTTCATTAGTAGGAGGTTACTTCCCCGGGAATGTAGGTAGAGTGCAATTGAGCAAGAATCTTTTGCTGCTGTCTGGGCACTAAAGAAGCTAAGACCCTACTTGTTTGGGACTCACTTCTGGGTTCATGCAGACCAGAGGCCCCTCAGGTGGTTTATGCAGATGAGGGGTGAGAACCCTAAACTGTTGAGGTGGTCTATCTCCCTACAGGAAATGGACTTTACAGTGGAACACCACCCTGGAACTGAGCACGCCCTATTGGTCTGTTTCCCTATTACATGAGTGTTGGTAGCTTTTAAAGTTTCTTCCCTGGGGATGGACATGCACACACATGGCCTATGTTGGATTTCATATTATTAAGGCAAGAATATAACTTATGTGTGTAGGCAATTAGGGGAGATACGATACCTCACATTATGGATAGGTTATTTTTAATCCTGCTATCAATACAGTGATAGTAATATCTTTAAGAGTTTGTGTAGACACTTACATCTTCTGGGAGACATTGGTTGATTCGTTTGATATGGACACATCAGGATTTGTGGATTTAGTCAAATATACAATCATTTTGACACTATACCCTTAGGGGAAGATGTACTTAGATTTTTACGACACTCAAACGTAGTTTAGTAATTGATTCCACCGGTGTGTATTGGAGGTAGTTTTTACACACAATATGGCAGGCTGTGACACTGTGTAGCATAGTCCTCTCTCTATTACTATGACCTCAATATAACAAGTACCCGGAAGTTGATTAAGGCTGCGTACTCGCAACCTCGGTCTGCAGTTTTGGATAGACAAACATCATAAAGAATATCGAGTCTTGGCATATTTGAGGTGAGTGGTGCACATAAGCTATTTAACTTTTCTTATCATTATATATTACGGATAGGGATGGTGTCTGCTATATCGAATTCGTTCCATTGAGGAAAATTTGAACATGCAAACTTTAGCGCTATGAGCATCTGGGTATGTGTTTGAAACACAGGAGAACGGAGTGTTCTCGGGTTATTTTGAGGGGTGTTGTACCCGTTTCGCTTTAATTTAGATCGATCCCCTTTTTTTTCATAGTCTTTGTGAAATCGATTTCGGGTAATCCATTTACTACTAACTATATTGAGATATAGAGGCACAACATTACTGGTGCCATGTTGATTTAGGGTCATTGTTACACATTTAGCTTCAGTTATGCCTGCAGGGTACGTGGGACTAATTTGTTACCCTTTACTGGAATCTCTTTTCAGCTAATACGACATGTGGCATACATTGGAACTTGTCTGTTAGGATTAGTGAACCTTACAATTGATTAGATAACAGACTGATACATCAGGTAGGATTATTGTGATTAGGTAGCACATGTGTGTCCATAGTTCATCACACTCTTATTTTCATTTTTATTTTTCAGTTACTTTTTCTTATACTTAAATTTATCGTTATATATCATTATATTATACCCTTTGTTAGAAATGGGGTCCTTGGTTGACAGTCAGGTTACCCCCTGTTCAAGCAAAGACCCTCACTCTAGTCAGGGTAAAAGAGAATCACCCTCAGCTAACCCCTGCTTACCCCCTTGGTAGCTTGGCAGAGCAGTAGGCTTAACCTCAGAGTGCTAGGCGTAAAGTATTTGTACCAACACACACAGTAACTCAATGAAAACACTACAAAATGACACAACACAGGTTTAGAAAAATAGGAAATATTTATCTAAACAAAACAAGACCAAAACGACAAAAATCCACCATACACAAGTCAAGTTATTAATTAAAAATCAAAAAGAGTCTTTAAGTAGTTTTAAAAACACACTAGCGCTGCTAGAGTGAAAATGTACCTGGTGTGCGTCAAAAATAACCCCGCACAGGCGGGCGTGCATCGAAACTAACTCCGCACGGCGGTACTCGAGTCAAAAATCCAGCCGCACGATGAGTTGACGATCCAGCCGCGCAGGTTGCGATCTCCCAGCCTCCGTCAGCGATTCTGCGCGTCGTTTTTCCTGCTCCGTGCGTCAATTCTTCGGTCGCGTTTCCTGCGAGCGTCGTTTCTCAGCCGCGGAGCTGGCGGCGCGTCGTTTTTCAGCCGCTGATCGGATTTGCGTCGATCTTTTCCCCGCACGGCACTCTGTGCGTGGATTTTCTTGTCTTTAGGCTGCCAGCTTCTCCTTTCAGGGTCCCAGGACTGGATGGGCACCACAGGGCAGAGTAGGAGTCTCTCCAGAGGCTCCAGGTGCTGGCAGAGAGAAGTCTTTGCTGTCCCTGAGACTTCAAACAACAGGAGGCAAGCTCTAGATCAAGCCCTTGGAGATTTCTTCTCAAGATGGAAGGCACACAAAGTCCAGTCTTTGCCCTCTTACTCTGGCAGAAGCAGCACTGCAGGAAAGCTCCACAAAGCACAGTCACAGGCAGGGCAGCACTTCCTCCTCAGCTAACAGCTCTTCTCCAGGCAGAGGTTCCTCTTGATTCCAGAAGTGTTTCTAAAGTCTGTAGATTTGGGTGCCCTTCTTATACCCATTTTAGTCTTTGAAGTCACCTTTCTTCAAAGGGGACTCACACCTACTTGTGAAATCCTGCCTTGCCCAGGCAAGGCCTCAGACACACACCAGGGGGTTGGAGCCGGCATTGTTAGAGGCAGGCACAGTCCTTTCAGATGAGAGTGACCACTCCACCCCTCCCTCCTAGCAGAGATGGCTAATCAGGAAATGCAGGTTACACCCCAGCTCCCTTTGTGTCACTGTCTGGTGTGACGTGAAAAACAACCCAACTGTCAACTGACCCAGACAGGGAATCCACAAACAAGGCAGAGTCACAGAATGGTTTAAGCAAGAAAATGCTCACTTTCTAAAAGTGGCATTTTCAAACGCACAATCTTAAAATCAACTTTACTAAAAGATGTATTTTTAAATTGTGAGCTCAGGGACCCCAAACTCCACATGTCCATCTACTCTCTAGGGGAATCTACGCTTGAATCATATTTAAAGGTAGCCCCCATATTATCCTATGAGAGAGACAGTCCTTGCAACAGTGAAAAACGAATTTAGCAGTATTTCACTGTTAGGACATATAAACCACATTACTATATGTCCTACCTTATCCATACACTGCACCCTGCCCTTGGGGCTACCTAGGGCCTACCTTAGGGGTGCCTTACATGTAAGAAAAGGGAAGGTTTAGGCCTGGCAAGTGGGTACACTTGCCAAGTCGAATTTACAGTGTAAAAATACACACACAGACACTGCAGTGGCAGGTCTGAGACATGATTACAGAGCTACTTATGTGGGTGGCACAACCAGTGCTGCAGGCCCACTAGTAGCATTTGATTTACAGGCCCTGGGCACCTCTAGTGCGCTTTACTAGGGACTTAACAGTAAAACAAATATGCCAATCATGGAGAACCAATTACGTACATATTTTAAACAGGAGCACTTGCACTTTAGCACTGGTTAGCAGTGGTAAAGTGCCCAGAGTAACAAGCACAATAAAATCAGAGTCCAGCACACATCAACAACCTGGGGAACAGAGGCAAAAAGTTAAGGGAGACCACGCCAAGGATGAAAAGTCTAACACGTGTCCCCCCCAGCTAAAAGTGGGGAGCAACTACCCAACCTCATGGGAGTTCTCATCACTAAGGCGGAAGAACCTGGACAGACCATCAGCATTGGCGTGCTCTGTACCAGGACGATGTTCCACAGTAAAGTCCATCCCCTGTAGGGAAATGGACCACCTCAATAGTTTTGGATTCTCACCCCTCATCTGCATTAACCATCTGAGGAGCCTGTGGTCGGTCTGAACTCGGAAGTGAGTCCCAAACAAGTAGGGTCTTAGCTTCTTCAGTGCCCAGACCACAGCAAACGCTTTGCGTTCTATGGCACTCCACCTACGTTCCCTGGGTAGTAACCTCCTGCTAATGAAGGCTACGGGTTGATCTAGGCCCTCTTCATTAAGCTGTGAGAGTACCGCTCCAATACCATGCAATGAGGCGTCTGTTTGCACAACAAACTCCTTGGAGTAGTCAGGTGCCTGCAGCACAGGTGCTGTGCACATGGCAGCCTTCAGGGCATCAAAAGCGTTCTGGCAAGCCTCTGTGCAGATCACTTTCTTGGGTTGCTTCTTGGAAGTCAACTCAGTTAAGGGGGTAACAATGGTACCATATCCCTTAACAAACCTCCGGTAATATCCTGTGAGACCTAAAAAGGCTCTCACTTCAGTCTGGGTCTTGGGAGGCTCCCAAGCCAGAATCATATCAATCTTAGGCTGTAGGGGTGCCACCTGGCCACTCCCCACCTGGTGTCCTAAGTACACCACAGAACCCTGCCCTATTTGGCACTTGCTCGCCTTAATAGTGAAAGCCTGCCTTCTGCAGGGCCTCTAACACTCTCCAGAGGTGTTGCAGGTGTTCCTCCCATGTGGAACTAAACACAGCAATGTCATCCAGGTAGGCGGCACTGAACTCATCCAGTCCTGCCAACACCTGGTTGACCAACCTCTGAAAGGTGGCAGGGGCGTTCTTCATCCCAAAGGGCATCACATTGAAGTGGAAGTGCACATCTGGGGTAGAGAATGCTGACCTCTCCTTTGCCCCCTCAGTTAAGGCAATCTGCCAGTACCCAGATGTTAAATCAAACGTACTGAGGTACTTGGCAGCTCCTAACCGATCAATGAGCTCATCAGCTCGGGGGATGGGGTGTGCGTCAGTCTTGCTGACCGCATTGAGACCCCGGTAGTCCACACAGAACCTAAGTTCTGGAGTGGCACCAGGAGCAGCAGCCTTTGAGACCAAGACCTCTGGGCTGGCCCAAGGACTGCTGGAGCGCTCAATAACCCCTAGGGTTAACATTTTGGAGACTTCCTCCTTAATGCAAGCCCTGACCCTGTCAGTCACCCTGTAAACCTTATGTTTAACAGGTGTTCTGTCCCCAGTGTCCACATCATGTGTGCACAGGTGTGTGACTCCTGGGATCAGGGAAAACAGCGAGGCGAACTGTCCCAGCACGTGGCAACAGTCCCTCTGCTGTTCCTCAGTCAGGGAGGGGGAGAGGATCACTCCCTCCACAGACCCATCTTTCTCTCCTGCAGACAGGAGGTCAGGAAGAGGCTCACTCTCTTCCTCCACCCCGTCATCTGTCGCTAGGAGCATGGATAGCTCAGTTCGCTCAAAGTGTGGTTTGAGGCGGTTGACATGTAGGACCCTCAAAGGGTTCCTGGGGGATTGCAAGTCTACCAGATAGGTCACCTCGCTCTTTCTTTCCACCACCTCAAAAGGCCCAGTCCACTTATCTTGGAGAGCCCTAGGCTCCACTGGTGCCATGACCCACACTTTTTGTCCAGGCTGAAACTCAACCAGAGTGGCATTCTGGTCGTACCACCGTTTCATATCCTCCTGGCTTGCTTCCAGGTTCTCCTGAGCGAGACTCCTGAAGCGGGCAGTCTGGTTTCTTAGTGCCAGCATGTAGCTAAATACATCCTGGGGTGGTTTACTAGGAGCTTTCTCCAAAGCCTCCTTCACCAGACTGAGCGGTCCCCTCACAGGGTGGCCATAGATGAGCTCAAAGGGGCTAAAGCCAAGTCCCTTTTGAGGCACCTCCCTGTAAGCGAACAGAAGGAATGGCAAGAGGACGTCCCACTTACGCCTCAAGGGCTCTGACAGGCCCTGAATCATGCCTTTCAAGGTGCGGTTGAATCTCTCAACCAGACCATTACTTTGGGGGTGGTAAGAGGTGGTGAACTTGTAGGTTACCCCACACACCTTCCACAGAGACTTCATATAAGTGGATATGAAGTTTGTACCTCTATCAGATACCACCTCCTTGGGGAACCCCATGCGGGTAAAAACCCCCATTAAGGCACGTCCCACCACGGGGGCAGTGACCGTCCTTAGAGGAATGGCTTCTGGGTACCGCGTGGCATGGTCCACCAAGACCAGGATGAACCTGTTGCCCATGGCTGTCTTGGGATCCAGAGGCCCCACAATGTCAATTCCTACCCTTTCAAAGGGAGTACTGACTACAGGTAAAGGTTGGAGGGGAGCTTTGCATTTCCCCCCACTCTTGCCACTTGCCTGACAAGTCTGACAAGACCTACAATAAGCAGCTGACTGCTTGTGCATCAAGGGCCAGTAAAAGTGGGAGACAAGCCTCTTATAGGTCTTGTCCTGCCCTAGATGTCCTGCCAAAGGCACATCATGAGCCAAACCCAGTAGGAAGGCCCTGAAGCACTGGGGTACCACCAGCATACGAGCTGACCCAGGCTCAGGAACCTTAGGCTCACTATACAGGAGGCCATCCTCCCAGTAAATCAGGTGAGTACCTGGCGCCTCGCCAGCCGCCTGGGCTGCAGCCTGCTGCCGCAGCCCCTCAAGAGTAGGGCACTCCTTCTGCGCTGTGCAGAATGCTTCCCTGGTGGGTCCCCCTTCCTGCTGCCACTGTGACAGCTCAGGGACCTCCCCCAGTTCAGCCACCTGTTCCCCTGTAGGCTCCGGGGCATCACCCTCAGGCTCTGCCTCCTCCCGGACCGTGGGAACTTCTGGGGCCGGTTTCCCGTGCCCCCTGCCCTTCCTCTTCTTGGCGGTCCCCTGGGCCACTGTTTCAGGCTCCAGGGGCTCTTGACTACCCTGATTGGCTGCCATAGATCGGGTGGATACGCATACCCACCCAGGCAGACCCAACATCTCCAAGTGAGACCTGTGTTCCACCTCCTTCCAAGGGGAATCCTCCAGGTCGTTACCTAGCAAACAATCAACAGGCATGGTTGGACTCACAGCTACTTTCCAGGAACCTGAGACCCCCCCCCCATTCAAAGGGAACCTGCGCCACTCTGCAGAGGCACTCAGAGTTGTCTACCGCAACTACTTGGTGAAGTACCCGGGGATCAATCTGCTCTTCAGACACCAGGTGACTCCTCACTGTAGTCACACTGGCTCCTGTGTCTCTCAGAGCCTCTACCCTCTGTTCACTGATGGTCACCCATTGCCTGTACTTCTTAGTGTTATCAGGCACTAGGTTTCTCTGGACCATCTCACTGTCCCCTAGTGAGACAAGGGTCATTTCTGCTGGTTCCCACCCACCTGAAACCAACTCCTCCCCAAGCGCTACAATGGCCAAACCCTAGGACGGTGCACCAGTGGGTGCTGGTGTACTTCTGGGGCATTTGGGGTCCCCCCTCACATGACCCACCTAGTCACATGCATAGCACTTATGTGGGGGACCACCTGCCACTGGCTTCCCTTTGGACAACCATGGCTTCTTTTCACTGGGGGGTTGGGAATCCTTACCCTGGGAATCAGTTTGGGGCCCTTTAGAGAACTCCCCCTGTTTGCCCTTACCCCCCCCTTTCTTCTGAGAGGGACCCTGCCCACCCTTGGCGTGGTCTCCCCCATACCTCTTTTGGACCCTGGTGCTCTCCCAGCGGTCCGCTTCCTGTGCAAGCTTCCTGGGGTCAGTCAGCTTGCTGTCAATGAGGTGCTGGCGCAGTTCTGGAAAACATAAACTGCACAAGTGCTCCCAAGCAATTAAATTGTAAAGCCCCTCATACGTGTTTACCTTACTGCCCTTCACCCAACCATCCAGTGACCTGCAAAAAGAATCAACACATTCCAACCATGTTTGGGATTCCTTTCTCTTGTAGGATCTAAACTTCTCCTTGTACTGCTCAGGGGTGAGACCATACCTGGTAAGTAAGGCCTCCTTCATGACAGGGTAGGTGAGATCCTGAGCATCCCCTAAGGCTGTCAGTGTGTCCCTCCCATCTGCCTCAAAATGCTTCCACAGGGCTGCCCCCCAATGAGCTTCAGGGACCAGGTTCATGTGTGTGGAGAGCTGACTCATAACCCTTGAACCACAAGCAGATATCATCATCCCTCTTATAATCCCTCACAAGGTCTTTTGGGATGTGTACCCTTCTCTCAGGCTGCACTGTAGGATTGCTGCCACCATCTCTACTGGACTGACTCCTCTGATCTATCTCTTTTAAACTGAGCTCATGAGCCATGGCTAACTTCCTTTCCTCAATGGCCAGCTTTCTCTGTTCCACCTCTAGACTGAGCTTTTTCAACTCCAATTGGTACTCCCTCTCTGCCTGTCTGTCCTGTAACTCTTCAGGTGTCAGACCCTTGGAGGATACACTGCTACTTGCCCTAGAGACTCCTTCCCTGGGAATAACAGGCTCCCCCAATATACCATTCTGTACTGATTGCTCTCTCTCCTCCTCCTCATCCTCCTCATCCTCAGTGTGCCCTCCAGTGCTTCTGGTTGTCACCCAGGCCCTCAGCGCCTTTTTCAGCTCATCCTTCTTGGAAGAGCTCTTAATGGGACAACCAACATTTTTACAAAACTGCTTTAGCTGAGCCTTGTTATAACTATCCAATTGCTTCAGGTCAAAAACAGCTTCAACTGGTGCATCTCCAAGTAGAGACATGATAAAAGGTTAAAAGAGTGCAAAGTTCCAAATGCAGAAAAGCAAGTTCTCAAATAAAGTTCCAGAAAAGTCAATCACCGGATCAGCGAAAAAAGAAACTGAATGCAGAGCAAAAACAGTCCAAATAGAAAAAAACAAAAATCACAAGACTAGTAGTATGTGGTCACGTAGTGGTCTGAGTTCAAAACAGTAGTGTACACTTAATTACTGTATGTCAAGCACAAATACAAGTCCAAATCCCGACCGCTGATCACCAATGTTAGAAATGGGGTCCTTGGTTGACAGTCAGGTTACCCCCTGTTCAAGCAAAGACCCTCACTCTAGTCAGGGTAAAAGAGAATCACCATCAGCTAACCCCTGCTTACCCCCTTGGTAGCTTGGCAGAGCAGTAGGCTTAACATCAGAGTGCTAGGCGTAAAGTATTTGTACCAACACACACAGTAACTCAATGAAAACACTACAAAATGACACAACACAGGTTTAGAAAAATAGGAAATATTTATCTAAACAAAACAAGACCAAAACGACAAAAATCCACCATACACAAGTCAAGTTATTAATTAAAAATCAAAAAGAGTCTTTAAGTAGTTTTAAAAACACACTAGCGCTGCTAGAGTGAAAATGTACCTGGTGTGCGTCAAAAATAACCCCGCACAGGCGGGCGTGCATCGAAACTAACTCCGCACGGCGGTACTCGAGTCAAAAATCCAGCCGCACGATGAGTTGACGATCCAGCCGCGCAGGTTGCGATCTCCCAGCCTCCGTCAGCGATTCTGCGCGTCGTTTCTCCTGCTCCATGCGTCGATTCTTCGGTCGCGTTTCCTGCGAGCGTCGTTTCTCAGCCGCGGAGCTGGCGGCGCGTCGTTTTTCAGCCGCCGATCGGATTCGCGTCGATCTTTTCCCCGCACGGCACTCTGTGCGTGGATTTTCTTGTCTTTAGGCTGCCAGCTTCTCCTTTCAGGGTCCCAGGACTGGATGGGCACCACAGGGCAGAGTAGGAGTCTCTCCAGAGGCTCCAGGTGCTGGCAGAGAGAAGTCTTTGCTGTCCCTGAGACTTCAAACAACAGGAGGCAAGCTCTAGATCAAGCCCTTGGAGATTTCTTCTCAAGATGGAAGGCACACAAAGTCCAGTCTTTGCCCTCTTACTCTGGCAGAAGCAGCACTGCAGGAAAGCTCCACAAAGCACAGTCACAGGCAGGGCAGCACTTCCTCCTCAGCTAACAGCTCTTCTCCAGGCAGAGGTTCCTCTTGATTCCAGAAGTGTTTCTAAAGTCTGTAGATTTGGGTGCCCTTCTTATACCCATTTTAGTCTTTGAAGTCACCTTTCTTCAAAGGGGACTCACACCTACTTGTGAAATCCTGCCTTGCCCAGGCAAGGCCTCAGACACACACCAGGGGGTTGGAGCCGGCATTGTTAGAGGCAGGCACAGTCCTTTCAGATGAGAGTGACCACTCCACCCCTCCCTCCTAGCAGAGATGGCTAATCAGGAAATGCAGGTTACACCCCAGCTCCCTTTGTGTCACTGTCTGGTGTGACGTGAAAAACAACCCAACTGTCAACTGACCCAGACAGGGAATCCACAAACAAGGCAGAGTCACAGAATGGTTTAAGCAAGAAAATGCTCACTTTCTAAAAGTGGCATTTTCAAACGCACAATCTTAAAATCAACTTTACTAAAAGATGTATTTTTAAATTGTGAGCTCAGGGAGCCCAAACTCCACATGTTCATCTACTCTCTAGGGGAATCTACGCTTGAATCATATTTAAAGGTAGCCCCCATATTATCCTATGAGAGAGACAGTCCTTGCAACAGTGAAAAACGAATTTAGCAGTATTTCACTGTCAGGACATATAAACCACATTACTATGGGGGTCATTCTGACCTCGGCGGTAAAAGCCGCTTACCGCCGGTCAGAAGGCCACCACAATACCGCCGCGGCCGCGGTCAGCCGCCACGGACATTCTGACCCACAACTGCAAAACCTCTGAAAATCCGCCCTCCACTGCAGTCCGCCACATCAGCGGCCAGCGGTAAACTGGAGAAGACCAAACCTCCACCGCCACGCTAACAGAAATACGCCCATCCCATTATGACCCGCAAATCCACGCGGCGGTCATTCAACCGCGGTATTCCATTGGCGGTACACACCGCCGCGGTCAAAATACACACACCTTTACAAACCCCTACCACATTGGACAATTTGAAAGGCACACACCTGAAACACATACACACACCACTCCTACACATCCAATACCATATAAAACACACACCCACATCACCCACAAACCCCTACCAACAAAAACCAGAGACGAAGGAGAGAGAGAGACACATCAGAGAATAGAGAGCCAGACACACAGAGGCACACCGCAACATCACACACACCACATAGAAGCACAAAGCACCACACACCAACACACACATCATCACATACACCACCCCACACCTCATACACAGCACCCCATGGCACCACAAAGGCACCCACGCTTTTCGGACCAAGAACTCCGGGTCATGGTGGAGGAGATCATAAGAGTGGAACCCCAGCTCTTAGGCTCACAGGTCCAGCACACCACCATAGCAAGGAAGGCGGAGCTCTGGCAGCGGATCGTGGACAGGGTCAACGCGGTGGGACAGCATCCCAGAAATTGAGAGGACATCCGCAAACGATGGAGCGACTTACGGGGGAAGGTGCGCTCGATGGTCTCGCGACACAACATCGCAGTGCAGAAGACTGGCGGGGGACCCCCACCCACTCCACCCAAATTCACAACATGGGAGCAAGAGGTACTCAACATCCTGCATCCTGATGGCCTCGCTGGAGTACACGGAGGAATGGACTCTGGTAAGTACAAGGCCAACCACTTCACCCCCCCCCCAGCATGCTAACCCCCACCCTCACCCCCAACCCCCCAGCACACATCCTCTCTGAGAATGTCTCCCCAGCACAACCCACCCAACACCAACCCCTGCATGCCACCCCCAAACTATGGACACCCATCACCTAAGCATGACCACTGCACATACCCATTACCCCCCCCCACAAAACACCCTCACAACACCTCCCCCAAGGGAATGCCAGCACTGGGGGACAAGGGCACCCATAAAACGCAAGCTAATGCACACACAGAAACAATAACCATACCCTCTTACCCCATGCAGGACCCGAACGACAACACACCGGTCAGGAGGGACCAGAAATGTCCATCCCACCCCCGGAACAGGCCCCTAGTGATGACAGCAGCTCTGTCGACCTGGAACCTGACGACCAGCCCGGACCATCGGGGACCTCTGGGCAGTCGGTTCCCCTCACCCAGACACAGGCCACTGCAGACCTTAACCCCCTCTGGGAACAACAGCAAAGCTCCCACCCAGCGGGCCCATGCCTCTGTCTCTAGGACAGGTCAAGCAGCGGTGTGTCTACCACTACAGGGCCCCCAGGGTAACCCACCAACCCAATAACATCAGGGACCTGGGGGCAGTGGGAGTGGGCAAACCGTCCAGCGGACAGAGGCCCAGGGAAACAGGGCAACTCAGAGGGCTGCTGTGCGACAGGGGGGGAGGAGAGGCCCAGGGAACCCACTCTCCAAGAGGCCCTCACCACCATCATGGCAGCCTACCACCACTCACAAGAGACGATGGCGACGGTACTGGCCAGGTTCCAGGAGATCCAGGCACAGCAGGAGCAACGCTACATGGGGTTCAGCGACCAACTCAGCAACATCTCAACCGCTATGGGGAGCATAGTCCAGGCCCTGAACCGTATAGAGGACACGTTTCGGGACCATGTGGCATCACACAGGGCCCCTGTCACTAGCCAGGAACAGGAACAGCCTACCACCTCCGCCGGCGCTAGTGGACAGGAGGCCCCACCAGAACGACAGCCCACCAGAACCCCACCTCCTGCTGAACAACAACCGCCCCGCAAAAGGAGCCTGAGATAAAAAAAACCGACAGAGTAGGATGTCAAGTCCCCCACCAGCATCACATACCCCCTGAAGTCCTCCCACTGTTCCACATTGCCACCCTGTCAAACCTTGAACTGCCCCTGCTCCATCCTGCCACAGGCATATGGACAATGCACCTGTGAGACTGAGAACTGGACTCCGCCATGGACATTACTCCACCCCCACCCATCACTGTTTCACTATCATGTACCAATATCTATGCACTAATAATAAATCACACATTGCACTGAAATCAATCAGGACTCAGCCTGTCTTATTTACAAATGTATGACACATTACATATCAATTACGTATTATTAACATTGTGAATTACGCATACCGAGGTAACTGAGCATTAGTCCATGGGCCAACCAAGCCGAGGTCACGCAGTGGCTCATACAGCACAGAAAAGGGAAGGGAAAATCAAACATCATGTTCATAGGTCAGGGGGGAAATCGACAAAGTTGAGATGCAGGAGGCTTTCAGGAAATGTAAAATGGCATGGGTGATTATTACCTGTGTGCTACTGGAAATACTGTTCTATTACTCTGTCCCTGTTGTCTGTGTCGTCCTCTGAGTCTTCCTCCTCTTCACTCTCCGCAGGCTCCACAGCTGCTTCAACACCACCATCTGCACCATCCTCCTGCAGGAAAGGAACCTGACGTCGCAATGCCAGATTGTGAAGCATACAGCAGGCCACGATGATGTGGCACACCTTCTTTGGTGAGTACATCAGGGATCCCCCAGTCATATGCAGGCACCTAAACCTGGCCTTCAGGAGGCCAAAGGTCCTTTCGATGATCCTCCTAGTTTGCCCATGGGCCTCATTGTACCGTTCCTCTGCCCTGGTCCGGGGATTCCTTACTGGGGTCAGTAGCCAAGGCAGGTTGGGGTAACCAGAGTCACCTATTAGCCACACACGTTGTCTCTGTAGCTGCTCCATCACATAGGGGATGCTGCTATTTCGCATCACATACGCGTCATGCACTGACCCTGGGAACTTGGCATTTACATGGGAGATGTACTGGTCAGCCAAACAGACCACCTGGACATTCATCGAATGATAACTTTTTCTGTTTCGGTACACCTGCTCATAGTCTTTTGGGGGTACCAAAGCCACATGGGTCCCATCAATGGCACCAATGATGTTGGGGATATGTCCAGGGGCATAGAAATCACCCTTCACTGTAGGCAAGTCACCCTCCTCTGGGAAAATGATGTAGCTCCGCATGAGTTTCATCAGGGCAGACAACACTCTGCTCAAAATCTTTGAAAACATAGGCTGAGACATTCCAGATGACATGGCCACTGTGGTCTGGAATGACCCAGTTGCCAAAAAATGGAGGACTGACAAAATCTGCACCAGAGGGGGAATCCCTGTGGGTTGGCGGATGGGGGACATCAGGGCTGGCTCCAGCTGGGCACACAGTTCATGGATAGTGGCACGGTCAAGTCTGTATCGAAGTATTGTATGGCGTTCTTCCATTGTCGACAGGTCCACCAGCGGTCGGTACACGCGAGGATTCCTCCTTCTCATCGCAAGTCCCAGCGGACGGTGCCTAGGAAGGACAACATGGAGCACAGAGTCAGCCAAACCACAGGTACGTACAGACAGCTTGCACAGTTAAAGAATGGCAATGGGTTGAAAGGCGTGTATGTGTGGCAATGCAAGGCCTAGGCCTGTGTGTCGCAGTCAAAATTAAGCCATGTAGGCCCTTGAAATGGCGGCTGCCTGACCTGTGAAGTGGGACAATGGGATGTGAGGTCAATGCGCTGGCGGGGCACACCAAGCCGCATTGGTTAACATTGAAGCCTATGGGTTTCAGGAGCCAATGACGATGTGCGCCGGCGGTCGCGGTACGCACCGCCGCGGTACGCACCGCCGCGGGCGTGACCGCCATTTTCTATCTGATTAATCACTCGAGACCTGATCATCCACAGGAGAGGACCTATACTGCAAGTGCTGCTGTGACCTCGGTCTGGAAGATACAATGGCTGCTGCGACTGGGGAAAGGGCCCCTGCCTTCACATCTGAAGAGTTGGAGAAGCTCGTGGATGGGGTCCTCCCCCAGTATGCGCTACTCTACGGTCCTCCAGACCAACAAGTGAGTACACCGGGTGCACATGGAATGGGCTATGCCTGTGTGGATTGGGGTGGATGTAAGTTGGTGGGGTGGGGGGCGAATGAGGAGTGCAACGCCCGACAGATGAGAGCATGTGCCATATGGCAAAGTTGGTGGGGGGGGCCAATCACATCTAACATGCAGGTCATTGATGATTTCCTCCTTTCCACCCTGTACATGTCAAATAGGTCAGCGCCCATCAGAAGATCGAGATTTGGCGTGCCATCGCCAAGGAAGTCCGGAACTTGGGGGTCCACAACAGACAGGGCACCCACTGCCGCAAGAGGTGGGAGGATATCCGCCGCAGAACAAGGAAGACCGCAGAAACACAGCTGGGGATGGCCTCCCAACCTAGGAGGGGTGCCAGTCGCACCATGACCCCCCTGATGTCCCGGATCCTGGCGGTGGCCTACCCTGAATTGGATGGGCGCTTTAAGACATCACAGCAGACACAAGGGGGTGAGTATCAGCACATTCTCCTATCTTTCTGCGCAGTGGAGGCGTCTGGGTGGGGGAGGAGGGCTGTGGGTGACATTAGGCCAGGGCGCTTTCTGTAGTGTAGTCCTCTCCCTTAGGCATGGCCCTGTGCCCCCGGCCCCCACCTCTGTAGGGTGACAAGTACAGCCATTGAAGGTCCAGCATCTCCCATGTGCGCGTTTGACGTCTCTTGGCCTGTTGTCCTAGTCAGTAGTACTGAGTAGTGTACCTCGAATGCGCGGCTTAGTGCATTAGACTCCTGTGTCTGTCCTCTCCGCCAACGGTGTTGACATTGCATGCACTCAACCTGGTATTCTTTTTTCTCCCCCCACCCTTTCTCTTCATCTTCTTGTGCAAGGGTGCATTAGCATCATCAGGCGGAGGAGATTTGGCATCGGAGCACGAGGGAGCTGCAGGACACAAGGCCCCGGTGGGCCCAGGAACAGACACCGAGGGCACCAGTGATCCGGAGGGCGAGGGGAGCACCACGACGGGGACCGCTGGTGAGAGCAGCGACAGCGACACGTCCTCGAATGGGAGCTCCCTAGCGGTGGCGGCAACATCCGTGCCCCCGCCTCTACAGGTACAGCCGCCACCCAGCGCACCAGCCCCGCCCTCCCAGCAGCCCCTCAGTCTTCGCTCCGTGCCCGTTCGCCCAGGAAGGCGCGCGTCTCCTTCGCCCCAGGCACCTCAGCCCCTGCCCCTGTTGCCCCTGCTGCCCTCAGTGCGGAGCTCATTGACCTGGTAAGGACGCTCATTGTTGGGCAGACGACCCTTTTGAATGCCATCCAGGGTGTGCAAAGGGAGGTGCAACAGAGCAATGCGTACCTGGAGGGCATTCATTCGGGTCAGGCTGCCCATCAACGAGCGTTCACTGCTCTGGCCTCAGCACTGACGGCAGCCATTGTCCCTGTTTCCAGCCTCCCTCTTCTTACTGCCTCCAGCCTTTCTCTGTCTCCTGTTCCTCATCCTATCCCATCCACACCATCTGACCAGCCTGCACACACCTCAACACCCAAGAGCAGCTCATCCAAACACAAGCACCACAGATCCCACAAACACTCACCCAAGCAACACCCAGATGCAGACATGCCAACAGCCACTGCCACCCCTGTGTCCCCCTCCTCCTCGTCTCCCTCCTCCCTCCCTGTGACGTCTACACTCACACCTGCATGCACCCCAATATCAGCCAGTGCTTCCATCACCACCTCACCCTCCAGTACAGTCCACACTCGTGCAGTCACCACCCCCACTGCCATTTACACGTCCCCTGGGTCCTCTCCCACTGTGTCTGTCACCCCCTCTTCCAAGACACACAAACGCAGGCAGACACCCACCCAACAGCCATCCACCTCACGACAACCTACAGCACCAGCACCTCCACCCAATGACAGCACGCCTGACTCTCCTACAACCACCTCCTCTTCCTCCACTTCCATCTCCACTTCTCCTACCCTTTACCTTGGCCCTAAAAAACTTTTCATGGCTAACCTTGACCTCTTTCCCTCCGATGAGCTCCCCCCTCCATCTTCAAAGAGTCCCAAGAGCACCGCAGCCACCACCAGCCCAGCTTCGGGTGTCACTGTTGTGCATGGGTTCTGGAGCCCACCCTTTGCCAGCAGTGACACATCGATCAGCAGCAAGGACACGTCCAGCCCCCCCCGCCCGGCAAGAGGACCCGCAAAAACAAGGGCCGCCGTGCGAGGACCGACAGGGCTGCCCCCAAGGAGCAATGTGCGGCCACTTCACCACCCACACCATCTAGGGGAGGCAAGGGCCCGAGAGCCCCATCAAAGGAGCGGAAGGGCAGCAGGAGCGCGGAGAAGGTGGACCCCACATGTCACATCCCAGCTGGGAAGGAGGACACTAAGGAGGCCAGGAGTCCGTCCCCAAAGGGTCCAGAAACGTCACGGTCCGAGGGCGACTGAGCAGGGAATCCAGGCCAGGTCTGGCTCCCTTGACCTGCTGGATGAGCACTGCTGAACAGGGCCCGAGGGGCCGAAGAGCACCGCTGAACAGGGCCCGCGGTGCAGAAGAGCACCGCTGAACAGGGCCCGCCGTGGAGAAGAACACCGCTGAACAGGGCCCGCCGTGGAGAAGAGCACCGCTGAATAGGGCCCGCGGTGCAGAAGAGCACCGCTGAACAGGGCCCGCCGTGGAGAAGAGCACCGCTGAACAGGGCCCGCAGTGCAGAAGAGCACCGCTGAACAGGGCCCCGCCGTGAAGATAGGCACCGCTGAACAGGGCCCGCGGTGCAGAAGAGCACCGCTGAACAGGGCCCGCCGTGGAGAAGAGCACCGTTGAACAGGGCCCGCGGTGCAGAAGAGCACCGCTGAACAGGGCCCCGCCGTGAAGATAGGCACCGCTGAACAGGGCCTGCGGTGCAGAAGAGCACCGCTGAACAGGGCCCCGCCATGGAGAAGAGCACCGCTGAACAGGGCCCGCGGTGCAGAAGAGCACCGCTGAACAGGGCCCGCCGTGGAGAAGAGCACCGCTGAACAGGGCCCGCCGTGGAGAAGAGCACCGCTGAACAGGGCCCGCGGTGCAGAAGAGCACCGCTGAACAGGGCCCCGCCGTGAAGATAGGCACCGCTGAACAGGGCCCAAGGTGCAGAAGAGCACCGCTGAACAGGGCCCGCCGTGGAGAAGAGCACCGCTGAACAGGGCCCGCGGTGCAGAAGAGCACCGCTGAACAGGGCCCGCCGTGGAGAAGAGCACCGCTGAAGAGGGCCCCGCCGTGAGGATAGGCACCGCTGAAGAGGGCCCGCTGTGGAGAAGAGCACCGCTGAACAGGGCTCCGCCGTGAAGATAGGCACCGCTGAACAGGGCCCACCGTGGAGAAGAGCACCGCTGAAGAGGGCCCCGCCGTGAGGATAGGCACCGCTGAAGAGGGCCCCGCCGTCTCAAGCACCGCTCCGCTGGGCCCCGCCGTCTCAAGCACCGCTCCGCTGGGCCCTTCTTCTCAAGCACCGCTCCGCTGGGCCCCGCCGTCTCAAGCACCGCTCCGCTGGGCCCTTCATCTCAAGCACCGCTCCGCTGGGCCCTTCTTCTCAAGCACCGCTCCGCTGGGCCCCGCCGTCTCAAGCACCGCTCCGCTGGGCCCTTCATCTCAAGCCCCGCTCCGCTGGGCCCTTCTTCTCAAGCACCGCTCCGCTGGGCCCCGCCGTCTCAAGCACCGCTCCGCTGGGCCCTTCTTCTCAAGCACCGCTCCGCTGGGCCCCGCCGTCTCAAGCACCGCTCCGCTGGGCCCTTCATCTCAAGCACCGCTCCGCTGGGCCCTTCTTCTCAAGCACCGCTCCGCTGGGCCCTTCTTCTCAAGCACCGCTCCGCTGGGCCCTTCTTCTCAAGCACCGCTCCGCTGGGCCCCGCCGTCTCAAGCACCGCTCCGCTGGGCCCCGCCGTCTCAAGCACCGCTCCGCTGGGCTCTTCTCCTCAAGCACCGCTCCGCTGGGCCCCGCCGTCTCAAGCACCGCTCCGCTGGGCCCCGCCGTCTCAAGCACCGCTCCGCTGGGCCCTTCTTCTCAAGCACCGCTCCGCTGGGCCCTTCTTCTCAAGCACCGCTCCGCTGGGCCCCGCCGTCTCAAGCACCGCTCCGCTGGGCCCTTCATCTCAAGCACCGCTCCGCTGGGCCCTTCTTCTCAAGCACTGCTCCGCTGGGCCCTTCTTCTCAAGCACCGCTCCGCTGGGCCCTTCATCTCAAGCACCGCTCCGCTGGGCACCGCCGTCTCAATCACTGTTTATGGTTCACTGTGCCCACCATGCCTCCTCCTTGACCAGTGGAGACTGTCATCCACCTGATGGACTGTGGCTTTGCACTCCCCAGGATGGTACAGTGGGCAGCCCACCCACTGTACAGACATTGAGAGACTGTGGCTTTGCACTCCCCAGGATGGTACAGTGGGCAGCCCACCCACTGTAGAGACATTGAGAGACTGTGGCTTTGCACTCCCCAGGATGGTACAGTGGGCAGCCCACCCACTGTAGTGACATTGAGAGACTGTGGCTTTGCACTCCCCAGGATGGTACAGTGGGCAGCCCACCCACTGTAGAGACATTGAGAGACTGTGGCTTTGCACTCCCCAGGATGGTACAGTGGGCAGCCCACCCACTGTAGTGACATTGAGAGACTGTGGCTTTGCACTCCCCAGGATGGTACAGTGGGCAGCCCGCCCACTGTAGAGACATTGAGAGACTGTGGCTTTGCACTCCGCAGGATGGTACAGTGGGCAGCCCGCCCACTGTAGTGACATTGAGAGACTGTGGCTTTGCACTCCCCAGGATGGTACAGTGGGCAGCCCGCCCACTGTAGAGACATTGAGAGACTGTGGCTTTGCACTCCCCAGGATGGTACAGTGGGCAGCCCGCCCACTGTAGAGACATTGAGAGACTGTGGCTTTGCACTCCCCAGGATGGTACAGTGGGCAGCCCACCCACTGTAGTGACATTGAGAGACTGTGGCTTTGCACTCCCCAGGATGGTACAGTGGGCATGGTGGCTCCTCGTGGATCTGGCGTCGTGGACTCATGTGGCTGTGGTGCCCCCCCCTTCGCTTCCCCCTGAGGTGCCTGTAGTTTTTACATCTGATGCCCCTGCAGTGTTCTCTCCAAAGGACTCAGGTCTCCTGTGTGGGCTTTGCCCTTGTTTCTCAAAACTTTGGCCCACAGACATGATGAATTCGTAGGATGTGCAGGACTTGTTACTTCAGTTATACACTGATGTGTATGTCATTTGTTTTCTTGTGAATATCTTTCATGGTTGTACGATAATTTTCAGGAGCTTTTTGGTACATAAATATTTATTCCAAATTTGATTATGTCCTAGCATTTTTCAGGGGTGTTTGGGTGGTGTCACTGTGACTTGTTGCTCTGCATTGGTGTGTACATAGTTGGGGGGGGGGGTTGCATATGTGTGTGCCCGTAACCTTTCGTCCTCCCCCCTCCCGTGTGTCGTAGGTGCAGTACTCACCGTTGTCGTCTGCGCCGGACTTCGTACTCGTGGTAGATGAGAAGGTAGACAAGAGCAGGTAGGATGTTTAATTCGGGTTCCATGCTGTCCTCCTTCCTCCTGGAGTGCGTAGTGGTGAGCGTTTTCCCGTTCGTAGTCTGTTTCCGCCGTGTTTTTATCGGCGGTGCTCCCGCCCCGGAAAAGGTGGCGGATTGGTGAGTTGTGATAGTGTGGGCGGTACATTGTCTGCCGCCTGGCTGTTGGCGGTGACCGCCGCGCTGTTTGTTTGTACCGCCGTGGCGGGCGGAGTGTTAAAGTGGCTGTCTGTGTTGGCGGTTCCCGCCAGGGTCAGAATTCCATATTTTTTACCGCCAGCCTGTTGGCGGGTTGGCCGCCGCTTTAACACCGACCGCCAGGGTTAGAATCACCCCCAATATGTCCTACCTTATCCATACACTGCACCCTGCCCTTGGGGCTACCTAGGGCCTACCTTAGGGGTGCCTTACATGTAAGAAAAGGGAAGGTTTAGGCCTGGCAAGTGGGTACACTTGCCAAGTCGAATTTACAGTGTAAAAATACACACACAGACACTGCAGTGGCAGGTCTGAGACATGATTACAGAGCTACTTATGTGGGTGGCACAACCAGTGCTGCAGGCCCACTAGTAGCATTTGATTTACAGGCCCTGGGCACCTCTAGTGCACTTTACTAGGGACTTAACAGTAAAACAAATATGCCAATCATGGAGAACCAATTACGTACATATTTTAAACAGGAGCACTTGCACTTTAGCACTGGTTAGCAGTGGTAAAGTGCCCAGAGTAACAAGCACAACAAAATCAGAGTCCAGCACACATCAACAACCTGGGGAACAGAGGCAAAAAGTTAAGGGAGACCACGCCAAGGATGAAAAGTCTAACACCCTTTATCTTTATCTTTACATTTATTTTTTTCTTGCACCATTCTTATTTCAGAGCTTTGGGGTTTTGCATGTTTTGAGCACATTAATTCTTCTGGTTTATCACTTAAAACACTATCTGTGATACACAATGTCACAAATCAAGTGTATATGGAAGGAGGTGAACTCTGTATGATTGGTTTCCATCCCTATGACACTACGACACTACGGTGAAGAGTATACTATACCATTCAAATATATATTTACATTCAGTTTGCTCTTCTCTTTTTATGATTATAGCCCTCAGGAAGTCATGGGGTCACTCTCCTAGACGAAACGCGTGTTGGCTGGGGTGTATTTGAAATCCATCACTTTACTCATGGAATCATAAGGATTTGTTTATACCAATGTATTCCTAACTGGTTGAAATATACAGAAGAACTGCAACGCTTGATTTAATTTTTCTACAAGATAAAAACTGTGTTTATATTCTTGGGCCATGGACTTGGACCTATCATCATCATACCTCTGCCAAGGAGAAGAGCCGAAGAGCTGGAAGAGGAGTGCTGCCCCTTTGCCTGTGACTGTACTTTGCTCAGTGAGCCTGCATTTGCTGCTTCTGCCTGAAAGAGGAAAAAGACTGGAGTTTGTGGTATATTCTTGCTTGTGAACTATCTCCAGTGGCTTGGACTGAGCTTGCCTCCTGTTTTGAAGTCACTGGCTTTGGTGTGTTGCAGTGTATATGCAAAGGATTGTTCTGCGTAAAGAGATGCATTTTGTCAAGTATGTGCAGTAGAGAAAGTGACATGACAGTAACTCCCAGGAGGCACTGTTTCCCCAACTCAAAACACTATACCAGTGGTCCCCCCCAACCTGTGTCCCTAGCACAGTGTCAACCATATTGCAATACCAGTCCAGGATCTTGTGTCACAACACAACACGTCTGACAATTATGGTCCAGGGACCAGTGGGAGAGGGCGCCCTGTGGCAAGGGGATGGGACTGTGGGGGTAGGGTGCGTGGGAGGGATGCTGTTGGTCAGCGGGGTGAGGTCACTGGGGCTGTTCATGGCCAGGACACCATCAGCCACATATTAGGGGTCTATCAGGAGTCTCAAGGCATGCTTGGCCATGTACTTTCTGAACCTTGGGAAATGAAGCAGCTGCAGAGGGACATCCATCGGGAAATGAGTGAACAGTGGGATGCTCATTATACCAACATGGCATCCCTAACAGGGGTTCTGAGAGACATTTTGCGCATCTACACCAGGCCCTTCTTTATCTGTACCAGCTACTGGATGGGAGGTCTTGTCAGGGGAAGAATCCGCACCAGACACCCCTGCCTCTGTAGCAGCAGACCCTCCCCCCAAGGAAGTGGTGACGTCGAGGAGGAGCAGATGGCAAGGCACCCACTACTGCCAGCAAGTGACCTCTTCCAAAATTACCTTCTTGGTGTGCCACATGTTCACTCTGTTGACTGTCCTTAAACCACCTTCCATTTCCATTGGGAAGAGCACACTGGACTTTGGACTTCCAATTGTGTGACATCTACTCCAATATTTTCGTCCACCATGACTGAACCCTTCACTTTTCTGTTCCATCATGCACCGATTTGTATTCTGTACAAATTTCCAATAAATTCACCCATCATAAAGTAATTGTCTGCTTGCTTCCGTACCACATTTTGCTATGTAGAAATGTAAGAACCTGTGAAGCAAATGAGGAAGGCACAAGATACTAGTGCATGGAGGGATATGTTAGAGGTACAGTGTCCTGATGCAGATCACTACCAACACACACCAACACACACAAACACATTTCAACAGCTGTCTGGTTACACCAAACATTTTATTGCACTGTACAGCACACAAGATGTTAAAATGCCTGGACTGTCATAGCCAAAAATGGCTGACTCAGATTGAGTCAAGGTACAAAAACCAAGGTACAGCCCACAAACAACGGATGGTAAGGGCCCTGTCAGACATTTTCCTGCAGAATAGGCAAACAGAAAAGTGGATGGTGTCACAAACCTGAGCCTTTTCACATACCACACTAGAGTAATCCACCATCACATAAACCAAGGTAAAGACAGAGGGCAGTCTAACATTCCCTGCCCACAGGTCCATCATTATCCAATGCCCATGCATCTGGTGGTATGACACAAACATATGTCAGTTTTGTGGCACAGGCACTGTGGCCTGCAATAATGAAACACATCTACAGCTACATTCAGGTCATACAAGAAGAGTATACAAGAAGAGTGTTTAGCCAATGTGAAAGGTGAATGCCTACCTTCGCAATTGATGACTACAGATTTCATGCCCACATGATGGCACACATGATGAAATTGGCCTAACACAGCGCACTAAACCAGTATAATGTGCACTTCAGACCTTCCACCTAAACACTGTTCAAGCTGCCTTAGCACAGGTCTCATAGACCCCAAATCTGTGAACGATCCATGTCAACTTCCTATGTCAGAACAGCATCAGATACCTGCCATTGTCACAACTCTGAAATGCCCACATTAGGATGTCATGGTGAAGGCACCTGTATAAAGAAAAAACAAGTAGTATGGACTTGAAAACATACCTAGTACACAAATCACATAGCAAGCATCTGGAAATGGAATAACATTGCAATGAGACTGTCACAAACAAAGCAGCAGCATCACGGTGGGGATATGTCAAAGGCAAATTAATTATGCACCCTAGTTTTTGCCAAAACATTCAACTCCACACATTCTCAGACCTACAGTACATTGTGCAGTCATAGTCATGATATCGCATAACATACTTACACTCATGAAAATGAGATCTTCCTGCAAGTCAGCTCTTTCCTCTTCATCACTGTCATCCTCAGTTGGCATTTCAGGAGTCTCACACGGTGGTACTGCAGGCTGCCCTGCCTCTGGGATGTACGGGATATTCCTCCGCAGGGCGATGTTGTTGAGCATGCAGCATGCCACAGTGATCTGACACTCTTTCCAGGGTAAGTAGAGTAAGGCTCCACCAGTCCTGTCAAGACAGCAGAATCTGGCCTTCAGGAGCCCAAAAATCCACTCCACCACTTGCCTTGTTCTTCCATGGGCCTCATTGAAGTGGACTTCCCCTGCGTAATTGGATTGCTTAATGGCATCAACAACCAAGGAAGGTTTGGATATGCTGAGCATCCTGTTAAGGCGTGGGACATATGTGCAACACTGAGTCACTCAATTTATTATTGTAGCACCAGACATTGAAAGCACACACTCAGGACAGATGTGACTTACCGACCACCCAGGCCCTCTCTGGGTACAGTTGTGACATCAGCTGTGGTATGGTGCTGTTCTGCATTATGAAGGAATCATGGGCTGAACCCGGATAATGAGCACATACCTGTGAACTGTAAAAATCCGCTACACAGACAACTTGCACATTGATGGAATAGAAGTTCTTTCTGTTGTAGTATACTTGTTCATTGGCCTGTGGTGGGACCAAGTCAACATGTGTACCATCATGTGGGATGCGTGAAAAAACTATGTGAAGCCTTCACATGTGCTAAATCCTCACTTCGGGGAAACTGGGTATAGCTGTGCATGTGTTTCAACATTGCTGAGAGGACATCTTTCAACTGAATATAGGTTGGGACATGCCAGCTGATAGGGCCACTGTATGTTGGAAGGACCCTGTGGCCAGGAAGTGCAACACTGGCATGACTTGTACAATGGGTGGTATGCAGGTTGTGTAACTAATAGCTGGCAATAGATCTAGCTCCAAATAATGTCATAAGTCCATTATTGTTTGCCTATTCAGACAGTAAAGGAGGATAATGGTCTGAAGGTCTGGCAGTGGACGGTAGACAGGAGGTTGTCACACCCTCCCTCTCCCAGGGTACCTATGTATGACAAGACATGATTTCTACCATTAGTCAGTGTGTCCACAGCAACATAAATTAGGCATGTCAATGATATCATGTGACAAGGCCTTTCTGAATGGAAAGACATGGCAACTAGTACACATCAAAGCTGCAAATAATACAAGGGTCACATGTGGCCCCCCATGGTTTTCCACACATGTCCACAACATGTATATGGGCCAAACTAAAAGTTGTGCAATATAATTGCGCCTAGATACCTGACTTGATATCCCTACCACCAAAATGATCGTCGGCAGTGGTTGTCTGTGCCCCACTGTTAAAGGCCATTTGTGCCCTGGAACATACTACAATAGTGGTTGAGTAGTAGGACCTACATAAAAGTACAGGATAAACATGTCTGTGTGTTCAAAATTCAGAGATGTGATGCAGTTTGTAAAGCCCAATACAGCATTTCAGGCCACCAAAATGGGGGCTGCCTGACTTACTCCACTAGATATTAGGAACCGCCTGTGACCACTGGCAAAATTCATCATGGTGGTAGGCGGCTGCCACCATGGCAGACACATCCATAGGCTAACATTGTTGCCAATGGCTGTGTTCGTCGGTGGTGATGACCGCATACATTGGAGACGTGACCGCCATGTTCTGCAGACTCATTAACTTGACCCCTGCTACTGCTTCCAGCAAGACCTCTATGGTCTGAGCTGCTGTGTACCACCTCTGGGAGCAATTATGCCATGTCCAGCAGGTGATAGGGCCTCTACCTTCTCTCCAGTCGAGCTGGAGAGGCTAATGACTGAGGTCCTACCCCTATATGAACTGCTCTACGGTTCACCAGAGGAGCATGTAAGTACCGCATATGCACAATTTTCTCTGTATTTAACCATCCCTTCCCTCTTCACAGGTTAGAATGTGGCCATGTGTGTCAGTTAGACTACTCATGTGCCTGCTGTTTCAGTTCAGTTGTGTTGTATGAGGTTTTTTGGCTCCTAGATCCTCCTTATGTTGGATGCACATAATTTGGTGAGGAAACATTACTGCCATCCACTGACATCTCTTTCCTCATGATTGTTGTAAATGTCCTCTAACATGTATGTGCATGACAGCAGGAACTGAGTATGCATCTTGTATGAGTCAGTTGAAAGTAATTTGAGCAATGTGTATGGAGCCACAGAGTTCTGAACACATCTTCCCTTGATAAACTGTTGTATGGAAGGCATATCATGACTCACCCTGTCCTTTGGGTTGCCACACACACTACATCCCAAATTGCTGTTGGTTACATTATGTATGGACATGCAAGGAAGTGATGGAAATGGATGGTCATGTAGGTTTTGTCATCTCAGCCTGCAGAGAACAGGGCGAGTCACATGTACCTCCCAGTATGGGATCTAGTCTAGGCCGGGATAGAGTCACTGTGTCTAACAACTGTGGCACTGTGCCCATTCCCTCTACCCCAGCATATACTGTTATGTAGAAAATATAAGGCTCTGATGGCAAATCCTGCCCAGAATGTCTCATTCCTTTGACTAGATTAGGAATGAGTACGGAGGTATGTCATTAATCTAAGCCATAAGTGCACTTAGCATCATTGTCAATGTGTGTTGGACTCATAACAGGTTCCTTACTCCCACAGCTCTGTTGTTACCTTCCCACAGGTCATATATGTCCTGTACAGGCTTATTGCACAAATGATAGTGATACCCTGAAACCTGTTCCAGGATGCTTGTTTCCGGTCGAGGGAGGACCTGACCTGGCAGTTCGGGCTTGCCTGTTCCCATGGGGAACAGGGTCAAGACTGATTTGCATATGGCTGGGTCCAAACTGGGGTGACATGCTGAGCAAAATAATTGATGGATTAAACCCAAGTCTGTGACTGGGGGTGAATGTTTGATTGGTTCCACATTCCATCCATGATTTGTGGCTGTTTGCTTTTGTTGCCATAAGTGTGCCAGGTATGCCCAGACGTGGGTCCCAGGCTCACTATGCTACTGGATTCAAGCTACCCTGGCTGATGAAGGGTGATACCCTGAAACTAGTCCCAGGATGCTTGTTTCCGGTCCAGGGAGGACTTGGTCTGGCAGTTCAGGCTGGACTGTTCTCATGGGGAACAGGGTCAAGACTGATTTGCATATGGCTGTGTCCAAACTGGGGTGGCATGGTGAGTAAAAGAATTGATGGATTAAACCCAGATCTGTGACTGGGGGTGAATGTTTGATTGGTTCTGCATTCCGCCCATCATTTGTTTTTGTTTATCTTTGTAGGATAGACTCATATGTCCAAAGGAGTATTCAATGGTACAGGTACATACCACAGAACCCCACCCCCTGAAGGGGCATGAGTCTGCATTTGTTATTGCACATGTCCACACATGGGCAGGGAAGACACGTTTTGAAACCATCATGCCTGTCCCTTCATTGTTACTCATGTGTAATGTAAAGTTTGTACTATGACAGTTGCATGTAGAGACTGTATGCAGTGCATCATTCTCATCTCGTGTGAATATGTTGGCCCATTCATGACTAAGGCGTCTATCCTTTAGAAGCCACAGATGTGTGATGTGTTTCATAGTGGCTCACATCACAGTACAGGTTCCTATAGCATGGGCTACCTGATGTCAGTAAACTTGCTTAGTCATTGAAAGCCCTGAGAAGGGTAGTGTGTTAGTTTGCAGATGAAAAAAGTTATATCTGTAGTCATGTCTCTATACTAATTGGCTTGTACGTATCACACTTGGGGAGTACTGACAAATAGGAAAGTCCTAGCTTGATGTTACTGACATGTATATGACTCAACCATTTGTGATGAAACTTATGATCATGATCTCTTGATTTGTCTTTAGCATCCATGCAGGTTAATGTCCATCAAAAGGGGGGATCATGGCGTGGTCTGGCCGTCGAAGAAAATGGCTGCCTGAGAAAAGATCTCCGCGCGCCGGGCACGCCAAGCTGGCAAACAGAGGGTCTTCCCCCTGCGATCCTGACCCCTGGTGTGGCCTCCCGGCTGGTGGAGAGAGGGGGCCTCCGAAGGGGTGAAGTTGCGGGACCCGAGCGACGGCAGCCGCGTCCGGAGACGCAGGATTGAATACCGCCTCCGGACTTCCCCGGAGCCACGGACTAAGGTGCAGCGCCGCACGGGCCCAGGGCGCGTCGCGAGGGAGGTGCCCGGATCGGCCCTCTTCCGCCTCTCCTCCCCGGGTGCTGGAGCGCCGCACTGCCCCCTCGTGCGGAGGGGGGGAGAGGGGACCCCGAGGAAGATGGACCACCGAGGAACCTGGGCCTGAAGACAACCACGGCGGAACAGAAAAGCACAGGCAAAGAAGCACTATCCCACGAGGACTAAATAGTACCTGATGGGGACCGCACAGTGAGACAGTGAGATCCCCCAAGCAGCATTATCCAATGAAAAGACCCCACCAGCAGCAAACAAAGGACACACTCCCCCCTCCTTGTTTATGACCTAGCGCGCGAAGAATAAGACTCTCCACGACACCCAGAAGGGGAGCGGGGGAGAAGGGGGAAGGAAGAAAAGGGGGAGACAGCGAAAAGATTTCAAAGAGCAACGGAGGGACAAAGATTTCACACATAAGGATCGATAAAGAAGCAAAGGAGGGGGAGGAAAGCCGGAATAGGAAGAAGAAAGGAGAGCAGAACACAATGAGAGGGGAATAGGACCTAGAACAACACGTGCCGCACTACGCAACCTGACCCTCCAGCCAATTGCCCTCCCAAAAACAAGGACCATTGTACTGGGTATCACAACAAGAGACTGATCTAAAATAAAACATAGACAAGATGCCCCCCCCGTTGCACGCTGCACCACACTCAAATTCGTTGATCTCTCTTCAGCCCTATATCAATGGACTTCTATCAGAAACTGAGCGCATTCTAGTCCTCTATAGATCACGCTCTAAAGCTTGGCAGGTCACAGCAGGGCACCAAACCGAGTAGGTACCTTATCTACAGATCCTATACCCCAAGGTCTGACCCACCCTCGGAAGTCGAGGAAACTGTCCGTAGATCTGCACAGACTCATACAAGTTCTCGAGTGGTAGCTCTTAAAATAATATCTTCTATCTGACTTCCACTCCTTGAGAACAATGCCCAACGACAAGACCGCAAGTAAACATTCTCGTCAACTGCTATTCTCGGAAGCCATTGCTCAACCCAAAGCTATGACGGCACAAACGGCACCACAGGGACATACATCTCCCCCGGTAGATCAACCCACACTAGACACCACAGATCGTATACTGCAAGAGATTGCCTCAGTTGGACGGCGCCTGGAGGTAATGGACCTAAAAATAACAGACCTAACTTTGTCCTCCTCCTCAATCCGCGCTGATATAGCAGGCTTCAGAGAAACAGCAAACAACCTAGATCAGCACCTGTCGGCAGTAGAAGACCATATAGCGGCAACCCCTGATCAGGAAGAGGAACCAAAGTCGCTCAGAGCTGAACTCACTGAACTGGAGGACCAAAATCGTAGAGACAATGTACGCTTTTTTGGTATACCGGAACAAAACCTTTCTTAGCTCACTGCTGACCAACCACTACGGCATAGAGTTTTCACCACCTCCAGAATTTCAGAGGGTGCACAGAATTGGTCCCCCACACAAAGCGTCTACAAATAATCCGCGCCCTATAATCGCATGTTTCCTGCGCCATGAACAAGCCCGCCAGGTCATCTCCACAGCTAAAGCACGACAACCGATATCACTGGATGGACACGAAATCAGAATGGCGGCAGACTTCTCGAGATTAACGAATGACAGAAGAAGAGCATTTCTTGCCCTACGTCCGCAACTAAGATCTCTAGACATCAAGTATGGTCTTTTTGAACCGGCACGTATGTGGATCACACACCATGGCACATCCAGAGACTTCACTGACCCCGAGGACCTCAGCGCCTCTGCATAGTGTGACCTCGCAATCTATGGACACCGCCCCCGGCCATCTGGACTCTCCAGCGCCACATACAGAAACTGCTATTAACTTGTCAACTCCATGGCCCCAGACTCAACGTCCCCCCTCGCAAAAAAGAGGCCGAGGATATGATCGGCCCGAAAGACACAGGAAGCCCGGGAGCACATCCTGCAAGCAGTGATTGATCACACTCAAGATACGGTCAGAAACGAATCCTGCTCCCCCTTGAAACCATCATCAGAAGATCAGCATGCTGAACACTAAGCTCACAGTAGGACAGATGACCCGGAGATCCGGACCTGCTTCTAGACCATCTACTCTCCACCTTGGGACAGATAAGTGACATACCCATCCACCCTATCTGCTGCTCACCCAGCAGGGGGGTGGGGGCCTACTAAAAACACATTTATCAAATGCTGATTGCCGCAGTGTAACACATAGGACAAGCCGTATCCATTAACTGCTGACCCCGCCACGGCGAGGAGGCCAACCCGGGTTCTGATGTGGGACGGGGGGATATCACATAGGAACCAGGACAAGGAACAGATAGGATTAGACTTGTGGGACACCACACAGCACCACCCCCAACCTCATTAATGGGGGAGCGCTTAACACAGTCATGCTCAAGTCACACGTACGCCCCCCCTCATAGGGCAGACATACACAAACGTAAAGATACACACCGCACCCCCAGCGCCGTGCAGTCTCGAACACTATACATTTACTGGATAAACGGCTCATAGGGGAGGTCAACCTGATGACCCGTGGCGAGGCCTCCCTCCCCTCTTGCCCCCCACCCCTGCCCCCCGCCGTCCCAGGAGGTGATGGGCGGACCACTCAATACCCTAGGCCCAAACGGCAGCAGCGTAATAATACTGATAGCATCCTTTGGGAAAGCCCCAACGCCCCTACCCACTAGGAAAACCTACAAATGATATTAACAGACGACAACACGCCCCTACTCTTACTGAAGACAAACCACAAAAGGTACACCTGCAGAACAGCGCAGCTAACTCTTAGGCATATAACAACTGCACTGAAGAGAGCAATGAGACTAACACAACTCAGGGTCATGGTGGCTCCGAGACTACCACAAGGGACATGCTCCCGGGCTATCACTCAAAACGCAACACCGTAGGCCATCATAAGATACTACGGATTTTCACATTCTAAGATGTCTTAACAGATGATAAGCACAGAATGTGTAGTGGGAGGTCCTGTGGCGCGTAGCCCTGGGCCCGTCCCTCTTCCCTTCCCCCCTCCCTCCTCGTTCTTGGACCCTAACATTTGCTCCGGGCCCGCGCCCAGCCCCCGGCATCTCATGCATCCATTTATGCGCCCACGCAACTGGGGGGCCCCCCTCTCCCCCTGGGAGGTCCCATGATACCAGGAACGAAGCATATATTGCCTCATTATGCCCCATTTATATAATACCCTACCGGCGCGCAGGCCTTACAGGTTAGACCTGCAGATTAGAAGGATTTAGGCAGTAGTGAGTATTTTCATACTCTGACCAATTTCCACTCTCTATTCTTTTTTTTGTTTTCTTTTTCATTTATTCTTTTATTATTATTATCATTTACGTTTTAGTGAGGTTCCTGGACCCACTCCTCTCTCCATTTCTATACTTACCCATATCCACGCAGGAATCGCTGTCCGTCTCTCTCTGCACATTCCACGCTATCTCTCTCCATCCCCACCCCTTTTTTTCCTCCTCTTCTATATTCTTCGTATTGTGACCAAGGGGAACTCTCCCAACCTCCCAAGGCCTAACTGAACAAGAAACCCATATTCCTCGCCTCTCAGGCCGGTCATTACTTACTTCCTGGCCCTACCACACGGACCATAACATATTCAATACACCATAAACCATGACACATCCGGCACCCTCGGGTTTGACAACTCCACTCACGGCCCTGTCCTGGAATGTACACGGCATGACCCACTATATTAAGCGACAGAAGATACTGTCCTATCTCTGCTCCAAACATACCGACATTGCTCTACTACAGGAAACACACCTCTCCTCGATGGAATCAGAGAAACTACGTAGAGATTGGGTGGGAAAAGTAATATACAGCGGAACACCACCCATGTTGGCAGGTACACAGGGAACGGGAAGGAAATGTGGAGTGGCAATACTCCTGCGTCGCTCCCTGCAATTCCGACTAGTTAAAACATGGCATGACCCAGAGGGACGCTACTTACTAGCTAAGCTAGTGGTAGGATCCTCCACAATATGCATAGGCTCCATATACGCCCCCACCGGCTCGAAGCGCTCCATTTCCTCTCCCTTAACCGTCTTCTGACACAGATAGGTGCCTCACAATATATTCTTGGGGGGGACTGGAACATAGTCCAAGATGTCATTCTAGACCGATCAAATGGTCTTGACACGGGTAACAATGCAGATAGAGCCGTACTAAAAGACATCCTCTCAGACCATGGCCTAAAAGATTGTTGGAGTCTCTCCCACCCTTCCAATAGGGAATATACCTTTGTCTCTTCGGTCCATGGGACCCAATCACGGCTAGACTATTTCTTACTTAATCATAGAATGCTACAAGCGGTTAAGTCAATAGAAATACTGGTAGCCGCACTATCAGACCACTCTCTGGTATTAGTAACCCTGGAACTCGGAATGATTACACCCGGCCGTAAACCCTGGCGCCTCCCTAACACTAGATACCGATCCCCGACTGGGAAGGAACAACTCAAGACCCATATGGCCACATACATGAAGGACAATAGAGGCTCAGTAACCTCACCACAACTTCTCTGGGCTGCGGCGAAAGCAACTATTAGAGGGCAACTAATGAGAGATGCAGCTATCTCCAATGCCCATAGACGGGCCCGACAACGCACGTTAGAAGACACAATAACGCAGGCCACGAGGAAATACACACAGCAACCCACCCACCCCAATCGCCGCTCCCTAGAACAGGCTAAAATGGAGCTTAACACCCTCTACACCTGACAGGCAGAATATGCCCTACAACGGCTGAAGGGACGACACTATGAGCACGGAGAGAAGGCGGGCCGCTTATTGGCTGCCCAACTACGACAACGGGAAACAGCACTTGCTATACCGGCACAACGCACCCAGTATAACTTACTCATCACACACCCCCAGGCGATTGTAGAAGAATTCGGCCAGTAGTACTAAACTTTGTATTCCTCAGAAACATCGGAGGACATTGCCCGCTTAGACGCATTCCTGCAGAGGACGCACATCCCCCATCTTACAGATGAAGGCAGGGCTCTTCTAGAAGGGGACATTAGTAAGGAAGAGATACAACAAGCAATAGCTAATCTATCATATCACAAAGCACTGGGGGAGGATGGGTTCACATCTGAATTCTATAAATGGACGGGAACCGACAGGGTAGATGTCTTATACGAGGCATTTCAAGGGGCCGAAAGGGAAGGCTCCATACATCCTATGTCTAATAAAGCCACTATCACAGTCTTGCGAAACCCGAAAAAGACCCACTTCTCAGCGGAAGCTATCGTCCTATATCCTTATTGAACGGAGATATTAAAATATTAGCGGGAATATTGGCTACTCGCCTAAAAAAAGTTATTCCCTCGTTAATCCATCACTCCCAAGTAGGCTTTGTGCCGGGCCGCTCCTCCAGGAATCACCTCCGCACACTCTTCCATGCCATTTGGACTGCCCGCGATACACAAGTGGAAGCCTTAGCCCTCTCGTTGGATGCCAAGAAAGCATTCAACCGAATAGAATGGTGGTACCTCTTCGAAATCTTGAAATGATTTGGGTTAGGAGAAGGTTTCATTAACAAGGTGCGCCTCCTATATGGCTCCTCGACAGCACAGGTAAACTGTGGGGGGTTCCTGTCGGACACTTTTGCGATCCGGAGAGGGACACGTTAAGGATGCCCACTATCCCCCTCCTATTTCTACTCGCGGTGGAGCCTCTGGCGGCAGCTATCCGTAGTTCCAACCTCATATCAGGAATCCCACTACCAGGCGGAAAATCTGACATATATTTATACGCAGACGACATCTTACTTACCCTTACTGACCTGCCCAACTCGATCACTGCCCTGAGGGAGATTCTAACGGAATTCAAATGCATATCAGGATATCGAATCAATTGGGACAAGTGCAAAGCTCTACCACTTTCCCCAGTCACAGTGAGTGCCTCCATACAAGGTTTACCGATTAAATGGAAACACTCCCGACTAAAATATCTAGGAATTGACGTAAATACAGGGTTGGTCAATGTAGTGACAGATAATATAGACCCACTGACCAATGCCATGAAATGGGACTTTGAGAAATGGGGTCAGCTGAGCCTCTCCATGTGGGGCAGGGTGCAAGCGGTGCGGATGGTAACCTTGCCGAGGTTCCTATATGTCCTAGGTATGCTCCCCTGACAGATCCCCTTACCTGTATTAACCCCTTCTGTGCCGCGGACGTAGTGGTTACGTCCTGCGGCACAGTGCTGCTGTGCCGAGGACGTAACCACTACGTCCTCGGCACACAGCCCAGAGGGAGCGCTCTCGCTCCCTCTGTGTGCTTCCCCCCACCCCCCCAAAGTCAGGGATGGAAGGGGAAGCCCTTCCCCTTCCACCCCCGACCCCCCCAACCCCCCCTGTGACGTCAGCGCGCGAGCGCGCGCTGATTAGTCACAGGGTCTCCCCCATCGCGCTGGAAGCTCTGCTTCCAGCGCGATTGAAAAAGAAATGCTTTTGCATTTCTCTTTCAATCACTGGGGGAGGCCCCGAGAGGCTTCAAAAGGGAAGGAAATGTATTTCCTTCCCTTTGAAGTCTCTCACAGGTTTCAAAAGCCGGATTGCTTGCAATCCGGCTTTTGAAACCCCACTAGACACCAGGGATTTTTTTTTTCTCAATGAAATTGGCAAAAGGGAGCGACCCCTTGGGCAAGGGTCGCTCCCAGGGGGGCATTTTTTTAGGAAGGCCTTTTCTGCCCCCCCTGGGGGCAGATTGGCCTATTATTAGGCCGATCTGCCCCCAGGGGTGGCAGAAACCTCTAGGCACCAGGGACCTTTTTTTTTTTTTTTTTTTTGTGATGTTTTCTTTTTTTGTAGGTGGGGAGCGACCCCTTAGGCAAGGGTCGCTCCCCTGGGGGGCAAATTATATTTAGGCCATTTCTGCCCCCCTTGGGGGCAGATTGGCCTATTTTGATGAGGCCAATCTGCCCCCAAGGGGGGCAGAAACCATTAGACACCAGGGAGTTTTTTTTGCGCGCGAATTTCACGCAACGGGAGCGACCCCTTGGGCAAGGGTCGCTCCCTGGGGGGGTGGGGGGTTATTTTAGGCCATTTCTGCCCCCCTGGGGGGTAGATCAGCCTGTTTGATTCGGCTGATCTGCCCCCAAGGGGGGCAGAAACCACTAGGCACCAGGGATTTTTTTGTTTTTTCGTTTTACAGATGGGGAGCGACCCCTTGGACAAGGGTCGCTCCCCTGGAGGGGCAAAATGTATTTAGGCCAGTTCTGCCCGCTTTGGGGGCAGATCGGCCGATTTTAGGTCAATCTGCCCCCAAGGGGGGCAGAAACCACTAGGCACCAGGGATCTTTTTTTTGCGCCGTCACGCAAGGGGAGCGACCTTGTAGGCAAGGGTCGCTCCCCGGGGGGGGGGGGTGGGGGGGACAAAATTATTTTAGGCCATCTCTGCCCCCCCTGGGGGCAGATCGGCCTATTGGTATTAGGCCGATCTACCCCCAGGGGGGGCAGAAACCTCTAGGCGCCAGGGCAAATGTTTTTTTTTTTGTTTGTTTGTTTTTTTAGAGATGGGGAGCGACCCATCAGACAAGGGTTGCTCCCCTGGGGGGCAAACTGTGTTTAGACCATTTCTGCCCCCCTTGGGGGCAGATTGGTCGATTTTATGTCAATCTGCCCCCAAGGGGTCAGAAACCACTAGGCACCGGGGATTTGTTTTTTGGCGCCAATGTCACGCAGGGGGAGCGACCCCGTAGGCAAGGGTCGCTCCTGGTGGGGGGGTAGTGGTTGGGGGGGGCAAATTTATTTTAGGCCATTTCTGCCCCCCCTGGGGGCAGATCGGCCTATTATTAGGCCGATCTGCCCCCGGGGGGGCAGAAACCTCTTGTTGCCAGGGCAAATTTTTCTTTTATTTTTTTATTTTTTGTTTGTTTGTTTTTTTAGAGATGGGGAGTGACCCATCAGACAAGGGTCGCTCCCCTGGGGGGAAACTGTATTTAGAGCATTTCTGCCCCACCTTGGGGGCAGATGGGTCGATTTTAGGTCAACCTGCCCGCAAGGGGGCAGAAACCACTAGGCACCGGGGATTTGTTTTTTGGCGCCAATGTCACGCAGGGGGAGCGACCCCGTAGGCAAGGGTCGCTCCTGGTGGGGGGGTGGGGGTTGGGGATGCAAATTTATTTTAGGCCATTTCTGCCCCCCCTGGGGGAAGATCGGCCTATTATTAGGCCGATCTGCCCCCAGGGGGGGCAGAAACCTGTAGGCGCCAGGGCACATTTTTTTTGTGTGTTTTTTTTTAGAGATGGGGAGCGACCCATCAGACAAGGGTTGCTCCCCTGGGGGGCAAACTGTATTTAGAGCATTTCTGCCCCCCTGGGGGCAGATTGGTCGATTTTATGTCAATCTGCCCCCAAGGGGGCAGAAACCACTAGGCACCGGGGATTTGTTTTTTGGCGCCAATGTCACGCAGGGGGAGCGACCCCGTAGGCAAGGGTCGCTCCTGGTGGGGGGGTGGGGGTTGGGGATGCAAATTTATTTTAGGCCATTTCTGCCCCCCCTGGGGGAAGATCGGCCTATTATTAGGCCGATCTGCCCCCAGGGGGGGCAGAAACCTGTAGGCGCCAGGGCACATTTTTTTTGTGTGTTTTTTTTTAGAGATGGGGAGCGACCCATCAGACAAGGGTTGCTCCCCTGGGGGGCAAACTGTATTTAGAGCATTTCTGCCCCCCCTTGGGGGCAGATGGGTCGATTTTAGGTCAACCTGCCCGCAAGGGGGCAGAAACCACTAGGCACCGGGGATTTGTTTTTTGGCGCCAATGTCACGCAGGGGGAGCGACCCCGTAGGCAAGGGTCGCTCCTGGTGGGGGGGTGGGGGTTGGGGATGCAAATTTATTTTAGGCCATTTCTGCCCCCCCTGGGGGAAGATCGGCCTATTATTAGGCCGATCTGCCCCCAGGGGGGGCAGAAACCTGTAGGCGCCAGGGCACATTTTTTTTGTGTGTTTTTTTTTAGAGATGGGGAGCGACCCATCAGACAAGGGTTGCTCCCCTGGGGGGCAAACTGTATTTAGAGCATTTCTGCCCCCCTGGGGCAGATTGGTCGATTTTATGTCAATCTGCCCCCAAGGGGGCAGAAACCACTAGGCACCGGGGATTTGTTTTTTGGCGCCAATGTCACGCAGGGGGAGCGACCCCGTAGGCAAGGGTCGCTCCTGGTGGGGGGGTGGGGGTTGGGGATGCAAATTTATTTTAGGCCATTTCTGCCCCCCCTGGGGGAAGATCGGCCTATTATTAGGCCGATCTGCCCCCAGGGGGGGCAGAAACCTGTAGGCGCCAGGGCACATTTTTTTTGTGTGTTTTTTTTTAGAGATGGGGAGCGACCCATCAGACAAGGGTTGCTCCCCTGGGGGGCAAACTGTATTTAGAGCATTTCTGCCCCCCCCTTGGGGGCAGATGGGTCGATTTTAGGTCAACCTGCCCGCAAGGGGGCAGAAACCACTAGGCACCGGGGATTTGTTTTTTGGCGCCAATGTCACTCAGGGGGAGCGACCCCGTAGGCAAGGGTCGCTCCTGGTGGGGGGGTGGGGGTTGGTGATGCAAATTTATTTTAGGCCATTTCTGCCCCCCCTGGGGGAAGATCGGCCTATTATTAGGCCGATCTGCCCCCAGGGGGGGCAGAAACCTGTAGGCGCATGGGCACATTTTTTTTGTGTGTTTTTTTTTAGAGATGGGGAGCGACCCATCAGACAAGGGTTGCTCCCCTGGGGGGCAAACTGTATTTAGAGCATTTCTGCCCCCCTGGGGGCAGATTGGTCGATTTTATTTCAATCTGCCCCCAAGGGGGCAGAAACCACTAGGCACCGGGGATTTGTTTTTTGGCGCCAATGTCACTCAGGGGGAGCGACCCCGTAGGCAAGGGTCGCTCCTGGTGGGGGGGTGGGGGTTGGGGATGCAAATTTATTTTAGGCCATTTCTGCCCCCCCTGGGGGAAGATCGGCCTATTATTAGGCCGATCTGCCCCCAGGGGGGGCAGAAACCTGTAGGCGCCAGGGCACATTTTTTTTGTGTGTTTTTTTTTAGAGATGGGGAGCGACCCATCAGACAAGGGTTGCTCCCCTGGGGGGCAAACTGTATTTAGAGCATTTCTGCCCCCCTGGGGGCAGATTGGTCGATTTTATGTCAATCTGCCCCCAAGGGGGCAGAAACCACTAGGCACCGGGGATTTGTTTTTTGGCGCCAATGTCACGCAGGGGGAGCGACCCCGTAGGCAAGGGTCGCTCCCGGGGGGGGTGGAGGTTCGGGGGCAAATTTATTTTAGGCCATTTCTGACCCCCCTGGGGGAAGATCGGCCTATTATTAGGCCGATCTGCCCCCAGGGGGGGCAGAAACCTGTAGGCGCCAGGACAAATTTGTTTTTTGTGTTTTTTTGTTTGTTTGTTTGTTTTTTTAGAGATGGGTAGCGACCCATCAGACAAGGGTCGCTCCCCTGGAGGGCAAAGTGTGTTTAGACCATTTCTCCCCCCCTTGGGGGCAGATTGGTCAATTTTAGGGCAATCTGCCCCCAAGGGGGCAGAAACCACTAGGCACTGGGGATTTGTTGTTTGACGCCAATGTCACGCAGGGGGAGCGACCCCGTAGGCAAGGGTCGCTCCTGGGCAGGGGGGGGGTCAAATTTATTTTAGGGCATTTCCCCCCCCCCCGGGGCCGGCTGAGCTAGAGGTCAAAATCCACAGGTAGGCACTTTGCAAAAAACACCTCTGTTTTTTGTGAAAAAATATGTTGTGTCCACGTTGTGTTTTGGGCCATTTCCTTTTGTGGGCGCTAGGCCTACCCACACAAGTGAGGTACCATTTTTATGGAGAGACTTAGGGAAACGCTGGGTGGAAGGAAATTTGTGGCTCCTCTCAGATTCCAGAACTTTCTGTCACCGAAATGAGAGGAAAAAGTGTTTTTGGGCCAAATTTTGATGTTTGCAAAGGATTCTGGGTAACAGAACCTAGTCAGAGCCCCGCAAATCACCCCATCTTGGATTCCCCTAGGTCTCTAGTTTTCAAAAATGCGCTGGTTTGCTAGGTTTCTCCAGGTGCCGGCTGAGCTAGAGGCCAAAATCCACAGGTAAGCACTGTTTTCCATGAAAAAATTTGATGTGTCCACGTTGTGTTTTGGTCCGTTTCCTGTCGCGAGCGCTAGGCCTACCCACACAAGTGAGGTATCATTTTTATCGGGAGACATGGGGAAACGCTGGGTGGAAGGAAATTTGTGGCTCCTCTCAGATTCCAGAACTTTCTGCCACAGAAATGTGAGGAACATGTGTTTTTTTAGCCAAATTTTGAGGTTTGCAAAGGATTCTGGGTAACAGAACCTGGTCCGAGCCACACAAGTCACCCCTCCTTGGATTCCCCTAGGTCTCTAGTTTTCAGAAATGCATAGATTTGGTAGGTTTCCCTAGGTGGCGGCTGAGCTAGAGGCCAAAATCTACAGGTAGTCACTTTGCTAAAAACAGCTCTCTTTTCTGTGATATGTCCACGTTGTGTTTTGGGGCATATCCTGTCACGGGCGCTAGGCCTACCCACACAAGTGAGGTATCATTTTTATCGGGAGATGTGGGGGAACGCTGGGTGGAAGGAAATTTGTAGCTCCTCTCAGATTCCAGAACTTTCTGCCACAGAAATGTGAGGGACATGTGTTTTTTTAGCCAAATTTTGAGGTTTGCAAAGGATTCTGGGTAACAGAACCTGGTCCGAGCCCCGCAAGTCACCCCTCCTTGGATTCCCCTAGGTCTCTAGTTTTCAGAAATGCACAGGTTTGGTAGGTTTCCCTAGGTGCTGGCTGAGCTAGAGGCCAAAATCTACAGGTAGGCACTTCGCAAAAAACACCTCTGTTTTTTTCCAAAATTTAGGATGTGTCCACGTTGCGCTTTGGGGTGTTTCCTGTCGCCGGCGCTAGGCCTACCCACGCAAGTGAGGTATCATTTTTATCGGGAGACTTGGGGGAACGCTGGGTGGAAGGAAATTTGTAGCTCCTCTCAGATTCCAGAACTTTCTGCCACAGAAATGTGAGGGACATGTGTTTTTTTAGCCAAATTTTGAGGTTTGCAAAGGATTCTGGGTAACAGAACCTGGTCCGAGCCCCGCAAGTCACCCCTCCTTGGATTCCCCTAGGTCTCTAGTTTTCAGAAATGCATAGGTTTGGTAGGTTTCCCTAGGTGGCGGCTGAGCTAGAGGCCAAAATCTACAGGTAGTCACTTTGCTAAAAACAGCTCTCTTTCTGTGATATGTCCACGTTGTGTTTTGGGGCATATCCTGTCACGGGCGCTAGGCCTACCCACACAAGTGAGGTATCATTTTTATCGGGAGATGTGGGGGAACGCTGGGTGGAAGGAAATTTGTAGCTCCTCTCAGATTCCAGAACTTTCTGCCACAGAAATGTGAGGGACATGTGTTTTTTTAGTCAAATTTTGAGGTTTGCAAAGGATTCTGGGTAACAGAACCTGGTCCGAGCCCCGCAAGTCACCCCTCCTTGGATTCCCCTAGGTCTCTAGTTTTCAGAAATGCATAGGTTTGGTAGGTTTCCCTAGGTGGCGGCTGAGCTAGAGGCCAAAATCTACAGGTAGTCACTTTGCTAAAAACAGCTCTCTTTTCTGTGATATGTCCACGTTGTGTTTTGGGGCATATCCTGTCACGGGCGCTAGGCCTACCCACACAAGTGAGGTATCATTTTTATCGGGAGATGTGGGGGAACGCTGGGTGGAAGGAAATTTGTAGCTCCTCTCAGATTCCAGAACTTTCTGCCACAGAAATGTGAGGGACATGTGTTTTTTTAGCCAAATTTTGAGGTTTGCAAAGGATTCTGGGTAACAGAACCTGGTCCGAGCCCCGCAAGTCACCCCTCCTTGGATTCCCCTAGGTCTCTAGTTTTCAGAAATGCACAGGTTTGGTAGGTTTCCCTAGGTGCCGGCTGAGCTAGAGGCCAAAATCTACAGGTAGGCACTTCGCAAAAAACACCTCTGTTTTTTTCCAAAATTTAGGATGTGTCCACGTTGCGCTTTGGGGTGTTTCCTGTCGCCGGCGCTAGGCCTACCCACGCAAGTGAGGTATCATTTTTATCGGGAGACTTGGGGGAACGCTGGGTGGAAGGAAATTTGTAGCTCCTCTCAGATTCCAGAACTTTCTGCCACAGAAATGTGAGGGACATGTGTTTTTTTAGCCAAATTTTGAGGTTTGCAAAGGATTCTGGGTAACAGAACCTGGTCCGAGCCCCGCAAGTCACCCCTCCTTGGATTCCCCTAGGTCTCTAGTTTTCAGAAATGCATAGGTTTGGTAGGTTTCCCTAGGTGGCGGCTGAGCTAGAGGCCAAAATCTACAGGTAGTCACTTTGCTAAAAACAGCTCTCTTTCTGTGATATGTCCACGTTGTGTTTTGGGGCATATCCTGTCACGGGCGCTAGGCCTACCCACACAAGTGAGGTATAATTTTTATCGGGAGATGTGGGGGAACGCTGGGTGGAAGGAAATTTGTAGCTCCTCTCAGATTCCAGAACTTTCTGCCACAGAAATGTGAGGGACATGTGTTTTTTTGCCAAATTTTGAGGTTTGCAAAGGATTCTGGGTAACAGAACCTGGTCCGAGCCCCGCAAGTCACCCCTCCTTGGATTCCCCTAGGTCTCTAGTTTTCAGAAATGCATAGGTTTGGTAGGTTTCCCTAGGTGGCGGCTGAGCTAGAGGCCAAAATCTACAGGTAGTCACTTTGCTAAAAACAGCTCTCTTTTCTGTGATATGTCCACGTTGTGTTTTGGGGCATATCCTGTCACGGGCGCTAGGCCTACCCACACAAGTGAGGTATCATTTTTATCGGGAGATGTGGGGGAACGCTGGGTGGAAGGAAATTTGTAGCTCCTCTCAGATTCCAGAACTTTCTGCCACAGAAATGTGAGGGACATGTGTTTTTTTAGCCAAATTTTGAGGTTTGCAAAGGATTCTGGGTAACAGAACCTGGTCCGAGCCCCGCAAGTCACCCCTCCTTGGATTCCCCTAGGTCTCTAGTTTTCAGAAATGCACAGGTTTGGTAGGTTTCCCTAGGTGCCGGCTGAGCTAGAGGCCAAAATCTACAGGTAGGCACTTCGCAAAAAACACCTCTGTTTTTTTCCAAAATTTAGGATGTGTCCACGTTGCGCTTTGGGGTGTTTCCTGTCGCCGGCGCTAGGCCTACCCACGCAAGTGAGGTATCATTTTTATCGGGAGACTTGGGGGAACGCTGGGTGGAAGGAAATTTGTAGCTCCTCTCAGATTCCAGAACTTTCTGCCACAGAAATGTGACGGACATGTGTTTTTTTAGCCAAATTTTGAGGTTTGCAAAGGATTCTGGGTAACAGAACCTGGTCCGAGCCCCGCAAGTCACCCCTCCTTGGATCCCCCTAGGTCTCTAGTTTTCAGAAATGCACAGGTTTGGTAGGTTTCCCTAGGTGGCGGCTGAGCTAGAGGCCAAAATCTACAGGTAGTCACTTTGCTAAAAACAGCTCTGTTTTCTGTGATATGTCCACGTTGTGTTTTGGGGCATATCCTGTCGCGGGCGCTAGGCCTACCCACACAAGTGAGGTATCATTTTTATCGGGAGACGTGGGGGAACGCTGGGTGGAAGGAAATTTGTGGCGCCTCGCAGATTCCAGAACTTTCTGCCACAGAAATGTGAGGAACATGTGTTTTTTTAGCCAAATTGTGAGGTTTGCAAAGGATTCTGGGTAACAGAACCTGGTCCAAGCCACACAAGTCACCCCTCCTTGGATTCCCCTAGGTCTCTAGTTTTCAGAAATGCATAGGTTTGGTAGGTTTCCCTAGGTGGCGGCTGAGCTAGAGGCCAAAATCTACAGGTAGTCACTTTGCTAAAAACAGCTCTGTTTTCTGTGATATGTCCACGTTGTGTTTTGGGGCATATCCTGTCGCGGGCGCTAGGCCTACCCACACAAGTGAGGTATCATTTTTATCGGGAGACGTGGGGGAACGCTGGGTGGAAGGAAATTTGTGGCTCCTCTCAGATTCCAGAACTTTCTGCCACAGAAATGTGAGGAACATGTGTTTTTTTAGCCAAATTTTGAGGTTTGCAAAGGATTCTGGGTAACAGACCCTGGTCCGAGCCACACAAGTCACCCCTCCTTGGATTCCCCTAGGTCTCTAGTTTTCAGAAATGCATAGGTTTGGTAGGTTTCCCTAGGTGGCGGCTGAGCTAGAGGCCAAAATCTACAGGTAGTCACTTTGCTAAAAACAGCTCTGTTTTCTGTGATATGTCCACGTTGTGTTTTGGGGCATATCCTGTCGCGGGCGCTAGGCCTACCCACACAAGTGAGGTATCATTTTTATCGGGAGACGTGGGGGAACGCTGGGTGGAAGGAAATTTGTGGCTCCTCTCAGATTCCAGAACTTTCTGCCACAGAAATGTGAGGAACATGTGTTTTTTTAGCCAAATTTTGAGGTTTGCAAAGGATTCTGGGTAACAGACCCTGGTCCGAGCCACACAAGTCACCCCTCCTTGGATTCCCCTAGGTCTCTAGTTTTCAGAAATGCATAGGTTTGGTAGGTTTCCCTAGGTGGCGGCTGAGCTAGAGGCCAAAATCTACAGGTAGTCACTTTGCTAAAAACAGCTCTGTTTTCTGTGATATGTCCACGTTGTGTTTTGGGGCATATCCTGTCGCGGGCGCTAGGCCTACCCACACAAGTGAGGTATCATTTTTATCGGGAGACGTGGGGGAACGCTGGGTGGAAGGAAATTTGTGGCTCCTCTCAGATTCCAGAACTTTCTGCCACAGAAATGTGAGGAACATGTGTTTTTTTAGCCAAATTTTGAGGTTTGCAAAGGATTCTGGGTAACAGAACCTGGTCCGAGCCACACAAGTCACCCCTCCTTGGATTCCCCTAGGTCTCTAGTTTTCAGAAATGCATAGGTTTGGTAGGTTTCCCTAGGTTGCGGCTGAGCTAGAGGCCAAAATCTACAGGTAGTCACTTTGCTAAAAACAGCTCTGTTTTCTGTGATATGTCCACGTTGTGTTTTGGGGCATATCCTGTCGCGGGCGCTAGGCCTACCCACACAAGTGAGGTATCATTTTTATCGGGAGACGTGGGGGAATGCTGGGTGGAAGGAAATTTGTGGCTCCTCTCAGATTCCAGAACTTTCTGCCACAGAAATGTGAGGAACATGTGTTTTTTTAGCCAAATTTTGAGGTTTGCAAAGGATTCTGGGTAACAGAACCTGGTCCGAGCCCCGCAAGTCACCCCTCCTTGGATCCCCCTAGGTCTCTAGTTTTCAGAAATGCACAGGTTTGGTAGGTTTCCCTAGGTGGCGGCTGAGCTAGAGGCCAAAATCTACAGGTAGTCACTTTGCTAAAAACAGCTCTGTTTTCTGTGATATGTCCACGTTGTGTTTTGGGGCATATCCTGTCGCGGGCGCTAGGCCTACCCACACAAGTGAGGTATCATTTTTATCGGGAGACTTGGGGGAACATAGAATAGCAAAACAAGTGTTATTGCCCCTTGTCTTTCTCTACATTTATTCCTTCCAAATATAGGGGTGTGTGTAAAAAAGACATCTATTTGAGAAATTCCATGTAATTCACATGCTACTATGGTCACCCCGGAATTCAGAGATGTGCAAATAACCACTGCTCCTCAACACCTTATCTTGTGCCCTTTTTGGAAATGCAAAGGTTTTCTTGATAGCTATTTTTTACTCCTTATATTTCAGCAAATGAATTACTGTATACCCGGTATAGAATGAAAACGCACTGCAGGGTGCAGCTCATTTATTGGCTCTGGGTTCCTCGGGTTCTTGATGAACCTACAAACCCTATATATCCCCGCAACCAGAGGAGTCCAGCAGACGTAACGGTATATTGCTTTCGATAATCTGACATTGCAGGGAAAAGTTACAGAGTAAAAAGTAGAGAAAAATTGATGTTTTTTTCACCTCAATTTCAATATTTTTCTTTTTCAGCTGTTATTTTCTGTAGGAAACCCTTGTAGGATCTACACAAATGACCCCTTGCTGAATTCAGAATTTTGTCTACTTTTCAGAAATGTTTAGGTTTCTGGGATCCAGCATTGGTTTCATGACCATTCCGGTCACTGACTGGAAGGAGGCTGAAAGCACAAAAAATTGCACAAATGGGGTATGCCCCAGTAAAATGCCAAAATTGTGTTGAAAAATTGGGTTTTCTGATTCAAGTCTGCCTGTTCCTGAAAGCTGGGAAGCTGCTGAGTTTAGCACCGCAAACCCTTTGTTGATGCCATTTTCAGGGGAAAAACCACAAGCCTTCTTCTGCAGCCACTTTTTCCAATTTTTTTGAAAAAAACGAAATTTTCACTGTATTTTAGCCAATTTCTTGGCCTCCTTCAGGGGAACCCACAAAGTCTGGGTACCTCTAGAATCCCTAGGATGTTTGAAAAAAAGGACGCAAATTTGGCTTGGTTAGCTTATGTGGACAAAAAGTTATGAGGGCCTAAGCGCGAACTGCCCCAAATAGGCAAAAAAAGGCCCGGCACAGGAGGGGGAAAAGGCCTGGCAGCGAAGGGGTTAAGAGAGATAGACCGCTGTATCCGCTCCTTTGCTTGGGGATCCATGCGCACATGACTACCCAGAACCACCTTGATAGCCCGTCGGGAATGCGGGGGACTAAGCCTTACCTCGATCGAACACTATTCTTACGCGTTACATCTTTCACAAATGGCCCTCCTACTCCCGACTGTAATAAATCTGCCGCTATGGGTGGACGTAGAATGAGCCCTTACAGGGGCCCCATATGGCCATCAGCTATTATACGATACGAGCCAAAAATGCCCCCGACCCACCAATCCTATGATGGGAGCCATGAAGAAAACCTGGCAGCGGGTACATCGGCTCCTTAAGATAGACCCCACCTACATGACAGAGCTCCGCTATGGGGCAACAAAGGGTTCCAAATTGGAGGGAAAACTATTATCTGGAAGAACTGGGGTCAATGAGGCGTCATGCGAGTGGACCAACTTATATCAGGGGAAACCTGGAAAACATTTAGGGACCCACAGCTGGAATTCAACCTCCCGGAATGCCACTCATGGCGCTACCTCCAACTCAGACATTGTCTTAAAGAGAGACTAGGTGTCCTTCCCCGACAGCTCCCTCGCTCTCCTATATTACATTATCTAGAGACATGGGGGCAGATGAAAGGCGCGATATCGGGACTTCAGGCATTGCTGAATCGCCACCTCTTCTCACTCCCACTCCTGACTTCCCTCAAAAACAAATGGCAGACGCACCTACAAACTGAATATGACTTGGAGGATTGGACAGACCTGATCTAAGCTAGAGACCACGGAGCACGCGAGGCTCGCCTGAAATTCTGCCTTTTTAAGACACTACATGATTGGTATTGGACCCCACAAAAACTACATATGGCAAGACTTCTCCCCCATGCAAACTGCTGGAGGTGCCCACACACGCACTGTGACTTACTCCATATCCTACACGATTGCGCAGCCGTACAACCTTTTTGGAGATCAGTGGGAAACACCCTCCGAGAAACTCTAACCCTCCCACCACTTCTCACTCCATCTCTCCTACTGCTACATGACATGGGAGAACTCCATAAGATCACACGAACTCAAAGTAGACTCCTTCACACCGCGCTAGCAACGGCCAAATTATGCATCCTTAGACACTGGTGTGCACCGACCGACCCCTCCCATGATGAATGGTTGACAGCAATGTACCAAGCAGCCACACTCGAACGACTTATCTACAATTTACAGGACAGAACGGAGGTGTTTCTCCAGACCTGGTCACCCTTCATCTCCGGACACTAGGACCGGATCACCCCTAAAGAACTCCACAAAATACCACGTAGTGGGAACACACCATTCCTGATGCCATGCCCATGCAGGTACATCCGCCGATACCTAACACACCATCCCTCCCCTCCTGGACTCAGATGACCCCCCCGGTAGAAAGGTAGAAAGTCACTGTATAACCTATGGTAAAGCCGCTGCTCACTATCCACTATTCATTTACCTTCTTGGCATAACCTATACCAATATTCATATCCCAATCCTTAGAAATATATTATTGATGTTCACCGTGTCATTCTCCGATCCAACCCCCACCCCACCCCCCCTGTCCCAAAACATTTTGTAACATTTTGTAGCCTGGCCCTATTCTCTTCATACGGAAGCAGCCACTATAATGACTTGCCTTTTGAATTCACACGATCCCCTCCCCTCGGTCACTATCGCTATCACTATCACTACTAATATCACTACTAATATTAACATCATTATTATTACAGTGATTATTATTGTTACTATCGTTGTCACTTTCTTCTTCTTCTTCTGCCTATTAGACATCATGGACACTAATACAATTCATAGATATGTCCTCTCTCCCCCTACCCCTTCCATACCTTCTCTCTCTATTCTACATTTTCTATACTCTTTGATTCCTACCCAGATGTCTTACCCCCTCATCCGCCACCCCCCCTTCCTTCTCCCATTTCCACGACCCGCACTAATCACTGCTTTTCCTTATATCCCTCAGTACACTCCTAATGGTCCCCCATTACCCTTGACCGTATCCCATCCGTATCACAAAACATTATGACTCATACTCTTTAAATGACTAGCAGCATATCTCTGGGAGACTCAAGGAGATGGCAAATGGGACACCTGATTAGTATTGAACTCGACTGTTATTACAGTAGAATTGTATAACGAGGACATCATGGAGCGAATGGATCCTTGTTCTTTTGCTTTCTTCCTCTTCTTCTATAAATTGGTTATACTGAATCGTTTAGCGTACCTCTGATTGTATCTGCATTATTATAAGAAAATGCCACAACTATGGCAAATGGCATAGCAATAGAAAAGAGAGATAGAAAACAATAATTGTACATGCATAATGCTTAAAGGAAACAGACATTTGTATTGATAATGACTCACAGAATGTAAAATTGTACTAGTTGCCTTCCCTAAGAGAAAATATGATTAGAAACAGAAATGGCTTAGGTTAATAGGCTATTCACTATATACTGTGTAATATGATGCAATTAACAATAAAAAAATACAACGCAAAAAAAAAAAAAAGGGGGGGATTATGGAGAGCCATCGCCTGGGAGGTGCTGGCGGAACTCTCACTTCAGGAAAAGGTGGGAGAACTTGAGACGCTGGGCCCAGAAGATCACTGAGGTCCAGATGGGGATGTCCTCCCAACAGGGGCGGGGTGCCTGTTGGATCATGACCCCCCCCCATGGCTTGCATTTTAGCAGTGGCCTATCTGGAGCTTGATGGCCATTTGAGGATATCACAGCAGCTACAAGGGGGTGAGTACAGGGAATATTCCTGCCTGCCACATTAGGTTCTCACAGCTCCTCCTGACAATTAGGGAGGAGTCATGTCTCACACAGTAGATGAGTGACTCTTTGTGTAGACATGTCATGTGGTGCCTACTGATGTGCCTTGCCTATTGGCCCAGGGATCTAGAACACAACTGGGTAGACTCCACAAACCAATTGCTCTCCAGGGATGACATATGGCTGGGTACATTGATCAATCCAGTACTATTTGTTGTTGTAGTTTGCATACTTTCTATGCAACCGACCACTATTACTCAATGTTACACTCCAAAGGTAAATAAGTGATGGATCACTGTCATCAGTTATGTGTCTGGATAAATTAGCATATACGCATCTGCCACCCAGAGGCCACTTGCCTTCAGTGTATGACAGGTGCTGGTGCCTCAGTACAGTCTGTAATGTGAAGATGGCCAACATTCATGAGACAGAGCTTACATTGTTCTTTAGGTTAGCTGTAGATCAATACTTTCCCTTAGTAAGTGGGAAATTACCATTTGCATGATTTATGTGCCATCCCTGTTTCTAACATTCCTTGTGCCTACATGTCATCATGTGTCCCTTTCTCTTTTAAGAAACATTTGTAAGCTGCTGTTTCATGCATGGTCTACCTATGTTGATGGGATAATGTCTGTGTTCTCTTACATGTATGTGCATGGCAAACTGTGCGGAATGAGAGATATACAATGTGGGTACATTTCACATTGTCCCACAGACAGCAGTGTGTCACCATTGTTTACTGGTTGACACTTTCCCTCATGCATCATAGCATGACATTTGGCTTGTACAACTGCAGTACCAATGAAGAACATGACAGGTAGGACTAGGGCTTTGAGCCACAAGGTGAAACTCTATGCCCTTGATGCAGCATCAAGTGGAAAAGTGCACTGCACATGTGTAATGGGTAAGGTTTGTGACCTGAATATTGGCCAGCACCATGGAGTGACTTGCAGTTATGTTGGAATCACATGTGTTTCGGGACAGGCATTCATCCATTGACAGACATCTGGGTCGGCATGACCATAATGGAGACAAAAATGTAGCTTCCAATTGGGCAACAATTTGAGGGCCTTCTAAAAGTACTTGCAAATCTCTGGGCCTCTACAACATCCAACTGACTAATGGCATCTACTGATGCACTCAGAGTATGTTATTGTGAGAGGTGCCAGACATTAGTGATGATTAGCCTGGGGCTTGCTGAGTCATTGTATTATTGATCTTGGGAACATCTCTACCTGACATATTGCAGATAATGTCTACAGTGTCCATTTCCATGCCACATGTGTTGCCTATCTGAGCAACATTAACACTACATCCATGACTCTTTTGGGAAAAATAATTAATTCCTGGAAGGTATTCATAGTACAATGGCTGGCCTACAGAGATCTTTTCAGGCTCTGGCCTCCTCACTGATGGCAACAAGTCACCCCTACCTTCCGTCCCACCTCCACCACCCCCTACTCAATCCAAAATATCCCTTCCCTCACCAAGGACCCCGCCAGCGCCAAGACCAACCTACAAGAGGGTATGAAGGACGTTGCAGATTGATTGAGGCTCAGCCGCCTAAAGCTGAACTCTGAAAAAACGGAAGTCCTCATCCTCGGCAACACCCCGTCCGCTTGGGACGACTCCTGGTAGCCCACGGCCCTCGGCACCGCACCGACCCCCACAGACCACGCCCGCAACCTCGGTTTCATCTTGGACCCTCTTCTCACCATGACCAAGCAAGTCAACGCGGTGTCCTCCGCCTGCTTCCTCACCCTCCGCATGCTCCGCAAGATCTTCCGCTGGATCCCCGCCGACACCAGAAAAACCGTGACCCACGCCCTTGTCACGAGCCGCCTGGACTACGGCAACACCCTCTACGACGGGACCACAGCCAAACTCCAAAATCGCCTGCAACGCATTCAAAACGCCTCGTCCCGCCTCATCCTCGACATACCCCGCAGCAGCCACATCTCCGCACACCTGAGACACCTGCATTGGCTCCCAGTCAGCAAAAGGATCACCTTCCGACTTCTCACCCACGCACACAAAGCCCTCCACGACAAGGGACCGGAATACCTCAACAGACGCCTCAGCTTCTACGTCCCCACTCGCCTCCTCCGCTCCTCTGGCCTCGCACTCGCTGCTGTCCCTCGCATCCGCCGCTCCACGGCGGGTGGGAGATCTTTCTCCTTCCTGGCAGCCAAGACCTGGAACTCCCTCCCCACCAGCCTCAGGACCAACCAGGACCACTCCGCTTTCCGGAGACTCCTAAAGACCTGGCTGTTCGAGCAGCGATAACCCCCCTTTTTCCCCTAGCGCCTTGAGACCCGCACAGGTGAGTAGCGCGCTTTATAAATGTTAATGATTTGATTTGATTTGATTCCCTTACCTACCCAAAGCGTACAGACAGATCTGCATGCATCCACCTCAACACACAAGAGCAGCACACACAGACACAAGCACCACAAAATACATCAGCACTCAATCATACAACAGACACCCACGACACAACAACAGGCACCACTTTTCCAGACACCCACACCTCCCCAGCATTACACATACAACATCTAGCATACCCACAAGCGCCACACCAACAAACACCTAGACATCCACCACAAGCACCTTACCCGCAGACACCACCCAGACAGACATACAGACATCCACCACATCTAGCATTCCCGCAGTCACCACCCCAACACATACATCCACCACTCTATCCCCCAGCACCTCTACCTCCCAGACTTCCAAGACACACAAACACAGTCACTCACCTACCCAACAGACAGCAACCAAACACTAGCCTACCTCCCAGAAGCACGCACCCATTGCATCCACACCTACACATCAGACAACCACTCCGTCAACCTCCAAATCCCCACCCCTTCTGCCAACCATCTCAGTTTCCCTAAGAATGTTTTTATATTTGACCTTAACCTTTACCTGTTCCCTCCATCCCTGGCCCAAATCCAAGAGGAACCACCAACCTCCCATCCCCTCCCCTACCTTCCATCGCTAAGGCCTCCCCTGCCCCCTGGAAGCACCCATACCTCTCCCCGCAAGAAGAAGCCCCCTACTCCCAAAAAGCAGACCACCCCTCCCAAATCCACGACCAAACCCCCGTTCCAAATCCATCCCTCCTTCCTCCTACCTCAAGTAACTATAACTTGTGTCCTAAGATAACTATTGCTCGCACCCCTGCCAAGCACACTTTTTTCATCAAAACTTTTACTGCAAATATTACATTCATATTATCAATGATGTTACCAAAGATGTCATGAGTGCCCTAACTTGTGAGGTAATTAGAAGTTGTTGGACTTTTTTCCTTATGCAGGGTCATTCACAATCTTTTTGCCTCCTGCCTCCTATTTTTTCTGACCTGTTTTTGTTGGCTTTAGAACTCTGAGCACTTTCCCACTGCTAACCAGTGCTAAAGTGCATATTCTCTCTGTGTAAATTGTATTGTTGGTTGGATTTCCATGCTTGGCATATTTGATTTACTGGTAAGTCCCTAGTACAGTGCACTTGAGGTGACCAGGGCCTGTAAATCAAATGCTACAGTGGACCTGCAGCACTGGTTGTGCCACCCACATTAGTAGCCCTGTAATTATGTCTCAGACCTGCCACTGCAGTGTCTATGTGCAGTTTTAAACTGCCAATTCGACTTGGCAAGTGTACCCATTTGTCAGGCCTAAATCCTCCCTTTTCTTACATGTAAGACACCCCTATGGTAGGCCCTGTGTAGCCCTAAGGGCAGTGCGCAGTGTATGTTAAAGGTGGGACATATACTAATGCGTTTTTTATATCCTGACAGTGAAATACTGCCAAATTAGTTTTTCACTGTTGCAAGGCCTATCTCTCTCATAGGTTAACATGGAGGCTGCCTTTAAAAATGATTAAAGCGTAGATTCCCTTTGGGAGCAGATAGACATGTGGAGATTGGGTCTTTGAGCTCACAATTTAAAAATACATCTTTTAGTAAAGTTTGTTTTGAGATTGTGTGTTTGAAAATGCCACTTTATCGTGATGAGCCATCTGTGCTAGGAAGGAGGGAAGGAGTGGTCACTTACACCTGAAAGGGCTGTGCCTTCCCTCACACAATGCAGTCTCCAACCCCCTGGTGTGTGTCTGGGGCCTGGCCTGGGCAAGGCAGGATTTCACAAACAAGAGAGACTTTCTTTTGAAGTGTGCCTACTTCAAAGGCAGAACTGGTTATAAGAAGGGCACCCAAACCCCTGAAAATTAGGTAATTTCTGGAAATCAAGAGGAACCTCCGCCTGGAGAAGAATTGAAGAGCTGAGGAGAAGTGCTGCCCTGCCTGTGACTGTGCTTTGTGGAGCTATCCTGCAGTTGCTGCTTCTGCCTGTGCAAGGGGACAAAGACTTGACTTGGTTGTGCACTCCTGCCTGTGAAGAAATCTCCAAGGGCTTGTCCTGAGCTTGCCTCCTGTTGTTGAAGTCTTGGGGCCATCAAAGACTTCTCCTGCCAGCACCTGGACTCTCTGCTGAGACTCCTGCCCTGCCAAGTGGTGCCCCATCTAGTTCCTAGGGCCTTGGAAGGTGAAGCTGGCAGACCAAGACTGAAAATACACGCACAGCCGTGCAGGGAAAATATTGACACAACTTCCGAGATGCAGCTGAAAAACGAGGGGCTGCTAGCTTTGCTACAGAAATTGACGCTCCACTGGCATTGCAGCTGGAAGATCGACGCACGCAGCTGGAGAAATGACACGCAATATACGCTGATGGAGGCCGATAACGTTGCAACCCACATAGCGCGGTTTTGCTGATACCGTGCAGCAGGATTTTTGGCGCAAACCTCTCTGGGAGAGGAAAAGTGATGCAAAGCCTGCCCGGACCCGAGTGCTTGCCCAGATCCATGCATCGCTCTCCTGCGGAGAGGAAAAACGGCACATGCCAACCCGACTGAAGGAGGAGAACAACGCACAGTCTCGCTTTTGGGTGAGAAATCAACGCATTGCTTGCCTTTTCCAACGCACACTCGCCCGTGCGTGTTACTTTGACGCAACAAAGGTCCTTTTTAATGCTAACAGTGTTTCTACTGTTTTCTAAGGATTTAAGACCCTTTTTCCTTTTTAATTCATAACTTGACTTGTGTATGTTGGAATTTTGTCGTTTTGGTCTTGTTTTGTTTAGATAAATATTACCTATTTTTCTAAACCTGTGTTTTGTCATTTTGTAGTGTTTTCACTGAGCTACTGTGTGTGTTGGTACAAATACTTTACAACTAGACTCTGAAGTTAAGCCTACCTGCTTGTGCCAAGCTACCAAGGGGGTGGGCGGGAGTTAACTAACGGTGATTCTCCTTTACCCTGATTAGAGTGAGGGTCCTTGCTGGGACAGGGGGTAACCTGACTGCCAACCAAAGAACCCATTTCTAACAGAAGTGCACTGCAAAGGTGTGAGTTTCTAGTCGCCTTAGGCCACGAGTTATAGTTACTTGAGGTAACTCTAACTATAACTGGTGGATTTCTATGGTTTGGTATGTTTAAAAGTGAGCCTAATTATAATGTCTCTGTAACCTTTGTTTTATTAGAGAATTTCTATGGGTTTTTTTAAATTTTGTTTCCTAACTATAATATCCCTGTAATGTTGGTTTTTGTTCAGTGAATTTCTATTTTTTTTAAATTACTATACGTTATTCCAACCACCAGGCCAATCCCCTATAAGCACCTAACATTGCACCGTGCACATCCTTCTCCCGTGCACAGGTGAGGTTGCCTGCAAAACCTGGCCTGTAGCCAGACCCTGCGGTCAACAACCCCTCACCACCCAAACCCACGCTGTGCGCAGCTCTTTGGCCGTGCATGGCAGGAGTTGGGCACAGCTTCTCTGGGTGTGAGAATAGGTGTGAGAGGGTGTATCTGGGCATGAGAGTGGCTGTCAGATTGTCTGGGTGTTAGAGTGCGCACATCAGTGTTTTAGTAGGTGCGCCAGTATGTGTGCAGGTCTGTGAGTGGGAGCATGAGAATGTCAGTGGGTCTGTGAGTGGGTGCGTGAGTGTCTGAGTGGGTCTGTGAGTTGGTGCATGAGTGTCTGAGTGGGTCTGTGAGTGGGTGCGTAAGTGTCTGAGTTGGTATGTGAGTGGGAGAAATTGATTGGAAAGAGAGACAAAAAGAGAAAAAGAAAGTGAGAGAGAAAGAGACAGAGTTTTTTTAAGGCTTTAATATCTCATATACTTAGAATTAGATATTAGTGTTCAATTTAAAATATTTTCATTTTTTTTTATTATTTTTTTTGCTATTATTATTTTTTTTTTTTAAGAAGAGAAATGAGTCCAACTGCGACCTTCACACTGGCCTATGGAGGTTTATTTATTTTTGAAAATATTTTTTTAGCCCTTTCTGGGTTTTCTGGGACTGCGAGGGAGACCTCCAGGATCCTCAAGGGCCAAGAAGCCCCCCACTTTTATATACAGGGCTTTACAGTCACGAAGCACTGGATGGATCCACGGCTCCACTGCATCTCCACTGGTACAATAAAAAAATGCTTTTTAACCCTGAAGGGCTCCTTTTGGGACCCCACCACCAGAGCTCAGGGGTCAGGGTGTTCGTTCCCTAGCCCTTTATCTTTGTGTTTTAACTTTTTTCTAGGACTCGGCTTTAGCTGAGTCCTAAGATGGCTGACAACACTTCAATGACTTCTGTTGTTGAAGTGTTATCAGCCAATCAAATCTCTGCATGAGATCGTGAGGGGTTGCGAATCCTTCGCATCCCTAGATATATACATTTGTTTTGACTTAAATTTTTCAAAAACTACTGAGTGGAATTACACTAAAACTAAAAAAGGTCACTTTCTAGGCCAGGACCTATCTTCCTGCCAAATTTGTTATACTTCCGTCCAGTAGTTTTTGCGCTATTGCTGTTCAAAATCCCTATGAAAAATGAATTGGGAAAACCTGTTTTGTGACCCTTCCTTTTTCTCGCCCTCCCCCAGAGATGGCTCACCTAAACTTTCAAGGCAGCAGGTGACAGGACTGGCAAATGTTTTGGGAAGGTTTGGTGAGATTCGTCAAGGGGCGCCAAAGATATAGCCAAGTAAAATAACTCATTTTATATATAAGCTAGGTTCTAACTATAACTACCTGGTTAGGATATATATCTCATAACAACTGATTTAAAAATAAAGCTAAAACTAAACTAACCAATAAAATCAAACTATAAGCAACCTTAACCAATAAAATCAGACAAACAATTAAATCAACACTATAAAAGGCATACTAATTTTACCAGCAAAATACTTCTAAAATGACAAACACATCAGAATGAGGACATTCTGAAAGATTCCCTAACTAGACCCATAGCAACAAATATATGCATCTCAACAACTACAAAAACAAATAATTAAAGCTGAAATTTAAACAAGAAATTACTTGTAAATTAGCTTAAAAATGTCAACTAGCAAATAATTAGCAAAACTCTCTCTAACTTCTGTCTCTTTACTACCTAGAAGAAAGCACTACAGCTTCAAAAAGTGATAAGCTGTCAGAAAAAACAACTATCACAGACCACCAAAAAGATATAATATATAAGTAGAAAAAATGATTAAAAAGTATTAACTCACTCAAATAGCTGGTAAAAATATATCTTATGATATTGGTCTCTACAAACTATCAACAAAAAACATTTAAAATAAAACTGGCCTTTTTTTTCTTCCAACAGAAAAGAAATCACCTGCTCCACGTTAAAACTTTCACAAAAGAAAAGCTGCAAAACAGTGTGAAACATCTAAATATAGCATATATGTAAGTATAAAAATAGAAGTGGTTGCTTAATTTATATGTAAATAACAAAAGTATAAACTTAATTTTTTAAAATATATTTATACTATTACACTACGTTTAGACACAATAACACAGCAAGCCAAGTATAAAACATCCCAGAAAGTAAACCAAACTAAGGGCCCGATTATGGGCTTGGCTGTCCGAACACCATCAAACTCTTGGTGGCTGTCAGACTGCTGTATTGCTGACAGTCAGACCACCAGAATACGATCCTGGCAATCGGGCCACCAGGAGACTGCCACCACCGCCAGGATCATGGTCCTCAATGGATTAGTCAGAGTTGTGGTCAGCCAACGGCGGTGTAGAGTATGGTACTGCCATACTGATCACGACTCATCTTTCTGCCAGCCTTTCCTTGGCAGTTGCACCATCATGGGCAGGCTGGTAGAAAGTCAATGCAGAGGCCATCCTGCGGTGTGCAACGGCATTGGCCTCGGCTTTCTACCAATGCTGCCACGGGCTGACCAGCAGAAACATCTTAATACAACGGTTCCCCAGGTCAGCCCAGTGGAAACATCATAATACAACGGGGGTTAGGCTGCCTGCTTGATGGCAGACTCCTCCCTGTGACTTTGACTGTCTGATGGTTGGACCACCAAAGTCGTAATCAGGCCCTAAGTCACATGGGTTACACCTACAACAAAGAAAGTGTATCAACAGAAAATGAGAATTGGAAAGGAACCAAATATTACTCTATTCCATGCTATGGATGGGCCACTACAAAAGATGATGTTAAAGTTCATGTAAGCGAATACAACAACCCCCCAAATGTGACAGAAATAGAAGTAAAGGAGGTATTACATTGTATAAGAGAGGCAAGCACTACCTTCCAGGAACCCACAACTAAAACCCGAGCCCATCCCAATACAACTACTACCTACACCCACTATAAAACGTTAAGGGCCATATTTATACTCTGGTTGCGCCGAATTTGCGTCGTTTTTTTCGACGCAAATTCGACGCAGAACTAACGCCAACTAACGCCATATTTATACTCTGGCGTTAGACGCTTCGGGCGCCAAAGTGCCCGGAGTGTGCGTCATTTTTTAGCGTGAACCCCTTCCTTGCGTTAATGATATGCAAGGGAGGCGTTCCCGTCTTAAAAAATGACTCCCAGGCCTTTACGTGGTATTTATACTCCCGGGCAAAAGAGACGCCCGGGAGTGGGCGTGGCCAAAAACGGCGCATTTGCGCCGCTTTTTAACGCCTGGGTCAGGGATGGCGTTAAGGGACAAGTGGGCTCAAAATGAGCCCAGAGTGCCCTCCCCTGCCCCCAGGGACCCCCCCGCCACCCTTGCCCACCCCAGGAGGACACCCAAGGACGGAGGGACCCATCCCATGGACATTAAGGTAAGTTCAGGTAAGTATTTTTTTATTTATTTTTTGTGGCATAGGGGGGCCTGATTTGTGCCCCCCTACATGCCACTATGCCCAATGACCATGCCCAGGGGACATAAGTCCCCTGGGCATGGCCATTGGGCAAGGGGGCATGACTCCTATCTTTACAATGATAGGAGTCATGTTGATGGGGGATGGGCGTCGAAAAAAAATGGCGCAAGTCGGGTTACGACGATTTTTTCGACGCAACCTGACTTGCCCCATTTTAAGACGCCCATACGCCATTTTCCCCCTACGCCGGCGCTGTCTGGTGTACGTGTTTTTTTTCCACGCACACCAGGCAGCGCCGGTCTGCTAGCGCCGGCTAACGCCATTCAATAAATACGGCGCCCGCATGGCGCTTCAGAATGGCGTTAGCCGGCGCTAATTTTTTTGACGCAAAACTGCGTTAGCGCAGTTTTGCGTCAAAAAGTATAAATACGGCCCTAAATTTCACGAACTAAAAAATCCTTCAATTGTACTCCTCCTGCCCTTAGAAGACATAGGGTCTCATTAGGTCAGGGTGAGCACTGCTCTGGCGGTCCGATTGCCATATTAAGACCCTGGCAGTTATATTGTCAGGGTACCACCATCACCGTCATGATCCATGATCCCACTGGCATGGTGGTGGCGAAGATCACCTGCTGATTATGACCCCATTCTCAATCAGCCTTTTCATGGTGGTTTTACCACCATGAAAGGCTGACAAAGAACAGGTGCAGGGGGTCTCCTACACTGCCAATGCTCAGGGTCCCCCTGTGCAGCACCATCGCAATGTTCACTGTCTGCGCGGTGCGGGTGTACCCTGCCGCAGCAGCATTGCTGCTGGCTCGATTTTGAGCTGAAGACAATGCTGCTGCCTCTTTCCCATTAGGCTGACAGGCAGAAACTGCCTGTCAGCCTTACGAGAACCACCTAATAGGTTTGGCGGAGTGGTCACCACTATGGCGGTGGCCACCGTGTTGGGAGTTTGGTGGACAGGCTATCCCATCCGCCAAACTCTTAATTAGGCCCCTGGATATAGAAATACATGAACGTGATAACCTAAACAATGAGAAATTAATCCTAATAGTCTCTATAGCAATAAAATTACTATATACAATACATTTAATCATCCTAAAATGAATAACATAACATAGCATAATGAAACATTACTAAAGTAGTGCACGAAAACCCAAATTTCCCAGTAGCAAATAACACTGCTATAATAAATGTTTTAAAACCCATGAGCAACACTATAAAAAACATCTAGACCACTACCCAACACACCCCTATCCTCAAAACCCTTACAAAAACCTTTAAAAAGTACTTTCCTGCTCTAACAAACAGCAGCACAGTACTGCGACCTGGATCCCGGAATATAGACTAAAAATTACACAAATAGATTACAAACCAGAAGGTAGTGGTAAAAGCAAATGGCCACTAAATGAAACTAAAAAATAAATGAATGTGAAAAAATATAAAGATGTTCAACAAATGTTAAAAAATATTACCATGTAAAACATGAAAAAAAGTTATAAAAAAATGTTATAGTTTAAATTAAATAATAGTATAGAATATATACATATATACAAAGTATACCAAGAAAACTTATTTTAAGATGATGTTGAAAATATGTATTTAAAACAATTTACGAAAATGTTACATTATGCAAGGCTAATTACATTTGATTTACATTTTACATTTTTGATGTAATTATAGAAATGTATTACTTTTTATTTATTTATTTATATGTGATTTTTTTTATTTGAGATATATAAAAATGTAATAACATAAATAAACTTTGAAAACATAACTAGATTTACAAACATGTTCTACTTGCTTTTATGATATAAAACATGTAATTTGTTTATCACAAACATGCAACTATTTTTATTATATTGCTAAACACCATCAATACTAATTAAATAACCCAAATTATTTTTACTACATACAACAGCAAATAAAACAAAGGATTGCACACTTAAATGATAAAAATTAAATAATCACACTCCAACATAAACCATTTTTAACAATTAGAGAAAGGTGTCAGATACGCAAGGGATGACATTTGCTATTCACACTCCAATCAATACCAATTTGGGGAAAGTGTTCAACATTAAATGGGTGACATTTACCATTCCCACTCCAATTTAAACCAATTTGAGGAAAGTGCTAGACACTAAAAAAATTACATTTACAATTCCCAATCCAATCTATACCAATTTGGGGAAGGGGTTGGACATGAGTGGGGTGACATTTACAAGTCCCACTTTAAGTTAAACCAATTTGGGAAAGTGTTGGACACTATAGTGGTGACATTTGCTATTCCCACTCCAATCTAGACCAATTTGAAGAAGGCGTTAGACACTAAAGGGGTGATTGCCATTATTCCCAATCCATTTTATACAGGTTTAGGGAAGGTGTTGGACTCTAAAGCGATGACATTTATTATTCCCACTCCAATCTCTACAGATTTGGGAAAGGTGTTGGACACTAAAGGAGTGACATTTACTATTTCAACTCCAATCTAAGCCAATTTGAGGAATGAAGGGGTGAAATTTACTATTTCTCTAAAACCTAAAACATTTTTTGCACGATTCTACAAACTACAAATGATATATATGCACAAATTACTCCAGACTCACACCAGTTTTGGAATATATAAAATAAACTAAATTTACTTAAAAACACACTAACCAAAACAACAAACCTGTATATTCATATTCAAACATTAAAATATATAATAATTGTTTTAACACTATTAATAATTTGTGTATTTTCTAAGTTATTTACTACCATCCCTAAACTTGGAACCATAAAATAAAAAATAAAATCATAAATCCAAAATTAACAATGATAAAATTTTAAAAACATACAAATTTTTTAAATGCATCTAATTTTGTCACACCATCATAATTTTCAAAATATGCAATTACAAATTTAGATATATTTTAATTATTTATTACGTTTTAATTGTGGTAATTAAAAAATTCACATAAACATTTTAAAAAATAATTCACTGTACTAAATGTCATTTTTATATTTTTTTATTTGTTTTTTATTTCAATCTGTATTTTTTATTCACTATAGTTCTTAGCTTCTTATAATTAATATATATTTTAATTAAGTAAGCATTATTCTTTATAAAAATTATTATTGTAACAAAATAAATGTTTAAATTGCACAATGTTAATTTATTATTCACTTTTTAACCCCCCCCACCCTTATCTTTGAGGCACTTCGGGGATATGCAGATCAGTATATTGGTGGCCACAGATGTTGCTGTGCATGGTCTTGATTTCCATGGAGTCAAAATTGTGAGTACCCAATGATGGATTAATCTGGAACTGAATACATGAGAAATGTTTGTTTCCCTCACTGTCTTTTTCTGAATACATTTTTTAACTTTGTTCTTTTGTCTCACCATTTACTTGTACTCCGGGGTACTGCCCGTTTTGTTTCACATCTGTTGTGACAGAATCCAAAGAAAACATCTACAATGATCACGTAAATCGTTCACTGATCCTGTTTTGGAGAACCACGTTTTCGATGTGGTTTTTTCTGTTAATGGGAAAATGTTGTATATTACGATTAATGTATAATTATCTCTAGACCGTATACCCATGCGGCTTCCTTTGGAAAATGTTTTACATTTGTATTGATTCCAAGGAGAATACATGGAACTTTCAATCTAACATTTCATAGTAGTAAGAAATACCCTTTAAGGATAATGAAATAGGTAGAAATGTATCTGCCATATGTCAGCATTCTTCTGTATTTCTAGTTATATTGTAGATACATTTTCTAGCCCTGGATCACTCTATATCTTTGCATCTGAGTAATACTAAGTTGTTGCAAGAGTCACATTTCTCGCTTAAGTTGGTATTGAATTGATTCTGGTCTATTGCTTTTTCTTGTGTTTATTTTAAACTTGTGTCGATTGATGGCAGGCTGGTTTCTACCTGTGACACGATTTTTGAATCTACAATCTAATAAACTCCCTGGAACATGTGAAATTTCCTATAAAAGCGGGGGAAGAAGGATGCAGTTTTTAGAAGCATAAATCCCCTTTGTCCACATAAGGCCTGAACCCACTTTTTGGCCACATTTTGGTTTCTAATGATGGTTCTTTCTTCAGCTAACATGTCATTTCTATCCATGGACTTAATAGCTTATTCTGTCCTGAAGTAATTCTGCAATCCGCAGTACTGTGGGCATAGCGAATTTAAAGGGTGCACAAGAGGCACAGACAGCAGTTTAGCAAAATCACTCTTTACACACTTTAGGCACAGCCAAATCTGTTTTTGATCATTCCTGCCTCCTAACTTATTTCTATGGCCAGTAAATTAGAAATTTGACAATTTTTAAATTGTCCACTAACGGAATTTTAGAGGCCCTCCAGGACCTGTCCAAATTCACTACCACATACTCCATATAAAATAGATTCCTGCATTGTGCGAAAATGTACTCTGTCTACATTAAGCCTTTTATTGAGTTTCATGTGCAGATAGTGGCACACGGTATTGTCTTTTTTGTGTACGAGTGTACCACTGGTGACTTAGCACCATCATACTATTACACGTTCATTGGATATCCTTTCAGTAATTGACTCTCTTCATGGTGAGGGTAAGCATTCAAGACTTTGGTCTGATTGCGGGTTTGGTGGTCGGAAGAGGTGACCGCCAAACTCGCGGGGAGGATGCCAACATCATACCGGTGGTGTTCCCCCAATCATATTACAATGTTGCAGCCGGGCTGACCGTCACCACGAGGGTCGCGGTCGTCGGACCGCCACATTTGTAATGAAGCCCTTATTCTAGAAGGTTGAAAACTCAGATACAGTATAATACAGTAAATAATATCAATGTCCAGTCAGCGGAGCTCAAGAACTGGAACCCAGTTTATCATTCACTTTCAAATCATCAAACAATTTGAAGTCTTGCAAGGAAGCCTTTTCTCATTTGATACCTCACATATAGAACTTGCTTGCTCCAGAAAACAGATGGGCTCTTGTCCTTTCCTAATTTCATCTTTTTAAAGGTTTCTCTTCATAGGACTGCTTTCACAAACATTTTTTTCTGCAACTGTTCTCACCTTTATTTGTTACTATGACCCATTATCATAGGTGTTTAGATTGCTTCTGTTTGAACTGGCTATGCTAAGTCAGAAGTATAGAAATGTTATGAATAAATCCCAAATGGCTGAACTCACAGTCTGAGGGCCTCATTATGAGTTTGGCGGCCCCAGGATCGCCATGCTGGTGGTGGCAGTCGCACCGCCAGCAGGCTGGCAGAGAAAACCCCCATATTATGACCATGGTGGTGTTCACAACAGAACACATCCAAAGCACCGTTGGTACCGCCAGTGGACGATGGTAGTTACCTGCAGGCTGGTGGAGACCATGATTCTGCCGGACAGATTACGAGGTTGCACACCACCAAGGTTTCCACCGCGGTTGCACCTCCATGGAAACCCAGGCGGAAACCAACTGTATAGAAGGAGACACTCTTCTTCAGTAAGCCACCATGGAACCTGAACTACATGTCCTCCCACTGCTCCTGCTCACCCAAAAACTAATGAATCTGTGATGACGACAGCAACCATAATTATATACTCTTACCTCTTATTGTTGCATATTGAAAGTTTCTTACACACACACACACACAACATACATTCGGGAAAGGGATGCGAGGGCGACACTCACACGTAAATGCACAACAACACACATACTCACAGACAGCCACACATACACTCACATATACACAACAAACATGCCATGGTCACCACACACACAAACACACAAATGTCACAAACACACACAGGTACGCAGGGAAACACCGCACAGGCACACAAACACACACTAACACACAACACCACAACACGTCACAAAAACAACACATCACCACCATCTACAACCACTTGCAGATACACACCAGGGACACTACCGAGGGACACATCACACAGACTTCACAACGTAACAACAAAATACAAAGTACACATAAAAATATACAATCAAACTACTTACCGATAGTCCTACAAAGAACTCTGTGTCCAACATTTCATGCACATCATGGTCACACACTCAATGCACACAAAGACACACCACACACCAACAAACACATCAGCACACCAACAACACACAATACTAACACAACTAATCCCTTCAATACACAAATGTCCATGACACAACACATACCCCACCGCTATTGGACAAAAACACTGGACACAACCACACATACTGCACAAACAACAAACATAGTCCAAGAGGAACGCACCCACACACATACATACACACAATTAGTGTCAGCCGGTAACAGCTCCATACTAGGGAAAGAAATGCATGACAAAGATGTAACCAGGAAATCAACCACTGGTTGGTTCAAGTAATTATTATAACAAACACAATATATTTAATAAAGGCCATAGGCCAGTCTGCAATGCAGAAATGCTGCATGCACACAATCCACAGATGTGTGTCCCAAACATGACTCCTGACTGCCATGTAACCTCCACAGGAAGGGGCATAAATGGGGCAGGCAGGCACCTCAGAGATTAACTGGGGGTGGAGGAGGTGGTTTGGGTTTTGGAGGGGGGCCTCTGGGATCAGACTTGGGATGTTGGTTTGGGTCTGGACTTAGGTATGGGAAGGAGGGCTGGCTTTAAGGTAGAGGGGTAGACTTCTTGAGGGGAGGGGCAGGAGAACTTGCAGGGGGGCAGGGGAAGTCTTGGAGGTGGAAGGGTCAGACTTTGGGAGGGATACTGAACGTTTAGGGGTATCACAAGGTGGGAGACAAGAAGGAAAAAGGGCAAACTCCAAAAGGAAAGCTTTCTTAGACACAGTGGGATGGTCATGGCAAAAAGGTTTGGGTGTGGAGAGAGAGAGAGTGGTTGTAAGAGGTGTTGGTGTGAATGTCTTGGGTGCATGTTTGTGCGAGGTATGCTAGTGGGTGGTGAGTGTCTGTTGGGTAGGTGAGTGTGGGAGTTTATATGTCTTGGGAGGAGGGGGGTGGAGTTGCTGGGAGATGCTGAGGTGTGTGAGTTAGTGTCTGTTGGGGTGGTGACTGCAGGTATGATGGATGTGATGCATGCAAGCATGTCTGTGGTCGTGTTGTCTGTGGATGTGGTAGCTGGGGTGGATGTCTGAGGGTCTGCTGATGTGCTCTCTGTGAGTAAGATAGGTGTAGTTGCTGGATCTTTGAATGTTGGAGTGGTGTCTGTAGGTGTGTCAGGTGTTGTGTCTGTGATGCTGGGATGGTGGGGGTGTCAGGGCAGACTTTGACTGTTCATGTGTGTGCAGGTGTGTGTTGCTTGTGTGCATGCTGGTGGTGTGTCTTGTGGTGCTTGTCATTGTCTGAGCTACCCTTGGATGTTGAGGTGGTTGCATACTTTTTGTCTGTGTACTTTGGTTGGGTCGGGGAAGAGGAGTTTGGGATTGGGAAGAGGAAGGCAGAGAGGGGACGGAAGATAAAGTGTGACTGGCTGCCGTCAGTGTGTAGGCCAGAGCCTGAAAAGATCTCAGTAGGCCAGCCAGTGCACCGTGAGTGCCCTCCAGGAACGCATTGCTCTGTTCTATCTGAGTTGCCAGTCCCTGGATGGCATTCACAATGGTCGACTGACCCACAGAGATAAACCTTAGGAGGTCAATAGCCTCCTCATTGAGGGCAGCTAGGCTGACAGGGGCAGAGGCAGAGGTGTCTGTGGCAAATTAGATGCCCACCCTCGTGAGCGGGCACGGCCAAGTGGGTGGGGATCTATAGGTAGGGTGGTGGTAGTAAGGGGGGTGGTGGACAGAGATGGTGTTGGGGTGGTCCCAGATGGGTCTGCCACCACCAGGGAGTGTCCACTGGAGGAGGATTCTGACGATGAAGATGTGGATACTGTCTCCCCCGTGGGCCTCCCCTCGCCTTCTGGGCCATTGGGTCCCTCGGTGTTGGTGGTCTCAGCATTCCATATCCCATGACAAGCAGCTTCCCCACTCGGCTGTGCCCCGTCTTCTTCAAGCTTATGCACAGAGAGAGAGAGAGGGTCATCAAATTCTTCACACACTCATACATTACAACATGCACCACAGTAACAACACATCTATGGCAAATAAAGCCCCAGTTAGAAACCATTCAGAGCCTACATCATGTCACAACAAGATACTTCCAAGATTCCCATATGATCACAGTCTCACCCACAACATAAGCCAACCATCTGACTACTACATCACCATCCCATCAATTCAGCTGTAACTCAAAAGCATCATGCACAAGGTGGATTGGCTACATCTAAAATATCCCCATACAGATCATCACTTTCCATCATCAAATCAGTCTAAGGAAATGTAATTGACTGACAACACAATATCATGCTTCTCCCTTCTCCACACCTGTTCAGTCTATCACCAGTAGTCATGTTCTATGAAAGTGAACTCATCTCACTTCAAATACGACACATCATGTTGCTTTCCAATCACATGCCTAACTTATCAGTCTGTACACAACTTACACAATGGCAAACACCTCAGATGAAGACACTACATATGGTATACCCTTACAGTGTGCATCACAAAATGACTTAGCATGTCTTTGAAACAATTTTCTAAATACTAGGAAAAGATTCATTAGAAGTATCTGGACCCATTTATCTAACTCATTTTGACATAGACAACAATTCTATGTACTGTATGAAGGACGTACTTAGCACACATGATACACCCACAGACATCTATGGTGGATACTATGAGGCCTTCATGCACATTGTTTGGTGTCCATTGTATTGTTGGTGTTACTATGCTCTCTGTGGTTGTCTGTGGATGTATCATGTGTGCTAAGTAGCTACTGTATGGAGGACCTACTTAGCACACATGATACATCCACAGAGAGCATAGTAACACCAACAATACAATGGACACCAAACAATGTGCATGAAGGCCTCATAGTATCCACTATAGATGTAGATTAGAAACTTTCACGGCAATATCTAAACACCTACATCACTAACAACTGTCTAGACATGGGATTCCCATTACCTTAGTCCAGAACTAACACTTATACAACTGAATAATAATATAACCATGAATGACACATACACATAGAGTCAAGCCAATTGAATGACAACATATCCCATAACACCAGCATGTGTATGTGAAATTGAACACCTACTACACCATTATGTCAGGCAGAAATGTGCATAGTCATTACCAAAACTGTCCAAACAGCCTCAGATTAGCAAAGGTAAATCTGGAAAAGAAGAGGTTTCAACATCAGATTATGCATCAATTGGCACATGATGTAGGGATGATTATAGGGGGTATAGTAAGTTGGCCATACCAAAGCCTGATTGGGATGACAGCCTTACATGAAGTGTCCAACTATTTCAGGAGACAGGATTACTTGGCCTTGTTAGTCATCTGTCAGACCCAATGTTGCACATAGAGCTAGACCCAGTGGAATAGGAGTGGTCAGAGACCAAAGAGCTGTACAACTTACCTTATGGGTAAATGGACTTGGGAGCAGGAGGTGGGAAGGATGACACAGCGGGTTACAAATATGTATGGCTGAGTGGAGTCACACATATGACACAGTCACATGTGCATCTCCATATGCAGTCATGCTATTTGGTTGACAAAGGTGATTAATATGTTCCCATACACAATACAATGGTCACATCTCTGTTTGGCAACTCTAGTACCATGTCTTCCTAGCAGTCACCATACCTGTAGCACTTACCACGTTGTCACAGCTGCAATACTTAGACATCATACACAAAACGTTCAGAGGCAAGTACATGTGTTCTGTCAGTACTTACCCTCTCGTGGCTGCTGTGCTGCCCTCAAATGCCAATCCACCTCAGGGCAGGCCACTGCCAAAATGCAGGCCATTGGGGGGGGTCAAGGTCCGATGGGAACCCCTCCTTCATTGGGAGGACATCCCCATCTGGGCCTCTGGGGTCTTCCGGGCCCAGTGTCTCAGGTCATCCCATTGTTTCCTACAGTGGTTGCTCCATCGGCTGTAGACCCACAGGATCCACACTTGCTTGCCAATGGCATGCCAAATTCCCTTCTTCTGATGGCCGTTGAGCTGCATGGATGACACAGACAAAAGGAAAAAGTCATGTCCACATGCACCATACCAATAGTAGTAAACAGTACACTTCAGTGACAGCAAGTAGCCAACATTCCCATCCTCTCAACTCATACTCATTTACAAATTATCATAGCCATGCATCAACACCTTCACTACTTTACATTTTAGGTACACCATCATACACCACACCTATCACACATGGGTATTGCGTTGGACTCACCTGCTTCTCTGGTGTGCCATATTGCTGTTCATGCAGGGGTAGGACCTCCTCCACGAGCTTATCCAGCTGTTCAGGGGTGAACCTGGGGCCCTATCACCTGCAGGATGTGGAATGATAGCTCCAAAAGGCAGTACACAGCAACTCATGTATTGGAGGTCTTGCTGGCAGCAGTGTCAGGAGTCAAGTGAGCAATATTGCAGAAGATGACTGTCAAGTCCACCGCATCCATGACCATCACCGCCAGCAGACATTGCTATTGGCTCAAGTCCTCCAAAGGCAGCAATATCTTCTGATGGCAATTTCCACTGCAGTTGTGACTGCCTACTGCCATGACGACTTTCAAGCACATTTCATGAATGCAAGAGTTTAGTCATCAATTTTGTGCATCTGTGCAGTAAATGCTGTGTTACTGGAGGAAGGTGGTGATAGTATTGTATACTTACATGGAGGTTCCTATGTGCTTTGAAAATGTAGAAAATGTGCAACAATATGTGTAAGACATATCAAATAGGTTGGGATTACAATCATGTACAGTAACAAATGAATCTGTGTGTGTAGTTCATTAGTTATTTGGGGGAATGTGCACAAAGGAGGGTGTCCTCGGGTGCCTAGCTATGTTCTGTACTGTAGATATCAGAGTTCGTAACCGACCTCGACAGCAGATATGTGTGAGTTGTTTATCTGACTTTACAAGATCTTGTCATGCTGCATGTATCATACTATGTTAACATTTATTCACATAGTTTTCCTGCCATGAGGAGAGGATGACAACCACCAGTGTACTGTCCACTAGTAGACCTACATACAATGGAGGAGAAACATTGGGGCATATTTATACTCTGTTTGCGCCGAATTTGCGTCGTTTTTTTCGACGCAAATTCGACGCAAAACTAACTCCATATTTATACTTTGGCGTTAGACATGTCTAGCGCCAAAGTTCATGGAGTTAGCGTCATTTTTTTGCGTGAACACCTTCCTTGCGTTAATGATATGCAAGGTAGGCGTTCCCGTCCTAAAAAATGACTGCGATGCATATGCGTCGTATTTATACTCCCGGGCAAAAATGACGCCCGGGAGTGGGCGGGTCTAAAAAACCCACATTTGCGCCGGATTTTAGCGCCTGGGTCAGGGCAGGCGTTAAGGGACCTGTGGGCTCAGAATGAGCCCAGAGGTGCCCTCCCCTGCCTCCAGGGACACCCCCTGCCACCCTTGCCCACCCCAGGAGGACACCCAAGGATGGAGGGACCCACCCCAGGGACATTAAGGTAAGTCCAGGTAAGTTTTTTTTCGTTTTTTTTTTTTTGTGGCATAGGGGGGCCTGATTTGTGCCCCCCTACATGCCACTATGCCCAATGACCATGCCCAGGGGACAGAAGTCCCCTGGGCATGGCCATTGGGCAAGGGGGCATGACTCCTGTCTTTGCTAAGACAGGAGTCATTTCAATGGGGGATGGGCGTCGTAAAAAAATGGCGCAAATCGGGTTGTGGCGATTTTTTTGCCTCAGCCTGACTTGCACCATTTGTGGACGCCCATACGCCATTTTCCCCCTACGCCGGTGCTGCCTGGTGTACGTCGTTTTTTTTAACAGAATGGCGTTAGCCGGCGCTAATTTTTTTGATGCAAAACTGCGTTGGCGCAGTTTTGCGTCAAAAAGTATAAATATGGGCCATTGTATCCAGACATATCGGATGAATTGTCATACTATCATGGATCTTTGTGTTCAATTGGAGCCAGATCTGATGCCTGCCATTCTCAATCCCTAAAGCATACTTCCCATTATTCAAGTCTTATCAGTGCTACACTTCCTGGTCACTGGGTCCTTTCAAAATACAATGGCCCTAACTGCAGTAATGTCACAGCCCATGTTCAGTCTGGTTTTGAAGGATACACTATGTGCATTGTTGAAACACCTGGACAGCTACATCAGGTTTCCCCAACATGCGGATTTAGCCTATGTGAAGGCAGAGTTTTCTGCTATGGGAGACATTCCACATGTGGTTAGAGCCATAGATGGCACCCATGTAGCCTTGGTTCCCCCCAATGCCAATGAACCGGTGTATAAGAACAGGATAAAACTACCACTCTATAAACATTTAAGTGGTGTGTCTGGCAGACCATTACATTTCACAAGTCAGTGCTAAGTATCCAGGATCAGTCCATGATTCCTTCATCATGTGGAACAGCAATGTCCCACTGCTGATGACACAGCTCCACACAGAGTGGGCCTGGCTGGTTGGTAAGTTACAACTGAAATGTGTGTTTGCAATTAACGTGTCCTATCATCACAATGTTGCATGTCCCACATACATGTGTGTGCTGTTCTACCAATTTGTTTACAGGTGACTATGGCTATCCAAACCGTCCTTGGTTGTTGACACCACTGAGGTACCCAACCACGCCAGGGAAAGTCCACTAAAATGAGGCCCACGGGAGGGAATGGTATGCAGCTGAGCGGCCTTTTGGGCTCCTGAAGACAAGATTTAGGTGCTTGGACTGATCAGGATGAGCCCTCCTCTACTCACCCAACAAGGTATGTCAAATAATAACTGCCTGATGCATGTTCTACAATCTTGACCTGAGATGACATATACCATTTATACCAGATGAGGGGGAGCCAGCAGAACTTGTGAGCAGAAATGCAGATTTGCCAATGGATGAAGAGTCAGAAGAAGATGAAGCAGGACACTCTAGGGCAGATCTCATGAATCAGTACTTCAACTGACTAAAAGGTGTGCAAAGTAGACGTAATGTTGTGGTTCAAGTTTGTAATTTGAAGTAGAAGGGTAGCATGTCACCTCCTTTCCTGCATCATCTGTTGGGGTGTAAATAGCTCCAATGCCTTTCAGTGAGTTGTGCATGCAAACTGAAAATATGTACAGAGTGGTCCACAATATCATCTATTGTTATGGCAGATGTAAAGTTACACTTGTGGACATGATTTCTCTGATTTGAGGAGTGTATTCTGCTATGTCCCATCCCTCTTCTCTTACAAACACATATTTGCCTAGATCCTATTTGGCTCATCAGCCTTGGCAAATGACATACAGTATCAGAGACACATGGGAATTGCCCACAGACATAAGAAGTTAACATGGCTGATACCAGGTACTATAAGTCTTGATTATGTGGAGTGTGACTAACATTGTTAGACTGTGAGGACACTGGGGTGGAAAAGTATTTTCCAGCCAAGCTCACCTGAAGGGTACAGGAGGTTGTAGAATACTGTCATTTGTGTCTGGATAAATATCTGGATCATGCGTAAATGTAGGACCATAGCCTATCTCATCACAATGGCAACAGTTGTCTGTAAACTACCTTGAACCGAGTTGTCAGTGCGTTCCTAATTTGGAGAGCAATGTGCATGCCACTGTGTACTTACATAGGTGACTGACAAGCCTACAGGTATATGACCAATGTAAGTGAAAGGTTCTAAGACTCGGGAGATCAGTACTGATTTCTGTCTGTACCATGGGAAATGTATATTTGGAAGCTATGATATAGGTATGTGATAAGGCTTTGCCAGGTGATACAAATAACCAATCTGTGTGCCTCCTGCCTTGTTAGTAGAGTTATATGACCCTAACTTCTGTATTGTGTAGTTTAGCATTGTTTTACAACTCAGCAGACATCCTCATGCTACTCTCAGTCATGCTCTTTGTGCTTTTAGCATATTTATCACTGATTGTGTGTAGTTGTTGTTTACAACTTTTTTGGAATCTGTCCTGTTACAATGCTATTGTAATAACTCTCCTGCTGACGGAGTCAATGTATAAGGTCAACAACAATGAGTGTACTATACAGAGGGATATGATCAGACTAGAGTTGGCATGCATGACTATTGTACATGGATAATAAATGAGACATACACAGGACTTGTGTTTAAGTGCGATTTATTGTGGAAATAAAAACAACATATATGATATTAAAGTAAAACACACACAAAAAATAGTGATAGGTTCAGTCATGGTGATGAAATCATCTTGGTAGCTGCTACACCATTTGGAAAGACAAGTCCAGTGTCCTTGCACCATAGGAAAATGGAGATTGGTTACAGAACAGTCAACAGGGTGTATCTGTGGCACACACAAGGAGAAAAATTCAGGAGAGGTTTACTTTGTGGGTTTGGTTTTGGCATCTACTCCTGCTGGATGTCTGGGAGGACGTCCACGTTTGCGGGGGTTCTTTAGCTACAGAGGGTTGGGTGTCTGATGCATATCCTTCCCCTGGCAGGGCCTCCATTCCACTAGCAGCCGCAGATGTAGAAGGGCCTGAAGTATCATTGTTATTGGAAGGGACCAGATGTTGGGTACAAAACCTACTCAGTGTGGTATTCATGTCTTTTAGCACCCCTGCAATGGAACCCAAGTGGGCATTTTGTGCTGCTACTGCTGCATGATTTCCTGGTGGTTATCCCTCTGCAGCGTTTTGATTTCCCCAAATACCTTGGCCAATCATGTCTTGGGAACTTTGGTAGGCTCCCAAGACTTGGGAGATGGTTTTCTGGCCACTCATGTCTCTTTGAGAGCCCATCGTCTGGCCCATAGTATCCCTCCCCACGTGCCTATGCCCCTGGCACAGTATGCCCACTCCCAGTGGTGGCAGGTCCATTATTGCCAGGGGTGGCAAGGTGAGACTCAGGTACCTGTACTGTGGGGCACCCAATGGGTGAAACAGTCCTTGGAACAAAGGTTTGGGGGTGAATGGTTGCCTGTGATACAGCTGCAACTTGTATGGGCAGGGTGAGGCTGACAGTTGTTGACTGACCAGGTGTCCTATATGGGCCAGGTTCTTCATCAGTGTCTAGGCATCCAGGGGTGTCCTCCCCGCTGGGGCCTTCATCCAGAGGGGTAGTGACAGTCTCTGGTATCCTCTCAGTGGTGACAATGGCAAGGTTACCTGTGGAGGGAGTGAAACACAGAGTTCAGGTTAAAATGGGGGTATTGTAGCAGTTGTGTGTGATGCAGACAGTGCCTTAACATGACCCCCAGCAATGACAATGACAGCTGCTGCACAATGTAACTTAGTACACATGAAACTCTGTAACTTCAATTCCATACACCATGATTTATGCTGGTAAACTATGTTGGAAGTGATTGTACTGCTGATGGCATCTGATATTGTCTGACTATTGACATGGCTGTTCACCTCTGTTACCTAGTGAACTGTCTGGCATGATAGATGGCACAAATAGGAGCTGTACAATGCATAGTGGTGTCCTCCTAGGAACGCAGTATGTGAGTTAGCAATGGACATCGACCTGTATCTGGATGTACTGCATGTGCATCCACTCAGCCATCTGCCTTTCCAAACCAGGTGAGTATATTTCTAGCTTGGGATCTTTAATCTGTGGCCATTATATAGGGGCACTCAGCTACAGCTGTGTTTTGCTTGGGATGCTAGTATGAGTGAGCCATTGCATTGCTGCCATTGCCATGTACTGTTCCACATTAATACAATCAAGATGGGTTAACATTCATGACAAGTAATATTTGGTGCAGTGTACTGGTGTGTAAAATGTTGAGATATTGCATTCTAGGAGTTGTAGGGCTAACATTAGCCAGTAATTCACATGCCATTTCAAAGGGCTGTGGGGCCAGATGAGTTTAGTGGGCAAGTGGCATGCCAGGGAGGGGTATTAGTTGCAGTGGGTGGTGCGCAAATTGGGGTGGGCATAGGTGGGGAGGGAGCATGTAGGACAAGACACTTCTGTGACATGAATACTGTTGGTACTTAAAAGAGTCAACTCCCACAGGTATTCCTGTCAGGCCCCCATGATGGAGGATGCTCAAGACCTTTTCCTCCTAAGATGTGAAAGTAGGGGGAGGAGGTAGGGGCCCACTGCTAATCCTCAGTATTGTTGGCTGGTACCTGAATGCCATGGACTGTACCTTCCCCCTCAGCTCATTGAGCTCGTTCCACCTCTTCCTGATGTCCTCCATTGTGTGTGGATAACAGCCTACTGAATTGACCCTGTCGAATATCCTTTGCACAGCTTCATTTTCCTGGCAATAGATGTTTGTTGGACCTATGCTCCAAACAGGTGTGGCTCTACCATGACAATTTCATCCACCATGACCCTCAACTCCTCATCAGTGAAAAATGGCTGTTTTTGTGGGGTCATGGTAGTGGTTGTGTTCAAAGTAAATGGGTGCAGAGTTAGGTAAATGGTGAGGTGTAGGTGATGTAAGTGGGTGACGGGTGTTCTGGATTGATGCATGGTACTAATGTGTGTGTTTTGTATGTTATGCAGGTGTGTGATGTGTGCGTAGTGAAGTGTAATTCTTGCTATATTAAATTCTCTGGGATGTTGGTTGTCTGTGGTTGTGTGTGGTGTTTTGTTTGCAAAGAATGTTGTTTTTTTATAGTGCAGTGAATAGGTGTGTCAGGTGTGGGGTATCCAGACTATCCAATGTGGTATGGTGTTCTGACTGAAGTGAGTTGAGACCGCCGTGCTTCACACCACCAATGGTTTTCCGACATGGAAGTTGATTTGTGGATTGTAATCTGATAGGAGTATTTTTGTTGGGCTGGCTGTGCTGGTGGTTTGACCACCTCTTTTATGTCCTCCAGTGTCCTGGTGGTTTAAAAAATGTAGCAGTTTTTTGGTGGACTTCACTGTGTAACTCTTAATACAGCAGTGGGATTGCCACGAACATGGCGATCTTTTGGCGGCCGCCACTGTGACCGTTTTGCCAAAAGACTGCCAAACTTGCAATGAGGCCCAAATTCACAATGTTATCTTTGATTACCCCAAATTGTGCTCCAAGACTTGTATCATCATTTAGCTTCTATTATTCACTCCTTCTCAAATTCTGTAAGGCTAGACCAGCCAAAACAATATCTCAATCAGCAGAAGAGTAATTTTTTTAGTGGTCTAAATTATTCAAATTTTCTGATAGAGTGTGTGTGTGATGAAATCCCCTCCTCATTTTTCTTTATACTGTTTTTTCTCTATACTGACCCACTTCCCCTTACAAGGTTTAAAAAGACAAAATATTCCTCAGTGTTTTTGGAGACTGCTTAATCTGTTTTGTGGCTTAAGCTGTCTTTGGATAGTGTAAGTAACAGTCATTTTTGGCTTAAAAAAGTGATTTGTTTAAGGGCCTCATCACGAGTGTGGCGGTCCAAAGACCACCACACTTGTGTTGACAGTTGGACTGCCGCAACTTTGGTGGTCTGACTGCCCAATTACAACCCTGCCCAAATACAAACATGGTTCCCAACTGCATGATGGCTGTCGGGCTTGAAACCAGCCAGTGCAGTGCTGAACTCAGCTGTACCTGGCTGATTACAACCCCTCTTTCCTCCAGCCTTTTGATGGTGGGGATCCCGCCATGAAAAAACTGGCAGAAAGCCAGTGCCAGGGGCCCCCTTGCTCAGTATGGTCAGAATGCTCACTGTCTGTTTTGCAGACAGTGTGCGTTCCGAGGGTGCTGGAGTGTTAGGGTAATGGCCCGGCTCCCTTAAAGGAGCCGAAACCAACACTCTAACACAGTTCTGGCTGGTCAGCTCAACAGGAACACATTTTACAATGTTCCTGCCAGCCAGCCTGGTGGGAACATTGTAATACATTTGGGGGATTCATCACTGCTATAGTGGTGGCGTCCTCCCAGTGAATTTAAGAGTCCTGTGGAGGGACTGTCATGCTCATAATAATATCCTAAGTGCGTGAAAAGCGGTATTTCAGTGGCATCAGAATTGGGCCTTACTTGAAGAGTAGAATCAGGATACTAGGAAGTGTAGATTGAGCCTGTCTGTCCAAGGAGATTCTGAATTAAAGAGTACCTCCCTGCCTTCTGACCCAGCAGCCCGTGGTTGGTGACTGTCTCTCTAGCTCCCAGGCAAACCTAAGCCCTTCTCTCACACCTGTACTTGCCCTTTAAGTTTGTGGAGGTAACCCCAAGACAGCTATCCCTTTCTTGTGAGCCCAGCCTCTCTGTGCCCTAAACAGCCCAGTGAGCAAGAGAGAAAAAAGGTGGTAAGAACACAGGCTTTCTGTGTATTCTTGTAATTTTAAAAGTGCTATTCCCCTACCAGTGTTGTTTAAATGTACCTCTTGGTTTTCTGCAAACTTGGTACTTTTAAACTGCTGTTTTGTTCTACCCGTGTCTGTTTGAATTTACACCTTGGTTTTCTGCATACTTTGTTCTGCCTGAGCCTGTTGAAATTTAACTCTTCGTTTTCTGTAGACATGGTACATTAAAGTGCTGTTTTCTTCTGCTTGTGACTGTATACATTTCCCTCCTAGTTTTTCCCCATATTGAACTAGGCCTCCCCCTCCCTTACTAGGTTTAAAAAAGTCAAAATACACATCAGTGGCTAACCAGAGTATGTTTAGGAAACTGTTTAATCTGTTTTATGATTTAAGCTGTCTTTGGAAAGTGTATGAAGCAGTTATATTTGGCTTGAAAAAGTGATTAGTTAAAGTGCATGAAAAGCAGTATTTCAGTGGCTTCAGAGTTGAGTCTTACCTGAATAGCAGAATCAGGAGGCTAAAAAGTGTGGACTGAGCCTGTCCATATCCAAGGAGATTCTAAATTGAAGAGCACCTCCCTGACCCCTGACCCAGCACCCTGTGCTTAAGGTCTCCTGTCCCTTATATGAGTTTTTACTGGTTATTGCATCTTGTGATCCGATTGGTTGCTGGAGCTAGGGTTTCTATTGGACTGAGGTCTTATGGTTTGAGTTCTGATTGGCTTTTTGGGCTAGGGTTTCTACTGGTCTATGGGATTAGGATTTTAATTCTGATTGACTCTTAGGGCTAGGTTTCTATTGTACTTAATGCTTAGGGGAGTTTGTGTTTTGATTGGCTAAGGGATATGACTGTGATTGGTTAATATGGTTATGTCTCCCATTGGATCTAGGGTTTAGGGTAAGGTTACTGATTGGTTAGGGTTAGGACTAGGATTCCATTGGCCAATAGGCTATTTAACTTTAGGGCTCGAGGCGTCTCAGCCCGGGCTTCAAGGCTGAGGGCGGAGAGGACATGGGCAATTGCCTGTTTGGGTCAGTTCATTCCTGTTTGGGCAGGTCGAGCCTAGGTCCAGAGACTGCGGCCCAATTATTCCTTTCCCACCAACCACCTTCAGCCATCCACACCCACAAACATCCAAACACAATATCAGCATAGGCATTCTACTCATGTACCACAAACAAACCTCATATAATTTTCAATGTCTCAAAAACCACTACAAAACCCTGCAAACCACACCTATACACCCTTCTACCCCAACTACTACATTATAGCACCTTCATTCTCACACAAAACAGGACTCTGTCCTATACCACTAACATATCCACACATCACCAACAAAACGCAAAGCCACATTATATATAACTTTAATGCATCCAGACACACACTCCCTATTCATAAAAACACCATCTCTGTCCTCTACTTTCACCTAACAGACCCCTTTTTATCGCAACAAAACCTATACTCAGCCTTCTATCACAACATCCACCAAAACCGTTTTTACCAGAAACACACAACCAAACAATCTTTACACTCCACTCCAGCACACATATCACTTCTTCCAGTGATCAAATCTAACACAAACAGTCATAACTCTTGTCCATCTCCTCTTACACACCACATACACTCTTGTCCTAAACACATCACCACCCCCTGTACAATTCAAATAAGACTCTCCAGTAGTACTTTACATACAAAACTTCACAGAAAACCACTACATCAATGCCTCCTCTCTCTACTCCACTAAAACAAAACATAATGCACACACCAGCGCATCAAAATCACACACACTTTCATAATACTTTCCATCACAAATTAGAAACATACATCCCCACCTCATTTATGACTACATAAATAAGACACATCCTAATCCATCTTTACTCCCACATTTTCTATCTTCACCAACACCTACAAAAACAAATACACCAACACAACAACTCTCATTTACCGGCCTCTCATTTATTGAACAGTTTAGAGCCTTACAATATGACCCACATGTTCCACCATCACCCCTAACCCATACTCCTTCCACCCTAAACAGACGCAAGCAAAATAAGCAACATGCCACTCTTCACAGCTTTGCATCCCAGTGTCTATTACACAACATAATTACTCTACTAAAACAACACAACTCACCATCTCACGCTCAACCACCATCACCACCACCAACACACACAGACACAACAAAATGCCTTCTAAGCCTGCTGGATGAGGTACACAACATAGAAAAGCAACACTCATATAGTTAATACCAGCACTAATGACACACCTGCTACAAGTCCAAGATATAAGACTCAGTATTCTACTAAACAGAGTCACATCACCACCAAAACACAATCTCTGAACCGCTTACTAATAACTGCTTGAACACTCTCTAAATACAAGCACCACATCTATAACCTACTCAATGACCCACCACCTGACTTAATTTTCGTAACAGGCTCCAGTGTTGCATGAAGCAGTCCCTCCAGGCTATCAGACAAAATCATATAAGCAAAAGAGGAGATTGACTAACTGGTATATACAAGCAAACAAATCTCTGCAAAACAGATGACATTTCCATACAAAGTTGTGAGGCCCGCATCACCAGATGCAACCCTATGCCACTTTCCGCCTGTAACTTCCTCCTTCTTTACAGACCACCATTTATCAATGCAACATTCCCAGACACGATTATAGACTCTATTTTGAACCTTTAACACTATACTCCAACCTAGGCATTCTTTGGGACCTCAACATTTCCTTTGACAAAAACAACATGCCCCATCAAAAAACTATTATCACTGGTCTGGTCACACCAAACCTACATCAGACCATACACAATCCCACAGACACAGCTGGACACATTCTAGATGTCATTTTTGCAAAAACATAAATAGTTACCTTTCAAATGATAACTCCAATCACATGGTCAGAACACCACAAATCAACACTCACAAGACCACCTTACATGCACCTACCTATCAACCTTGGAACAAACTCAAGTTTGAATACTTAGAAACACAACTAACAGCCAATACAGATGTAGCCACACTAAAGTCTGTTCAAAAACATTATGAATTACTACAGGAAGCTTTCCATATCATAACATAATACTGCTAAGAACAACAAAACAGGACAAAAGAAAACAAGCACCTTGGAGAAATAAAGAACTAAAAAAGAAAAAACAACAATTCAGAAAGCTGCAATGAACCTGGCTCAATACAAATAGCAATCAAGACAAACGTCACCTAACATACAAATCAATAATCAAAAAAGTTTAAAAAAGCACTAATCAGACAGAATTCAAAATGCTAAATCTGTAAATAAAGAATTTTATAAACTTCTCACCAAATTTTGTAAATCTCCATGCACAGAAACTCAAGAATTCTCAAAGTGTCAAATCACTACACAACCAAAGCGGACACATTGGAATTCAAAACAAAGGAAAACTACCAGCAACAATCACTTTCCAAATATCCTCTCCAACAGTAGACCAACCCAGTCTCTGCAAACAAATATCACAAAGTGAATTTATGGATCTGGTCAAAGGAAGCAGGCCTTCCGTCTGCCCTTCTGATCCTTGTCCACTACACATTTTCAAGAACAATGTTTTTATTTACTTCTGCTGTAACACCAGTCAGAAGAATGTTCAATAATTCTTTAACTACAGGAATCTTTTTTTAAAAAGAACATACCTGGACCTGGAGGACCCCAACAACAGACCAATTACAAATTGACCTGTCCTGGGCAAACTGATAGAGCAGCATTTGCCCATCAGACAGTTCATTGAAGATAACTCTATACTTTCAGACTACCAAACTGGATTTCAGGCACAGAATCTGCCCTCATCACCATCTGGGATGATCTTCTAAACACAGCAGACTGCAATAGAGGTACTGGACCAGGTTTCTTGGATCTCTCTGCTGCCTTTGACACAGTTGACCATGACACCCTAATACAGAGGCTCTACGAAGCCAGCATGGAGGGGACTGTTCACGACTGGATCACATCCTATCTTTAAAACAGAACAAATGTCACCCATACTCCCCCTTTCACATCCAAGCCATACTTCACAAAAGCAGGGGTCATTCAAGGCGCAACTATCTCACCCATGCTTTTCTGCATATACATGAAGCCATTACCAGTAATGATCAATGAATTTCAGCTCACATGCTACAACTATGCAGATGACAAACAAATACTCTTTAAACTGGAATGTCAGTGTATGGCATGGAATCATCTCAAACTGAATGCTTCCAAAACTGAAATACTCACATGTGGCGATTGGGAAGTTAATTACCCACTCTGTGACTGGCCTGATGATCTGGGACCACCTCCTAAGTATCTAAGAAAGTAAGAAACCTTGGAATTACCGTAGACTCTAACTTAACAATGATTGCTCAAGTGGACAAATTATCAAGATCAAGCTTTATCACCATGAAAACTCTGCAACACATCTTCCCCCACCTGGGATTTCCACACAAGGTCCAGGATACTATCTTTCTTGTACTGTGTAAACTGGATTACGTCAATGGCCTCTCCTATGGTGCCAGAAGATGCACCTTCAAGCTGCTTTGTATCACCCACAAAGCAATACATGGAAAGGAAGGCTTTTCACCAGGAATGCATTTCTATTATATTAAATTAGGCCCTTAGTCTGCAGGATGTAAAGAAAAGAATTGATTAGCATTTATTACAAATTATGCCTCTGCCTTCACTTATATATAAGGCCTGGAATAAACATTGGCATCTGTTGAATAGGTACCAGAACTGGGGAATAAGGCATCTGCAAAACCTAAGAGTATGTACCCTAGAGACAAGATCAGTACTATTAAAAAAAAGTCTACTGAGAAAAGACTTCCCATAATGCATTGTAATGCAGATCAGTGCAAAACACTATGTAAAGAGAGAGGAAAGAAGGACTAAACACATGTGAACAAGATTAGTGATAGTCGAAACGTGTCGGATGGTGGGCCAGTTACTTACTTTTTGCACAATTAAAGCAATTTGGTTAAAGGTCTTCATGGACTGTGACGTTTCTACATTTGGAAGCGTATCAAGTTGGGGGCTTGCTTGCACCACCCCAAGTCAGCACCTGCAGCAACAGTGTGCCAACATATAATTGACCAGTTGTTGAGATAATATATATATATATAAATAACCTCATTCAATAGTTTACCACAGCCGTATTATATCAAAAATACGGCCTGGCAGTGTCCTGCTGGTGGGTGCTACTGGCGGTAGCAGCGCCCCGTCCCGTCCCCTGCTGGAAGACTTCCTGGATGCAGGTAAGTCCTGACAGGGGAGGTGGGTGGGTCTGTTTTGTGTGTGTGTGCGTGGGGGTGTGTGCATGAATGTGTGAGTGTGTGCGTGAATGCGAATGTGTGTGTAGTGTTGTTTGCGTGTGTGTGTGCATGTGTGAGTATGCGTGTATGAATGGAAATGTGAATGCGTGTCTGCGTGTCAGTATGAATGTGTGTACGGATGCGTGCATGAATGAATGGATGCATGCGTGTATGCCTGTGTGAGTGAGTGTGTGAAAGTGTGGTGTGTGCCTGCGAGTGTGCATGTATGGTGGGTGGAATGGAAGGGGGGAGCGTGGATGAAGGAGGGGTAGGGAGCGTCTGGGGAGTGTAAGGGGGGTGGGTGGTAATCCTCCTACCAGTGACAGAGATGGAATTCCCTGTCACTGATAGGGCCTACCAACATGGTTTTCATGGCATTACGAATGCCACGAAAACCATGGTGGGAGGGAGGGTGAGGTACTGGGTTTTTCAGAACCGGTACTGATCCGGTAACCCAGTGGTGCCAGGGTACACCCAAAGACCTCGGGTACTTTCCTGATTCAGACCACAGAAACTCAGAGTCTTCTAGATGAAGTCAAAGATCGAATTTATTGGCTGCAACCAAGTAACAAGCGTCCTAGAAGTACAACAGCACGGTTTGTATGTTCTCAGGAGACTGTGGGGGTCATTCTGACCCCGGCGGTCAAGGACCGCCGGGGCCAGGGTCGGCGGGAGCACCGCCAACAAGCTGGCGGTGCCCCGCAGGGCATTCTGACCGCGGCGGTTTGGCCGCGGTCAGAAGAGGAAAACCGGCGGTCTCCCGCCGGTTTTCCGCTGCCCACATGATTCCTCCATGGTGGCGCAGCTTGCTGCGCCGCCATGGGGATTCAGACACCCCATACCGCCATCCTGTTCCTGGCGGTTCGCCCGCCAGGAACAGGATGGCGGTATGGGGTGTCGTGGGGCCCCTGGGGGCCCCTGCAGTGCCCATGCCAATGGCATGGGCACTGCAGGTGCCCCCGTAAGAGGGCCCCACTTTGAATTCCAGTGTCTGCTCAGCAGACACTGGAATTCGCGACGGGTGCAACTGCACCCGTCGCACCTTCCCACTCCGCCGGCTCCATTCGGAGCCGGCTTCCTCGTGGGAAGGGGGTTTCCCGCTGGGCTGGCGGGCGGCCTTCTGGCGGTCGCCCGCCAGCCCAGCGGGAAACACAGAATAACCGCAGTGGTCTAATGACCGCGGTGCGGTATTCTGGAGGGGGGAACTCTGGCGGGCGGCCTCCGCCGCCCGCCAGAGTTAGAATGACCCCCTGTGTGTCAATGCAAAGTCAGGTTTCCTTATATACAGTTTTTTAAGCTTCAGGCAAACATTCTTGACATTTTGGTTGGTCATTCACATGTTTTCACTACAAAGGAAAAAACAGTGTCATGATGAAACCTCATATTTCATGTCATCCAACCCATAATAAATTACCCGGCAAGGCCTAGTATTTTACATCAGATAAGTGTGGACCCCCAATAAAAACGGGCACCTCCCCCTCGTAAAGTAAGAAGAAGAAACGAGCAGGTGCAGGTGTGAGCAAGATTAGGCAGGGTGTGTGAGCGATAATAAGGGTTTTATGGCATGGTGTGCCTTGATGCTATCTGATTCGGCCACTGGGAGAGGGACTGACCAAACAGGTTTGGGCAGAGGCAATGGTTCCAGCTTGCCCATGTCAGAGAAAAGTCAATCAAGGTGTACGTGTCCTTGGAATCAAATCTGACTGTATTATAAGCCTATGTGAGGGCAACTTTTAAAAATGGCTGCCGTGTATAAAATGGGAGCCACGAGTGCAGGACGAAAATGGCGATTTCGAGGTGAAAACGCTGCTGGAATTGAGCGAAAATGCTCATGCTTAGTGTACTAGTCATTATCGGTCTTTTGATACTAAAATCGTACTGCTGTGGCAAAGTAAATTACATGGGTCCAGAATTTTTAGAAGCACAAACCCTCCTTTTGCCCTTACATAGGCAATAAACCTATTCTCATGCTAATCTGAGTCCAGGTCTATGTTTCTAAAGTCGTTGAGATGTTGCTGTAACATCATCCTAGTATTTAGCTCGTCTCTTGGTGCAGGTTTCCTTATGCATGATGTAACACAGAGGCCACATATCGTAGGAGCACACTGCACGCATAGACAGAACAGGAAAAGAATGGCCAAGATCATCCCAATGACCATCAGTATCTTCCATCCCCATGCTGATATCAGTTCCCAGAACCATCCCATTAATGACCAATCTCCTCTATCTAAATGAATAGATTTGGAAATTCTATACAGTTTGGAGATGGCCTGGTATACTGTTGGAGCGTTATCTGGGACAAAAAGACAGCAACTCGATTGGATCAATGTACATACTCCACCCCGGTCTGCAAGTATGACATCTAATGCGACCCTGTTCTGAAGGGTCATAAGACGATCCGACTGGAGCTCAGCAGTCAAGTTACCAAGGGCACCAGCGATTTCAGCCACGGTGGATTCAACCACTCTTATCAATTGCCTTATGCTCCTGCTGTTACCTATTTGTCCCCAGAACGGCAGAAAACCCTTTACGAAGTCCCCAAATTCTTGTCCTGCAGTGTCTTCTTCACTGAAGACGCCTCTAACTATCCTTGTCTTGTGGTAATCTGCCGCTGCTGTGTAGGTAGGGGGCAACAGGAACGAAACGAAGCATGTGCCCGAAAAGTCAGGGGGCAACCATGTAAAGGCTTTATCATGGCAGATGAAATAGGTACCCTTAGCTGCCAAGAGCGGAGGGGAGGTCTGAGATGCGAAGACATATGTCTCAGTGCAGACGCTTTCCCCTAGCTGAGCTCTGGGATTCTTGCCAGTACCTTGCAGACACAGGTGACCCTGATGGGGTACAACCCAAATCAGGGAAGATATCTTAGCTTGCTGTTTCTCACTCATTGTGGCTTCATATCCGGTCATGTTCCATCCTATATATGCTATTGTCTCATCTCTGGGGATAGTCTCGTAGAAGATATTGTCCTTCATCATGTCTATGATACCTTTAACTAAAGCATTTTTCTTAGGGTTGTCTTCCGCAAAACGTAGGGGGTAGTGTGCATAGATGAATATCGTTCTGAATGCCCACACGGAACCATTGTGGCTGAAAGGCAGGATCAGATAAGGGATACCTTTATCTGCTGTGTGAGGCATAAGGCCACACACCCAACAGTTAGTTGTATTTATCACTAGTTGGTGTTGGTGCAAAAGCTGGATGAAGGAGTTATTAATAAACTCTAGTCTCCTAGCAGATTCATGTTTAGGGAGGAGTTGAAAAGAATGTGGGGAAACAGTGGAAGGAGGAGGTGTAGACGAGGTAGTGGGTGCCAATATCACGTTAAAACAGAATAAAACATATCCTATAAAAAACATAAGTATACTAAATTACATAAAAATGCACAGCAGCAAAAAACGTTTCCTGGTTATCGTTTCACATATTCTCTTCTTGAAACTTAGTCTTTCAACATGTTCTCCATTTTGGAAAGATTCCATCCTCTAACCGTTGCCGTTCGTGGCGGTTGGTTTACTTCACTTAGGAGTGTTCTGAATGTTCCAGGCCGCCCTAGAACAAACCAGACCTGTAGACCTTGTGTCCACAGGCTACCCCCCTAAGTCTTTTCAGCCACGATCTTACAGCTGAACCCGGATGGATGTTCGAAAAACACACAAAAAACAAAAAGTCATTCAAAAATAATTTTCCATATTGGAGAACTTTGCTAAAGGGAAGAAAAGTAAACTGTTTTATTTGTCCTTTATTCTTGGTCGTAGATTATAACGGTTAGTCCCAGGTATCGTGTGGTCCTGAAAAAGGAATTCAGGTTCTGTAGTGTCCAATCGAACTGACGGTGATACTGCTGATTGTAAAATGTCATCACTTTCTTTCTCAGTGAGTGTTCCTTTTATTCGTGCATCGCTGAAAGGCAGAAAACGTGGCACGGTTTCAGTCTCTGAGTCGGCGACACCTTCCTGAACCCACCGGTCATATGGCAGAGGTAGGGGTACCCTTTTGCAATGGGTCCCATGGATCCAGTGTTTCTTCCCTTCTACTCGAACAGCTGATCTTGTGGAGAGAAGAACGAGGTGCGGTCCGGTCCACCTGGGCTGCTCGTTTTTGGTTCGCTGAAAGTTCTTTATTAAAACCCAGGATCCAGGCTCAATGGGATGACCTGGAGATTCAGAGACCGGAGGCAGGGTGTCGTGGACCTGTTGATGTAAAACACGCAATTTAGCTGTCAATTCATACAGATAGTCAAGCAAAACAGGATGCTCTATCTCGCTAAACTTCTTGGGCCTGGGCACTCCCCATATATTGGCCGGGCGGCCAAAGACTATTTCATAAGGACTAAGTTTCACTCGTGAATGCACAGTCATTCTGGTTGATAGGAGTGCTAAGGGTAGAGCGTCAGGCCATTTAAGACCAGAGCTCGCTTGCATCTTGGCCAATTTTAGCTTTAGAGTGCCATTATAGCACTCCACTAATCCAGCTGATTGGGGGTGATTTGCAGCGTGAAACTTTTGGTTTATGCCTAGCCCTTCGCATACTTTCTTCATCACTTGACCCACAAATTCACTTCCATTGTCACTCCAGATCATTCTCGGCATTCCGAATCTAGGGAAGAACTCTTTCACAAGGGCTTTGGCTGTGGATAGCGCAGTATTGTCTTTTAGGGGATAGGCTTCCACCCATCTTGAAAAGGCACAAACAACAACGAGTACGTATTTTAAGTTGTTGCACCTCTCCATGTGGATGAAATCTAGCTGCAAAACCTCAAACGGATACGTAGGAGGTGCAAAATGACCAGCTGGAGTTGGGGTTCCTCTTCCAGGGTTGTGTTTCAGGCATACCATGCAATTTTTAACCACATTTTCTGCGCACTTGGGAATTCCTGCATTTTGCCATACTGGGGCCAACAACTTACAAATCCCTTTCACACTGATGTGAGCCATTCCATGAGCCATTGTAACTACTGCAAGCACATACACATCGGGTAGCAACCATCTTTGATGTTCTGACAACTCGACCCAACAACCATTCGCATCCAATTTACCCGTACTTTCTCTCCACACACTCAATTCTCTCTCTGTGGCTTCAGCTTGAATCGATTTCACGCTTTCTTTTGTGTCTTCACACATTCCAACATCACCAATCCATCTTGCAGGGCCCGCGACATACATTCGGCTCATCACATTCCTTGCCGTTTCTTTTGCGACCTCGTCAGCAAATGCATTCCCACGACCAACATCATCAGTCACCTTTTTATGTGCGCTACACTTCACAATCGCAACTTGCAACGGTAAAGTAAGTGAATCAAGGAGCTCATTTACCAACTGACCATGCTGTATTTTAGTTCCATGCGAGGTCAGGAACCCACATTCCTTCCACAAACGCCCAAAACTATGGGCCACACCAAACGCATATTGGCTATCGGTATAGATAGTCACTTTCATTCCTTTTGATACTGTACATGCTCTTGTTAGGGCTATTAACTCAGCTGCTTGGGCTGAATTGTGTGGGATACGTACAGCTTCAACAATCGTACACAAAGTTGTCACAGCATACGCCGCAGTCGTGTCACCATTCGTGAGCTTAAAGCATGAACCATCCACCCACAAAGTATCATCACTCTTTGCAAGGGGAGTGTCCAGAAGGTCTATTCTCCCTTTCGTTTCTTCTTCTGTTCTATGGAGACAATCATGTTGTTCAGAAGTATCTAACTCCGTCACAATTGGCAATAACGTAGCTGGGTTAAGTGTAGTGCATCTTTTTATATGTACATGGCTTGCTAACAATGTCAACTCGTAACCTGACAATCGAGCACTAGTTAAATGCTGTGTCTTGGTTCTGTTTAACAACGTGTCCACTGCATGTGGAACCATTACGATTAATGTGTTATTCATCACTAAACCAGCAGACTGTCGGATAGAAACAGCAGTTGCCGCTGCCGCTCTTAAGCAGCTTGGTAGTGCCTTAGCTACTGGGTCTAAGGTTGAAGAGAAATAGGCGCATGGACGCTCCCTGTCTCCAAACTGTTGTGTCAAAACTGCTAACGCACAACCTTCTTTCTCATGGACATACAATGTAAAAGGCTTGCTGTAGTTGGGGGTACCCAACACAGGAGCTGAACATAATGCATCACGTAATTCAACAAAACTTTTCTGACAATCTTCAGACCATGGGACGGGATTTGGTGTATCTTTACAAGTTAATGCCACCAAGGGTTTGGCTATTAACGAAAAATTAGGTATCCATTGTCTGCAATATGATGTAATACCCAAGAAAGCACGCACTTCTCTCTGTGTTCTTGGCACACTCATTGCTGCAACAGCACTGATTCTCTCTGGGGTCAGTTGCCTTCCCTCCTTCGAAAAGAGATGACCTAAATAGGTCACTTCTTTTTGACAATACTGTAACTTTGAAAGGGACACTTTGTGGTGTAAATCAGACAAATGACGCAATAATGACAATGTTGCTTCTTTGCAGATCTCCTTAGTATCTGCAGCAACTAGCAAATCATCGACATATTGAATGAGAGTGGTGCCATCAGGTAACATAAGAGTGTCAAGTTGTGATTTCAAAGCCTGACTATAGTTAGATGGACTTTCACAATAGCCTTGAGGAGCTCTCTTAAATCTGAAGCTTCGTCCTCCCAAATTGAAGCCAAAAATGTCCCTGCTCTCTTCTGCAATAGGGATGCTGAAGAAAGCATTTTTCAGGTCTATCACTGAAAACCAAGTGGCTGAAGCTGGAATCATTGTCAACAATGCAGTGATATCGGGGACGACTGGAAACTGTGGCACAACTATTTTGTTCACCTCTCTAAGATCAATTACAAACCTATAAACATGTGGCTGAGTAGGGTCAGTATGCTTCAAGACAGGCAAAACAGGACTATTGCAAACGTTGCCTCTTGTCTCTTCAATTACATCCTTCTCAATCAGATCACAAATAATTGCTAACAACGCTTTTTCCCCTTCACTAGAGATCTTGTATTGGGGAATGCGTGGCATTTTAACATTGGCTTTTAATGTTATCACATATGGCTGAATTTCCAAAAGACCTACATCATTAGGTCCAGTAGCCCAAAGAGTATTAGGAAGAGACGAAAATTCTGGTGGAAATCTGTCCTTTGACAAATACATTGGTGAAACCACTTTCTTACCCAATGTGAGTTGCACTCCAGAAGGAGAGCAATACAATGTGGCATACAATCTCTTTAACAGATCTAATCCTAACAAGTTCTCGCCACAACCTGTCGTCAAAATAAGGGGTGTTTCAAATTTACAAGGTCCAACAGAAAGAGATATAGGGTTAGAAATCGGATTTCTAACTGGGGCGCCGGAAAACCCTACTGATACATTTGTTTCGCCAGACAAAGGTGCACCAGGGAGTTTTGAGTGCATAATAGAACTCTTGGTAGCACCAGTATCCAACAGAAAAGGTTCTGACACACCTGATGCAATCACCTTAACATAAGGCCCACTCTGATCTACTGGAACTGAAACAACTCCCTCTCTTTGTCTATGGCTGTCCTAGCAATCATTACTGTCCAAATGCTCATCCTCTGTATAGTAATCATCAGTATAGTACTGAGCCGTCCTACCAGATGCATTAACCTGTTGATCAAATCTGTTCATTGAGTTTTGAAGGAGGAATGGGCGCGTGCTCTGGGGAACATATCCATGTCCTCTTCCTCTAGGTGCTTGTGGAACACCTCGACCTCTTAAACCAGAAGTACCATTTGCGCGCTGTAGCAAAGCAGGGCAACTATACTTGAAATTACCCTCTTCCTTGCAATATGAACACTGATTGGGACCTACTGGGATACGTGGTTGAGCAAACTCGGCTCTTTGCGAGTTTCTCTGAAACGGTTGGGGCTGATAGTTATTCTGATAGTTGTTCTGATAGTTACTCTGTGCACCACTATTTTGACCACCACGTGGCGGGTACGCTTGTTGTAACAGAACCTTCGTTTTCAATTCTTTAGTTTTCTTCTCTACTCTATCTCTCTCATCTTTATCTCTATTTTCGTAGTACTGTGCAGTAGCCAATATCTGCGCTGAAGAGGAAACTGCCCAAGAACTTTCTGAATCTTTTAACTTTTTACACAACTCAGGAAGCAGATTATGCACAAATTTATCGACGAACAAACGTTGACCACCTTCCGTGCTCATATCTTGACCACTGTGGTCCACAAACGTTTCTTCAAACCTGGTGAAGAAATCTGATACAGTTTCTTCTTTCTTTTGCTTACATGCAGACAATTTATCCCAGTTTACACGCATCGCAGGCATTATAGTTTTCATGTAATCAATAATCCTACCAGGAAGCTCTGTCACTAAAGGCTCAGGTTTAGCACCACCAATTTGTCGGGCATCTGCAGCAGCAATATTAGCCCATGTGTCACCTAACTCTTGAGCATGGTCTGTATGGCGAATCTTTCCCCATAAAGGCTGTGGAACAACATTCCCAAACAACATGTCTATGTCAGCTAAATTCATAATGCAAGACCCCGCAGTCTGTGACAATTCCTTGTAATACCCTGTGGGATTCTTACGGGGATCAGGCAATGTCTGCTTAAGGGCTAAAACTTCAGCTCGCTTCCATGGAACGTGTACCCATACACGCTGGAAATGAGGCAGGACAGGTGGATTAGCATTTGGGTCCCCTTCCCTCCATTGTGGGGGAACTTCTCTCATGGGGTACTGTTTCCCTTTCTTTTTAGCAGAAGAATCATATTTAAACAATAACCTGGAAACACATTCAGTCATAAACGACAATAACATCGCAACTGCTTTCTCGACATCTGAACCCACAATCAAACCTGTCGCAAAATCGAACCGTACACGACACAACTTAGGCGGATTGGGCTCCAAACCATTTTCTTCTAAATCCTCAGAAAGAAAAGTACACATTTTCTCAAAAACGTATCTCTGTTTCGGTTCTTCCCACTGATGGAAGACATCCATAACAGACTCTAGTTCATATCTCGCTGGTTCAGTAACCCATTTATGCGCCAAATAATTCAGTGTCTATTTCTCCCTACCATCAGGCAATTGGCTACGCAATTGTTTACGCTCTGAAACTGGGGTCGTAGCTAATGACCCAAAGAGAGGGGATAAAAGACTAGTCACAGTGTTTGTCATTCTCTGACGGATAGAGGGAGAGGTTGACAAATGAACAGGAGGAAAAACAGAATGAGACAAGGCAGAGACAGAAGCAGTGTCAGAAACAATACCAGGAGTGGTAGTCGCTATAGTAGTCAAAGTTGTAGGAAGTAAAGGCAGAGCAGATGTCAAAGCCGGTGGCCCTTGAGGAGGCTGCACCGGAGGAATAGGAACCAACTGAAGAATAGCTGGTGGGTGCTGTGGAGGAGCAGGAGGCAATGCAACCACTGGTTGTGCAACTAGAGGTTGCGGAGGTGCCGTGGCATTCTGCGCATAGGGTGGTGGCGAACTTAGCAAATGCGACATTAGGGGATCTTTTTCAGAGTCTTTTGCTGCATCTTGCTGAAGAGGCGGCAAAACTGGATAGCATTTATCTACTGTCATTTTATGTCGCCTATGCAACTGCTCATTCAACTGTTCTACTTCGTTATCTTTAAACTGTATAGCAGCTTGCATAATCCAAATACCTTTTTCTCTCTTATTTTTCTTAGCTAATTTAATTTCCTTTTGCTTGGCTTCCTTACGCCATAAGCGGAAAGAATCAAACATTGCCGGCCGGGCTTTCTTCTTAAAAAGTCTAACTTCGAGGTTATCTAAGATTTCTGTGTCAAAGCTACCATTTTGGGGCCATTTTAAAACACCATCTTTTCAGGTGTAACGGATCCATACTTCATTATATGTGATGGGGCCTACTACGTGCTTCACATATAGTTCATAGGTTGGAGTTCCAATCGGAGGAACCGGACATGAGTCCTCCAACCGGGAGTCCCTTTTACAACCAAGACAAAACAAATTTCCAAGTCTGCTAAGACCAGGCATCTTCGCTCACTAGTCTAGCTTCAAACTTCAAAGGATTATCGTTTACGATAGTCTCGTGAATACACGAGTCCTTCGGCTTTGGTACTTGCAAGTTCCAAATCAAAGTGATCCCGAAGGGGTACCAAACCAAATGTCCAACTAATGACCAAACCAAGGCCCTCATTACAACTTTGACGGGCGGCGGAGGCCGCCCGCCAAAGTTGCGCCGCAGGAATACCGCACCGCGGTCTGAAGACCGCGGCCGGCATTCTGAGTTTCCCGCTGGGCAGGCGGGCGGCCGCCTTAAGGCCGCCCGCCAGCCCAGCGGGAAACAACCTTCCCACGAGGACGCCGGCTCGGAATCGAGCCGGCGGAGTGGGAAGGTGCGACGGGTGCTACTGCACCCGTCGCGTATTTCACTGTCTGCTATGCAGACAGTGAAATACAAGCGGGGCCCTCTTACGGGGGCCCCTGCAGTGCCCATGCCATTGGCATGGGCACTGCAGGGGCCCCCAGGGGCCCCGCGACACCCCCTACCGCCATCCTGTTCCTGGCGGGCGAACCGCCAGGAACAGGATGGCGGTAGGGGGTGTCAGAATCCCCAAGGCGGCGCAGCATGCTGCGCCGCCTTGGAGGATTCTGACGGGCAGCGGAAAACCGGCGGGAGACCGCCGGTTTTCCTGCACTGACCGCGGCCAAAGCGCCGCGGTCAGAATGCCCTAAGGGGCACCGCCAGGCTGTCGGCGGTGCTCCCGCCAACCGCGAGCCTGGCGGTCACAGACCGCCAGGCTCGTAATGAGGGCCCAAGTGTCCAACTAAGGACTGGGAGACGCTCCACTTATACTTAACTGAAAATATCGATGACGTCACCAGAAGACTCGTCTTATCGTTTCGCTCTACCAAACATCAAGGGTCCAAATCAGGGCGATAGCCAGGGCAGCAGTCCTTCGTAGCCGTCGGGAAGCGGGGAACCTCGCAGCAAAGACTTTCGGACCACGTCGATATGCAGGAGTCGATGAAGTGGCGGCCTTCCTCCAGAATTTTCACACGAAGCTCCTCACGGACCTCAGGCTTGGACCGGTACCGCTGGTATCGCCCCACGTTGGGCGCCAACTGAGGTACTGGGTTTTTCAGAACCGGTACTGATCCGGTAACCCAGTGGTGCCAGGGTACACCCAAAGACCTCGGGTACTTTCCTGATTCAGACCACAGAAACTCAGAGTCTTGTAGGTGAAGCCAAAGATCGAATTTATTGGCTGCAACCAAGTAACAAGCGTCCTAGAAGTACAACAGCACAGTTTGTATGTTCTCAGGAGACTGTGTGTCAATGCAAAGTCAGGTTTCCTTATATACAGTTTTTTAAGCTTCAGGCAAACATTCTTGACATTTTGGTTGGTCATTCACATGTTTTCACTACAAAGGAAAAAACAGTGTCATGATGAAACCTTATATTTCATGTCATCCAACCCATAATAAATTACCCGGCAAGGCCTAGTATTTTACATCAGATAAGTGTGGACCCCCAATAAAAACGGGCACCTCCCCCTCGTAAAGTAAGAAGAAGAAAAGAGCAAGTGCAGGTGTGAGCAAGATTAGGCAGGGTGTGTGAGCGATAATAAGGGTTTTATGGCATGGTGTGCCTTGATGCTATCTGATTCGGCCACTGGGAGAGGGACTGACCAAACAGGTTTGGCCTGAGGCAATGGTTCCAGCTTGCCCAGGTCAGAGAAAAGTCAATCAAGGTGTACGTGTCCTTGGAATCAAATCTGACTGTATTATAAGCCTATGTGAGGGCAAATTTTAAAAATGGCTGCCGTGTATAAAATGGGAGCCACGAGTGCAGGACGAAAATGGCGATTTCGAGGTGAAAACGCTGCTGGAATTGAGCGAAAATGCTCATGCTTAGTGTACTAGTCATTATCGGTCTTTTGATACTAAAATCGTACTGCTGTGGCAAAGTAAATTACATGGGTCCAGAATTTTTAGAACCACAAGGGTCAAAATGCCGCCGTGGTACAGTAGCAGCCGATGGATTGGAGATTGTTATCTCTAGCCTGGCAGCTGCTAACGCCAGGAGGTCAGTGTGGTATATTGGCAGGTTGGCTCCAGCCAAACCGCCAATGTCATAATGTGGCGGTATGTACCGCCAGCCTGTTGGTGGTACTACAACCACATTTACGCCGACCGCCGGGGTCATAATGACCCCCTTTGTTCTGAAATGGATGATATGGAAGAGGAATTACAAGATATGAAAAAAAGATTCCTTGCTAAAGGCTATCCAATTGAAGTATTAAATGATGCAATGAGTCAAGTGAAAAATAAACCAAGTTAGGAACAACAAAAAAAGGAATGAAAAAATCTGTATGATTATAGATTACAACAATCAACATAAGCAACTCAAGAAGATCCTGGATTGTAATTGGAGGGCACTCTGGCACGATGAACCTTCTAAGAAATGCACTAACAGAACATCCCAGTGTTGCCTGTAGAAAAATGGCATCCTTAGTGAACCTCCTCACTCAAAGTCATTTTTCAACCAAAAAAGTGACGTTCACAAGTTGGTTGAACAGTACTGGATTTTGGCGATGCAAGAAATTAAAATTGTGGGAATATGGGGTCAATATGTCTACATACAAATTGTATGATGGAAAGAATGAAAATATTTTGGAACATATTACTTGTAAATTCAAATTTGTTATGTATGTCTTGGAATGCCAATCTCAGAAAAGGGATCAAGACTCATCTTTGCAGGAAGAGGGAAATGAGAAAACAGCACTATGGCAAAGCTAAACCAAAATTGAGAGAGCAAGGTCAGCATACCAGGCAAGAAGGTCAAAGAAACTAGTTGCCTGGTATGCTGACAAGGGAATTAGTCCCATCCTTGATTCAGGCTGGCTAACTACTCATGTTGCCCTAGCCACCATAAGCCGGTCCACCACAGCCTTAAAGAGATATACCTCACAGGCGTTCTCTTAGCCCTCCTCAAATCGTGGATACCTTGCTGACATATAAATACCATCATACCATTGTGAAATAGGAGAATCTCGTTTTTCAAGATGGTGTTGTTCTTTCTTTTCGTGATGTGGCTTGATGAACCATTGATACTAGTCTCTACATGTGGGTCTTGTGTGATGGGTATGTGTATGTAGCTGAGATGTTGTCACAGTGGTGTGTTGTGTTACTGTTGATATGTGCTTGTTGTGCTGTGTGGCTTTGTGTCTTTGGACTGTTTGAGTCTGCGTGCATTATGCATGGAATAATAGGCTTTGTGTGGTGTATGTGTGATATGTATGTCGATTGCTAGCTTGTATGTTTATGTAATTGTATGTGTTTCATCACATATTGTTGTATATTGTGTTGTATGTGTGAAGTCCCTGGCCAGTGTTGGTTGTGAGTGTTTGACATGTGTTTATATTTGTACGGCTGTGGTGTTGTTATTATGATTTTGTATGTTGTATGTGAATTTGTGAGGCTGAGCCTGTGCTGTGTTGCCGTGCATAAGTGTGTGTTATTGACATCTGGTGTGTGTAGTGTGCGTGCTGTGTATGTGTGGGTATATTTGTTGCTATATATGTATGTGGGTCACTGTACTATTATGTGAGTATAGCCCTCCCACCCCACTCCCTCTGGTATGTTATGTAGGAGTTCCAAATTATACATTTTTTAACTGTAACAGGTGAGTGCATGTACTTACGGTTGTGGTCTTCCTCGTCTGTGATGATTATGTTGACTTTCTGTGAGCAGGAACAGTGGAATGACTTCCAGCTGTGGCTCCATGGCGACTCCTGGTGAGTATGGCTTCCTGGAGGTGAGTGTCTCCTTTTATACTGTTAATTTCTGCCTGGTCTTTCATGGTGGTTCGACCATGGCAGAAATATTGACCTTGCAATGAGTCTGGCTGAAACATGGTCTCCACCAGACTGGTAGTGGTTTTATCAACTGCGGTGATCTGACCACACTGACGGTGCTTTGGTAGGATACTGTGTGCACCACAACCAATATCATAATTTGACGGTCTTGTCCATAGCCTGTTGGCAGCTTGACCATCACCACCAACATGATAGTCCTCGGACCGCCAAAGTCGTAATGAGGCCCTCAGTCTGTGTTTGGATTTTCATTGCTGCAGACATAATGGGATTATGTCTTTAACTACTTAATTTTTTTGTCATTTTATTAATTATTGATAGTTTGCTTATATATCTACAGCTCCTCTATACCATAAGGGTGGTCTGGTATGGGTATGGGTTGGTTTTGTATGGGACTGCCACAATTTGTTACTAACATATGCTGCTGAATGATTGCACATTATTAATTGGTGAATGTAAAGGTACAGGAGGAAAATGAGATGCTGGGTTATGAGCATAATTTGCTATGTTTGTTGGGTAATTGGTTGTTTATATTAGTGATGTGGATGTATGCTACATGCATTGATTGTAATGAAATTAGTAACTCTTGATATCACTTTGTGACTAAGAATGCTTAGGCACCATACAATTTACCACTAAATAAATAATAGAAATAGTGGATAAGAAATAATAATGAGAATACTAGTACATGCAGCTACTTCTAAGGAATACAGTTGGGATGCTGTTGGTGGGTGATAATTTGAAGCAGCTATTTTTACAATCTAAAACTTTTGAGAAACATGATGAAAGATAAAGGTAAACATACTGTTGTAATTTTGGTAATTTTTCTGTGAATTGTTTAGTGATTATGGTGATATTCCATGCTAATCAATTATTCAGAAGGATCTGTGTATATTTGGAATATATTTTATTTTTTATTTTTCAGTATTTAAAAATGTTTATGATGTGCTGTTCAGTATGAATATCTCATTACTAATTTTTCCTCTGCTGTTGTATACTCGTCTTTTCAGACTAAACATGAATGTGTACTTTATATGAGTGTTGATTAGAATCAGCGATTGGCTGACTTGGTTCAGATTATTTCACTTTCTATTTCTTCTGTTTTATAATGTATTTTAATTATTGACTAAATGTATTATGTGTATTTTATTATTAGAGGTTTGATGAAGTTCCTTTTCAAATCAATGGGACACTGAAGCCCCAACTGTCAAATGTGTGTTTCCACAACCAAGGAGAATAAGCTGCCCTTATCCTCCTCGATCTCTCAGTAGTCTTTGACACAATCGCCCACCACATGCTTATTGCCAGGCTTCACGACATAGGCATCCAAGGATCTGCCCTCAGATGGTTCATCTCCTTCCTCACTGATAGAATACAACAAGTCTGTCTCCCACCCTTCACCTCCAAACCCAAATTAATCATCTGCGGTCAACATTATATCCTACACTGATGGCACACACTGCATCCTCTCTCTCCCCTCAAAAGCTCCACCTTCACTAGAACCACCTTCTACCAATGTGTGTCCAGCATCAACACAGACAACACAGAAGTCTTGATTTTCGGCAGCAGTACCTCCTCCTGGAACGTCTCCTGGTGGCCCCTACAACGGGGGCCCACTCCAACCCCAACTGAGCAAACAAGGAATCTCAGTATCATCATGGACAGCAAATTCACCATGAGGTCCCAAGTCAATACAATGGCATCCTCCTGCTTCTTCATCCTGAGTTTGTTACATAAGATTTTCTAGTAGTTTCCCCAAAACACGATACGTACCATGACTCAAGCCCTCTTCACCAGTCAACTGGACTACAGGAACACCCTGTATATGGGAATCAAGGCCCACATAGATCAGAGACTACTGACCATCTAGAATGCTGCAGCAATATTTAGCCTCGATCATCCTTGTCGCACCAACACCTAACTTGCAGCCAAAGCCTGGAACAGCCTCCCCCTGCACTTCAGGGCCTCCCCTAATCTACGGGGGTTCTGTAGGATGCTGAAACCAGGCTCTTTGACTGAGACCCTGCTAGCACCTGGATATCCTCACGGGTGACAGGTTGTGCTCTACAAGTTGACTGATTGATTGAATAATGGATTAAGTGTCACCCCATGATATTCTCATAGGATTAGATGTGTCTGTAAATATCACAGTTGGTATGATTTTTGACTACTGCAAAGGACTGGCTGATGTGGTTTGTTCTGTCTCTTAGCAGGTTGGAGTTGCCACTCACCTCCCACACTAGGAGCAGTGCCATTGTGCCATGACCTCAGTCCAGGGAATGGGGTCCTTGTGAAAAAGCATTTTCAGATGTATGTTTGGAACACTGATGGAAAGGCCCATTTCAAGTTGTCCTGGTAACCAACACTGCTGTGAAATATGGTAGACTTCCTTATTGGGCACCTGCCTCCCATACTCAATGAATAAGCAGTCCAAATGAAGAGGTGGTGATACCAATCATTTATCCACAACCACCATTCTATTTTTACCAGAAGGAGCATAAGTCATGAGTCAAAGCCCAGGAGTCTGAAACTCAGCCTGTGACTCAAGTTCCAGAAGTAAAACAAAGTTGAATTGAGGCCTGTGATAAATGAGTCATGAGTAACCACAGTGAATCAGTCTCATGCACAAGCGGTTGATGACATTCATCATGGAGAAGGGCTGAGTAATGTGACCAGCAGTGTTGGTGGGAGAGAAGAATGACCAAGAATGAGAGAGACTGAAAGCAAGGCTACCAGTTGGATGCATTCCTCAAACTGTCACCTAAGAGTCAAAGTTGAGTGGTACTGTCTCACTCAAAAACAGAGCATTAAAGTTTCTTGGATAATTTTCTGTGTCTCTCTTGGTGTATTTGTGGCTTTGTGTGTTTATGTGTCTGTTTGAGCCTTTATATGTATCTGTCCCTATGTATCCATGGCTTCACATGTGTGCATATCTGTACGTTTTAGATGTTTGTTTGGTACTGTCAGTCTGTGTCTTGTTTGAAGTCAAGGCTTCACATTGTCCTTGAAGGGCATTATGATAGGTTCTCCCCAAACCTATAGCATGGGGAACACCATCTCCCCGGGGCTACATTTATTAAATGTATGGGGGCAGTGCAGAACCACCCCCTAGCCCCCAGGGACCTCCACCTCCCTGGAGGTACATGTATTAAATATAATGGGGTCTCAAAGTCCACCTCCCTGGAGCAAAATACTTAATTTAAAAAGGGAGGTGGACACGAGGCCCTCTCCCTAGGCCAATTTATGTCCCAGAGACCCCAACCTCCGGGGCCCAGCCACATCCCCCCGGGTACCTTGGCCCCACCCAGGGCACCCAGCTCCCACAGTCCCAGCCAGCTCTCGTCCCCTGCAGGAGCTGGCATTACTCCTGCACCCAGGGAGCAATAATTTCATATTTTTCCCTGCCCGGAGGTTAATGTTAATGTTGATGGTAAGATCTTACCCTGTTGGGATTCATTTATTCACTGTTAGCTTGGCCTCCTTTCTTGTGTCCTCTCATTGTTTCTCCTTTCTCAATACTAGGGATATCCACTTCGTTGGATGTTTGATCATTTAAAATAGCAATAGTGAAGTTTTGGGTAATGGATATTTACAATTAGTTGTTGTTATTGTGCTTGGTGTAGTCTCCATTCTTTCAGTCCTCATTGTTTGCTGCTTTGTTTGCTTCTTGTGGATCTTTGTGGTTTCTACTTTGGAGTCTCCCGGTTTTTCTTTTGTGTTTGTCTTGGAGTTGTGGCCGTTTAGATGTTTTTTGCCACATCTGGTGCAACAACTGGTATTCCTTGTGTATTCAGTCACATGAACAGACTTTTTTGAAGAAACAGTTGTGGGAGCAAGTAATTGTTTTTTAATGAATTCGATTTTTGCCTTCCTGATAGATTTGGAATCTGTGTTCCCTAAATGCTAATTGTATATTAGACCGAAGAAGGGTGGCTGTTCTCACATATCACAATATATTTCCATTCATGGCATGATTGTAACAAAAACACATGAAGCTTCAGCTCCAGCACTGCAGTATTGTAGCATGAAAGGAAAATATGAGCTAGGATTCGATTTAGAATTGTTGAGGCAGAATTTGTATTATTTAACTATTATCTATATTTGATTTATGATTTCTCTTTATTCGGTGGCATCCTACACAGTGAATGATATATAACTTGGAGCCAAAGATGGACCTACATTCGAATGAACTGATTAACCATGATAATAGAGACACCGACTCGACCATAAACTCTGATACTTGATTGGCCTAAGCGTGACAGTAATTGTTGGCACTGTTTACCAGTAATCAATTCACACATAGAGATCTATATGTGATAATTTGCATCGTGCCAATGCAATTTAGTATGTTTGATTATTACAAACATGTCATTGGAAGTTGGACAAACACTGGATAATATACTACTAAGCTTTGCAATAGCTGCCAGGTATACACACTTTATGTTTCGCTTTGACAGTCTGTCGTTTATGTTTCTGAATGCATGTTTGTACCATACACACCTTTAAATTCTGGCGTCTGTTTGTTTTTGTAATTCACACTAAGAAAGGCAGTATCTCAAGGTCTTTGTCCGGTATTTAAAAACATCAGGTTGTACCCCAGTACCCAGTGTGCAAACAAATTATATATATATATATATATATATATATATATATATATATATATATATATATATATATATTTTTTTTATAGACTTTCTTCCATTTGTAACAGCCGCACCAGCGTGTCAGATTTCCACATCACCATAACTTCACTCCCCACAGGAGGATCATGATGCTGCACAGAATCGATCAATTCATTTATTTATTTGAGCAATTAGTGACTACCGAAGGCCCAAAGCAATTTGACGTGTTTCGGCTAACAAACCTTCCACTGGAATACTTCCCTTCCAGTGCACCACTACCCAATATACATCATTAGTCTCTCATTTATTTCTACCTCCTCTCTCAAAACACCAGGTTCATGCCGTCATTCCCCATTCTAATACGGGAGCCATCTTTTGTTAGGGTACAAGCAACTGTTGTTCATGTCAGACTACAATGGTGGAGAGCAGCATTTCTAATCAATGATATACTTCATCGTTCATGTTGATATATTCCATATTCTCAAGAGACCCATAGGTATATACTAAAGTCAGTTGTACAGATCTCAGAATAAAATCCATTAGAAAATAAATACTACATTTTTACATTGGAGTGCTCATAATTCTACATTGCATGAAATCATCACTGTACTTTACCAGTTCTATATTTGGCGTATGCAAATCTCTCATTTTTTAGTTATCTGGTGGATTATATAAACATGAGCATAAGTGTGCATATAAATCAAATAATATATATAGTGTATAAAGTGACAAGTGCTGAGCAAAATCAATCACTCTATAAATTGGCAACCATTGTGCACATTAAGGCATTAAGGGGGTCATTCCAAGCTTGGCGGGCGGCGGAAGCCGCCCGCCAAGCGGGAACCGCCAGAAGACCGTACCACGGTCAAAAGACCGCGGCGGTCATTCTGGGTTTCACACTGGGCTGGCGGGCGACCGCCAAAAGGTCGCCTGCCAGCCCAGCGGGAAACACCCTTCCACGAGGAAGCCGGCTCCGAATGGAGCCGGCGGAGTGGAAGGGGTGCGACGGGTGCAGTAGCACCCGACGCGAATTTCAGTGTCTGCTAAGCAGACACTGAAATTCTAAGTGGGGCCCTCTTACGGGGGCCCCTGCAGTGCCCATGCTTTGGCATGGGCACTGCAGGGGCCCCCAGGGGCCCCACGACACCCCATACCGCCATCCTGTTCCTGGCGGGCGAAACCGCCAGGAACAGGATGGCGGTATGGGGGTCGGAATCCCCATGGCGGCGCAGCAAGCTGCGCCGCCATGGAGGATTCCCCTGGGCAGCGGAAAGCCGGCGGTACACCGCCGACTTTCCGTTTCTGGCTGCGGCTGTACCGCCGCGGTCAGAATGCCCAAAGGAGCACCGCCAGCCTGTTGGCGGTGCTCCCGCGGACCACGGCCCTGGCGGTTTTTACCGCCAGGGTCAGAATGACCGCCTAAATGTTCATCGACTCATATCCAATATCATAAACAGTTATTCTGCGGGGTTTATGTCAAAATTTTCTAAACCATGACAATCTATCTGGTGCCTTACATTTAACCCCAATGTTATAGAGTATAACCCAGCATAACACTGTAAGTGTGTCCCTAAGGGCAACAGTTGCATTGCATTCCACATCAATACACTCTATAGTAGCACTTGCTATAGCTCTCAAAATGTTTTCATTGAGATCTCGATGTTCATGCGCTTACACAGATGGAGAGGTAATAACCATTTCACCATATCACATCCTAACATTGTACATTACACCAAAAGTGCTTCAGGTGCTCAAACTGCTAAAAAGTGCTAAAGTTCCCTACCTCCTTAACTATTCATGCATTATCTCTATTAAAAGTGCTAATAGCATGTGTGACATTCATCTCATTGTAAGTATTGATACACATCACTGCTATATGAATACTTATATCTGAATACATCATAGCATTTCCCACATGTATCTTTGTCAGAAATTTCACCTGGCCATAAGTCTCCAGTTCTCTAGGACGATAAGGTATACAAGAGGTTTAGGTATTACACATCCTACCTACACTGGGCTAAATGTTTCAGAGTCACAGATGCACATGTAGCTCATGATCCTGGTTGTGCCCCCATGGATTCTCGGTCCCCACAGTTAGGATCATTTTTCATTCTAATATTCTCAGTTCTAGGACCATGTCTCCTTTCCTGGGATTCATTTTATCTTGTTGATGCCACAGAAAGCTAGACTCTGGTAATCTCCTTAATGCACATCCCAAAAGTGCTAAGCAAATTGATATGATCTATCTTGATTCTTCATCGCCCGTAGGTGCTGCAAAAATCGACTGTTAAGTTTATGTATCGTACTGCCCACATATTTCTTCAGACATGAGCATTGGATGATGTACACTACGAATTCCGTATCACATGTGATTCTATCTGTGATCGGACAGGTTCTCCCTTCAATTGTTTCAAAAGTTTGTGTGTTTGTCACAAATTGACAGGCTTTACAGTGGCAACATTTCCAAAAGCCCAGGCACTTTTTGCTCGAGCCATGTTGTATTGTGTTTGCTCATGAACAAACTTTTTGTTAGTATATCACTCAGCGATGGAGCTTTCTTATATGTGATTTGTGGGTGAGATCCAATATGTTTTTTGGTATGTTCATCCTGTTGTAAGATGTGCCAATTTCTTGTTAAGATCTTTTTCAGATTTTTGTTCTTTATTAAATTCCCAAAAGAGTCCAGGCTCAGATGAGTCAGTTTTTTTTCTTATTAATTTCTTGCAATGCCTTAGATTGTTGAATTTGGCATCCAGTCTCTTCAATCATCATACAAATGCATGCTCAGGCCTGCACTATGTTCAAATTCCCCCAGGTTTTTGGTTTCTAGATCACTATTCCATCTAGACTCTCTTTTACTCGGCCTCAGGGTCCTGTACCCCCTCTGTGATAATACGATTTTGTGCGATTGCAAAGAAAAACAACAGGAAGCAGTTGGAGTAATACTTGGCCTGGATATTTTCACTGGATAATGAGGATCTCAACTAATAACAGTCCTTGTATCCTCCAGGTCTAATTTTTTAGCAGTGTCCGGTGCTCCCCACGTACCTCAAGTGACAGGGACACTCTAAAAAGTAAATAACAAATTGAGAACTACAAGTAAAAAATTGTGCTATCTCATATGTTTTCCTAATGTTAGGTGGGGAGAACTCTTTTACCATTCTGCTGTTCCTGCAGGCCTTACAGTGGCCAAATGGGAAAAAGCCTTGAAGGCTATGATCTTTGAAACTATATGTGAGGGTAATGTCACTGTGTACCAAACTGTCTCTAAGGCTGAGTCCCTTCCTATACATAATCAGTTATCTATCACTGATCAGTTCACCAATCCTAGGATCACTTTTCAGTATTCTCCAATTCTTGGCCACAATGTGACGTACATCCTTGGAGTCATTATTGAAGCTTAGTATGACTCTAAGGTCAGGCTGAATTTTCATTCTGGTGATAGCTGTTTTATCAAAGAAGGTGTGCAATCTATCTAATGAATTGAATTTTTCACCAGCCCTTTTGAGAACTCACCTCAGGTAACCCCTGTCTCTGAACTGCATGAGCATAGTGGCTCTTTCCAGTTCAAAGGACAACATCATGCTACAATTGTGTTTGGCTCTCATCAGTTCACCATATGGGATACTCCCCTTCAGGGTTCTTGGGTGACTGCTGATGGCATGTAAAAGGCTATTGCCCACAATGGGTTTCCTGTAAAGGGTGGTTTGAATACAGTTATTGTCAACTTCAACCTCACATCAAGATATTCAACGACAGTTTTACTGATAGTATGGGTGAAGACCAAATTATGTGGGTTGTCAGTTCATCTCTTCACAAAAATATCAGCTGATTCCTCAGTGCTTTTCCATATGATGGACAGGTCATCAACGTATCTGAGCCAAAGTATTACCTGCTTAAGTTCCAGAAAGCCTGGCTATTATCAAACAGCTCATCCTTCCACCAACCAAAGAAGAAGTTAGCAAAACTAGAAGCAAATCACACCACCTTTGCAGTCCCAAGTTTTGATCTAATTATTGACCCATTAAAGAGAAAAGTATTGTTAGAGAGACAGAAATGTATAATTTCAAGTAATGTCTCGGTGTGTGCCTGAAATCTTATGGCCCTAGCCCGTAACAAATGTTGACAGAGTTTCTTATGGTCAATAATGGTGTAGAGGGAGCCCACGTCCAATTTCATCAGTACATAGTCATTTTCCCAACACATTCCATTCAGGTTGCCTAAAGAAATCTTTCATGTCCCTCACATACAATGGTAAACTGGAAACAAAGGCCCTCATTACAACCCTGGTGATCGGTGATAAAGCGGCGGTAGTATCGCCAACCAGCCGGCATTAAACAAAATGGAATTATGACCACAGCGGAAAACGCCAACACAGACAGCCACTTTAATACACCGTCTGCCACGGCCGTAGCAACAAGCATTGCGGCGGTAACCGGCAACAGCCAGGCGGAAGACAATGTACTGCCCACTGTATTACAATAGGCCTATCCGCCACCTTTTCCGGGGTGGTACCAATGACAACAAACGCACGGTGGAAACAGATCTCAGAAGTCAAAGGAATCACCTCTAGAGACTCAGGGAATAACCATGCCGCCATAGAGCCCGCACTGCAGGTGTTCCCCATGCTGGTCTACCTCCTCCTACACTAGGAATACCAACGCCGTCGACGACGACCATGGTGAGTACTGCCGTCTAGCACACAGGGGAAGGGGAGGAAAAAAAGAGTGACACACACACGCAACATGCAACACCCCCACCCCCAACAACATACACACAAACAGATGCAACAACATTACACATCTACCCCATATCCCTGAGGAATAATGCAAGGACAAAAGGAAGTGATTGAAGTGAGTGTAATAAGATAAAATTCTGGAAATACATCCTCAAAATTCAAAACAGTATTTACATATATACAAATGGAGGGACACTGCCCAGTCCATAATGTCCGTGGGCCACAGGGCCACATCACATAGGTCAAGCCCCCACCTTACTCTCAGGGGTATGGGGGGCACCTCAGCCGGAAGATGGTACAACACCACTTGTCCTGGAGGGGACAACATGCCCTGTGCGATGTCCTGGGGAGTGCAAAGCCACAGTCTCTCATTTGGGTGGCTTCTCCACTGGTTCTGGAGGGGGCTGCGTGCCCAGTTTCATTCTGGCAAGGAGAGGGTGAGTGGATGCCTTCTTCCACTGGTTCTGGAGGGGGCTTTGTACCCAGTGTGCTTCATCCTGGGAAGGAGGGTGTGAGTTGATGCCTTCTTCCACTGGTTATGGAGAGGGCTTTGTGCCCAGTGTGCTTAATCCTGGCAAGGAGGGGGTGAGTGGATGCCTTCTTCCACTGGTTCTGGAGGGGGCTTTGAGTCCTGTGATGCAGATCTTGGGGAGTCACTCACCTGGGTGTCAGACGCACACGATTTGCAGTGGGCAGGATGCATTACACTCCATGGAGGCAGGACTACACACTGCCCGCTGGCGGCGATGGCTCCTCATTGGTGGCAGTGCCGGTGCTGGTGGCGGTGCTGGCAGTAGTGGGGGGAGGCTCCAGACTATCCCCTGCAGCCTCGGATGGCTGCCCCTGGGCTGCTGCTGCTGGCAGTGGTGCTGGTGGTGGTGCAGGTGGCGGTGCTAACGGCGGTGCTGGTGGCGGTGCTGGTAGTGGTGGGGGGAGGCTCCAGCCCTTCCCCTGCAGCCTCAGACGGCTGCCCACTGGGGCTGCTGCTGCTGGCAGTGGCGCTGGTGGCGGTGCTGGTGGCGGTGCTGATGGCAGTGCTGGTGGTGGTGCTGGCAGTGATGGGGGAGGCTCCAGCCCTTTCCCTGCAGCCTCGGATGGCTACCCACTGGGGCTGCTGCTGCTGGCAGTGGTGCTGGTGGCGGTGCTGGCAGTGGTGGGGGGAGCCTCCAGCCCAGCCCCTGCAGCCTTGGACGGCTGCCCACTGGGGCAGCTATTGCTGGCAGTGGTGCTGGTGGCGGCACTGGCAGTGGTGGGGGGAGGCTCCAGCCCATCCCCTGCAGCCTCGGACGGCTGAAGCGCCATGGTTGGTGTTGGGGGCTCAGATTCAGTCACAGCACCAGGCCTCCTGTCCCTCCTGCCTGCAGGGGCAGGCCCTTTGCCCTTGTCGTCTGGTGGTGCCTCCTTGCCCTTCCCCTTGCCATCTGGTGGTGCCTCCTTGCCCTTCCCCATGTAAGCTGGTGGTGCCACCTTGCCCTTCCCCTTGTTAGCTGGTGGTGCCTCCTTGCCCTTGGCAGCTGGTGGTACCTCCTTGCCCTTGGCAGCTGGTGGTATATCCTTGCCCTTCCCCTTGGCAGCTGGTGCAGGCACACTGCCAGTGCTGATGGGTGTTTCCTTGGAGCCTCTCACACCTGCAGTAGCTGCCGAAACTACAGTGGCCGTGGACTGGGTGGCTGAGGTGCTAGTCTGGGTTCTGCCCACCCTGGCCCGACGTGAAGGACGGGGGGAGAAGGGGTAGGGAAGAGGTCAACACAGAGAGGAAAAGTTTCTTAGGGGACACTGGGGTGGGAAGAGGGTGAAGGTTTGGGAGTGGAGGAAGAGGGAGTGGTTGTAGGAGGTTTCTGACTGCTCTGTTTGGGTGCAGGTGCATGGGCTGGATGATGTTGTAAGGTGGATGGATGTTGGTTGTCTGAGTGCTTGAGCTTGTATACTTTGGAATGAGGGGGCACAGACACAGCGGAAGAGGACACAGCTGAAGTGTGCATGGATGTGGGGGTGGTGACTGCCAGTGAGGGACGTGTAGTGATTGGCGACATGGTGACGGAGGCAGTGGATGTGGATGTAGTGAATGCAGGTGTGAGTGGAGACGCTACTGGGAGGGAGGTGGACAACGAGGTGGAGGGAGACACAGCGGAGGCAGTGGATGTTGTTATGTCAGCATCTGGATGGTGTTTGTGTGAGTGCCTGTGGAATGATGTTTGGTGCTTGTGTTTGCCTGAGCCACTCCTGTGTGTTGTCTTGAGTGCATGCTGGCCTGAATGTGTGTTTGGGATAGGTTGGAGTTCAGGGGAATGGGATTGGGCAGAGGAAGTTGGAGGGGGGAGGCTAGAGACAGGAACAATGGCTACCATCAGGGAGGAGGCCAGAGCCTGGAATGAATTCTGTTGGGCCACCACGTGAGAGTGAATGCCCTCCAGGAATGCATTTGTATGTTGCAAATGCCCTACCAGGCCCTGGATGGCATTCACTATGGATGACTGCCCAACAGAGATGGATCGCAGGAGGTCAATATCCTCCTCACTCAGGGCAGCAGAGCTAACTGGGGCAGGGCCTGAGGTGCCTGGGGCGAAGGAGATGCCCACCCTCCTGGGTAAGCGGGCCTTGGCATACTCGCTGAGGGGCTGCTGGGAGGGTGGTGCTGGTATGGGGGTGGCGGATGTACCTGTAGTTGGGGTGGCCACTGAGGTGCCCGCCACCAGCAGGGAGCTTCATTAGAGGAGGTATCACTGTCAGAACTGTCCCTTCCTGTCTCCGCCGTGATGCTCCCCTCACCCTCTGTCCCACTGGTGACTTCATCGTCGGTGGATTTGCCCTCCTGGGCCATGGGGGATGCAGCTCCCTCTGCCGCCAGTGCCTCTGCTCCTCCGCCAGATGATGCTAATGCACATAAGGACAGGATGACAAAAAAAAAAGGGGGGGAAGAGACAGAGGATACACTTGGTCAATATAAGCAACAACACCAACGTTGGTGTACCCAGCACACAGGGAACAACCATACGCACTAGGCAATGCACTACCAGTCACAATGCTAGTCACCATGCCATGGACAGTAATACCTAATGTCAGTTGCAGCATACCTGAGACCCACAGAGCCCTGCCTAGTAGTGGATGCCCACTAGCTTGGTTGGAGGTGGAGTTCATCAGCCCCTGCCCAACATGGAACCTACCCTGCAAAGTCCGTCCTGGCCTGGGGGAACCAACAGGCGCACATCCCTCACCCAGAGACCACCCCACCACGCCAAGTAGTATATTGGGTACTGTACTCACCCCCTTGTGGCTGCTGTGATGCCCTCAAGCGCCCATCGAGCTCCGGATAAGCCAGCGCCAGTATGTGGAACATCAGGGGGGGTCAGGGTTCGATGGGGCACCCCTTCCTCGTTGGAAGGCCATCCCCAGCTGGGCCTCCGCCATCCTCTGTGCCCAGCATCTCAGGTCCGCCCACCATTTGCAACAGTGGGTGCTCCACCTGTTGTAGACCCCCAGAGTCTGCACATCCTTGGCGATGGCATGCCCTATACCCTTTTTCTGATGGGTGCTGGCCTGCAGAGGAAATACACATAGAAAAAGGGTATCAGTCATACCGTCCGGCCTGTTACACTAATGGCCACCATATCCCTCCCATCCCCTTATGCACATACATTGCCCACCATACATGCAGCACGCAGCCCAGCAACCCTCAACCACCCCCTTACACGAGGCCCTCACATACAGCACTTCATGCATTCATGACCCATGCATCCTGGTCACAGTGTACTCACCTGTTGGTCTGGAGACCCACAAGGCATTCGGTACTGGGATAGGACCCCATCCACCAGTTTCTCCAACTCTGCAGTGGTGAAGGGAGGGGCCCTTTCCCCAGTGGCACGAGCCATGGTCGGTTCCAGACACAGGTCACAGCAGCACTTGCAGTGTAGGTCCTCTCCTGTTGAAGGTCAGGTAGCAAGTGAGTGAACAGATAGAAAATGGCAGTCACCACCATTGGCTACTATAACCCATGGGGCCCAATGTTAACCAATGAGGAGTTTCACGGCGGTACTCAACCACTTCCCCCAACAGTGCACAACATCAGCAGCATTACCTCATTTCCACCTGTCCATCCACACTGGACAGGCGGCTGCCATTTCAGAGGGGGGCAGGCCATAGCACCTAACTGCGTCACAGCAAACATAAAACCGTTTGGGCCTATACATCAACATACTGTTTCTGTCACAACATGCAATGCACTGTACATTTAGGAAATGTTGAATACTGACCAGATGCTCATCGTTTTGCCCCCTAGATTACAACAGCTGAGGATGAATAGGAGATGGAGACATCCCCTCGTGTACAGGCCCCTGGTGGACTTGGCAACAATGGAGGACAGGCACATTATCCTCATCAACAGACTTGACAGGGCCACAATCCAAGAACTGTGTGCCCAATTGGAGCCAGACCTGATATCTTCTATCCGTCACCCCACTGGGATCCCCCCTCTTGTGCAAGTCCTATCTGTGCTCCATTTCTTGGCAACTGGCTCCTTCCAAGTGACAGTGGGCATGGGAGCAGGAATGTCTCAGCCAATGTTCTCAATAGTACTGACCAGAGTGTTGTCTGCCCTGATGAAACACATGCGCAGCTACATTGTTTTCCCCCCAGGTGGAGGATTTGGCCACAGTAAAGCTGACTTCTATGCAATGGGACATATCCCCAACATTATTGGGGCAAAAGATGATACACATATTGCCTTTGCCCCTCCAGGAGAAATGAACAGGTGTTCAGAAATCGAAAGAGCTTTCACTCTATGAATGTGCAGATAGTGAGCCTGGCGGACCAGTACATCTCCCATGTGAATGCAAAGTATCCTGGGTCTGTGCATGATGCCTTTATCCTGAGGAATAGCAGCATCCCATATGTGATGGCTCAACTCCAGAGGCACAGGGTGTGGCTAATAGATGAGCCCATTGTCCCCACACAGTATATGTTGGTGTATGGGTATGGGATTGGCCCTATGGGTTAGTGTGTAGCTTACAGGTATCCCTCGGTATTTGCAGGTGACTCTGGTTACCCCAACCTCTCATGGCTGCTGACCCCAGTTAGGAATCCCAGGACAAGGGCAGAGAAACATTACAGTAAGGCACATGGACGAACAAGAAGAATAATAGAGTGAACCTTTGGCCTCCTGAAGTCCAGGTTTCGGTGCCACCATCTAACAGGTGGTTCCCAGTGCTACTCACCCAAGAAGGTGTGCCAGATCATCGTGGCATGTTGCATGTTGGACAACCTTGCCTTACGTTGCCAGGTGCCTTTTCTGCAGGAGGATGAGGCTGGAGATGGGCGTGTGGCAGCGGTGGACCCTGTGGACAGTGACAAAGATGAGGCAGAGGATGAGGATGTGGACAACAGAACAGCATTCATTCGACAGTACTTCCACTGACGCACAGGTAAGACACTGTAACTTCACCTTCCATTGCAGTTTTGTATTGTAAATTTTCACTGGCAGGCTGATATTCCCACTACTATGGCCACTTACTGTACCCTTTGACATGTCTATTTACAGATATCTGTGCCCCACTCTGGCTCCTGGTGTATTGACTGCAGCAAACTACAGGCCATACCTAAGTATACATTACTGTACAGTTGAATTGCAATGTCTACAGATTGTGAAACAAATACATTGTTCAATCAATTTACAGACTCAGTACTTTTATTTTTTACAAGGATGTTTATTCATGTGCTAAATAGTGGATTGGGTATTGCTATAGGCTGGGGGGGGGGGGTGGTGGAGGAGAGTCCACAATAGAGTCCAGTCTATTTGTATCACAAGGTGCATTGTCCAAGGGTGCATAGGAAGTGGAGCAAAGGCAGTTTAAGTTGGACAGGGTGACAGAATGGGACACAAGGGTGACATTCAGGAGTCTTATTTCCTGGTGGGGTTCTTGGCAATGTTCTCTGGCTTCTGCCTGGATCACAGGGACCGTTTGCAGGGTGGTTCTCCTTCTGCAGGGGGTTGGGTGCTGGTGGCCTGTTGTTCCTGTGGCGGGGCCTCCTGTCCACTAGCGTCAACGGAGGTGGAGGGCTGTTCATTGGTTTGGCTACTGTCAGGGGCCCGTTGGTGTGCCACTGCCTCCCTCATGGTGTTGGCCATGTCTGCCAGCACCCCTGCAGTGGTGACCAGGGTGGTGTGGATGTCCCTCAGGTCCTCCCTGATCCCCAGTTATTGTCCCTCCTGCAGCCGCTGGGTCTCCTGCAACTTGGCGAGTATCTGGCCCATTGTCTCCTGGGAATGGTGGTATGCTCCCAAGATGTTGCTGAGTGCCTCGTGGAGAGTCGGTTCCCTGGGCTTATCCTCCCCCTGTCTCACAGCGGTCCTCCCAGCTTCCCAGTTGTCCTGTGCCTCTGTCCCCTGAACCGTGTGCCCACTGCCACTGACCCCAGGTCACTGATCGTCCTGTGTTTGTGGGATGTCCTGGGGTCCCTGTAGTGGTGGACACACTGCTGATTGACGTGTCCGGGGGACAGAGGTATGGGCCCGCTAGGTGGGTGCTGTGGTGGTGTTTCCTGAGGGGGGAGGCTCTCTGGTGGTATGGGACTGTGCCTGGGTAACCGACTGTCCGGAGGTCCCTGATGGGCCAGGTTGGTCATCCTGATCCAGGCGAGCAGAGCTGCTGTCATCACTGTGGGCCTCTTCTTGGGGGGGGGCTGGATGTTGCTGGCACTTCCTCTCCGGTGACGATGTGTGGGGGACCTGTGGGGATGTAAATGCAGTTTTATTGTTTCTGCGTGTGACATCTTGTGCATGGGTGTGTTGGCCTCTATGGTCGTGAGTCCCCAGTCAGCTTTGCTTTGTATGAGTAGTTATTTTGTGGGCTAGGTGTTTCTCTCTAGTGTGCATGCTGTGGTGATGGGTGTCCATGCAGAGCTGTGAGTGGTGTCCATGCATTGGTGGTGCATGCAGTGCTGGGTACTGGGATGGATGGGTTGTGAGGATGGGGTGTCTGTGAGGTGTTAGGGTGATGGGAGTGATGGTAGTGGTGGAGGTATGTGATGGCATGCAGGTAGGGGGGTGATAGTAATAGAGATTTGACTTACCAGAGTCCAGTCCTCCTGCTACTCCTGCCAGGCCCTCAGGATGCAGTATTGCCAAGACTTGCTCCTCCCATGTTGTTAGTTGTGGGGGAGGAGGTGGGGATCCACCGCCAGTCCTCTGTACTGCTATCTGGGGTCTTGCTACCACGGAACGCACCTTCCTCCGTAGGTCGTTCCACCTCTTCCTGATGTCATCCCTTGTTCTTGGGTGCTGTCCCATGGCGTTGACCCTGTCAACGATTCTCCGCCAAAGCTCCATCTTCCTAGCGATGGATGTCTGCTGCACCTGTGATCCGAATAGCTGTGACTCTATCTGGATGATTATCCCCACCATGACCCTTAGCTCCTCCTCTAAGAACCTGGGGTGTCTTTGTGGTGCCATGGGTGTCGTGTGAGTGGTGTGTGTAGAGGTGTGTGGGGTGATGTGTTGGGGTGTGTGCTGTGAGGTGCGTGGATGGTGTATGCGTGATGGAGTTCTGTGGCTCTGGTTCTGTGGGTGCTCTTGCTGTATCTCTCTCTAGGTGCAATTTTTGTTAGTCGTAAAGGGATGTGGGTAATGTGGGTGTGTGTTTTATAGGTGTGTGGGTGTGGTGTGTGTATGGGTGTCACGTGTGTGTAGTTTGAATTGTCCAATGTGGTGTTGTTTTGTATGTGTGTGTGTTTTTAGTGCAGCGGTATGTACCACCAATGGTTTACCGCTGTGGTGATGTGTGTGTGTCTGTATAGTGACTGATTGCTATGTATGGGTCATAATATGGGTAGTGGTATACCACAGCGGTTGCCGTATGTTGGCGGCAGTCAGCATGGCGGTAAGCGGTATGCAATGTCATAACTAAGAAAAAAGTCAATGTATATAGACATGTTCTCAAGGGCACTACGTGGTGAGGGGACAATAGGTCTCCCGGGGGGTTGAATCTGTTCGTGTTCACTTTAGGGAGAAAATAAAAAAATTGAAGTTTGGGACATTTCTTCTGTAGGAAGAAGTATTCCTCCCACTCTAAAAGTCCTCTAACATTCCAATCAGTCAACTTGTCCAGATGTCAGTCGCTCTTTTAGTGTAAACATCCTTGCTAATAGCTCATTGAATCTGCTATCCTCCAGCCGAGGCTTAGCACCCTTCACATACATGTCCCTATTGAGAATAACAACATTGCCCCCTTTATCAGATGGACGAATGATAAGACTGGTATCTTTAGCTAGAGAGTCAATGACCTGATGTTGGATATGGGAAAGATTGTGCTTGGTGCTACTACCAGAAGACAGTCCATAGCAAAGCTTAGCTAAGTCTTTATTGACAAGGTTGTGGTACGTATCGTTGCTGTCATGGGGCATGTTCCGGAGAAAGGTGGATTGGGGTTGGAGCCACTCATGCTAGTGTCATAGCTGGACTCTTGCTCTAGGCAAGACTGCTGGTTTAAGGATGACAGTACTTATGTATGTAGATGACTATGCCAGTCCTTCAACAAATCGTAACTGTCGTCCCATTTCTCCTGGCTCACAAGCAGCACCTCACCAAAAACCCAAACAGTAAAAGGTGATTTGTGGCAGCCTATATGCATGGACTCAAGAGTGTGACGTCTCAGGGAGTGTCGTAGTTAAATGGAGATTACCCCTTTCTCACATGAACATGTCTCATTCAGACACAGGCAATAAAAGAAGATGCAGTAAGGTTTCAATGGGTTTTGTTCAACAAAACTGCAATCTGCGATAATTTGCATGGGCTGCAATGATTAGGATAATGAACAGTGCAGGAAACAGAATGAAAAAGACAAGAGTCATTAATACAAAGACCCCCACCATCTTGCAATAACATGAAATGACATGAGATGTGAAATATGTCCTAATACCCTAATGTCATGTACCTAATCTCTAACCTAAAAGAGAGCCACGTGTGTTAAACCTAATCTGCCTATGCCATATCCATGAGAAGAACCCCCCGATCCTCATTTCCTTTGAATTAGGTCTCTATCTCAGACTCCGTAGAGACACGAACACTGGATTAGCGTCAAGGCAACGTGCAGCATTGATTGCAGCAATGGCATCTAGCCAAAATCCCTCTGACAATCTGTTTAAGTGAGGAGTATTCATACAGCTCTGCTTGGACCCCTGACCTAGGTCTGTTCCCAAACAATAGATAACAAGACATGCTTTGGACAATATATGCTTTATATAAACAATTCCCTCTAAAGCGTGGAGAGGGAAAGTACCTAATATGAACACCTACAGTTTGTTTACCTTTGTTGCTTGATATTGATGCCTTAGCATGGTGGCACTAATAACAGGAAACTAAAACATAGACCTTAACTAAATCAAGGCAGCCATCTTAAAAATGTAATTAAATAAATGTGCTAAAACAGAGCAAGCTAAGTAGAGTAAATGTCACTAGGTGACGGGGGCACGAGTTTGCAAGCTAAAGGCTAAGCTAACTCCTGTATCCCATTAAAACAAATTAGGATTCACAACACTAGTATGGTCAAATGTAATGCCTAGACTGTGAAGTAATGAATGAAGATCTGAAGGAGTATTAGAGTCACTACCACAGGTTTCCATTTCATGCATTGTAAGTAATAAATTGGTATCACGAATACATAAATCACATGCAGCACTGCTATTGTCCAACATCTCCCTAGTTATTCAAATATCCCCTTTGGACAGATGCCATGTCTTCAGTTTAAGTTTTCTAACACTTTTAAACATGTCCACCATGGTTTTTACATTATTAAACTGTCCTGAAGGGCAAAAAGACAGACAGACCAAGGCACAGTGTAGCCTTTTTAACATCTATTGAAGTTCTGTTACTGAGATTACCCACTGTTCTGTTTACCATCTCCGTCTCCCTTATAGTTCCTGGTTGGTCCTCCTCGTCCTTGTTCCCATCTGTCCCCTTCTTCCACCTCTTCTGATGGCCCTGTTGAGTCACCATTGCCTCTTCTGGCTCTTCTTCTGCCTCTTCCTCTTTCTCTGAGTTTGGTACTCAACTCCTGACCCTGGCTGTTGGGTAGGGTTAGTCCCCATGTGGTCTGTTCGGCCCGGGGAAGGAGCCAATACTCATCTAAAAGATTTATTGGTTTAAAACTTCATTCACTGCCCAAGTTGTTGACCTCACTGGTTCCCGACATGTCTGTCTCATTACCATTGACAGTTCCTGGTTCTGAGATAGAAGTTTCCATTTGATTAGCTGCGGTGGTCATATTCAGAATGCTGTCATACTTTCGGTTGAATGCCAGGATCCTACCATGCTCATAGTAACCATAGTCTCTCTGGAGTTTTCTCTGTTTTTCTAGCTTTCACATTGTCTTCATGTTTGACCAAACAAGCCTTCATAGCAGTTAGGAACTTCACGTTTTGGTTTGAGGTTGAGTTAATCTTTGATTGATTTTATTTCGAGGAGGAGTGACTCTCTATCAGACCATGCATATTTAATAGGAATCTCCGGCATGTGTTTTGAGCTGGTTGCTGAAATTTCGGCCCACTCCTCCAGAATCTTGGAATGTTGGTGTTTGTGGAATCATTTGATGGGACTGTGTAGATCCGCAAACCCCTTGGGACCATGCCTTTATCTATGTGGTTTTCTAGGCAGGTTGCTTCCCACCATTTAGAAATTTCTGATCTCCTGAGTTTCTCTAGTCTCTTCAATTTATCAGTAAGTCCAAACTCACTGGTTGTATTCGCCATGGGATCATTCCCCTCGGGGGTATCTTGGCAAACAGAGTCTCAGCTGCTGCCCTTCTTCACCAGTCTGAGTCATTTACAATGTCCATAGAAAGAAGGGTAAAGTATTAAGAGAGGAGACACCCACTGAAAAGTCCCCCTGCTGCTTGACAGGTTGCCTTTGCCGCCTGATACAAAACAGCCCGGAGTGTAGTCAGCAATTCCTTGACATGCAGGAAGGCAGTGTCCTCACAATGAGAAGCATAACCTCCACAGGAGCACCTAGAGATTTAATATCCCCTCCCGTCCCAGACCGGTAAGGCAGAGATACCCATGCGATCTCCGACCTATGTGAAACCCCCTACTCAACAGCTCAACAAAAAGGTGGGGTTTACCTCTGGGACAACGCTAAGGAAAAAGCATGAATGCTGCAAGTGTTACAAGTCCAGGAAAGAGGTCTAATGTTCCTTTTTGAGACCAGTGACCCATGAGGAGGGAAGCGAAGTAACCAGCTGAGTAGGCAGGATGAATCCATGAAACTAAATTTCTAAAGGAGGAATAAAAATGCTAAGGATGCTCACTTGGGACCATGTGGTATATGTAAATTCACTAAAAAAAACAAAGCTTACAGAGATATTATAGTTAGGCTTACATTTTAAAAGTACAAAACCTTAGAAATTCACCAGTTATAGTTAAAGTTATATCAAGTAACTATAACTCATAACTTAAGGTAACTATAACTTGTGGCCTGATATGCAGCTTTTTTGTCAAAACTTTTACTGCAAGTATTACATAGATATTATCAATGATGTTATCAGAGATATAATGAGTGCCATGATTTGTGAATAATTAGCAGCCCATGGCTAGGGCCTGCAGCCAGACTCTACTGCCAACCTCTCTAACCACCCAACCCCATGCTGCACGTTGCTCTTTGGCTGTGCACAGCAGGAGTTGTCAGTGGCCTCCCTGAGTGCGAGGATAGGTGTGAGAGGAGTATCTGGGGGTGAGAGTGGCTGTCAGATTCTCTGTCTTGGTGTGAGAGTGCGAACATCAGTGTTTTAGTGGGTGCATCTGTGTATGTGCGGGTCTGTGAGTGGGTGCATGAGGGTGTCAGTGGGTCTGTGAGTGGGTGTATTACAGTCTGAGTGGGTGTGTGAATGGCTGTGTAATTGTCTGAGTGTGTCTGTGAATGGGTGCATGAGGGTCTGACTGGGGCTGTGAGTAAGAGCATGAGGATCTGAATGGGTCTGTGAGTAGGTGAGTGAATGTCTGAGTGGGTCTTTGAGTAGGTGTAGGAGTGTCTGAGTGGGTCTGTGAGTGGGTGCATAAGTGTCTGCGTGGTGGTGTGAGTGGGAGAAATTGATTGAAAGAGACACAGAAAGAGAAAGAAAGTGAGGGAGAGAGAGTTTTTTTAGGGTTTGATGTCTGATATATTTAGAATGAGATATTTTTGTACAATTTAAAAGCAAAAATGTATTTGTTATTTAAAAAATATATATATTGTTTTTTTAGCCCTTGATGGGCTGTCTGGCCTCCCCCGTGGTCCCTAGTTATTTATTTATTTTTATTTTATTTTGTTGTTATTGAAAATGTCTTTAAGGGCTATCTGGCACCATGGGGGAAGCTTTTATTTAAGCTCCCCTTGTGGTGCCATTGCTTCAGCTAGCATGGTTCTTCTTTGACAGCAGCTCCGTCTATGCTGAAGTATTGCAGGGAACGGAGATGAAAGCTTCAGATTTTGACAGCGGGACCAGTTTGAGAGGTCCCGTTGTCAACACCTGAAGTGTTTGCTGTGGCTTGGCTGCAGCCAAGCCGCTGCAAACAGCTATGTATAGGCACCCCGGGACATAGTGGGAACTGGACCTGGGAGGTGGCTGTCCCCAGGGCCATCTGTGGCTCCAAGACGGGGGCCGCTCAGCCCCCCTCCAATGACGACATAGCCCCGGGGAGGTGCTGATCCCCAAGGCTTGGGGTTCCCAAAAGGACCCCCTTTCTTTTTATTAAATATTTGCCCCAGGGGGTGGTGGTCCCTGAGGCAGTGGGGGGGCTGCATGCCCCCCGCTCATAAATCAGTGTAGCCCTTGGGAGGTGGTGGTCATCATGCCTCCCCCACTTACTTAGACCATCTTTGCCCAAGGGGTAGTGGTCCCCGCTCACATTTGTATATTCACCCTGGGGAGCTGGCGGTCCCTGGGGTTGTGGTGGAGGCTGTAGGGCCTTACCCACTTTAAAAAGCACTTTGCCCCGGGGGTGGTGGTCCGCAGTGTTGCGGGGGCCATGGCCCCCGCTCTCGTTTGCTCAGTCGCCTCATGGAGGTGGTGTTCGCCTGGGGCTTATTTAAGCCCAAGGAGGGGGCCCCTTGTGCCTCCATCCTACATTAACCCCAAATGCCCACAAGACCTGGCCCATCCAGAGACCGTGTTTTCCTTTTTTTAAAAAAAAATCTGTAGATCCTTCTGTGGATTTTACAGAATTTATTTAAAAAATGCTTTTTAGCTCTGTTGGGGTCCCTCAGGGACCCCAGCACCAGGGTTAAGGGGTCAGGGTGACTCTACCCTGGCCCCTTTTAATTTTTTTGTCTTTTTTTCTGGGACTTGGGTGAAGCCGAGTTCAAGATGGCTGCCAATACTGAAGTGTTGGCAGTCAATCAGATATCAGCACAGGGACAGTTGGATCCACAGAGGATCAGCGTACCTATATATCTATATTTTTATAGAAAAGCGTAGTCTGTGGAAAATAATCTAGCTTTGTGCCAAAGTAGGTGCAATTCCGTTCAGTGGTTCAGGCTATAGGTGTGTCTAAAGGTCCTAGGGTAAAATGAATGGGGAAAAAGCTTATTAGGCCCTCCCTTTCTCTGCCCCAGCTTGACGTATCACTCCGAAACTTTCAACTCAAGACAGAAGATAAACTTAGCAAAGTATACATTTTGAACATTTGTGAAGCTTCGTCAAGCAGCCCCAAAGTTATTGGCAAAACAAAAAATGCTCTTCTGATGGTGGAAACTACATCTTAACTGTAACTACTTATATCACATACACACACACATATATATATGTATATATATATATATATATACACATGTACATAGTGTATAAAGCAATTATTGCTATATTTATTTGCATGATATTCATTTTTTAATATTAGAAAATTAGAAATTCATTACTACGAATATTAACATATTTAAAAAACTTTTTGTTAAACATGTTAGACTATATATATTTATAGTACATGCACAATAAAACTATGTACATTCAAAGAAATGAAAAAAATGATATCATGTAAAATAACTATATATATCTAATATAAATTTCACAGGGCTAGGTCGATGCAACAAGATCTGGTGGTCAATAGACCTGAAATGTCCTCCTCTCAGGGGGCTTGGCAGGGAAACCGGGCTTTAAAAGATGCTCCAAATGTAAAGCATCTCAATAGTGAGTTAACACTACTGAATTATCCTTGCCACTGTCTAACACCAGTCTAATTGGTCCTTCCATTGCAAAAGTGATTATGTGGTCTATGTACTGCAGTGTACTTGCCCCAAAATATGTGTGGGGAGTACCATTCTGCAGGTACATAAGAGGATCCTTCAACATCTAAGAGCAATGAAAAACAAAAATCAAAGTTAACCAGTGGCACGCCTTTTTGATGAATGTCATTGACGAAGTTTTGCTGACCTGCAGTACTTTGCAATTGATTCTGTACCAAGGAATATCAGAGGAGGCAACAGAGGGAAGTGCCTGAGAAGGCTAGAATCCAGGCACATTTTAAATTTGAATAGTAGGATCAACATTGGGCTCAATATTGAAGAGGAACTGTTTGTTCATTTACAATAAATTGCATCATTAACAGCATTCACACCTCTCCTAAAACCAGCAAGAGGATTTTTTTATTTAATGATTTTCAATATGCGGCAGATATGATGTTGTAATGATTTTTTTAGTCATCTTGAGGCTTTACTTGAATGAAGAAAATATGTATTTTAATTGATTGTAAAAGTCAATTGAGCAATACATCTTGAATCTCAAAGACAATGCAGAACTAGCCCACCAGAGGGATTATGAAATGAATCCAGTCATTATTGTAATCATGTGTTCATGCAGTGGAATGTAGATTATTGTATCAAGATGGACATTTCTTCAGTAGCATAACTAATTTTGATCCACAAGAGATAATGAATAACAAGTGGCCTGCATGGGTGAGAATATGAAATGAATTTAGTATTTGGTTTCATCATTATTCATGTGGTTGGATGTTGATTACTGTGTTATATTTGTATGAATCAATATGGGTATTTCTTGAATGACATGCGTAATTGTGAGGTAGGATATTTATAAGTGAAGTTTATTGCTGTGGAGGGAGGCGCGGGAGAGATTATCCTATTTGGACATGAAAATTTCATGTAATTATCTGATTGTGTCTGTGAGAAAACTGGGTTGATTGCAGAAGCCCCTTAACTTTTTGCCCCTATTTTTCACATTTGCTGGTGTTTTCCTAATTCTGATGGTGCCCTGGACACTGCTAACTAGTCCCAGGGCCTGTGCTCTGGTTAAAATGATTATGCAAATTAATCTAATTACAATTGGCTATCTTAACCTACCTGTAAGTCCCTAGTATATGGTAGGGCACATAGATTTAGGACCCCCAGCATAGGTAGTGCACCCATAGGTGCACTGCTTTAGTGCCCAGGGTAATTTTAAATGCAGGCCTGCCTGGCTGGTTTCTTTTCAATTAAAGTTAATCCCAAATTCGACTTTGGAATTAAAAGTACTTCCAAAGTCTTAAACTACCTTATTTTTACACATGCCACCCCTATGTTGTGCCATAGGTGCCCCCAGGCTTGGGTGCAGTGAAATTGAAATTATAAGCAGGGACTCTATACAAGATTTTTTATAAGCCCTGGTGAGGGAAAATAGCTGAATTTGTTTTCCTCCATTATAGTGAATGGGCTCCATAGGTTAACACGGGGAGACTTTGGGGGTCATTCTGACCCTGGCGGTCGGTAATAAAGCGGCGGCCAACCCGCCAACAGGCTGGCGGTCCAAAAAATGGAATTCTGACCCTGGCGGGAATCGCCAACAGAGCCCGCCACTTTAACACTCCGACCGCCACGGCGGGACACACAAACAGCGCGGCGGTCACCGCCAACAGGCAGGCGGCAGACAATGTACCGCCCACCCTATCACAACTCACCAATCTGCCACCTTTTCCGGGGCGGGAGCACCGCCGATAAAAACACGGCGGAAACAGACTACGAACGGGAAAACGCTCACCTCTATACACTCCACGAGGACGGAGGACAGCATGGAGCCCGAATTGAACATCCTACCTGCTCTCGTCTACCTGCTCATCTACTACGAGTACGAACTCCGGCGCAGACGACAACGGTGAGTACCGCACCTACGACACAGGGGTTGGGGGAGGAGGAAGGGTTACGGGCACACACATACGCAATACACCCACCCCCCAACTATCTACACACCAATGCAGAGCACCAAGTCAAAGTGACCCCACCCAAACCCCCCGGAATAATGAAAAGATATAATTAAAGTGAGAAACTAAATTTATGTATAAAATAGGTTCATTGAAGTCATGGTAAAATAGGAAAATGAATTAAAAAAAATCAAGTTTAAATATTGCGTAACCGATAAATAGAGGCAATAAGTCCAGCACAGTCACTGAAATTTCAACTGTCCGTGGGCCAAAGTGTATCAACACATGGGCAAAGCCCACACAGGAGACCTGAGTCCGTTGGAGAGAACACTGCAGGGGCATCAGATGATAAAACTACAGGCACCTCAGGGGGAAGGGAAGGGGGGGCACCACAGCCACATGAGTCCACGACGCCAGATCCAAGAAGGGGCCACCATGCCCACTGTTCAATCCTGGGCAGTGCAAAGCCACAGTCTCTCAAGTCTCTACAGTGGGTGGCTTGCCCACTGTCATATCCTGGGGAGTGCAAAGCCACAGTCTCTCAAGTCTCTACAGTGGGTGGCTTGCCCACTGTCATATCCTGGGGAGTGCAAAGCCACAGTCTCTCAAGTCTCTACAGTGGGTGGCTTGCCCACTGTCATATCCTGGGGAGTGCAAAGCCACAGTCTATCAAGTGGATAACAGTCTCCACAGGCAATGGAGGAGGCAGGGTGGCCCGAGTGCAGCGTGAGCAGTAGCTCGACACAGAACCGGCAGTGTCATTGGGCCAGCGGTGCTTGAGACGGCGGGGCCCAGCGGAGCGGTGCTTGAGACGGCAGGGCCCAGCGGAGCGGTGCTTGAGACGGCAGGGCCCAGCGGAGCGTTGCTTGAGACGGCGGGGCCCAGCGGAGCGGTGCATGAGACGGCGGGGCCCAGCGGAGCGGTGCTTGAGATGAAGGGCCCAGCGGAGCGGTGCTTGAGACGGCGGTGCCCAGCGGAGCAGTGCTTGAGATGAAGGGCCCAGCGGAGCGGTGCTTGAGACGGCGGGGCCCAGCGGAGCGGTGCTTGAGATGAAGGGCCCAGCGGAGCGGTGCTTGAGACGGCGGGGCCCAGCGGAGCGGTGCTTGAGACGGCGGGGCCCAGCGGAGCGGTGCATGAGATGGCGGGGCCCAGCGGAGCGGTGCTTGAGATGAAGGGCCCAGCGGAGCGGTGCTTGAGACGGCGGGGCCCAGTGGAGCGGTGCTTGAGACGGCGGGGCCCAGCGGAGCGGTGTTTGAGACGGCAGGGCCCAGCGGAGCGGTGCTTGAGATGAAGGGCCCAGCGGAGCGGTGCTTGAGACGGCAGGGCCCAGCGGAGCGGTGCTTGAGACAGCGGGGCCCAGCGGAGCGGTGCTTGAGATGAAGGGCCCAGCGGAGCGGTGCTTGAGACGGCGGGGCCCAGCGGAGCGGTGCTTGAGACGGCGGGGCCCAGCGGAGTGGTGCTTCAGACGGTGGGGCCCAGCGGAGCGGTGCTTGAGATGAAGGGCCCAGCGGAGCGGTGCTTGAGATGGCGGGGCCCAGCGGAGCGGTGCTTGAGATGAAGGGCCCAGCGGAGCGGTGCCTGAGACGGCGGGGCCCAGCGGAGCGGTGCTTGAGACGGCGGGGCCCAGCGGAGCGGTGCTTGAGACGGCGGGGCCCAGCGGAGCGGTGCTTGAGATGAAGGGCCCAGCGGAGCAGTGCTTGAGACGGCGGGGCCTAGCAGAGCGGTGCTTAAGACGGCGGGGCCCAGCGGAGCGGTGCTTGAGATGAAGGGCCCAGCGGAGCCGTGCTTGAGATGGCGGGGCCCAGCGGAGCGGTGCTTGAGACGGCGGGGCCCAGCGGAGCCGTGCTTGAGATGAAGGGCTCAGCGGAGCGTTGCTTGAGACGGCAGGGCCCAGCGGAGCGGTGCTTGAGATGAAGGGCCCAGCAGAGCGGTGCTTGAGACGGCGGGGCCCAGCGGAGCGGTGCTTGAGACGAAGGGCCCAGCGGAGCGGTGCCTGTCTTGGCGGGGCCCTGTTCAGCGGTGCCTTTCTGGACGGCGGGGCCCTGTTCAGTGGTGCCTTTCTGCACGGCGGGGCCCTGTTCAGCGGTGCCTTTCTGGACGGCGGGCCCTGTTCAGCGGTGCCTTTCTTGACGGCGTGGCCCTGTTCAGCGGTGCCTTTCTGCACGGCGGGGCCCTGTTCAGCGGTGCCTTTCTGGACGGCGGGGCCCTCTTCAGCAGTGCCTTTCTGGACGGCGGGGCCCTGTTCAGCGGTGCCTTTCTGGACGCGGGGCCCTCTCCAGCGGTGCTTGTTCTGTAAGTCAAGGGAGTCAGACCTGGCCAGGACTCCCTGCTCAGTCGCCCTCCGACCGTGCAGTTGCTGGACCCTTCGGTGACGGTGTCCTGGGCCCTTGGGTGTCCTCCCTCACACCCGGGATGGGGCTTGTGGGGCACTCCTGGTCCGCGCTCCTGCTGGCTGACTTCTCCGCCCTGCTGCCCTTGCCCTCCTTCGATGTGGCTCTCTGGGCCTTGCCTCCCCTGGATGTTGTGGCAGGTGAAGTGGCAGAACTTTGGTCCTTGGGGGCAGCCGTGTCAGTCTTCTCACGGCGGCCCCTTACTTTACGGGTCCTCTTTCCAGGGGGGGGGCTGGCTGTCCCCTTGCTGCTGACCGATGTATCACTGCTGGCAAAGGGGGGACTCCAAAATCCATGCACTACGGTGACCCTTGAAGCCGGGCTGGTGGTGGCTGAGGCGCTCTTGGGACTCTTAGCAGATGGAGGGGGTGGGTCAGGTGAGGGAAAGAGGTCAATAGTGGAGAGGTAAAGTTTTTTAGGACCAAGGTAAAGGGTAGGTGTAGTGGTTATGGGAGTGGAGGAAGAGGAGGTGGTTGTAGGAGAGTCAGGTGTGCTGTCCTTGGGTGAAGGTGCATGGGCTGGAGGCTGTCGTGAGGTGGTTGGCTGTTGGGTGGGTGGCTGCCTGCGTTTGTGTGTCTTGGAAGAGGGGGTGACAGACACAGTGGGAGAGGACACAGGGGACGTGTAAATGGCAGTGGGGGTGGTGACTGCACGTGTGCGGACTGTACTGGAGGGTGTGCTGGTGATGGAAGTACTGGCTGTTGGTGGTGTGCATGCAGGTGTGAGTAGAGACATCACAGGGAGGGAGGAGGGAGACGAGGAGGTGGGGGACACAGAGGTGGTAGTGGCTGTTGGCATGTCTGCATCTGGGTGTTGCTTGGGTGAATGTTTGTGTGATCTGTGGTGCTTATGTCTGGATGAGCTGCCCTTGGGTGTTGAGGTGTGTGCAGGCTGGTCTGATGGTGTGGATGGGATAGGCTGAGGAACAGGAGACAGAGACAGGGTGGAGGCAGTTAGAACAGGGAGGCTGGAAACAGGGACAATGGCTGCCGTCAGTGCTGAGGCCAGAGCATTGAACGATCGTTGATGGGCAGCCTGACCCGAATGAATGCCCTCTAGGTATGCATTGCTACGATGCACCTCCCTCTCTACCCCCTGGATGGCATTCAAAAGGGTAGACTGCCCAACAATGATGGTCTGTAGGAGGTCAATGACCTCCTCACTGAGGGCAGCAGGGGTAACAGGGGCAGGGCCTGAGGTGCCTGGGGCGAAGGAGACGCCCGCCTTCTTGGGCGAGCGGGCACGGAGCAAAGGCTGAGGGGCTGCTGGGAGGGCAGAGCTGGTGCGCTGGGTGGCGGCTGTACCTGTAGAGGCGGGAGGCATGGATGTTGCCGCCACCGCTAGGGAGCTCCCATCCGAGGACGTGTCGGTGTCGCTGGTGTCACCACGGGTCCCCGTTGTGAAGCTCCCCTCGCCCTCCGTATCACTGGTGGCCTCGGTGTCGGCCTTGTGAGTTGCAGCTCCCTCGTGCTCCGGTGCCAATTCTCCTCCGCCTGATGATGCTAATGCACACATGCACAAGAAGATAAAGAAAAAGGGTGGGGGGAGAAATAAAAACAGGTTGAGTGCATGCATTGTCAACACCGTTGGCGGAGAGGACAGACACAGGAGCCTCATGCACTAAGCCGCGCAATCGGGGTACACTACTCAGTACTTGTGACTAGGCCAACAGGTCTAGGGACAACAAACGCACACATGGGTGATGCAGGACCATGGATAGCTGTACTTGTCACCCTCAGAGGTGGGGGGCGGGGGCACAGGGACATGGCTAAAGGAGAGGACTACACTACAGAAAGCGCCCTGGCCTAATGTCACCCACAGCCCTCCTCCCCCACCCAGGCACCTCCACTGCGCGTAAAGATAGCTGAATGTGCTGGTACTCACCCCCTTGTGTCTGCTGTGATGTCCTCAAGCGCCCATCCAAATCGGGGACATCAGGGAGGTCAGGGTACGACTGGCACCCCTCCTAGGTTGGGAGTCCATCCCCAGCAGTGACTCTGCGGTCTTCCTGCTCCCGCGGCGGATGTCCTCCCACCTCTTGCGGCAGTGGGTGCCCCGTCTGTTGTGGACCCCCAGGTTCCGGACTTCCTTGGCGATGGCACGCCAAATATCGACTTTCTGATGGGCGCTGACCTATTTGACATGTACAGGGTGGAATTGGAAATATCATCAATATTCCGCATGATAGATGCGATTGGCCCCCCCCTCCCCAACCTTGCCATGTGGCACATGCTCTCATCTGTCGTGCCTTGCACTCGTCATTGTCTCCCCACCCCACCATCTAATATCCACCCCACTCAACACAGGCATAGCCCATTCAACGTGCACACAGTGTTCTTACCTGTTGGTCTGGAGGACCGTAGAGTAGCGCATACTGGGGCAGGACCCCATCCACAAGTTTCTCCAACTCTTCTGTAGTGAAGGCAGGGGCCCTTTCTCCAGTCGCAGCAGCCATTGTCTCTTCCAGACCAAGTTCACAGCAGCACTTGCAGTACAGGTCCTCTCCTGTGGATGATCAGGTCTCGAGTGATTAATCAGATAGAAAATGGCGGTCACGCCCGCGGCGGTGCGTACCGCCGCGGTGCGTACCGCGACCGCCGGCGCACCTAGTCATTGGCTCGTGAAACCCATAGGGTTCGATGTTAACCAATGCGGCTTGGCGCCGCGGTCTTCGACCGCCTACCGCCACGGTGTGTCACGCCAGCACATTGACCTCACATCCCACTGTCACACTTCTCAGGTCAGGCAGCTGCCATTTCAAGGGCCCACATGGCTTAATTTCTACTGCGTCACACAGGCCTAGGCCTTGCATTGCCACTCATACAAGCCATTCAATGCATAGCGATTCGTGTACTGTGCAAGCTGTAGTTACGTACCTGTGGGTTGCTTGACTCTGTACTCCATGTTCTCCTTCCTAGGCACCGTCCGCTGGGACTTGCGAGGAGAAGGATGAATCCTCCCGTGTACCGACCGCTGGTGGACCTGTCGACAATGGAGGAACGTCATATAATACTTCGATACCGACTTGACCGAGCCACTATACATGAACTGTGTGCCCAGCTGGAGCCAGCACTGATGTCCCCCATCCGCCAACCCACAGGAATTCCCCCTCTGGTGCAGGTTCTGTCAGTCCTCCATTTTTTGGCAAGTGGGTCTTTTCAGGCAACAGTGGCCATGTCATCAGGGATGACTCAGCCTATGTTTTCTAAGATTTTGTCCAGAGTGTTGTCTGCCCTGACGAAATACATGCGGAGCTACATTGTTTTCCCTGAGGAGGGTGATTTGGCCACTGTGAAGGGTGACTTCTATGCCCTTGGACATATCCCCAACATCATTGGTGCCATTGATGGGACCCATGTGGCCTTAGTACCCCCAAAAGACGATGAGCAGGTGTACAGAAAGAGGAAAAATTACCATTCTATGAATGTGCAGGTGGTCTGTTTGGCTGACCAGTACATCTCCCATGTAAATGCCAAGTTCCCTGGGTCAGTGCATGACGCGTATGTTATACGAAATAGCAGCATCCCCTATGTGATGGAACAGCTACAGAGACAACGTGTGTGGCTAATAGGTGACTCTGGTTACCCCAACCTGCCGTGGCTACTGACCCCAGTGAGGAATCCCCGGACCACGGCAGAGGAACGGTACAATGAGGCCCATGGGCGATCTAGGAGGATCATAGAAAGGACCTTTGGCCTCCTGAAGGCCAGGTTTAGGTGCCTGCATATGACGGGGGGATCCCTAATGTACTCACCAAAGAAGGTGTGCCAGATCATCGTGGCCTGCTGTATGCTTCACAATCTTGCATTGCGACGCCAGGTGCCTTTCCTGCAGGAGGATGGTCCAGATGGTGGTGTTGTAGCAGCTGTGGAGCCTGTGGAGAGTGAAGAGGAGGAAGACGACGGGGACGACACGGACAACAGGGACACAGTCATACAACAGTATTTTCAGTAGCACACAGGTAAGAATCCCCCACGCCATTTTATATTTACTTCTGGCCTCCTGCATCTCTACTTTCTGTGTTTCCCCCCAGTTCCTTTCAACTGAATTGTGACTTTCCCTTCCCTTTTCAGAGCTGTATGACCCACTGCGTGACTTCTGCTTTGTTCGCCCATGGAGTAAAGCACATTGACATTGGTATGTTGTCATCACAATGTAACTGAACATTTTTGAACCGTTATGTGTAATACATTTGTTAAGAATACAAGCAGACTCCTGAGTGTTTTAAGTGCAATTAGTGATTTATTTAAAGTGCTACATATAGGTCCATGATAGTAAAACGGTGATGGGTGGGGGTGGAGTGATGTCCATGGCAGAGTCCAGTTCTCAGTCGCACAGGTGCATTGTCCATATGCCTGTGGAAGGATGGAGCAGGGGCAGTTCAAGGTTGGACATGGTGACAATGTGGGACAGTGGAATGACATCAGGGGGTATCTTATGCTGGCGGGGGTCTTGGCATCCTACTCTGTCTTCCTTTGTGATCTCAGATTCCTCTTGTGGGGTGGTTGATCTTCAGCAGGAGGTGGGGTTCTGGTGGCCTGTCGTTGTGTGGGGGCCTCCTGTCCACTAGCGCCGGCGGAGGTGGTAGGCTGTTCCTGGTCCAGGCTGGTGATAGGGGCCCTTTGGGGTGCCACATGGTCCCGCAATGTGGTGACTATTTGGTTCAGGGCCAGGACGATGTTCCTGAGCTCCTCTCTGTACCCCATGTACAGTTCCTCCTGCTGTGCCTGGATCTCCTGGAACCTGGCCAGTACCGTCGCCATCGTCTCCTGGGAGCGGTGGTATGCAAAAACAACAAGTGATGGACGCAATGCTGAACATTGTCAAACATTCACCCCCAGTCACAGATCTGGGTTTAATCCATCGTTTTTTTGCTGCCCATGCCATTCCAGTTTGGACCCAGCCATATGCAAATCAGTCTTGACCCTGTTCCCCATGGGAACAGTCCAGCCCGAACTGCTAGGCCAGGTCTTCCCTGGACTGGAAACAAGCATCCTGGGACCGGTTTTGGGGTTTCACCCCTCATCAGCCAGGGTAGTTTGTATCCAGTGGCATGGGAAGCACGGGACCCACGTCTGGGCATACCCTTCCCACTTAGGGCGACAAATGCAAAAACAACAAGTGATGGACGGAATGCTGAACATTGTCAAACATTCACCCCCAGTCACAGATCTGGGTTTAATCCATCGTTTTTTTGCTGCCCATGCCATTCCAGTTTGGACCCAGCCATATGCAAATCAGTCTTGACCCTGTTCCCCATGGGAACAGTCCAGCCCGAACTGCTAGGCCAGGTCTTCCTTGGACTGGAAACAAGCATCCTGGGACCGGTTTCGGGGTTTCACCCCTCATCAGCCAGGCTAGTTTGTATCCAGTGGCATGGGAAGCACGGGACCCACGTCTGGGCATACCCTTCCCACTTAGGGCGACAAATGCAAAAACAACAAGTGATGGACGGAATGCTGAACATTGTCAAACATTCACCCCCAGTCACAGATCTGGGTTTAATCCATCGTTTTTTTGCTGCCCATGCCATTCCAGTTTGGACCCAGCCATATGCAAATCAGTCTTGACCCTGTTCCCCATGGGAACAGTCCAGCCCGAACTGCTAGGCCAGGTCTTCCCTGGACTGGAAACAAGCATCCTGGGACCAGTTTTGGGGTTTCACCCCTCATCAGCCAGGCTAGTTTGTATCCAGTGGCATGGGAAGCACGGGACCCACGTCTGGGCATACCCTTCCCACTTAGGGCGACAAATGCAAAAACAACAAGTGATGGACGGAATGCTGAACATTGTCAAACATTCACCCCCAGTCACAGATCTGGGTTTAATCCATCGTTTTTTTTCTGCCCATGCCATTCCAGTTTGGACCCAGCCATATGCAAATCAGTCTTGACCCTGTTCCCCATGGGAACAGTCCAGCCCGAACTGCTAGGCCAGGTCTTCCCTGGACTGGAAACAAGCATCCTGGGACCGGTTTCGGGGTATGCTCCCATGATGGTGGTGAGGGCCTCTTGGAGAGTCGGTTCCCTGGGCCTGTCCTCCCCCCCCTGTCGCACTGCAGCCCTCACAGTTGCCCTGTTTCCCCGGGCCTCTGTCCCCTGGACGGTGTGCCCACTACCACTGCCCCCAGGTCCCTGTTGTTGTTGGGGTGTTGGGTCAGCCTGGGTGCCCTGTAGTGGCAGACACACCGCTGATTGACCTGTCCTGGAGACAGAGGCATGGGCCCGCTGGGTGGGAGCTGTGCTGATATTCCCAGAGGGGGTTAGGTCTGCTGTGGCCTGTGTCTGTGTGTGGGGAACCGACTGTCCAGAGGTCCCCGATGGTCCGGGCTGGTCATCAGGTTTTAGGTCGACAGAGCTGCTGTCCTCACTGGGGGCCTGTTCTGGGGGTGGGATGGACATATCTGGACCCTCCTGGCCGGTGTGTTGGCGTTCGGGCCCTGCAGGGGTGAAAGAGTATGGTTATTGCTTCTGTGTGTTCCATGGCGTGCGATTTGTGGGTGCCCTTGTCCCCCAGTGCTGGCATTCCCTTGTGGGAGGAGTAGTGAGGGTGGTTTGTGGGGGGGATGGGTATGTGCAGTGGTCATGCATAGGTGATGGGTGTCCGTGGTTTGGGTTGACATTCAGGGTTTGGTTTTGGGTTGGGTGGGTTGTGCTGGTGAGACATTGGCAGGGAGGATGTGTGCTGGGGGTTGGGGGTGAGGGTTGGGGTGTGGGTTGGCATGCTGGTGGTTGGGGGGGGTAGTAGTTGAGATTAGACTTACCAGAGTCCATTCCTCCGCCTACTCCAGCGAGGCCCACAGGATGCAGGATGTTCAAGACCTCTTGCTCCCATGCAGTGAATTCGGGAGGAGTGGGTGGTGGTTCGCCGCCAGTCTTCTGCACAGCGATGTTGTGTCTTGAGACCATCGACCGTACCTTCCCCCGTCGGTCGTTCCAGCGCTTTCGGATGTCTTCCCGGTTTCTGGGATGCTGTCCCACAGCGTTGACCCTGTCGACGATCCTTTGCCATAGCTCCGCCTTTCTGGCTATTGTGGTGTGTTGCACCTGTGTGCCGAAGAGCTGGGGCTCTACCCTTATTATTTCCTCCACCATGACCCTGAGTTCTTGGTCCGAAAACCTGGGGTGTCTTTGGGGTGCCATGGGGTGGTGTGGATGAGGTGTGGGGTGGTGTTTGTGGTGATGTGAGTGGTGGTGTGTGGTGATGTGTGCGTAGATGTGGTGTGGTTGATGATGTTGGGTTCCTGTGTGTGTTGGGGTTTTCGATTGCTGTGCTCTCTCTCTCTCTCTCTCTATCGCCTTCTCTCCGATTTTCTAGTAGTGGTGGTTTGTGGGTGATGTGGGTGTGTGTTTTATAGTTGCTTGGATGTGTGGGAGTGGTGTTTGTATGTGTATCAGGTGTGTGTATTTCAAATTGTCCAATGTGGCTGTGTTTCTTATATGTGTGTGTATTTTGAGGGCGGCGGTGTGTACCGCCAATGGAATACCGCGGTTGAATGACCGCCGCGTGGATTCGTGGGTCGTAATGGCATGGGCGTGTTTGTGTTGGCGTGGCGGTGGAGGTTTGGTCATCTCCAGTTTATCGCTGCCCGCTGATGAGGCGGCCTTCCGTGGATGTCGGGTTTTTGGCGGCTTGGCAGTTGTGGGTCAGAATGACCGTGGCGGTTTACCGCGGCCGCAGCGGTAGAATGGCGGTCTTCTGACCGGCGGTAAGAGCCTTTTACCGCCGAGGTCAGAATGACCCCCTTTATTCTTAAACAATAAAGTCTCAAAAGGAGCTAGATATTTCAAGTTTGGCATCAAACTTATTGTTATAATGAATCCAACAACTTGCCATTGTTGAATTTAATATAACTAACTCAGGGAAAGAGTTTTAGAACTCCACATGAAAGTTGCCAGTTTCAGCTCTGTAGTGCCCTTCTCTGATTGGCCAGCCTCTGGCAGCCTGGTCAGGTTGCCTTTATGAGGCGTGAAGTGGCCTGGGCTGAGCACAAAGGAAGTGCCTTGGGAGGAGAAATGCCTCAGCAGATAATGAAACAGGATGGGGGAGAGCAGCCAAACTGAACTTCAAAGGAGAGAAGGACTCTTGGGCTAGCAAGTTGACCTCCCCCATTTCCTTCAAAACTAGACAGCCAGGTAACCTCCTGATTAGATTAATAGAGGGCTGGAGAGAGGTGTGTTAAGGGGACTCAGGGCCAGATGTAGCAAAATCAGTTTTTACGACTTGCAAATTGCGAGTCTGAGCGACTCGCAATTTGCAAGTCGCAAAAACGGATGCAGAATGGTGTCTCAGACACCTGCGACTCGCTATGGGGTCGCAAAGACCCACCTCATCAATATTTATGAGGTGGGTAGCATTTTGCGACCCCATAGCGAGTCCCTGCACTGACAGGGATGGTGGCCTGCTGTAGTCAGCAGACCTCCATGTCTGTGACTGCTTGTAAATAAAGCATTTTTTTTTTTCATTTTGCAGCCTGTTTTCCTTAAAGGAAAACGAGTTGCAAAATGAAAATAATACCGAAACCATTTGGTTTCGTTTTTTTCAGAGTAGGCAGTGATTCATAGGACCACTGCCTGCTCTGAAAAAATATTTTTGTCGACATTCACAAAGGGGAAGGGGTCTCATCGGGACCCCTTCCCTTTTGCGAATGAGTTACCACCAGTGTGACACTGATGGTAACTGCGAGTTGCTTTGCGACCGCATTCGCGGTCACAAAGCAACTCTGAATTGCGATGCGAGTCGCAAATAGGAAGGGAACACCCCTTCCTATTTGCGAGTCGCATTCACAAATTGCGAGTCGGTACCGACTCGCAATTTGTGAATGAGCATCGCAAAAGGTTTTTTGCATGGCACAAACTGCGATTTTCGCAGTATGCGTCATGCAAAAAGCTTTCTACATCTGGCCCTTAGTCACAACCAGTGGGTTGACTCAGCCAGATATAACATTTGAGATTGAATGTTTGCCATCTTGGATTTTATGAGAATGTTGCTCTCTGGGATTGATTTTTGTCACACTTTCCTGAAAGTGGTCACTCAAGAGGTTTGGGGGCTGCATGTGATTGGTCAAGAGGCCTCCCTGCTTTCCACCCCAGGAGCAAGGATAAAATTGGCAGAGCTGCACCCCCACCTCAGATCCCTACAAGGAACAAGAGAAGAGGAAGAAGGACTGCCCTGCTGGACCCCTGACCCTCACCTGGACACTGCACTCTGAAGAACTGCACTAGTTACACACTTGGGCTTCGCCACTGAAAGGACTTTGCCTGTCTTCTGCAGCTTCAAGAAGGGACTCCCTGTTTGCTACAGGTAGAAAATAGCTGAGCAGAGTCCCCTGCATCAAGCCCTGAAGAAACTGACCAGCTGATCAGAAGCAATTGGTATTTTTTGGATTTGAACCAGGTGCATTCTGGTAGTTGGAGGCCTAACCCTTAAGAAGCAACTCAGAGCTTCTGGACCATTGGGGTGAGTTGTGGACTCCTAAAGGACCTTCAAAAACCTTCTGGAAGAGGATACAAAGGTTTGAAGAAGTTTGGACAAACTGTAGAAAAAAGCTTCATAAGTGGACCGACCCGACGTCGTAAGTCAAGCCGACTTACGTCGACAGCCACACAGCCTGACTTGCAGGTTCATCCCACAGAAAAGCTCCGGAGCCTCAGGCTTACAGGATTTCACCAGGGGCTTGTGGAAAGACAATCCAACAACATTGACTTGAAATTGTCTTGTTGTAGAGGGTCGTCTGACATTGGAGAGTAAAAGCTTTAAAAAAGTGACAAAGTCTGAACATAAAAAACTTCCGGCGCAGTGTATCTAAGGAGGGCTTAAGTTTGTCCCAGACAAAGTTTTCCCCCATGAAAAATCATTTAAGTCCAAAGGTAGAATTCTTCACCAAGGTCCCTTGCAACGCGTTCCCGAAGAGGGCTTCATGGAGGTCAGATATGACCTGCGACTTTGTCCCGATGAAGAAACCCATCCTGAAAAAAATTGACGTCAGAAGATGAAACTTTGACCGAGGCCTCCCACTCACTGGAGCCGAGCAGGGCTCCATCTCACTGGGCCTCAAATTTTGACTTTGCCCCAGTTGAGTGTGACCAGATGTCCAGATTGGTGATTTTAGTTTCTATGCGCTAAAAAACATTTAGGGGGTCATTACAACCCTGGCGGACGGTGTTAAAGCGGCGGTAAGACCGCCAACAGGCTGGCGGTCTTTTTTTTTTAATTATGACCATGGCGGTTACCGCCATGGTCATTCACCGCTTCTCCGTTCCGCCCGCCAGGGCGGAGACGACCGCTGGGCTGGAGACCTGGGTCTCCAGCCCGGCGGCCGTGACAATACCACCACCGGTATTTTGACCCGGCTTACCGCAGTGGATTTCCAGCAGTAGGAACCGCCATGAAATCCATGGCGGTAAGCACTATCAGTGCCAGGGAATTCCTTCCCTGGCACTGATAGGGGTCTCACCCACACCCCACCGCCACCCGACTCCCTTTCCTACACCCCCCACCACCCTTGCCACCCCCCCAAGGGTGGCAGGACCCCCCTCCCCACCCCGACCCCCGACATTACCTGACACATACACACCCGACACGCACGCAGGCACCACCAACACACATACACGCACACACCGACATACATGCCAACATCCACACACAGTCAGACACGCACACCCACATTCAAACATACACGTGCACATCCATACAGACATACCTACAGACATACACGCACTCATTCCCAAAACACGCACCACCCCCGCAAGCATATATGCACTCACACACCCCCTCTACATACACCCATGCACACCCCCATGCACGCACACAACACACAACACCCCCCCACCCCACTTCCCTAACGCACAATCGACTTACCTGTTCCGTCGATCCTCCGGGAGGGGACGGGAGCCATGGGGACAGCTCCGCCGACACCACACCGCCAACAGAACACCGCCGCGCAGAATCACAGGATGTGATTCGCTGGGCGGTGTTCTGTTGGCGTGGCGGTGGAGGTGGAGCAACCTCCACTTCCCCGCCGCCCGTCACTATGGCTGTTGGCGGCTCTCCATCGGAAAAATGACATAGAGCTCCCAACAGTCATAATACGCCAAGCGGAAAACAGCCACCACTGGCGGTCTTCAGCACGGTGGTCCCTCGGCGGTCTTGTGAAAAGACCACCGAGGTTGTAATGACCCCCTTAGTCTTTAACAATTCATAGTTTTGGTTCCCTTTATTGGATTTTTGTCATTTTAGTGTCATTTAAAAGATAAAAAATTCATCTATCTTTAAAGATTGGTGGATGGATTTTTTTTTGTTTTGCTCTTTTATTGCAATTCTTTATTATCAGTCAAATAACAGTACAAAGGAATGCTGAGCAGCCTGTATCAAGTGGAGGAAGGACTTAGGATTTCAGGATAAGATTGTTTTGTTAGATTCCCGGGGGATAAGAGAAGGTATAAGAGAAGATATAGACTAGGGAGTGAGAGAGGGGGGAGTGGAGAGGGTGACAACATCCTACCAGCAGTGGTAGTGGTTTGGAAGGGTGGAGAGGGGAAGCGGGTATTGATGATTGAGTTATCACTATGGTAGGCCTGCAAGAAAGGAGGTCCAGACCTTATTAAATAGGGCCGCTTGGTCCTGTAGATTGTACAGGATCATGTGCAGCTATTTGGATCATCGCAGTCATCCACTCTGCTGGGGTAGGGGCGATACTTGACCTCCATAGTCAAAGAATGGCAATCTTTGCTGTTGCAAGCGCTGTATGTAGTAATCTCTCTTGCGGGTGCAATAGGGTGGGGAGAGGTCCCTTGTCGTGTATGAGGATGAGCTGGGGGGGGGGATCGGGGATTGTAGATTGTAGCGGCAGAGAATCTTTCAAAGTATGGCACAGCGCTTCCCTCAAGGGCTGGAGAGATGGGCATTCACATAGGATGTGGAGTAGATCACATCTCCTCTCCGCGCATCGCCAGCAGTCCACATGCAGCAGAAGTCCTGCCCTATGCAGTTTCAATAGAGTCCAATACCAGTTGTGTATGACCTTAAAGAGACAGAACTTCAGTTGGGCTTCTCGAGTGCCTTTGTCCACCATGGTGTAATCTGTCCTTAGTCGAGTCTGCCATTTACAGCATAGCATTTCAAGGAGGGGCTGTGAATAAAGATGGCTCACTAATACATTGTAGAAGCCTGCCATTACACCTTTGTGGGCTGTGAATAAAGATGGCTCACTAGTACATCATAGAGGCCTGCCATTACACCTTTGTGGCGGCCCCAGGTTTGCAGATAGGTGAAGATTTGAGCTCCCCAGGGGTAGCCCCCATAGAGCGTTGAAGGCAGTGCTTGAGTTGCAAGCAATGCCATTCTTGGCTGTGATGTATATTGTACTCCTCTCTTAATTTGTCAAATGATTTGGGAAGTCCCTCGTCTATGATTTGGGCTATGCAATCTATACCAGCTAGGCTCCATTGTGGCAACCTAAGGGCAGTTCCCCCTATCTTTAGACTGTGATTACCCCATATGGAGGCCTGGGCGTATGGAGAGTGGTGAATACCTAGTAAACGGTGGGCCCTACGCCTTGCCACACGTCGCCGTGAGGATCGGGTTAGCTGAGTTGGTCTGTAAAGGACCTGCACAATACAGGCCTCCAAGTCCGCCACAGTGGGCCAGCAGAAGCTTCTCTGTGGTACCCCATTGCAGCTGATCCGGAGTTCTGGGTAGCATATATGTTAGTTGGGATAGCTGGTTGGCAAGGGAGTAATGCTCCACTGAGGAGAGTCCTAGACCCCCGCAAGAGCGGCGCACAATTGTTTTTGCCAGCATCAATCGGGGGCGTGTGGAACACCATACAAAGGCCCTCAACATTGCATCTATCAGTCGAAGTGTGGAGAGGGTCACCTGGAGGGAAAGCATACCAAGAACATATGTAAAGTGCTGGAGTGTGACCATTCTCACTGCCTGTACCCTGCTCCACACGGAGAGGCCCAGAAGTGACCATTTTGCAAAGTCCAGTTTTATACAAGCCACAAAAGTGTCCAGGTTGTCTGCAACAATGCGCTCCAGACCCCGGTTAACAAGGATCCCCAGATATTTGAGGCGATTCGGGGTCCTGCGGAATGGGAGGCCATGGATCGCAGCCCTCATCGTCATCAGCGAGAGAGGCTGCACCTCGCTCTTGTCCCAATTCATCCGGTATCCAGATAGGATTGCGAGACCATCTATGGTTGTCAGTAAAGCCGGCAATGATCTTGGTAAATCAGTTAGGGTTATCAAAACGTCATTGGGGTGAAGGTAGATTTTCGAGGTCCCGCCCGCAAGGGGCATTCCTATGATCTGTTGAGAGTGGCGGATGGTAGCCGCAAGGGGTTCCATTTCCAATAGAAACAAGAGTGACAATAGAGGACAACCCTGCTGGGTTCCCCTAATAATGGGGAATGGATCTGATTAAAAGCTCGCACAGTTGACCTGCGCTGTGGGGTGGTCATAGAGCAAATGAACTTTGGAGATGAATTGTTCTCCCAGTCTGAATTTAGTCAGGGTGGCGAACAGGTAAGGCCATGTGATACGGTCAAATACCTCATCGTCTAGGGACAGGGCCAGAACCTCTTCCGGTATATTCTTGGTCTCACACAGGGTATGGCAGAGAGTGCACATATGATTTCTGGAGGTACATCCCGGTACAAACCCCACTTGAGTGTGGTGAATCAGGAATGGTATGACTTTACGCAAGCGGGCCGCCAAGATAATCGCCAATATTTTGATATCTCCATTCAGGATAGATATGGCCCGATAGCTGCCGCAGAGTAGAGGGTTCCTGCCTGGTTTGTGTATGACAGCTATTGTAGCTCTATTAAATATTGAACCCTCCAGACACGCCTCTCCAAGTGCCTCATGTTTAGCGCTAACTGCTTTTTCACCCGCCCATTTATAAAATTCTACAGGGAAGCCATCTTTGCCCTGTGATTTATGGTAGGGAAGATCTGAAATGGGTTGTACTATTTCTGCTCTGCTTAATTCACTGTCAAGGAGGGCGCGACCTGCAGCCAAGAGGCAAAGTAGTTTAGTGTCAGTGAGGAAGGTCTCTATTTGAGCAGTGTCAGCCACTGATTCTGGGGTGTAGAGATGTCTATAAAAGGTCGCAAATTCGTTAACGATGTCCTGTGGGCGTGTAAGTATCTCCCCATTGGGGCCGGGATGGTTTTAGCAGCTTCTCTCTGATGGAGCTGCGCCGCTTATAGTCGTCCAGCCTTTTTGCCCTGCTCATAATGCCGGCCACGCAATCGTTGCGTATATTTGGCCTGGGATGTGTGGAGCTTGTTGTGTGCCATGCGGGCGCGTTTCAGGGAGCAACGCGTTGCAAGAGATGGCTAGGCAGTGTATTGCTTCGTAAGACGCTGTATGTCATCCTCAAGGGCCCTCTGACGGGCTGTCCTATCCCTGTTGGCCATTGCTGCATCACGCATCATTTGGCCTCTGAGGGTCACTTTCACTGCCGCCCAGATGGTCCTTTTGGAGGCAACAGTACCAACATTATCATGCATGTATGTAGACATGTGGGCCTGCAATTGTGCCTTACCCTGGGGGATTGGTAGCGGAGGACAGCGAAACACCAGGATTTGAGGCCAGGGGACATTAGACCCATTTGGATCGATATCTGTATCAGAGAGTGGTTGGAAAGACCGCTGTCCAGTATGTGAGCGTCTTGTAGTTGAGCCACCATAGTATGTGACATCATAAAGTAGTTCAACCGAGATTGGGTGCTGTAAACGGATGATAGGAAAGTATATTCCTTGTCTGTAGGATGGGTGAGCCTCCAATAGTCCACTAGTCCAGTATTTTTCAGCACATCCGTTAGGAGAGCTCTGTCATGATTATTACCCACATTAAGGGGTCCCGCCCTGTCTAATATTGCATACCGGGCCAGGTTCCAGTCTCCTCCTATTATATAGCGGGTTGTCCCTATTTCGGTCAGAAGGCTGTTTAGTTGGAGGAAGAAAAGTCGCTTAGAACCGGTTCGCGCATACACGGAAATCACACAAAGGAAGAAGTCTCCCACTTTTAGTTTTAATGACCATGATGGGTAGGGTTTTGCGGAGCCATATCCCTACCCCACATTTTTGTGAGGCTCCACCCCCTGTCTACTGTTGTGTAGGACAGCAGCTTAAAAGCACCTTTCCCACCCAATCTCGGTGTAGTTTACTGACTTCCACGATGGCAAGATGTGTCTCTTGAAGAAGAGCTATATCAGCCCTCTTTGATTGAAGGTAGGACAGTATTTTTTTCTGTTTTACGAAGTTCGTCAAGCCATTCACATTCCAGGAGATTATCTGTAGTGGGTGAGTCCTGTGGGGAGCAGTTCCAGACATGATGACAGATGGAATGAGTAGGGGGTGGGAAGAGTTATGTTACTAATAGAAACTGTGCAGGTAGGGAGGGAGAGACTCCTCGCAGAGCATAGCAAATTGTAGCTAAATGGACTAGGGGAGGGGAAACTGATGGATGCCAGGCAGCCCCCTGTAGAAGGAGGGAGGAGGGGAGGGGGGTGATATGAGGAAGAGAAGAGAGGAGGAGGGAGGGGAGGAGAAGGGTGGGTTGGATGGGATAGAGACAAAGGGAGGAGAAAAGAAAAAAGAAAAGGGAGTAGGAAAAGAGAGTGAAGGAAAGAGGAGAAGTAGCTGTGAATCGACGAGGGGAGCTGGGGAGCAAAGCCCCAAGGGGTCAGATCCATGGACTGCAGGTCCTAACCTGTGGGGCCCATATACTCAGCTAAATGGGCCCCAGCTGGGGGAGGGGTGCCCACCGCCAGCCGTTATGTGAAGAGTGCACTGAAGTTGCCTTCGGAGGTTGATATGCCATGGAGGGATGGGAGGAGGAGAGAAAGAGCAGAGTGGTCCGTCCAGAGAAAAAGAGAGGGGTAAGCCGTCGTCATGGCCAGTCTCTCCCCTAGCGGAGACGAGGAGTAGGAGAGATGGAAAGGGAGGGGGAAGGGGGGGAAGGGAGAGGGAAAGGAACAACAGTGGTCCCGTATATAAGATATCACCAGTTGGCCAGGAGTAGCAGCAGCGTCCCAGCGCTACATGGCTGCTGAGGTCAGGATATGATTGGCGGGGAGGGGTGGGGGAGTTCAAGCTTCATTGGACCGTCACGAGTGTGAGCTAATAATGTTATTGTGAAGATGTGTCATTGCATCAAGTTGTGCTCCTCTTAGCACTCTTAATGATGTCTTTCAGTGCGTCTATAGTCCCTTTGTTATGTTGTGGCATGCCAAAGGGCCAAACACTCCTGTGCATCTCTGCTTCGCAGCTGGGACGCAGTGCTCCACCCACGTTTCAACTTCAAACTATGGGGCCTAACAGGCCAGTTGGGTGGTGACCTCTTCAGCGAAGGCTTGGGAGGTGAGGGGGGTAATAGTGGGTAGGGGAGAGGGTAGTCCCCCGTCCCTTGTATCCCAGCTGGGGTAGTATGCAGAGGAAGAAGGACGGCCAGCGGTATTGCCCCGGGTTGGCTGACCCCACCGTCTGGCAGTAGAAAGTACAAGAGGTCAGAGGGGCCTCTAAAATAGAAGTAGGGGTCAAAGTTCTCTTCTAGGTTTGGTAATGCGTTGGTATGCTCTCAGCAGGTGGTGTGGGGGGGCACCAATACAGCGACGTTGTTCCATCACCATGACTCGCCTCCACAGGCATGGATCACCAACGTAGTGAGACTATGTCTCCCATCTCTCGGATGCACTTTCTTCTGCGTCACGCCCCCATCCCCGTACAGCACAGCTCCCTCCACGGCCCCCAGGCAATGGCGAACAGCCTTGGGAGTCGCCCCGGGGCTCAAGCAGGATGAATCATGAGGCACGGGTTATTGCTGCCGCTATGGTATTCGTAGCACACCTCTCCATGAGGTTCTCCCAGCGTGAGAAAGGAGGGAAGGGGGGCAGCGCCGGCGATCACTTTCTGACACCGCGTCCTGAAGCTGCTGTTTCGCTGCTTCCTGTGACTACAGGTCACGGCTCCATCCCGCTTGCTAGGCCTCCGCTTTCTCGATGTCGCATGGCCCACGGTGCGCTCCCACCTTGGCCCTGCTGTCCGTGATTATGTGCCTGTAGTTTGTAGGGAGCCTCTGAAGCTCACATGGATAGGTTAACGCCGGCTAAAACACTCCCGCCGCGGCCAAAGCCCACCGCATATATATATATATATATATCTCTATTCACCACTATTTATATAATATATGTATATAAAATGAATAGAAAACTAAACCGTACAAAAATTTATACCATTCAATAAAAAAGAAAAAATATATGAATTAATGTAGACAATAAATAAAATATTTTTAAAAAATTTAATTTAAAACTTGAAAAAACACATTTACTACAAATACTATAAACATTTAAATGAATTTAAAAATGCAAGCAAGCAATATAAATAAGGAAAAAAATTCAAATAAAACTTTAAAGTATATTTAACCAATATTATGAAAAACATTGGAGTCTAAGAATATTAAATATACTATTTCCACTCTTGTTTATGCAACAGTAATAAAAGTGAAGAACTTCAAAAGAGTGACATTTGCTATTTCTACCCTAGTCAATGCAACAGTAGGGAAACCATTGGACTCCGGAGGGGTTAAATTCACTACTCTCTCTCCATTCTAAGCGGTAGTAAGGAAAGTGCTAGATTTGTTAAATAATTATTACTTAATTAACTTCTCACCCTACAAGCCTAACAGCCCGCAAAACATACATAAAAAATAAAGGAATATTGCATTGTTTACATAATAAATATCAAACATATAGCTAAATAAAATGTATTCAATAATTCATGAATATTATTGCCTAATTAACTTCCCACCCTGTCCTCCTACAAAGCCAACAACCTGCTATAACACTATAAATGTGTTATTAAAATTAAATGGATACTACTAAATCACGTAAAACTACATGCTAGTTTTAGTCCCATCTATGTCAAAATGTTTTTTAGATTTATTACTTTAGATTCTACTGGAGGAATCCCCCGACAGGTAATAGAGGATGAGTCAATGACACATAGGCCCATATTTATACTTTTTGACGCAAAACTGCGCCGCCGCAGTTTTGCGTCCAGAAAATTACCGCCGGCTAACGCCATTTTGTTGCGTCAACAGGTGGGAGTCATTATTTTTGACGCACACTGCGGCGTCAAGTTGTAAAGGAAAATGACGTTAACGCGGCGGAAATGACTGTGGGTCGATTTACGACACCGCAACCCGGATATGCGCCGTTTTTTGACGCAATAGCGTCAAAAAAACCAGCAAACACTGCCAGTTCACCAGAGGAGAGCTAAAATGGATCCCAGATGCCACTACAGAGCCCAGGAAGATGACAGCAGACCAGGAACCAGCCAGGACGATCCATACAAGTACCAGGACACTTAGAGAAAGAAAAGAAAGTGTCGCTTCAGTGCAGAGGAGCAGGAAATCCTGGTTAAAGAGGTGACAGAACACCAGCACCAACTGTTTATCACCTCAAAGTTGCCAATCAGTAGGAGAGAGGCTATATGGCAACAAATTGTTGACAAGATTAACAGTGTGGCAGAAGTACGCAGAACAGTCACCGAGTGCAAGAAACGCTGGCATGACTGCAAACGCAGGACCAAGGAAAAGATGGCCAGGAACAGGAAGGCAGCACTGCAGACTGGAGGGGGGAGTCCAGCACACCAGGAGGCCCTGGACCACATGGAGGAGATGGTCGCAGCCGTCATCCCTGAGGAGATCGTCACAGGGATTCAAGGACAGGACAGCGCAGACTACCACGAGACAACACACATGCAGGGTAAGTCGCATGGGGAATTGAAATGCAATAATGTTAACTGTAAGCAGGGGGTGGAAATACCTACTACACATTGCATGTAAGTCATCATATACATGGAGTGGCATGGGTAAAGGGGCACGGCACGGGGGCATGGCCTGCACAAACATTAGCTGGGGCACACCATTACACTTCACCAACAACAGTCCCATGGGGGCATGCTGTCATGCCAACGATGGAGCAAAGGGAAAGCCTCAACAGGAGGGAAGGCCACTACGTCAAACTGACATCCTGGCACTCGTCAGCCAACATATCTCCTACATTAACTAGGGCCCTATTAGCAATCCTCTAGCCAAACCGACAACTGCAATGTAACTGCAACAACAGTTGCCACTACCACCTCTGATCTGTGTGCAGCTCAAGTAGCCAATGGCAGTAACCTCCCCATGGAACATACATACCTAAATTAGGGGGTGAGGATGACATCTGCAACAATCTCCTGAAACAAGACAAAGGCCCCAGTACACTCAAATGTCAATGCCCATAGTTGTCACAAACATCAGCCAAAGTAAACAACAATAGAAGCGACACAGCACTAAGGACACACCCATGCTGCATATGTCAGGGTCCATCCTGTGCCTGGGTAACAAGGCAACATCACAAATATCATACTGCTCAGACAACAGCATTGAGGAGGGGACACATGTAACTGGTCACTGAAATACACCTGCACAGTCAGAGGATGAAATAAGACACTGATACGACTATCAGGGCAATCCAATGTAACACACATTACCCAACATCAGCCGGACACATTACCAATGTCAACATCCACATCACATCACATCATAACATTGACATGCATAGGATATGCTACATGTCAAGTACAATTAAGTAGATGTGAAAGATCAGGGATTGGGGCAGGTCTTGATAGTTAAGTGTGCTGCCAGGGCCATCAGAACACCCACAGCCAGTGAAAGGTCTCACCATGAGAATGGATATACACGGAGGGTCGAGTAGGACTAAAAGGTGGCTATTCTCCATTTGGCATAAAGCAACACCTAGAGGCAATGAGGCTGACAAGTCTGATAACTCAATAACATACATGTAACACACAGGTGGGCCATAGGCCTGAAACAATGCCCATCTGAAGGACTGCAGATATTAATACAAAACAAGATCACAAAGTGAATTCATCAAAAGGCAGGCACATCACGTCAAAATTGTCACAACACAGACACACTAATTGTACCCTGTTTCATTGCAGAGGAAGATGGATCTCCTGCCGATATGCCTGTCCCAGATTTCCCAGATGACATGGATGACGAGCCCATAAACATTCCCCAGGAGACCATCCAAAAGGTCCTTGAAACCCTCCAGACCCCACCTTCAGTCACAAGGAGGAGCACAGAACAAGCAGCCATCGCAGAGGATCCACCCACCACCCCAATTGTAAGACCTGCCAGCTCCAATACAGCTGAGGACTCTGACGACACTGGAACCAGCTTTGAGAGAACTGTAGTTGGGGTACAGGGTGAGCTGGCCAAGGAGGTGCGGGTGGGGATGCAAAATATGGCAGCCAGCCTTGAGGGGATGCGTTCGTGCATGATGTCATCTGCAGATCAGGCAGCAGCTATGCAAGCCCTAACATCCATACTGCAAGGACTACAAGAAACTGTCAAGGAATTCACCACTGCAGTAAGGGAGTTGCCACAACACCTCGCACCCCAAACCTTCCACTGCATGCACGAATGCAATCATGACTCCCTCAGGGCCGACCTGGCTGCCTACCATCGTGATGTGGCTGCTATTCTCAGGAACCAGCAGATCCTCCTTGCAGCAGTACTGCCCTTAAGACCTTCATAGGGAGCAGCGACCAGGATGTCTGACTCCACATCTTCTAACACTGAGGTGTGTGTTGCCCCTTCACAACCAACAACAACAAGGACAAAGCAGGCAACACACACATCAGAAGAAGAAGACATGGAACAGATCACATTCACACGGAAGAGTACCCAGAAGCACTACTTCCAGCACCATGGCCTACTTTGACCAAGGTCCAACGTTTTGTCAAATGCCAGTCTTACAACAACTATACTCAATGACTGTTCTGCTAACCACTGTATATCTTGTCAGCATGCCCAGTTATTGTCTCTCTCCTACTAATCGGCAAATCCTGTCCCTCTGCACTGTCTGTAACATCACCCCAGCATGTCAGTAGCATTACCTACACCCCTTCTGTAGGATCACAATGTAAGATTTCACTAGAACGGACTCAGCAAACATGGACAATGTACATATTGCACTACAGCACTTTTCAATAAATAGCACTTGCACAACAAATATGTCTCGGTGTAATTTGACACATCAACTGTGCAGTAGATAACACAAATGTGCCTGTGTTCCAATCATGTAGCTTGTCAATACAACTGTCCTGACATCATGTAGTCAGATCCATCTGCACAGTGTCCAGGATTGCATCATAGCCTGCCCATCCTGAGGAGAATAACTGATGAAGTGAGAAACCACACACCATCATGCTGTGTTGGACAGAATAATGCTTCCTCAAGGGATATCAAAGTCAACTAATAGTGGCTGATAAATGTTGTCACCATGCAATACTAACACATAAAACTGTGCAGTCTATTCTAAGCAAACACTACACAACACTGCATGAATTAATCTTTCTGAGTTAACATCCAAATAGGTAATCATGCTGAATAGTGACACAAATGATCTATGTCAGTTATGAAGACAAGAGTGTTAACAATAACTCATCTTAGAAGGTGTCCCTGAACATCACACTGCAGTCAGACCTAAAACTGTCCCCACAATACCAAGTCTGGAAGCACACTTTGTGACGTAGAAAACATACTCATTGACAAAAATCCTTTGTGATCCATGTCAACTCCGATTAGTGGTTCAAACAAATGGTGGATTCTTACCAAGGTAGCACCGGGGTAGCTGCCATTTTACACCTCAGTTTGTATTTGTTTGTAGCATAGGACACAAATGTCATAGAACAACAATCATCTACACTGATGCCAAGGCCATGATCAAGTAGCAGTTAACACATAATGTAAAGGGTTATCTATATATTTATTCAAAACTAATCACACAAGAGGAAACTAAGGGAAAAGTCATACCTACCCTAATCTAACCTAACTACTCATTACCCACAACTGTCCCTAACTAACCTAATCTAAACTTACTCATCACATATAACGAATCGTTCTAAACATCAACCCCCCACCCACCATTATGAGACAGGACACATGGAGGACAACACATACTAACCTACACAAATACTATACTATCCTAAACAATCATATATTTTTTTGTTATTTTTTTGTCATATTTTTTTTAAAAAATTGTTATTTTTTTGGGGGGAAACACACAGGAACCCCAACATTGCCCCCCACCCACCCACCCACACACTTAATAAGGAAAAGTAGAAAGAATCAGGACCCCCCTCCCTAACACTAACTAAACTAACAACCTATACTAACCTAACACTAATCCCCCAAGCCCACTAATCATGAGGGCAAGGAAAGAGGAGGGAGGGGGGGGAATCATGTCCATAGCAAAAATTATATTCCTAGAGGTTGGCCCTCCGGAGGGTCCGCCTGATCGATTTGACCCTCTTCTTTATGTAGCTGACATCCTGGGTAAGATTGTTCACCTTCTTTAGAACTCGGTCCATCTTATGTTCCAAAGCCAAGAATGCCGCAGGGTCGATTGTTGGTGCTGGTGCCGTTTGTGCCCCTGCCGAGGTGCTCTGTGGCCGTGTGGAGCCTAGCCCACTGGACTGTCCTGGACTGTCCTGTCCTGGACTGTCCTGCAGCTGTCACACTGCTGGGGCCTGGGTGTGCTGCAGATGTAGGGACACAATTCAGTTCCTATGGTAAATAGTTGCCCTTTGTCTTCACAGCTGCAAACATGACACACGCCCAGAAGCATGAATTTGAGAGGCGGGCCATGAGATACAGACACATCCTGCAGGTGCAGTCGGGGTTCCGAAGGATGGCCCATACATACCAGTCCGATCGGGCCGATACTCAGTACATCGGTTAATAGGGAAGCAGCAGTCTTCAGAAAAGCCATTTGCAGAAGCTATCAGGGAGAATGTGAGTCTGACATGCAGACTCAGTCAGAGACGAGTCCCAGTGCAACTCTTATTGTAACAAGTGTATTCCACATGACTCACCCCAGTTCTCATAGCGGGCCCTACAGGAATGGCCTACAAACCCTAGATCAGACAAATGGATAAGCATTGGTCATCTCAAAATTTTCTAAGAACTGAAATCCCACTAATGGAACAAGACTAATGATTGTGCAGCGCATCACACCTTGCAATGTGTTCAACACACAGGAGTCCATCACACATCACCAGCAAACACAAAACATAACACACATGTCAACACTCACTGTAGGTGTCGGGGTCCTCAAAACGAGCCACCTCTCCTACTGTGTACGGTGCAGGTCCACCTGTAAAGCATGGAAGGAAGTATATGCTCAGAATCAGTACACTGACAAACAATTTCAATTACAAAAACAATGTGTAAGCTGACATGAGTAATGAAACACTTTCAGACATGCTCATACTCCATGGAATATTTCACAGCCAACATTTACATAGGATGGGTCTCCTGCTACAGTTACGCACACTTCTACACACATGCAGTGGCCCTGACTGTCATGTGGTGGCAAACATGCACCTCCATTAGTGAGCAGCAACAATATTGGTGTGTATTCGTCTCATCATGTGCATCCAAGAGAGACATCCAAAGGCTGGTTACTTGAGGACTGCATGACCTGTCAAACAGCCTATGTGGTCATGACACATTTGTGACAGATAAGTACATTGTACAGAGGGGCAGGGACTTTGGCAATACCTCATGTTGTTAAAGTTACATAAATTGATGTGTCCCAACAATGGTGATTGGCACCTAACATAGATGTTTGTACCCTAGTCCATACCTTTGGACTGCCATCCCTAATCGGATTTTGGCACAAGAAACAAAAAATACCTGTCTAAGATGTTAGCTGAGGGCACCTGACTCCTTTCCAAATATGGTTCATGTTCAGATCTGGCATGTATCAATAAAATATGAAGGAGCACAGTAATCCCTAACAGGCATAGCACTTCCGTGAACACTTTCCTTACACACTCACCAGACACACATGAGACATATGTCTGGGCCACATTGCTATCATCAATTGACGTGAAGGCAGCACTCATTTTCAGCATCATGTAGGGTTTCCAATGTGAGTCTAGCTATAGCGTCAACATATGTAGGTATGATGTTAGTACATCCATACTTCACTGGCAATTGTGACCTGTAGAGTCATGATTGCCTCATTAATGTTTCGCTTGCCTGACACAAAGGCGGCACTAAATTACATTCAGCAACAAGCAACCTGTAAGTTTGCAAAACATGAGCTGCCTGACTGCTAGCATTTGTCATCCTTCACATAGTGCATCAATTACCCTGTATGTTTCCTCAGCATTACACACAGTCAGCAAATTATCTGGCAGATTGTGTACCAATCATCTCATGTCACTACACAGCTTTTAATTGTGCACATTTACATGATCTGTACTCACCAACATGGCCACCAATCATGATTCCCAGGTGGTCCAGCAGATCTTGCTCCCTGGAGATCAGGTCAGCCCAGCGGTGCTTCAGCTGGTGGTCATTGCGTTGGCTCCCATACAGACGCACCAAGTGATGGCGCACCTTCCCCCACCTGACTTTTTGGGCATCAGTGTGATACCCCTGTATCACCCTACCCCCAGCCTCGAGCATCAGTGGGAGGAAATGGCACACCAGCCATATGAACCCCCCCAATTCCTCCTCACCCATCCTAGAAAGACGTGGCCTACCCGACATTTCTGCACAGAAAAGGGGAAAATGTAATGGGAAAAAAAAGAAAGGGGAAAATGGGGGAAGTAGGAGTAGGGAAATACAAAGTAAACTTAACAAATAGAAGAGCCCAACTATCCCCTATATAAAAGTACCCACAACAGACTCCCACAGACAATAAATACAACACTGGACTGGACAAATGTAAACAACACACACTCAGACAGTATTCTACAACAATTTTTAAATGACAAAACAACAAGTAAGATGGCACTCTGGACACAAAAGCACAAAATCACAGGACAACACTCTGCACACAGTCTAGAATAATCACAGACTGCAAAGTGAAAATGAATGTACACCCACTGTACAGAATCTGTAAACGGGATATCCTATTACATCACATCCTGCATAACATGGCCGCCGTTTTTTTCCATTATGCGTCATATTTTCACGCATACAGCTTGTGCGTCATATTTTTTGACGCACAGGAGTGCAAATAATGCTGCATCCAAGTATTTTTAATAATTGGTAAATAATATCTGGATGCAGCATAATTTTCACTTCCAGAGGTGAAAATTATGCTGCATCCAAATATTATTTACCAATTATTACAAATATTTGGATGCAGCATTATTTGCACTCCTGTGCATCAAAAAATATGACGCACAAGCTGTATGCGTGAAAATATGACGCATAATGACAATTATGTATTTTTTATGTCCAAATGAGTCATGCAAATGTGCTTTACCTAACGGTGCTAAATGCTAAATACTTGGGCTTAGCGAAAGCAAATGTGCCTTACAGGATGTATGGAAGGCATTCACAATGCAATAGTAATGATTGGCCAAAATGGAGATTACTCATAATTGCGCACACATGTAGATAATTGCTGATTGCGACTTTCCAAATATGAAAGAGCTAACAGGATGTCTTTATTAGCTAATTTGTGAGCACATATATCAAGCTTTTACAAATTGCAAAATGGGCATTTAGGTTATGCAATTGACGCCTAAACAATTTTTGGTGGTAACCATGTGCTAATTACAAGTTAATGTAGCAAAAATATGTTTCACTATAGACATGTAGCGCACACATGCCCCTTAAGCATGTGTGTGCTTCACGTGTCCGTAAAAAGTGTTTAATTGGGGTGCAGCAGAGGGGGACTTAGGCCCCCAGCACCCTGGGATTTGCTGTTCATGACTTACAAATTAATCAACGTTTTTCCCAATTTCTGTAATGCTAAACCATTGGCAGAAGGCCCATAGATGCAAATTGAGTATGATTCTCTTTTTGCAAATCTGTTATACCATTTGCCCATTTGAAGTTTGCCCTATTACTTCTTTAGAAAAATCAGACATACCATTTAGCATAGATTTAATAGCAAATTCTCAAAGTTCCTAATGTTATAATTGCAAAGAGTTTTTTGATGCATGTGGCCCTTAATGCATTACCTGGTTTAGTAGCATGTTTCAATCTTCATGCTAGGTTACAATTGGGACACTACTGTGATATGCTGCTTGCAACCACTTTGGTGATTGGATGGTACATGTACATGTGTGTGACCCAATGTTGATCCTGTATCAACTGTTAAGGTGTATGTTGTCACTGTTACGTCCTGGTCTCATCATGAGTTAGTGGCAGCTAATCGTGTATCTACTGAGTATCCTTTGGAGATAAATGTGAGTAAAGTCATTGAGGACATGGTAACCTACACGTGGATGGTCCCACCCTGTCAATGAAGACGTGTAATGAGACTTTCAACTGGGCAACCTTGGTGTGCTGAGTGAGAGAATGTCTCAGGTGTCAGGATCCGGCATGTGTCATTGCAACATTTGTACTCAAGTTGGCCTCTGTGAATGGAAATGCATCTGGGAACATCATAGCCTCTGTGCAGAATAATATGGCTGGTATTCACCACACACAAGCCATCTCTAATATTTGGACAATGTTACTCAGCGTGTGAACTGTCAGGGTCCTCAAATGTGTAGACTTTTCATGGACATTATCTGAGGTTGCTGGTTCTGCTGGAGGCCACGTACACCATCCCAGGCTATGGCCCAGGTACACTGTCACACTTTGTAGTTTAGGCATTAATGAGGCCCAGACAACGGATGGGCCATGATTTAGCTATTCAAGGGCACTGTAACAAATATGATACAAATAAAAGTCAGATGATGCAATACAATGTATTTGAGTATACATTGATGAGGCAAATGACAAATTAGCCTCGGTGGAAAGAGAGGTTTTGAACAGCAAGTGTGGTCCATATGTGGCCACCGGGAATCTTTAGGGTGACCCACGGACAGGTGCCAGTCAGGCTGACAGGATGCAGGGTCAATCAGGATCCAGCTCTTTCACAATTGACATGATCAGTGGTCTGACTAAGACTGGTCGGAGGGAGCAGTAGACAGTTGACATGTCAAACTGTGTATGTCCTGTGTTGTTTTGAAGGTGACACATGAACCCAGATACAGTGTTACACGGTAACATTAGTAGCAATGCTTAACGGTGTAATTGCCAAAATAACTACATCTATGCTGTAGGAGACATCAGCAGGGATGGTACATGTAAATTTGGGTGGTGTGCATGGAGGTGATCACTGGTGTGGCCTCCATCAGTGTCTCACAAGTCCTGTCGGATGAGATTTGCTTTCAAATGGCCTACTGTACCTTTCACATGGGAACCAATCGACAGGTGATACCAGGCATTATAAACTCCAAACCAGTGTATTCTTTGAGCTGACTTCCATGCAGTCAGATAGTACTATGACAATGGTATACCATAGGAAAGGGTGTGGCACACTGGGTGACTCTTGTTAGTGTGTGTGTGTAGATGAGGGAATATCAGGGTACACATATTTGTATTCCAGGGACCTCTTCAGACAGGTGGGGTGTGACCAGGCGCATGGGTGTGTCAGCTTCTTAGAAAAGGGCTGACATGTAGATGGGATGTGATGTGCTGGATGCTTGTCATATGTGTGGCACTTGTGCTGTGTATGTTCTGCTTATGTGTAACTCTAGTGACAGATAGTCTTTGCAAAGATTGTATGTAGTTGGAATTACTGCTGTCAAGGGTCTGGTCATACATTCCTGTTCCTGATGCAAAAGCATGTCAACTGCCTGATGTATGAGGCCTGTTTTCCCCTACTTGAGTGATGGTGTTTTAGTTGTGTGCCATATGCTGCGATGAACCATGTTTCCAACATGTATGTGTGTAATAGGTGTGGTCCTCAGCTATTGCCCTTCAAAGGTGAACTGTACAGGATGTCAGTCATTTACATTGTGTGTGTATGTGACCGTTGTATGATAGGCATCACATTTGTAGTGGGATTTTCTGTGTCCCGATTGTTATATCATCGATGCTCCATGAGGCAACACTCTTCTTCTGATATTTAGAGCTAAAGGTGTGCAGAAATGATTAGCCAGACCATGATGTGGTGATTCTTATCAGTGTTTATTTACAATAGTTCATTAAGTGGGGATGGTGATAATATTTAAAATAAATTGTTCACAATGTGTTGTCGCCTACGCACTCCAGCAGCCGTGTTTGGTTGTTCCCGCTCGTGTTGCAGGCCAGCATCCTCCTCTTCCTCCTCTTCAGGCATGTATGGGTCTGGTTCCAGGAGGGGAATGTTTCTTCTGAAACAAATGTTGTGCAGGATGGAACATGTTAGTATGATTTTACAGACCATCTCGGGGGAATATAGGAGGCTAACACCAGTGATGTCGAGGCAGCGGAACCTTGACTTGAGGATGCCAAAGGTCCGCTCGACAATGCTGCGTGTCCTCCTATGGGCCTCGTTGTAGGCACGCTCTGCAGCTGTACTTGGGTTGCCAAATGGTGTCATTATCCATGGCTGGATGCCATACCCCTGATCAGCTGCAAAAGAAAATGAATGGGATCATGTTGATGTAGCTGGCACTATTGAAAAGACCTTTAATGGCAGTAGTTATCTTGTGTTGTCTGTGACTCTTTTGTGTACTAATGTTACATCCCATGCTTGTGGGCTATACCATCTGCATTGTGTTGTTTCCTTGGCTAAATGAGTGTTTGTCTGCTAACCGTTTGTCAGCAGTATGTTTTGGGATTTTCAGTACAGTGTGCCCTCCCTAGCATTGTGACTTGTGATACAGGTGTCCGTGTGTCTTCACTTGGGGTGAGATGATAGTTCCATGCAGAGTTAAAATTGAAAGTGTTGTTGACACGTTCATATCAAAGTACCCTGGGCATCCCATACCTTTAGACTTATGAAATGTATTAATGTAAAGGTCATTGGGACACTTACAATTTGCAAGGTGACATTTAGGCAACCACACTCATTAATGTCTTGACATTAGGCTGTACAGTAAAATCCGATGTGTGACAGGTTCAATGGTGGTGAGCTAAGAAACATGGATAGCGATGTCACGACCTCAGTATGTTCCTGTTCACATGTTGCTGTTGTGGTGTATGTGTTGTGTGTCCTAGAGGGTTGCTGTGCAGTGTGTATTTAAGTAGGTTTTTGTACTTACCAACTAGTAGTCCATTGCCATACCATCCATCCTGGAAGTGTTGATTGATGGTGCAGTGACGGAAGATGTATGAGTCATGTATACTCCCAGGATATTTAGCCACGATGTTGCTGATCAATCCCTGGTGATCGACAATGGCCTGCACGTTGATGGAATGTGTGTGCTTCCTGTTGCGGTAGAGGTTTTCAGTTGCAGCAGGTGGCACAAGAAGTACATGTGCATGTGCAGTCGATTGCACCAAGGACGTGTGGGAAGCCACTGATTGCGTAGAACCCCTGTTTAGTTTCCTGCTGCTTCTGCAGTGTGTTAGGGAAGCAGATGTGGCGGGGTGTCAGTCGAATGATAGCATCCAGTACTTTGGGAAAAAAGGCAGAGAATGATGGTTGTGATATTCCGCCAACCAGGGCACCAGTTGTTTGAAAAGAGCCACTTACCAGCATGTGAAGTACGGCAAGCAGCTTTGTTTCTGTTGGGATGGTGTGGGGTGTCACCAAAGTGGGGGCCAACTGCTGTTCAATATTTCACAGCAGCTGCTGAATGGCCTGCCAGTTCAACCGGTACCTCTATGATGTCGTGTTCCCTGAGGCCCTGAAGGGTTGTTCTTGGGTGGAATATCCTCTCCTGCCTTCTGCGCTGCCTTTGGGGTCCCTGCTGGTGTTGTTGTAGCTGCTGTTGTTACTGCTGGGCTCTGCGTCTGCGTGCACAGTGGATTAGAATGACCTCCATGGCTCCCTGTTTCTGCTCTGCTGCTCTGCTGTTTGTTCTGTGTGTTCTGATTAAATACAGGTGTGTTTGCCCCATTTTAACACCTGCCCTGACCCAGGCGTTAATTTTTGACGCAAATCGGGTTGTGCATCATTTTCTGGCTCCGCCTCCCGGCCGTGCTTCAGTTTTGCCCGAAAGCATAAATACGACGCACGGCCGTTTAAGCCATTTTTTGGACGGGAACGCCTACCTTGCATATCATTAACGCAAGGCGGGTTACCGCATCCAAAAAATGACGCACACGGCGAAATGTTGTCATCCGCGGGCTCGGGCGTCAAAGTTTAAATACGGGGCAACGTTTCCGCTGATTGTGCGTCAAAATGTTTGACGCACAATCGGCGCAAACGGAGTATAAATATGCCCCATAGAATCAGTTCTGTTATCCAAGCATTGAGCAGGATTTTTGATGTTTGTCACCTGCAGAGGAAACAGAATAGAAAGGAAAGTATCAAATGAATGTTAAAAGGGAGTAATGTATATATTACTAATACGTGGTATGGCAGGATTGAAAGTGCTGTGGGGCCTTGCAGGACAAAAACACTTTCCAGCTGCTAGGGGACTTTATTACCTTGGCAAGAAGGGTCTCTGCATTCATTTACGTTTGTCTGCGTGCAAATATTAACAAAAGTAGATTTGAGAAAATGGAGAATAGGGCAGGAGTTGTGAGAGACATCCATGTTTAGCATCGTTTATGCACCAGGATCGATACTAAATTACACACAGGCAGCAGAAAGTTTGCTCATAACATTAGATAGAATAAAATGTTAAACTCCAAGAAGTTTCAGCCTTTTCTCCCCGCTTCTTTCGCTGTCGTACACAGTTCAGCAGCAAGTTACAATTTTGAACAATCACTAATCATTTAGCAGGCAGATGACAGATCAAATCTCCATTTATGCCCATTGCCTACTAGAGTTCTTCACGAACAGTGATTTTGGTGGAGAACACCACATTCCTGAGGGGGTACAGGACAGACAAACACAGGTTTGCACTTTCCACAAAAAAACGGATGCCAAAAGATAAACTACAGAGATCGCCCTGAGGATCAATTCAGCGAAATGAGAAAGAAGTACATTAATATTGCTGACTACTTCTGTATTAATATAATGCCTCCAGTTATTAGTGGAGGCAAGCCAATTTGGAGTAATTATAGGACATTTTCTATAAACCATCAGGGGAAAATGTACATTTGACTTTATTGAAGAACTTTCTGGACAAGCTCCAAAGCATCAGCTCAAATCTCTTAAGCATCATCCTGAATAGTGTTCTCCTTCAGGAGGAAGATAATGTAAAAATACCAAACCAAGGGGCATATTTAAGAGCCTCTAGTGCCTCCATGTGCCACAGTAACATCATTTTTTTATGCTAATGTGGTCTAACGAGGCCAAGATCCCTGCGCCATATTTACAAAGTGGAGCAATCTTTGTAACCCTTTGCGCTACATTATGCCTGCGCCAGGCATAATGTATGCAAAGGGGGAGCTCCCCCATCTGACAGATTTGTTTGTGTCATTTTGTTCAGCACTTTTAACGCCTGCTCAGTGCAGGCGTTAAAAGGAGGCACACCATTGATTACAATGGGCCTCAATGAGTTTTGCAGGATTAGCGTGCAAATTTTCGATGCTAATCCTGCAAAGCTTCAGACTAACATCAAAAGTTCTGACATTAGTCCCCTAACTACCATCATGGTGCACCATATATTAAATACTGCGCACACATGGTGGCATTAGGGGGGCGCTCAGGGACACAAGAACAGTGGCGCTGCACTGTGTGAGCACCACTTTTCTTAAATATGTCCCCAAGTGTCATCGTAATTGACTTCCAGAAGGTACAGCAATGGAATGTTAAAAACAAGAAATGAGACAAAGCATAGAAAATACATATGGGGATCACTTTGTTCATAATATCGAATAAAGAAAGTGTAAAACTAGATTGATTCATTTAGGGATCTTAGTCAATCAGAGCCGTTTTTTCCCTTTGAATGTCCCTGATTGGCCTACTTTCAAGAGAAGGCTGCTTAACTGTTAAAAGAAATACTTACCCAAGGGGGCTGGAAGAATACCTATCAGCTTGAGACAATACTGGAGAAATATTGTGCCTGATGCTCTAGCTTGGATTTCTGGAACTGAAATGCTTTCCCAGAAAATCCTATGAGTTTATTGCCTCAGATCATGAAAGTGGAGTATTTTGTCCTTTGGAGAATCTCTCCTGAAACAAGATAGTACAGAAAGTACTAAAAGAAATGGACAAGGGGCTGCTTGGGACAAAAAGTACACCCGATTTACATGCCTGCATCTATGATACATCTTATCTGTCTCTAGGAAGTGAAGAAGACACTGTGGACCTGCTGCAGAGGACTCATAGGAACAAGTTGAAACTGGGCATTTTGCCTTGCACCTGAACTGGAGTTCATGGAGCCTTCCTGAAAACTAAACTCATGCACCCCATCCTCAGGAACTTTTCATAAAGGTTTGGAGGTTGCGGACCCACAGAAGCAAAGTTACAGAAATAAGGGCATCATTTAGAGTTTGGCAGAGAGGGTGCTGTTGCTTCACCGTGGTAGGACAGAAATCTCTATCAGACTTTTAGTTGACCATCCACTGTGTTTAGGGCATTACTGAACATGTCTGTCAACAGGCAGATCAAAGTCAGCAGTCTTGACTCACTCCACCTGTGGTTCCTCTTTCCTCCCCTGGTGTCAATATGTCCATTGAAGTTGCTGTGGAAGTACACCATCATATTTAGAGATATCTGCTGCTATGGGAAGTTGGATGAAGGATTGTGACAGAGAATGGTCATGGAATTCAGGAAAACATACGGTGGGGAAAATGTGGTGGATAATCCATCAATACATATCCAATAAACATCCACCAATTACCCACTTTCCTCAAAGCAGGGCAACAAAGAAACTAAACCATTTACCACTCACACCACAGCTCACTGCCTCACACCGGCAAAAGCCACTTCTATGGCACACAGGAGAGATGTTACCTTTTCAGAGAGTGACCTAGCTATAATGGAGAACGGAATTCTTAGTGTTGTGTCACAGTTGATCGGAGCACAGGTGCAGAGCACTATTATGAGTCTGCTTACAGAACTATGGACCAGAATAGTTTATAGAATGAATGTTGTGTCCATTGTGCATTACTCACAGGATGGCATTTGCAAGAAGTAGAACAATTTGTAGTGAAGAGTTTGTTCCCCCATTCCTCATGCCCATCACTTGCGATGTGGGCAGATAGCAGGATACTCTCCATCCTGGAGTACTCACAACAGAGGCCCAAAGAGGTGTGTATTTTCTGTTCTTGCCTACAAACAGCCACAGAAACAGTGAGCAGGAAAGAGGCAAAAGACTAGTCTTCCACAAACACATATACTGAAATTTATGTAGCAAAAGGCTACTTGTGAAAAACACTTTACCCTAGGTAATGCAATGTGCCAAAATCATTGAACAGGTTTTCCACGTGACACCATTTAGTTCCTTACTTGGTGTAATCATAATGCTTCTGTCATACTGAACTTCAAGCAAAACTACAAAAAATTACTCTATGGGCCTCATTACAAGATTGGTGGTCTTAAGACCGCCATATTGGCAGTGGTGGTCGTACCACCAACAGGCTGGTGGAGAAGACCGCCAAATTATGACATTGGCGGCATTCAGTACAGAACACAGCCAAAGATCGCCAAAACCGCCACAGACAACGGTAGCCACCTGCAGGCCGGCGGAGACTATCTTTCCGCCGGACAGATTATGAGGTTACACATCGCCAAGCTGTCCACCATGGTTGCACCACCATAGAAACCCAGGTCGAAACCAACTGCATAAAAGGAGACACCCACCTTCAGGAAGCCATACTCGTCCTGAGCCACCATGGAACTTGAACTAGACGTCTTCTCGCTGCTCCTGCGCACCCAAAGACTTCCGAATCTGCAATGACAACAGTAATCGTAAGTACATACACTTCCTTGGTACTGATGTAAATTGTCAATTTTTGTACACTCACACAGCATACATTTGGGAAGGGGGTGAGAGGCCAAAACTCACATGTAATAGCACACTAACATGCACACTCACATCCAGCCACACACACACTTGCATATACAAAACAACCACGCTGCAGCCACCACACACACACAAACACACGTCACAAATACACACAGGTATGCATGGAAACACTGTACAGGCCCACACCCACAGGGTACCCCACAACACCACCACAGGTCACAACCACAACACAACTGCACCATATCCAATCTCTTAGCAGGGGCCCACAGGGGACACTACCCAGGGACACATCACACATACATCACAACGTAAAAATAACAGGCAAAAAATACACACAAATACACAGCCATACAACTTACTGATCGACTTACATAGCGGCAAAGGAGATCACCACCCGCTTGGGTGCAAGGACATGGCCAACTGGGTGGGGAGCTACAGGGAGGGCAGTGGTAGTAAGGGAGGTGGCAGCTAAGATGGTGCTTGGGTGGTCCCAGACAGGTCTGCCACCACCAGGGAGTGCCCACTGGAGCAGGATTCCAAAGATGAAGAACAGGATCCTGTCTCCCGCGGTGGCACTCCACTCACCCTCCGGGTCATTGGCTCCCTCAGTGTCAGTGGTATCATGACTTTTGGCCTTGTGGCCAACAGCTTCCTCACTCGGCTGTGCCCCGTCTCCTTCACTTGCCGATGCTGATGCAGAGAAACAGAGAGAGAGGTAGGGTCATCAAATTGTTTACATACCACTTACATTATATCATACACTATAGTAACATCACATCTATGTGTAAAACTCCCCCAGGTGGAAACCATATTGACCCAACATCTTGTTTCCACAACAACATATATTCCACAACCTTCTATTACAACAATTTCACACCCAACATAAGCCTACTATCTGAACACTATCACCATCCTATCAGTACAGCTAAAACACAAACTATTTCTGCTCAAGATGATTTGTCAACATAAAAGTGTGTCCCTATACAGAGCATCATTGTGAAACAACAATCCATCAATGGAAATCACTGTTAACTTTGATTTCAGATTCAGAACCCACTCATAATCTACACTTGCTCAGTCAATTGCCAGATGTCATGTTCAATTAATGTTACCTCATCACATTCCAATTACAACACAGCATGTTGCTTAGCTATCACATCTCTTAAATGTAAATGTGCAAAAAACATTCACAATGGCAAAAAAGTCAGATCCATCTACTCCACTCCTAAATCATTTCTGCAACATATGTATGAGCTATGTTTTTGCAAAGGATTACACAGACGTGTTAGACCTACTCAACTTAGTCATTCTCACATAGAAAACAAAGTCATGCACAGCAATAGGGGTCTACCTAGCACACAGGATACACCCACCGACAGCCACAGGGAACATACTAACACCTTCAATACAATGGACACCTGTTTTCTGCAGGAGGGGGCATACAATTCCTCTAATCATGCTGAGCAGCAACCTCAAGATGACCAAATCAAATGGCCAACATCACTATCAACACTTCAGACATGAGTCACCTTACATCTTGGAAGTACAGTTACATTGACATTAACCACTTCTAAAGTAACCATGATTGGAACATACAACTAGAGTACAGCAATTTTACTGATAACATTTACCATTGCACCTACATGTAACTGTCAACCACAACACCTGCAACACTATGAAGTCGTGGTTAAATGATCTCATCCAAACTAAAATACTTCCAAACAGATTCAGAATAGCAAAAGTAAGTATGCCTAACCTCAGTCTTAAATCTAAAAAATGGCAGGAAGTATCAATGCACACAGGATGTTGGTAAAAACAGTTGATGTTGTAGCTATATAGGAGATGTCCTGCCATATGTAGCATGGGCAAAATAAATTGGCACAGTGAATTGCAGGCTAGCCACTTACCTTCTCAATAACAAGTACATGGTACAGATAGTCTGAACTCACATGTCTATGAAATGTCTTGCAGTAGGACTGTATTTTTACCATCACACTTTTCATCATGTAGGATGTCCACCCTGATCAAACATCACATTTGCTAATGTACAGTCCACACGTAACAAGGTGGACACCTCCTCACACCTGAGTAAGTGTAGCAAGTATGCCATGTGAAGTGTCTGCATCATATAACAACCCCCAATGAAGCTGACATCTATTTCACAACTCTGGAATATTTTGCCTGTTACTCACATGTGATTCCCATGTTGCACATAGAGCTAGATCCAGTGAAGTAGGAATGGACTGAGACCTAACAGCTGGACAACTTACCAACAGGTAGGTGGGAAGGATGACACATCTGTTTACATGTATGTATGGCACTGTAGAGGTAAACATATGAGACAGTCACATGTGCATCGTCACATGCTGTTTTGAAATAGGCTTAACATAGGTGAGTTATATTTCCCTACACACAATACCATGTCCACACCTGTGAATCAGTGGTAGCAACTGTACTTCTCTGTGTTTCTAGGAGACCCTTTACATTTAGCACATACCACACTGTTACGGTTTAGATACTTATACACAACATACACTGAACTGGCAGAGGTATTTAAATGTGTGTAGTAAGTACTTACCTTCTTGTGACTGCTATGCTGCCCTCAAATGCCCATCCACCTCAGGGTAAGCCACTGCCAAAATACAGGCCATTAGATGGGTCAAGGTCCGAGAGGCACTCCTCCCTTGTTGGGAGGACATCCCCAGCTGGGCCTCTGAGGTCTTCCGGGCCCAGTTTCTCAGGTCCTCCCACCGCTTCTACAGTGGGTGCTCTGCCTGCTGAGGACCCCCAAGGTCCACACTTGCTTGGTGATGCCATGCAAGATACCCTTTTTTTGATGGGCATTGACCTGCATGGATGACACAGATAAAAGGAGAAAGTTATGTCCTCAAGCACCATCCCAACACAAGTGGTCAGAACACTTCAGTCACAGCAAGTAGGCAAACATTCACATCCTCTACGTTTAAAGTCCTTTACAATTTAGCATCTGCAGGCAGTCCATGTATGAAGTGGAGTGTCCCATAAAACATGCATGATCGGTACCTGGTATTGACTATACATATATGACCAGGCCACATGATTGTCCATTACATGGAGGGGCTACAAAATAATTTCTCACACCATCACTGTTCTCCATGCTGCAATCTATGCTGTGTATGAAGGAAATTAGATTACACACTATCTACCATGTAACACTAATGTATGTCTGCCTATGCACATGTGCACATTTCCATACTCCCAGACATAATTTCCCAGACCCCACTACCTCACATTTCATGTACACCATCATACACCATATAGCTGTCCATACAGGAGTTTTACCTCATCCACGAGTTTCTCCAGCTCTACTGGAGTGAAGGCTGGGGCTCTGTCACCTGCAGGATTTTGCATGATAGCTCCCAGTGGCAGTACACAGCTGCTCTGGTAGTGGAGGTCTTGCTGGCGACAGTGTCAGGAGTCAAGTGAGCAATACTGAAGAACATGGCGGTCATGTCCACCACATACAGGACCATCATACCAGGCAGACATCACCATTGGCCCAAGTCCACCAAAAGCAGCAATGTGTTCCAATGGCAGTGCCCACCGTGGTTGTAACCGCCTACCGCCATGATGACATCTGCTGGCGGAGTAGAGATCACCTCCTCATGTCCAGTACAGTAGGTCAGGCAGCTGCCATTTTGATGCAATTATATGTATGGAAAAGTACTAGAATATGTGTCATTTACAATTCCCCATACTGTTCAAAATATCAATGAGTGCTGCCTTCATGTTTAGTAGTCTAATTGCACATGTGGTTAGTAAAAGCTGTGTGACAGAAGGCATGTTGGAAATGTACACCTAATCTCAACATCCTATGTGGGTCCGTAATGTAGCATAGGTGCAACATACATGTTTTACATGCACACCACATTGGACTATCAAACACTGTCAGTCACAGATAAATATGCATGTATAGTACATTACAGTATTCAGTGAATGTGAACCAAGAGGAGTATCATAGGATGCATAGCAAGATGCTGTACTTCAGATGTCATATGTTGCCTCTGACATTGACAGCAGATTTGTCTGACTTGTATATGAACATATTCATTATGTGTACATTGGAAAAGCCAGCTACAATCTATTTGGTTTTCCACATAGTTACCCTGGCATAAGGAGAGGAAGACAACCTCCAGTGTGCCCCCCACTAGTAGACCTGCACAGCATGGAGGACAGACATATAATAGAGATCTATTGCCTGAATAGACTGACAATCATGAACCTTTGTGATCAGCTGGAGCCAGATTTGACGCCTGCCATTTGCAATCCCAGTAGCATACCTCCCATTGTTCAAGTCATGGCAGTGCTACAACTCCTGGCCACTGGCTCCTTTCAGAATACAGTGGCCCTAACTACAGAGATGTCTCTGCCATGTTCAGTCTAGTTTTGAAGGATGTACTGTGTGCATTGTTGAAACATTTACATCAGGTTTCCCCAATGTGTGGATTAGGCCAGTGTAGGCAGAGTTTTATGCAATGGAACACATTCCAGATGTGGTTGGAGCCATAGATGGCACTCATGTTGCCTTGGTTCCCCCCAGTGCCAATGAACTGGTATACAGGAACAGGAAACACTACCACTCCATCAACATCCAATTGATGTGTTTGGCAGACCAGGACATTTCACAAGTCTGTGTGAAGTATCCAGGATCAGTCCACGATACCTTCATCATGTGCAGTAGCAATATCCCACTGTTGATGACACAACTCTACACAGAGAGGGCCTGGCCGGTTCATAAGTCACATTTGACATGTGTGTTTGTTAAGTTTCTCTCTTGTTATCACAAATGTGCATGTCCTAAATACATGTTTGTGTTGTTATACCGATTCCTTACAGGGGACACAGGCTATCTAAACTGTTCTTGGTTGTTGACACCAGTGAGGTACCCAACCATGCCAGGGGAAGTCCCCTGCAATGAGGCCCACAAAAGGGCAAGGCGTGTTGCTGAGTGTACTTTTGGCCTCCTGAAGGCAAGATTTCGCTGCCTGGACAAATCTGGAGGAGCACTCCTCTACTCACCGAACAAGGTATGTCAATTAATTGTTGCCTGCTGCATGCTACACAACCTTGCCCTGAGACGTCAGATACCATTCATACCAGATGAGGGGGAGGCAGGAGAACCTAAAGGTGGAAATGCAGATTTTCAACGTGATGATGAACCAGATGAAGACGAAGCTGGAGAATTCAGGGCAGATGTCATCAATCAGTACTTCAACTGACTCAAGGTATGCGATGTCTTCTTAATGGAGAGATTTCATTTTGCAGCCTAGAATTAATGGCTGGCATGTCACCTACTATTTGCCATCATCTATGATGTCTTAGGTAGCTCCAAGGCCGGTGAGTCAGTTGTGCATGCAGTTTGTAATTTGTTATTGTGTACAGAACAGAGTGGTATACAGTGTCCTGATTTGTTAGTGCACATGCAAAGTCACACTTGTGAACGTGTCTTGTCAGAATTTTACAGCTATGCCCTATTCCTCATCTCTGTCAATCACAGATTTGCTGAGTTTCTGTTTGGCTCTTCATAGTTGGCAAGTCACAGACAGTGTCAGAGGCAGATGGGAATTGCAGGCATACATGAGACATGGACAAGGATGAAACCAGGTGCTGATTGGCATGTGTATGTGGAGTGTAACTAATATGGCTAGACTGTCAGGACACTGGGGTGAAGTGTGTTTTCCCACCAAGAAGACCTGTGTGATACTGGAGGTGGACAAATGGTGTCACATGTGTGTCTATATGTGTCTGACCTATGTGAAAATATTGAACTGGCGCCTCTATCATCATAATGGTTTCTGTTGTATGTGACCTACTGGTAACATATCTGTCAGTGTGTTCCTACTTTGCAGACCAATGTGCATGTCTCTGTGGACTGACAAAGGTGAGTGGCAAACCTACAGTTAAGTGACAAATGTAAGTAAAAGGCCCCTTGACTGGGGACATCAATACTGATCTCTGTCTGTATCATGGTGTATGATTATTAGTAAGCTAAGGTATGGGTATGTGATAAGGCTTTATATGGTGTTACAAAAGACCTATATATATCTCCTGGCTTGAGGGAAGACTGGCATGTCCCTAACGTCTCTATCCCGTGGGTTAGTAGTGTATGACACCTAAGCTGACAATCATAAGTCACCAGCAGTACTATTGTGTCTGCTATATGCAAATCTAGAAATAAATGTGTGGAGATTCAGAATATAGCAATATTGGCTTTTGTATATATTACAATCCCAATGTAATGAGTCTCCTGGTGGTAGAGTACATGTGTGATGTCCATAATAAGGGTTGTACAATATAGAGGGACATATTAATACCCTCTGTATGACATGACAGTTGCACAGGATTTATGAATGACACTTGCACAGGACCTGTGTTAAAGTGTTATTTATTGAGGAGTGCATAACAATTTGTGTGAATAGTAACCACAAATAAACAAAGTAAACAGAGAAGGGTTCAGTCATAATGGCTGAAATCATCAGGGTAGCAGCTACACCATTAGGAAACACAGGTCCAGTGTTCTTGCATTACAGGAAAATGGAGTTATGTTACAGAACAATCAACAGGGTGTATCTGTGGCACACAAGCGGAACCAGTCAAGAGAGGTTTACTTTCTGGCAGGGGTTTGGTCTTGGCATCAGCTCTTCCTGGATGTCTGGGTGGACGTCCACATTTGCGGGGGGTTCCTCTGCTAAAGAGGGTGGGGTGTCTGAGGCATGTCCTTCCCCTGGCAGGGCCTCCATTCTACTAGCAGCCACAAATATTGAAGGGCCTGAAGAGTCATTACTAGTGGAAGAGGCCTGATGTTGTGTGGCATACCTACTCACATTAGTATTAATGTTCCTCAGCACCGCATCAATGGAAGCCAGAACGGCACTTTGGGCCTGCCACTGCTGCATAACTTCCTGGTGGTTGTCCCTCTACAACGGTTGAATTTCCTCGATCATGGTGACTACTTGGCCCATAATGCCTTGGGAATTTTGGTAGGCTCCCAAGACTTGGGAGATGGTTTCCTGGTCAGTATAGTCCCTTGGGGCCCCCATCTTCTGGCCCACACCATCCCTCCCACGCACCCTACCCCCACGTGCCTTGGCCCCTAGCACAATGTGGCACAATGTGCCCACTTCCAGTGGTGGCAGGACCATCATTGTCAGGGGTGGCAGGGTGAGACCCAGGTACCTGTGGTGGGGGACACACAATGGATGAAACAGTCCTTGGGACACAGGTTATGGGGCAAATGGTTCCTGTGATGTTGATGCAACAGGGCTGTGAGGAGCTCGCTCTGGGCAGGGTGAGGCTGAAAGTTGTTGACTGACCAGATGTCCCTAATGGGGCAGCTTCATTCTCAGTGTGTCCACACATCCAGGGGCGTTGTGCTCACTGGGACCTTCATCCAGAGGGGTAGTGGCAGTATCTGGTATACTCTCCATGGTGGCAATGGTACGGTTGCCTGTGGGAGAAGTGGAACACAGAGTTGCAGTAAGTGATACAAAAAGTGATGTTTTATTTAGTGATGTTATGTAAGATGCACACATTGCCTTAACAGGATCCCCAGAAATGGCAATGACAGCTGCTGCAAAATCTTACTTAATACAACATGAGACTCTGTAATTTCAATACCATTCATCATGCTTAAAGATGTTAAACTATGTTGGTAGTCATTAGACTGCTTATACCATCTTATATTGTCTGACTATTGACATGGGTGTTCACCGTTGGTGCCTTGTAAAGTGTCTCCATTATACATGGCACAAAACCCTGGACACTGCACAATAGTGTCAGAGTAGGGACACAGCATGGGAGTAAGCAATATACATTGACCTCTATCTGGATGTACTGCATGTGCATCCACTTTGGCATCTAACTTTCCAGACCAGATGAGTACATTTAAATCTTAGGTATGTTTGTTTTAAGGGCAGTTTGATGGGGCACTCTGCTATAGCTGTGGTTTCCTTTGTACTGATAGTGGGAGTGGGCCTTTGCATTGCCGTTATTGCAATAAACTGTTTCACATTTGGACATTCATGATGGGTTACATTGGTAGTTTGTTTCACATGCATGACATCTCACTTTTGGTGCACTGTTCAGGTTTTCATAATGATGGGATACTGTCCTCTGGGAGTTGTAGTGCTATCAGTTCCCAGTACTGCACATGCCATTCCCACGGGCTGCGGTTCCAGATGAGTTTAGTGAACATGGGGCATGCCAGTGAGGGGTATTAGGACATTTGGACAGAGGGGTGGTTTGTTAATTGAGGTGGGTAAGGTGGTGAGGGTGTCAGGCAGTACAAAACAATTGGGTGACATGAATGCTGTGACCAGACTTCACTCCCTCAGGTATTCCTGTCAGGCCCACAGGATGTAGCATGTCCAAGACCTTCTCCTCCGAAGATGTGAAAGTAGGGGGAGGAGGTGGAGACTTACCGACAGTCTTCAGATCCACCAGCTGGTGCCTGGATGCCATGGAACACACCTTCCCCGCAGGGGTCATTCCATCTCTTCCTGATGTCCTCCCTTGTGCATGGATAGGTTCCTACAGCATTGAACCTGTCAACTCCATTTTCCCAGCTATTGATGTTTGCTGGACCTGCTCCGAACAGGTGTGGCTCTACCCTGACAATTTCATCCACCATGACCCTCAGCTCATTTTCAGTGAAACCTGGGTGTTTCTGTAGAGACATGGTAGTTGTGGTAAAGACGGCGAGGTAGTGTTAAAAGAAAAAGGATGACAAAATGTAAGCACTGAGGTGTAGGTGCTGTGATGTGAGTGGGTGATGGTTGTTCTGTGTTGTGTGTAAAAGTAAACTGTGTGTTGTGCAGGTGTGTGATGTATGCATGATGAAATGTGTATAGGTTCCAGGCATTGCTTTCCGAAATCTGCATTGGTTTTTGCTCCTCTGTGGCTGTGTGTGGTGTTTTGTATGCAAATGATTGTGGGTTGTGTAGGGGTGTGTTATATAGTGGGGTATGTAGGTGTGTCCAGTGTGTGGATGTGTGTCAGACGTGGGGTATTCAAACTATCCAATATGGTGTTGTGTTCAATGTGAAGTCAGCTGAGACCGCCGCAGTTTGCACTGCAAGTGGTTTTCCGCCATGGAAGAACCACTGTCGTGATTTGTGGATCGTAATCTGATTGGAGGATTTTTGTCAGGCAGGTGGTACTGGTGGTGAAACCTCCTCTTTTCCGTCCTTCAGAGTCCTGTTTTTTTTAAAAAATTGGCTGTTTTTTGGCAGACTTCACAGCATGACTTTTAATATGGTGGTTGGATTGCCGCCAAGATGGCAACCTTTTGACAGCCACAACCGCAGCGGTCTTCCCAAAAGACAACCAAACTCGTAATGAACCCCTATGTCAAATGAATCATATCTCTATGGCACAAAATAATGCCTTGACGAAAAAGTAACATCCCACACCAACACTAATCACCACCTTAGCACCAGCTAATGAATTATACAAGTAACATGCACCTTCAAGGCCATCAGATTGCCTAAAAATAACATAACTCACACCTGTCACAAAGTTGCACCTATTACCCTGTCACATCCTATCACAACCCAAATAATTCCAATCACACCTGATGTGAGGAAATTGGGAGAATAATATGGTGCGGTTGTTTGACTTCATCATGTAATACACTCACCAACCCCTTTAGTACCCTTAGGTTTTGTTTGTCAAACCTTCAACTCAACCCCTGCTAGCTGGGGCTCTGAGCAGCAAGCCTTACATAAAGGAACAAGTGTAAAGCATTTAAACAGCACCAAAACAGCTGAAGAATAAATCAGCAGGACACCCAAAAAATCCAACAACAATTTATAAAAATAGATTCTATTTTTATGTATTTTATGTATTTTAAACATCATAATAACAAAGATCCACCAGAGCATTCCAAAGATATATAGTTTACAAGGTACAGTATAGCAAAGCATTTCACTCAACTGCAAATTCAACAAATTTGACATTTAGAAACTTTTTGAGCATAAATTTGGGCAAGTTGTGATGCAGTAGGTTAGAGATCAATTCCATTAGGGAGCCAGTCAGGGGACCAGAAAGGCCCTCAGCAACAGTTACACAGACGAACCAGTCTTCAAGCAGCTCCAGGTGCTTTATCCTCATCCAATAGATTCCTATGGAAGTGGTCCTGATGCTGAGGATACAGGATGGCTGAAGATGCTCAATAATGCTGTTAATGCGACACAGTCAATGGGGGCCTTCCTGCAGGGACTCCTTCATCCATGAAGGTGATGAGGTAGTCCTGTACACAGATTTTGAAGATCCCACTAGGTCCTGTCCGGACTGGTTGAAAAACTTGGGGTCGTACATCTGGCCCTTAGTTTTTGTAGGGTGTCAGACATATTGCAATTAAGAAATTTTATATAAGATCAATACTGCCTTTTCAAGTATTTCCCCCATCAATAGCCTACCCTCTAGAAGCGAATATTCCAGGTGGTCTGACGGAGTTGCTTCCACTCTCCATGCTTGTTGCAGCTGAAGACACTTAAAGGGTTGCCTGTCTAGAAGTTGGTATTCTTTTTGAAGCGAGAGAAAGGGTATACAACCTCCTGCCTCCAGTAAGTCTCCTACCTTGGAGATACCTATGTTATCTCAACCATGGAAGCCTCTCAGTTTACCTGGTTCTTTAAACTTCTTGCCCACCCACAATGGGGTTTCCCTCGTGATTTTATCCATCCAACCCATACGTTTATTGGCTTTATGCCACACCCCAAAGACCATTTGCATAGCAGGCAGCAAGCATCCCACTCCTGCCCCGCAAAGATAATGCAAATAAGAGTGCTTCTGAAATTGTGCCCTTTCTAATGAGTAAGTAGGATGATCTCCCTCCAAACAGCCTCACTCATTGATAATCACCAGATGAGTAGCCCAGTAGTATGCTCTAATGTCAAGTAGGACAATGCCTCCATTACAGCATTTTCGTTGCAGTGTCTATAGACTTATTCTGGGATGTTTCTCATTCCACAAGAGCTGTCTGAGCTCCCTTTCAATTGTAGTGAAGAGATCATCAGACAGTTTATGATAAGAGTTTTGCAGTATATAAAGGAATTTGGGGAGAGTGGTCATTTTAAACATGGCTGCTCTGCCCATCTGTGCAAGTGGGAGAGTTTTTCACCGTTTTGCATCTGTTTGAAAATCAACTACAACCCTTCTAACATTATTTGCTAGACTTCTAGCAAGGTTGAATGTTGCATAGATGCTCAGGTAATTAAGGTCGGCTCTTGTCACTTTTAGTTGCCCAGCTAAATCACAGAGGGTGACATAAATCTGTTTCAGTCAGGTGGTTTGACAAAAGTATAGATTTTGTCCAATTTATGGTGTACACAGAGTGGGTACCTATATGCCTCAAAGGCCAAAACCATTGCAGGGAGTGAGGTAGAGGGGTGGATTAAATATAGGAATATACATCATTCGCATACAAGAAGATTTTTCCTCCACTAAGGGGGAGGCTGTCAGATCGTGGATCTGACAGGCCAGAAGTTCCAGCGCAAGGGCAAATAGGAGGGGAGAAAGTGGGCAACCCTGTCTAGTGCCCATTCCAATTGGGAATTCTGCAGACAACTTACCATTTACCCATACTACTGTACAAGGTTCACTATAAAGTAATGTCACCCATTAAATAAACTTGTCCCAAGTCCCCATTTTATGTAGGGCACACATCATGTAAGGCCAATGGATGTTATCAAAGCCCTTTTCTGTGTCTAATGATACAAATATATGTGTGTCTGGACAAGATGGTACTGTTGCCATCCAGTTATGGAGTCAACATAATTTCCCTGTAGTAGAATGTCTCGGCATAAACCCAGTTTGATCATATGGACTAGGGGTATGATGACCTTCGAGAGTCTGGTGGCAAGCACCGTAGCAAGAATTCCTGGTCTCAACATTCAGGAGGGAGCTCGCACAGTACAACCCGCATTGTGTAGGGGGTCTGCCAGACTTGGGGATGACCACTACCGTGTCCGGTCGTAGATCTGGGCGCAGGATCTCCTCCTCCAGTGCTGTAGTATATAGGTTGAGTAAATGAGCTGCAACTAGATCCATCTGTCTTTTGAAAAATTCAGCCAGGAGACTGTTTGGGCCAGGGGTCTTACCAGTGGATAGTTTTGCAATGGCATCTCTCTAATGTATCTACTAATCTCTGCAATGGCATAGGTCTGGGCTCTCCTATAACAGAAGTCACTTATGTTCTATCCAGTATAGGTATCAGTACATCGTTAAAGTCTCCCCCTATACTATGCAGTGTAGACTCTATTTCCAATATGATTTCAGCTATGGCAGTTTATGTGGGCTGTTGAGGCAGGGGGCGCATACATACTAATAATGGTGACATCCCGCTACCCCAGAGACCATGGACCGCAGCACACATTCCATTAGGGTCTAAACATTGCCTATTATCTTGGAAGGGAAGATTTTTCTGAACAAGAATAGCCACCCCTCTTGCATCAGAGGTAAACCCGTCATGTGCCAGCCTAGTATAGACACCACAAGCAAGGAAGTGGCAGTGGTTACAGCGAAGGTGTGTCTCCTGTAGGAGAACAATGTCTAGTTTCTGGCTTTTTATACAGCTCGCTACCAGGCCTCTCTTAACTTAACTAGTGCATATCTTCCTCCTTTGTCTGTACCTGTCTTTGTGATTGTGCACAGGAGGGATTTTCTAATCACGATTACCACTCCATATTTATTCCTACTGGCTTGGGTCAGTGGAGTGGTGTGATTTGAGTGTGAAGCCCTGCAGTTAAAAATAACTCTTCTTACCCAATCTCTTTCTCTAGTTTCTCTAAAGGATGGTGTCTACACATTTGGAGGGCAGATATGTTGAAATTTCTTTCCCTTGCTATAGTTTATTAGGCCAGTCACATTTAGGCAGATGATATTCAGAGGTTTTGTCACCATGGCCAATAATATGGGGGTAGGGAGGAGTGGTGTTAATGCAAGATTTGTAAAGGCAGTCCCTGCTATAGGACTATGAGTGTGGAATTTTATCAGTTGGTAGTGTGGACTTCAGCAGAGATCCGGACTGTTCATTATGATTGTCATGCGTAAGTTCTTCTACTCTAAGAAAACAGCCATTTTGGAGTTTTTCCCCAACTTTTATCTGCTCTCCTGACCTCAGTGACAGTGTTCTTTCTTTTTTGTAAAGTATATGTTGAATTGAATACCCCCAATTGGCATGTGCTGACTTAATTGTAAGTCCCTAGTATTTGGTACCCAGGTACCAAGGGCATGTAAGGCTGGCTGTCCACGCAAGATGTGCAGCACTGGTTGTGCCACTTTGTGTAAGACAAAGTGAAAACACGACTTGTAGCTCCCATTGCAGACTGAAGAGGCTGTGCATGCACTGTACACCCATATTTGGGCCTATTTAAGAACTTGGTGGACTGGTTACATTGTCACAGCGGTGGCAGATAACCCGTCCACTGAAATCTAAATCCCATAGAATATAATGGGATTTAGATTTCGGCGGACGGGATATCCGTCCGCCGAAATCCCTGTCTGGGGGAAGCCCTTTGCTTCCCCCAGACAGTGTAGAGCTGAGGCCAAAGGAGAGAAAAACAGTTTTAGAACCAGTTTTCCATAGGTGTGCTGCCGGTGGTAGCCACACATCCAGGAGGGGGCTACCAAGGTCCTCACAGTTGAGGAAAACCTCACTCATGTTGGTTGTGGCATGCAAAGTGCACTCTGTGATAGCCAGATGCCACACATCACTGGAACTGTGCCACCAGGTAGGAGGGGACCTACTAGTGCATTGGTTAGTGACAGCAATGTCCCCTCAGGGCATCTTACTGTGATATAATGGGAACCCCTGGCACTCAAGATGTTAGTACTCACTGGATTTGGATTAAGGATGAGAAGAAGACCACTGTGCACCCTTTTGAAGTGCATGAAGAGACGCTGTGGTGCTGGAGCACCTGCACCTGCTGAATTTTGGGCTAGTGGAGTTTGTACCCTGTTCTGTGTGCCTGGTCTGAAGAAAAGTTGACTTCCAGCCCCAAATCAAAGTAGAGGCTCGGCTCCAAGGATCATGTAGCTGATCCCCTGGAATCTGCTCAGGGACACAAGAGCGGGAAGAGCCCAAAACAACAAATTAGTAGCTCTTGCTGAAGAGTCACTGCTACCAGGTCCCAGGTGCATCAACAAAGAAATCTGAGATACCCAAAGTCCGCACCCTTATCTACTGGACCTCAGAGAGCTGTCAGAGACTGAATTCTTTTGACTACAAGGACACTAGCCCCCACCAAACATTTGCACCAGAACCGCTGTGTTGCTTGAATGAAAGGTCTGCATTGGCAGCCCTTTGACCCCTGCATATAGGATTTTGTGAGACCCTAAGATCTGTGTCCGGAGTCACCCCCACTCAATTGTGGACTGAGGACTTGACTGAACTTTACCCCCATGGATGGCACTGCATCTGGCGCTTCCATTGAGAATTCTTAAATCTGCATCCCTGAGCATTAGGACCCTCGATAGAAGTCAATGGCGGTTGTCCTATAAAGTTTGGAACTTGCTTCTAAGACACTCTTGTGGCCTGGTAACTGCCCAATGTTTACTTACTAGACTCCTATCCTGGTGGATCAAGGACTCCAAAAATTCATGAAATTAGTCTCAGTTGCAGTGATTTCACATTCCAGAACATTGTCAGAGTGTGTCTCTGCAAACCCCCATTGGGGGCCTTCGGTTGGTGCAGTATTGCATTGGCGCACCTCACAGTCCTTGGCACAGCATTCATTGTGTTGTTTCCAGGAGGCCAAGTGTGGACAGTTGGCTCCTGCGATCAGGCTTCCGGGCCATATGGAGCTCCACTTTGGTTCCCAGATCTCCAGTTTATCAGCGGGTGTTTCCTCAATGTTTTCTACCTATGATGAGGAATGATAAGCCAGGCAACACATTATTTAATTGGATGCTCCCTGTCGGGCTGTTGGAACTTCTCTTATGAACAGCCAACTCAATCCAGACTCCTCCCTCCCAACATAATGCATCATTGACTGGACCACACTATGATTTGTCTGCAGTTGTCTGCCATTTTGTGTGGGCACACAATGGCAGATGATGTACCAGGATGCTCTCCGCTGAGAGATACCTCAATGATGGACATGGGATGCCAAATTATCAATGTCCTTTATTGGTGTTGATGTTCACTGTAAATGGGTTTGCGCTGTCACCTGCCAGGTTCCATCAGTCGCTGCATGCATTCACCATAAGTGTTGTAAATGCATGGCATCAAGCAGACAGAGATATTTGCCATGATGGATGCATCAAGTTGCATGTTGAATGCAACATTTATAGATATATTTCCTGTCCGCAATAATGGTAGGCATTCACCTTTGAAACATTGGTTGTTGACTATTGTATATGCACTATGGAGGATGAAGTACTCTATCAACATGGATGGCAGATATTATTGTTTCTGCAGTACAATTCCCATCCAGCACATGAGCTACAACATTGGTAAAATGGGGAATTGATTGACAGAAGTGTATTTGCCACTATGTATCGTCTGTAGATCTTCCATCAAATTGGTGCACTGGATCCTGCTTCTAAATACGTTTGCTGTGTCACCATCAACCAAATCTGCCCTTTTCATCTGCGGCAAATATAAAGTAACTGAGATACCTAGTTAATGGGTCCAAGCTTCCCCCTAGAAGATTTGGACATCCTTTCTTAGGGGTCGAGGCCAGGGATCCTCAATTATATGGCCCAGCAGATCAGCAGGTTAGTACAGAGATCTGGTATTGTGGGCCTATGATGTAATGGAGCTTTTTATGCTGCTTTTATGCAATATTCCGGGGTTTCAGAGTGACTTACATTTTTTTAAAGAAGTAGTTCCGAAGTGTTTGATACTTTACAAAAACTCCTTTCCTCTTTGTTTATTTTTGCTATTCAAGGGAAGTGATGCAATGCCAAAGCATTTGATCATTGTCTAGCCCTATGTGTACTTTTAGTGCCATTAGGGATATTCAGAATTTAACAGATGTGGGCCGTACATCAAGACATTCTGAATACCCCGTCTGACATATTACTTTTGTTAGATGTCAGTGAAACTCTAAGGGGCATATTTAAGAGCCCCTAGCGCCACCGGAGCGTCACTTTTTGTGAAGCTCTGGTGGCACAATGCCCTGTGCCATATTAACAAGGTGGCATAATGCCACCTTGTAAATATGGCGCCTTCATACGCAGCACTTCGTGTGGAAGGGGCATGCAATGGGTGTTGCTGTGGGTATGCCACAGCAACACCCATTGCATTTTGATGCTGCCTCAGACTTACGAATTTTCGTAAACCTGAGACAGTGCCAAAATCTAACACGACCCCAGGGGTGGCACTAGCAAGACACAACGAGGAGAAATGCTTTCATTTTGCCTTTTTTTTGCTCTTTCAATGTGTGCTGCATTCCGCAGGACACATAGAAAGAGCAAATCACCATTTAAGATTGTTTTTGTTCAAAACAATCTCCTCCAGAATGCAGCCATCTTTGCACTATGATGTAAGGGTTGCTGCGTTGGCACACAGCAGCAAATTTAGTGCTGTTGCAGGGGGAAACACAGGGGTGCGCCGTATTCTAATACATTTGGTGCATCCCTACGTCTTGAAAATAACAGTGCGTGACGCTGCCAAATTTGGCGCAGCGCACTATCGTTCTCTGTTAAATCTGGCCCTAAATATGGTGGATGAGACTTCTCATAATTGTTGGTGCATGTTTCGAATCTGCAAAAATCTTACTAACTCACCATTTCTAACTTCATGACACTGACAGCGGGTGACGCTTGCATACTCGAAAGCATGATACAGAAATTTGATTTAGGTGTCATTTTTTTAGCTTTGCATATGTTTGTTTTTAAATAATTGAATTTCCATTGCCTTACACTTTATTTTGAGGTTTAAATGTCATGATATTGAGATGTGCACAATCGACTGAGAATCATTTTAAGAATTTAACTGTGAATAGTGTGCATTTGAAACTGTTATGAATGCACAACTGCAAAAACAGGTTTTAATCATCTATAAACAGAGTTGGCAGTGACATTATACACGCGTTTGAGAAGGAGACGCTGACTCTTATGCCATATGACACAGTTTTAATAGTTAATTAATTTTAAGTCTATCAAGATGCAGTGATAGCATGTCTGTCCACTTCTTGGATGACCAAACATGCAAGACAAGGTAAATAAAAGCAGTAATTTATTTGGATAAACACTCGCACAGTTTTCTATACATCCTCAGCATGTGAGGTTGTATAGATTTTTTGCCAAAATGTCATATTTGGGAAGTTAGAAGATTACCACACATAAATCATTTATCACACTTGAATCATATATAATCATATAATATAATGAATGAAGCACACAATATCCTCCTACTGCTTTAAAACCCCATTAATGTCACTAGTGCTAGCGCAGGTGTTCTAATAAAAATGATTAGTGAGAAGTTCATGTATTCTGAGTAATGGATTTGTGTCGAAAATATAATAAAGTAGAAAATAATGCATACATTTGAAAATGTGATAACGATGAGTGGCCGCCAATGTTCACGAAGTGTACTTATTAATAGTCTAAGGCTGTGAAATGTGGAGCATATGTTTGACTAATGTAGTAATATGTCATATTAAAGGTTATGCATTATGTATTAGCTTTATTAGTTGTAGGCCTTAACTTTGCGAAGATTCTTGGCCTACTTGCCAAGCCTCATGTCAATCTGTATTTCTTAACATTTGATAAATGGCTGTCCTAGAGAGTTAAACTGTGATTTTCCATTGGATTGTGTAGATGTGCTCGCAGCTGTGAATCTTTTCTCATGAGAACCGACTGCTAGAAGATGCTTTTTTTGCTAAATGTAACATTATGGTGGTCATTACAACCCTGGCGGTCGGTGTTAAAACGGTGGTAAAACCGCAAACAGGCCGGCGGGAAAAAAAAAGGAATTATGACCGTGGCGGAAACCGCCAACAAAGACAGCCACTTTAACACTCCGACCGCCACGGCGGTACAGACAAGCAGCGCGGCGGTCACCGCCAACAGACAGGCGGGAGACAAAGTACCGCCCACAGTATCACAACCTACCAATCCGCCACCTTTTCCGGGGCGGATTCTCCGTGGATAAAAACACGGCGGAAACAGCCTTTTCAATGGGAAAACGCTCACCTCTACACACTCCACGAGGAACGAGGGCACCATGGAGCCGGAACTCCCAATACTCCCTGCAATAGTCTTCCTGCTTCTCTACGATCATCATCAACGCTGGCGCCGAAGACAACGGTGAGTACTGCACCTACGACATAGGGGAGGGGGGAGGCAAAAGTCAGGGACACACACACGCAACACCCCCACCCCCACCCCGACCCTCAACCACTACAACAAACACACCAATGCATATCCAAACATTACAGTAACACCCCCCCAGCCCCCCTGGAAGAATGCAAAGACAAAAGGAAATGAGTTCAACCATTGTAATATATCAAAATAGAGTAAGCAAATATATACATATATACACTATTAACAAAATATACACCATGAATAGTAGTCCAGGTATTGCACTATTCATAGTTCGTGGACCACTGGCCCCAAAATGCATGGGCGAGGCCCACACACAATACCTGAGCACAACGGAGAGAACACTGCTGGGGCATCAGATAGAAATACAACAGGCACCTCAGGGGGAAGGGAAGGGGGGCACCTCAGCCGGATGACAGCACCACGCCAGATCCACGAGGGGGCTCCTTGCCCATTGATGTATCCTGGGGAGTGCAAAGCCACAGTCTCACAAGTCTCTACAGTGGGTGGGTTGCCCACTGCCATATCCTGGGGAGTTCAAAGCCACAGTCTCATAAGTCTCTACAGTGGGTGGGTTGCCCATTGCCATATTCTGGGGAGTGCAAAGCCACAGCCTCACAAGTCTCTACAGTGGGTGGGTTGCCCACTGCCATATCCTTGGGAGTGCAAAGCCACAGTCTCACAAGTCTCTACAGTGGGTGGGTTGCCCACTGTTCAATCCTGGGGAGTGCAAAGCCACAGTCTCACAAGTCTCTACAGTGGGTGGTTTGCCCACTGCTTTATCCTGGGGAGTGCAAAGCCACAGTCTCTCAAGTGGATAACAGTCTCCACTGGTTCTGGAGGGGGCTTGGTGCCCAGAGTGCTTCATCCTGCCAAGGACTGAGGTAGTGGATGTGATTCTCCACTGGTTCTGGAGGGGGCTTGGTGCCCAGGGTGCTTCATCCTGCCAAGGACTGAGGTAGTGGATGTGAATTTCCAGTGGTTCTGGAGGGGGACTGGTGCCCAGAGTGCATCACTCTCACCGTGACGGTCCCAGTTTCGTCACTGCCCCTGCCGCACATGGGCTAGCGGTGCTTGAGTTGGCGGTGCTTGCCCTGTTCAGCGGTGCTTGCCATGGTGGTCTTTGCCCTGTTCAGCGGTGCTTGCCCTGTTCAGCGGTGCTTGCCATGGCGGTCTTTGCCCTGTTCAGCGGTGCTTGCCCTGTTCAGCGGTGCTTGACTTTGCTGTCTCTGACCTGTGCAGTGGTGTTTACCACGGCGGTCCCTATTTGCCCAGCGGGGCTGTGGCTGCCGGGGCCCTCCTGGGCACTGACTCTGGCGGTGGTCTCCTGCCCAGTGCCGATAGGACTGCTCTCCTGGGCACTGACTCTGGCGGTGGTCTCCTGACTAGTGATGATAGGACTGCCCTCCTGGGCACTGACTCTGGCGGTGGTCTCCTGACCAGTGACGATCGGGCTGGCGGTGGCCTCCTGGGCAGCGGGGATGATGGTGGCCTTCTCCGCCGTGCTGCTCTTCCCAGACTTTGGCGCTTTCTTCTGCCCCTTCCCCACCTTGGGAGGAGTCACAGCTGACTCGACACTCCCCCCGGGACCCTTGTGAGCGGCTTTGCCTGCTGGAGTCTTCCCCCTATCCCGCTGGGCACTGTCCAACTTCTGGTGCTTCATGGGGGGGGACTGGCTGTGCAGTGGCTCCGTGTCACACTGGCTGCCCTGGTGGCCTGGTGCACTCCACATACCTCTAACAGGCACCACTGGTACCGCCGATTTTTTGGCTGAGCTGCTAGTACGGGACCTATGAATTGGAGGGGGGGTGGGAAAGAGGTCAACTGGGACGGGTAGCTGGAGGGGTCCTGGGAGTGGAGGAAGAGGAGGTGGTTGTAGGAGGTGTAACTTTTGATGATTTGGGTGCAGGTGCATGTTCTGGAGGCTGTCGTGAGATGGATGGATGTTGGGTGTGTGTGTGCCCGCGTTTGTATACTTTGGGAGGGGGCGTCACAGACGCACTGGGAGAGGACACAGGGGACGTGTAAATGGTAGTGGGGGTGGTGAGTGCAGGTGAGCGGGGTGTGGTGGTGGATGTGCTGGTGCGGGTCCTAGTGGCTGTAGTGGTAGTGCATGCAGGTGAGTGTGTAGACGACACTGGGAGAGAGGAGGGAGACGACGAGGAGGGGGACACAGTGGAGGCAGTGGATGTTGCTGTGTCTGTATGTGGGTGATGCTTGTGTGAGTGCCTGGGGGATGTGTGGTGCCTATGTTTGCCAGAGCTTCCCTTGTGTGTTGACGTGTGTGCAGGCTGGTCTGATGGTGTGCTTGGGATAGGCAGAGGTACAGGGGATTGGGTCTGGGTGGAGGAAGTTGGAGGGGGAGGCTAGACACAGGGACAATGGCTGCCATCAGTGCTGAGGCTGAGATTGCAGGGTTCGATGATGGGCAGCCTGACCAGAATGAATGCCCTCCAGGAATGCATTAGTGTGTTGCAACTCCCTTTCTACACCCTGGATGGCATTCACAATGGTAGACTGCCCAACAGTGAGTGACCTGAGGTGGTCAATTGCCTCCCCACTGAGGGCAGCAGAGGTGACAGGGGCAGGGGCTGAGGTGCCTGGGGCGAAGGTGATGCCCACCCTCCTGGGTGAGCGGGCACGGGGCAAAGGCTGAGGGGCTGCTGGGAGGGCGGTGCTGGTAGGGGGGGTGCCGGCTGTACCTATAGAAGTGGGGGGCACAGATTTTGCCGCCACCACAAGGTAGCTCCCATCGGAGGACGAGTCCGTGTCGCTGGTTGCTGATCCGCTGACCGCCATGAAGCTCCCCTCGCCCTCCGTCCCACTGGTGCATTCAGAGTCCGTGGTGTGGCCCTCCATGGCCATGTGGGATGCAGCTCCCTCGTGCTCTGGTGCCACTGTATCTGCGCCTGATGATGCTGATGCAGAAAAGAACAGGGAGAGCACAAAAAGTGGGGGGGGATGACAGAAGAAAGACAGGTTGAGTGCATGGCTTACCGCTACTGTTGGCGGACAATACAGACACAGCAGCCCCCTGCACTACGCCGCGCTGTTGGGCTCTACAGATGCAATTCCTGGGATATGTCCTACATGGCTATGGTCGACATCTGCACACATAGATGACACAGGGGCATGTATACCTGTACTTGGCACTCTACAGAGGTGGGGTGGAGTGCCACATGGCCTGCATTACGGAGGGGCCTAGGCTACGGAACTCGCCCTGGCCTAGGGGAACCCACAGCCCTCCTCCCCCACCCAGACACCTTCACTGCACGCAAAGTCCGCAGAATGATGTTGTACTCACACCCTTGTGTCTGCTGTGATGCCCTCAAGCGCCCATCCAACTCAGGGTAGGCCACCGCCAGGATCTGGAACATCAGGGGGGTCATGGTGCGACGGGCACGCCTCCCACGGTGGGAGGCCATCCCCAGCTGAGCCTCCGCCGTCTTCTTGCTCCAGCGGCAAATGTCCTCCCATCTTTTACGGCAGTGGGTGCTCCGTCTCTGGTGGACCCCCAGGGTCCGGACGTCCTTGGCGATAGCACGCCAAATAGCCTTCTTCTGGTGGGCGCTGACCTACATGACATGTACAGGGGGAGAAGAGAAGTCATTACCAACTGCACCGTCGAAGTGAGTGGCCCACATCCCTACCCTTGCCATGTGGCACATGCATTCACAGTCCTTCATGCTCGCAGAACTGTGCCCCCTTCCTTCTTACAACCAGCCCTCTCCACCCAGGCATAGCCCATGCAACTTGCTCCCTGTGTACTCACCTGTTGGTCTGGAGGACCGTGGAGTAGCGTGTACTGTGGGAGGACCCCATTCACAAGCTTCTCCAACTCCTGTGCAGTGAAGGCAGGGGCCCTTTCCCCAGACGCACGAGCCATTGTCTCGCCCAGACCAAGGTCACAGCAGCACTTGCAGCATAGGTCCTCTCCTGTCGAAGATCAGGTATCGAGTGCTTGTACAGATAGAAAATGGCAGTCACGTCCGCGGAGGTGACGTCCGCGGCGGTGACGTCTGGGGCGGTGACGTCCGCGGCGGTGCGTATCATCAACGCCGGCGCACTTCGTCATTGACTCCTGGGACCCATAGGGTCCAATGTTAAACAACGCACCATTGCACCGCGGTCTTCGACCGCCTACCGCGACGGTGTACAATGCCAGCGCAGTTACCTCACATCCCATTGTCCCAGTTTAGAGATCAGGCAGCCGCAATTTCAGGGGCCCATATGGCTTCATTTTCAACTGCGTCACACATACCTAGGCCTGGACTCAACACACTTGCAGATAACATTTTGGATTATGTTTCGTGTTCTGTGTGGACTGTGGGTACATACCTCTGAGTAGCTTGACTCTGTGGTCGCTGTTGTCCTTCCTAGGCACCGTCCGCTGGGACATGTGAGGAGATGGCGGAATCCTCCGGTGTACTGACTGCTGGTGGACCTGTTGACAATGGAGGAGCGACATTTAATCATCACCTACAGGTTTGGCCGTGCCACAATCCAGGAACTGTGTACCCAGTTGGAACTTGACCTGATGTCAGCAATCCGCCGATCCCACAGGAATCCCCCCTCAAGTGCAGGTGCTGTCAGTGCTCCATTTCCTTGTAAGTGGGTCATTTCAAACAACAGTGGCCATGACATCAGGGATGTCCCAGCCTATGTTTTCCAACGTGTTGTCCAAAGTGTTGTCTGCCCTGCTGAAACACATGAGGAGCTACATCGTTTTCCCTCAGGTGGAGGATTTGGCTACAGTTAAAAGTGACTTCTATGGCCTTGGACATATCCCCAACATCATAGGTGCCATTGATGGGACCCATGCAGCTTTGGTCCCCCACCCGCAGGAGTGAACAGGTGTACAGAAACCGGAATAGTTATCATTCCATGAATGTACAGATGGTATGTTTGGCAGACCAGTACATCTCCCAGGTAAATGCTATGTTCCCTGGCTCAGTGCACGACGCCTACATCCTGCGAATAGCAGCATCTCTTATGTGATGGGTCAACTCCAGAGGCACCGGGTGTGGCTATTAGGGGACTCTGGTTACCCCAACCTGTCATGGCTACTGACCCCAGTAAGGAATCCCAGGACCAGGGCAGAGGAACGCTACAATGAGGCCCATGGGCGGACTAGGAGGGTGATCGAGCGCACCTTTGGCCTCCTGAAGGCCAGGTTCAGGTGCCTCCATATGACAGGTGGTTCCCTATTCTACTCACCAAGGAAGGTGTGCCAGATCATCATCGCCTGCTGTATGCTTCACAATCTGGCTTTGCAACGCCAGGTGCCTTTTCTGCACGAGGATGGTCCAGATGACGGTGTTGTGGCAGCTGTGGAGCCTGTGGACAGTGATGAGGAGGAAGCAGAGGAAGAAGACATTGACAACAGGGACTCAGTCATCCAGCAATATTTCCAGTGACACACAGGTGAGAACACATTCCTGCCTACTACAAGTACTTTCACACTTCTACCTTTATCCTGTCTGTCTGTTTCAAGCAGTATTTGGTAACTGAGTTGTACATATCCATTACGGTTTCACAGGTGTGGTTACCAACGTGTGTCATCTGCTTGCATCCTTCATGGACTTGTGATGTGTGACATAGGTATGTTGACATTACATTTGAAAACGCTTTTTGTCACTGTCATTGCTAATACACATTTTCAAAATCACAGACTGACTCCAGATTGTTTTGTGCTTCAAGGGTGTTTATTGAAGTGCTAATTATTGGAGGTGGTGGTAAAATGGTGAGGGGGAATGGTGGAGGAATGTCCATGGCAGAGTCCAGTCTATTAGTCTCACAGGTGCACTGCCCATAAGGGCATAGGAAGTGGAGCTGGGTCAGTTCCAATATGGACAGGGTTACAAAGTGGGACAGTGGGATGTAAATCAGGGTAGTCTCATTTCTTGGCGGGGGTCTTGCCATCTTGCTCTGTCCTGTTCCTGGTTCTCAGGGACCGCTTGCGGGGTGGTTCTCCATCTGCAGGGGGTGGGGTACTGGTGTGGTGGTCCTGTGGCGGGGCATCCTGTCCACTAGTGCCGGCGGAGGTGGTGGGCAGTTCTTCATCCATGCTAGTGTCAGGGGCCCCTTGGAGTGCCACGGTGTCCCTCATGGTGTTCTGTATGTCCTTCAGCACCCCTACGATGGTGGCCAGGGTGGAGCTGATGGTTCTGAGTTCCTCCCTGAACCCCAAATACTGTTCCTCCTGCATGCGCTGGGTCTCCTGAAACTTGGCCAAGACCGTCACCATCGTCTCCTGGGAGTGGTGGTATGCTCCCATGATGGAGGAGAGGGCCTCATGGAGAGTGGGTTCCCTTGGCCTGTCCCCCCCTGTCGCACAGCAGCCCTCCCAGTTCCCCTGTGTTCCTGGGCCTCCGTCCCCTGGATCGTGTGCCCACTACCACTGCCCCCAGGTCCCTGTTGTTGTTGGGGTGGTGGGTTATCCTGGGTTCCTTGTAGTGGTGGACACACAGCTGATTGACGTGTCCTGGTGACGGAGGTATGGGCCCGCTGGGTGGGTGCTGTGCTGGTGTTTCCAGAGGGTGGAAGGTCAGTGTTGGGCTGTGTCTGTGCGAGGGGAACCAACTGTCCCGAGACCCACGATGGTCCGGGCTGGTCATCTGGATCCAGGTGGACAGAGCTGCTGTCATCACTGTGGGCCTCTTCTGTGGGTAGGGTAGAGATGTCTGGACCCTCCTGTCTGGTGACGTTGGGTAGGGGTCCTGCAGGGGTATAAAGGCATGATTATTGCATCTGTGTGTGTCATGGTGTGCAATGGGTGGGTGAGAGTGTACCCCAGTGCTAGCATTCCAGTGTGGGGGCTTGTGTGATGATGGTTGGGGGGGTGTTATGGGTATGTGCTGTGGGCATTCTTTAGTGAGGTGTGACCATGCTTTGTTGTATCATGCAGGGCTTGGTGTTGGGATGTGTGGTTTGTGTTATTAGTACATTAGTGAGGAGTTGGAGTGATAGGGGAGGGGCTGAGGGTGGGGGTGTGTGATAGCATGCAGGTAGGGTGGGAGATATGATAGTTAAGATTTGACTTACCAGTGTCCATTCCTCCACCGACTCCTCCGAGGCCCTCAGGATGCATGATGGTCAAGACCTGCTCCTCCCATGTTGTTAGTTGTGAGGGAGGAGGTGGGGGTCCGCCGCAAGTCCGCTGTACCGCGATGTTGTGCCTGGATATCACGGAACGCACCTTCCCCCGTAGGTCATTCCACCTCTTCCTGATGTCCTCCCGATTTCTTGGGTGCTGTCCCACTGCATTCACCCTGTCGACTATTCTTCGCCATAGCTCCATCTTCCTAGCTATGGAGGTGTGCTGCACCTGTGAGCCAAATAGCTGTGGCTCTACCCGTACGATTTCCTCCACCATGACCCTGAGCTCCTCCTCGGAGAACCTGGGGTGTCTTTGCCGTGCCATGGGGTGGTGTAGGTGATGTGTGGGGTGGTGATGATTGTGGTGATGTGTAGTGGTGTGTGGTGTTTTGTGTGTGGATGTTGTGTGGGTGATGGTGTCGTGTGCCTCTGTGTGGTGGGGTTGTCTATGCTGTGCTGTCTCTCTGGCCTTCTGTCGCAATTGTTGTCGTAGGAGTTTGTGGGTGATGTGGGTGTGTGTTTTATATTGTGTTGGGTGTGTGGGAGTGGTGTGTGTATGTGTATCAGGTGTGTGGATTTCGAATTGTCCAATGTGGTGGTGTTTTGGAGATGTGTGTGTATTTTGAGCACGGCTGTGTGTACCGCCAATGGAATACCGCGGTTGAAAGACCGCTGCGTGGATTCATGGGTCGTGATAGCATAGGCGTGTTTCTGTTGGCGTGGCGATGGAGGTTTTGTTTTCGTCAGTTTATCACTGACCTTTGGTGTGGCAGAGTTGTGTGGGTGTCTGAATTTCGGTGGATTCCGAGATGTGGGTCATAATAGCTGTGGCGGCTTTCTGCGGCCGCGGCAGTGTATTGGCGGTCTTCTGCACAGCGGTAAGCGGCTTTTACCGCCAATGTTGTAATGACCCCCTATGTGTGTAATGTATGTAAGACTGACTTTCTCAGGAGGAGAACAATGGAGACACTGACTGGAGTGGAAGCTGAAAAAATATTGTTACCTGACGACCCGGATGATGAGGACATTGCAGGGAAAACCAATCAGCGACATGTGAATGGAGTAATGGTAGAATTCATAGATTTGGAATTTTAGTTTTATTGGACAAAGTGTGATCATGCGATCCCTTGACCAGTAGGGATCTGGGAAGTAGTTTTAGTGAATTTAACTTAACAAGACTACACTGAGAAGAAAGCAGCATTCGAGCCATTGCCCTTTTGCCTGACACCATTCTTTCTATTCTTCTTGAGGGTTTACCTCTATTTTTCAAGTTGCTTAAAGACTTTGGGGGTCATTCCGACCCCGGCGGGCGGCGGGCACCACCCGCCGGGCAGAAACCGCCCAAACACCGCACCGCGGTCAAATGACCGCCGCGGTGATTCTAACTTTCCCGCTGGGCCGGCGGGCGATCTCAAGAAGATCGCCCGCCAGCCCAGCGGGAAAGCCCCTGCAAAGAGGAAGCCGGCTCCGAATGGAGCCGGCGGATTTGCAGGGGTGCGACAGGTGCAGTTGCACCCGTCGCGATTTTCAGTGTCTGCAAAGCAGACACTGAAAATTATTATGGGGGCCTGTTAGGGGGCCCCTGCACTGCCCATCCCAGTGGCATGGGCAGTGCAGGGGCCCCCAGGGGCCCCACGACACCCGTTCCCGCCAGCCTCTTCCTGGTGGTGTAAACCGCCAGGAGCAGGCTGGCGGGAAGGGGGTCGGAATCCCCATGGCGGCGCTGCAAGCAGCGCTGCCATGGAGGATTCCCTGGGCCAGGGGTAAACCGGCGGGAAACCGCCGGCTGCCCTTTTCTGACCGCGGCTTTACCGCCGCGGTCAGAATTGCCCATGAAGCACCGCCAGCCTGTTGGCGGTGCTTCCGCGGCCCTCTGCCATGGCGGTTTCAAACCGCCAGGGTCAGAATTAGGGCCTTTGTGTTTTCTAAACTTTGGTGCTGATTCCTGATGCCTTGTTGATCGACTGATGTCCTGATGATGAAGACTATCTTGTCTTGCCGATCCAATTGAAGAGAGGTGTTAATTGTACCTATGTGTCTGTTATGCATATTTGCTTTTTCTTTCTAAGTACCAACCACACTGTTTTGCAAGAGCCGTAGTTTGATGTTTTTCCAAATTTGTGTTACTAAATTGTTTTGCATGAAACCCAACATGCTGATGCTAATCTGGTTTTAGTTAAGAATTCTCACTAATGAAAATCTGCTAATAAGGAATGATGTTTGATAAGTTTCTTTGCCGAAGCTACCTGTATGTGATCTCGTGCAAAATTGCTCTTGTTATTAAGTTGTACAATAACCTTAGAATGTGAAATAGTTCAAGCTTTGATTAGATTATGTTGTTCCATCGCTTTGGACAGCCAGTGTTGTTTCTGTATATGTATCATTTGATTTGGAAAATATTTTTACATAACTTTAGCATTGTTGATATAGGGAAATACATATTCTAACTTTTACTAAAAGGTGTGGTTATTGATGGCTGAAAGGTCATGGTGCGTGGCAGTTACTGACTCTATTGATTATTAATGTTATTGGTTATTGTTGATTATTGATATTGTGTATTGGTTATTGATTATTGATCTGCAAGTACTGGAATTATGGTGGGATCATTTTAATTGCAAGTCAAAAGGTTCATCAAACTATTCGCATCCCCTTGTAAATTTACTTATTAAGGTCAGACGCACTAACAGTGATGGTAGCAGAGATGATGGTTATTCACCATAAGAGCCCATCATAGATGTCCAGAGACAGTAACAGAGGTGATAGTTAGTCTCCTTAAGAGCCCATCATAGACGTCCAGAGATAGTAACAGAGGTAAAGGTTTGTCTCCCTAAGAGCTTGTTGTAAGGATTCCCAGAAAGGGTGGTAGCTTGATGATTTGTTCCTATGAGAGTTCATTATTACTGAGATTTGGATTTTATTTTTCAATGAGGCTAATTGGAGAGAAAATGTTTCCCTAAGTCCAGAAATGACGTTCCCAGAATCGTGAATCTTGCTAATGATTGTTTGAGAATCTTCTCGCCGTTCTAGTGACAGTGTGAATGAAGTGGGTTGCGCTTGCCCAGCTTATGCAAATCGTGGGTGAATTGTGAGATTTGTAAGGGTTCAGGGAGTTTGCGTACTCCAAATGAAGTTGTAGAAGGAGTGTGCGTACTCCACAGTGTGAGAGTAGGGAAGTCGTCGAACTTCACATGTGTGTGGTGCTTTGTGCTCAAAAATTGTTCACATGGTTGTTGATGTATGGACCCTATGTGGTCTAAGACTACGGAGTATATTGAAAAGTGTATGAGACACTTGGGTTTTATGTTGTAATCTGTCTAGTTTAGTAGATCGATCAGACGTGGTCGACAAGTCAGAGTGTGAGTCAAAGTGAGTGAAAGAAATTTTCAACTGAGATCTGGCTGGAAGAGCCATCAGTGAAAAATCTGTAAAGTTTCTGAAGCAATTGTGTTACCTCTCCTGTAGTAAACCAGCAGATTTGGGCTTTGGTTAGTGCTCACAATATTTGCATTAGTTTGTGTGAATCAAAGTTTGGGAGGACAAGCCGCAAGACTCTGTCAGCAGCAGTACATGTGAGTGTGACATCACTGGAGCTGCACTGGGATGGGTTGGTTAGTGAGAAGGGTCACGCACGGATTGGCAGCCGTCCGAGAGAGGCAATTGGTTGAGAAAGTAGGTGAAGGGAATTCTGGAATTAAAAGTAATTTCCTGATTTGATTTGAATATCAAAAAGGTTGAAAAGATAACATTTTTCAAAGCTTCAAAGACTCCTTTAAGGGAAGATATGTATATTACAAGGAGTACAGACGAGGATACACCGTCAGAAAGTACACCAGCTTACATTGTAATGGAAGAGAACGTTGTCGCACATGTCTTTGGCTAAAGCAATGGTGCAAAGTGACAGAGAAGGATGGGAACTTAGCATTTCCTACAAATGGGACGTTCAATTTGAGGGTTATGGAGCATTTAAGGATAGTGCTATATGAATCAAAGCCCCATCCGAGACCAGCACAGTTTGAGGCATTAGCGATTTGGGAGCTAGTAGCAGACATCAACAGAAATTCAAGAGGAGGATGAGAAAGGAAGAAAAGTCTTGAACAGAGGCTAGGTGGGACAGTGATAAGAGAGTTTGGAGGATGGAGACTTTGCACGGAATTAAGTTGTTTCCGGTAATTACGGAGGACAATGAGAAGGAAGGAAGGAAAGCTGCTAGAAAGACAAACAGAAGTTCGTCCGAAAGTAGGGAGGCTAGAAAGTCTTCAACAGTAGAGGAGGAATCAGATGATGGTGAGTTTATTTTACAGTTACTGAGAAATCGCCCACCATCATATGCACCACATGAGAGTGGTCCGAGCATCAGTGCTGATCCCACCACTACGACACAGGTTAATGGGGCAATGAGTCATATGCAGGTTAATGCTAGCCTGACACAGAATGCGATGCAGAGTGCTCTTAATGTGCCTACTACTCCTGTAGTACAAAGCCAGGTGCAACCACCACAGGTTCAGAGAATGTATCCTGATGTGCCCATTATGGAAACAACTTTGAATTTAATGGTGCCTACGGAACAGGTTTTCCGGAGACCGATGTTGGTTCATACTGAAACAACTCCCCTTTTACTGCCCCAAGTGCAGCGGCAGGTAATGCCAAGATTCACTCCAGTAACAGGGACACAGTCAGATATGTCTTCCATGATGAATCAGAACATGGGAGTTACTCTCCCACAGAGCTTAAGTACCAGGACAACCCCAGATGCTATATCGCTAAATATGACTGTTGGTCCAGCCGTACCCTTATTTGCACAGAAAAAACCTACTGTAGGTGAGCAGGGTGCCATGCCCCGAAATATAATGAAGAGAGGACATAATGAAAATGCTCGGGTAGTCTCTCCTGTGGGACAGACTTTTGAGGGATCAAGATCATTGTTAGACCTCAGTCCATTAGTAGCACTTCCAGATACCATGGTAGGGTCAAACGTTAGCCAGAGTTTGAAATTGTTGACACCGCAGACCCCGAATGCAGTTGCACAGCAGGTGCCACCAGTCCAACCCAGTAACATTTTGTTGCAAGATTTGACAGCTCAGCAGTTGACTGAATGGCTACGCAAGTTGAATAACCCGCAGAGTGCTCCTAAGGGAGAGGAGTATTTGAATTATGCTAGGCTAAGCATGGAAGCGGATGAACTCATTGAAGGAACTATGGGTGTGAACAGGTTAGAATCCGACACAGAGGCTGAGTTGAGATAGTTGTGCCCGACGATTATGAGGGAAGTGAGCAATGTGCATCAGAAATTAGCAGACCTAGCAGAGAAGTACGGTGTAGAAATAGAGAAAATGAAGCATTTGAAAAGGAGTTACAGATTAGATTTTGAGACAAGATTTTGAACACATGAGATCTGCTGGAATGAAGGCACACCTTAAGGAATTGCTTCAAAGTGCCCAGACTTGGGGAGCATTAGGCAAACGGGAAGGCAGATGGGTAAAGGAAAGAGATAAGAAGAAAAGGGATTCTTTGGAGCTGACTGCAAATGTGCAGCAGGACAAGGATCAGGTGAAGATCTTACTAATGAGGGAGATTCTGGGAGGGAACTTTATTCATGTCCCTTGGGACAGAAGTGACATTCTATTATTTACAAATGATTATCCAAAATTGAGAGAGAAGCCAGTAGAGTTGTATCAGCAGACAGACAGGTTTGGGAAACTTGTAAAGTGTCTGTGGGAGGACTTGAACACATTAGAGAGATAGTGGTTCCAGCTGGACTGTGGATTGAATGTAAGAATATAGATGCACCATCTTCTGAGGTAATTAAATATTACTAAAAGGTGATTAAATTTTTGAAAATGAGAATTTTGCCCAAGAATATTGATTGGCACAGGATTGACAGGACAGCTCAGGAAGCAAAGGAGTCGATACATGCTTATTATGAGAGATTGTTACAGGCGTTCAAGAAATACAGTGGTACAAAGACCATTGAGGCAGAAGACATGATTCATTTTGTTTTCAGATTTGTGGAAGGGTTGAGACCTGAAATTAGCCAGATGATTAAGAGTCATTTGATTTGCTGGCAAGCAAAGCTGATTGATGAGGTGTTGCAGTATGCAAAGTACTGTAGTGATGAGATTGAGTTGAAGCGGAGAAAGCTGAAAGAGAAGGCGATGGTGATGCATATTTAAGCTTCTCAAACAGGAATGCAAGGGTATTTTTCACCACAGTTACCACAGCAGCAGCCGGGAAACATGATGTTCCAGCCCCAGATGAGAGGTAGAGGTCAGGGAGGTAATGTGAATTGTGGTCCAGACTTGGGTACTGTAGGGGTTCAGAATGATGTACAGGGAATGAACAAATTATTGCCATGTCATGTTTGCAGAGCCGTTGGACACTGGAAACTGGAGTGTTCGATGATGGTGCAGGAACATGTCACTCAGCAAAGTAATTACATCAATTAGTTTCAGAACATGAGAGGGCTGAGAGTGAGAGGTCCTAATCCAAATTTTCAAAATAATGTGAATCAAGGGCAGAATTTTCAACCCATGCAGCAGGTGCAAATGCCACGTGTACAGATGACACAGTTGTAGCCAATGCAACAGCAGGTCCCCATGGTACCTAGACAGCAAATTCAAATACCTCAAGCCCCAATGGAGCAGCAACAGATAATGCTTTCTCAACAGGTCACGGGTCAGAGGTTTAACCAAAAGTAATTATACAGTGCACCAATTCCTGTTGCACAGTGAGAATGGAATAAAATATGATTGGATGAGCGACAGTTTGGATGAGGAGCCATGTGTGCTTGCAACTTCCTTAGAAGCAAATCAGAGAGGTCCCTTTGTGAAGGGAAAGGTTATGGGTCACAGAGTTTCATTCTTGGTTGACATGGGAGCTCCACGCTCCACAGTGAGAAGTGCAGAAGTTCCAAACTTGCCCCTTTCAGGTAAAACAGTTCAGATTGTAGAAGTAGCGAATCAGTATTTGACTATCCTGATTACAGAACCAATTCAGGTTAAAATTTGCAACTTTCAGGGATTGCACAAATTTGTAGTCTGTGATTCAAGTCCAGTATCCCTACTGGGAAGAGACTTGCTATGTAAAATGAAATGTTCGAATACTTGCTCAAATGATGGAATTGAGATTCAGATGAATAGTGATGATGAAGATGACCAAGCCCCAGAGATAGAAAGTGAACTACAAATGAGGAGTACCCCCTGATTTAGGGGCATATTTATACTCTGTTTGCGCCGGAATTGCGTCGTTTTTTTTTACGCAAATTCGACGCAAAATGAACTCCATATTTATACTCTGGCGTTAGACGCGTCTAGCGCCAAAGTTCATGGAGTTTGTGTCATTTTTTAGCGTGGACACCTACTTTGCGTTAATGATATGCAAGGTAGGCGTTCCCGTCTAAAAAATTACTCCGAGGCATGTGCGCCGTATTTACACTCCCGGGCAAAAATGACGCCCGGGAGTGGGCGGGTCAAAAAAAATGACGTCCAGCCGCTTTTGCCTCGTTTTTTAGCGCCTGGTCAGGGCAGGCGTTAAGGGACCTGTGGGCTCGGAAGGAGCCCAGAGGTGCCCTCCCATGCCCCCAGGTACCCCCCCCTGTCACCCTTGCCCACCCCAGGAGGACGCCCAAGGATGGAGGGACCCATCCCAGGGAACTTAAGGTAAGTTCAGGTAAGTATATATATTTTTTTTTTGTGGCATAGGGGGGCCTAATTTGTGCCCCCCTACATGCCACTATGCCCAATGACCATGCCCAGGGGACAGAAGTCCCCTGGGCATGGCCATTGGGCAAGGGGGCATGACTCCTGTCTTTGCTAAGACAGGAGTCATTTCAATGGGGGTTGGGAGTCAAAAGAAATGGCGCAAATCGGGTTGAGGCGAAAATTTTGCCTCAGCCTGACTTGCCCCATTTTTTGACGCCCAAGCTCCATATTCCCCTACGCCGGCGCTGCCTGGTGTACGTCATTTTTTTTGACGCACACCAGGCAGCTCCGCCGGCTAACGCCGGCTAACGTCATTGAATAAATACGGCGCCCGCATGGCGCTTCAGAATGGCGTTAGCCGGCGTTAGATTTTTTGGCGCACAACTGCGTTGGCGCAGTTGTGCGTCGAAAAGTATAAATATGGCCCTTCATTTTTCCCAAAGTTCACAGTGAAGGAGCTTCATCCTTATTTGCAGGAAATGGTTAAGGAGAAAGTGTGGGATTTGACCGGAAAATAAGTCGGTCTGATAAAAGGGATTGAGCCAGTTAAAGTTAATGTAAAAATTCGAATGCAGTTTTTCCTAACTTTCACAGTACCAACATGCCGCAAGATGTCCTTATGAAGGTTGCTCAAATAATTGCAGACTTTGTAAAGCAGGAGGTTTTGAAAGAAGTATTGAGTAGCCCATGCAATTCACCGATAATGGATTTGCAAAAGCCATGTGATAAAGTTCGAATTGTCCAAGATTTGAAAAAAATAAATGAGATTGTGGTCAAATGTTGCCCTGTTGTGCCAAATCCAGCTGTGATAATGTTTCAGATTCATTGTGATGCTGACTGGTTCACTGTCATTGATTTGTCACAAGCCTTCTTTTCTGTACCTCTTCTTGAGGACCACCTAATTTCTCTTTTGTTTCAAATTTTTGGATGGAGTTTATTGTTGGTGCAGAATTCCTCAATGGTTTTCAGAGTCACCTTCCATATTTAATCATATCTTGAAAAATAATTTGGAGTACTTGGAATTGCCTTTCCAATCGACCTTGGTACAGTACATTGATGACTTGCTGGTTGCATCCAAAACAAGGGATGAGTGCAAATATAATACGATCGCCCTGTTGAACCATTTGGGAAACAATGGACATAAAGGGGCATATTTATAATCCGTCTGCGCCGATTGTGCGTCAAAACTTTTGATGCACAATCAGCGCAAACATTGCCCCGTATTTAAACTTTGACGCTCGAGCCCGCGGACGACAAAATTCCGCTGTGTGCATCATTTTTTGGATGCGGCAACCCGCCTTGCGTTAATTATATGCAAGGTAGGCGTTCCCGTCCAAAAAATTGCTTAAACGGCCGTGCGTCGTATTTCTGCTTTCGGGCAAAAATGATGCACAGCCGGGAGGGGGAGCCAGAAAATGACGCACAGCCCGATTTGCGTTAAAAATTAACGCCTGGGTCAGGGCAGGCGTTAAAATGGGGCAAACACACCTGTATTTAAAAAGAACACACAGAACAAACAGCAGAGCAGCAGAGCAGCAACAGGGAGCCATGGAGGTCATTCTAATCCAGCATGCACGCAGACACAGAGCCCAGCAGCAACAACAGCAGCTACAACAACACCAGCAGAGACCCCAAAGGCAGCGCAGAAGGCAGGAGAGGATATTCCGCCCAAGAACAACCCTTCAGGGCCTCAGGGAACACGACATCATACAGAGGTACCGGTTGAACTGGCAGGCCATTCAGCAGCTGCTGAGAAACATTGAACAGCAGTTGGCCCCCACTTTGGTGACACCCCGCACCATCCCAACAGAAACAAAGCTGCTTGCCGTACTTCATATGCTGGCAAGAGGCTCTTTTCAAACAACTGGTGCCCTGGTAGGCGGAATATCACAACCATCATTCACCGCCTTTTTGCCCAAAGTACTGGATGCCATCATTCGACTGACACCCCGCCACATCTGCTTCCCTAACACACTGCAGAAGCAGCAGGAAACTAAACAGGGGTTCTACGCAATCAGTGGCTTCCCACACGTCCTTGGTGCAATCGACTGCACACATGTACGCCTTGTGCCACCTGCTGCAACTGAACACCTCTACCGCAACAGGAAGCACACACATTCCAAAAACGTGCAGGCCATTGTCGATCACCAGGGATTGATCAGCAACATCGTGGCTAAATATCCTGGGAGTGTACATGACTCATACATCTTCCGTCACTGCACCATCAATCAACACTTCCAGGTTGGACGGTATGGCAATGGACTACTTGTTGGTAAGTACAAAAACCTACATATATATACACTGCACAGCAACCCTCTAGGACACACAACACATACACCACAACAGCAACATGTCAACAGGAACACACTGAGGTCGTGACATCACTAGCCATGTTTCTTAAGTCACCATTGAACCTGTCACACATCGGAAATTACTGTACAGCCCAATGTGAAGACGTCAATGAGTGTGGTTGCCTAAATGTCACCTTGCAAATTGTAAGTGTCCCAATGACCTTTACATTAATACATTGCCTAAGTCTAAAGGTATGGGATGTCCAGGGTACTTTCATATGAACATGCTAACAACACTCTCAATTTTAACTCTGCATGGAACTTTCATCTCACCCCCAGTAAAGACACACGGACACCTGTATCACAAGTCACAATGCTAGGGAGGGCACACTGTACTGAAAATCCCAAAACATATTGCTGACAAACGGTTAGCAGACAAACACTTGTTCAGCCAAGGAAACAACACAATGCAGATGGTATAGCCTACAAGCATAGGATGTCACATTAGTACACAAAAGAGACACAGACAACACAAGACAACTACTGCCATTAAAGGTCTTTTCAATAGTGCCAGCTACATCAACATGATCCCATTCATTTTCTATTGCAGCTGATCAGGGGTATGGCATCCAGCCATGGATTATGACACCATTCGGCAACCCGAGTACAGCTGCAGAGCGTGCATACAACGAGGCCCATAGGAGGACACCCAGCATTGTCAAGCGGACCTTCGGCATCCTCAAGTCAAGGTTCCGCTGCCTCGACATCACTGGTGGTAGCCTCCTATATTCCCCCGAGATGGTCTGTAGGATCATCCTCACATGTGCAATATTGCACAACATTTGTGTCAGAAGAAACATTCCCCTCCTGGAACCAGAGCCACACATGCATGAAGAGGAGGAAAAGGAGGATGATGGCCTGCAACAGGAGGGGGAACTACAGAACACAGCTGCTGGTATACGCAGGCGGCAACAGATTGTAAGTAATTTCTTCTGAATATGATCACCTTCACCACTTTAGTTAACTAATGTAAATAAACACCTATTATAATCACCATATCATGGTCTGGCTATTCCTTTTTACACAGCTTCATCTCTACTTATCAGAATAAGAGTGTTGCCTCATGGAGCATTGCTGAGATACTGAGTAGGACACGGAACATCCCAGAGTTTATGTGATGCCTAACATACAAAGGTCACATACACACACACTCTTAATGACATATATCATGTACATATCTCCTTTGAAGGCCTATAGCAGAGGACCACAACTATTTCACACATACATGTTGAAAGCAAGGTCCAACGCAGCATATGGCACACCACTATGACACCATCACTCAATAAGGGGAATACAAGCCTCATACATGAGGCAGTCATTGTGCTTTGGCATCACTAACAGGAATGTCTGACAAGACCCTTGACAGCAGTTAGTCCAACTGCATCCAATATTTGCAAGGAATATCTGTGACTAGAGTTCCATAGAAGCAGAACATAGACAGCACAAGTGCCACACATATGACATGCATTGCGCACATGACATTCCATGTACATGTCACCCCATTTCCTAACTCCTGACACACCCATGCACCTGGTCACAACCCACCTGTCGGAAGAGGTCCCTGGAATACTAAGATGTGTACCCTGATAATACCTCCTCTACACACACAGACCAACATTAGCAAACCAGTGTGCTACACCCTTTCCTAAGGTATGCCATTGTCAAAGAACATCTGACTGCATGGACGTCAGGCCAATTTATACACTGTCTCCTAGTTTCAAAGCCCTGTTATCACATGTAGATTGCTTCCCCTTGTGAAAATGTCTGTTGGCCCTTAGAGTGCAAGTCTCACCTACAGGACTGGTGAGAAATAGATGCAGCCCACACCTGTGAATACCTCCATGCACACCACCCATTACAAAAAGCAACGCCCCTGATGATGCCTGGAACAGCATAGTAGTAGCCATGATGTCGAATACATCGTCAACCATTTATAGTAATTAAGCCGTGTAACACAGCCACTGGGTTCATTTGTCACCTTCTGCTGCATGCTATGTCACATGTGGTGTCTACGTGACCCTAAAACTTGGAAGTATACTTTGCGGGTGTTGTTACATGTATGACTAACACATGCCCTTGCTCATTCCAATATTTACTTGCATCTTAGGGTTGGACACATGGACGTCACATTCATACAACCAAATGTACAATAATGCTTCATGTGATGTACACACACACACCTGGTCAACCAACAAATTAGTTGTCAAAGCACACACTTTGAGGCAAAGGCAATTAGGTATTGTACATATGTGCATCACATTGCTATCCTATCCTTATGGCAAACATGCACAATTTGTGCCATACATATAGGTGGGCCACACATACGACCATCTATGACGTCAGCCAACTGTAAACATACTGTGAGGGTGTAGTGGATGATGTTCCGCTGCAGTATGATGTCACACATGTGAACATACACCATCAACACCATACTGTCTTCAATTAGCCAATCTCTGATGTGTTCCAAAAGTAAAATAACCAAAAAACAAGTAAAAATGCCCCAACCAGTTAATGCACTGTGATTTTGACGTCCCTAGCGGTGTGCGTCATTTTTTGTTGCACAAAACTGTTTTTGTGTCGGTTTTTGGGACGCACAGGAGTGAAATATAGCCCGCATCCAGATATTTGTACAGTCCATGTATCATTATATGGATGCGGGTTAATATTCACGCTTGTGCGTCCAAAAAAATGACGCGAATACAGTTTTGTGCAACAAAAAATGATGCATAACTCGAAAAAGGCGGGACTTTTCATTCAGGAAGTGATGTAATAGGATATCCTGTTTACAGATCATGTACAGTGGGTGTACTTTCACTTTCACTTTGCAGTCTATGATCCTTCTAGACTGTGTGGCTGTGTAGAGAGTGTTGTCCAGAGATTTTGTGCTGTTTTTGTCCTGTGTGCTATCTGTAAAGTCCTTTTGTGAAATACATTTTGTCTGTGTATACTGTAGTACTGTTTTTTGTCTACATTTTTCCTTTTATCTTGTGTCTTTCTTGTTTGTGGGAGTCTGTTGTGGGTAGTGTTAATTTGGGGATAGTTGGGCTCTTTTAGTGTTTAGGTTTACTTTTTTTCTGTCTTTTTACCCCTACTTTCACCCATTTCGCCTTTCTTTTTCTTTTACCCCTATTCCTTATCTTCTTCTATAAGTATGTCTGGTAGGCCACGTCTTGGCAGGATGGGGGAAGAGGAGTTGAGGGGCTTCATCTGGCTGGTTACACATTTCTTGCCGCTCATGATCCAGGCAGGGGGCAGGGTCATACAGGGCTACCCGACAGAGGCGCGCAGAATCCGGTGGGGAAAGGTGCTGCATCACCTGCAGCGAGTGTATGCCAGCCAGAGGAGTGACCACCAGCTGAAGCACCAGTGGGCTGACCTCATCACCCGGGAGCAGGATCTCTTGGACCACCTGGGAATCATGATTGGTGGCACTGTTGGTGAGTACGACTATTGTTATTGTGCAAAAATGAATGCTCTGTTGTGACATCAGTGGATTAGTGCAATGTTTGCCACCTAACTTGATGACTGTGTGTAATTTTGGGGACATATGAGGGGATCATTGATGCACTATGGCAAGGATCACAATTGCTAGGTGTCAGGTAGCACTTGCTCAGCAAACTTACAAGTAACTTTACCATGAAGGAAATTGGTGCGGCCTTTCTGTCAGCACAGCTAACAAAATAGGAGCCAATCATGTCTATATTGGGTACTATTGACAGAGAAGTACAGATCTACCAACATTTAGGCCAACTATGTTGACGCAATTGCTAGACTGACTTTAGAATCACTACATGATGCTGAAAATGAGTGCTGCCTTCACAACAATTTATAATAGCAAAGTGGCTCAAACATTGGTCTCATGTGAGTCTGGTGAGTGTGGTGTAAGGTGCCCTCAGCTAACATCGTAAGATGTTTGTTGGAATTGGTTGAGCCACAATCCAAATATGGATGGCAGACCAAGTGTATGCACATGGCTTTACATCTCCATGGTTGGTGCAAATCACCATAGCTGGGCCTCATCAATTGACTCTACTGTAACAACAGGATGGCTTACATGAGTCCCTGCCCCTCCCTCTGTACATTGGGGCTATGTGCAATAAATGTGTCATGGCCACAAGGCATGTTTGACTGGTAATGCAGTCCTCAAGTAACCAGGCGTTGGATGTTTCTCTTGGATGCACATGATGAGACGATTACACTCCATATTTTTTCGTGCTCACCAATTATGGGGCAAGTTTGCAACCACATGATAGTTAGGGCCAATGTATGTGTGCAGATATGTGTGTAACTGTCACAGGAGACCCATGCTATGTACAAGTTGGCCGTGAAATATCAGATGCAGTACCATCATATCTGAATGGCTGCCATTTACTTATTCAGCCTACACATTGTAAATGATACTGAAAATGTTGCACTGTGCACAGATTTTGAGCACATTTCTTTCTTCCATACCTTACAGGTGGACTGGCGCCCTACACTGTGAGAGAGGTGACGACATTTGAGGACCCCGACCACTACAGTAAGTGTTGATATGTCTGTTATGTGTTGTGTTTGCTGGTTATGGAATTCGTGTGAGTTGGACGCATACCAAAGTGTGATGCTGGGGTCAAGTTTTTCACTTGTTCCATGAGTGGGAATGCAGTTTTCACATGTTTGGAGTTAGCCAATGCGTATCCAGTGGTATCATGTAGGGATTGTAGGACATCCCTGTAGGCCCCACTGTGAGCACAGGGGACAGTAATGTCTCTGACACTTGTATCACCAAGAGTCGCAATGGAAGTCAGCCCCTATTTAGTCAGCCTGTCAGACCCACATTCTCTCAGATTGGTGGAGCTAATAGCTTCCCAATAGACATCTGCTTCACTATTTACCTACGTAATTTTGAAACAGTAGGTAGAACCTCCTAGCATCATGTACTTCCACATGTAGTGCATCAAGTCTGTGGAACCTGAGTGTAATGGCCTAGGTGTGCATTCAATTCATGCTCATGGGTGTTCTAGCAACTCTGTGTCTGATGTAAGTCAGGCCTCACTGGAAGTATATGTTGTGTACTAAGTTCTGATTTTCCTGACATGTCTGACCCTATGAGTGCTCTAGGGTTTGCTGACTCCAAAATGTAGATAGACCTTACCTGTGGTGTGTCTGTAGAGACAAACGTGTGGATTAGCCTATACACTCCACAGTGTACATGTTGTTGGCAAATTATAGTTGTATATCCACCGCCCCCCCTCAAACACGGCCATGGGTTTGTGAATGGGGTACCTAGTATTTATGCTACCAGTATGTTTCACATACCTGTGAAGAAGTGACGGTTTGGTTGCATACTAGTATACACACTCAGGTTTGGCACTTGGTACCATACTGGAAATTCCAGTTACAACTTGCAGACCATGTGCCTTTAGTTTTGCTTTCCGTACACTGACATTTGTAGCCCAGCTCTTGGTGGAGGATATGCAGCATGATTCTTAGCTGATAACTGTCAGAACTCAGATTGCAAGTCAAAGCCAGTTGTTACCCATCTTATGGGTTATGAATGTGATTTGTGTGATGTGACGTTTGTTGTCTGGCCTGCCATGTACTTCCTCAGGGACATTCGATGCTCTGTATCGTGATATGAGCTGTTAGAAGTACAGTAGATATATTGTCTGATTAACTTGCTGCGCTGTTTCACACAATGCAGTTACTAATGTGGATATCTGCATTTGTCTTCACAGCAGCTAACATGACTCCAGACCAGGTCCGTGAATTTCAGTGCCGGGCCATGCGATACCAGCACATCTTGCTGGTGGAGTGTGGGTTCCGGAGGATGGCCCGGCGATATCGCCATGAACGCGCCTCCGGGGCATGGCGAGCCTTCCCACAGGGTGGGCCTACTGTGCCCACCACAGCCAACACAGAAACAACCACCAATGAGAGCCAGGTGGCCCCACCCACAGCTGCCTCTGTTGCATCTACATCTGCTGGACTTCCTGGCCCCAGCATTGCCACCGGTGCAGGACAGCCCACACAGACCTCCTCCACCGGTACCCAGACTGCCACTGCTCCAGCTGTTGACCATGCCGCCTTCAATAGACTAGAAAACAAGATGGACAAAGTGCTGCGCAAGGTGAGCCACCTGAGCCGGGACGTGCGGCACATTAAACGGCGGGTGAAGAATATCAAGAGGACCCTCCGGAGGGCCAACCTCTAGGCAGTTGATTAGATGGACATGATACCCTCCCATCCCTCCTCTTTCCTTGTTCTTATATTTAGTGGGCTTAGGGGGCTTAGTGTTCGGTTAGTATAGGCTATTAGTTTAGTTAGTGTTAGAGGGTGGAGGGTAGGGGGTCCTGCTTGTTTCTTTTTTGACTTATTACATGTGTGGGTGGGTGGGTGGGGGGCTATGTTGGGGTTCTTGTGTGAAAAACAAAAAGAAAAAAAAACATAAAAAAACAATTTACCAAAAAAAAATATATTTGTATAGGATAGTATAGTATGTGTTTAGGTTAGTATGTGTTTTCCTCAATGTGTCCCGTCTCATAAGGGGGTTGGGGGGTAGATGTTTAGAACGTTTCGTTACATGTGATAAGTAAGTGTAGCTTAGGTAGATAGGGACAGTTGTGGGTAATGAGTAGTCAGGGTAGATTAGGGTAGGTAAGATTTTTCCCTCAGTTTCCTCATCTATGGTTAGCTTTTAATAAATATTTGGTTACCCCTTAATAGTATGTGTTGAATGGTACTTGATCGTGGGTTTGGATTCCGTGTACATCTCTTTTGTACTATAACATATGTGTCCTATGCTACAAACAAATCCCAACTGAGCTGTATGATTGGCAGCTAACCCAGAGCTACCTTGCAAAGTGTCTACCCTTTGTTGCAACGACCAATCACAGTTAATATGGATGACAATGTGTTTCTGTTGCTAAGTGTGTTTTCAAAGTCACTAACAGTGCTTCCAGACTTGATATTGGGGAAACAGTTTTAGGTCTGATTGCAGTGTGATGATCATGCACACCCTTATAAGATGAGTTCTCATTGGCAATCTTGTAATCTTGTCTTCATGACCCTCATACATCATTTGTGACACAGATCAGCATGATTACCTATTTGTACGTTAACTCAGACACCTTCATTTTTGCAGTTTTTTTAGTGTTTACTTAGATTAGTGTGGCATGTTTATTGTGTTATTTTTGCATGTTGACAACATTTAGCGGGCACTATTTGATGACTTAGTTATCCCCTGAGGAAGCATTCTTCTGCCCAACACAGCATGGTGGTCTATGGTTTCTCACTTCATCAGATTATTCCCTCAGGATGGGCAGAGTATGATGCAATCATGGTCACTGTGCAGATTTCTCTAACTACATAATATCTGGACAGTTGTATTGAGAAGCTACGTTATTTGACAGTAGGGACATTCCAATTATCTACTGCGCAGTTGATATGTCACATTACCCAGAGACAGATTTGTGGTGTAAGTGCTATTTATTGAAAAGTGCTGTAGTGCTATATGTACATTGTCCATGACTGTGAGTCCATTATAGTGACATTTTAAATTGGGATCCAACACAAGGGTTTACCAAAATGCTTTTGTCATGCTGGGGTTGCTGTTTCAGACAGTGCAGAGGGACAGGATTTGGCAATGAGTAGTAGAGAGACAATCACTGGGCTGGGTGACAAGATATACAGTGGTTTGCAGAACAGTGCTTGAGTACAGTTGTTGCAAGACTGGCAAGTTACAAAGCGCAGGACCTTGGTTAATGTCGGCCATATGGCAGGGACTAGTGCTTCCGGGTACTTTTCTTTGTGAATGTGATCTGTTCCATGTCTTCTTCTTCTGATGTGTGTGTTGCCTGCTTTGTCCTTGTTGTTGTTGGTTGTGAAGGGGCAACACACACCTCAGTGTTAGAAGACGTGGAGGCAGACATCCCGGTGGCTGCTCCCTGTGAAGGTCTTAAGGCAGTACTGCAGCAAGGAGGATCTGCTGGTTCTTGAGAATAGCAGCCACATCACGATGGTAGGCAGCCAGGTCGGCCCTGAGGGGTTCAATGTTGCATTCGTGCACGCGTTGACAGGATTGCTGTTGTAGGTGTTGGGTCAACTGTATTACAGCTGTGCTGATTTCCTTCTGGGTTTTCTGCAGTTCCTGCAAGATAGATGTTAGGGCTTGCATAGCTGCTGCCTGATCTGCAGATGACATCATGCACGAACGCACCCCCTCAAGGCTGGCTGCCATATTTTGCATCCCCCCCAGCACCTCCTTGGCCAGCTCCCGCTGTACTCCAACTACAGTTCTCTCAAAGCTGGTGCCAGTGTCGTCTGAGTCCTCAGCTGTATTGGAGCTGGCAGGTCTTACAATTGGGGTGGTGGGTGGATCCTCTGCGATGGCTGCTTGTTCTGTGCTCCTCCTTGTGACTGAAGGTGGGGTCTGGAGGGTTTCAAGGACCTTTTGGATGGTCTCCTGGGGAATGTTTATCGGCTCGTCATCCATGTCATCAGGGAAATCTGGGACAGGCATATCGGCAGGAGATCCATCTTCCTCTGCAATGAAACAGGGTACAATTAGTGTGTCTGTGTTGTGACAATTTTGACGTGACGTGACGTGCCTGCCTTTTGATGAATTCACTTTGTGATCTTGTTTTGTATTAATATCTGCAGTCCTTCAGATGGGCATTGTTTCAGGCATATGGCCCACCTGTATGTTACATGTATGTTATTGAGTTATCAGACTTGTCAGCCTCATTGTCTCTAGGTGTTGCTTTATGCCAAATAGAGAATTGCCACCTTTTTATCCTACTCAACCCTCCGTGTATATCCATTCTCATGGTGAGACCTTTCACTGGCTGTGGGTGTTCTGATGGCCCTGGCAGCACACTTAACTATCAGGACCTGTCCCAATCCCTGATCGTTCACATCCACTTAAATGTAATTGACATGTGGCATATCCTATGCATGGCAATGTTATGATCCGATATGGATGTTGACATTGTTAATGGGTCCTGCTGATGTTGGGTAATGTGTGTTACATTGGATTGCCCTGATAGTCGTATCAGTGTCATATTTCGTCCTCTGACTGTGCAGGTGTATTTCAGTGACCAGTTACATGTGTCCCCTCTTCAATGCTGTTGTCTGAGCAGTATGACATTTGTGATGTTGCCTTGTTACCCAGGCACAGGATGGACCCTGACATATGCAGCATGGGTGTGTCCTTAGTGCTGTGTCGCTCCTATTGTTGTTTACATTGGCTGATGTTTGTGACAACTATGGGCATTGACATTTGAGTGTACTGGGGCCTTTGTCTTATTTCAGGAGATTGTTGCAGATGTCATCCTCACCCCCTAATTTAGGTATGTATGTTCCATGGGGAAGTTACTGCCATTGGCTAAAACTGCACACAGATCAGAGGTGGTAGTGGCAACTGTTGTTGCAGTTACATTGCAGTTGTCGGTTTGGCTAGAGGATTGCTAATAGGGCCCTAGTTAATGTAGGAGGTAGGTTGGCTGACGAGTGCCAGGATGTCAGTTTGACGTAGTGGCCTTCCCTCCTGTCGTGGCTTTCCCTTTGCTCCATCGTTGGCATGACAGCATGCCCCCATGGGACTGTTGTTGGTGTAGTGTAATGGTATGCCCCAGCTTATGTTTGTGCAGGCCATGCCCCCATGCCGCTTTACCCATGCCACCCATACACATTGCATGATATGATGACTTACATGCAATATGTAGTAGGTATTTCCCCCCCCGGTTATAGTTGACATTAGTGCATTTCAATTCCCCATGCGACTTACCCTGCATGTGCGTTGTCTCCTGGTAGTCTGCGCTATCCTGTCCTTGAATCCCTGTGACGATCTCCTCAGGGATGACGGCTGCGACCATCTCCTCCATGTGGTCCAGGGCCTCCTGGTGTGCTGGACTCCCCCCTCCAGTCTGCAGTGCTGCCTTCCTGTTCCTGGCCATCTTTTCCTTGGTCCTGCGTTTGCAGTCATGCCACCTTTCTTGCACTCGATGACTGTTCTGCGTACTTCAGCCACACTGTTGATCTTGTCGACAATTTGTTGCCATATAGCCTCTCTCCTACTGATTGGCAACTTTGAGGTGACAAACAGTTGGTGCTGGTGTTCCGTCACCTCTTTAACCAGGATTTCCTGCTCCTCTGAAGCGACACTTTCTTTTCTTCTTAAAAGTGTCCTGGTTCTTGTGTGGATCCTCCTGGCTGGTTCCTGGTCTGCTGTCATCTTCCTGGGGTCTGTAGTGGCATCTGGGATCCATTTTGGCTCTCCTCTGGTGAACTAGCAGTGTTCGCGTTTTTTTTTTACGCTATTGCATCAAAAAACGGCGCATATCCGGTTTGCGGTGTCGTAAATCGACCCACAGTAATTTCCGCCGCGTTAACGTCGTTTTCATTTACGACTTGACGCCGCGGTGTGCGTCAAAAATAATGACTCCCACCTGTTGTTTGCGCCGTCGTGCGTCAAAGTATAAATATGATGCCCGCACAGCGAAGCAAAATGGCGTTAGCCGGCGGTAATATTTTTGACGCAAAACTGCGACGGCGCAGTTTTGCGTCAAAAAGTATAAATATGGGCCAAAGTGTCTCTGCTGAAATTGCATTACTGTCAAAAAGTTGAGAAATACTTGGGTCACCAGATTGAGAAAGGATCAAGAAAGATATCCAGAGAAAGGATTACAGCCGTTTTGCAGATAAATCCCCTGACCACACAGAGAGATGTCATGATGTTTTAGGGACGGTAGGCTACTGCCACCAATGGATTCCAAATTTTTCAGTCATTTCAAGACCATTGCAGAAGCTGACTCATAAGGAAGTCATTGATCCTATAGTATTAGACCAGTCTGGAATGAAAGCATTCACTGAATTGAGAGACAGTTTGTGCAAGGCTCCAGCTTTGTGTGTGCCTGACTACACAAAACCTTTCACATTGTTTTGTCATGAGCGTGATGCCTGTTCTTTGTCTGTCTTGACACAGGTCCATGGAGGTGTAAACTGCCCAATAGCATATTTTTCAGCTACTTTGGACCCAGTTGCAGCAGCCTTACCAGGTTGTTTGCGGGCAGTTGCAGTAGTTGGTCAAAGCCTTACACAGCGAATATAACAGTCCCTCACTCTATTGAGATTCTACTTACAAGGGCAAAAACCCAATATTTGACTGGTGCAAGGTTGCAAAAATATGAAACGAATATTCTATGGTCACCAAATGTGTCATTGAGAAGATGTACAGTGCTGAACCCGGCAACTTTACTTCCAAATTAAAATGTTGAAATTGAGAAATTGGAAGACGTTGAGCGTGATTACCTTGAAGTAACTGACTTGTGCACAAAACCGAGACCTGACATTAGAGATACCTGATTGGAAGAGAATGACCAAATTATCTTTGTTGATGGTTCCTGTCTGAGAGACAATGCAGGGACACTGAGAGCAGGATATGCCATGTCACAATTACTGGTATTTTGGAAGCTTCTTGGCTTCGAGGGGTGTATTCTGCCCAAGTAACAGAACTGGTAGCCCTTACTGGAGCGTGCCATATTTCTGCTCAGCTGAAAGTTACAATCTATATGGATAGTCAGTATGGATTTGGAATAGTTCATGATTTTGCCCAGTTGTGGTCACAGAGAGGTTGCATGACCTCTTCTGGTTCACCATTGAGAAGTGGTGAAAGGATTAAAGAACTGTTACATGCTATTCAAATGCCTGAAAAGATTGCCATGGTGAATTGCAGTGCACATCTGAAATCGCAGGACTTTGTATTACTGGGAAATGGATATGTGGATCAAGTCGCAAGGTTTTGCGCATTGAACTGTATATTGTTCAAAGATAAGTAGGAACTGTTACCTGAAGATGACGAAACATGATCAGGTTTTGCAATGAAAGTTATTGATACTTGGGAGGAATTGAAAATGTTGCAGAATAATGCTGACAGGGAGGAAAAACGTTCATGGAGCAAAATGAAATGTGTGGAAAGACAAGATGAATTGTGGGTTTCAGAAGAGGGTTGGTTTTGCCAAATGGTCTGTTGTCTCAAATGGCTAGGTATTATCCTGGTCAAGCACATGTTGGGAGGAATACCATGATTTAGTTGTTCAAACATGATTGGTACAACCCAAGGTTTAGACAGGTTGCTGAAGCAGTTTGCTATTGTTGTGTCATTTGCCAACAACTGAACGAGGGGAAAAGGAACAGTAGTTAATTTGAGCCACATTGGAAGAGCAGGAGGTCCACTCAGCAGAATGCAGATGGATTTTATTGAGATGCCTGTGTGTGGAGGTTTGAGGTATGTGTTGGTGATTATTTGCATTTTTAGTCATTGGATTGAAGCTTACCCTACACCAAGAACCTACTGCTTGGGGAACTGATATTGCGTTTCGGGTTTCTGATTTCTTTAGAATCAGATAGTGAAAGTCACTTCAACAATGAAGTAATTAAATTGCTGTGTGCAGCATTGAACATTGAGCAAAAATTGCATTGTAGTTACAGCCCTGAAGCATCAAGACTAGTGGAACGGATGAATTGTACCTTGAAGTCAAGATTGCAAAGATGTGTGCATTCACAAATTTGAAATGGCCTGACGCATTGACGATTTACGGGCAGTGACATGCACGACGGGTGCTGCTGCACCCGCCGCACACCAACATTGGCAGCGGCTCCTCATGGAACCGCCCTCAATGTTGCAGCCTGGCGGGGAAATCATTATACGGCCGGCGGGTTATCCAGGCGGCTGGCGGTCGATGGAAAGACCGCCAGCCTGAACACGGCGGGAAATCCCGCCGTGTTCACAATGACCGCCATAGTATTAATTAGAGGTTTCTTTGAACCTACATTGATGTTTGGCACAGCTTGTGCTCACAGGAATAATCTGACATGCTTGCTTACACCTTTAGAGAAAAGCTTCTTAGATCACACAGATGACAGGAGAAAGGCATTGAAGGACAAGTTAGAAAGGGACCTACAGGAATGATTATTAAAACGCAAGGGAAATTAGCTTTAGATGTGCAACACATAGGTAAACTTTGTATACATAGGTCTAAACCATGCACTGGCACTTTATTTGTGGGTATGAGTGAATGTAGACATGTGTTTTTGTTTCAGAGTAATGGACGTTTATGTTGAATGGACAGGATCCATCTACTCCTGGGATTTATTACATCTGTGGCTTTAATGCTTATTACCGTCTTCCAAGAGGATGATATGGGACAGGTTACTTGGGGATAGTTTTCCCAAAGATTTATCAAATGAATGATTTGAAGACATTTCCGAAAGTGACTGAATTACATCATATGAGACAGAGGAGGGAGTCCCCCTCTGGTATGATGGGAGATATATTTGGAGCAATGATTCCTTCAGTGGGAGTCGTTCTGAATTCGATAAAGATTCAAAAGTTGTCTACTATTGTGGATAACATGCTGACAAATTTTTCAGAAGCCATACTCCTGATAGATACTGAAATAGCTGCTGAAAGAGCTATTACTCTTCAGAATCATCTAGCTTTAGACATTCTCTTACTGAAGGATGGCGGAGTTTGCATAATGATTAATTCTATGCATTGTTGCTCGTATATTCCTAATAATAGTAAAGAAATTAGAGACTTAGGGGGTCATTATGACCCTGGCGGAAGGCGGAGAAGCGGCGGTAAGACCGCCAACAGGCTGGCGGTCTTTTTTTTTGTATTATGACCATGGCGGTTACCGCCATGGTCATCCGCCGGTTCTCCGTTCCGCCCGCCAGGGCGGAGCCGACCGCCGGGCTGGAGACCTCGGTATTTTGACCCGGCTTACCGCCATGGATTTCGTGCGGTTGGAACCGCCATAAAATCCATGGCGGTAAGCACTATCAGTGCCAGGGAATTCCTTCCCTGGCACTGATAGGGGTCTCCCCCACCCCCACCCCGACTCCCTCCCCTACACCCCCCACCACCCCTGCCACCCCCCAAAGGTGGCAGGGCACCCCTCCCCACCCAGACCCCCAACATCACAGAACTCACAAACACGACACGCACACAGGCACCACCAACACACACACGCACACACACCAATATACATGCCTACATCCACACACACAGACACGCACACCCACAAACAAACATACACGCACACATCCATACAGACATACCCATAGGCATACACGCACTCATTCCCAAAACATGCAACACCCCTGCAAGCATACATGCACTCACACACCCCCTCTACATACACAGAAGCACACCCCCATGCACACACACAACACACAACATCCCCCCACCCCCCTCCCCTAACGGACGATCGACTTACCTGTTCCGTCGATCCTCCGGGAGGGGACGGGAACCAAGGGGGGTGCTCCGCCGACACCACACCGCCAACAGAACAAAGTCACGCCGAATCACAGGACGTGATTCGGTGGGCAGTGTTCTGTTGGCATGGCGGTGAAGGTGGAGCAACCTCCACTTCCCCTCCGCCCGTCACTATGGCTTTTGGCAGCTCTCCGTCAAAAAAAATTCGACGGAGAACAGCCAACAGTCATAATACGCCGAGCGGCAAACCGCCACTACTGGCGGTCTTCTGCACGGCGGTCCCTCGGCGGTCTTGTAAAAAGACTGCCGAGGTTGTAATGACCACCTTAATTACTAATCTGACTAATGAAAGTGCTGATTTGAAAGAAATTAAGGAACCAGGTGTTTGGGAAAAGATTGGCAAAGGTTTTGCTTCAGTGGGAAATTGGCTCAGCAACATTTGGAATGGAACTCTATTGAAAATCTTGCAGTGGATATTAATTACTGTGGTTTGCCTAATTGGAATATGGGGATTGTGTAAATTATGCAAAAGATTTAAATTGAAAAGGTCAAAGAATAATCAGAGGAGGGAAGAAAAGAAAAGGGAAAAAATTGTACAGGGAAAATTTAAAAAGGGAACAAAGGTATAAAGGGGTTGAATTGACAGAACTTTAGCTGATGCATAAATTTGTGGGTGGTAGTTAGTGTGATGACACATTTAGTCATCAGAGAAGGGATTGCTAGTGCAGGTGTTATAATACAAATTATAGTGAGAAGTTCATGTATTCTGAGTGATGGATTTGTGTTTAAAATATAATAACGTAGAAAATAATGCATGCATTTGAAAAAGTGAATACGATGAGTGGCTGCCAATGTTCACTAAGTGTACTTATTAATAGTCTAATGTGGTGAAATGTGGAGCATATGTTTGACTAAGGTAGTAATGTGTCATATTAAAGGTTATGCATTATGTATTAGCTTTATTAGTTGTAGGCCTTAACTTAGCGAAGGTCTTGGCCTACTTGCCAGGCCTCCTGTCAATCTGTATTTCTTAACGTTTAATAAATGGCTGTTCTAGAGAGTTAAACTGTGATTTTCCATTGTATTGTGTAGATGTGCTCGCAGCTGAGAATCTTTTCTCATGAGAACCGACTTCTAGAAGATGCTGTTCTTGCTAAATGTAAACACACACATGGACCTTTCACATGCCACTCATGCCATTTCTCCTGCACTCCCACCATCACCAGCAACACCAACAAGCACCGCAACAACACCAACCCCCGCAATCACCTTTACTGCATCCTCCTTAACACCCACTCCGTCAACAAGTACGCCATCGAGCTTTGGGACCTGCTCACCACAAACTCTCCTGTCATCGCCTTCCTCACTGAAACATGGATGAACCCCTGATCAGAACCCGACATCTCCATAGCCATCCCAGAAGGTTACAAAATCACCCGTAGAGACCGCACCAACAAACCAGGAGGAGGTATCGCCATAATAAACAAAAAACACCATAAAAATTTCCACCAACACCAATGACACCCTAGACAATGCAGAACACCTACACTTTCAAATACACATCAATGCCAACACCACCCTTAGAGGAACCCTCATCTACAGACCACCAGGACCCCACCCCCATTCTGTGACACCATCGCCGATATCATCAGCTCCCACGCCCTCACCTCCACAGACTACATACTCCTTGGTGACCTCAACTTTGACCTGGAAAGCACCCACGACTGTCCTTTCTGGACAACCTCACGAACTTCGGCCTTAAGCAATTGGTCACCTTACCCACCCACTCAGCGGGACACATGCTAGACACCATCTTCACCTCCAGCAGACACATCACCTTCACTCACACCACCGAACTCCACTGGACTGACCACCACTATGTCCACTTCTCCTTCATGAAACCCACCACCAACAACACACTACACCCTACCGCAAGTGGAACAAGATCTCCAAAGAACACCTGAACTTCAACCTCGCACAAGCTCCACCTCCCATCACCAATGACCCCAACACCGCAGCCCACAACCTCACACGATGGCTAGAAACCTGCGCAGACTCCCTCAACCCTTTGAAAACAGACAACAACACCCACACCATCAAGACCGCCCCCTGGTTCACCACAGAACTCCAGTCTTCCAAACGAGAATGACGAAAAATTGAGAAAGCCTGGCGCCAAGAACCCTCAATGAGCAACTTTCCCGCCCTCAAAACAGGAATGCGCAAACACCACCAACTCATCCGGACCACCAAACAGTCCTTCTACAAAGAACACATAAACAACAACACACACAACAGCAAGGAACTTTTTACCATCATCAAAGAACTCACCAAACCCAAATCCAGCACCATCGACCCTCCACACTCCCAAGACCTCTGCAACTCCCTCTCCATCTACTTCCACCACAAAATCTCAGACATACACAACAGCTTCACATCATCAGCACCCATCACCACCACCGAAACAACCAACACCACAACACCCAGCTGCACCAACCGACTAAACACCTGGACCCCCACCAACGATGAAGAAATTGGCAAAACCATGAACTCCACCCACTCAGGCTCCCCAACAGATCTTTGCCCAACCACATTTTCAACAAGGCCAGCCAAATCATCGCTCCCCAGCTCCGTGCCGTCATCAACAGTTCCTTCGACACCGCAACCTTCCCAGATATTTGGAAGCACGCCAAAGTCAATGCTCTTTTAAAAAAAAACAAAGTAGACCCGGAAGACCTCACAAACTACTGACCCATTTCTCTTCTCCCCTTCCCCACAAAAGTCGCTGAGAAGATAGTAAACAAACAACTGTCTCGCTTCCTAGAAGAAAACAACATACTTGACGCCTCCCAGTCTGGATTCTGCAAGAACCACAGCACTGAGACCACCCTCATTGCCTGCACAGATGACATCAGGACCAGAGTGGACAAGGGCGAAACCGTCGCCCTCATCTTCCTAGACCTCTCTGCAGCTTTTGACACTGTATGCCACCAAGCCCTCCGCGCACGCCTTTTCGATGCCGGAATTCGCCACAAGGCCCTGGACTGGCTCACCTCCTTCCTCTCCGAAAGAACCCAAAGAGTACGCCTCCCTCCTTTCTGGTCTACAGCCACCAAGATCATCTGTGGGGTCCCCCAAGGATCCTCCCTCAGCCCCACCCTCTTCAACATCTACATGGCTCCTCTCGCCAACATCCTCCGCCCCAACGGCATTACCATCATTTCATACGCTGACGATACCCAGCTCATCATCTCCCTCACTAGGAACCAAGTCACTGCCAAGCTTATCCTGCAAGCCGGACTCCTCAACATCACCAAATGGATGACAGCAAGCCACCTCAAATTGAACTCAAACAAAACATAGATCATCATCTTTGGCCCCAACAAAACAGCATGGAATGACTCCTGGTGGCCCACCAGCCTCAGACCACCCCCAACACCCATCACCCACGCATGCAACCTTGGCATCGTACTGGACTCATCTCTCTCCATGACCCAGCAAATCAATGCCATATCATCCTCCTGCTTCAACACCCTTCACATGCTACGCAAGACTTTCAAATGGATTCCTTTAGAAACAAGAAGAACAGTCATCCACTCCCTCATCAGCAGCAGACTCGACTATGGCAATGCCCTCTACACAGGGACCACAGAAAAGCTTCAAAGAAAACTCCAGCGAATCCAGAACGCAGCCGCACGTCTCATCCTCAACCTCCCTCGCCACAAACACATATCCACCCACCTCAGTTCCCTACACTGGTTGCCCATCAACAAAAGGATAATTTTCAAAGTCCTCGTCCACGCTCAGAAAGCCCTCCATGACACTGGACCGGCCTACCTCAACGAACGAGTAAACTTCCACATACCAACTCGACAGCTCAGCTCCGCCGACCTCGCCCTCGCTACAGTCCCCCGCATCCAGCCTACCATCTCCGGCAGCAGATCCTTCTCCCACCTCGCCGACAAGACCTGGAACTCCCTCCCCACCAACCTACGCGAGACCCAGGACCTCCTAACCTTCAGAAAGCACCTTAAAACATGGCTTTTCGAGCAGTAACTGCCCCAGCACCTTGAGACCCTACCGGGTGAGAAGGGCGCTTAAGAAATTATTTGATTGATTGATTGATTATGTGTGTAATGTGTGTAAGACTGACTTTCTCAGGAGGAGAACAATGGAGACACTGACTGGAGTAGAAGCTGCAACAATATTGTTACCTGATGAGCCGGATGATGAGGACATTGGAGAAAAAATGGTAGAATTAATAGATTTGGAATTTATTTTTATTGGACAAAGTGTGAACATGTAATCCCTTCACCAATAGGGATTTGGGAAGTAGTTTTAGTGAATTTAACTTAACAAGACTGCACTGAGAAGAAAGCAGCATTTGAGCCATTGCACTTTTGCCTGATGCCATTCGTTCTATTCTTCTTGAGGGTTTACCTCTATTTTTCAAGTTGCTTAAAGACTATGGCCCTCATTACAACCCTGGCGGTCGGTGGTAAAGCGGCGGTAAAACCGCCAACAGGCCGGCGGTAAAAAACTATTGAATTATAACCATGGTGGAAACCACCAACATAGACAGCCACTTTAACACTCGACCGCCATGGCGGTACAAACAAAGAGCATGCCGGTCACCGCCAACAGACAGGAGGAAGATGTGCCGCCCACACTATTATGACAGGCCAATCCGCCACCTTTTCCGGGGCGGATTCAACGCGAACAAAAACACAGCAGAAACAAGACTTGGAAGGGGAAACACAACCCACGAGGAACCAGGACGCCATGGAGCCTGAACTCCAAATACTCCCTGCGATAGTCTTCCTGCTCCTCTACCAGGAGCACGACCGATGGCAGCGACGACCACGGTGAGTACTGCACCTACAACACAGGGGAGGGGAGGGAAAGAGAGTGACACATACATGCAACACGCAACACCCCCACCCACTACAACACACACACAAATATATGCTGAAACATTACATTTACACCCCCCAGCCCTCCCTGGAAGAACGCAAGGACAAAAGGAATTGATTTTAACCGTTGTAATTAATAAACATCCATTAGTCCAAAATTTATATACACTATAAACAAATATGTGCACCAAGAATTCAAGTCCAGGTACTGCACCTATATAGTCCGTGGACCACTGGGCCCAAAATGCATGGGCGAGGCCCATACAAGATACCCGATCGAAACGGAGAGAACACTGCAGGGGCATCAGATCGAAATAAAACAGGCACCTCAGGGGGAAGGGAAGGGGGGGCACCTCAGCCGGATGAGTGCATGACGCCAGCTCCACGAGGGGGCTCATGCCCATTGATGTATCCTGGGGAGTTCAAAGCCACAGTCTCACAAGTCTCTCCAGTGGGTGGTTTGCCCATTGATGTATCCTGGGGAGTGCAAAGTCACAGTCTCTCAAGTCTCTCCAGCGGGTGGTTTGCCCACCGCTTTATCCTGGGGAGTGCAAAGCCACAGTCTCTCAAGTCTCTCCAGTGGGTGGTTTGCCCACTGCTTTATCCTGGAGAGTGCAAAGCCACAGTCTCAAGTCTCTCCAGTGGGTGGTTTGCCCACTGCTTTATCCTGGGGAGTACAAAGCCACAGTCTCTCAAGTGGATACCAGTCTCCACTGGTTCTGGAGGGGGCTTTGTGCCCAGAGTGCTTCATCCTGCCAAGGACAGAGGTAGTGGATGAGATTCTCCACTGGTTCTGGAGGGGGCTTTGTGCCCAGTGTGCTTAATCCTGCCAAGGATTGAGGTAGTGGATAACAGTCTCCACTGGTTCATGAGGGGGGGTTTGTGCCCAGAGTGCTTCATCCTGCCAAGGATTGAGGTAGTGGATGAGATTCTCCACTGGTTCTGGAGGGGGCTTTGTGCCCAGAGTGCTTCATCCTGCCAAGGATTGAGGTAGTGGATAACAGTCTCCACTGGTTCATGAGGGGGCTTTGTGCCCAGAGTGCTTCTTCCTGCCAAGGACTGAGGTAGTGGATGTGACAGTCCACTGGCGGTGGGGCAACATAGAAGCTGCCCAGGCCCCTGGAACTGACCACCATCGATGTACGGATGACCACTAGGGATGGCAGCCATGTCTGCGGTGGTGCCACTGGCTCAGGTTGTTGCGGGTCCACTGGTGGGGCTGGCGGCAGTGTCATTAGCGGCGGTCATTGTTGTGTCGGTGCTGGTGGCGGCCTTACTGACTACGGTGCTGGTGGCTGGCTCACTGACTGCGGTGCTGGTGGCTGGCTCACTGACTGCGGTGCTGGTGGCTGGCTCACTGACTGCCGTGCTAGTGGCTGGCTCACTGATCGCAGTGCTGGCGGCGGTGTCATTAGCGGCGGTGCTGGTGGCAGGCTTACTGACCGCGGTGCTGGCGGCGGTGTCAGTAGCGGCATTGCTGGTGGCGGGCTCACTGACTCTGGTGCTGCTGAAGGGCACAGTGTCTGCGGTGCTGGTGACGGGCTCAGTATGTAGGCTGCTGGCGGTGGTGTCCGTGGCAGCGGTGCATGTGGCGGTGTCGGTGGCGGTCTTGTCCGCCGTGCAGGTTGGCGGCGACGTTGACTTGCCTTTATTCCTCAGGCCCTTCCCCACCTTGGATGGTGGCGTAGCTGTCTTGCCACTCCCCACAATTGTCTTGCCTGAGCCCTTGGTGGCAGGTGTTTTGGCCTTCTCCCTCTGGGGTGTGGGCAACTTTTTTTTGTTTTGGAGGTGGGGGAATGTCCTTGGCGTCGCTCCTTGGGACACTGGCAGCCCTGTTTCTTGGCACACTCAAAAATCCGAGGATTGCTGGCACCACTGTGCCCGGTGATGTGGTGGCTGAGGTGCTTGGTTGGGACCTGGAAAGGTGGGCCCTAGGGGACGGACGGGGGGAAGCAGAGGTGTAGGGAAGAGATCAACATTTAAGAGGAAAACATTTTTAGACACACTGGGATGGGTAGATGGAGAGGGTTTGGGAATGGAGGAAGAGGTAGTGGTTGTAGGAGGTGTTATTTTGCTGACTTTGGGTGAAGGTGCATGGGCTGGAGTCTGTCGTGAGGTGGATGGCTGTTGGGTGGGTGTGTGACTGCGTTTGTGTACTTTGGGAGGAGGGCTCACAGACACACTGGTAGAGGACACAGGGGATGTGTGAATGGTAGTGGGGTTGGTGAGTGCACGTGAGTGGTGTGTGGTGATGGGCGTGCTGGTGATGGAGGTAGTGGCTGAGGATGTAGTGTATGCAGGTGTGAGTGGAATGTGACGGGGAGGGAGGAGGGAGACGTGGAGGAGTGGGACACAGTGGAGGCAGTGGATGTTGTTATGTGTGCATGGGTATGATGCTTGTGTGAGTGCTTGTGGGATGTGTGGTGCTTATTTTTGCCACAGCCACCCTTGTGTGTTGAGGTGTTGCCTGCTGGTCTGATAGCGTGATTGGGATAGGCTGAGGTACTGGGGATTGGGTCTGGGTGGAGGAAGTTGGAGGGGGGAGGCTGGACACAGGGACAATGGCTGCCATCAGAACAGAGGCCAGAGCCTGAAATGCTCGCCGTTGGGCTGCCTGGCCAGAATGAATGCCCTCCAGGTATGCATTTGTCTGTTGCAACTGCCTCTCTACACCCTGGATGGCATTCAGAATGTAGACTGCCCAACAGTGAGGGATCTCAGGAGGTCAATAGCCTCCTCACTGAGGGCAGCAGGGTAGACTGGGGCAGGGCGTGAGGTGCCTGGGGTGAAGGAGATGCCCACCCTCCTGGGTTAGCGGCCACGGGACACACGCTGAGGGGCTACTGGGAGGGCAGTACTGGTAGGGGTGGTGGCGGCTGTACCTGTAGATGAAGTGGGCACAGAGGGGCCCGGCACCGCATGGGAGCTCCCATCAGAGAAGGAGTCGGTGTCGCTGGTCTCTGCTCCTGTCCCTGCTGTGGAGCTCCCCTCGCCCTCCGTCCCACTGGTGAATTCAGACTCCATTGTCTGGCCCTCCAAGGCCATGTGGGATGCAGCTCTCTCCTGCTCCGGTGGCACAGTTCCTCCGCCTGATGATGCTAAGGCACACAAGAACAGGGAGAACACAAAAAGGGGGGGGAGAAAGAAGAAAGACATGTTCAGTGCATACAATACCGCTACCGTCGGTGGACACTACAGACACAGCAGCCCTCTGCACTACGCCATGCACTTAGAGTTCCCTAAATAATCACAGGGACATGGGGTACATGGCCTATGCCCGATTGCTGCGCACATGGAAGTCACAGGAGCCTGACTAGGTGTAGATGGCTCTTACCACTGGTGGGGATGGGGTGCCGCTTAGCCTGCCTCACAAAGGGTCCTTGCCTACAAAGGTCGCCCTAGCCTAGCCCACCTCCCACTGCCCACCTCCCACACCCAGACACCTCCAATGCGTGCAGAGTCAGCTGAATGAGGGTGTACTCACCCCCTTGTGGCTGCTGTGATGCCCTCAAGCACCCATCCAACTCCGGATACGCCACCGCCAGGATCTGGAACATCAGGGGGGTCATGGTGTGACGGGAACCCCTCCCACGTTGGGAGGCCATCCCCAGCTGGGCCTCCGCCGTCTTCTTGCTCCAGCGGCGAAAGTCCTCCCATCTTTTTCGGCATTGGGTGCTCCGTATGTGGTGGACCCCAGGGTCCGGAAGTCCTTGGTGATGGCACGCCAAATATCCTTTTTCTGGTGGGCGCTGACCTAGAGGAATAGTATAGGGGAAAATGTAAAACTTTTACCGTCTGGACCGTCACAGTCATTGTCCCACGATCCCACCCTTGCCCTGACGCACATACACTCACCGTCCGATCATGCAGGCCTCATCTCCCCCCCTGTATCTTCCATCCACACCACTCCAAACAGGCATTGCCCATACAGCATGCTCACAGTGTACTCACCTGTTTGTCTGGAGGACCGTAGAGTAGCGTGTACTGGGGGAAGACCCCATCCACTAGTTTCTCCAACTCCTCCGATGTGAAGGCAGAGGCCTTTTCCCCAGACACATGAGCCATCGTCGCTTCCAGGCTGAGGTCACAGCAGCACTTGCAGTGTAGGTCCTCTCGTGTCGAAGATCAGGTATCAAGTGAGTGAACAGAGAGAAAATGGCGGTCACGTCCGCGGCAGTGCGTACCGTAACCGCCGGTGTACATCATCATTGGCTCCTGGAACCCATAGGGCCCAATGTTAACCAATGCAGAATTGTGCTGCGGTCTTCGACCGCCTACCGCGACGGTGTACAACGCCAGCGCAGTTACCTCATATTCCCTTGTCCCACATTTCAGGTCAGGCAGCCGCCATTTCAGGGGGCCACATGGCATAAATTTTTAATGCGTAACACATATATAGGCCTTGCATATACACAGAGACAGGCACATAGCGTATTGAAAAATGTGTGCAATAAAATTATTGTCTTACTACCTCAGTGTTGGCTGACTCTGTGATCACTGTTTTCGTCCATAGGGTACGTCCGCCGGGGCAGGTGAGGAGATGGCGGCATCCTGCGGTGTACAGACTGCTGGTGGACCTGTCGACAATGGAAGAGAGTAATAGTCACCTACAGACTTGATCGTGCCACAATCCAGGAACTGTGTGCCCAGTTGGAGCCAGACCTGATGTCAGCTATCCGCCATCCCACAGGAATCCCCCCTCTAGTGCAGGTCCTCTCTGTACTCAATTTCCTGGCAAGTGGGTCTTTTCAAACAACAGTGGCCATTGCTTCAGGGATGTCCCAGCCTATGTTCTCAAACGTGTTGTCCAGAGTGTTGTCTGCCCTGCTGAAACACATGCGCAGCTACATCGTGTTCCCTCAGGTGGAGGATTTGCCTGCAGTTAAAGGTGACTTCTATGCCCTGGGACATATCCCCAGCATCATAGGTGCCCTTGATGGGACACATGTGGCCTTGGTACCCCCCACAGAAGTGAACAGGTGTACAGAAACAGGAAGAGCTACCATTCAATGAATGTGCAGATGGTGTGTTTGGCCGACCAGTACATCTCCCATGTGAACGTCAAGTTTCCAGGCTCAGTGCATGACGCTTATATTTTGAGGAATAGCAGCATCCCTTAAGTGATGGGGCAACTCCAGAGGCACCGTGTGTGGCTAATAGGTGAGGACAAGGACCCTATACCCTGTGAATAGTTGTCTGGGCCTGGGGTTGTCCCTAAGGGTTAGTGTGTGTCTAACAGTTGTCCCTCGACATTTGCAGGTGACTCTGGGTACCCCAACCTGTCATGGCTACTGACCCCAGTGAGAAATCCCAGGACAAGGGCAGAGGAACGCTACAATGAGGCACATGGGCGAACTAGGAGGATTATTGAAAGAACCTTCGGCCTCCTGAAGGCCAGGTTCCGGTGCCTCCATATGACAGGTGGTTCTCTGTACTGCTCACTAAAGAAGGTGTGCCAGATCATCGTGGCCTGCTGTATGCTGCACAAATTGGCTTTGCGATGCCAGGTGCCTTTTCTGTGGGAGGATGGTCCAGAAGGAGGGCTTGTGGCAGCTGTGGAGCCTGTGGACAGTGAAGAAGAGGAGGCAGAAGAAGAGGACATAGACAACAGAAACAACGTGATCCAGCAATACTTCCGGTGAGACACAGGTAAGAAGACATCACTGCCTCCTACATCTCATACAATTGTTAGACCTATCATCTGTCTGTCACTTTCACCCAGTGTATGGACCCTGACCTGTCATTTGCCTTTCCATTTCACAGATGTGGGTCCCACTGTGTGACCTCTGCTATGTTACCTCCTGGACTAGATCTGTGTGACACAGGTATGTTGACAATAGAATGGACATTGCTGTTTTGCTCAGTTATTGCAAATACACATTTGTGAAAGCACAGACTGATTCCAGATTGTTTTGTGATTCAAGGGTGTTTATTTAAGTGCTAAATAGTGGAGGGGGTTGTAAAATGGTCAGGGGTGATGGTGGAGGAATGTCCATGGCAGAGTCTAGTTATTAGTCTCACAGGTGCATTGTCCAAAGGGGCATAGGAAGTGGAGCTAGGGCAGTTTAAAGATAGACAGGGTGACAAAGTGGGACAGAAGGATGACATTCAGGGTGGTCTCATTTCTTTGCTGGGGTCTTGGCATTGTTCTCTGTCTTTGTCCTGGATCTCAGGGACTGCTTGCGGGGTGGTTCTCCATCTGCAGGGGGTGGGGTGCTAGTGTTGTGGTCCTGTGGCGGTGCCTCCTGTCCACTAGTGCCGGCGGAGGAGGTGGGCAGTTCATCATCCAGGCTAGTGTCAGGGGCCCCTTGTTGTGCCACAGTGTCCATCCTGGTGTTCACAAGGTCCTTCAGCACCCCTACAATGGTGCCCAGGGTGGTATTGATGGACTTGAGTTCCTCCCTGAACCCCAAATACTGTTCCTCCTGCAGCCGCTGGGTCTCCTGAAACTTGGCCAGTAACGTTGCCATCGTCTCCTGGGAATGATGGTACGCTCCCATGATGTTGGAGAGGGCCTCGTGGAGAGTGGGTTCCCTGGGCCTGTCCTCCCCCTGTCGCACAGCAGACCTCCCAGTTCCCCGGTTTTCCTGGGCCTCTGTCCCCTGAACCGTGTTCCCACTGCCACTGCCCCCAGGTCCCTGCTGTTCTTGGGTTTGTGGGTTTGCCTGGGTTCCCTGCAGTGGTGGACACACTGCTGCTTGACGGGACAGAGGTATGGGCCCGCTGGGTGGGTGCTATGCTGGTGTTTCCTGAGGGGGGAGGCTCTGTGGTGGCCTGTGACTGTGTCAGGGGAACCGACTGTCCCGAGGTCCCAGATGGGCCGGGCTGGTCATCTAGATCCAGTTGGACAGAGCTGCTGTCATCACTGTGGGCCTCTTCTGTGGGGGGGGGGGGGGGGCCATGTCTGGAACCTCCTGTCCGTTGAAGTTGGGTAGGGGTCCTGCAATGGTGTAAAGGCATGATTATTGCATCTGTGTGTGCCATGGTGTGCAATGGGTGGGTGACCCTGTACCCCAGTGTTTACATTCTTGTGTAGGACCTTGTGTGATAATTGTTTTGGGGTCTGTGTGGGTATGTGTAGTGGACATGCTTTGGTGATGGGTGTCCATGCTTTGGTGTTGCATGCCATTCTTTGGTGTTGCATGTATTATTGTTGGCATGACGGTGGATGTTTTGTTGTCACCAGTTTATCACTGACCTTTGGTGTGGCGGACTTGTGTGGGTGTCTGGATTTTGGTGGATTCCGAACTGTGGGTCGTAATAGCTGTAGCTGACTTCCGCGGCCGCGGCGGTGTGTTGGCGGTCTTCTGCACGGCGGTAAGCATGATTTGTATTGTATTGTATTTTAATCGTATTTATATAGCGCTTACTACCCCTGACGAGGCGTCGAAGCACTTTTCGATGAGTAGAACGCTACTCCGGTACCCAACAAGAATTAGTGATGGATTAGTATAATTTAATAAGGAGTACAGTTTTAGTATTATTATGAGTTCATTTGAGTTGCGAATATGAGAGTTTGTTAGTTAGATTGACTGGAGTAATGGAGGGGTGGAGGAGGAAAGAAATCCAGAAGTGTTAATTGGAAGTTTATCCTTCATTTACTCAATCCAAAGGCTTGAGATGAATAAAAGGGGGGCGGAGGGGAAAGAGGATGTGGAAGGGTTAGGGAGAGCATAGTAGCAGGGTGAGATGAATGCAGGAGAATTTAGTAGGGTTGTGTGGGAGGTCACAGAGGTAGAGTGAGGTTTGGTGAGTTAGATGTGGAGGTGGAGGGAAGAGCTTAGGCAGAGATATTTAGGAGATGAAAGTGGTCGAAGGGATTTGGGATGAGTCCGAGTGAGAATGGAGGATAGTTTGATAGAGACATGACATAAGAGTGATGAGTAGATAAGTGTGATAAAAAGAGAGCAGAAATTCATAGATATCTAGTATAACAACCCCAAAAAAAAAAAAAAAACAGGAGCCATGCAATGATCCACAAACATGCCAGGCACAGAAACAACATATACACATACATACACATATATATATATATTTACACATGACTGCACACACATATGCACATACAATACATAATTAGAATCATGGGTAAAAAATACTTAGTCATCCATCCATCATCCTGGTAAAAGGCGGGAATTCCTTTACCTACTTCGAGGGTGGACGGGGTGTGGCTCAGCGGGCGGAGCTTACAGGTGCTTTATAAAGGGAGAAACCTTCTACTTTGTGTCTCCAGCAGAGGAAGATAGAACCCGCGCGTCTCAGTCAGATACAGATTATGCTCCAGTACATCATCAGTTCACCTCCAGGAAGGATTCTAGATCTTTTCTGCTATGGGATCTCTGAGCGCACAGCCTTGCTTTATCTTTGCCAAGCCCAAGAGTTAGGGTGGCTTGTCCTTTCCAGAAGGTGAGCTTCAACTGCGGTATCTGCTGCGTTTATATTGTACACTAGGGGTACGTGATGGGCCATGGGGTAAACGTCTCCAGCAACCTTGTGTGCCTTTGGCAATGTTATTGTTACTAGTGCTTCTTTGTGGAGATGTTGTAATGAGGGCCTATGTTTCTAAACTTTGATGCTGAATTCTGATGCCTTGCTGATCGACTGATGTCCTGATGATGAAGACTATCTTTTCTTGCCGATCCAATTGAGGAGAGGTATTAATTGTACCTATGTGTCTTGTATGCATATTTGCATTTTCTTTCTAGGTACCAACTGCACTGTTTTGTGAGAGCCATAGTTTGATGTTTTTCCAAATTCATATTACCAAATTGTTTTGCATGAAGCCCAACATGCTGATGCTAATCTGCTGTTAGATAAGAATCATCACTAATTGCTAATAAGGAATGATGTTTGATAAGTTTCTTTGCTGAAGCTACCTGTATGTGATCTCATGCGAAATTGCTCTTGTTATTAATTTATACCATAACCTTAGAATGTGTTATAGTTCAAGCTTTGATCAGATTACGTTTTTCCATCGCTTTGGACAGCCAGTGTTGTTTCTGTATGCGTATCATTTGATTTTGAAATTAATTTACATGACTTTAGCATTGTTAATATAGGGAAATAAATATTCTAACTTTTACTAAAAGGTGTGATTATTCATGACTGGTTATTCACGTGGTTATTCATCAATAATATTAATAATCAATAAAGTAAGTAACTGTCACGCACCATGACAGTTACTGACTCTATTGATTATTAATTAATGTTATTGATTATTGTTGATTATTGATATTGTGTATTGGTTATTTATTATTGATCTGCATGTACTGGAATTATGGTGGGATCATCTTAATTGTGAGTCAGAAGGTTCATTGACCTATTCGCGTGCCCTTGTAAGTTTACTTATTAAGGTCAGATGCTCTAACACTAGCTACTATGCATGTGGTAGGGATAATTACAGCATGATGAGGAGAGTAAAGACTTAAGCCCATGATTAGTAGATGCGCCCTATAGCATTTTCTTAAGTTGGAGCGCTTAATGCAACACACAAGGAATAGTGGGATTTTTGCTTCATTTATTAATGAGAAAATTGTCTATTCAAGTTGGGCATTACATGTTAATTTCTGTCTTATCCGATTTACTTTGCAAGTAAGTGCTAAATCAAAGAAATATATCTGATGGGTCATTGTCAAGATTGCGTGTTCACATGCAGTCACCAGTACTGTAGCATTCACGTAAGAAAATGCTGATGGAATCTCCACTGGTTGAGCTACTCACAACATTATATTAGTTGGAGAGATCTGCCCAGCAGAAGAAACACAAGAACCTGTTTCGTACTTTAGGTGGCCAACCCAGAGTTGTCGGAGCAACTGAAGACCAGGGAGCAGCAGCAAGAGAAGAGCTTTGAACATTTCCTACGTAGTCATCATGTGTGTGCATGTTTGTTTATTGTTGTGGGTATTGGATGTCAAAACATGCAGGTTGGATGTGTACCATTGGAGGTTATTTTTTTGATCTGTTTTAATGTTTTACCACTCACTTTCTTGTCAAGCACATCTATGTTTTGTGTAATTCCCACCCCAACTACATGGTATCATCCTGTATGGTCAAATATGACGTGCAGAACAGATCACTTCTTACTGATTTTGAATTCACACAGTGTAGCAAGTGCCTAGATGGCATGGGACACATGTCCACTACTTAGGGCCAGATGTACAAAAAAAGCAATTTGCGACTCGTAATTTGCAAGTCGCAAATTGCTATGCAGTACGATGTCTCAGACACCGACTGCAACTCGCAATGGGGTCGCAATGACCCACCTCATGAATATTCATGAGGTGGGTCGCAAATTGCGGCCCCATTGCGAGTATAGGCACTCGCTAACATGGAGGCCTGCTGACGTCAGCAGGCCTCCATGTTAGCGACCTGCCTTTTAAATAAAGCATTTTTTTTTTTTTTGAAGTGCAGCACGTTTTCCTCACAGGAAAGCGAGCTGCATTTCAAAAAAATCCGAAACCTTTAGTTTCGGATTTTTCAGGGCAGGGAGTGGTCCCTTGGACCACTCCCTGCCCTGAAAAAATAATATGGGGTCCAGTCACAAAGGGGAAGGGGTCCCATGGGGACCCCTTCCCGTTTGCGAGTGGGTTACCATCCACTTCAAGTGGATGGTAACTGCGACTCCATTTGCGACCGAGTACGCGGTCGCAAATGGAGTTGCATACCACTCCGACTCGCAAATAGGAAGGGAACACCCCTTCCTATTTGCGAGTCGCAAATGCATATTGCGAGTCGGTAACGACTCGCAATATGCATTTGTGAATTGCAAACCCACGTTTGCGAGTCGCAAACGGCGATTTTCGCCGTTTGCGACTCGCAAAAGGGTTGCTACATCTGGCCCTTAGTTTTTACAATGTTCCTCTCAAAACATATGTAATTGTGGTGTACTTGTGCTGTTTAACATTTCTGGTTACCCTATGCTAATGTTTATGGCCATCTTGGGGGTCGGAGGCATTATCTTCCATCTACTTGGCATCTATTTCTAGTGCTGGATCAAACTTATTGGATTGAATGGGCAGGGCACAAAACACTGTTGCAAAATTACTGCTGGGAGTGACACTGTACCAAAAGAATTATACTTCAGAGACACGCTTCGAGTTATTAGATTGGCACTCTGGCTTATTACATTTCATACTGATATTGAATTACTGCAAAACATTGAACTTGAGACATAAATCAACGCGTGAATTTTCAACTTTTGGCTGCTGTGACATGTCCTTCTAACTTGTATTTTTTGTTAAGTGGCAGTATTATTTGAATAGCACACACTGTTCTCAAGAGCTAACCAATGTCATACACTGCCACTTTGCAAAACGTTAATAACCAATTGTCTGCAAATGCACTTGGTATTGGTTTTAAAAGTCAGAAGAGGTAGAGGGATCCATCAAAAACACTTTCAGCTTATATATCATGCATTTGGCAGCTTTGTGACACCCTAGTTGTCTTTGTTGCTTATTGAACTTGTGTTAGGGCTTGGGCGTTGTGCGTCCTTGTGCTATTTGATTTGCGCCTGACATCCATCTTTTGGTGTGTCTTACTGATGTATTTTTAGCTCTCTTCTTTTTTGAATTTGCATGTGATATAGTCTGTGTGAGCCTTACAACACAGATGTTATGAAAAAAATGGCATTGTTATTTGGTAGGCATGGTCTTCTCACATTCAGAACACTAACTTCAATATTTTGATGCTAGATGGGTCTAGAGTCAAAATATAAATATGGAGTTAGGTTTGCGCCTCCTTACCGTAAAAAAAATGACGCTAAGGCGGCGCAAACTTTTCATAAATATGGACCTATCTTTGAATTTCGAAGCTGTTCTAAATTCACATCCTATGCATCATTCCACAGTCCAGTGTCTGGGTTTGGGAAACCATCTTAACTTGCTTAGAGGCTTTGAAGGGCATTAGCAAAACTGTTTTTTTTGCTTTTGCATGAAACTTCTCAGAAAAGGAACTTTAGACTGCATCTTTTCATAAAGCAACAAGTCCTTATAAATCTTAACTTGAACATGTTTTCAGTGAGTTTCCTAGGACTATCCTAGGTTTCATCGGGTGACATAGCTGAATTAGCATTCATGTTTTTTGTCATTAAAATTACCATGAGCTACATTTAAAGTTTGGTTTATTCACTGCTGAACATTAGTAAGGGGGTTTGGACCATTATACCCACTTAATAGCATATCCGAGCTGTAGGTGGATCAGACAGGTAAGTTCTAAATAAGATGGAGATCTCCAGACTTGTTAATAGAGAAAAAGAGAATTATTGAACTTCAACTGGTGTGGGACGTATCTTACTTTGTGGCAGACAGACATACAGTCAAACGTTTCACAAATATTTTGTGTCTGTATTCACACCCCAGGAAACAGTGTTCTGTTTTTCCCAAATAGCTGGCCAAAGGGCCTCACTAAAATGGTGATTCTGAGTTTATGCATGGTTCCCAAATCTCACAGTTCTGTTATTGTGGTGAAGGTGGGCACATCTGTTTATCTTCCTCATTCTCCTAAGCGATATACACTTGCATAAGAGCTGTTAACTTCATTTGTTTAGACTGTATTCATGCCTTTTACTTTGTACAGTGTTATGCAGCCCCTACCCAATAAATGAAAATAAACCAGCAGTGCAACTAATATGGGAAAATAAATGTGTATGTGTTTGTGTGTGCGTATGTGTGAGACTATTCCTGCATTGCTGTATGTCCAGAAGTTTAAGGAATGTATATAAATATATCATAAAGAAAATGAAATAATTAATGCATTTCCAAAGTTGTCAGAGTCGGGTAACGACCACTTAAAGCTAATGGTGATATCTGTCCTGGGTTTGCGGGTTAGGGAGACTCTTCAGGCTAAACCTTGGGGCATTTGAGATCAGTAACACATAGCAGGGCCTGATCGAAGGTGCTTCTGGGATCTAGCTAGACAGAGAAGCTATTGGGATATGTTAAATAAGCAGGATTTTGCAAGAGATCTGCTGGAAGGGTTCTGGGTTTGTGGGAAGTAGTTTCACAAGTCACTAGCACTGGGCAATAGGACACAATATGCTATCCTTCTGAAAGTAAGGGTTCTTGTGTTTTACTGGTAATACTTGCGGGTCTTAAATGAGGACTGTTGAAAGGATAATGGCTACCTAGGTTGCTACTGTGAAGTGTACAGGCGAAAGCAATGACGTGGGCATTTATTGTTGGATCAGCAGGGTCAGAAAAATGGACTAATAAAGAGGAGATCCGTAAGAGCTACTGAAGCAACACACTGGTGATCCTGGAATAGCAGAGGCAGTACAAAGGACAGTATGCAAAAGGGAGCAGTGGCTTGGAGGTCGCTGACCGTGAATTACGGCAAATTGAACTGAGGGAGCAGAAGCTGGTCTGGGGCTCAAATCCAGGGTCAATGAAGGGATTACAGGCTGATCATGTTGTCTGTTGTGGGCCCACTACACACGCTGCAATTGATAGAATGTGGTTGGCTGTTTAATACAGCAGGTAGAGAGGATAGAAACCCGTGCTCAATTGTAAATAGACAATAGTTTTAAATAGACTCCTAATTAGGGAAAGTACTAAAAGACAGAGGTTTGAGGTGTGAAGGGCATGCCCATCTAGCATGTTGCTCTCTGGTCAAGATTCAATTAGCTTATCAAATGTTCTCAAGTCTGTTTCCCGGTTTGTTTACTCTGCAGCTGTAGTAAATGGGCAACGTTTTTTCCGCTATATATTTGGCCCACTGGAATGTACCCTACCAGAACTAATTTGGTAACTTACTTTACGCTAGCAGTAAGTTCAACAGGCATTTGCAGTGCGATAGGTCTCGCATTAGTGAGAGTTTGAGCTGTTGACATTGTAAATGATAATGACAACCTCGCATTTGGGACCTTATAAATATTTAGCCATGCAGCACATCAAGGGGCATATTTATACTCTGTTTGCGCGGAATGTGCATCAATAATTTTGACGCACATTTGGCGCAAACCTTGCCCCATATTTAAACTTTGACGCCCGACCCCGTGGACGTCAAAATTCCACCTTGTGCGTCTTTTTTCTGGAAGCAGGAAACTGCCTTGCGTTAATGATATCCAAGGTAGGCGTTCCCTTCCAAAAAATGACTTTAAGGCCTGTGCGCCTTATTTACACCCCAGCATCATTTTGACGTACAGAAGGGGGTGGGCGTTAAAAAACGGCGCACAGCCTGATGTGCGCCGTTTTTTAACACCTGGGTCAGGGCAGGCATTAAGGGACCTGTGGGCTCGGAAGGAGTCCAGAGGTGCCCCCCCCCTGCCCCCAGGGACACCCCCTGCCACCCCCACCCACCCCTGGAGGACACCCATGGATGGGGGGACCCATCCCAGGTAAGTGCAGGTAAGTTAAGGTAAGTACATTTTTCTTTTTTTTTTTATAGTGGCATAGGGGGGCCTAATTTGGGCCCCCCTACATGCCACTGTGCCCAATGTCCATGCCCAGGGGACAGAAGTCCCCTGGGCATGGCCATTGGGCAAGGGGGCATGACTCCTGTCTTTGCTAAGACAGGAGTCATTGCAATGGGGCTTGTGCGTCAAAAAATGGCGCAAGTCTGGTTTAAGGTCTAGATGTCCCTGTAGAATCAATAGCAGAAGGTGCAGTTTTGCTGGTTGCGGCTAGGTACCCCTGTAGAGTCAACAGCAGAAGGTGCAGTACCACTGGTGGTGGCTAGATGTCCCTGTAGAGTCAACAGCAGAATGTGTAGTATCACTGGTTGTGGCTATATGTCCCTGTGGAGCCAAAAGCAATCAGAGTACAGTGTCACAGAACACTGCCTGAACCTCTTTGACATCAGAAGCTCAGAATGTCCCCCAAACTCAGAAACAGCTGCAGAAGTACCATGTCCTCAGTAAAATGGCTGAAATATTTAGCCATACTGTACATTAAACGTTTATCACAAACAAACAGTGCTTGTGTACTAGGGGAAAGTGAAATACCACTGGTCGTAGCTAGAATTCCCGGTGGAGCCAATTGTTAGTAGTGCCTTGGTGCAATTATCATACTGCAGCCCTTGGAGAACATAGTGCAGTACACATTTGGAGACCAAGCAAAGCTATCAAAAAATTATTACAAACTGGGTCCCTAGAACACAAACTCCTCTCTGCTGTAAAAACAAAAGTACCAGCTACAAGAGAGTTTAAACATGCATCAACTGGTAGAAGAGGTTATGATTTATGGGCCCCTCTAACCTAGTGTGACCCACAAGATGTCCTGGACAGAAAGACCACATCATTTGGAATGTTTTGGTGGTGTTCCCATTGCCCTAGGGTCTCCACATACTGAGTTATGGGCAAAAATGTGTTGTAAAAGGAATGCCTCCAAGCATTATGGGGTGAGTTTTCCATGCATACATTAAACCTTTATCAGAAATAAACTGTGCATTAGCAGAAGGTGCAATACCACTGGTCGTAGCTAGTTGTCTCTGTGGAGTCTACTGAGTTAGTAATGCCTTGGGGTAATTATTATCCTTCAGCCGTTGGAGAGCACAGTGTGTTACACATTTGCAGGCAGAGCAAGGCTGTCAGAATATTCTTATAAACAAAGCCTTTATAACACAAACACCTCCCAGCAGTAAAAAAAATAAATAAATAAAAAGTTCCAGCTATAAAAGAGTTAAAATATGCATTGAATTGTGGAAGAGGTTATGATTTTTGGGGCCCCTCGAAGTTAGTGTTGCCCATAAGATGGCATGGACAGAAAGAAAACATTGTTCTGAATGTTTTGGTGGTGGTCTCATTGTCCTAGGACCACCACAGGCTAAGTTGTGGGCAGAAATGTGTTGTAAAAGGAATGCCTGCAAAGCATTATGGGGTGAGTTTCCCCGAGTACAGTGAATATTGTAGTATCGGCTCTCCCATTGTGTGGGGAGAGCCACTGTTGAGGATTCATTCCTGTGTTGATTTCATGCTATGTAAATGCACAAAAAAAGCACAGAACACATGCACAACACAACTACTTATAATTACTGATATGTAAAGTAAGGACCAAATGAAGGGCAAACGTGGAAAATGAACTGCACATGTGAACACGGGTGCTTACTGAGAAACACGAGAGGAAGGAAAGAAAGAAAATTAGTCTGTCCAAGCAACAGAAAAACATTACAGTCATACTTAAACTGTACTTGGTCAGTGTTTCTCAGCCAAGTACACTAAGGGGGTCATTCTGACCCTGGCGGTCCATGACCGACATGGCGGAGGGCCACGGAAGCACCGCCAACAGGCTGGCGGTGCTTCCTGGGCGATTCTGACCGCGGCGGTAAAGCCGCGGTCAGAAAAGGAGAGCCGGCGGTTTCCCGCCGGTTTCCCGCTGGCCCAGGGTATCCGCCATGGCGGCGCTGCTTGCAGCACTGCCATGGGGATTCCGACCGCCTTCCCGCCAGCCTGTTTCTGGCGGTGTCCACCGCCAGAACCAGGATGGCGGGAACGGGTGCTGTGGGGCCCCTGGGGGCCCCTGCATTGCCCATGCCATTGGCATGGGCAGTGCAGGGGCCCCCTAACAGGGCCCCACAAAGATTTTCACTGTCTGCTTTGCAGACAGTGAAAATCGCGACGGGTGCGTCGCACCCCTGCAACTCCGCCGGCTCCATTCCGAGCCAGCTTCATTGTTGAAGGGGCTTTCCCGCTGGGCCGGCCGGCGGTCTTCTGGCGGTCGCCTGCCGGCCCCGCGGGAAAGCCAGAATGGCTGCCGCGGTCTTTTGACCGCGGAGCGGTCTTTCGGCGGGAACCGCTTGGCGGGCGGTGACCGCCGACCGCCGCGGTCAGAATGACCGCGTAAGTGGCTTACTGGCTTCGAAACCAGTTAGGAGGCAGCAAAACAGGAGCAACACTGCCTTCAACCTAAGGTAAGTGGCAGGCAGCGGCAGGCAGGAGCAAAGTCCTATACTCCATCCAACAGTCTAGGCCTGACCTAAAAAGTGTTTGTTCATAAGTTATGGCATGGCTGTGGCTCTGGGCATGTAACTTTCCTCTAATAAGCTCTGCCTGAATGGTATTTCTGAAACACATGGATCTTGTCTGCAAAATCAATTTCCAAGCACATCATGTTAGTCTTGAGATCTTCAAAAGTTTTCAATAAGCATTTGTCTCATAACACTTGACAGCAGCACTATAATATGTATTCCATAAGGATTACGATGGTACCTGCAATGACTTGCATAACCTGAGGCAGAAGGGCTATAATGCTATTAGATCATTCTACCCACTGACGGTAGAATGCTCTAAATTAAACAGGGAGAATCAGAAAGACAAGAATCTGAAGATTCTGAATGTTGGAACACAAGTGCTATATCAGTCATTATTGAACCTCTGCCACTGCATTGTGTTCAATTGGTGTCTCAGCTTTCCATTGTTCATCTTGAAATTAAATGTGGGAACGGCTGCGGGAATATCAAGAAACTCAAAAACACCTGCAGTGATATCCCCAGGGGATACTGCTCCAGGTGTCTCATAATGAGGAAAGGTGAGTGACCCAAGGTGGAATGCTTCTGCTGTGAAACAGAACTGTTTGTTAATATTAGACTAATCGATGTTGATGCGCACAGCGATACATTTATATATATGAGCAAAGTCACATCACCATTAATAGATTCCCCTTCATGAACTCTCTGTCAACCCCAGCATATAGGTATGTGGTCAGGCTGGATCTGAGATCTAGGACTGAGGTTAATAACTGACAGGTCACAGGTGAGGTAACACTTATCAAGCAGATAAATGCACAAACAGGAAAACTTAGATCAGATCCCACAGATAGGCAGCAACACCACAATTGTCCCCGGAGACTGACCCCAATAAAGCACACAAGGCCAGAGAGACATGTGCATTCCCATTAGATGCTGCATGTAGTTAGGAACACACAGCCAATCAGGACACAGCACACACAGCACACACAGCGACCACATGCCCCTCAGGCTGGACATCTGGCACATACTCGCCGGCCCACATTGTGTCCTCACCAGATCAAGGCCCACATGTGTTCACTATCTGGAACTGTATTTATGACTCCATGACAAGTGTTTGCATTATTTGACCAAGAAAATAATGTCTTTTATGACTTTATAGCATGCAGAGAAATGTATCCGATGTACAACAAGAGACAGTCCTCAGACTCTGGTTCTGTAACTGCTCTCCCGGCCATAATGTTTAATTAAAAAAACTGTTCCTGTTTTGTTAGACACCACTTGACTTTAGTTTTTTTATGTTTTGGTGAGTCATCCAGGAGCTGATTGGTACCTCGGACCCTACTGCGTACCAATGAAGGAGACCCAGCCCTGACGGATTCACATTTATGTAATAAGAAAGGTGAGCAGACACTGCTTTTGATTGGAAGTTCAGCTGAATCTGCAGCCAGAAGGGTAAGAGACTACATCAGATTCTTAGTTCTAGCATTTGGCGTGTGTCAAACTAGAAAAAAAGCATACCCGAATAGTCCACGGAAGTCATCTTTGTTGATGGTCAGGAAAGGTGAATATTGTTTGTTTTTTCGGTTTGTTATTTTTGGGTTGCTGATCACATAGACCACTGGGCATAACACAGATGGCATTCATAAGGCCCTGGGTGTGACATAGGGTGTAATTTGGATGCTAGGGGACAAGAAAAATTGTGATCCAGGAGATTAGGCATAGCTTTTATTTTGTCAAGAAGGGCCTATGGTTATTGAAGGTACTCCTTCTTTCTTCACATACATTGTAATTTTCACTCCTCAGCTGATATCGACCAGATTATCAGGATCCCATAGTCCTTAGCACTGCACAGAGCTTCCCTTGATTACAGGATAACATGGTCTATGAGTGGGCTGAGGTATTTCTGAAAGGCCATTCCCTTTATTTCTTTTTTTGTGCCTTGTCAGTATTTCTTCGTGCCAGTTGAAAAGGTGTCATTTGGATATTGTGACACTAGTGAGTTAATATGACTGTCTTGTCTTGAGTGTTGTGTTTGTTGGTGGCCAAGTGCACAGTATCAGCAAACGTATTGTGATTGTGTTTTGCCTTAAGTACTGTGTTTGTCGAAAAGTTAAAATGCTATGACGATATTGCTGATTATTATAAACTATTTGAAGCCAGACAAAGTAGTGCTATTTTTATGCTGAGTTTCCAATTGTTTTGTCTGTGAATAATATTGAGCTCATTGGATCTAGCCACCCCTTGTACTGTATATATTTCCCACTACCAGAGTAGATCTAGTAATCCTGTGTACATATTTCCCTGCCACCAGAGTAAAAGACTTAACATTTTCTAAATAATTGAATAAGTTGGTGTGTGTAACTTAAAATCCCCTAAAAACATAAAAACTAGAAGTAACTATCCTGGTTTATCATGGATATTCCGCTAAAGCACATGCAGAATAAATTCCCCACACAGGCTAAGACATTTGACCAATTCTGCTATGAATGGCATGCACACACCAAGGCGCAGGCGTTCCTCTGGCTAAAAGAGAGAACATTTGACCCAAAAATAATTGAATACATGAGAAAACACATACAAACAAAATGTACAGGGTAAAAGAAGGACAAACTGCAAGAATTATTAGAATTATCGGCAGTCTTTGAGGAGGCCCAGGCTAAAAAAACATCAACCCCCAATAAATGAGTAAGGATCTCAAACCTTGCCCGCCATGTGCAGAAATGGGGGTGCCCTCTCTGATGCCAGCCATCCTCATGTTAGGACACACCAATCCACCAGTCGAGGGAGCCCAAGAGACCCGTACTGAACAACCGGCTGTTAGGTCTAGGCACGGTGGAGCAACAGGCCAAAAGGCCCAGACACTCCCTGCACCATCCCAGTGCAGCAATAGAGCTCCACTAATTTCGACCCCCTGTCCATTGTGTTCAAGCCACCGAACCCCAGCGACACTGAGATCACTCACTCTCACTGTTGCGCAAGACAGGTAAAATAACCCCAAGGTATATAGGAACTCAGGAGTAACGCAAGATATTTGCCTGACCCTTTTGCCACCTGCTAGCCCGCTGTACCGAGAGAAGTGATCAATATGATAGGCCCTGACCAGAGGAGAGATCCTTCAAACCAGAGGACATAGTGACTGCAGAAGACTGCATCTGGCATGGTGGGGTAGATCCCAAGTGGAACTTCCCTTACATGCAGGAGTCTCTTGAGGAGGTGAGAATGCTACATTGAGGGAAAACCGGTGGAGCTGCCCAAAACTAGAATATGTCCATTAGTACAAAAGGGCATGTCAGGGGCCATCTATGTGCCATGGGCTCAGATGGACAGGGAAGGGCTAAGAGTCAAAACTGCCACCATTGGTGGACGGGGCCAGGAAATGTATCTCATGCTTCGAGAAGAACATCGCAGGAATAACCCTAGCGATAGGTGATGTTAACGAATCTGCTAAGTAGCGTTATTGGCAAGCAGACTAACACAGTGTTTGCCTGGGCTCGCATCCCAGCGATTACGCTGACGAACATGGAGTATTGCGGACCACATTCAATTCATACAGGCACCAAATATGAATGTCCCTGAGGGAAATGTTCCGTGACTGCCCGGAGGTAGGAGGGTTGAAACCATGAGACCTATGGAGCCCATAACAGATTTTCTAAAGCTGTGGTGACAGGAGACAGGACAACCATGGACCGATACAGGCCCTCAGGTCATCTTTTTTTTTATAATATCCTCAAAAGGGGGCTGGCCACCAAAATACAAAGCAGTTTGGACAGCGTAGCAGGGTTAGACACCAAACCCTGGTGGGAGATGGAAGTGCACATATTGCATTTTCACAAGAGGAAACAGGGAAAGGGTAAGGAAAAACAGGAGCAGGCCTAGAGAGACACCACTAAATTGGTCCAACATAAGCTAAGAAAGACCGCCCTCGAGGGGGCCACATTGTGTGCAAATAGACACAGACCTGAAAGGAGCTCCACTGCAATACCCCAGAGGGTTCCAATATGGCTGTAACTATAGAAACCAGGGAGATTGTCAGTAGCTAAACCCCATACTGTGCTGTTATTGCCACAGAATGGGCCACCTGACTGACAGATGCTGACTAAAGGCATATCACGAGCAGAAGTCAATGAGCCGGGCCAGACTCAACAAAATTCCCACCCACAAGGTAAAGCCCAGGAAAACCTGGCTGCACCTTATATTCAGCCGAAGAGAAGTCAGTCTACTCCAGCATCACCGCAACAGAGGTCATGTAGAGGGACCAATTCATGTTAACAGCAACCTCAGACAGAGAACCGGGCCCAATAAGGACCAAGGCCACATCCGCAGCAAGAAGGGGTGACTAGGGAGCAGTGCCTTCATGCAGATATAGGGGGCCATTCCGACCCTGGCGGTTGTCTACCGCCAGGGCCGGGGGCCGCGGATGCACCGCCAACAGGCTGGCGGTGCATCCATGGGCATTCTGACCGCGGCGGTACAGCCGCGGTCAGAAACGGGAAACCGGCGGTGTCCCGCCGGTTTCCCGCTGCCCTGGGGAATCCTCCATGGCGGTGCTGCAGGCAGCGCCGCCATGGGGATTCCGACCCCCTTACCGCCAGCCTGGTTCTGGCGGTTTTGACCGCCAGAACCTGGCTGGCGGTAACGGGTGTCGTTGGGCCCCTGGGGGCCCCTGCAGTGCCCATGCCAATGGCATGGGCACTGCAGGGGCCCCCTAACAGGGCCCCACCAAGATTTTCAGTGTCTGCCAAGCAGACACTGAAAATCGCGACGGGTGCAACTGCACCCGTCGCACCCCTTCCACTCCGCCGGCTCCATTCGGAGCCGGCATCCTCATGGAAGGGGGTTTCCCGCTGGGATGGCGGGCGGCCTTCTGGCGGTCGCCCGCCAGCCCAGCGGGAAACTCAGAATTACCGCGGCGGTCTTTCGACCGTGCAGCGGTATTCTGACGGCGGGACTTTAGCGGGCGGCCTCCGCCGCCCGCCAAAGTCAGAATGACCGCCATAGAACGCAAATGTGCAGCAAACTCTAATATCCCCAAAGTAAAGCATCCATTTCGACAACCTTTAGAATTCACTGCAGAAAAAACTCAGGAGAAAAGCAATGGAGATTAGGGATTTAAAACTTTATTTGCATTTGGGAGACTTCTGGGTTGCTGTGCAGCTGTCAACCAGGTAGTCTCACTGGAATCTACCATTCTGGGTTGCTGTGTGGCTGTTGATCGGGTATCCCCCACTAGAGGTCGCCATTCCTGGTGCTGGTGGGAGCCTGGGACTCACTCTGCTGCTGATCGGTTGGCCATACTCCAGGGGGAGGGCAGCCTGATGAAGGGGAGGCAGGGCAGCTCCCTGACCTGTGCTTAAAAAACATGCACCCCAGGTCCAAATTGGGGAGGGTTCCTATAGCGAAGTCACAACGTCCCCATTCTCAGCCGAACTTAAGTGTCTTTTAGTCCCAGCAGCAACAGCACCTCCAGTGGCCCCCAGGCAAATGGAGGCTCCCCATTTGGTTTCAAAATGAAGCTGTCCTCCAGTGTCAGGAGCCAGGTTTCTCATGCACTTGGCAAAAGTGAAGGCCCCATAACCTTCACAGTACAATCATGAGTTGAAATCATGAGTCCCAACAGATTACAGAGCACTGCATAGTGTTGAGTCAATATGCAGGGTTCACCAGGACAACCAGCCATCCTAGGCCATTCCCATAAATCGGGCAAACTTTGATGAGTTCCCGGCCATGCTCCAGATTCTCAATGCGGCAATATCTGTGCCTCCTCCTTGCTCTCAGAATCTTCCCAATAGCAGCTGGGAACCGTAGGCCCAAAAAAACATGGTCTGAGGGAGAGGGGAGTACCAGGGAAGGGAGTTCACATCAAAGCTCCAAGCAGAGTAGAGCGCAGAAACATGCTCGCCCCTGCAGCAAGCCTATTAGGCAACATGCATAGCCACATACCCCATTTTTAGGGAGCAACAATCCCAAGATCAGAGGTCTAGGGAAATGCCCAAAACCAAAACAAAGAAGCCCAGAGCTAGCCCACAGAAAGCCTCTGGAAAAGGGTGCAGCCAAGACACCTGACACCATTTGGGAGAGTCACGTTGCACACAGCATGCCAGGACTACGAGTGGTACATGATCCTCTTTTACATCCCTCACACATGTAGGATAGACACTGCCCACACCGATAACACCTCCATGCCCACACTAGAGTACTGGAGGGCTGGCAATGCCAGCAGAGCACCAGCCAAGAGTTAAAATTACTAACATTCAGGAGAATCACCTCATAAAAGCACACAATTGAGATGTACACTTAGTCAGGTGCGGAGATGGGGGAGACTTAACAACCCATAAAAACAATACACACCTAAACAATAACCAATGTTAGTTTTCCAAACTGTGTACCCCAAGTGACGCCACCTTCCAGTGCCTTACCAAAATCACGGAAACGCAAGACTTAATCATTGGTGGCATGCAATGATGTAATGTTCTTTCTTTCATAACGTAGCTCTTGCCCAACAGGTCTGCAGTCGAGCTGCTAAGTTCACCACCTCTGCAGGGTACCCTCACTTTCTTAGCAGCCACATCTGTATCCCCAGCAGAATCAAGAGCCACAAACTGCTCCAAAGAACTTTCACATCCAACAGAATCAAGAGCCAAAAACCAACACAAGAACTTTCCACATCCATCCCCAGAACAAGATCCTGAACCACACCTTGCCCCAAAGACTTTCCCACTGTTTTCCAACCAAGGAACTACCATCCAGAAGGCCGCTGACATCTCTGATGGAATCATCTCAAGACCTACAATGTTTCATAAGTTATGTGTTTTTATGCATCTATACATCCTCTGTCTACTAGGGATGCTACTGTATCCATACATTTCCAAAGAAAAGTCTAGCCTGATGAATCTATTCAAAGAATGTCACCATGATTGAGTAGGGACCTCTTTCAAGTCACCTTTAACTACACTGCACCTAACACTAGCATCCCACAGGTACTATACACCGCTCTTCACGCAACATGTGGTATCAGCATATGACCACCGTGGGCTCCAAGACATCAGCCGTATTAAGCTGCATCTGTTCGCTGATACCACATGCTGTAGGCGCAGATAGGATTCACTTAGCCCAGGAGGTAGCCCCTGAAAAACCAAAAAGCCTTCTCCATCTGTACCTAAATAACATTAGGGCCAAAATACAATCTGATAGAGTAGAGCCCGGGGATGTGGTCAATCGCAGAAGATGGTGGACTTGTCCTTTTGAGGCTCCAGCCGGGTGCCCAGGAATCCCAACTCATCACACAATGAGAATGCAGGCAAAATGCAGACCCACTCCCCACAATAAAGAGGAGCCTTTGGAGTGACTGCTCATCTTTCCGTCGCCCGTTTTGTCTATGCGAGCGACACTCCACTGAACTCTAATGGAGGAGAACACCTGGTGCATGCATGGCCTGGCTGTATGAGCTGACATGGCTGAGCTTCGCCCAATATCGATGCCTTTACTGGACCCTGCATGGAGGGCCTGATCATCGGAGGTGCAATTTCACTATCTATCAGAAACAATCCCTGGCGACCTGCATTTCAGCCCTCTACATCCCCCTTGCAGGCCAGCGACTACTGTTAAATGTGGTTCCAGACATCGCCACACCCTGTGCCCAAGGTTAATGACCCCAACAAGAGACACTAGTGAGGACAGGTGTGGGGAGCAAGGTGGTGCAGCTAGTGGCAGCGGAATACAGCGGTGATGCCAGCGGTGCCCAAGGCAACCTGTGCCATTCAGAGCCCTACAATGTGACTGTAGTGGCCCAGAGGCCATACCCAATAGTGGGTGCAGCAGTGAATTAGAGAGGTGGGTAACACCTCCCTAGAACTCTGCTGATTTTGCAGACGTCACTCGATGTGATCCCAGACCTAATAATATTGAGCAGGACCCTGTATACCTGAAGTGCCAGGCTGGGAGGCAAAGTAATGATATGCTGCCTTAATCCAAGGCTTGTGATCAACTTCCTACGTATCCCTGGTGGGGATATTCCTTAGCCTAGTTGCCCAAGATATCAGCTCCAACTTAGGGCATAATTGAAATCCATGTGCTGGGGGGGCAACCCTGGGAGGGGATAAGGGGGGACTCGCTTTTGCTGTGTTTACATGTTAATGCTGGATGCCAACGTCATTGGCCCTAGTGATTTTAGATCTGAGATGCTGTAGCTGCCGCCTTGGGCCACCTGTGGCACCCCATCATGGATGGCACCTCCTGAGCTGCAAGCCTTCTGTGTTGTGAACCCACCCCTGATATGGACCAGTGCACCCACTTCAAGACTGTGTTGTCCCTGAGCTTGGAGTGTTGGTGAACAGGGGAGTAAACCTGGTGAGTTAAGGTAGTCTGATGTCCTGCCCCCCTGTTTCTTTGACAGTTGTGACATGCTCAGACTTTGACCTCTCAGCCACAGAGCTACACAAACCATTACTGGGTCAACCATGGTTTTTGTGCAGTACAATCGTCTGCAAGTTCTATGTGGTGGACATTAATAAAGGGGCCCTGGCCTCTACTACCTGTGCCTGTCTACCTGCTGCCTCCTCCTGAATACCAGAGGGTGCTCCTATAGTACTGAGGAAGTGACACCTACCCCATAGTGGTGTCTAGATCTTGGCCTTCTTCTGGGATCTTGCACCGTTCCATCTCTCCACACCATCCCCTGGGGGTTGAACTAATTGGGTTACATCTGATATGCCTCGAAGTGGTGCTTCCTGGTGATCTGGTCACATGGCAGGGGTCCTAGCTGGACTACTCCTGCCCCCTGGTGGGGTTACCTGTGGCACTTACTGTTCTCCTACTTCACTTGCTGAATCTACCTCCACCGGCTCCTTGTACTGCCTCCTATTATTGTTACCATGGGACGCACTAAATCCATGAAATTCATACCACACCTGGGTGGGGGTCAATATCAACATAGCCTCCTGGATGACTCCCCTACCCAAACCCTTGAAGACTGTGTCCCACCTACACACTTGGTGCCCTTGGTTGATAAACTGGATGTGATACTCCAGGAAATGTATGACTCTAGATCTACAATTGAACACTGCATAGATGCCTTATCAGCTGATTTTGGGATCCTCCACAATGATCATCGCAAACTCTCCAAAAAGGCTGCGACTGCTCAAACTGCTCTCTCTATGTTGGCCCAACAACCACTCGCTGAACAGAAACAACAGATCTCTGTCCTCCATGATAGAGCAGAGGAAGGCTGAGCCCGTCACAATAATACACGCATTATAGGAATGGCGGAGGGCACAAACCCAACGCAATTTGTTGAACACTGGCTCTGGACATCAGTGGACCCCCAAGGACTGTCGGTCCTGTTTGCTGTGGAACGTGCTCATAGAGTATCTACTGGACGCCCTCCCCCGGGAAGCCAACCACGCCCTCTGCTTGCGCAAATTCTCAATTTCAGGGTCAGGGACACTCTGCCCCAGAAAGCCATGGAAAGGGCACCTATAACATTGGACAATGCCATAGTGTCTTTGTTCCCAGATTATACCCTGAAAGTGCGGAGAAGATGTGCTTCCTTCCTGGAGGTCAAGAAGCAGTTACACACTGAAGGCCTCACCTATACCCTGATGTACCCGGCACGTCTGAAGGTGCTACACAACCAAAAGTCCACATTCTTTGATACCTCAAATGCAGCATGGCACTGGATGAAGCAGAACTATCCCAACATGAATCAGCCTCCTCCTACAGAGCATCCTCCAAGGAAACAACATGCACCTTGATGATGTGTGCAACGGAACCCAACTCATGGTGTGGTCTCAGCAGTGGCGCCAGCTCCACAGGAGGCTCTAAAGGGCAGGAAGGCTGTCCTGGCAGCAGAATCGTCATCCATCTAACAGCTCCTCAGATAGCATTCACTCAGACTCAGGCTAGAATGCAAGCATGGTGCTCTTCTCCTCAATGGCACCACAGACTGCTGATTTATTGAACTAAAACCTACTGCAGATAGTGTAGGAGGCTGGACTGGCTTGTAGTGAGTACCTAGGGGTACTTACACCTTGCACCAGGCCCAGTTATCCCTTATTAGTGTATAGGGTGTCTAGCAGCATAGGCTGATAGATAATGGTAGCTTAGCAGAGCAGCTTAGGCTGAACTAGGAGACGAGTGAAGCTCCTACAGTACCACTAGTGTCATATGCACAATATCAAAAGAAAACACAATACACAGATATACTAAAAATAAAGGTACTTCATTTTTATGACAATATGCCAAAAGTATCTCAGTGAGTACCCTCAGTATGAGAATAGCAAATATATGTACACAATACCAAAATATGCAGTAATAGTCTTAGAAAACAGTGCAAACAATGTATAGTTACAATAGGATGCAATGGGGACACATAGGGATAGGGGCAACACAAACCATATACTCCAAAAGTGGAATGCGAACCACGAATGGACCCCAAACCTATGTGACCTTGTAGAGGGTCGCTGGGACTGTAAGCAAACAGTTAGGGTTAGAAAAATAGCCCACCCCAAGACCCTGAAAAGTGAGTGCAAAGTGCACTAAAGTTCCCCAAAGAACATAGAAGTCGTGATAGGGGATTTCTGCAGGAAAGACACAAATCAGCAATGCAACAACAATGGATTTCCAAATGAAGGTACCTGTGGAACAAGGGGACCAAGTCCAAAAGTCACAAGCAAGTCGGAGACGGGCAGATGCCCAGGAAATGCCAGCTGTGGGTGCAAAGAAGCTGCTACTGGACAGTAGAAGCTGAAGATTCTGCAGGAACGACAAGGGCTAGGAACTTCCCCTTTGGAAGACGGATCCCACACGCCGTGGAGAGTCGTGCAGAAGTGTTTTCCTGAAGAAAGACCACCAACAAGCCTTGCTAGCTGCAAATCATGCGGTTAGGGTTTTTGGATGCTGCTGTGGCCCAGAAGGAACCAGGATGTCGCCAATTGCGTCTGGGGACAGAGGGGGCGTCGAGCAAGAAAAGGAGCCCTCTCAGAAGCAGGCAGCACCCGCAGAAGTGCTGGAACAGGCACTACGAAGTGGAGAGAAATGGTGCTCACCCGAAGTCGCACAAAGGAGTCCCACGTCGCCGGAAGACAACTTAGGTGGTCGTGCAATGCAGGTTCGAGTGCCGTGGACCCAGGCTGGACTGTGCACAAAGGATTTCCGCCGGAAGTGCACGGAGGCCGGAGTAGCTGCAAAAGTCGCGGTTCCCAGCAATGCAGTCTGGCGTGGGGAGGCAAGGACTTACCTCCACCAAACTTGGACTGAAGAGTCACTGGACTGTGGGAGTCACTTGGACAGAGTTGCTGGATTCAAGGGACCTCGCTCGTCGTGCTGAGAGGAGACCCAGGGTACCGGTGATGCAGTTCTTTGGTGCCTGCGGTTGCAGGGGGACGATTCCGTCGACCCACCGGAGATTTCTTCAGAGCTTCTAGTGCAGAGAGGAGGCAGACTACCCCCACAGCATGCACCACCAGGAAAACAGTCGAGAAGGCGGCAGGATCAGCGTTACAGAGTTGCAGTAGTCGTCTTTGCTAATTTGTTGCAGTTTTGCAGGCTTCCAGCGCGGTCAGCAGTCGATTCCTTGGCAGAAGGTGAAGAGAGAGATGCAGAGGAACTCGGATGAGCTCTTGCATTCGTTATCTAAGGAAATCCCCAAAGCAGAGACCCTAAATAGCCAGAAAAGAGGGTTTGGCTACTTAGGAGAGAAGATAGGCTAGCAACACCTGAAGGAGCCTATCAGAAGGAGTCTCTGACGTCACCTGATGGCACTGGCCACTCAGAGCAGTCCAGTGTGCCAGCAGCACCTCTGTTTCCAAGATGGCAGAGGTCTGGAGCACACTGGAGGAGCTCTGGGCACCTCCCAGGGGAGGTACAGGTCAGGGGAGTGGTCACTCCCCTTTCCTTTGTCCAGTTTCGCGCCAGAGCAGGGCTAAGGGGTCCCTGAACCGGTGTAGACTGGCTTATGCAGAAATGGGCACCATGTGTGCCCATGAAAGCATTTCCAGAGGCTGGGGGAGGATACTCCTCCCCTGCCTTCACACCATTTTCCAAAGGGAGAGGGTGTAACACCCTCTCTCAGAGGAAGTCCTTTGTTCTGCCATCCTGGGCCAGGCCTGGCTGGACCCCAGGAGGGCAGAAGCCTGTCTGAGGGGCCGGCAGCAGCTGCAGTGAAACCCCGGGAAAGGCAGTTTGGCAGTACCAGGGTCTGTGCTACAGACCACTGGGATCATGGGATTGTGCCAACTATGCCAGAATGGCATAGAGGGGGCAATTCCATGATCATAGACATGTTACATGGCCATATTCGGAGTTACCATTGTGAAGCTACATATAGGTAGTGACCTATATGTAGTGCACGCGTGTAATGGTGTCCCCGCACTCACAAAGTCCGGGGAATTGGCCATGAACAATGTGGGGGCACCTTGGCTAGTGCCAGGGTGCCCTCACACTAAGTAACATTGCACCTAACCTTTACCAGGTAAAGGTTAGACATATAGGTAACTTATAAGTTACTTAAGTGCAGTGTAAAATGGCTGTGAAATAACGTGGACGTTATTTCACTCAGGCTGCAGTGGCAGGCCTGTGTAAGAATTGTCAGAGCTCCCTATGGGTGGCAAAAGAAATGCTGCAGCCCATAGGGATCTCCTGGAACCCCAATACCCTGGGTACCCCAGTACCATATACTAGGGAATTATAAGGGTGTTCCAGTAAGCCAATGTAAATTGGTAAAATTGGTCACTAGCCTGTTAGTGACAATTTGAAAGAAATGAGAGAGCATAACCACTGAGGTTCTGGTTAGCAGAGCCTCTGTGAGACAGTTAGTCATAACACAGGTAACACATTGAGGCACACTTATGAGCACTGGGGCCCTGGCTGGCAGGGTCCCAGTGACACATACAACTAAAACAACATATATACAGTGAAAAATGGGGGTAACATGCCAGGCAAGATGGTACTTTCCTACACAACCCCCCCCCAAACGAAGGACAATAAGACTAGCCATGACCTGATGAGTCTTCATTGTCTAAGTGGAAATATCTGGAGAGTCCATCTGCATTGGAGTGGCTACTCCCAGGTCTATGTTCCACTGTATAGTCCATTCCCTGTAGAGATATGGACCACCTCAACAATTTAGGATTTTCACCTTTCATTTGTTTTAGCCAAAGTAGAGGTTTGTGGTCTGTCTGAACAATGAAGTGAGTGCCAAACAGGTATGGCCTCAGCTTCTTCAGTGCCCAGACCACAGCAAAGGCCTCCCTCTCAATGGCAGACCAACGCTTTTCTCTAGGGGTCAACCTTCTACTTATAAAAGCAACAGGTTGATCCTGGCCCTCAGAATTAAGTTGTGATAGGACTGCCCATACTCCTAATTCAGATGCATCAGTCTGGATATAGAATTTTTTAGAGTAACAAGGGCTTTTCAGGACAGGTGCAGAGCACATGGCCTGCTTCAGCTCCTCAAAAGCTTTCTGACCGTTTGCTGTCCATAATACCTTTTTAGGCATTTTTCTTGGATGTGAGGTCATTAAGAGGGGCTGCAATGGAGCCATAGTTCTTAATGAACCTCCTGTAATACCCAGTGAGGCCTAGGAAGGCTCTCACCTGGGTCTGAGTAGTAGGGGGAACCCAATCTATAATAGTTTGGATTTTCCCCTGAAGTGGTGCAATCTGTTCCCCACCAACAAGGTGTCCCAGATAAACCACCTTTCCCTGCCCTATCTGGCACTTTGAAGCCTTGATAGTGAGGCCTGCCTTTTGCAGGGCCTCCAAAACTTTCCATAGGTGGACCAGGTGATCATCCCAGCTGGAGCTAAAGACAGCTATATCGTCCAAATATGCTGCACTAAAAGCTTCCAGCCCTTGCAGGACTGTGTTCACCAACCTCTGAAAAGTGGCAGGTGCATTTTTCAATCCAAAAGGCATTACTGTGAATTGGTAATGGCCTCCAATGGTTGAAAATGCAGTTTTAGGTTTAGCATCTTCTGATAATTTGATCTGCCAATACCCTGCAGTCAAATCAAAAGTGCTTAGATACTTGGCAGATGCCAGTGTATCTATGAGGTCATCTGCCCTGGGTATAGGGTGAGCATCAGTTTTGGTTACCTGGTTGAGACCTCTGTAGTCTACACAAAACCGCATTTCCTTCTTTCCATCCTTGGAATGAGGTTTTGGTACAAGTACCACAGGAGAAGCCCATGGACTTTCAGAGTGTTCAACCACTCCCAGTTCTAACATTTTCTGCACCTCTTGCTTTATGCAGTCTCTGACATGGTCAGGCTGCCTATAGATCTTACTTTTGACAGGCAAGCTGTCTCCAGTATCTATAGTGTGCTCACACCAAGAAGTGGTACCTGGCACAGTAGAGATGAGTTCAGAAAACTGACCCAGGAGATTTATGCAATGGTCTTTCTGCTCAGCAGTAAGACAATCAGCCAAAACTACACCTTCCACTAGAGCATCTTGTTCTGTGGAAGAGAAGAGATCAGGTAGAGGATCACTGTCTTCTTCCTGTCCCTCATCAGTTGCCATGAGCAGGGTGAGATCAGCCCTGTCATAGTAGGGTTTCAGGCGATTGACATGGAGCATCCTAAGGGGACTCCTGGCAGTGCCTAAGTTAACTAAGTAGGTGACTTCTCCCTTTTTCTCAACAATTGTGTGGGGTCCACTCCATTTATCTTGGAGTGCTCTTGGGGCCACAGGCTCCAAGACCCACACTTTCTGCCCTGGTTTGTACTGAACCAAAACAGCCTTCTGGTCATGCCATTGCTTCTGGAGCTCTTGGCTGGCCTGAAGGTTTTTACTGGCCTTTTTCATGTACTCAGCCATCCTTGATCTGAGGCCAAGTACATAATCCACAATATCTTGCTTTGGAGCTTTTAAAGGTTGTTCCCAACCCTCCTTGACAAGTGTTAGTGGACCCCTTACATGGTGTCCAAAGAGGAGTTCAAAGGGGCTAAAGCCCACTCCTTTCTGGGGTACCTCCCTGTAGGTAAAAAGGAGGCATGGTAAAAGGATATCCCATCTCCTGCGGAGTTTTTCAGGGAGTCCCATAATCATGCCTTTGAGAGTTTTGTTAAATCTCTCCACCAGTCCATTTGTTTGTGGATGATAGGGTGTAGTGAACTTGTAACTCACACCACACTCCTTCCACATGGCTTTTAAGTAAGCAGACATGAAATTGCTTCCCCTGTCTGATACCACCTCTTTTGGGAAGCCCACCCTGGAAAATATTCCCAGGAGGGCCTTTGCCACTGCAGGTGCTGTAGTGGTCCTTAGAGGAATAGCTTCAGGATATCTTGTGGCATGGTCCACTACCACCAAGATAAACCTATTGCCTAAAGCAGTAGAAGGGTCAAGGGGGCCAACTATGTCAACCCCTACCCTTTCAAAGGGAACCCCAACCACAGGCAGTGGGATAAGGGGTGCCTTTGGAGTTTCACCTGTCTTGCCACTGGCTTGACAGGTTTCACAGGACTTACAAAATTCCTTTGTGTCCTCTGACATTCTAGGCCAATGAAACAAGGGAACAAGTCTGTCCCAAGTTTTCATTTGCCCCAAATGCCCAGCTAGGGGAATGTCGTGGGCTAGAGTTAGGAGGAACTTTCTGTACTCCTGAGGAATCACTAACCTCCTGGCAGTTCCAGGTTTAGGATCCCTTGCTTCAGTGTATAAGAGGTTGTCCTCCCAGTAAACTCTGTGAGAGTCACTGACATCCCCATTAGCTTGTTTGACAGCTTGCTGTCTTAGACACTCTAGTGTGGGACAGGTCTGCTGTGCCACACTCAGCTCCTCCCTGGCAGGCCCCCCTTCACCCAAAAGCTCAGCAGTGTCTGCTTCCAGCTCCTCTGGTGTAGGTTCTGCACAGGGTGGAAATTCTTCTTCCTCAGAAGTAGAATCCACTGTAGAGGGAGGGATAGTAGGTAGTGCTTTACTTCTACTAGCCCTAGCTTTAGGGAGCACTTGGTCCATTGTTCCAGGATCCAAGTCACCCTGTCCTTTTTGCTTTTTGGCCTGAGCCCTGGTTAAAGCAAAAATATGCCCTGGGATGCCCAGGATTGCTGCATGGGCATCCAACTCCACATCTGACCAAGCTGATGTCTCCAAATCATTTCCTAGTAGACAGTCTACAGGTAAATCTGAGGCTACCACAACTTTCGTTGGACCAGTAACCCCCCCCCCCCCTAGTTGAGATTTACAACAGCCATGGGGTGGCTAAGTGTGTTGTTGTGAGCATCGGTTACTTGGTACTGGTGACCAAGTAGGTGTTGTTCAGGGTGGACCAGTTTCTCTATCACCATTGTGACACTGGCACCTGTGTCCCTGTAGGCCTGAACCTCAACACCATTTAATAGGGGTAGCTGCTTGTACTTATCCATATTAAGGGGACAAGCAACTAAGGTGGCTAAATCAATAGCCCCCTCAGAGACTAACACAGCCTCTGTGGTCTCCCTAACAAGACCAACCCCAACTAAGTTACCAATAGTGAGCCCAGCTACTCCCTTGGATTGGCTATTAGTAGGTTTGCTCCCACCACCACTGCTATTAGTAGGGACACTAGGTGTAGCAGTAGGGGTTGTAGTGGTAGGAGGCTTGGTGCTTTTCTTTGGACAACTGGGATCTGTTGTCCAATGGCCTTTTATTTTACATAAATAGCACCATGGTTTCTTTTCTTTGTTTTGATTAGAAGAGGATTTGGGCCCACCACCCCTACCAGAGTGTTTTTGTGGGCCTGATGAAGACTCATTTTTAGATTTGTCCCCACCCTTGTCAGAAGACTTACCATCCTTCTTCTTGTTGCCATCTTTGACACCCCCTGTATGAACTTTTCTGTTCACCCTTGTTCTGACCCATTTGTCTGCGTTCTTTCCCAATTCTTGGGGAGAGGTCAGATCAGAGTCCACCAGGTACTGGTGCAACAAATCAGACACACAATTATTAAGAATATGCTCTCTCAGGATCAAGTTATACAGGCTGTCATAATCAGTAACTTTACTGCCATGTAACCACCCCTCCAAGGCCTTCACTGAATGGTCAATGAAATCAACCCAGTCTTGTGAAGACTCCTTTTTGGTCTCTCTGAACTTTATCCTGTATTGTTCAGTGGTTAAGCCATAACCATCCAGGAGTGCATTCTTAAGAATTTTGAAATCATTGGCTTCACTTTCTTTCACAGTAAGGAGCCTATTCCTACCTTTTCCACTAAAGGATAGCCATAGGATAGCAGCCCACTGCCTTTGAGGGATATCCTGTACAACACAGGCCCTCTCAAGTGCAGCAAACCACTTGTTAATGTCATCCCCCTCCTTATAAGGGGGAACTATCTTGTGCAGATTCCTAGAATCATGCTCTTTTGCAGGATGACTATTGGGAATACTGCTGCTGCCACCATGGGTTTCTAAACCCAATTTCTGTCTCTCCTTCTCTACTTCTAAGGACTGTCTATCCAAATCCAGCTGTTGCTTCTTGAGCTTCAGTCTGGTTTGTTCCACCCTCAATCTATTGAGCTCCCTTTCTAACAATCTGTCATCAGGGTGGGTGGGTGCTACATGTCTAGAAACAGAAGTATGATGAGAATGGACAGAAGGAGACCTATCCCTCACAGAAGGCACCCTAACAGCTTGGTTAACAGAAATATCACTTCTACTGTGGTGAGAAGGAATGCTCCTGCTATGATGTGAGACAAGACTATCTGTATGGTGTGACTCAACCTCAGTACCAACTATGCTAGGCTGTCTAGTATTGGGCAGGCTAGGAAGTTTATTTCCTGAATCTTTTCCTAGGGGAGTCCCTGGATCAGATTGGGAACCATTAGCTACTTTTTCAACAGATGGGGCCCTTTTGGCCTTATCTTGTTCTCTAAGCATGTTAAGCAATAATTCCAAAGAAGGATTCTTCCCTACACTCAAACCTCTCTCTATGCAGAGACTCCTTGCTCCTTTCCAGCTAAGGTGATCATATGCAAGTTTGGACAGATCAACAGTTTGGCCTGTGCCAGACATTTTAGAAAGAGATTAAGTGATAGAAAAAGTGAAGAAAAAGTTGTTCAGAACTTTTGGAAAGACAGAAAAAAACTTTTTAAACTTTTTAAGAACTTTTAGAAAGTTTAGAGGTACTTTTCAGCACTTTAGAAAAGAGGTGAGAAAAGAAATGCAAAACTTTTTGGTTAGGTGTACATACACTGAACTTGTTTTGTATATTTTTCTCTTATGAAAAGTACAATGACAAGAGTGGTAAGTAGTCTCAAAGCACTTATCCCACCGCTGCACAACAAATGTAGGAGGCTGGACTGGCTTGTAGTGAGTACCTAGGGGTGCTTACACCTTGCACCAGGCCCTGTTATCCCTTGTTAGTGTATAGGGTGTCTAGCAGCATAGGCTGATAGATAATGGTAGCTTAGCAGAGCAGCTTAGGCTGAACTAGGAGACGAGTGAAGCTCCTACAGTACCACTAGTGTCATATGCACAATATCATAAGAAAACACAATACACAGATATACTAAAAATAAAGGTACTTTATTTTTATGACAATATGCCAAAAGTATCTCAGTGAGTACCCTCAGTATGAGGATAGCAAATATACACAAGATATATGTACACAATACCAAAATATGCAGTAATAGTCTTAGAAAACAGTGCAAACAATGTATAGTTACAATAGGATGCAATGGGGACACATAGGGATAGGGGCAACACAAACCATATACTCCAAAAGTGGAATGCGAACCACGAATGGACCCCAAACTTATGTGACCTTGTAGAGGGTTGCTGGGACTGTAAGAAAACAGTTAGGGTTAGAAAAATAGCCCGCCCCAAGACCCTGAAAAGTGAGTGCAAAGTGCACCAAAGTTCCCCAAAGGACATAGAAGTCGTGATAGGGGATTTCTGCAGGAAAGACACAAATCAGCAATGCAACAACGATGGATTTCCAAACGAGGGTACCTGTGGAACAAGGGGACCAAGTCCAAAAGTCACAAGCAAGTCGGAGACGGGCAGATGCCCAGGAAATGCCAGCTGTGGGTGCAAAGAAGCTGCTACTGGACAGTAGAAGCTGAAGATTCTGCAGGAACAACATGGGCTAGGAACTTCCCCTTTGGAGGACGGATCCCTCACGGCATGGAGAGTCGTGCAGAAGTGTTTTCCTGAAGAAAGACCACCAACAAGCCTTGCTAGCTGCAAATCATGTAGTTAGGGTTTTTGGATGCTGCTGTGGCCCAGGAGGGACCAGGATGTCGCCAATTGCGTCTGGGGACAGAGGGGGCGTCGAAAAAGACAAGGAGCCCTCTCAGAAGCAGGCAGCACCCGCAGAAGTGCCGGAACAGGCACTACGAAGTGGAGAGAAACTGTGCTCACCCGAAGTCGCACAAAGGAGTCCCACGTCGCCGGAGGACAACTTAGGAGGTCGTGCAATGCAGGTTAGAGTGCCGTGGACCCAGGCTGGACTGTGCACAAAGGATTTCCGCCGGAAGTGCACAGAGGCCGGAGTAGCTGCAAAAGTCGCGGTTCCCAGCAATGCAGTCTGGCGTGGGGAGGCAAGGACTTACCTCCACCAAACTTGGACTGAAGAGTCACTGGACTGTGGGAGTCACTTGGACAGAGTTGCTGGATTCAAGGGACCTCGCTCGTCGTGCTGAGAGGAGACCCAGGGTACCGGTGATGCAGTTCTTTGGTGCCTGCGGTTGCAGGGGGACGATTCCGTCGACCCACCGGAGATTTCTTCGGAGCTTCTAGTGCAGAGAGGAGGCAGACTACCCCCACAGCATGCACCACCAGGAAAACAGTCGAGAAGGCGGTAGGATCAGCGTTACAGAGTTGCAGTAGTCGTCTTTGCTACTTTGTTGCAGTTTTGCAGGCTTCCAGCGCGGTCAGCAGTCGATTCCTTGGCAGAAGGTGAAGAGAGAGATGCAGAGGAACTCGGATGAGCTCTTGCATTCGTTATCTAAGGAAATCCCCAAAGCAGAGACCCTAAATAGCCAGAAAAGAGGGTTTGGCTACTTAGGAGAGAAGATAGGCTAGCAACACCTGAAGGAGCCTATCAGAAGGAGTCTCTGACGTCACCTGATGGCACTGGCCACTCAGAGCAGTCCAGTGTGCCAGCAGCACCTCTGTTTCCAAGATGGCAGAGGTCTGGGGCACACTGGAGGAGCTCTGGGCACCTCCCAGGGGAGGTACAGGTCAGGGGAGTGGTCACTCCCCTTTCCTTTGTCCAGTTTCGCGCCAGATCAGGGCTAAGGGGTCCCTGAACCGGTGTAGACTGGCTTATGCAGAAATGGGCACCATGTGTGCCCATGAAAGCATTTCCAGAGGCTGGGGGAGGCTACTCCTCCCCTGCCTTCACACCATTTTCCAAAGGGAGAGGGTGTAACACCCTCTCTCAGAGGAAGTCCTTTGTTCTGCCATCCTGGGCCAGGCCTGGCTGGACCCCAGGAGGGCAGAAGCCTGTCTGAGGGGCCGGCAGCAGCAGCAGCTGCAGTGAAACCCCGGGAAAGTCAGTTTGGCAGTACCAGGGTCTGTGCTACAGACCACTGGGATCATGGGATTGTGCCAACTATGCCAGGATGGCATAGAGGGGGCAATTCCATGATCATAGACATGTTACATGGCCATATTCGGAGTTACCATTGTGAAGCTACATATAGGTAGTGACCTATATGTAGTGCACGCGTGTAATGGTGTCCCTGCACTCACAAAGTCCGGGGAATTGGCCCTGAACAATGTGGGGGCACCTTGGCTAGTGCCAGGGTGCCCTCACACTAAGTAACTTTGCACCTAACCTTTACCAGGTAAAGGTTAGACATATAGGTGACTTATAAGTTACTTAAGTGCAGTGTAAAATGGCTGTGAAATAACGTGGACGTTATTTCACTCAGGCTGCAGTGGCAGGCCTGTGTAAGAATTGTCAGAGCTCCCTATGGGTGGCAAAAGAAATGCTGCAGCCCATAGGGATCTCCTGGAACCCCAATACCCTGGGTACCTCAGTACCATATACTAGGGAATTATAAGGGTGTTCCAGTAAGCCAATGTAAATTGGTAAAATTGGTCACTAGCCTGTTAGTGACAATTTGAAAGAAATGAGAGAGCATAACCACTGAGGTTCTGGTTAGCAGAGCCTCTGTGAGACAGTTAGTCATAACACAGGTAACACATTCAGGCACACTTATGAGCACTGGGGCCCTGGCTGGCAGGGTCCCAGTGACACATACAACTAAAACAACATATATACAGTGAAAAATGGGGGTAACATGCCAGGCAAGATGGTACTTTCCTACAATTGGTCCTACACTTTTGTCCCTACCACCACGTCTGGCAGATGATTCCACTAATTTTTATGCTATTGTCACATTCTTTTCACAGGGGCCTCCTGGGGAGAGAGGCAAGATGGGTTGATAACAGTTTGATACATTAATAGCTTGTACTTCCTGTCTATGTCTTCTACAAATACTGCATTGCAGATTGTACTTTAGTCATGTCTTTGCCTGCACATCCTATCATTCTTGCATCTAGGTGGTTGGGAATAGAGCTCCTCATTCTAGATCTATATCTCTGGAGGGGGTCTTGCTGTTTATTTCCTACTGTGGTTCCCATGGGGGCCGTGTGTGGGGAATTCCTCATGACACAACCAACTCATCCTTAAATACATTGGCATCGCCACTGAAAGCAATTGCCCAATGTCTCATTTGCATAATAACATGTTTATTTGCTTGCAATTTGATCGAACATGAAATTCCTTTGAACCTAGTATTGGTGAAGTGTCACTTCTGTTGTTGTGCTTGGTTTACTCCATATCCCGCACATCGATCAGGTTTGAGAGTTCAAACAATACTGACTGATCCTACTATGCTCCCATGTCAACTGCACCACAACAATATAAGACAGTCACTTGGAACATGAGAGGGTTAAGGTCGGTCCACAAATGGCATAGTGTCCTAGCGCAACTTTATCACAGGAAGGCAAACATTGTTTATTTCCAGGAAAAACATCTCACTGTTCCAGAAGCCATGAAACTGAGCAATAAATGGAGGAGGTCAACTATTTGTCACTACTTATTCTGGGTTTGCCCAGGGGAGGGCTGTCTGGTTGAGAGCAGGTGTCCCCTTTGAAGCACAGGAAGTCAAAAGGGATATGAATGGGTGCTACATCCTGGTCCGTGGCACATAGGATGGGGAACGGTTGGTTCTAGGTAGTATATATGTGCCTAAGGACGATGAGGATTTTTTTCTACAGCAATTTTCCACAATTTTAGTAGAGTGGTTTTATCTTTTTCAGCTACTTGGAGGAGACTTTAATGCAGTATTGGATGTTGTACTTGACCACTCTCATCCCCACTCCATACACAGGAGCCACTAAGCAAACTAGGGCCGTAGGAAATTGGATATCTAATTGGTCCCTGCTCGATATTTGGAGGGAAAACAGTAGAGGCATGTACAAATACTGCCCCCCCTACACGCCCTACATACTCGATTGGATCATATATAATGCACATCATACATGGTTGGGAACTTTAAAGGGGCCTCCTATCTAGGAAAGAAATTCTTGGACCATAATCCACTAGAGGTTGTCCTGACTTGGAGTAGGGTCCCGACACCTACACTGCTTGAGGATGTAGACTTTCGTGACACCCTTGGTATGGCCATGGACTCCTACTTTACAGATAATGAGGGAACGGCCTCCACGACGCTAATTGAATGGGAGGCTTTTAAGGTGGTAATTCGGGGGGTGTACATAGCCACTGCCAAGGCACTAGACGCACTGTGCTTCAAGAACTACAACACATGGAAACACGGCTGGGACACCTAGATTGTGAGGTAACATATAACTCAATAGGCTGGGGGAAATCCAGGATGCTTGCATAGTATATGCAGAGCTTCTAGATGGTTACGTCTCATTGACCATAAATCATATATACAAAAGATACACTCTGAAGGCGATAGAGCAGGAACATTATTGGCTAGCATGATTCATCCGCCAGTGCCTCCCACGCCAATTCTTAAAATGACATTGCCTTCAAGAATACCCTGACCCACCCAAGTAGACATTAATATAGCTTTCTGGTCCCATTACACTGAACTCTATAGGGCCCAACTGTTCCACCGGTTTCAGATAGAGATGCTTTTTTCAATAACCTGGGGCTCCATCAGATCACACCAGATGCACACGAGTCATTGGAGGCTCCCCTGCCTCGAGGGGAGTTGTATAATGCCATAAAAGAGATGGCACATAACAAAACACCGGGCATAGATGGTTTGCCCGTTTAATTTTACTCCACTTTTGCCTCCTGGCTGATACTGAAGCATGAGAGGTAATACAATCCATCCCTGGAAATAGGAACATTACCTCCGACCCCTAAACAAGCTCTAGTTACTGCACTGCTTAAACCTGGCTGGTCTCCAATTGAGCTGTCTTTGTACAGGCCACTTTCTATCCTAACACCTGAATATAAAACCCTTAGCAAAGTATTAGCCCACAGACTACTTACTCTGCTTTCAAAGCTAATACATATAGATCAATGTAGTTTTGTTCCACGCCACAGGACATCACTTAATATTCAACACCTCTATCAGGTGATGGAAACAGCACATGGTATCTTCCCAGATGCCGGTAGATTATCCCTAGATCTCCAGCAGGCCTTTTATTCTTTTAACTGGGGTTATATATTTACAGTACTGCAGGCCTTCAATATACTACCCACTTTTATAAATTGGATTACACAACTTTATGCAAATCCAATGGCGAGGTCCAAAACAGGCACACATATTTCCACAGAATACACAATAGGTAGCAGAACTAGGCGGGTGCTCATTGTCACCAATGTTATTTGTATTATCCATGGTACCTTTAGCACAAAAACATCAGCAAGAGGCGATGGATTGGTGCATCTGAATTGATCCCCAGGGACATGCAATCTCCTTATATGCAGATGACATGTTGTTAATTTACATCCAAAACCTTTAAATCAGATCTTAAGCCAGTTGCTGCCCTCCTGCAGTCATCTGAAACCTTATCTGGCCTACAGGTCAATCATGCCAAGTCTTATGCATTTTCCTTTCAGGATGCAATCTCACAAGACACGTTCGACATGGCATAACAGACCATATTGTTTGCCTGGAGCACATTTTGCTATCTAGGTATCCAGGTATATAGGTCCTCTGCAGACCTATTAGACAGGAACCTTTTAAAAGCTATTTTGGTTCTCCAAGCACAGGTAAAGTTCTGGGTCACCTTGCCCCTCTTGGTGATGAGTCGCCTTGTTCTTTAAAAAATGGTAATGTTGTCCAAATTACTTTATTATTTTGTTTAAATATGGTTTCTCTCCTACTTGACCTCATCTGGGGCTCTGGTAGAAGGAGCAGTAGCCTCCAGAGACTACAACTACAGTTGGACAGTGGGGTTTGGGAGCCCCTGATTTTCGGTCTTATTGCTTTGTAGCACAAATGCAATGGCTTTTTTTATTAGCTAGATGGAATACACTTGCAGGAACTAGATTACACACACTCTTTGCTGTGTACCGGGCATTTGTACAGCTTACTGCTTCTGGGGATCATACACCCCCTACTCTTTCCCTACTTCTACGCAACACCCTGCGGTATTGTCGAGCTGTGCTTCGCTCCACATATGACATCACATCTTATGCAAGGAATGTACCTCTATGTGGTGTAACTACTCCACTAGGCAGGCTCTTGCTGGTGAGATAGGCACCCTGGGAGGAGATAGGGGTTACAACGTAGGCGTTCTATTTGGGGATGGCATGCTCTTATCTCATCAGGACTTTACACAACTCCATTGGCTATCAGGGACCCTTTTCATTACACATGCTCACATCACACACTATATTCGTCTACACTGGTCATTGTCGGGTGCAGAACCAACCACATATGTATTTGTTTAAGCAGTACACAACATGAGAACTGATAGGCATTTAGTTGAGTGGCTCTATAGAAGCATACGCTCACACTTACATTTCTCACTTACACCACTGGGGGCCTCATGGGAAGCAGACCTTAGCCCTGTATGCCATGACAATGAATGGAAATTCTTGTTGGAATATCCAAGCTTAATACCCCAAAACACAAGGTTCAAATGTATCCAGTTCACCTTGCTGCAAAGGGCATAGTGTAAACCTTTGAAATTACACAGGATATTCCCTACCCACCTCTCCTCATGCCCTCGTGGTTGTACTGATTGTGCAGATTTACTGTACATGTTGTTGCGCTGTCCCATTCTGGTTCCTTATTGGGTTGACATCAGGGAAGCCCTTATCTCCATTACAGAACATCCTTATTGAGACATAATAGAACACTGCATGTTGGGACTCTACCCTAGACCAAAAACATTAAAAACTGAAACATGAGTCGCAGACCTAGTGCCTCTTCTGGCCAAGCGGCAGAAAACACGCCATTGGAAATCCTAATCAGCACCTTTAGTGAACGGATGTCAGGAGGAAGTCTGACTCTGGGGGTCAGCTGCGAGTTCTTCACTCTGTAGAGAGTAATATCGGGGGCTCTGTAAATGTCCCCTAGCCATGGAGAGGGATACCATGCTAGAAAGCTTCAAAGCACAGGGAGGAGACACTGACTAATCCTATGAGGTGGGATGTTGATAGCGTGGGGTTGACTCTAATGTCGCTGAGGTGCCCCCTTCCCTTCGTGCACATTGGCTTGACATTCTGTTATTTAACAATGAGACCTTCTCTATTTCTCTCTTTCCTCTTTTTTCCAAATTGTGTGGTGCAGAGTAATGTGGCAGATATCTTTTTTGGGGGGTGGGGAAGCAATGGTTTGTTTTACATACGTGTATTACCTTATGGTGCACTGTTATCTGCACCATCATGTTCCATGATTGTGGAAGCGAAATATCTACCTGATGTTGTACTGACTAAGTTGTGTACACTTCTGTTGTACATTATACCTGTTGCTTTCTGCTTGTATCTATATGACAACCTTATAAATGTTTTGTTCATGTTTTTTGTTTGATAACCCAATAAAATGTGTTTAAAAAAAATAAATAGAGTAGAGCCCCGTAGGGTAGTAGTAAATATGACTAACTACGAGATCAATCCAACAGTACTATGCCTTTTCACCGAGCCTAGCGATATCCAAACTACCCCAGCCAGGATGCGCAGGAAGAGAGCCATAGGGAAGGATGCTGTTTGGCCCCAATATTTTCATGAGAAGAGATTCTAGGAAGTAGCTAATCCAACTAGTAAGTGCCTAAATCTGTCCACTCCCGCTTTCATTTGTTGTCCTGGGGTGGCTCTTAGCATGTCTGTGGCTGTCTTTGTTAACAACAAATGGACCTGAGACATGGCATTTCAGTGCAGGACCATCCACCTTAATGACATGAAGAAAAACGGGTCTTTGTAGGGGTGGGTTAAATAACAGCATAGATGCCCCGTGTCAGTAGGACAGGGACACTGAGCTATATAGGTGCACATGGGATAAAAGGGAAGGAGAAAACCCTAATTGTTCGGAAACTCACAATGTATTCCTCATGTTTCAGAAGCAAAGTAACCATCCTGCTTGGCATGAATGAAAATTGTAGTTAATGCCACACATTACAAACGTGCAATGGGGCACCTCCATGCTGATTGACACCAACTGCCAGTGCAGCAAGTTTGCTTACACCCAGCTCATCCCTGGATAGTGTGGCCTCTGCTCCCAACGTCACCATACATACCCCAACCCTGGTCATCCCTGGTGAAGATCTGTTTGAGCTGGACCAGGACCCACTGAGGAAGAAAAAACATTGTTGCATAAGGCTCGAAGAAAAAGAACTTCTGATTATTTTGGCTGGGCTCAGTACAAGGACATTCCTCAGGAATTTAGACTGTTCACCAAGGCCCAAGTATTGGCCGTAGGGTCCATACCCTTATTCACCCTGCAGACAAAAGCAAATGCCCCCATGTTGGAAATAAGCTTGTGGGAAATGCTCAAAATGATGAGCAGCACTGAGCTTGGCCTTAAAACATGCAAGGAGGAACTAAGAGCCATCTGCCTCATGGTGATGCAATATTGGTATGTGTTAGACTTGATGACTTGAGGGTAGGGTGTGCGTGAAGATCGGTGCATCTTGCTGCACTTTTATACCTGGCAATGACATGGACAATGGAACTCTAACTTTTGCCTCTCAAGCATTGTACTGACTACAGAAAGACATACATGAAAAGGGAAGTGCCAATGAGCAGGAGTGGTTCGCAAACTGGCTCACCTGGCTCCCCTAGAGGCTGATCAGTCTTTGCACGTCATTGTTGCCCATTTTCATTGTGCTATTATTTTTGTGTGGTTTGTTACAAGTGGGGTTTCCTATTGTAAAAACATAGTCCCCAAATTGGGTAGAAAACAAGTATCTAGTTAAGTTGGACAACACGCTACCAACCATGTGACTGTCATGATGTGTGGGTTTAATGGTGTAGTTGAAAATTCAACTACAGGGGGGTTGTTAATATTGGACTAATCAATGTTGATGCACCCCGGCACGTAGGTATGTGGTCAGGCATGATCTGAGACCTAGGCCTGAGGTTAATGACTGACAGGTCACAGGTGAGGTAACATTTAGCTGGCAGGCAAACGCACAAACAAGAAAACTTAGATCAGATCCCACAGATAGGTAGCAACACCACAATGGTCTCTGGACATTGGCCCCAACAAAGCACACTGGCCAGAGGGACGCATGCATTCCTAAACACACCATAAAGTTAGATGCCACCTGTAGCTAGGAACACATAGCCAATCAGGACACAGCACACACAGCATGTGTAGTGACCACGGGCCCCTCAGGCTGGACATCTGGATACATACTCACTGGTCCACATTGTGTCCATGCCAGGTTCAGGCCCAGCTGCATTCACTATCTGGAATTGTATTTATGACTCCATGACAACTGTTCACATTATTTACCAAAAAAAGAATGTATTTTATGGCTTTATGGCACACTGGGAAATGTATAAAAACCTGATTCAATCCGATGTACAACGAGAGACAGTCCTCAGGCCCCGGTTCCGTAGCTGCTCTTGCAGCCGCAATGTTTAATTAAATGAACCGTTTCTGTTTTACCAGACACCTCTTGTCAATTTTTTAAGGTAAATTCTCGTTTGAGCAACACTTTCAATAAATATCAGAATAAACATGCACATCCAGATTGAAAAACTCAAGACTAAAGAGTATATACACAACCAACATTCAATTACAGCAATATATGGCATAAAAACACTGCTGTCAAGTGTAGCACTAATTCCAGTACATCTCTCAACACGAGTACATCTGTTTTACTTGTAAAGTAATTTAGGGCAATAGTATTGTCCAGAAGGCTCAGTACATTGCATTTAATATTTATATAATTATGTTCTGTCACAAGCAGCACCTGCTTACACATTTTCACCATGTTGGTTTCACCTTCAATATAATTCTAAATGACAGAAACAGACCCAGTTTCATCATTGCAAAATTCAAACATTCAAACTGTTTGGGTCTTTTGTTAGATCGAATCAACATGCTGCACTCCAACCTGCTTTAATGTTTGGAATACTTTAATTAGGACTGTTTATATGTAGTCATTTACATTGCCAAAGGGATTATGCGCAATGAGAATCTAATTTGTACCAAAGACGAGATTGGCCCTTTTTTACTGGGACCGAGTAACTAAACAGAGTTGTTTTTATTGTGGGTGGTCCCGGATAGATTTTGCAGTCTTCAATTTATGTCTAGAAGGGATACAATATATTAGGATGTTTTAAACGAATATGTGTAAAATGTTTTTGTTATAGCCATATTCACTATTCAAGAACAAAAATGAAATCCTCCATTTTGCAGTTGTAAACAAGGCAGCTTAATACAACATGTAAATTGGCTGCAAACCAGATTCTCTGATCTAGTTTTAAAAAACGACATCTTTATTTGAGAACAGAAAAGAAACAATCTGACCATGATATACTTTTTGTTTAAGCTTATTTTATACAGCTAATATTTAAATAACAGATTAACATTGGAAGTGCTGGCAAAGCATTGACTCAAATAATTTATAAGACCACAGAACACCAGCATTTTAGAAGTACATTTTTTTGTAAAACAACACATTAGAAAGTCTCTCTCCTTTGTACCAAAATACAGTTTCCAAACAATAAAAATAAAAATAATTTTATTCTTTTCTTATAACAGGCAATATCATGAAGATAAAACTGCAGCATCAATATAATCTCAGTTATCAGTGAAAGTATTTAGAACCAACATATTATTACACTATTTTTTATTTCTTGCTAAACCACTGCAAAGAAGGAATGTGTGTGTTTTCAGAGGACTACAATTTGAAGGTTGTGGTAGAAGTGGTTGGTGTAATAGCTGTTTCTGATTATCTGCTCTAACAAAACAATGTAAAAGTATAGGAAAGCTGAGGTTCTGAAAGAGTTAAAAAATAAAGTACAATTCATTACATGGTCTTTAAACATTCAGCATAAAACATCCTTTGCAGGTGTATATATCTCTTGGTAATACTGTACCATGTTTTAGAAGTTGATAATTCTTTTTTAAGTAGAACGTTTTTCGATTATGTAGCTAACACAATAGGAGTATTTAAATGGCTTTTTTGTCCTTCCGTATGTATATGTAGCAATACATATGTCAGTGGAGCAGAAAGTGTACCCTGGGTCTTAAATTAAGGGGAAAGTTGTACCCTCTGCCCTTTGAGTTGAAACGTAAAACACAGGCTTTATTGGGGTACAATGGACCCATCACACCAATTGCTCTGGTACCACTGCAGCTGCTGAACTAATAATAGCTTAGCCCCTGACATACGTCAATGAACGTACTGAATGTTGGCTCACATGGTGTGAAAGAAAGCACGGGACATCACAGTATATTTCACTATGGAAGTAATGACAGACTCGTTTTGAAGTTCGAGCAAACAGAATGAATGTCTTCATTGTGACCATGTCATATAGTATTTATGCATCTTTGGTCGAGCCATATAATTTATTTTGGAAATGAAAAAAATGCATTCTCCAGCATTTCAATGTAGGCCCACCATTTTCACTGCTTTGGTACTCTCTGAGCGAGTGGCCTGACGTCAGCTATATTAATGACGAATCAAACACACAAATGACAGCTCTTTAATAAGTTGCATCACACAAGGTTATTTAAGCCTATGTTAGCCTCATCCCTTAAAAAAGAGGAGCTTTAAGATTTCATCTGTCATATTGGAAAATAACCAAAATATATAGGCTGATATATTCTCACTGAAGACATGCACTTTATATAAATATACGAATGATTATCTTTTTATAATACCATACCATGACCAACAACCACATCTAGGTTCCTGTAGTGTCTTTCTCGGGGAAGTCGAAACTGGTGTGGCAATAATAAAGCGTAACCCTCCTGCAGCTTCAGTCGGGACCTTGTCGCGTGCAGTTGTCGCCATGGACACGCCGTCGTGCTTGCTGTGCACTAGGGTAAACTAACGTGAGAGAACAACAGACTCGGCAAAGTGTCTGAGTTAGCATAGAGCATGTTACCGCAGGATTCACTCTGTTAGTTTTGCATTTCAAGATAAGAAGCTAATTTTAGAACTCGTATTCCACACAGTTTATGCAGCTGGTAGTAAAATGTCTGATTGAATTCAGAGGCCCAAGAACATGAAATATAGGCGGTGAAGGAGCAGCTTAAGACAAAAAGAAAGATATTAACATCCTATTAAATAAATAATTTAAAAAGAAAGGCACGAAGAGAGATTACACAGACATACCATACAATTTGTTTTGTTAGAACAGCTTTAAATGTGTTTATGTTGCATAATCCCATCCATTCTCCCACAATGCCATGCCAGAAACTCCCTTATTGCGCCACACGGTCCAAGCGCTTCCAGTACATGCTTGCGTGTCTATCTGTTCCCTGGATCACTGGGGCCTGAACGAGCAGTTGAGGGCTGTGATATGAGTTAGTATTCCATAAATAACTTCCCCGAAGATCTCTCTAAAGATTGTCTCTCTCTCTCGGTAGATTCTCGCACAGGATACAAAAAAAATCGTTGATCACATTGCGAACAGCTTCCATCTCCGTCGACGTGCCCTGGGTCTGCATTATTAGATACGACACAGAACGAAGTGAAATGAGTTCTTGTGCCAACAGTGAGTCCAAACAGTTAGTTGCACGCACTGCTCCTTTGCAGTTCACTGTATGGCGGCTACTCTTGGCAAAAGACCCTACAGCCCTCCTGTGGCCCCATACAAAGTTTCATCATCTAGTATAAGCGTCTGTCGATCTGCATCGGAAGAAAGTGAGCGGAGGTGTTTTTCCGTTTTGTTTTCTGTCCTCGCTTGGGTTTTCCCTTCCCATTTAAGGCCACAAACATTTGCCTTTGCTTGTGCCTCCATTTGTAGGATGCGTATGTGTTGTATTTGTTTTCCTCCATCCGTTCCTTCAGCTCGCAGTCTGTAGTAAATTCTCTCTGAGGGAAAAAAAACATCCAGTGAATACACCATCTGCACTCAAAGTATAATAAGAAAACACTCAGTTTATCCAAGTATGGCAAACACAGAACCAAACATGGCGTCAATTCATAAGGTAAGGGATACCTGCAACTATAGGGCTCCATCTACCATCATCTTTCAAAGTCGTAAATGTGCCTTTTCGGTGTATGAGGAGAGCTCCAGCGAGCAAAATTGCATTTTGTGAAGAGTGCACAATTGGTCCTTCCCTGGAACCAATGCACTAGAACAGAGGTAGAGCTGAGAGTAGGGAGTAGGATTTAAAGAGATTGTTTCAGGGGAACCTTTTCTGAAGCGCATATTCCACACTAAATGTGAGACTTCTAAAAAGTGAAATATATGAAACAAAAACCGAAATTGACCAAAAAACATTACCCCCACCACCCCATTATTAGCATGTCCTGCACAGAAACAATATAAGCTCCCATTTCTTGTCCCCTTTTTGTAGCAATGGTGCCCTCTGCTCTAATGCTAGCAAGGAATATGATACCACAGGCCCCCTTTGTAAAATAAAGTCATAACTGTGATTCAGTGGGCTTCTCACACCCCTGTACCCCAGTGTGGCTGCACCTACTTTACCAATGATAGCTGCTGCCTTGCAAAGTAGGCAGTCTTCTCTGCCCTCTGTTAAAAACAAGGACCACTTACCTCATCCCCTTCTCTGTCTTTTTTCTGAGGCCTAGGTAACGTGTGTCCTCTGCTTAAATTTTCCCCTCTCTCAGGACACTTTTCCGGTGCTCAAAGCAACACTGGAACAACAAGGGTGCACTGGGCCCTAATGCAAGCAAGGAAGCATAATAAAACTACCAAAATTGGGGCTTAGTTGGCCCTTCACACCCATGGGCCCTTGTGCCACTGCACATGTAGAACCAGTGAAACCTAAAGCCTTATGACGCAAGCTGTCTCCCCTCTGCACTCCACTGGGCCATCACTCATTGGCCTGAGGTCCAAAGCACGCTATCTACTCCATTGTGTTAAACTAAGAGGGGACAAGCCCTACATTTCACTCCTGTTGCTTGGGCCTTGTTCTCTGTGCCACAAGGGTGACCTGAATCCTAATGCATGCAAGAATAATTGGCCCTGTTGCCTTTTTGCTAATAAGACAGTAATAATTTGGGTGGTGATGACGCAGAAATGAAGGTTTTACATTTATTAGCGCTTAAACGTAGTGCTGCAATAATCAAGTGTGACTTTAACTGAACGAATAAAGATTGTACGGGGACAAATGTGCCCTCAGAGTAGTTCGCCAACATTTATAAGCGTGCTTTATATAACGTGATGTATTAGAATTGTACTAATCTGACATAATCGTAAACGTGTGCCATGATTTGCTTGTTTGAAATGTTTTAACTTAGCATAACTTTAGTGGAGGCTTTGGCCTAGTTGCCTGTCTCACGGTTTAGATGCTCGTGTTTTTCTAACGTGCTAATAAAACGTGTATTCTTGCTTGAAGCTGTACTTTTCCAGTGAGATCGTTCACATGCTTATCTTTAAGGTTTCGTGCCAGCCTGGCATCTTCTTCTTTGCTCCAAGGTCAATCTGCAGGTGCAGACAATGGACGCTCTGAAAGTGAGTTAATTGGTAAAATATGTTGCAACTTACGTTCCCTACTCCAAGGATAATGTATGCTTAGGTAGAAGCTTGTGAACTGTAGTTTTTGATTGGACAATTTGAAGCCAACCTATGAACCCTCCAATGGAAGACCCTACTGGATTTGAACTGTTGTCTATTTAAACCAGGTGCACGAGAGGAAAGCAGCCATTATTAGCCCATTACGAACTTCACCAGCCATTGACTGCCATTTGCAGGACATTGCAGCTATTATGGCCCACCTTGCTGCGACGCCATTTTGAAAGAGACTTTGATGCTTTCTCTAATCGAGAGAAAGAGACTTTAAGTAATTCTCGCCCTAGAGACTTTAACTTTGATTCGTCCCTTTGCATGAAGTAATAGATTTGTCCCTTTGCCGCTGAGAGGCAATTGCCCCGTCCACCCTGCCCCTTTGCCCCGTCCCATGCTGATCGAATCCGGTACCTGTGAGACGAAGACTTCCTTGAATGCTGATTGAATTTGGTAAATATGAAAGGAAATTGTACAATTGCATTGAGTTCTTTTTAGGTAACCAACTGCTGATTTTTGATAAGAGCCCTAGTTAGGAGTTTTCCAAATTAATGTTGCTAAATTGTTTTGCATGAAGTCCCACATGCCGATGCTAATTTGAGGTTAGATGAGGATTCATTTGTTGCACGATGCAATTTGAGACCTTGTTGTGCTGACCAATGTATGCAATTAGCTCATTACAGATTATAGTTTTAGTGATTTGCATTGCTATTATCGAATGCATTGTTATTCAAATGCTGCATAGATTGCATCTGTTTCGCCGATATGGACAGCTATTAATGTTCATTTACATATATCATTTGGTGTTGAGACACATTTATATTGTGCTAGCTTTGTTAATATAGGGAAATAAATTCATTAACTTTGAATAAACTGGTGTGGTTATTCATGACCGAAAGGTCATGGTTCGCCGAAATGTTTTCTGGATTAATTGTGAAGTGTTATGTTGATCAGGGTATTGCTTATGTTCGTTATTAATTATTGATTTGATTAAATTGATTTCTCTCGGGTGAAGAGAGCCCCACTTGGTCAAAAGATTCATCGACCTAAGAGCGTCCAAATACAGGTAATTTATTAGGTCGTAACGCTCTATCAGTAGATGGTAGCAGAGGACGGTTTCGCCCTTTGGGACCCCATTCGAGAGGTACATGGTGTTGAATTAATGGTTTCGCCCTTTGGGACCCCATTCGAGAGGTATATGGTGTTGAATTAACGGTTTCGCCCTTTGGGACCCCACTTGAGAAGTTGAATTAGATTTTTCTTGGGTAAAACAGATTGAGAGAATGATGATGGGCTAAGTCCCCCTCGACTTTCCCGGGATCTCGGAGCTTGCGAATGGAGAGAATGGAGGTGTGAGATCGGCGTTGGCGGTACTGGTGATGGTATGAGTGAAGTTAGGATTTTGCGCTTGCACAGCTTATTGCCGCAGATTGTTTGAAAAGGTTGCGAGGACTTTAGAGAATAGCGGAGGTGCGACTCCGAGTGTAGGAGTAGGGAAGTCGTCGAACTTCATAGAAAATAGCGGAGGTGCGACTCCGAGTGTGAGAGTAGGGAAGTCGTCGAACTTCATGTGCATGTGGCGCTTTGTGCAGAAAAAGGTCCACATGGTTGTTGTTGTTGAGACGGGCCCTGCGAGGTCAAGAGACTCCGGAGTATGTTGAAAAGTGTATGAGACACTTGTTTTATGTTGTGGTCTGGTCGGTTTAATAGGTTGACCGGGCGTGGTCAACGAGTCGGTACATGTGTTAAGGGAGTGAAAGAAAACTTCGACTTCGGACTTTGACAAATTCTAAGTGCACTAGAATAGATCATTGACAAGTTGAGAGCAGATCTGCAGGTCAGATTTGCTTGCGAAAGTGGGGACCGAGAAAGATGGAATAACTGCCGAGGCTAGTGAAAAATCCCTAAGGTCCTGAAGCGATTGTGTTACCCCTCCTGTAGTAAACCGACAGATCTGTTTTATTATTATTTGGTTGCTCGCAATATATGCTAGAAGTTGTTACGAGAGGAGCTGAGTGAAGGAGGACTAGCCGCGAGGCTTTGTCAGCCGCAGTGTGTGTGAGTGTGACGTCACTAGGAGCCGCGCTGGGATAGGTTGGTTGTAGAGAAGGGTCGCGCACGGATTGGACGCAGTCCGTGGGGCTCGATTGGAAGGGGAAAGGCAAGCGAAGAGTATTCCGGGAATTAAAGTCATTTATTGATTACAAATTTTGTGAAATAAAAGACGAGAAAATGAAATTTTTGAAAGCATTAAAGAGTGCGATGAAGGGGGAGTCTTACATTAAAGCGAGTGTAGGAGAGGAGACGCCACCCGAAGGTACACCAGCCTACATTGTAATGGAGGAAAGGGGGGTAGCTCCGTGCCTTTGGCTAAAGCAATGGCACAAGCTGACAGAGAAACATGGGAGAGTAGAGTTCCCGATCCATGGGACATTCAATATAAGGATCCTAGAGAATTTGAGATTCGCAATGTACGACATGAAGGTACCTCCAAGGCCAGCACAGTTTGAGGCTCTAGCGATTTGGGAACTAATGGCTAGACAGCAACAGCAAAAGAAGTTCGAGACCAGGATAAGAAAGGCAGAAAAGACACTAGCGGACGCTAGGTGGGATAATGCACAGAAGGTGTGGAGGTCAGATATATTGCAGGGGATAAAATTGTTTCCCGCAATTGCTAAGGAAGAAGAGGCGACAGGCAAGAAGGCTACCTGTAAGACAAACAGGAGGTGTTCCAAAGATAGAGAAGACGAGTCAGATGATGAGGAGTTCATCATGCAATTGCTGAACGACCGTCCACCGCCTTATGCAGAGAATGGACAAGGTCCAAGTACCAGTTCTGCCCCTCCGGCACCGGTACAGAATAATGAAACTCCGAATTCAGAAACGCCATCGGGATCTAAGGACCCGAGTTTACTGTTCACCCCGCAGATACCGCAGGTTAGGAGAATATATCCAGATGTGCCTATATTGAAAGCAGCAGAAAATTATCAGCCGCAGGTCCCAAGGTACTACAGCAGTGACAACAGTACGGGAATGATTCTAGATCCAACCGTAATGGGAGTACAGAATGGTCGCAACCCAACATTGGCACAAGCTGAATCAACACAGTTTTTGATGCCTCAAAAGCAGATGCAGGGGGGAACCGCACATGCTCAGATGACTGGGAGTCAGACGGGCATGCCGGCAATGATGACCCATAGTGTGGGAATGAACATGCCTCAGAACCTAGGGAATGGACAGAACCCAGATGCGATATCCCTACCCATTACTGTAGGTCCACCGGTACCTTTGTACGTTCAGCCTAACTCAGGTATGAGCGGTCAAGGATCAATGGTGCAGAATGGGACTGAAAGGAGGTGCATAGAAAACACTCCAGAAACAACTCCGATAGTGGCTCAGCCAACTGGATCTGGGTCCTTGATGGAGTTTAGTCCCATATGTGCTCAGTCAACAGTGGTGAGGTCGAGTCCCCCACTAATAATACCGCTATCATCGAACACTGAAAAGTTGCCGCAACCGTCAATGGCAGTCGATGTGAACGCTACACTGATGGGGTTGAATCCGCAACAGCTGACGCAGTGGTTCAACAGTCTGAATTCCACACAAAGCTCAGCCAGTGGGAAGGGAGAAGAGGACTATCTGAATAGGGTCAGGTTGAACGTGGAAGCAGAAGAATTGGTGGAAGGGACTATGGGGGTTAATAGGTTAGAGTCCTACTCGGAAGAAGAGTTGAGGTATCTGTGTCCCAGGATTACGAGAGAAGTGAACAAGGTACATAGAAGCTTGCAAGAAATAGCTGACAAAAACGGGGTTGATGTAGACAAGACAAAACACTTGAGCAGGAGCTATAGATTGGATTTCAGGACCACAGACTTTGAACACATGAGGTCAGCAGGCATGAAAACGCACCTTAGAGAATTGTTGCAGAGTGCACAAGTGTGGAGGTGCTTAGACAAATGGGAAAGCAGGTGGGCAAAGAAAAAGGAAAAGAAGAAAGACAGTGTCCCAGAGAATAACGAGAAAAGACCACAGAGTAGTGATGCAATAACCATGTTACCAATGAGGGAGACGGCAGGGGGAAAATTAATACATGCACCGTGGCACAGAAGCGACATTCAGTCTTTTACGGATGATTTTCCCAAACTGAGAGAGAAACCGATTGAATGGTATCAACAGACTGATAGGTTTGTGAAGCTTGCAAAATGTCTTTGGGAAGACCTGAACACCCTCTTTGAGATTGTGGTTCCGGCAGATTTGTGGGAAGACTGCAAAAGGGCTGTAGGTTGGCCGACAAGTGAACCAGAGAGAGACAGGGATACGGGTGCACCATCACCTATGGTGATGAGCTTGTACTATAAGGTGATTGAGCATTTGAAGACGAAGGTTGCCGCGAAAAATGTGGATTGGCAGAAGATTGATCGAACTGCCCAAGAGGCTAAAGAGTCGATTCATGGTTACTATGAGAGGTTGTTGAAGGCGTTCAAGAACTACAGTGGCACGGAAACAATAGAGGCGAAGGACATGCTTCATTTTGTGTTTAGATTTGTGGAAGGGCTGAGACCAGAGATAAGTCAGATGATAAAGACGCATTTGATTTGTTGGCAGTCGAAACCTATTGATGAGGTGTTGAATTATGCGAAATACTGTAGCGACGAAATTGAGGTGAAACAGAAAAGGTTGAAAGAGAAAGTGATGGTGATGCAACTTAAAGCAGCTCAGACAGGTCTGCAAGGTTTGCAAGGGTTGCAAGGGTTCCAACAGCAGATACCGCAGCCGCAACCGCAAGGAAATATGGTGTTTCAGACACAGGGGAGAGACAGAGGCAGAGGAGGCTTTGGGAGTAATGGTCCGGATTTGAACACTGTTGTGATTCCGAATGGTGTGCAGGCAATCAAAAAGGTGATGCCGTGTCACGTGTGCGGAATCGTCGGACATTGGAAACGCGAGTGCCCGATGGTGGTGCAGGAAGGTGCAGGTGTTGGTCAGCAAAACAATGATGTCAATGCATTCCAGACAATGAGGGGACCGAAAATGAGAGGTCCAAACCCAAATTTTCAGACCATAAATCAGCTGCAGGGATTACAGCCCATGCAGCCGCAGCAGATGCAGATGCCCCGTATGCAGATGACGCAAATGCAGCCAATGCAACAGCAGATACCCATGGTACCTAATCAGCAAATGCAAATACCCTTGGCACCAGTGAGTCAGCAGCAAGTGATGCTTCCTCCACAGGTCTCGAGTCAGGTGATGAGTACAAATGGCACAGTACAACAGTTCCCATTACACAGTGAGAATGGAATAAACAATGTATGGGAGAGTGAAAGTTCAGATGAGGAGGGAAATTGTGTGCTTGCAGCATCCTTGGAAGTTGATCAAAAGGGTCCATATGTAGAGGGAAGAGTCATGGGTCATCGTGTCTCATTCTTGGTTGACACAGGAGCCACACGTTCAACTGTTAGGAGCATTGAAGTACCAAATTTGCCACTCTCGGGGAGGACAGTTCAAGTGGTGGGAGTAGCAAACAGGCACCTGACGAACCCAATCACAGATCCAGTACCAGTCAACATTGGTAACTATCAAGGGTTACATAATTTTGTGGTATGTGACTCAAGCCCGATAGCACTGTTAGGGAGAGACCTATTGTGCAAATTGGGATGTTCGATTATGTGTTCACATGATGGAATTAGAATTCAGACGAGCAGTGATGGGGAAGAAGAGGACAGTGTAGAAGGGGATGAGATGGAAACTGTCGATGAAGAATATCCTCTGATTAACCTTCTTCCGATGATAACTGAAGAAGATATTCCAGCTGAATTACGGGAAACAGTCGGAAAGGAAGTGTGGGATATGACAGGGAAAGAGGTGGGATTGGTGAAAGGAGTGGAACCAGTGAAAGTGACCGTAAAACCCAATGTAACCTTTCCCCAGACCCCACAATACCACATGGCACAAGACACCCTCATGAAAGTCGCCCAACTCATTGACGAGTTTGTAAAACAGGGAGTATTGAAAGAAGTGTTAAGCAGTCCATGTAATTCACCAATCATGGGACTAATAAAGCCGAGTGGAAAGGTCCGAATTGTGCAGGACTTGAGGAAAATAAATGACATCGTAATCAAATGCTGCCCCGTAGTACCGAATCCAGCTGTGATAATGTTTCAAATCCCTTGCGATGCCGAGTGGTTCTCAGTCATCGTCTTGTCACAAGCATTCTTTTCGGTGCCTCTTCATGAGGACAGCCAATTTCTATTTTGTTTCAAATTCTTAGACAGAGTTTACAGTTGGTGTCGAATTCCTCAAGGGTTTTCCGAGTCACCGTCAATTTTCAATCAGATTCTAAAGAAAGACTTGGAAGCGTTAGAATTGCCATTCGAGTCTACCCTAGTACAGTACATCGACGACTTACTGATTGCATCTAAGACAGAAAGTGGCTGCACAGCCGACACCATTGCTCTACTGAACCATCTGGGAAGGAATGGACACAAGGTGTCTCCTTCAAAGTTGCAGTTCTGTCAGAAGAAAGTGAAATACTTGGGTCACCAGATAGAGAAAGGGTCACGGAGAATAATGAAGGAAAGAATAACAAGTGTACTTCAAATGAGTCCACCAAAGACGAGGAGGGAGGTGAGGAAGTTTTTGGGGATGGTGAGCTACTGTCGCCAGTGGATTCCCAACTTCTCAACTCTAGCAAAGCCTTTACTGAAACTGACCCAGAAGGATGCTTTGGATGAAATTGAGTTGAAAGGAGATGAGATGGATGCTTTTATTGAATTGAAAGAATGCATGTGTAGGGCTCCAGCTTTAGGTATGCCTGATTACACAAAGCCTTTCACATTGTTTTGTCATGAACGTGATGCATGTTCTTTGTCTGTCTTGACCCAAGCCCATGGTGGAATAAACAGACCAGTAGCGTATTTTTCAGCTACTTTGGATCCGGTCGCAGCAGCACTTCCTGGGTGTTTGCGCGCCGTAGCAGCAGTTGGTATCAGCCTCACTCAGAGTGAAGGAATAGTGATGGGACACCCATTAACAGTCATGGTCCCTCACTCAGTTGAGATACTTTTGACCCGCTCCCGAACGCAACACATGACTGGAGCAAGACTCACAAGGTATGAAACGATAATTCTGGGCTCACCGAATGTGCAGCTGAAAAGGTGCACTACGTTGAATCCAGCAACCTTGCTTCCCGGTGAAAATGCTGAAATTGAGAACGCTGAAGACGTCGAGCATGACTGCCTTCAGGTGACTGAATTTTGCACAAAACCCCGACCTGACATTAAGGATACTAAGCTTGATGAAAATGACCAAATTGTTTTTGTTGATGGGTCATGTTTAAGAGACGCATTGGGAATTTTGAAAGCAGGATATGCTGTATGTACTGTAACAGGTGTCTTGGAAGCATCCTGGCTCCAAGGAGTCTATTCCGCACAAGTAGCAGAGCTTGTAGCCCTTACAAGAGCATGCCAACTGTCTACATTGATGAAGGTTACCATTTACACTGATAGTCAGTATGGGTTTGGAATTGTGCACGACTTTGGGCAACTATGGTCACAGAGAGGTTTCCTGACTTCTTCAGGGTCCCCAGTGAAAAACGGGGAGAGAATAAGGGAATTGTTACATGCCATTCAGATGCCAGCCGAAATTGCAGTGGTAAAGTGTAGTGCTCATACAAAAGGACAGGACTACGTTTCCCTGGGAAATGCATATGCGGATCAAGTCGCAAGATTTTGTGCCTTGAACTGTATATTGCTCAGGGATGAATGGAATTCGATAAATGAGCCAGAGCTCGAACCAGCTGAAGCATTTGCCTTGAAGGTCGTGGATACAATGGATGAACTAAAAGCATTACAGAATAGTGTCAGGGAGGATGAAAGAGCTTCCTGGATTAAGGCACAATGTACAAAAAGACCAGATGAGATATGGGTTTCAGATGAGGGAAAATTTGTCTTACCAAATTGTCTCTTATCGCAGCTTGCGCGTTCTATCATGGGCAGGCTCACCTAGGGAGAGATGCCATGATAAGAATGTTCAAAACTGATTGGTTTAACCCCAGATTCCGTCAAGTTGCAGAAGCAGTCTGCCACCGATGTGTCATTTGTCAGCAGATGAACCCAGGGAAGGGAACGGTTGTGAACGTGAGCCACATTGGTAGGGTGGGTGGCCCATTCAGCAGAATGCAGATGGACTTTATTGAGATGCCTGTGCATGGAGGTCTGAAGTATGTGTTGGTGATTGTGTGCATTTTTAGTCACTGGATTGAAGCATACCCCACACGTAGAAATGACAGCCTTACAGTTGCAAAACTATTGTTGAGGGAGTTAATACCACGTTTCAGATTCCCGATCTCTTTAGAATCAGATAGAGGAAGTCACTTCAATAACGAGGTGATAAAGTTACTTTGCGCAGCGCTGAACATTGAGCAAAAACTGCATTGTAGCTATCGCCCAGAAGCATCAGGACTGGTGGAGCAGATGAATGGTACACTTAAATCAAGAATGGCGAAAATATGTGCATCGACAAATTTGAAATGGCCTGACGCATTGCCTTTGGTGTTAATGTCAATGAGAAACACCCCTGACAGAAAGACTGGATTGTCCCCGCACGAAATTCTCATGGGCAGGGCCATGAGACTTCCTGCAGTTCCCGCAAACGCGCTTTTGAATATTACAGATGATATGGTGTTAGACTACTGCAAGGGTCTGGCTGACGTGGTTCGCTCTTTTTCTCACCAGGTGGAAGCAACCACCTTGCCACCGATCCAAGGTCCAGGACACACACTGAAAGCAGGTGACTGGGTCGTGGTAAAGAAGCACGTGAGGAAGTCGTGTCTGGAACCCCGTCGGAAAGGCCCTTTCCAAGTGATCCTGACGACAACTACCGCTGTGAAGTGTGCGGGAGTTCCCAACTGGATTCACGCCAGTCATACAAAGAAAGTGTTGTGTCCCACAGATGAGGAAGTTGAAGCGCTGAAACTGCCAGTACCTGATAACAAAGCGCCGAGCGCTGAGACAGAGCAAAACAGAACTAGAAGCGAACAGGCAGAAATAGAGGAGAGAGAAATATTCTCTGAGGACGAAGCAACCGATTCACTTGGGGAAGACCAAGGAGAAACCTCAGACAGTGACGAAGAAGCTGAAGGTAACAAAGAGCCTGAAGCAGCTGAAGGTAACAAAGAGCCTGAAGCAGCTGAAGGTAACCAAGAGCCTGAAGCAGCTGAAAGTGACAAAGAGCCTGACGAAAGTAACGGTGACAAAGGGCTCGAAAGAAGTGAGGAAGCAGGAGAGCCTGATCAGAGGAGGGCTTTCCCAGAAGCAGACGGTACAGAGAAAGAAAAGGAAAACCTGATTGACTCCCCAGAAGGAGGGGACAAGGCAGAACAGAACGAAACTGTTCAAACTTCATCAGAAGAGATCGCAGGTCCATCAAATGGACACAGTGCAAAGAGAAAGCCAAGTATATCACCAGTAAAACTAAGAACTAGAGAAAAGTTGAACGACGGTGAAGGGCCAAAAGTGAAAGAGAAAAGAAAGGAAGTGTCTGTCGTGGTACCAACATCAAGTGAAGAAAAGGACTTTGCCAAAGAGGAAAGTACCAGTGAGGCAGAATCAAAGAGAGATGCAAAATTGAAAAGGAAAAGGATACCAAACAGGAGATATTCCGGTCCAGAATGGGCATATGTAGTCAATGACGATTGGACTGACGAATTTGTATCTCTTAGCCTCGAGAACGAAGAAGAAGAGATACCAATAGAAAAGAAAAGTTTTATGGACACTATTGATTGAAAAAAAACTGATAAATGACATTGCTTGCTATAATCTAACGTGATACAACCAGCTGAGACATTGCTAAACCGGATGAGACATTTGCTAACTTGATAAGACTTTGAAAACCTGATTGACTCTAAAACCCGATTTGAGACAACGTTGCTAACTGAAAAAAAAAAAAAAAAAAAGACTGAGTTATTGCCGAATTGAGACAAATGCTGCTAACCGATAAGTGACTGAGCTCCTGAAGAAAACTGTGTGAACATTGCGCTCGTTCAGCTTTGTAACAAATTGCTAAATCGTTTTTTTTATAAGTGCTTCTAGCTCTCTGATTCTATACAGATCATGACACAAAACAGTAGAGTGAAATATTGTAAATATGCGTGTATAGGCTTGATAACTGCATGTGTACTAATAATAATGGCAATAGTGCTTGCAACGCGTGGTAAGGGTGAGAATGAGAAAATGGATGCTTCTACTTTTGCTCCTGTTACTGTCACTGAACTAACCGCATTGAAAAGACTAGAATTAGATGAGAGACACTTGCATGATAAGAAGGAACTTTCGTATAATGTTTTCTATCGCTTACTAACAGAATATGTTGAGACTATGGATGCGAAAGATTGTTATGTGTGTACACAGATACCGACATCGGTAAAGGAAGGGGTGACTTATCACCACATGCCTCTTACATATGGGATTACATGTAGTATAGTAACTTCTAGATTTTATGGTCCAACTAACATACAGTATTTTTACTCAAATTATGATGTTACCTTTGCATATGTTCCTATAATTACACAGCTAAGCCAGATTGCTAAAGATTGGGATGCTAAAATAATGAGGGAATTTTTCGAGCCAATGCAACCTTTTGAAACAGCTCACGCTCATAGGGAAAATCTTACCTGCTCGCTCACTGCAGTAGAAATAAGTTTTTTAGATCGCACAGATGATAGAAGGGCACAAATGAATGCGAAATTAGAAAAAGAGCTAAGTAAGAGAACTTCAGTAGATCATTATGATTTTGTCGCAATAAAAACACAAGGGAGAATAGCTTTAGATGCTTGGCATGTAGGGAAGTTTTGTATATATCGAGGTGAATCTTATTATGACAAAATTTTCGTAGGAGCGAGTGAATGTAAACATACGTTTATCTTTAAGGCCAAATGGACATTCATGCTGAACGGACTTAACCCTGTCATACCGGGTGTATATTACATTTGCGGGCATAATGCCTATTATCGTCTTCCAAAAGGATGGTGGGGGAGATGTTATTTGGGTATAGTGTTCCCAAAGGTTTATCAACTGGATGACCTATCGGTGATTCCAAAGACGCCTGGATCTCATCGTATCCAGAAAAGAGAGACCGCAGCTGCTGTGGTAGGAGATATATTTGGAGCCATGATTCCTTCATTGGGAGTTATGTTGAATTCCATCAAAATAAGAAAGTTGTCTACTATAGTGGATAACATGTTGACAACGTTTTCAGGTGCTATAATCCTGATAGATGCTGAACTTGCAGCAGAAAGAGCTATGACTCTTCAAAACAGGCTTGCCCTAGACATTCTTTTAGCAAAGGATGGCGGCGTTTGCAAAATGCTTGGTGCGCGTCACTGTTGTACGTATATTCCAGACAACAGTGTGAAAATTAAAACTATGCTTGCAAATCTAACAAAAGAGAGTGCAGACTTGAAGGAATTGAAAGAACCAGGAGTGTGGGAGAAGGTTGGAAAGGGAATTGCTTCAGTGGGAAATTGGCTTGGTGGCATTTGGAATGGAATATTACTAAAAATAATACAGGGAATATTAATAGTACTGATTTGTATCTTTGGAATTTGGGGAATAAAAAGGGGAATAATAATGATTATGGCAAGAATTAATAGAAGGAAGGAAGAGAAAATGATGAAAAGAATGGCAGAAGAATACAATGCAAGAACAAGGGGAACTAAAAGGAAAAGAGAACTGACAGAATTTTAATGGAATAAAATTTGTGGGAATAGTTTTGTGTGATGACAAGTAGTCATCAGAGGAGGGATTGATGACGCAGAAATGAAGGTTTTACATTTATTAGCGCTTAAACGTAGTGCTGCAATAATCAAGTGTGACTTTAACTGAACGAATAAAGATTGTACGGGGACAAATGTGCCCTCAGAGTAGTTTGCCAACATTTATAAGCGTGCTTTATATAACGTGATGTATTAGAATTGTACTAATCTGACATAATCGTAAACGTGTGCCATGATTTGCTTGTTTGAAATGTTTTAACTTAGCATAACTTTAGTGGAGGCTTTGGCCTAGTTGCCTGTCTCACGGTTTAGATGCTCGTGTTTTTCTAACGTGCTAATAAAACGTGTATTCTTGCTTGAAGCTGTACTTTTCCAGTGAGATCGTTCACATGCTTATCTTTAAGGTTTCATGCCAGCCTGGCATCTTCTTCTTTGCTCCAAGGTCAATCTGCAGGTGCAGACAATGGACGCTCTGAAAGTGAGTTAATTGGTAAAATATGTTGCAACTTACGTTCCCTACTCCAAGGATAATGTATGCTTAGGTAGAAGCTTGTGAACTATAGTTTTTGATTGGACAATTTGAAGCCAACCTATGAACCCTCCAATGGAAGACCCTACTGGATTTGAACTGTTGTCTATTTAAACCAGGTGCACGAGAGGAAAGCAGCCATTATTAGCCCATTACGAACTTCACCAGCCATTGACCGCCATTTGCAGGACATTGCAGCTATTATGGCCCACCTTGCTGCGACGCCATTTTGAAAGAGACTTTGATGCTTTCTCTAATCGAGAGAAAGAGACTTTAAGTAATTCTCGCCCTAGAGACTTTAACTTTGATCCGTCCCTTTGCATGAAGTAATAGTTTTGTCCCTTTGCCGCTGAGAGGCAATTGCCCCGTCCACCCTGCCCCTTTGCCCCGTCCCATGCTGATCGAATCCGGTACCTGTGAGACGAAGACTTCCTTGAATGCTGATTGAATTTGGTAAATATGAAAGGAAATTGTACAATTGCATTGAGCTCTTTTTAGGTAACCAACTGCTGATTTTTGATAAGAGCCCTAGTTAGGAGTTTTCCAAATTAATGTTGCTAAATTGTTTTGCATGAAGTCCCACATGCCGATGCTAATTTGAGGTTAGATGAGGATTCATTTGTTGCACGATGCAATTTGAGACCTTGTTGTGCTGACCAATGTATGCAATTAGCTCATTACAGATTATAGTTTTAGTGATTTGCATTGCTATTATCGAATGCATTGTTATTCAAATGCTGCATAGATTGCATCCGTTTCGCCGATATGGACAGCTATTAATGTTCATTTACATATATCATTTGGTGTTGAGACACATTTATATTGTGCTAGCTTTGTTAATATAGGGAAATAAATTCATTAACTTTGAATAAACTGGTGTGGTTATTCATGACCGAAAGGTCATGGTTCGCCGAAATGTTTTCTGGATTAATTGTGAAGTGTTATGTTGATCAGGGTATTGCTTATGTTCGTTATTAATTATTGATTTGATTAAATTGATTTCTCTCGGGTGAAGAGAGCCCCACTTGGTCAAAAGATTCATCGACCTAAGAGCGTCCAAATACAGGTAATTTATTAGGTCGTAACGGTCTATCAGTGGTATGGCTCCTGACTCTCACTAGAGCCACTCCACCTGCCTTACAACTGACAGTGATGGTCCTTTAAAAAAAATAAAACATTGTCTCCAATTTCTCGCCACCTTCATCAGGGCATCTCTTTGAGGAACCTGTCTCTGTCCATGTGTAAATAAAAACATTAACCCACACATAGGGCCTGATTACAACTTTGGACTCGTAATACGGCTGGTGGTGTATCCGTCACTTTACGGTCACTTTTGGGACGGATTAACACCCCCTCCAAAGTTGTAATCAGGCCCATAGTGTCCTTTCCTCTGGGCAATCTCTCTAATGCCGTGCATAGATTTCACTCTTTTCCCTTTTCTCCTGAAACATTAATCTCTGGCCACAGGGGTCCGAACAACCAGGGCTCTGTGTCTGAATGTGACTCTGTTTGTCCCCTTCCTGTCAAATTCTCCTTCAACTTACCTGAAAGGACACCTGAACAGAGGCTGAAGCGGGTGAGATCTACTGGGACCGACATGGCCAGTTCCCATACTTTTGTTAAAAACAACCGTCCCTCTGCAGTTGATGCAGCGGTTGAGGTACCGCTAGGTGAAAGTGAAGGGAGGTCGAGTCAAAAGGGTTTGGGGCTCTCTTGTGCTGTGTAGCTAAACAAGGGGCACAGAGCTAAAGAAGAATCAAGCCATCTCAATAGGATGATTACTTCCTGAAATAAATGTAAGTGTGTGCATTTAATTAATCGCTAAATTCAAAGGTTGCTTGGGAGTCAGAATAGGCATAATGGATGGAGCCACTTGAATTTGTGTGGTAATTCAAGGGTGCTATACACTGAGTTCTGGAAAAATTACTCATAATGGACACATAAAAATGTTTGCACTGGGTACAATCTATCTAATAATAAAATATATACTTTGAAATAACTTATATCTTAAACACTACAGGCCTGATGTGTCAATGTTTTTTTTCTTCTCATTCTGTGTCTTTGGGAAAATGTGTTAGAGCATATATATGCTCTTATACTTTTGTGGCAGTCCATCTTATACTGTGTTTAATACAATTTAAAAATACTGAAATGCCAGGATTTATGTTACAGTGTAGGAGCTCTCAGCACTATAAATACACAAGTCACTATTCCCCACTAGACAATCTGGATTCAATTCTGTGACTCTCTGCTCACACACACACAGTGACACCTGCAGTGATAACATTAAACAATTGGGGTTTCATAACCTAAAAGACTGCATTTCCCATTGATTTGTTTACCTTGCATGTATTTTGCATGTACGTTTTGTGAATGTTTGTGTGTAATTATCTGAAAGTGAAAAAAACAACAATGCACGGAATATGTAGTTCTTTGACCCCTCCACCATGGCAGGGATTACAGTTCCCACACCTTTTTTAAGCACTTCAGCTGCTGCAAATAAATGAAGAGTGATTCATAATAAAACAAGTAAAGAAGTCACTTTTCCAGGTATTCTTCTTTTACAAGCACTTAGTGCATTTGCACCTTCGTTGGAAAACAGCCATTGCGCCCCAGGGAGGCGCCCCCCAAAGTTTGAAGACCTCTGCATTGGAGGCAGCAGTACTGCTCCTGCCCTGTTAAACATCTTGTTAAGTATATCATAAAAGCACTTAAAACACATATGCATAATTTACACCTGATCAACAAAGCATGAAAGTGTAAACGTGCATTTCAATACTGGTCACTAAGGGGCATATATATGATCCCCTAGCGCCACCGGAGCTTCACTTTTCGTGACGCTCCCGTGGCGCTATGCCCTGCACCGTATTTACAAGGTGGCGTTAAGCCACTTTTTGTGGCTTAACCCATCGTGTAATACGCAGCCCTTTGCATGGAAGGGGTGTGCAATGGGTGTTGCTGTGGGCGTGCCACAGCAGCACCCATTGCATTTTGATGCTGCCTCAGATTTACGAGTTTTTGTAAACCTGAGGCACCGCCAAAATCTAGCGTCACCCCATGGGTGGCGCTAGCAAGGCTCAATGAGGAGGAATACTTTTATTCCTCCTCGTTTTTGGCTTTTCCTATGTGTGCTACATTCTGCAGCACGCATAGAAAGAGCAAAATGCCAGATATGATTGTTTATGTGCGGGAAGGTATCCCTTCTTGCACATAAACAATGATTTGAAAATGACGATTTGGCACTTCTGTGTGTGTTGCATTATGCAGCACACACAGAAGTGCCAAATTGCCATTTGTGTTTTTTTATGTGCAGGAAGGGACACCTTCGTGCACATAAACAATCACAGCCCTCAACGCAAACATCCTTGCACGATGGTGCAAGGATGCCTGCGTTGGCGCTGGCAGCTAAATTTAGCACCAGCGCAGGGGACAACACAGAGGTACGCTGTATTCAATTAAATATGGTGCACCCCTGCGTTGTGAAAATGACAGAGCGTGGCGCTGCCAATTTTGGCACAGTGTCATGCTCTATCATTTTCAGATAACTATGGGCCAAAGTGCATAGTGCAGATGTGCTTGAGCCTAGTTTATGCCAGCAGTGATAATTGGCCCGGGACATTTAGTGGTCACAGTTAAAGTGATAGCTTGCGTAGTACCAGTGATAGTGACCGTTCCCAAAAAGGTGCCAGAGAACCCCCCAAGGTAATATTATGCAAATATAATATGCATATCTGTAAGACAAATGTTGAACACATTAGACTGTGTTTATTGTTTTCAAATTTCATGGTACTTTATCGATCTAGTAAGGATGAAAGACTGAGTGGGCCCACCAGAATTAGAACCTGAGACTATGACATAAAACAAATATTGCTGGAGTAGACGCATTCATTTCCTCGAGTTGCAAATGCTGTGTAATCATCTACACAGATGTAATTTAGTAGATACTTATAAGTAAGTATAAATTAATTTCCCACATTTAGTACATCTGGAATTACACTGATATATATCTTTTCTACAATCTTTTTTATTTCCCTTCGACTTTATAGTGGATGTGCACAACCATTAAATCAATTATTGATAACACTTTAAAGTGAAGAGAAAAACAGTAAATGATCCATTGCTCCAGCTTCAGAAAAATCAACTGGTTATTTGTTTACAAATGTCATTAACTTACACACGTTTTTTCAGACCTGCAGAAACTTTCAGGCACATTTTTTTTTTTTTTTATTAATAGAAGTAGTTTAACATACTGCCCTACTAGAATGCACTTTTAACATGACCTAAAACCTCTTTTTTAAATGAGGGCAAGAAAATTATGATGTACGGAGACACTGCACTTGGCATGGGCATTGCAGTGGCCCTTGGCATGCACTTGTCATGGACAGTGCAGTGGCCCCCATGGACAGCCCGTCAAGCTTTTCACTGCCTGAATTACAGACCGTAAGAAGTGCGTCAGGTGCACCACAACATTGCCGCCAGCTCGATTACGAGCCAGCGTCCATGTTGTGGACTGTTTCCCACTGGGCCAAGGCGGAAACTCATAATATGGCCAGCGGGTGGAAAACCGGAGTGGCGATTTTCCGTCCTCCACCACCCGCCAAACTCAAAATGAGGCCCTAAATGTTTTAATAGTTTTATGATGATAATAATGAAAACTATAAACATTTTGCTCAGAAGTGGGCATGCTGTACTGTATAAAACCAGAATGTCTAATATTCACTTACATTGACTGGTTCCCTCCTCTTTTTTTAACAATAACCACAACTTATATAAATGAGTTCTATTTAGATTCATCGTCTCTGCATTTATGTCACAGATATTCTGAAAATCAGTTATGGATCATGTGCAGCTCAATGAAAACCACAGTGGGCTTGATGTTTGAACTTTCACATAAAACAGACCACGTGCCCAAGAGGAGATGGTGACTAATGGCTACATTATCTGACAAGAAACCCATCACCACAGCACCATGACAGCCAGAGGATTCTAATATTGAGATCCCGTACAGGGAAGAATTCTATTCAAACTGGGTCATATCAGATGCCTCAGTATTATAACACCTGGCTACCTTTCAAGGTGAATGCTTCCAGATCTCCCTACTTGGATTAAAGGCAAAGATCTTTCCCTTCTGGACATCCCTTATTGCAAACTAATTTCTAGAAGAGAAAGGGCTTTTTCCCTCACAGGGTCCAGAGTTTTGCAACACACTACCACAAGAGCTGTGCCGGCCGGACTCTCTAACTCTCTTCAAAAAGCATTGGCAAAGCCATTTGGTCTCACCTTTTGTCTTTGCTACTACAGACCTATTGGTTTGGCCAAAGTTTTTTGCTGATGCTGTTGAGCATCAACAAAAAGAGGAAAAATAGTTTTTTGACAGTGATGAACAGCATCAGCAAAAAAGTGGTTATTTATATGAGCAATGCACAATCATGCTTGCTTACATAAATAAGGGTGATGTCTCAGGAGCGATGTATAAGCGCACATAGATCATGATGCTGGAGTCATTTTCGTTTTATTTAATTTACATTCCAGGATAGCAGATGCCAATAATGGTGTGATAAATTTTAAAAATATGCAAAAATGTACAAGAACAAGAAAATAGCGTACCCATGCAAATTGCAGTTCTCAGGCCCTCCAAAAAAGAAGACGTTTTTTTAAAAGTAAGATATAACACAATGGAATGTGCAGTTTGGTGGGAGCAAGCAGTTTGAGCAGTGGGGAGGCGGTGGGGGAGAAATGGAGGAGTGGCAGCGACACATTTCTTTAAAATAAAGTGGGAGGGGCAAGGTAGTGACAGAATGTCTAGGAGGACAAGAGGGCAGCATCACAGAGAGCTCGGATGATTTGAGGGAGGAAGCATTACACAAAAGAGAGAGCAAGAATATGCATACACTAACTGGTGTGGTAAAGGGAAAAGAAAAAAGTAGTTCCTTGCATGTAAACAGTGAAAGGATAAAAGTTATCCAAATCAAATAAGAATATGAGACTGACAAGAAAGCCTAATAGTGATAAGCAAATGGCTGTCCCAAAGCCCAATATTTGAATATTTTTTTTAAGTATGAGAGACAATACGCCTTCAACAACAAAAACTGTCTGGGGCAAGACCTAATGAAGTCGAAAGACTCATATGTTCCAAGGTACTATTAAGACCCCTACAAAGAGACCTTTAACATAAGAACGTGCTTAATAAATATGGTCAACCAGTCACCCAGTAGTCTTTGCTTCTAATTTGGTCTCTCTATGTGGCTAGATTCTAATTCTGAGCTATCTCCCTTTGCCTCTGCTCCACTGTGTGTATCATTTAAAGGATAGCAGCTCTAAACACAAATTCTAATACAGTCCAATTAAAAGTGTGTATAATAGCGCTGCTAAAAAAGTCAGCCATGTGCTTCTAAACATATGAACATGGTAATTCATACTGTGTAATTGTCTGTAGCTTATGCCTGGTGATAAGTGAGGCTACTCCTGGTGGTAGGTGGGCCTATTCCTGAAAGGGCTGCTACTTCATTAACAAGCAGCAATGGTGATGGACAAGGACAACCATCCAACATTGCCAATGTGTGGCAAACGTGCTGTATTTTTTTTAAATTGTTGCATCTTCATATAAATAATGTCTTACTGTCACTGCTGACTTTTAATACCCCTCATTAATAAATCTGTATTATGTTTGTATAGTTATGAAGAGTATGCCAGGGGAGCTAGTGGCTCCCTTCTGCTCAATAAAGGCATTCTGCTAGGTGTACCACTGGTCCGCTGGATGTAAATGATCCCAGCCGTTACACTCTTAGACAGAGGTCACTTTAAACATCCCTTAGTGACCAGGTTTGACCACCCTGTGGCTACAATTACTGCAATGAGAGCTAATGAGAGGGCATCAGTACTTTCTTCTCTGAATGTCCAGATACATCGAGGCAACAGCAGCTCTGCATGCACCACATACAGTCCGTGTGAGATCGTGCATACTACCTTCATAACGTAAACATCCTATAGCCCAAGAACCAAATGTTTTACATTAACCCCAAAGGTGTGGGTTTAATGCATGAAGAATTAGCACATTAAAGTGAGACACACAAGAGGGAGCCAGGAGTGGAGAGCCAAAAACCACTGAAATCTGCCTATTTGCCTATTATAGTTTAGTGAACTAACTATAACTTTCAACCCCATCATGCACTGCTTATGACCTCATATTACATTTCATGCAGGGACGTGCTGGCACTGTTACATGAAATGTACAGAATGCACAGTGTACCACTGTTGAGAAGTCTAGTTATGTCCTATCCGATACAACAATAGTTTAATACAGGAACTCAACTAAAGACGGAAGGATACGAACAAACAACCAATAGTATTGGGTTAGAAATGAATACTCCACTGGGTTGAGCCAAGGCATGCTTGACAAAATCTCAAGTCAACGGCTGGAAGAGGCTGATGGAAAAAAGCCAGTCCTTGAGATAGTTGGAATGAATGTCCAGTCTACCTATACTGTTGGCAATTGGTCACTTTGAAAGTCATTCTTTCAAACCCCAGATCTAAAGATGTCATATTCCATTCCTTTGGTCGTGCTTCCTTTTAGTCTGAGTCTACTTCAATATTCGAGATTTTTGCAAGAATGCGTGAGTAAGGTCACCAAAGCAACACATAAAAAACTTAGGAAAATCATACGTGTTTAACGAGACAGAAGGGAAATTCACACAACCAGGCAACACTGTGTAATATGTTGCACAAGACCTTCTACGGGCAGGCGGAGGGCCCACCTAGTTTCTGGGAAGGCAACATGAGCTTTCCTGGGAGAAGTTCAACTGGTTTGTTAGTGCTTCAGTCCCCTGAGCCTCTACTTCAGGCAGTCAGTGCACACATGTTGATTGTTTTCTTCTCCTTTGTGTGTCCTTGTTGAAAAGTTCATCTTATGTACATAATTAGGAATATAATATATTTTAATGACTATAGGGCGTATTCTCCAAATGGCTTCTCCCACTGTGTGCCTATGGGAACATCTTATAAACATAAATATTAAGCAATAAATAAGTAAAGTCCTTTAATCCCTCCCATTACCACTCATTTAACATGTGGGAAGTAGTGTAGATCGGGTATCGAACATCGTTTATCAGATTTTCTGTCCCAGAGGTAGACATAAAAATTTGTTACAATGTTATTTAACGAGTAAGGAAATTTCAACATCTACTTGGATAGAAAGATGTTTGCCAACAAATATGTTTCATTTTATGGGTAAATCTCAAAATGTCCTAAATTCCAATTATCTGTGCCTTGGCGTGCAAAACGTGCTAGACTCACTCTTTTTACATGAAACCTGCATCATGTTATTGTGCACTCTTTTACAGTACTTCAGGGCCCTGTATTACAGAGCAGGCCTTTTCAAGTCTATGTATCAAAGCCAATTCAACAATACTTGTTTGCTAGATGTGTTGTTTTATTTGATTAAGCGCACTAGATCTAAGATTTCTCTAAAACTTAATAGTCTACAAAAAGGAGGGCATGAGCATATTTAAAAAAAAAACATTTGGTTATTAAAAACGAGCACTCTCCAGGAGCTACATTGGCTAGCTATTAAAGCTCCAACCAGCTTCAAGATATGCTGTGCCATAATCAAGCTGTCGCCTCCAACACACGCCCCTGCCTATGAGCATTATCCAGTGCTGGATGTGACATGCCCAGCTAAGGCACTGCCTATCTTGAAACAAAAAATAAAAGAAGAAAAAGAAGAAAATTATACATTTACGTTATGTTCCGTTTCGACCCCTACGATCATCAGATGCAGTGAAAAAATAAATTAAGTGCCAGGGTTCTTCTTAGCGGACTAGTGTAGCCTGTACCACTTTTTGCCTCTACCAGCGATGCCAATAACAGTACCCACACAACTACTAACCATTGCAATCCTACAAATGTGATAATTCAGACTATTCTAGGCCACCTGAAGCAATATGAATGGTGTGGAATCGAATTGTCATTTTTAATGTTTAGTGAATTAATAAACACTTGCTCTCATTTTAAAATTATACCATCATTGGGTGGGCTGTCATTAGTGCCAGTGTTGAAAATTAAGTGCCAGTGCTGAGCACCGGAAACCACCCTCTCAATTTAACCACTGATCCAATGCCATCCTTCGTCGGGTACCTAGATTTCACGGATGGGAGAGAAAGCCTTTTCGGTTGTGGTTGCCAGATGATGAAATGCCCTCCCGTAATCTTTACGCAGCATGCAAAATCTGTTGCAGTTTATCATAGCATGAAAGACTTGGCTTTATGCCAAATGAGTGACATCTAGGTCCTCTTATCTTACTTTCTTTTAGCGCTAGGACACCGGCATGAGTAGCATCCGCGTAATAAAACCGGTACCATAACATGGCCCTTTCCTTGGTTTGCTCCAATGAACTGTTGTCGCATCTCAACAGAGATTGGAGAAATGTATTCCCTCCTCCATTTTAGGGAGCAGCTGAATACGCTCCTTTCAGGGAACACCGCACCCCTAAGTAACCATTTTTTATTTCTTACCCCACAAAGGAGCTAACAAAGAAAATCATAACATTAAAAAAGTTTATCTTGCCCTTGTTACCCCTGCCCTGCTCTGTAGCACATCACTCCATTACTTTATGACTATGCTTATGTTATGTTAACACCCATCCATTCATGTATACAGATGCCTGAACTGATGTGATCTCCAGAAATGGACAGGAAATACTCCACTAGGTATGCCAAAAAGAAAATTCCTGACAACATTGGCCTAGGGGCACACTGAACAAATCTGTAACAAATGCAGCTTCTTATATGTACTCATAAAAGCTTTTAGGGCTCGACATGCCTCTAATTGTGGTGGCAGCTTTTAATAACAAACTAAGGGGGTCATTTAGCTGCTGGTGGGTGATCCGCCAAGCCGGCTGGGGAGGAGAAGCGTCTGCATATGCCTACACCACAGCGGACTTCAGCTGTTGCTCAGAGCTAATGGCCTGTTCGTTATGTGATTTCTGACAAAAATGTTCTGGCCAACAATGAGGGAGCTCTTTACTCAGAAATCAATTGCGGGCAGGTTGTGGTGTCATGGCAGCTCAGTCAATATTCCTTTTTTGTTTTTTTTCGTGGAAAATCAACGGCTCTGATGTGCAGTGAGTTCTCTCCATGCACATAGGGTTCATTTTTGAGTTTCACTGCCTGCGATAACTATGCCTGCGATAACTATGCCTTGCTTAGTGGGCCCAGGTAGTAAAATCTTCACTACCGTCAATAGGGACACAAAAGTTAGACATTTTCTGGTGCAGAGAGAGAGCCTTCAGAGGTTCCACAACGCTGACTCAGCATTTCCCCACCACTAAGTAGGGAAGAGAGTCAGCTGGTTGGGATAGACGGGAGACTTGCAGTTTGCAGCTGGGCTAACAGGAAGGCAGCCATAACTGGATATGACCATTCCCCATGTTTCAGATCCAGTCCTTGGTAGCCTACACCTGCAGGTTATGCACTTCATATGAATAATTAATTATATGTCCCTTACTTTAACCATAAAGTGAAACGCTGGCCCACTTTTGTTTTGTATACTTTAGACAATAATATGGCCTAGAAATTGTTGGCACCCAATTTGAACTCCTTCAGGCTAAGAGATGTAAAACTCTAATATACGGAATGAACGCAATCACTTCTAGTGAGATAGCAATTTACAAATATGTTGGGCCATCATGGAGAACATGTAAAAAACAAGCATTTGCAATGCAACAGGTCTCGCGTTTGTTCGTGTTAGAGCTGATAGCGTTGTAAACTCCTAACCGGGCTTTTCACTCGTAATGAAACCTATCGACAAAAGTGCAATTATGTATGTAACTGGAAAAAGTGCAATTAACTGTGTAACAGGGTCGATATTATGTAAAGCGCTTGACTTTTGCCAAGCGAGATCGCTCTGGGAAAATAGAGAAAAAGTAGTCCATGAGCCGGACGGAAAACAGCAAGCCTCGCATGTTTTCTGTACTTGGTCAATGCGCTCAAGGAGGGCTATCCACCGGAAAAGGCATGACGTATGCATGCCTTCCACTAATGAAATCAAGCAGATTCTAACAGGCAAGCCAAGGAGCCAATGAAAGACACTGACGTGACGTGGACAGGGCTCCGAGCACTTTTTAATTCCTAAAGCATCTTGCTTAGCGAAACGCATGCGCAAGCGCATGCGCTCAGACTCGACCCTAATAAAAATAAAGCAGTACCTTAAACACATGCACTTACTTCATGTGCAAAAACGTAGATGTGGCAAAGCCCATTGGCAGAATTTGGGGAGGGATATGAGAGTGTGTGCTATGCTTGTGCACTCAAAATGCTCTAAAAGAGGATTCCACACCGGCAAACGAGTTTCACTAATGGTAATCTTGGATCACCTTCGGGAGCTTGACATGAGATAAGTAGTAATAGATGATGCGCTCTTCTGTTAAAACTAATACATCTCAAGTGTGGCCATGAATTTGTTTATTTTGTGTTAGAACATTGGAATGTTGGGTCTTTGACGCTGGAGAGTGCCTTTAATGGCTAGTAAGGCTATATTTTGTCATTGGTGTTTCCAAAATAGAGTTATGGGAAACTTAGCTGCTAACATGAGTAAGTGTATACATTCATAGCAGATTTGTAATGAATTTCTTTAAATGTGCTAGGAGACAGAGTCTTCTGTTTTTTCACAAAAAGGTGAATGAATAATTAGTGATGGGAAGAAGTATGTGTACTTAGAAAGGTACAGTAGGCAATAATCTCCTGTGACATATCCAAGGAGGTGGGAGGGCACATGTGAATTTACAGCACTACAAGTTGCAAACCGATTGTTACAGGTAATGTTTCCTGCTTACAACATGTACTGCTGTATACCACATACTGAGTTTAGACTGAATCGTTGTAAAACTATGGTCTGAAAAAACAAAATGTCGATGCCTTAAACAATGTTTTAAGAATGTTCTGTTTCGGCTTGCTGTCAAGCCAGTACATCTGCACAGTAAGGGTTAGTAAAGGAATGGAGTGAAGATCAAATAGCAGCCTTTCATATGTCTGATGATGATATATTGCCCTCTTTAGTCAAATGAAACAGTGTTAGTTGCTCCTTAAAGTGTTCATTTAGCTTTTGCATTACATATTACAAATGCATTTGACAATCTATATTGCATTACCTGCTGTAAAAAATGGTTGTTTCGTTTTCCCGACTGCACAAGTTTGGTCTATCTAAATTAAAATACCTCTTTGGCCATCTACATTGTGTAGTGACCTCTCAGTGAGAGACTGAGGCTCAGGAAAATAGGATGGCAAATCAATAGAATGGGTAACATGGGAAGGAAAAACAACGTTTGGTAGAAAATGAGGATGTGTGCTTCACTGCCCTGTCCTTCTGAATTTGCATGATTGGTTTCTCACCTAACAGAGCCTGAAGTTCACTACCTCTGCATAGGGAAATCAAACCATGAAAGCCAAGAATAGCATTTTCCAAAAGAGGAACTGAAGTGTGTGAAATTGGAGCAGCCCCAATAGCACCCCATTAATCTAAAAATTACTACACTGAGATCCGGTCCTGGGCTTGAGCTGTTATCAATTCCACAAAGGCTTCTGTGATAGGAACAGGAAACAGTGATGAACTATATTTAAGAATATCTTAGGCTGCAGTCGCACTTAGATGAACACGTATAGATGTACATTAGAATCAGACTTTTTGCAAGTGCAGAACGTATCATATTAAATGCTGCGCTTGGGTTATGACAGGGTTAATGTTTAGCGCAATGCAATAGCTTACAAAACATTTCGACTTAGCCATCTTTCGGAATTTGAATACACCACTTCAGGAGTTGCAAATAGACACATTTTAAGATCTCAGATGCCAATAAACAGATTGAGCGTTTTTGGATTGAGATTGAGCAGTTTCCCCATGATGTTGATGGAGCTAATATGAACATAAGGGAAGTCTTTGATGTGGATGTACAGACAGTGCTGTTGACAAGTCCACTTTGGTGCGAAGAGGAGTGAAACTGAAAATTGTTGCGTTTTCCACACAGCATTCAGGATCAACGAAAGTAGGGGGAAATGTACGCAAATGCCCTGGTCAGTTTATTCATACTGCCTTTCCATGAGACTGGGTTGTGAATACAAGCAGGGGAAATTTTGACATTTGGGGCCAGATTTACAAGAAAGTTGCACATCAGCTGTGATGCGCCACCTTTCTTGCACCCCCCTACCGGCACCTAATGATACTATGGTAACACCATATTTACAATAAGGCACACCATGGCGCACATTAGGGCAATAGCGTCATAATTTATGATGCTATTGTGGTACTTTGCAGGATTAGCGCTATAAATTATGACGCTAATCCTGCAAAGTAAAGGGAGGCCCATTGAAAGTAATGTACACGTCATTTTAACGCCTGCTCTGAGTAGACATTAAAAATGACGCAAAAAATGGTGCAGTGAAATGTTGTAAATTTCACTGTGCCATTTGTACGGGCCTCCCACTGCTGGAACGCCCGCTTGCATACATTATGCCTGGTACAGGCATAATGTGGTCCAAGGGGTCGCAAACTGGAGCAGTGGAAGCATTGCGCCAGTTTGTATATATGATGAAGGAGAATGGACTCCTTAACACCACATTAGCATTAAAAATTACACTAGTGTGGCTCTAAGAGGTGCTAGGGGCTTGTAAATCTGGCCCTTGATGTTCACTTGAGTTGTAAACCTTTCTCTTGTTGGAGTCCCCAGGGGTTACAATGTTAATGTAGAATGTGAGAGTTGATGTCTTTTTTGAGCGCCTTTTGCTGGAGTCTACTTAAGAGATCGGCAAAGCAGTTTTCTACTCTTGGCTGATGATCTGAATGTGAACACAGTAGTCATGTTGTTTGTTCATACAAGGACCATCCTGTTGTCTAGCTTGGGCCAAAAATCTTTGATTGCTAGCAGTACTTCAAGCACTTCTGACACAGTTGATGTGATGTATCTCTGTGTGATACTCATCACTACAACAACTAGACACTCGTGGGGTTGAAGTAATCCTGTAGGGCAGGATTTGAAAACTGGCAAGACAGATGTTGTCAATGTTGCCCCCTAAGAAGCCATTGATCAAGATGGGTTGGACAGTTCCATCTTTCTTGGGGATGAAACAATCCATTGAGTATACTGCTTGTCCTTATTGCTACACTGCTTGGGTGCTATTTCTATGGCCTCTTTGGCAAATAAGGATGCAAACTCTTTCAACATCAGCTGCAGATGCAGTTGGTTGATTATGTCATGCCAGATTCAAGACAATCACCTCTGGCTCTTTTAGGAAGTATCTGTTTGTCAGAGGTCATAGCATCTAATTGAGAAAAGTAAAATGCCATTCATTCACCTGCTGGGGGCTACGGGTAGGGAGCATGCAATGAGAGTCACTGCTTTGTTGTAAAGACACCCCTGCAGTAGGCACCTGTGGACCAGGATCAACCATTGGTGCGAGCATATCAACGAACGAACTGGCCCTATTTACAATAATGCTTTGTCAATGCTAGAGAGTACTGTTGTATACCGTAAGCCTAGCATGGGCTGGCTGACCACCTCTTGGGACACCTATAGTCTGGTCCTGTTTATGTGCCTTTTTTATTTTCACTAACATTTCTCCATCTGTAGCTTGATCAGGTGGTCAGCATCGATTGCACAACACTAAGATGCAGCTGAACCTGGGAACTCGAAATGTTGAACAACACGTGGAGCCCAGTGAAAACACTAATGTTGATTTTTCATAGGGCTGCATTGGAAGCATCCAATGCAAACTCAATGCTGACATTAGACATTACCTTGCCCCCTTGGACAAACCGATGAGCTCTTTTATGGTGGGCATCAAATCAAATCAAAAACATTTATAAAGCGCGCTACTCACCCGTGAGGGTCTAAAGGCTCTAGGGGAGGGGGGTTACTGCTGCTCAAAGAGCCAGGTTTTGAGCTGTCTCTGGAATGCAGGGTGGTCCTGGGTGGTCCTGAGGTTGGCGGGGTGGGAGTTCCATGTCTTGGCCGCCAGGTAGGAGAAGGATTTCCCACCTGACGTAGTGCGGCAGATGTGAGGGACGGCGGCGAGTGCGAGGTTGGCGGAGCGAAGTTGACGAGTGGGTGTGTAGAAACTGAGGCGACGGTTGAGGTATTCGGGTCCCTTGTTGTGGAGGGCTTTGTGTGCGTGGGTGAGGAGCCGGAAGGTGATCCTTTTGTTGATGGGAAGCCAGTGCAGGTGTCTCAGGTGGGCGGAGATGTGGCTTTTGCGGGGTATGTCGAGGATGAGGCGGGCAGAGGCGTTTTGTATTCGCTGAAGACGTTTCTGGAGTTTAGCGGTGGTTCCTGCGTATAGGGTGTTTCCGTAGTCCAGGCGGCTTGTGACGAGGGCGTGGGTCACAGTTTTTCTGGTGTCGGCGGGGATCCAGCGGAAGATCTTTCGGAGCATGCGGAGAGTGAGGAAGCAGGATTATGATACGGCGTTGACTTGTTTGGTCATGGTGAGAAGTGGGTCCAGGATGAATCCGAGGTTGCGTGCGTGGTCTGAGGGGGTTGGTGCGGTGCTAAGGGCCGTGGGCCACCAAGAGTTGTCCCAGGCAGACGGGGTGTTTCCGAGGATGAGGACTTCCATTTTGTCCGAGTTCAGTTTCAGGCGGCTGAGTTTCATCCATTCTGCAACGTCTTTCATTCCATCTTGCAGGTTGGTCTTGGCGCTGGTGGGGTCCTTGGTGAGGGAAAGTATCAGCTGGGTGTCGTCGGCATAGGAGGTGATGTTGATGTTTGCGTACGATGTCTGCGAGGGGGCTCATGTAGACGTTGAAGAGAGTCGGGCTGAGCGAGGAGCCTTGTGGGACTCCGCAGATGATCTCGGTGGGGTCTGAGCGGAACGGAGGGAGGTAGACTCTTTAGGAGCCGTTAGAGAGGAAAGAAGTGATCCAGTCCAGAGCCTGTCCTTGGATACCGGTGGAGCGGAGGCGGGATATTAGGGTTCGGTGGCAGACGGTGTCGAAGGCAGCCGAGAGGTCGAGGAGGATGAGGGCGACTGTTTCTCCGTTGTCCATCAGAGTTCTGATGTCGTCTGTGACTGCGATGAGGGCAGTTTCTGTGCTGTGGTTGGCTCGGAATCCGGACTGGGAGGGGTCGAGTAGGTTGTTGTCTTCGAGGAAATTGGTCAGTTGCTTGTTGACGGTCTTCTCGATGACTTTGCCTTCCTATTTGCGAGTCGCAGTGGTATGCAACTCCATTTGCGACCGCGAGTCGCAGTTACCATCCACTTGAAGTGGATGGTAACCCACTCGCAAACGGGAAGGGGTCCCCATGGGACCCCTTCCCCTTTGTGAATGGACCCCAAAATATTTTTTCAGGGCAGGTAGTGGTCCAAGGGACCACTACCTGCCCTGAAAAAATTCCGAAACAAAAGGTTTCGTTTTTTTTTTTAAGTGCAGCTCGTTTTCCTTTAAGGAAAACGGGCTACACTTGAAAAAAAAAAACTGCTTTATTTAAAAGCAGTCACGGACATGGAGGTCTGCTGACTACAGCAGGCCTCCATATCAGTGAGTGCCCATAGTCGCTATGGGGCCGCAATTTGCGACCCACCTCATTAATATTAATGAGGTGGGGATTTGCGACCCCATAGCGACTCGCAGACGGTGTCTGAGACACCGTTCTGCATTGCAAATTGCGAGTTGCAATTTGCGAGTCGCTCGGACTCGCAAATTGCAAGTCGCAATTTTCAAACTTGCTACATCTGGCCCTTAATCTCTAATCATGGTGCAACCAAGTATATTTTACCAGGTTCTTTAAAACTCTGTGTGTGCTGTTTTCAACATCACCAAGTATTGACTGGCCTTCCTAAAAGTGTCTATGAGGGAAATCATCTTCTTCAATTTGCAATGGAATATGATGCTGACATGCTACAATCAAGCTAACTGAAAGATATGGTTCATCTCGTGGAGAAGCATTAGTAGGATAAGGTTACAATGGCTCTTCATTGTGGGGATTAACCCTATGAGAGAACACTCATTATTATCCTTTACCTCTACTTGGTAAGGAGGAAGCGGGTCTGTAGATATATCCTCCTCTATGGGAGAGTTAGAGATGAGGAAACTGGAGCTAGGATAATGGCAGCCTTTTGTTGTTTAGGGAAGAGAAACATCATAATATTAGGAGAAAAACCCAACGTAATCTTGCTTTATTTCCTCACATTGCATAATTTTTTATACTCTAAGCATATATACTAAAGGGATGTATTAGAAGGTTTTTTAAGTTCAATTAACATTTGTTTGTAAAGAGCAAATCAGCCTTTTCTACCATTAGAAAGTCATGCTGCATGTGCTCTCCTGTTTGAAGGACAATTAATGGTAATTCATTGAATGCACGACCAGGCCCCTGCACTATAACAGTATACGATAGGGTCAACGCTACTGCAAATATGGACATGTAGACCTACAAGCACAAAAGCCTAGCTTACAGGCCAAGATGTTGAATTGAGGTGCTAAACAGCCTTGCTTATTTCTCTAACTCTATTATTGAAATCAGCAGGATTATTTGCTGTTAGTAGCTTCCAAATCCCTTGTCACACATGTAGCTTCTATACCACCCAGCTGAATGCTTTAATACGAAGCATAACTCCCCTGGAGCACTTGTACATGGTTGATATTATATTTATATATAATTAATCACATGCTTCGGTTTCATAAGAAAGTAAATATTTCAGGAGCTATAATTTGACAGAATAATTTCAATCTGCTGTTAACCATAACTTTACAAGAGGAGTTGCCAAATTTAAAATACAGTAAAGAGCAATATAAATTCATTTTGTGACAGTGCAGACACAGCAACAGCTAATTTTAATAACGTCTAAGGCTAAATACATCCCCCTATTAGTCAAATGCACTAAATCTTTGTTAAATAGAGCCTAGGAAAGGCAATAGATGTATTTATATTGTACAGCACAATAATGCATTATTTTTTTTAAGTGAAGCTTATGAGACCACAAGGGTTTACATCTCAAGCAGTGTGCATAAAACCACCATTTGAAAACATGATGACTTGAGAATAAAGCCCACATTAGCAGCTGTGGTAATTTTACACTCTGTATACGACAAGGTAGTCACCGTTTCAGAAACGGAAAATGAGGATTTTTAGCAGATTTTGATATCTATGCCAATATGTAGTTTTTCTTCAAGGATAGTGCTGAAATAGTTAAAATGGTGGGAGAGATTCCAAGGACAGAGAAGTACTGATAAGGAATGCGGAAAGATGGAACCAGAAAGAGAATATATTAAATTGTTGATGTGTAAAGGGGTTGTGACGTCCAGGAAAGTAGTGTGCCAATGAATAACAATGAACATTGCATATCGGAAGCTGATGCTGTAGGCACCTTCTGGCATAACTGTGGCCATCAGCATACCAGTGGTAGAAAAAGTGAGGATCATGAAGTAATTGGGAACGCATCTCCATATGGAGTTTAAATAGTTAAGTAGTAAGGAAAGAGCCTTGGGAACACTAAAGAGTTTGAGTATAGAACTAGAGAGGGGTTCCATGTTTTACTTGTAAAGGCTAATTTTACAAGCAAGACAATAACCATTTCAGTACTTGTCCTTCGGTGGCTATGTGAGAATCCCATTGTTAATACCCTCAAATAAAGACAAATGGAAAAAGGCAAGGATCTTTTTGACGAGATTGAGAAGATCATTATGAATAATGAGAAGCATAATGGTTTAGTGTTGCAGCCACACGCATAACCCTCTTGGGATCTATCAAAATGATTATTATAACCAATATGCCTTTTCAATTGAGAGCCTTCAACAATTATGGTAGGAACTTTTAGAAAAGAGATGATAGTTTAGTAAAGACCTGGGTGGGGCTGGGGGGGTCTGTATTTGCCTTTTTCACTTTATCTCTCCTACTTTCAACCACTCTACCCATTTAATTGAAAATTGGACTGCAAAGGAAAGAGTTTAAATTTAAAGATGAACTTTAAAAATTCAATAACTGGCAGAGATTATGAAATCAGTAATGGGGTGATGGTTGCTAATGTATTCGGTTTATGTCCTTGGTTTCTTAAGAAAAGGCTCTACCTTCTCAACTTTCGGGCCTCTGATTATTCACAGCTTCACCTGTTCACCTGTGAAATAGACTGCAAGGAGCATTAGCATTTTTTACAGACCTACATGGAGTGAATGAAAATTATTTCAAGGAGTACCTTTGAATAAGAAGTTCAAATGCTTAAAGAGTAACACAGAAACAAGCTCAAAAGTGTGTTGATTTGACAACGGTAAGTCCTGGTGAATTCTAGTTTTAGAGTGACATTTTGTGAGGAGATAAAGAGTAGATTGTGGAAAGAGAAAGTAAAAAGAAGAACAGATAGGGAAGAAGAAATAGAGGAGGGTATGGAAATATTAGCTGAAGCAATGAAGAAAAGCACGTTAATCTTTGAGGCATCCAGTTACCTATTTGTTTCTAAACAAAAGCAAAGCATGAATTGAAAATGTGTGGGAATGACAGTTTAGGTAGAAACTGTCCTGAAAGCAAATAAAGTAGATGATAGTGTTAAGTGGGATGGCATAAAGAGAGAGGGGGACTAGTAGAGAGTCCTGAGGTACATTGTGACTGAACTGTATTTCGATACATTTGGTTACCTTTATTTAAAAATATTAACCTTTTCGGATTCATATGTTTCCTTAAGTTTGGTATGTATAATGTTGTTGTGAGGAAATGGTTTGACATAAATATTGTGTCTTAAATATTGTTTGCACAAATATTTCCCAATGTCATTAATTAAAGAACATTTAGACCAAATGGGGCGATTTTGTTTGTAAATTATTTTTACTACACAATATTTATGTCAAACAATAGGTCGGTAGGCGATATACCAACATAAAAACGTTACTTTGAGATAATTTACTAATTACAGAGATCAAACTATCAATGTGGGTTAAAACTGACTAATACCATAGCAATGCCTAATCCCACAGCAATGCCTAATCCCACAGCATTGCCGTTATGATGAGAGGCAGACATTCAGTGTGAGTGTGCTCTTAAACAGAATAAGCGGGCACTATAAGTCAATCTAGCGTACAACACAAGGAAAATGAAAAGATTGTTCAAAGTCTAGCCACAAAAGATATCTTCAACTTCCAGACATTCAACTTCCTTGTGGAAGGCTTCATAGCTTGAATTGCCCCTTCATTAACACTGACAGGCTAACGAAAAATCATTTTTAGCTCGTTAAGTACCACCCTCAAGTTTAGGGATGGAAATATAGAAAAAGCATCTTTCACCTGGTTATGGGATGGATTCATTTCAACATGTTCCAAAAACTGCACAGTTTCGGGAGCCATTGCAATGCAATTTACAGGAAATTACAAGGGCATAGAAACTCCATATCTCTGGTTAACTATTTCACAATAGTATGCACGAATTGTCACTAAGCTGAATAGGCGCATCTGGAGTAGCACAAGGTATTGGCACGGTTGCATCACAGAGACTGTACAAACACAGTGCTGCACTGCAAATTTAGAACGATACAGAGATGGACTTACAATTACTCATAAAATTGTTCTCTGTCCAAACCAAAGTGAAATCTTCCTTAACATAAGTCTAAAATCCAAATTATCATGATCATGGTACTGTTTAGTGGACTAATTAAAAAAAAATGTAAACATGGTTCATTCATAATTTTTGAGAATCACAAATAGCCCTCCCTCAACTAGCAGTGTCAGAGCACTGACCCTGAAGACGTAGGGGTCATTCCGAAAGCATATATATATTGTTCAGTCACTTGATTTTATATTCAATTAGTCAAATAAAAAGGTACAAAAGTGTCGAGCGTCATTGTTCTATTTAAACATTGGAGTTTTGTATTTTCGATAAATGTTAGCCTAACTTCAGATGTAATACTTGGCGATTATCATTTTCCTATTCTCAAACTTTCCAGTTCTCAAAGCTCCCACTGCAAAGCAGTTCGGCTTTATTATTACGTACTTAATTATGTTTTGAGAAGCTAATTTGAGCATTAATTACCGCATCCAGATATCAAGATTTGCCAAATATTTTGAACTTCGCAGTCTAATCCCTCTGTGGAGTCCCTTAGGAACTACATAAAATGACCTTTTTAACTTTAGCTCTTGCAACTGACTGGGCTCGTCAGGCAGATTTAGCATCAGGCACACTATGTAATCAGATTAGCCGAATGGCAATTAACCATGCTTTGCTACAGATGAAAAATCCCAAATGATGTAGAAAGATTAATTTTTGCCTGTCCAAAGCTAGTTTGGTCTGTTTCTCACAAGGTTGATTGACTGTGCCCAACACCTCTTGATGGTAAGTACACTGGGCAATTCTCTTAATCTGTGGATTAGCTATTGAGTCAATCGGTTCTTACAAGCAGCTCAAAAACCAATCGTGAGTCAGAAGGAAGGTATGGAAATACCAAAAATGGCTTTCAAAACTTTCCGAACAACAGTATGAATACTTACCGAGCCGTAGACCTTTCCCTTCTCATTCATTGCTAAAAAATATTTGCTTTCTACACCTCTCACTGCAACTATTCCAACATCCACGGATGTTATCTCCAACACACCTGAAACGTAAAAAAATACCTAATTAATTGTTTATTTCTGTCAAATGCAAGCACAACAGGATCAATATTTGGCTATGCATTTTATAGAGGACTGCAGAGTTGCAAAGGGCCACCACCTTCATACAAAGAACAGCGAAGCACAGCAAAGTAGTGACCCTGGATCAGAAGAAACTATGGTATCTCACAAAGGGCCTAATTATCAATAATTCCTGACACTGTCTACGACTCTGCAACAAGAAATACAGATAAAAGAGGGTCCGGTAATTCTGGAGTGTGAGTGTAACATTACAGCTGTGTTTCAAATTCTCCCTTGAGAAATAGCGAATTATTTATGACCGCAGTGTTTCCTCACAGATTTCTGATTGTAACTCCACATACTGAGCTGTTGCCTAGAGCATAGTCAACCAGGCTTTATCTGGCGAAATGTGTCAGCGTAAAACCTCTGGGGTGCAGTATTATTCCACATCTCGCAATCCAAATTGGAGTTTCAGAGAATTTTTATAATATGAGCCTAAATAATCCGTTTCTTCAAAACAATAGTTAAGCAAAAACCCAGTCATTGAGCTTATTTAGATGAACAACCTATTTTCAAAATAAAGGATATGCAAATTCTTAAATGTCATACAAGTTATCAATTAATGTAAGACACATTTTTTGTCCATTACTCAGAATGAGCTTAATTTCAAACATTGTAGCAAATTTCCTATGGTATATAACACTGAAGTAACTTTTTTATTTAATTGTGCTCTTTCAACTGTTCGAGGCTGCTGTTGTGACATATCTCAGAATACACTGCAGATTTAGAGTCAACTCTTTGTTTCATCATTCTGAGAGGGAGACTTGGCTTGAACTTAATTAAGTAAAGTCTATGTCTTTATGCATTTTTTTTTTTAAATTTATTTATAGTTCTTTTTCCTGATTTGTCTTTTGTCAGTTATTAATGTATTTATTGTTGCGGTTTCACCTTGCACGGACATGGCCATGTTATGTTAGAACGTGTTCAATGCATTGAGAAATGTAAGATATATATGTACAAGTTAGCATGTAAACCTAATACCAAACAAGCATTTGCAATGCAATGGGTCTCGGTTTTCTCGAGTAATAGCTATTTGCGTTGTAAATTCCGAACTGGACATTTCTTGCCACATAAATTGAAAATAAAAAATAAAACAGAAGTTTGCTTGCAGTCAAATGTATTATCAGCAAAAATAAAATTATCCATGCAACAGGTAGATGTGATGCAAAGCGCTCGACTACTGCCCAGAGAGATCGTGCTTCATAGGAAATAAATAGAAAAAAATAGTCCAGAAACCATACAGAAAACATGGAGCCTCGTATGTTTTCACTAGTTGGCCGGTGCGCTCGAGGAGGGCTAAACACTGGAAAAGGCATGATGTATGCATGCCTTCCACTAATGAAAGCAAGCAAATTTTAAAAGGCAAGCCCACAAACCAACCAAACTCATGGGCGTGCGGTAGGCGTGGTTACAAGCCCATAAAGAGACTACAGCAGGGACAGAGCACTTTGCGCTCCGCCCTAAAAATATAGAGCAAGCACAACAAGAACTTTTATGTATTATCCATGCCCAGAAGTCTAAGGCAAAAACTGAACAAAGCACCTAGATAGGCATCATCTGACAGGATATATTGCTGAAGTGGTCCATTGGAAGGAAGGGAGGTGTGCTTGAAATAAAGATTAAGAGCTAGATGTACGAAATCACAGGTTTGCGATTTCCTAAGAGCAAATCTTAGCGATTCACTATTAGGAAATTGCAAAATGCAAAGCACAACAATGTGCTTGACACTGTTAACGATTTGCAGCGGGTCGTAAATGGACCTGCCTCAATATGTTCATGAGGCAGGTCGCAATTAGCGACCCACTGTGAATTGCTAAAATCATAGGGATGGTGGCCTGCTGGTGTCAGCAGACCATCATGTCGGTGAGTGCTTGTCCATGAAGCAGTTTTTTTTAGTAATGCACCCTGTTTTCCTTAAAGGAAAATGGGATGTGTTACAAAAAGAAAACTGAAACGTTTTCTTCTAATTTTTTAAGAGTAGGTAGTGGTCTGTGGGACCACTGCCTGCCCTTAAAAAATGTGTTTACCCCCTTTCGCAAAGGGAAAGGGGTCCCTTTGGGACCCCTTCCCTTTTGCAAATGGGTTACCACCAACTTGAAGTTGGTGGTAACTGCAACTGTTTTGCCACCGCATTCCCAGTCACAAAATATCCCTTACATAGCAGTGCTATTAGGAAGGGATGCCCTTGGCACGCCTCTTCCTGATACCGACGCACAAAACCTATTTTACGAATCTGTAATAGATTACTGATCCGCAAAATAGCATTTGTACATCCCAAAATGCTTTTTTCTGTTCACAAACAGCCAGATTCTCTGAACAGGGCCGTTTGCACACAGAAAAAAGCTTAGTGATTCTGGTCCTAAGAGAAGAGTTAACGAGAACATGAGAAGCAATGAAGGATAAAGAAATCACAACAATGTAATGCCAGAAATACAGGGAAAGAGCATGGAAAGGCAGATAGGAGAGGAGAGGAGAGGAGAGGGAAAAGTAGGGTAGAGCAGAGCAACCATGCTAGGAAAAGAATGCAAAGGCATAGTGCAGAAGAGCAGGGAACATAGGGAGTTGAATTAAAAATGGGAGATTATTCACCTTAACTTCAAAGTGTGTTTGAAACAGGTTTCAGCTGTTGTTTAAAATTAACTAGATGGAGCGTAGAGCCATTGGACTTGAGGTTCATAGTCTAGCTACACTCCCGGAAAATGACTTAGTCATCATCTTCTATTTTTTAATGCTGTGGGCTCAAGGAAAAGAGATTTGACAATGTCAGGAGCTTTGGGCCACCAGAAATTTCAAGGTTTTGGTCAAAAAGATGAAACTTTTAGCATCCAAGATATTGTGAGTGATACAAGCCACTGTACTTTGGCTTCATAGTCAGCCACTGGAGCATTTCTGTGGACTTTGAACCCTACCCCTGACTTAGGGGGCATCTAGTAATAACCTATGATAATACACACTTATGGTGCTGTCAGCCTAAGGAGGAAGAAGAAGATAAATAAATTACTGTTGGGGAAGGACAGGGAGGGGGGGAGTGTCATCAGCATAAACTCTATGGAACCTGTTCCCAAAGCAAAATATAAAAGTACAGTCAGAGTTTTAGATCAGTGTTTTCCAAACTGTGGGTCCCGACTCACTGGTGGGTCCCGAGCCGATTTTTGATGGGTCTTGAAAGTCCAAGTCAGAGGAAAAAAAGTAAAGTGAATTATGTGGCAGTCTTTCTTAGGAACATGAAGTGAGAAAGGGAAGACTTTAGGATGTCATTTTTTCATAACACACAGAAAAATGTAAATACCTCTGAATGAACTGTACACATTCAACAATCCAGAAAGCAAAAATAAAGCATGTTTTTTGTAATTCTGAAGTGTGATGGAAAGAAAGATTTTAATACGAACAAAACAAATCAAGAGGCTTGGTGGTGCACAAACAATAAATATTTCCTGAAACCCAATTTTCACCAATTATCATTTGTAATTTATCAGTAAAACTTTTTGTCTACGGAAATGTAGTAGCTATTTCAATGGAAAATGTGCTGTCCGTAGATAACAATTTGCTACATACGATGCTTTAGTTACATTACAAAAATCACCCACCTTCTCCATTAATGCTAAAAGTTTGTCATGAATGTTTATCTTACTAAAAAGTGGACCGTAGTTCTAAAGGTTTGGTGATCACTGTTTTAGATCATAATTTTTTGTTTTTTTTGTCATATATATTCCCAGAAATACGCCTGAAAATCTTTGTCAGGTTCAGGTTTTCAGAAGTACTTCTGGGCATGTCATACGACTATTCGAAAATGCCCTTATTCCCTTGTGCATAGTTCTCAGGAATGTAAGACTTTTCATAGGATGGCTACGATCTTATTGTGCAAATGCACTTTACCTTTTTTATTTATCCGCATGAAAAACACTTTCCCTAAGGTGAAACACCTTCAGCAGATATGAGGGAAATCCTTTTTTAATTTCTACCCTAGAATGTGAGTGTAAATCTCTGACCATTTACAGGGTGGAAAGGGGTGTGTGATCAGAGTTTGGGAATGCTAACAAATATACATTTGAGCAAACCTCGCCCTGGAATTCACAATTATTACCCTCTTGAATGAGATTTACCAAGACTTCTTGCCAAAATAGATAAATTGAGTCATAAATGTATGTTTGCAATCAAATTTACCTTTATGAATAGGTTTGTGGGTCATTTACATATGGAAAATGTTTACTGTCATATTAGTATACGTGCCATTTTTGATGATATGTTTGCAGATGGAACATAGCAGTATTACTGGGCGATTGTGTAAATATGGATATGTAGCAAAGCGAGTGAGTGATGGTTCAGCAGGTTTCTTAAAAATTATATAAACACACTCATGACATTCTGCAGGTCTGTTCAGACTTCTGCTCTACTGTTCAGATTTCAGAATTATTGTAAACTCTTCTGCATATGCTGCTTCACACATAAAATAGTTGTCTGATCAGGCAATATGAGTATTAACCCCTTAGCTGCTGGACCTTCCTCCCTTCCTCCCTTCCTCCCCCGTGCTGAGCCCTTTTTGGCTATTTGGGGTAGTTCATGTTTAGGCCTTCATAACTTTTTGTCCACATAAGCTATTCATGCTAAAGGTGTGTCCTTTTGTTCCAACATCCTAGGGATTCTAAAGGTAACCAGAGTTTGTAGGTTCCCCTGGAGGAGACCACGAAATTAGCCAAAATACAGCAAAGAAAACGTTTTTTTCAGAAAAATAGGGAAAAAAGGGCTGCAGAAGAAAGCATGTGTTTTTCCCTGAAAATGGCATCAACAAAGGGTTTGTGGTGCTACAATCACCATCTTCCAAGCTTTAAGGAACAGGCAGACTTAAATAAGAAAACCACATTTGTCAACACAATTATGGCATTTTACTGGGGCATACCCCATATTTACTATTTTTTGTGCCTTCAGCCTCCTTCCAGTTAGTGACAGAAATGGATGTGAAAACAATGCTGGATCCTGGACAGCTAAACATGTCTGAGAAGTAGACAAAATTCTGAATTCAGCAAGTGGTCATTTGTGTAGCTCCTTCAAGGTTTTCCTACAAAACGTAACAGCTAAAATAAAAATATATTGAAATTGAGCTAAACAAACTGCCATTTTTCTCCATGTTTTAATCTGTAACTTTTTTTTTGCTTTGTCAAATTTTCAAAAGCAATGTACCGTTAAGTCTGCTCGACTCTTCTGGTTGTGAGAATATATAGGGCTTGTAGGTTCATCAAGAACCCTAGGTACCCAGAGCCAATAAATGAGCTGCACCATGATATGGGTTTTCATTGTATACCGGGTATACAGCAATTCATTTGGTGTATGAAATATAAAGACTGAAAAATAGGTATCAAGGAAACTTTTGTATTTCCAAAATAGGCACAAGATAAGGTGTTGAGAAGCAGTGGTTATTTGCACATCTCTGAATTTTGGGGTCCCCATACTAGCATGTGAATTACAGGGCATTTCTCAAATAGGCCTGTTTTTTACACATATCTTACATTTGGAAGGAAAAAATGTAGAGAAAGACAAGGGACAATAACACCTGTTGTGCTATTCTGTGTTCCCCCAAGTCTCCCAATACAAATGGTCCCTCACTTATGCGGGTAGGCCACAAACTTCCTTCCACCCAGCATTCCCCGAATTCTCCCAATAAAAATAGTACCTCACTTGTGTGGGGAGGCCTAGTGCCTGCAACAGAAAATGCCCCAAAACACAACGTGGACAGATCAAATTTTTCCAATGAAAACTGACATGTTTTTCGCAAAGTGCCTAGCTGTGGATTTTGGACTCTAGCTCAGCCGATACCTAGTGAAACCTAGCATATCTATACATTCTGGGAAACTAGACACCTAGGGGAATTCAGTATGGGCCGACTTGTGGGGCTCTCATCAGGTTCTGCTACCCAGAAAAAAATACTTTTCCCTCATATTTTGGTGCTGCAAAGTTCTGGAATCTGAGTGGGTCCACTAATTTCCTTCCACACTGCATTCCCCCAAGTCTCACGATAAAAATGGTACCTCATGTGTGTTGGTAGGCCTAGCGCCCATTTCAGGAAATGCCCCAAAATGCAACATGGACACATCAAATTTTGACATTGAAAACGTACGTGTTTTTTGGAAAGTGCCCAGCTTTAGATTTTGGTCTCTAGCTCAGCTGGTACCTAGTAAAACCTAACTAACATGTGCATTTTTTAAAACCAGAAACCTAGGGGAACCCAGGATGGTGAAACTTGTGGTGCTCTCACCAGGTTCTGTTACACAGAATCCTTTGCCAACCTCAATCTTTGCCAAAAAACACTTTTTCCTCACATTTTGGTGATAGAATGCTCTGGAATCTGAGATGAGCCACACATTTTCTTCCACCCAGCATTCCCCCAAGTCTTCCGATAAAAATTGTACCTCATTTGTGTGGGTAGGCCTAGTGCCAGTGTCAGGAATAGATCACACAATGGTCAATGTTGGTCCTTCCATGAGGGCAACTGTTGACCCTTGGGTGATCCATTCCTGACGTAGACACTAGGTAGAGGCACTCAAGTGGGGTAGTGTTTTTATCAGGACAGGTGGAGAAACACTGGGTGGTAGGAATTTTGTGGATCCCAGCATATTCCTGTAGTTTGTGTGACAGAAATGCCAGAAAAAAATAGCTTGTATTCAACATTTCAGCTTTGCAGGGTATTCTGGTTAAGAAAACTTTGGGTAATCGACACAAGTCACACCTCTGTGGACTCCCTGGATGTCTAGTTTCCAGAAATATTGTGTTTTAGTAGGTTTCCCTATATTGCCACTGAGCCCAGGACCAAAAACGCAGGTGCCTGCCTTACAAAACCAGGTTGTTTTGTGATAGATAATTTTGATGTCTCCACGGTATGATTTGGGCGGTGGATTTGGGGCTGAACTAAATTGGGGAGCTGCCAAGAGAGTACTCTCTCTGTGCTTGCTGCTGCATGCACCTGCTCTCTGGGTTGGGCGAACCTGCTATTGTCCTGCTGCACAGACTGTGCTTGCGAAGGGACAGCAGGACTGTCCTCATCACCTCCCTCATAATCACTGGAAGAGGAGTTATTGAATGGGACTCCTCTGACTGAAAAATCACTCCCAGAGTCTGAGCCATTGCCCTATCCCTCAGATGATGTCTCAGTATCTGATGTCTCAGTCTCTGATCCTTCGTCAGAGCTGTCCTCTATAACCCGAGTTAGGGTTTGATCAGCAGTCATTCAATGAGATGCCATCTCTGCTACTGGCTAAACTGTCTCTTTAAAACACTAGCCTATGTAGACGTCACAAAATTGCTGGTGGGTGTGTGTGTGATACCTGCAAAAGTAGAGGTCACCTTACCTTCGCTTCTTCCCTCAATCAGTATGCTCTCTCAAGACACTCAAGAAAACAAAAAAGACACACTAGTACATCATCTTGTCACATACTAATCGTCACATTTTTTCACGCCTCTAGCACCCAGTCCAACAATCATTATTGGTTCGCCCACTCCCATTACCTCCTCCTCCAGTTCCCTCACTACCACCCAGCAAAAGTGCATTTAATCTCTCCAGAGCCCCCCTAGCACATACATTTCAGTTGTATTATAGTGCAGGTAATGGCTGGCTTTACTAATTCACTCAGCTATTCACATAAAATACAGTTTTGATCCTTGCAGTATGCATATGAACCTTCTGCGCTACTTTATGGCATCAAAACTGCCACTAGACAAAGTCAGATCCTTTTCTAGCAGAAACATAATCACAAGAGCTACTTGACTTTTTTATTCCTGCATAAAAGCTACAGTTGAAATGTGTCAGTTGAAGTATGCGCATTGCTTTGAAAACATAAGCTGCAACTGCAAGAGAACTGGTGGTGAAAATCTATATATGTAAAGAGATCACTTTTATATGTGGGTGTGGTTTTCCTGAGGGCCGATCGCAGCCCCCAGGGAAACCACACACATTGACAAAAGTGATTGCTCAATATATATCTATATATACTATATATATATGTATATATATATATATATATATATATATATATATATATATATATATATAAAATATTTTTGAATGGCTGTAGGGTTTCCTAGGGGTCTATAGTGGCCCCCAGGGAAACCATACAGCTGTTGAAAAAAAAATATTGCTCCCACAGGGGGTCGCCCTGCTCACAGGCGACCCCCTGTCAATTTCATATATATATATTTTTTTTACACCCCTGAGGGAGCGCGGTCACGTAAACCTACCTTTAAGAGAAAAATATGCCCCGGGACGAGGGGGGTGTTTTCCGAGTGGGCCAACCCCCCCAAGTGAAGTCCTCTGGTGTCTAGTGGGGGTTCAGGAGGGCCTCGTTTGAAAGGGGACAGTCTCTCCTTTCAAACAAGGCCTTCCCAAACGTTGGCAAAGCCGTTTGGGTGCGGCCACTTCTTGCTCCACTGGTGAAAACAAACAGTGATTCAGCGTGCCTCACAGCATGCTGACGTCACAAAGGGATGGTGGGGCTGCAAGGGGAGACAAGGATGATCTTCTGTGTCTCGCGTTGTTTTTTTGCCCTGGTGTTGGCAACTGGCCATGACCCGCAACAGGGAGGTAGTGAGGGCACCCACCCTGAAGAGGTTATTAGGACTGGGGAAGAGGTCACGGGTCACACCACTGCAGTTCAGCTACAATTAAGTAACTATAGCAAATGAGTTACATCTGATGACTGTTCTGCTACAACTTTGTGATGAGTAGTTAAACCCCTTCCAGCCTGCCTTTCCAAACACTTTCGGGTTCATCCACGGAATAATGCAGCCTGCGTTACTGATTCCTGGTGATTGGTATTGTGCCTGGAGCAGGGAAAGATGGAAGAAGAGGAATGGCAAACATATCCTGCCTCCCCATCTGCCATTTCCTGTTTCTGCTCCATGAGGCACTGCAATCATGATGGACATCAGGCTGCACCGACCTACGTCACACTGAGAAAAGCAGCCATGAAATGCAAGGTCCAGATGGCCAGTCTGGGAAGAGGATGTTGAGGTCTGAAGCAGTCATTGCATTTTGGAAATATAGGCAGGCAGGTAGTCAAACAACAATGGCCAACATCTCTTTGTCCAGGTTGCGGCAGGATGCGCCCTTTTTAGGGTCGAGCCTGCATTGCATGCGCTCGCAGCGAGACGCTTTAGGTATTAGAAAAGGGCTTGGAGCCCTGTTGACGTCACATCAGTGTTTTTCATTGGTTTGTGGGCTTGCCTATTAAAATCTGCTTGCTTTCATTAGTCGAAGGCATGCATACGTCATGCCTTTTCCGGTGGCTAGCCCTCCTCGAGCGCATCGACCAAGTACAGAAAACATGCGAGGCTCGCTGTTTTCTGTCCGGCTCGTGGACTACTTTTGTTCTCTATTTTCCTTGCGCAATTTCGCTTGGCAGAAGTCGAGCGCTATACAGAGTTAATTGCACTTTTTCGGGTTACGTACATAAAAGCAGTTTTGCCGATAGGTGAAAAGTCGGGTTAGGAGTTTACAACGCGATCAGCTCTAACATGAGCAAACGCGAGACCCGTTGCATTGCAAATGCTTGTTTTACTAACCAATGGCAACCATGGGTGTGCGGGTTTCAGAAGAAGGCATGCATTGGATGGATTCCGAACAATTCACAAATTTGTACAGTCTTAGTGGAGATATCCTGAATACTATGTCTGCAGGATGGTAGTGTGTGGAATTTTATCAGATTACTTGATATACAAGGCCTGTGTTAAAGAACACTTGTCCTACCTACATTTTATCAATTATACACAGTTTTAAAAGAAAATACATACTTTGGATATAAATGTGTTATGCATGTGCTCAGAGGATGAGTGAGAATTGCTTTTGCTTTTTCTCAGATACTGAACCGCAGTCGAAGAGAAGAAAATGAATGGACGTCCTTCGATAAACAATATTGTACTTGCACAGCGTGTAAATACCATAAAATACACTTTCTACTGATTGTAAAAAAACTCTCACACTACGGAGATATGGTACAAATATCTGTACTTAGCTTTGTTTATAACGTTACACTTCTGTAAAATGTAATAAATATCTGCAGAGTAAAAATGGGCAGATGTGAATCAAATCACTATGCTTGAATGGAATTTTGCACATCATTAGCCAAAATGAACCTAAATAACACACCATCGGGTGAGGTCCTCGACCTAAATACCACTGCTTAAATTACACTGATGGACAGTTCACAAAATCCCTGCAAATGCTATAGCAAAGCTTTATATTTGTAGATTAAAAAAACAACTGTATTATGCAAAAAGCAGAAACCCATTTATTCTTAGTTTTTTTTCACTAGGAATGAACACATTTTGAAAAGTGGAGCTGCGCATAATTTGAACTCGTGGTGTATGTGTGTGACGCTTGCAGGAACTTCGAAAAGTGTTAATATAGAACTACAAGAAAACTGGCTGGGTTGTTTGTATTTTCTTTTAAAAACGTACTGAGAAAGCCACAATAATAAAGTTCTAGAGAGGAGAAAACTTGCACTGTTTGTTTAGGAAATAATCTCCAGCAAAATTATTTCTTTTAAGGAAATTTTGCCTGCATTGATTGTTGTGCAAAACGAATTTGTGAAGTTTTTAACTTCACACAGGTCCTCCTGTGGAATTTTAATTTCACGCTGGACTAATTTTGATTTTAAACACTACATAAATTCAAGGAATGACAAAAGCAGTACTTTATTCCAGTCACCCACGCAAAACACTGGTGGAGCAGCTTAACCAATGAATTGTTCTAAGGTAATCCACTCATTAGCTTGGAAGCTTTCCACAACCAAGTACTCTTTTCCAAACAAACAAACAAACACATTTACTACCATGAAAAACTCACTGTGAGGGAAAGGTGAATCCGGTGGACCCTATAGTGGCTTCCAGCATGTACAGTAACAAACTCCAACCCTCAGGTGCCCAACAAAGGTCTTTGGCCACTTTCCCAAAGCCGGCTATAGAGACACCAACTCAGATCTAGATTACCTGGCCAAGGACACAATAAAAGAGCAGAACCCCTTCTCGTCCCAGTGAGGTTTTTAGGTCTGGACAAGAGACAGCTTTAGCTGTCATGCGCCGCATGTTATAAAAAAAATCACAAATACCACATTCATATACAGAGGTCTTAGGGTTCAATTCTCTTCATTCATTGGTCTGTTCAAGTGTTATTCACATTTTGCTTCCACCAATGACAGTATGCACAAGAGGCATAAAGGTAAGTCCACTTCAGGAATTTGCTGAATAGCACATTTTAGTGACAGCACATCCACCTAAAATAGTGTGGTTGGGTGCTATGGAGTTCGAATACCTTTATTGCATAATTAATAAAAATCATTGCAGTCAGCAGTGTACATAAAAGAGTTTTCAAGTTAAAATAGGAAGCCAGAAATGACCTTCTGGGTTTCTAATTCACATAGAGTTAAAACACTGATACCAAGATAAGTATTGGAGACCTGTTTAAATAAGATTGTGTGGTTTATCATGGGGATAATAACATGAACTGTACCCTTCAACTCCATGCTGTCCTTAAAGTGCTGCATCTTGGCTGAGCGTGATGTAGCCTCAACAAAGTTTCTTTGTCATGAGCTTGATTAGCTCCATCAGCTTCCACAGTAATTAGTGTATGCTTTCTTAGATGTTGTGTTTTTAATATGAATTTTCTCACATGCGCCATGTGCTGTGGTGTCAGCCCTTTGAGACAAAGTAGGATAGCTTGTAGGCATGATCTAATACCATTGGAGATAAACATGTTTTTGAGGTTTTGGGTGGTATGGCTTGTGCACCAAGCTAGTGGGCCACACACAGAGATGGCCATTTTTTTCATTAAAAGCATTTGCCCACAACTTTTAGAAAGTGGAATTTGTTTAACCATTTTTATTTTTAATCTTTTAATAATTATTGCATATGCGATCGAAAACAAAAAGTGAAAATGACCTACACTCTTGTAAGGCCAAGCTTCGACAATGCTTTTTAGATCTGGATTGGGATGATGCAGCCTTTAAACAGACATGTTGCTAACAAAATATTCAGAATGGGCTTTAGGTCTGTTCCCTTCAACCCTTGGCTTTTTTGTATCCAGCCTTTATCAGCTATTGACCTGAGACTTCATCTGTCATGTTTTGATTCTGTCTATTTGAATATCCATCTCTGTTTTAATTATATTGGCTATTTGGACGTGTCCTTCACTCTCCGCTTGAGTACTTGCACTGAACTGCATGAGGGATATTCCCAGTGTCTCAATCTCATATGCGACTGATGCATGCATTAACATATTAAATTTAGGCCTATTGGCTTTGCCAATGCTTTCCTAAATTGGCCACTGAATTGAAGTCCGCACGAAATGCAGGGCCCTGGAAAACTTGGTAGGCAAGTACAAATGGACTTATGAACCAAAGAGTGGCAAAGCATGCAGTGTGTTGGTTTTCATAAATTGGAAATGTTTGCATGGTCTATGAAATGTGGGCTGGAGTATTACACTTCTCTGACATGCACTTATACTATCTCATACACCATCACTCCCAGCAAGTTTATCTATAGGTAACTGCAGATGATCAACCGATATGAGTGCCCTTGGAACATAATATGGTATGTGCCTTGACTGGATGGGGATACTTTACAACTCTAGTGCCTCTAATTCTGATCACTGCCCCCCTATCCTGAAGGTGATGTGATCATTCTGGAAATATGCCCATAGACTCTTCAATCACTCCATTCATAAAGACACACCACTCTGGTTAAATGGAAGGGTCACAATAGGTTTCTTGAATATCAAATAGCCACAGTGGGAAGAGAAAGGGATTCAGATGGTTGATGACCTATTTCACAGAGATGTCTTCAGATTTTTTGAGTCGTCACGAACAGGCTTTAGACTACCACAATCACAATCATGGAGAAAGTGGCAATTACAACATTGACTCCAAGGCATACTGGGAAAGGACCCTGTACTCCTCACGGAATCTCCTCTTCTGGTTTATATATGGCAATGGGGACTCTGAAGGGGTACTGATGGTTATAAGATGTTACACCGAGATTGAGCAAACAAAACCCAGGGAAGGCATCACCACCATCCACAAGGAAACTATCTGAAGCATTGCCCCTGAAGATGATTCCACATGCGTCATGGAACACCTCAACTTCCAACTCCTAACAAACGCCAAGACTACGATCAGAGGCACCCTTGCCTACAGACCCCCCGGTCCCTGACCTGCCTTCTGTAACGCCATCTCCAACTTCATTGCACCTCTAGCTATGGACTTCAAACACTACATACCATTCGGCGACTTCAACTTTCACCTCAAGGACCCAAACAATGCCAATTCCACCAATCTCCTGGAAAGCATGAGCAACATTGGCCTCACCCAACTGGTCACTGACCACCCACACAGCGCAGGACACACACTGAACCCAATCTTCACATCCAGCGACAGAGCCAATTACAGCCATGTCCCCAAACTTACCTGAACTGACCACAGCATCGTCCACTTGACCATCACAGACTCCCAGGACACCTCCACCAAGCCCCCAGCTCCTTTCACCACAGGTGGAAGAAGATAACACCGGCCAAGTGGACACAAGCCCTCAACCATCCAGCTCGAAGTTGTATCAGACCTGGAGTAGGCAGTCCAGAACTTCACTCATTAGATCACCAAATGTGCCAAAACAGTCACCCCTGTGAAACCAGCCAAAACCAACAAAGCCTACCTCAACCACAACTTAAACTTCCAACAACCCGCCAGATACTTATGCTCCTCCACCCTTAGCCTTCGCACACACACCCCACACCCGTTGCAGCCTCAATGGGTGTCGGTCCTTCTTCTACATCGCCACGAAGACCAGGAACATCTTGCCCCTCCTCCTGCGAACAGCTCCCACCCTGGCAGAATTCAGAAGCAGACTCAAAACCTGGCTCTTTGAATAAGGCTTGCAAACTCATCAGCGCCCTGACACCCTCAGGGGCGATAGAGCTGCTCTATACAAATACTGTTTGATTGATTGATTTCTAATTTATACCAGATCTTTATTGACAACTTGCATACCTATAATATGCAGCTGGTGCTAAAAATGTTGTGGTAGGCAAGCCTTGAGGGTGCTTATTCAGATGGAGACAGGACCAAACTTATGACCAATCACAGCCACTACCTACGAGATTCACAGTTAAAATTCTCCCACTTTAAAATCTTAAAATATTGGTATTGGTCACCCTATAAATTGTACTGAGCCAAACCACACTTGAGATGTACTGCTATGGGCTGTGATCTCTTCCATATCCTGTGGTCCTGCCTACGATTAGCTCAGTAACTGGCAGGTTATTTGGCAACCACTCCACATTACTAGCCTTATCCCTTTCTCAACCTCAGCCAGACTTGCTCTATTATACAACGTTTTAGACATAGATGACAGGACCTCACAGTGATGGAGATAGATATCTCCATCATCTCTCTTGATCACCAAGGTATGTGTATTCTGACTCTGGTGCTCACCACAGGTCCCCACACAACAGGAATGGACAACTGAACTATACCCCTTGGCCACCTACAAAAGCGTGTACCATGTATAAAAAATCCAGGACCAAATGCCCCTATTTGAAATGTGTGGACGCTCTATATACGTCTGTGAATGAGAGAGAATACCAACCCTCCTCCCTTTCATGATTCCACTGGGGGTATGGTATCCAGGATCCAATGTGTCTTTGTCTATGGCTGGAAGGTGATTAAACTTGACAACTCTGAAAGATATGTCAGTTGACTTGACATCCCATTTTCTTTACCCTTAACAGTGCTGACCTAGAGATTGGAGACGTTCTGAATCCTTTTAGAAAATGTGCAAAGTATATGGTGTGGACTTGTGGGAATTGCTAATATCCACAGTCGTGACTGAAAACTGAGGGGCATATTTATACCCCATTTGCACCGAATTTGCGTCATTATTTTTACACAATTTTGGCACAAAACTAACTTCATATTTATATTTTGATGTTAGACACATTTAACGTAAAATATTGGAGTTTGCACCATTTGTTAGATGCGTGAACCTACCTTGCGACAATGAGATGCAAGGTAGGCGTTCCCATCTAAAAAATCGTGCTAACCCCATAGCCCCATATTTATCCCCCAATGCTAAAATGATGCACGAGTGGGAGGAGGGGCTAGGGAACCTGTGGACCCATTTCCATGGTTAAACACCATGGAATGGGTCCACGGGTGCCGTCCTCAATCCACAGGAACACCCCACCCACACCAGAGGGACACTGGAGGATGGGAGACCCCATCCCAGGTAAGTAGGGTAAGCATAGGTAAGTATATGTTTTATATTTAAGTGCCATCAGGGACACTGGTCCCCCTGTGCTGGCCATTGGGATGGTGGGCATGACTCCTGTCTTTTTTAAGACAGGAGTCAGGTGGTATGGATGGTTTTGCATCAGAAAATTATGCTAAACTGGTTAGAATCATATTTTTTTTTACTCTAACCAGCCTAACGTCATTTTTTGGTGCAAACCCCACTTCTCCCATAGCACCAGCCCCAACCGGCTAACATCATTTACACTAGCACACCCTTTGCACTGGCATACGCCATTTCATAAATATGGCGCCCGGCTGGTGCTCCGGAATGGCGCATGCCAGTGCTAAACTTTTTGGTGCAAAACTGTGTTAGTGAAGTTTTGCATCAAAAAGTATAAATATGCCCCTGAGTGTTCTACTGTCTTTTTTTTCTTTTCTTTTAACGCTGGTAATTCATAACCTTTATATTACACCCTCTTCAAAGGTCCTTATTGCTATGTTGTATGTACTTTTCTGGTGTCCTAGGGATACACTGATGTATGTTATTTTGAAAACCTAATAAAGAAAAATTTAAAAAATAAGATGAGAGTAATTCTTACACATAGTCTAAGGGTTGCCTCTGTCTAGTGTGGCAGAGTGTGCAAAACATTATGGCTTAGACTACTAACCAGAGAAATTGTCCGAGGTTTTTACTGTTCACAACCCTAAAGCAACAAACGGGAGATTAGCTACAGCACACATAAGTCAAAAACAAACATGGATTTACAAATCAGAGACATTTATCGACAACATCATAAAGGAAATTATTTGAAGGCTCCATGCAGAACATAGTGTTATGGCGGTATCTCACGTGTGGATGCGAAAGATAAAAAATAGTAAACAGCAAGATCCCTACAAAATTTCAGAGCCTACTGTGCAATGTTATCTTACATATCGGAGCACAACTACAAACCAGAGGCACCAACCTACAGCCACGCATCACAACGATAGATCCACGGCTACATGAAGCAGCTGATTGATGTACACCAAAGGAAGAGCTCTACAAACATCCAGTAATATAAGGTATCCGGCGAATAGGGTTACAGAAGACACAAACGCAAACTCTGGGCCTGATTCAGAACTTGATGGACTGGATTTAGATTTCAGCAGACGGGACGTCCATCACTGGTGTGCAGGAGTTACCTGTCCTCTAAGTTCTAAATTAGGCCCTCAGTTTGTAAAGTTTGTACATAAAATGAGGCAGGCTCATGGTTCAAATCATTTTTACTACAGTCAAATACTTCATGAGGTCGCAAACTGAGTGTTTACTGTAATTCTGCTAGATGAATGCCTTCATATAGGGCACACTTGTGCAACTTGATTTTGCTGATAAACTAGGAAGAATTCCATGTATGAAATGTAATCTAGCTGTTACTCAGGAATGCTGATGTTCACTGAAAATTATTACCCTTGATTTTACGAAGGAATTGGCCAAACATTCCACTTGCATTGCACTTTTCCAACTGTTGGTAGTTTAGTATATGGCAATATTGCCAGAATGACTTTAAGTCCTCGTTAAGCATGCGACGATCAATGTGCACCTTTAACTTTATAGAAATTGTCTACTGTAATTTGGTTGCCAGGCTTTGTTTGGTCATGCTAGTACGAGAATAGTTAATGCCATGTGTGGTTGTTTTACTAGTCGTGTGCAAAGATGGCAGAGAGAATAACAAAGTATAAAACCAGTTAATCCCAACTGTGGTCTTTTTGCTAGACCGTGGCAATATTGGCAAGCAAAGTATAACTAAGTATGGGAAAAGTTAATCCCAACTGTAGTCATTTTACTTGTCCTTTATAATGCTGGCATGCAAAGTATAACAAAGTAAGGGAGCAGTTTATCTCACCTGTAGTCTTTTACTAGTCTTTTACTAGTCCTTTTACTAGTCTGGCATGCAAAATATGACAAAAGTATGGAAACAGTGAATCCCAATTGTGATCATGTTACTAGTCTTGTGCAATGCTGGCATAGAGAGAATAACAGGAAAACTAACAGCAATGTCAAAAAAATATTCTCAAGGCAGTAATTTACTGTTGCTAGCTTTAGGGTAGCAAAATGTTTTTATCAGGGCAACCCCACTAACAAGTATTGGCAAACCTAATAGGTCTTACCTATGAGAGATCCATTGACTTGGTCAGTGTTTTTGTTGGTTACGTTGTATGGTATGGTCTGGAAGGGTATGGTAGATTATGGTCTCGTCATTCATTGTAAGGTATGGTACAATGTGGTCTGGTATGGTATGATATGGTATAGTATGTTATGGTTTGGCATGGTATGTTATGGTATGGTATAGTATGGTGGGGCAAAACTGGATGCATAACAGCAAAAACATATCTTTCTTCCATCTCATATGAGCCCACAATCGCTGGCTTAGGGGGCCAGTGTCATACCATTAGACCACTGGGCTGAATGGAGTACTCAAAAGCATTTAGTCAGAATTCCTGCCTAGATTTGTGAAATATGTTTGATCAATTCTCAGTTTTATATCACTCTCGGTCATGTATAAAGCAAAAACATAATGCCAAGCCAAAGCATTGCAAAAGTGGATATATTACAGTATAAATATATATCTGTTCCACTTGTATAGGACACAAACCCACAATTCATAATTTTGGAGACCAGTGACTTCTCCATTAGAAGACTATGCTGAAGTTTACATAAATTGTGTGTGAACTGTATCTTACAGGTATCTCACAAAAACTGCTACAACACAGCTCTGGAGAAATCACCACAAAATACTAAAGTTCAACCACCTTTTACTTAGTCCAAAAATAATTAATCCCCTCTTTTCCAAATACATCTCTCCCATTTGGGAACAGAAACATATACCTATATAATTTTGGCAAAAGCAGGGAGGGCGTGTGGGGGCACAAGTGCTATTAGGAAACAGAAGGACAGGAAAGATAGAGAAAAGCATCGGAGAGAAAGGCACACCACGCAGATTATGGATGAAAAACACATGCACTCTCATGGAGTGTTTTACAAAAAAATTCAAATATACTTCCCCAATTCTGTTTGATTTAATAGACTATTACACTGGTCTTTAATAATCTGGGGCACATACATGGTTTACATGACAACTGTCTTGCCTCTTAGTTCACAAATGGTTCAGGTTTAAAAATGATCACTTTTAATATGTATTTATCAGTGTTATAATCCAACGAACTAATGTCAAAGCTTCCATGTGCTAAAGAAAAACGTTTTTTATTTTGAAGAGACTTTATAATATTTTAAGTGACGTTAGCTGTATTAGTTATATAGCAAACATTTTGAGGGCTTGGCTTGTGGACGGGGTCTACGATCCTAGCCTAACTCTTGGCTCAGCTCTCCCTGTTACTTACCCATCTCTATACCTGGATCAAAACGAAAGTCTCACAAAATCATTTTTCTTAAATGAGCATTTATCACCATTAAATATAGTATTATTATGTTTATGGTTCTTGGTTGATATATGTTTATTATCTACATAAAACCTTGGTTTTCTATTTGTAGTTTCTTAATCACTTTATTCTGTGATGATCTGATCCGTCATAGCCTTGTATCCCTGAAAGCCTTCAGCATAATCTACTCTACCTAAAGGTGATCCAAGGGCAACCTTTAGGGGACTTTGGTGTCCCTCTGTGGAGATCTCTTGATCAAGTTACTGTTGGAACTTTGTCAAGGAACTTTTCACATCAGTCTTTGGCTGCTCTCTCCCTCAGCTTGCCTTGTGGACTCCTTAAACTCCACTTCTGCCACTTCCAAATTCACCTGCTCACTAATAGTGGTGAATAAAATGTTCATTATGTACTCTGATTAACAAAGTAGAAAGACATATTAGCACAATGAAAAGCAGGTATGATTTTAGGAACTTAAGTTCCATACCGTTGCAGATGTATAAGTCACAAACACTCGCTAAATGTAACCACAAAGCTGAATGTGAAAATAGGAGCAATTGCAACATATATGAAACCAATTGTTCAATAAAACATGAATAAAGAATTGAAAATGATCACATGTAGTGTAATATGCACAAACCCCTTAGCCATTTAACTATGTAGTGAAGTTGAGGGACAAGTGGTAAAAAAGGAAAATGGAAAGCTTACTTTGAATTGTTGATTGCTCTCTAGAGGGCCCCAGTAGGTTATTATCCTCAGACAGGCTGAGGGCTTTGTTCAAATCAGCCAGCAGCAGACTCTTAATCTGCAAAGGATTATATTTGCCTTTGGGGCCTTTGTAGCTCAAGATCCTCAAACAGATCTAGTGTGAGGGTGAAGAATAGGGCTCGCATTAAAAGTGTAGCCTTCTAAGGAAAGTTCCTTCGTGATTCAGTTTCTATGGAGCTTAAGGGTCTGATTTAGAGCTTGGCAGACGGGTTACTCCATCACAAACATGACGGATCTCCTGGCCACTGTATTACAACGTCCATGGGATATAATGGAATCACAATACAGCAGACAGGATGGGCCAGATTTACACAGAATTGGCACATCTGATGCGCTGTGATGCGCCACTTTTCTTGTGCCTAACCTACCGGCACCTAACAACATCATGAAAGCACCGTTATTACAATGTGGTGCACCATGGTGCACGTTAGGACAATGGAATCATAATTTATGATGCTATTGTGGTACTTTCAGGATTAACGCTATAAATAATGGTCCTAATCCTGCAAAGTAAGGGGAGGCCCTTTGAAAGTAATGGGTGGGTCATTTTAACTCCTGCTCTGAGCAGGCATTAAAAATGACGCTAAAAATGGCACAGTGAAATCTTGTTGATATCACTGAGCAATTTTCACAGGCCTGCCACTCCTAGAACGCCCCACTTGCATACATTATGCCTAGCGCAGGCATAATGTGGCACAAGGGGTCGCAAAGTGGTGCAATGCAAGCATTGCGCCACTTTGTAAATATGACCTCCTTAACGTCACATTAGTGTTAAAAAAAAGACGCTAGTGTTGCCCTAAGAGGCACTAGGGCCCTGTAAATCTGGCTCGATATTCATTATTTTTGTGATGGAGTGACCCCATCTGCCCACTGACGTAACACAGGCCCCACAGCTGCGGTGGTGCGGGGGGCCCTGAGCACCAGGGGGCCCACTCAGCACAGTACACTGTGCACAGGCTGCAGGCCCCTGACGGGTCCCAGGAGGAGGGGGCCCCCTCCATGTACTTTGCAGGGAGGTCCCCTCAAATTTTGTTACACCACTGCATCCTCCAAACTTTAAATCAGGCTCCAAATCTTTTTTAACAGTGCCACCAAAATAGGAACTGGTCCTAGCACCAATGTTGATGGTTGCAAACTTCCAGCACCTAATTATACCTAAGGATATCTCCCTGGAAACCCCTTGGTTTGACATCTAATTGTTTTTTTTCCTTACTGCTGAAATGAAAGTGGTCATCACAATAGCAAGTGCTTCAATCGGGGGCTTCCTGGAATCTAATTTTCTGCAGCAAGTCAGTTGACTCCAAGTAAGTATACAGAAATATTTTGTGACTTTCAAAGATGGAGCCAGGGTCGGGGAAGGGGATGCTATTTTCAGTTCAGCTGGGATAGAGCTGACAGAGAAAGCTCTTTAGCTCGCAAGAGGATTTACGAGCTTCCAAAAAAATTTCAGTGGCTCACGTAAAGGGGTGTCTTCAGTGGTCGAAGTGGGCGGGATCGAAGGGGCACAATGTGCCCCTACTTTTTTTAGTTTATGAAAAAACGTTCCCCTACTTCTTATTAAAAGACCACCGTCCAAGGACAGTAATCTCCGATTGTGCAAATGCTTCAGCTTAACTTTCATTCATGGAGTTTCCTGTCCTGTGAGACTGAGGGAGGGGCAGGCAGCTTATTAGGGTGCCTCCTCGCTGAAAGAAATGCAGATGCACACAACTGGTTAATCTACAAATGTAAAGGTGGCTTAGGAGTAGGTACTGGTTTAATTGATCGAATCACCTGAAGGTTTGTGATGATAGAGACTTAGGTGGTCATTCCGACCCTGGCGGTCATGGACCGCCAGGGCCGGGGACCGCGGATGCACCGCCAACAGGCTGGCGGTGCATCCAGGCCAATTCTGACTGCGGCGGTAAAGCCGCGGTCAGAAAAGGGAAACCGGCGGTTTCCCGCCGGTTTTCCCCTGGCCTGAGGAATCCTCCATGGCGGCGCTGCAGGCAGCGCCGCCATGGGGATTTCGACCCCCTTACCGCCAGCCTGGTTCTGGCAGTTTTGACCGCCAGAACCTGGCTGGCGGTAACGGGTGTCGTGGGGCCCCTGGGGGCCCCTGCAGTGCCCATGCCAATGGCATGGGCACTGCAGGGGCCCCCTAACAGGGCCCCACCAAGATTTTCAGTGTCTGCATAGCAGACACTGAAAATCGCGACGGGTGCAACTGCACCCGTCGCACCCTTTCCACTCCGCCGGCTCCATTCGGAGCCGGCATCCTCGTGGAAGGGGGTTTCCCGCTGGGCGGGCGGGCGGCCTTCTGGCGGTCGCCCGCCCGCCCAGCGGGAAACTCAGAATTACCGCAGCGGTCTTTTGACCGCGCAGCGGTATTCTGACGGCGGGACTTTGGGCCGCCCGCCAAAGTCAGAATGACCCCCTTATTCTTTTCAACTGGTAGTCCAAGGAAGTTACCAGCTGAGCTGAGCAATGTGTGCTTTTCAGTGCAGTTAAATAAAAAATAAATCATTACCTACAGTCTGGGTATTACTGAAACTAATATTTTGGAAGCACTGTTTCATCTGAAACCTTTTTGCACATTTGGTAGCAGTCTGTCTTGTACTGCCTGTAATTCAAGTTTACCATAATGACTTACATTTTCTCAGTGATTCCTGTCACAGGCTGGGCCCTCATAGCACTAACAACACACAAGCCCCAATTCTCCATTGCACCAACCAAGATTTCATTCTGTGGCTTTCTGGTTACACACAGACCTCTCAGTGCAGTAACAAATAGAGGTTAGTGTGTTTACCACTGATTAACTTAACTTTTTTTATCTATGTTTTCATTTAATCCATGAGTTATTACATATGTAGCTACCTGAAGGCGAATATTTTATTTTTTTACCCACACCTTTGACTCCTCCCCACATTAACCCCGCCCTCATTGCATGCAGCACCACATTTCCCATACTTTTGTCAATGCATTTTGACCACTGGGTGTCTTGCAGGATTCCTATGTTTGTTTTATACCTAGAAGACATGCTTACCCAATCTCTGTGTGAAAATGTCCTCTTACACTTGGTCTGCTTTGTTATCCGAACCGAGAGTTTGAATAGGAATCACGGGTTTAATGTATCAGAAAAATGTTCATGTATCTTAAAAATATACACAACAACCAGGCTGCCTTTTTGCATGTATTAGTGCTTAATGTATGACTTCTGCCAGGGTGTTCCTGGGGCGTCCTGATGTTGACAACTGAAAGTAAGTCTGCCAATCCCTAGTTTTTGGTCGCAGAATGTCGGTGAAATATACAAACTGGTCAGCTGCCTGATAGGACACAGATCACTACTGTTGGGTTGTCAAGGGACGTTGCACCTTGAGAAATACTTCGCACTATGTTAAGTTTCACACTGTGGTAGCTAGGTGGTCTCCTTGGTGATGGTGCGTTTGCAGATCAGCTTTAGTTTACACTCTGAGGCACGTGCATCTTTTTTTAGGGCTGAAATATTTTTACCACCATTTCAAAAAGAAAACATGGTGCTCACCAAAGGAGATACTAGAGGAATCGATAAAATGTATCACTGTCTCAAAGAGAAACCAAATAACCCACAATTTAAAAATGATGCATCACGAGAGGTATATTTAGGCAAAGTGCACACCACTGAAGTTGAGAGGGGGTGTCTCTTATAGGACAGTGGCGTAACGAAACTGCAAAGTCCGTGGAAGTGGCCCCCACCCCCTTTGGCCTAGTCAGGAGCCCGTCGCCCGTGTACAGTTTACTGCGATTGGAAAGACTATTTCGCAGAGGAAATAAGCAACGAAGCGCACAAACCCCTGGTTCTAGATGCCCGCATGCTCTTGAGATTTCTTTACATGAGAAAAAGGCTTCCGTTTGTCATGTGCAGACGGAAGTCCCTCTGCCCCTAACTGTTTCCACAAGTGCCATCAATCCTGGTTAAATTAACTAGTGGTCGATGCAGCACGAGGGCTCGAAGATCGAAGCTTCGTGACAGGCTGTAAAACTACCGGACATACTTTGGCGGGAAAGGCTTTTCTAATAACGTAGGCGATGCCATTTACAGCAGGGTGTGATATCCTGCCTCGTCAGCAGCAGACAAAGGACTTCTAAAGCGGACCTGTTTCCACAGACCTGAAAGCTTTTGTTAAGCACCGTGCACAGGATTTCGGGGGTGTATGTTATTTCTACAATTGACTGTTATAGTGCTGTGTTCAAGAACTCCTCGTACGTAGACTGCAAGGCCTGTTCACAGACTCCTGTGTCAGGTTAACATTTCCAGACGTTCAACAGATGCCCATTAGCACCTGAGAGAGAATTGCCGACGTTCTTGGCGCGCTTCCGAGTGATGGAAGTGTTCCAGAGGTTATCCATGCAGCTAAATAACTTTCTACAAGCCACAGTTTGTTTTCCCACCACAAATCAAAGGCCTGATTACATGCATTACACCGGCCACTGAGCAAGTATGTGCTGCCCAGCAGTCAATTTTGCACCTGCATCTGCACGGTCTGACCAGCGCACAATGACATTCACACTGACAAGGAGCTGGCTAGCACACGAGGGCCCCGCGCTCATCCCAGAACCGCGATAAAGCGGCAGGATAACTGCTGACTATATACGTGATTTAAAATATTTAAATGTATTTCTACTGGATATCCTGACATCTCCACCAAAAGCCTGTCATTGGTGTGTCTAGGAGCAACAAGGCATCGCAGGTGCAAAGGACTGTTACAGGAACAGAGTTGTGGATCAGGCGCAAGGTCTTACAACAGACGTGTGGGCGCTGTGCAACTGGCGGAGAACATTGAGAGAAGGTAAACGACGATGTCATATTCATGTCAAACTGCAGCGACCCTATGCTTTTGATGCAAAAGCCCGAGGACCACCACCATCAACCCTCGGTTAAACTCGTTAAGGTCTGGACAATAACATGACACTCACTACACAGACCAACCTAACGTCACTAAAAAGCCAGAAAAAGCACAATGCGTTCTACCTGGGGATGAACTGTGCGTCTATTCAGGTACTAATGAGGTAAAACAGTATCAATGTGTATTGAAATGACAGCATAGCAAAATAACACTGCCACGGATTGTATTGTATTATGCTGCATGATTTGTCTTTTCTTGCCACATTATTTAGTCAGTTCTGCTGCTTAATGTGGTTCTCAATTCCAGTGGCCCTAGAAATAACAAATAAATTCACCAAAAGTGGCCTTTCTAAAAATGATGCTGAAAAGGACACATGAGTGAGTCATACTGGCAGACTTTCCACCCAAGCCGTCATCCATTAACTCGCCTTGATAGAGTTGGGTGTTGGGACATGATGAATGATTCTGATCAAGGGGATTCAAGAAGAGAAGAAGTGGCAGAAGAGACTTCCAGGGTGCCCATTTGTCCAGAGAGTTTGTGTAAACCAATGGATTACTCTTATACGGCGAGCATCTGACTAAGACTTGTGAATCCCTGTGATTTACCAGGCCTACTCCACAAGAAGATTCAGTTTATGATAATCCCAGAGATGTTCCTATGTGAAAGGAATGTGCATGGGGATAATTCCCAGAATTACCCATGACCTCCCATGATAACAGGCACTGTGGGGGATTTCTGACAGCTAGGCATAGGACATGCTACCATTTTCCCTATCTCTTAGACATATGGCAGGGCAGAGATATGGGGAAAACCATGGGAATGCCCAGGTTAACCCCAAGTGGTTGGCTTTTCCCCAGGTTCTGTCATATGGACTTTTAGGAATGCCTTAAGAAATGTAGCTATACTTTCATGTGTATTTCCACGATCTTTATCCAATGGACATAGTCTACAAAATTTCAAGGTGAAACCTCAGTGGCCCGTGGTAGGATTGCTTTATCCTTATTTTAATTGAAATGATCAGGGCAACCAAAAAGTATAGCCATTACTTTGGAGGACATGGCCAATTCCTGATTGTAGGAAAGTGCCACTGTTGGCATAACCCCCTAACATTTTGCCTAATGTTGAAGCCAACTTTGATTAAAAGTGTAATAGGATCCTGCTAACCAGGCCCAGCACCAGTGTTTTTTCTCAAAATCTGTACCTTTGTTTCTGCAATTGGCACATCCAGGGCACACATTTAAGTCCCTTGTAAAAGGTACTCATGGTACCAAGGGCTCTGTGACCAGGGAAGGTCCCCAAGGGCTACAACATGTATTATGCCACCCAAGGGGACCCCTCACCAAGTACATGTACACTGCCTTTGCAGTTTGTGGGTACTGGTGGGGAGAAAAAGGCAAAGTCGACATGGCACCCCTCGCAGGGTGCAATGACCACAAACCACTGCATGTGGCATAGGTAATACACCCCTCTAGCAGTCCTTTACAGCCCTAAGCCAGAGTGCACTATACCACAGATGAGGGCATAGCTGCATGAGCAATATGCTCCTACAGTGTCTAAGTCCATTCTTAGACATTGTAAGTGCAGTGTAGCCATACTGAGTATAGGGTCTGGGAGTTTGTCATTTACGAACTCCACAGCTCCATAATGGCTCAACTGAATACTGGGAAGTCTGGTGCCATTCTTCTCAGCACAATAAATTCACACTGACGCCAGGGTGGGATTTATTGAAAAATGCACCCAGAGGGCATCTTAGAGATGACCCCTGTATGTTAGCTAAACTGCTAGTGCAGGACTGACCAGTCTGTGCCAGCCAGCCACTTTCAGCCAAGTTTCTGACCACATGGGGTGAGAGCCTTTGTTCACTCTGTGGTCAGAAACAAAGCCTGTCCTGGGTAGAGGTGCTTCACACCTCCCCGCTGCAGGAACTGTAACACCTGACGGTGAGACTCAAATGCTCAAGCCTCATGTTACAGTGCTCCAGGGCACCCCAGCTAGTGGAGATGTCCGCCCCCGGACAAAGCCCCACTTTTGGCAGCAAGTCTGGTGGAAAAATTAGGGAAAACAGAGAGGAGTGGCCACCCCAGCCAGAACCACCGCTAAGGTGTCCAGAGCTGAGGGGACCCCCTCCCTGCAGAATCCTCCATCTTGGTTTGGAGGGCATGGACCAATAGGATTAGATTTGTGCCTCCCTCGACCCCTGAAACGTCCCTAAATCTAAGATTTAAGGCGCTTCCTGAACCCAGCTCACCAGATTCTTGGCAACCTGACAAGAAGAAAAGGACTGCATAGCTGAAAACCCCCAGCAGAGAAGAAGGAAGATGACAATTGAATTGGCCCCAGCCCCACCGGCCTATCTCCTGCTTCAAAGAACGTGCACAAGCACAGCGACGCATCCAGCGGGACCAGCAACCTCTACCAAGCTACAGAGGACTGCCCTGCACTTGAAAGGACCTAGAACTTCCGTAGACAGCGGCCCTGTCCAAGAAGAAACAACAACTAAGGACTCCAACCCCACTCCAAATGCGTGAGTCCTGACCACTCTGCACCTGATGCCCACGGCCCGTGTCCAGGTGGCCCAGCCAGCTAGAGAGGACCCCCAGTGGGTTCTGAGCAAGTGCCCACCTGGGGTTGACCTCTCCACCCCTCCACGACGATGCCTGCAGAGGGAATCCCGAGGCCCACCCTGACCGCGAAAGCTCTGGACAAAGATATCTGACGCCTAAGACACACTGCACCTGCAGTCCCCAGGCCTTGGAGAACCCGACTTCCGGTGCAGCAATGTTCAGCAGGCGGCCCTCCTCCCTGTCCAGCCTGGGGTTTGCCGGAGACTACCTCCTAGACCTCGCCTGCAGCATCTGCATGACTCCCGGGGTCCCCTCATAGAGAATCATTGGAGACCTGACGCCTTGTTTGCACCCTGCACCCGGCCGCCCCAGGGGGTACTTACCTGCCTTCAGACACCGAGTGCCCCCAGTCTCCATAGGAGCCCACGTTAATTTTGCCTACACTTTGACCTCTGCACCTGACCGGTCCCATGTTGCTGGTGGTCGGTGTTTGGGGTTAACTTGAGCCCCGACCTGTGGACTTCCTAACCCCCTGAGACTGGAACTGTAAGTGTTGTACTTACCTGCAAACCAATCTAACTTTTCTTCCCCCCAGGAACTGTTTCTGAAAATTGCAGTGTCAAGTTTTCAAAAACTGTATAAAATTGCAGTTGTCAATATTTCAAAAACTGTATAACTTATCGATTTCAAACAAAGTACTGTTGATACATGTGTGAAATAAAAATCTATTGAAGTACTTACCTGCAACTTGAATCTTGTGGTTCAAAAAATAAATTAAGAAAATATATTTTTGCTATATAAAAAGCATTGGTCTGGAGTTAAGTCATTGAGTGCGTGCTTCTTCTATTGTCTGCGTGTTTACAACAAATGCTTTGCACTACCCTCTGATAAGCCTAACAGCTCGACCACACTACCACAAAAGAAAGCATTTGTATTATCTATCCTTAGCCTAAAGGCTTCAGTGGGAGAATTCTCTTGAAAGTTAAAAGTGTTTTTTGTAGGCATTTTCTTCTGCATAGATATTAAAGTGGCCAAGGAAAGGGTGAAGGGTGAAGTGTTTAGTGTACCTCGTAAATAGAGATACCCTGGCGTACGATATTTACTGTGTGCAGTAAATACCCATAATTTCGAGTTTTCCTCTGGAAAATGTTTTCACCCCGGTTAACGGGGGAACACCCCCCTTGCATACATTATACCTCACGCATTCATAATATGGCGCAAGGGTTTACAAAGTGATGTAATGCATGCATTGCATCACTTTGTAAATATGGCATTCAGAAAATGCCACTTTAGCACCGCCTTAACGTAAAAAAATAACACCATGGCGGCGCTAAGGTGGCGCTAGGGGCTCTTATTTATATCCCTTGGTCTTTATTGCAAAACTTGAAATTCTGATTCCAGCACGAATAGGGATTTACACAGGGGTCCGAAATCAACCCCATTCCCTTTCCACTTAGAATCAGACATTATATTATTTTTTTTAAACTTGCAAACTGCTTCAAGTTCACAAAGAACCACGAGGCTGTAGATGAAAATCCAAGTCGTACATCCCTATTTCAAATTGTTTCTTTCTCCTGGACCGAAAAAGCATATATTTAGTTTTTGCCACCTGCCTCTCAATTCCTGTCTTCTTCTCTCTTCCGTTTTCTAATGACTGGAGGTACCTAACATGTTTTTCTTCACCCGCTATATCTCTCCTCCTGCTCTTGCTTCGGATCCATCATTTACAGGCTTTGGCATAGGCTACTTCTCTCTTGCTGTCAAAGCCATAGCCCCCTCCATGCCTCGCATGGGTGTCCTGGTTAATGTACCTTGAAATCTGTGGCATAAGGAAGTATTGGCAGGCTCTCGGAAGAGTGGCCTGCCGGCAGAGGACCGCTGGGAGTAAATCATACAGCACTGCTGCGAATGACAAACTCTGATTATGGCCAGGTTTCCCATTCTGGGTTAGCCTGACCCAATTGTTCAGGGCCTGTCGGAGTGAGCCATGAGAGAGATCAGGATTTTCTCATGCACTGTTTAACAGAGCTCGGAATCTGCATCAAAGTGGGGTCACCCTTTACTCCCTGCTCCCTAGAAACAAGCTTTGATAACAAGGCCCACTGTGCTTTTAATTCAATAAACACAAGTTCAAGAAAATGATGAGATAATATTCACAGCCAATTACACACCGCAACACAGACATGTTTTTATTCTGCAATTGCCCTCTGCCCCGGGACCACACATTTAGCATAAACATGTACTTTTTATATGGCAGGTTGCCTTTTCTGTTTAAGAAAGCATTTACTGCAACCTTTTACTTAGCACCTCACCTAAGACGAGCCCACATTTATATATGTCTGGCTACACTCCTGGACTCCCAATGTCAGAAAGAGGGGTATAAATATTTATACCAGACACCGGCAGGCACGTTATATAAACAGTGTTGAACATAGCAGGTTTTATCAGGGTCACCTATGTTCAACTACTGTGTATACGTTACAGAGTGAGACAGAGGTAAGGAGAGATGATTCTATCAGGGATCTAAAAAAGAGCAATTTATTTGAAGATAACAACGAAGATGAAACGATGCAGAATCATTTTAGCAACCTTTGGGGTTGCCTTAGCACTCGGTTTAGGAATTTTGCCCCTTCCATTGCTTTCTGCTGAATTCCTGGAAAACTTCAATATGTTCTTCTTAAAGGCAGCCTGCGTGCATAACTAGTCCATTTATAGTGTAGGAGTTTGGTGGAAGATATGTTTGCTTCTATAGCTGTTGTCAGTTTTGTTGCTATTTTTTTTACAAATCAGGTGGCAGAATCACACAGTGCTAAGGGAGTGAAGTTTCTCATACAGGCCGTTAAAGAACGGCTCAACAAGACCACTCAGGGTGCCATGAACATTTAAGGTTTTTTTTTTTTTTTTTGGCATTAGCTTAGTTTCTTCCCCAGGTGATGATGCAAAACCTACCCACCGATTTCATATTCCGAGCACACGTTCAGCACAATGAAGCTTTTGTGGAAGGTGTTAGTGAAGCTTTGATTATGTGTGACATACTGGGAAACACAGACCATGCTATCTGTTGCCCTACTTCACATATTCCTGTCACTTGTACAACTATTTCAAGTGTTATTTGTGGCGTTAGGAGTGACTAACACATGCTGCGTAAAAGGGATTTAAAGTGTGACAGAGACATCATACGTAAAATGATTTTCCATCTGGGCCAGGTGTTATTGCCTCCGTTTGCATTTCTTCCAGCTGCTTCAGATTAGGTTTCTACTTCTGGATGAATTACTTCCCACTAACTGACTTACTGCAGTTGTCTTGGGCAGCTAGTTGCATGGCCGAACTGGCCTTCCCTAAGCGACCTACCGTCTAGGCCCAGACCAACCAGTCCTGGTATCTGCTGGGTGGAGAGGAACCTGCAGAGACGGTGGCTTGACTCTCTACAGGAACAAAACATGTGGAACTCTGGGCATTTGGCAAAGGGAGTATGGGTATTTTCTTCTAATAGACAACATTTTGCGGCTAATAAAAAGCAGCAGTGACTGCTGTTTACCTTGCATTGCTCCTACTTCTACATGCGTCTGTTTACACCGTTACTTCATTTTGCTTTACATGATCAGGTGGCTTCTGTTTACCTGTGGAGCTCAGCCCCTGCTGCACGTGACCTCAGGTCAACATGGAGCATCTTGAGTTACCTGTAATGACTATTGAGTCCCCTCTTTCCTTCAGTTTATGTTGCTGCTTATGGCCACAGCTCACCCTGACCACAGTCTCTTTTCATTGCTGCACCTACCTTGAACAGCTGGTTGCTCATCCAGGTGAAGGGTTGACAGGTTAAGCATGTGTCCTTGTAAAGCTTTTCCTGTTTGGATCTGTTAAGGCATATTCTTTTCTACTCAAGTCATATTTGTTTCTCAACTCCTGCCACTTATTTTCATCTTTCAAAAACCAAGAAGACTATTTTAACATGATAACAGATTAATTCTGACTGCCTTCAGTCACCAATTAACACCAATTCCTGTCAACCACTCCTGGGTTGATTCCAGAGACACATGCAATTGGATTACTTCTGATTTCCTTGGGCTATATTATTAGTCCTCCCTGGTAGACTTGCTGATGCCTGAACTCAGCCATATATATGTGGGTTACATGTTAGCTAGAGCTCGAGGAGTTGGTTGTGTGTCACTCAAGGTGGATGCTACATTGTGTTTACCCTGATGCCATAAGATTGCCTCATTGGGATACATCTGGATGGACTCTGCATAGGGCATTACCTTGGTTGCTTAGTTGAGCCTAGAGTGGAGTATGGCAATAGTCATTCGTCAGTTGACTCCAATTAGCATACACATGGGTTTCCTCTTTAATGCCTTAAATAGTTTTAATTAATAGTTATGTTTCTAAGGACTCCACGTAGTACATACCATGATTACTTAGTAGTGCCTGAAGCGAGAGGGTGCTTTAATGCTCCACGTGGATTTTAGACGTTTATACTAGTTCTTCATCAGTGACATCAGTTATGTAGGCCCAGAGACACACGTGGATGAACACCACATTCTTACTTACTGCTTCCATTGGAAGTGAAAATTGTTGCTCCTCCTTAACAATTTCACCACTAGGGTTGAGCAACAGTCACACCTTCATAGAGCCATATAGTAGTTGCTATGATTTTATAATAGTGCCCCTGGTGAGGGATGGTTTCGTTTGCTTCTAGATGAACTACCAAGAGCAAAGACCCCATAGATTCCAGTGACCCACACTTAATGATGGTTCAACTTAATGATATAGACCAGTCCAAAAACATTGTAGGCGCCCATTTACATGAATGAATGAATTCCTACGGTCTCTGAAACACCTCATGCTTATGAGCAGTGATGCTTGCAGCAACATGTTCATAGGACATCTCTAAACCTCACACTCTTCAGTCAACACCTTTAATATAGGCCAAACTACAGTCAGCACTATGTTAATCATCCATTCTGAGAGGGTACTCTGGAGGCGGAGGAGAAATGGAGCATTGCATCAACACACAATGTAATGTACACGTGATTTTGTATATTACCCATCAGTTTTCATGGTCTGTTATGATACCATGTCTAATATTGATTCTGCTAGTCTGATCTCAAAATGCCTACAATGATTGCACATCAATTATGTGACTCTAGCAAGAAGAGGAGTGGCAAGTTCCTTCACTGGCACCAGAAGAGAGAGCTGCAAAAGCCGAACATGGAGAACTCCTTGAAAGATGAGACACCAGTCACATACAGGCAAATGATGACTTAACCAAAACAATTACGGAACAAACAGTTAGATTCAGAGCCACTAAATCACCTAGATCAACTTCAGGCTTACTAACTGCTACTCTTTTGACACATGGCAGCATCTGTACCAGCACTATCGAATTTAGCATCATTGATATGTCTGCATGTATAGAGGTGTTATTTATATAGGACAAACCTAGATTTCAAGCAGTGGAGCACTGTACAGGGTCTAAGCATGCATATAGGTCAACAAGTGAAAAGAGAGGTAGTTGGATTCTGAGAGCAGATGTATGCTGTTTCAGCACTGTCATGAAGTGCTTCTTAAGATATGGTTCTTCAACTAATTCCTAAATTGGAGCAGTATTAGTGTGAGCCTGATGGACATGGGGATGTTTTTTCAAATCCTGTATGCATCATTTTTTATACTTATTAGTTCCATTCTGATGATGTCTTGGCTGCAGGTATGTCGAGAGCCACCAGAAATTCTGAGCATGTCTGCAAGATAAGTGGAAGTGCTGGTTGTGATGGATTTGTGAATGATGCAGCTTGTTTTGAAGAATGTGTGGGCTGGCCAGGTGAGTCAATTGAGCTACATCAGGGTGGTGGCGATGTGATCACATTTAGTCAGCTCTGAATCATCTATGCAGTGGTAAGCTGCCCTTAATTGGTTGGTCCATGTCAGCACTATATTCAGCACTAGAAATGAAGGATGAAAATGTTCACTTCATGCCTTAAATGGATTTTTGCTGATGCTAGGTCTGAGCCACTGAGTAAGATGTGGTCAATAGCAGTGTTATCCTTCTTTTGCAAATGAGACAAGGATCAATGTTCCAATTAAAGTTAACTGCATTATAATGCAACAGGTGGACCTAATATTGCCACAGCATGAAAAGCTGACTGATCTTAGTGGAGGTGACTAACTCACAGAAGGAAATCAGAAGAGATAACTCTCAGGAAATAGATGATACAGACCAACATCCATGTGAATATATGTATGTAGAGTTCATAGGGAAGTGATGAGGATGAGGAGAGTCAGCATCCACATGAATACCCTCCAGCAAAAGCACAAGAAGACAAGAGTGAAATTTTCGGTTAAATGAAGAACTTTGCACCACCCTTTAAGTAAGGAATGTAGGAAAGAAGAGAGAAGAGGGGCAGAAGGTAAAGAGATTTTCCACTATCCCATAAGGAGGAAACAGATGAGTAATTGTAGTAGGTGCAATCTTTTTATAGTATATTATAGAGTGTTAGACCTGTCAGCCCTTGAGGCGTTTTCCCCTGCCTTTTTGCTACTGACCTCCTGTTTTTGAAACTGTGCTGAATTTTTTTTTTGCTGGCTTTAGGAATCTGGGCACTTTACCACTTTGCCACTGCTAACCAGTGCTAAAGTGCAAAAGCTCCATGTGTAAATTGTATTGGTGATTGGTTTCTCCGTGATTGGCATACTTGATTTACTAGTAAGTCCCTAGCACAGTGCACCAGATGTACCCAGGGCCTGTAAATCAAATGCTATCAGTGGGCTTGCAGCACTGATTGTGCCATCTGTATGGGTAGCCCTGGAAACAAGGCTCAGGTCTGCCATTGGAGTGTCTGTGTGTGCAGTTGTAAACTGCCATTTCGACCTGGCAAGTGCACCCCCTTGCCAAGCCCCAACCTTCCTTTTACTACATGTACATCACCCCTAAAGTAGGCCCAAGGCAGCCCCATGGGCAGGGTACAGAGTATGTAAAAGGTAGGACATGTGCTGGTTTGTTTTATATGTCCTGATAGTGAAATACTGCTAAAATTCATTTTTCACTATTTCAAGGACTATCTCTTCCATATGGTAACATGGGAATTACCTTGAAATATCTTTCAAGTGCAGTTTCCCATTAGGAGCAGATGAAGACATGGAGTTTGGGATCTCTGAGCTCACAATTTAAAAATGCATCTTTTGGTCAAGTTGGTTTTTCAATTGTGAGTTTAAAAATGCCACTTTTAGAAAGTGGAAATTATCTTCCTTAACCATTCTGTGCCTTTGCCTGTCCGCTGAATATACGTCTTGGTCAGGATGACAGTTGGCCTGTTTGTGCATTCACTCTAGACCGTCACACAAAAGGAGCTGATGTGTGCCCTGCGTATCCTGATAGGTCTTCCTGACCTAGACTGGTGGGAGGAGTGGAAACTTTGCCCTGAATAGGGCTGCGTCTGTCCTCACATACAGCAGTCTCCAACCCCCCTGGAGTGTGTTTGGAGCTAGGGCAAGGAAAGGCAGGGTCTCGTGCAATACAAAGGCTTCTCTTTGAAGTTTGCCTACTTCAAAGAAAGAAATGGGTATATGTACTGGACCTCTGACACTACATAGTTAGAATCCTTCTAGACTGAAGAAATTCTACCAGGAAGAAGAGCTGGATTCTTTAGTAGGGACTACCACTCTGTCTGTTGCTTTGTTGTCCTGGGAGTGAAAGGACTGGTCTTGGTGATTCTACATCCTGCTTCCAAAGCCTCTCCAAGGGCTTGGATTGAGCTTGCCTCCTGTTAAGAAGTCTCAGGGATATCAAAGGCTTCCATTTGCCAGTGCCTGGGCTTTTCCGCTGAGAGCCCTAACTTGCCAAGCGATGCCAACTCAAGTCCTTGGGCCCTTGGAAGGGCAAGCTGGTGATCTGAAGGAGAAAATACATGCAAAATGCACTGTACCAGAAGAATCAACACAGCACCTGTCTTGCAGCTGAAGAATTGAAGCAGCGCCAGCCTCGAGACTGGAGAACTGACATAGCACCAGTCTTGTGGCTGCAGAATCGACGCAGCACCTGTTTTACCACAGTTCCACCAACACAGCACATCTGGATTTTCCAAGCATTGTCCCTGGGCAGCAGTTTTTCAGTGATGACAGCAAGGAACTGAAGCTGCATGTCCAGAAATCACTGCATTGCCTTTCCTGCAAGGAAAGGATTGATGTATCTCCTCCCCTGCTCAATAAGGAACCGATGAAACATTTCACCTGCAAGGAAAGAATCAACGCATCATCTCCCCTAGGCAGTAGGTAACTAACACATTGCTTTGCTTTTCCGGTGCCTCACCTCCCCTGTGGCCTGCATCGTCTTTGTTTTTGACACATCCCAGGTACTTTTTGCTAAAGAGATACATCCACTGAGTCCTATGTATTAAGACTTGCTTATACGTTTGAAAAGAGATATTTTGACTTGTGTATATTGGATTTTTGTTGTTTTGGTCTTGTTTTACACAGATAAATATTGGCTATTTTTTCTAAACTGGTGTGGAGTATATTTGTGGCGTTTTCACTATGTTATTGTGTGTGTGTGTCCAAATACTTTACACATTGTCTCTGAGATAAGCCTAACTGCTTGACCCAAGTTACCAAGGGGGTGAGCAGGGGTTATCTTAGCTGTGTGACTCTCTTGCCCTGACTAGGGTGAGGTTCCCTGCTTGGACAGGGTGCAATCCACTGACAACTAGAGTTTCCCATTTCTAACACAGAGGCTTTACAGACGTGGCTGCAATTGTGTGCATATGTACTCGGTGTGGGATCACTGCTCCTAAAAGTTTCAAGGTACTATTTTAGTTTACTCCACGTGCTAAACTTACTATGCTTTAAATCAATCAATGTGTATCTATTTGCAAAATGCAAAACTAGCCTGAGCTGCTTCACCCACCACCTACTAGCATGTGCACCTCCTAGGAGGACTTTGTTAAGGGTACCAAATGATCCTACCACTAGGGAAATTCAAGATCAACAGTATCCTTCTCTCATTCTGTTCACCTAGCTCTAGAAATGTGAGTTTAGGTGACCATCATTAAAACACAGCCAGAAAAGAGTCAAACAAAATGATCAATATGTTCACTGTAGTGCCTATAGCACTGTGAGGTCAGTAGCCATTGTGAGAGCAGGGATCAAGATCAGCAGAGTGAAAAGGAGTTTCCTTTTCTCAAAAAACACATTGTTCATATCATCCAAATAATAAAATATAATTTAAAAAAGTGGTAAGGTAATTGGAAATCTAGGGCCAGATGTGCAAAGGATTCTTTTGGTTGCAAACGGCCCGATACACAGAATCCAGACATTTGCAAACAGAAAAAGGCCTTTTAGTATGTACCAATTTCTATTTGTGACTAGGTAATCTATAACCAAATCGCAAATTGGGTTTGTGATTCAGTATCAGGAAGGGGCTTGTTTAGGGCATCCCTTCCTAATTCTCAGTGGTATGTATGTATGTTTTGTGACTGAAATGCAGTCCCAAAACATTAACATTTTAACCCCAACTTCCAGTTTTTTTAGAATGGTTTTAAAAATATTGTTTAAGAGCAGACGGTGGTCCCACGGACCATTGCCTACTCTTGGAAAATGAAAAGAAACCTTTTTCTTTTTCTTTTTGAAACCTTTCTGTGGCAGGCTTTGGCGGTACAAATAAAGGGCTGAGACTGAGTAATTAGGTAGGTAAATCAATATTTTACTTTTCTTTCAATTTGGAAATACAGTCCAGTATCCGTTCTATGTTTCTTGGGGTTCTTGGGGTAGTGTTTCAGTTCTCCGTTACTTGTTGTGCTTTCTTGTTTCCTTTTCTCTTCTTCTAGGTCGGTTATTGTCGGGTTCTGGAGGCTCCAGCGCGTTTTACCGGAAAATAAACAGAAAACGCGAAGGTGAGTAGGTGGGCTGGTTCTGGGGTTTATCTTAGGGGAATAGGTGGGGAAAGGATCTCCCAGAGAGAGAGAGAGAGTGTGAGGGTATCCCACTGTGAGGGTGAGGAAAGGTACTTTCTATTAGTGCCTATAACAGATCTTAGTGCTTCCCAATTTGAGGGGGAGAAGTGCTCTTCCTAGTTGGTGGGTGCCGCACTCCTTTTCCCCTCTCCCACCTCCCCTGGTCCCTTCCCCTGTGCCCCTTTAACTGTGGCCTCCCTCGTCCCCAGGAGGGACCGTACCTTAGAAAGCCACGACCCTCCTGGGTCGTGGCGGGTTCCTCGGCTGTTCTGTTCCTGTACGTCGGTGGAATTGGTGCTGGCCTTCTCGACTCCTGAGAAGAGTCGTCGTCCGTCCTTTTCGTCCGTGTTCTGGTCTCCGTCTTCCTTCTTTCGCTCCGTGGCATCCTGCCCCTTCACCTGGGAGTCTGTCTTCTTTTCACTGCCCCGCGGCCGGAAGTCCGTGCCCGATGCGCCCCATAGCGTTCCCATGTTACCATGGGAACGCGGAAATGACGTGACGGGGTCGGCCGAAAGGCTCCGGTGCACCGAAGGAGGGGACGCGGTCTCGGAGACCCGTCTACACTTTCCCATTTTCCTTCAAGAAAAATGGGCTGCATTAAAAAAAAAACATTGCTCTATTGTAGAGCTATCACAGACATGGTGGTCTGCTGACCCCAGCGGGCCACCATCCCTAAGGTTTTTGCCATCCCAATGGATCACAAACCGAGACATACCTCATCAATATAATAAATTAGGAAGGTCTATTTTCGACCCACTCAGAATCACAACAGGTGCTGCTTTCCCCTTTGTACTCGTTACTATGCCACTAACATATGGCTCAACGAGGGCTCTTCAAAATGTTGAACTTCTCGCTAATAACGATTGCACCTAATAATAGTAGCTTATTTTTTAACAGCAGGTCATACCTTGAAAATGCCATTTTGAGCACTGTAAAATGCAGATGTTACTATTACATATTTTATGGTACTCCATTTACCGACCCTCAGATGGACAGAAGATTGAGTCAGCCCTGCTGTGATCCGTGTTGTGAACTGCACATGTAAACTGCAAATCAGCACCTGTTTCAGCAGCAAACATTCAGCTCGCAGACATGCCATATCAAAACCAATTCTGGTTTGTGGTGGCTGATAGGAATCAATCCTTACAAGTACTGACTTTGGCTACTGCTTAATTTGACACAGGAAGGTAGTAAGCTAGCATCATGAATGCTCATCATTATCTGTGCTGCTCTTTCATATCCTCAAATATGATTTATGTAATAACAACCTAGTTGAAAGGCTAGCTAATAAATTGTAAGAGATTACAGATGATAATATCTACAAAGAAAGAGCACAATCACTGTTCTAGCAAAGAGATAAAAACTGAGCTGTTGGGAAACATGAACCCAGGGCACCACAGCAACTTATCAACATCACATCAGGTTTTGGGACTTAAGACATGGACCTTGCACTTGACAACAGAAAAGAGAACTATCAATTTAATGGACCATGTGATTTTGCTTGAGCTGTCAGAAGAATCTGACATTGATGACCACTGTCACCTGGTGGAAGGACTCTGAGCAACTGAAATCCAGGGCATGGTTCGCTAGAACAAAACATCATCAGCTTCATTATCTCCTGTTGTTCTACATAGTCAATCAGGATCCCAGCACTTTTCTGCTTTCTAGTGAACATTCTGAACTGACAGAGGTTTGACCTTTTCAACTGGTGGCAATGTTGTCCCCTAAAAAGACAGAAAATCCTAGTAAGCCCCTTCTGTGAACATTCACTGACTTGGTGGGCCATTTGCCTTAAATTAGGGCACACTGTAACCAGTTGTGGCTGTTTAATCTTCGGGGAGTCAATCCCGCATGACTTTAGAGAATTAAATCTTATGAGCAGAAAACAGCTCTTACTGGCTTGTGCTTATGTAAAATAAGAAGTATATACATATATGTACTGAACAACTAAGTGAACTTGTATTAAGTTGGCTTAAGGAATTCTCAAATAGGATTGATTTTATTCTCAAAAGTTCAGAATTCATGGGCTTTTTTCATTAAGATTTTCATGTGGAAAACTCTTAAAAATTTGTTAGCATGACTAGCAGATTTAAGGTTTCTGGGCTACAAACTTGGTCAGTAGGTTCCTAATCCAGTTGTTCATATCAGTTGCAATTTGTTGACCACAAAAAATAAATGCCAAAGTAACAGGTCTGTTATTTTTCTTTCTATGAGACACCATAAACTTTGGATCATGGCCACAAGAAAATGAAATAGCTCGAATTTTTCCCAAATGTAATCAAATGTAATCAAAGAGTATGACCACTGATCTGACTTATTTCAGACATTGACTTGCTTCACAAAATAAAGAATGAATCCCATTTGAGTAGGAGCAACAGTGTGCTCCTGTAAGAAACGTGGTTATTGTTTGAGAGGGGTGGATGCTCCACTCGGACAATAACCACATTCCCTTTAAGGGTGATCCACAAAAGTCACCAAATTAACCTGTGCTTAACTCTCTACTAGCTTGGCACAAAAGCAGTCAGGCTTAACCTAGAGGCAATGTGTAAAGTATGTATTCACCACACAGCCAGTAATAAAGTGCAAGTACAACATAAGAAAAATCCCAAATCAATTTAGAAAAACTGGGTACATTCTAATGAATTAAAGGATGCCTTAATGACAAAAATCCAATCAGTAGAACTGGAGCTATTTCATTTTAAGGTTTTTAGTAACAATAGCACGTAAAAGCACAAAGCACCACTCGAGCTGTATGGTTTTGGTGTGAATGGGCACAATTGCAAAGAGCCAAACTTCAAGATTTTCCCCTTTAACTTCCTAGAGGAGCTTCGACTGATGCCAGCCAAGGGTCCAGGGCCTGGGCAAAGGGGTCGAGGAGTGTTGGGGACACACCTTAGGGATCAGGACTAACTTCCTCCAGCAGATCTCAGCAGCAGGGCACAGGCAGGTCCAAGCGATCTAGTTGCTGCTGTTCAGCCGTGAAGTTGTAGGGAGGCCTCTTGAAGCTTGTTGTGTCCCTGTAGCTCACACAGGTCAGCCAACTGACCCTTGGAATCACTCTGTGTAGTCTGGGATCAAGTCAAGCAGATCCAAACGTCTTTATGGGATGGCCAAGGGGTCATTAGAGAAGCAGGGCAGCCTTCCTGGCAGCAGGGCAGTCCTTCTTCTGAATTTTCCACAGGTCCATGAGTGTTCTGATGAGTGGCTCCAGAGGTCCAGTGTTTATACCTGTTGCCAACCTCTAAAACTGGCTTTAAAAAGTTCCTATCCTCTCCCCTGGTGAATGCTCCAAACTGTCTGGGGTGACCAAAGGCAATGCAAGCCTTGTGTCAGTTCCCTTTGTGTGTGCTGTAGTCATAGCCCTTTGACATGTAAGTGGCTCTGGATACAGCCCCTGGTCATCCTGTCAGGAATGCCCATCCTGTCCACATCCAAGTCCCCTTTGTCTCACTGTCTAGAATCAGTACCCAAACCCCAACAGCAGAACCATTCACAGTCATGTGACCCAGGGCAATGACATTAAGGCAAAGCTAGTTGGGATAGGAATGTGCAAATGTTCTAAAAGTGCCATTTTCATAGTTGTGCCTTGACATCCAACTTTACCATTAAAGAGGATTTCAAATTACAATTCATTTGAGTGTAAATAGCACATTTCGATCTGCTCCCTTTGCGAAGGTAACATTTATTGAATGTAATAAAGTAACCTAGTGTTAGTCAATGGGAAAGATAGGCCTTATGGCAGGAAAAGAGACTCAAGGAGTTTTTCCACTATCAGGACATATAAAACATATGTACATATGTCCTACTTTTTAAATGCAATGCACCCTGCCCTATGAGCCTTTAGGGTCTACTTTAGGGGTGATTTATAAGTATTAAAAAGGAAGGTTTACACCTGACAAAAGGTTTATTTTTCCAGGTCAAAACTGCCCACACAGGTTGCAGTAGGCCTCAGACCTGTTTTAAAGGGCTACTTAAGTGGGCAGTAGAGTGAGTGCTGCAGCCCACTAGTACCATTTAATTTACAGGCCCTGGGTACATGTTGTACCATTTACTAGGAACACACAAGTACGTTTATGTACCAGTCAGGTCTAGGGTGATTGTACCATGCCTGAAGGTGAGAGACAAGCACTTAAGCATTGGTTATAAAGGGTAAAGTATACAGAGTCCTAATGCCAACTAAAACGAGTTCAGCACAAATTAGGGCATCAAGGCAAAAAGCTTGGAGTCAATCAGTGGTACCTCATTAATTGCATGTGTGTTTTCTCTCCCGTTTATCCACAGGAGACCTACATACACTTCAATGTTAATGACATGCAATATTCTCTGTACCATCTTTGTCCTGAATTCTTATCGAATATGTTTACACAATAGGAGATTATCATAACAATGGTGTCTATGTTGGACACACCAGAAAAACAATCAATAGTGTTGCTAACCTCTAAATGTGGGAACCATGAGGACCCACAATCCCTTATATATTGTAACTATCCAGGTTGCCAAACAATAGAGGGCTGCCAAGTCTGATAGATACAAACTCTCATAGGCTAGGATTGGTATTAGAAAGGGCAAGATACAACAATTGGTCACAGTTGTATTCGGAATCGCAGACCACCTTATCTTTTAAACAATTATAGCTACAGGCTTAAGACTTGGCTCGTCCTCCTAAATCTTTAGTAGACTGTAATATAAAGTCCTTTAGAAAAGTGCTTTTTCTATTCATGTAAGAACCATGACTACAAAGTCAGACTTTTGCACCTGCAACAATTGTTACGAAGCATTAGCTCAGCTTTGACTCCAGGCCTTATGAGTTAGGCATTGTCTGCGTGATCAAGCTACGTAGGTGAGCCAGGGAGGATTTGGAGGCCCTCCGTTATGTCTCAGAGCCAACATCCAGCATCCTGGTGAATGCAGAACACCTGATATCTCATACTTTATATTGCTTGTTGCACTCACAACTTCAACGACCTCGAAAAAGGGCATACAATATGTGTCATCAGAACTAATCAAATGCCGTAGAGGATTTTGAATATTGTTCTCTGTCTGATAGTGCAAGTGCATCAGTGTGTTTTTTTTCACTGGGAAAGGAACTTGACACCAGCAGTTAAAATGTTAGTTACGTTTTAAGAAGATCAACAGAGCAGATCCATACTGCAAACAAACCAAGTTTCCAAAATAGAACAGCCATTCAGCACCCTGTTTGCATCATTTGCTTTAACATAATTTCGGCAAAACTGTGTAAACTGATGCATAATTATGTAAAATGCATAGCTGCCTTTTAGTGCTATATTTTAACCCGAAAAGCGTCCTCGAGACAATTTTCATGCTAAAAATGCGGAAAAAACAGAAGCACCACAAACATCAGCTGCTCATATTCTGTTGTCCCCATGCGTTCAAGTAAATTTTTACCATGAATGGTGCGTTCCCTGTAAATTTCTGGAATTTCACTTCAGAAACATAACCTGAAATTCCTGAAATTACACTAATTACGACACTATAATTCAAATTTCACCCAGGACTACATAAGCCAGCAAAACAAATCTCAAGAAGACTAACAAGAGAACAGTTCCATTTCCCCCAGTGATGTCAGCACGTCTACTGACATTTATCAGGCAGGCTCCATTCTCTTTCAGTCTTTGCGGCCACTGCACCTTTGGGTTTTAGCAAAGCATTAATTTGAAACAAACGAAGCGGGTGTTATGTGTCCGAGGGCCCACGTTTGATATATGCCTGTACAGCCTTTCTACTATGCACTTTAGTTTCACGAGTAGACGCTTGCATGGGGCAGATATTAATTTAGCAGACGTTCATTGGGGTCATATTTACGAAACAGCAGGATAGCATTGGCTGTTCTTGGCAATACTTTCTAGTAACTCATTAGCTGAGTTGACAAGGCAAATCTATGCCCGGTATGCCAAGTACATCAAGTGAATTTCTAAAAGGGTGTGTGTTCAGAAGTCTGTTACACCTGAATGAACACTTTGATCATAAGTATCCCAAAACAATGACAACTGCACAGAATTTATAAGTCACACATTGCCTCACCATGGCTTTTTTAAAGCTTAAAGAGGACTTTTAACACTGCTTTATGGCACTTTGGGAAGGCCTAGTTAGATTTATTTTCTGCAATATTTATATTCACTGTAAACAAGATTGATTGGTTGTTTCATCATGTCATTGTGGGATTCCACCCGCGCACAAACTGCCTTTAGTTAAAGGCTTGCACTATACTGTCTTTTGATATGTGCTGGTAGTGTATGTTGCCCATGGAAATTAGGGGTGTGCACAATGCGGCCAGCAAAGCACCAACTTATTTGACAGGGTATGGATGACCAGTGTGAAAGAGTGTGTGTCACAACAGCACAATGAAATAAGCGCAGCCACAGCCCCGAGAGCAGCATGCAGCCAGGCGCGGCTCCTCCGCTAAGGCGGCAGAGCGTCTCACCCCCCCCCACCCCCCCAGCAGCAGCAGCTGCCAAACTTTGGCAATAAAACGATAATAAACGGTGTTTATTATCATTTTATTGTAAAAGAGGCGGGCCATGGGCTGTGACCATCTCAGGCCGGCCAAACATGCATGCGCACTAGGCTCTCTCCAACCCAGCACTGTGTTACCGGGTTGGAGACAGCAGGCAGATGCTCCCAGTCTGCCTTGGTGCACCCTGGCCGGGCACTCCGATCAGCCAGCAGCATGACAGTAGTGTTCAGATTGGCTGCAGGGCAGGCTCGGAGCCCATGTCTGCAGCCTGCAGCGGAGGCCAGAGGAGCAGCACGGTGGTGGCAGCAGCAGCAGCGACGCCGATTCAGGTTTTTTGTTTTGTCTTACATTAATTTTTCTCTTCCCACACCCGTCAAACACCGCCTCACCACGTGGCGTAAGCCGCTCCTGCATGCAGCCCTCCTGACCTTCACATACGGCCCTCAGCAGCATGACTGCTGTTTTCTTGAGACAGCACTAAAATTCAGAAAGTTATGAAATACACGGGAAAGCAATTATTAATACATTTACTGAAGTAAAAGAAAAGATGCAAACAGGGTGCCCTGCACCACTTAACTTTAGGACAGAGGTCTTTAAACATTTTTGCTGTTTGTTCCCCTACCCACATTGTTTTGAAGTTGGGCCCCCTCAAAATCTTTATGGGGAGACTTGGTGCAGTGCAAGAGGTAGTGTTGATCACAGGGGGCGGGGTTTATAAGATAATATCAGGGCACTTATTCAGTAGCTCACACTTCACACTAAGTACAAGAGCAAACACATAAAAACTTAACTAGACAAAAAAACAGTACTCACCAATTGAGGTCCTCATGCTCTTGGGTCCCAATGCAACTGCACCATCTGCACTAATGTATCTGTGAATCTGAATCGCAGGCTATCCCCTCTGCCACGTTCACCCTTTATTCACCATGTCTGGCCATCACTCCAAAAAACAGACTGTCTGTCCCTTCCAGAAAAAATGAGCTCCCACATGTTGGCCACCTCATCCCTACTGCTCTCCGCATGTCTTTTTGTAAAGTAAGGCAGTCATAATTGTGATGCAGTGGGCACTTCACACTTCTGGGCCTCAGTACCACTTTGTCTGCTTCACCAATGAGATCTACTGCCTTGTGAAGCGTGAAATCGCCTTTACCCCTTCTTAAAGCCCTCTTCCTTTCCGCCATCTAGCTGAAGCTTAAGACTAAAGTGCCTCCACTGCTCCAATTATTCTTTCTCTTGGGCCATTGGTCTAATGCCAAAAGTGATACTGGCACAGAAAGGGTCCACTGAGCCCTAATGCAAGAAAAGAATGAATAAAGCAGCCGTAAAAGGAACTTAGTTGGTCTGTCACACCCCTGGGGCTCTGGTGCCACTGCACCTGCAGCACTAATGATACATACCCTTCTGTCCATTTCACTGGCCATTATTTCTAGCCCTGAGGTCCAAAGAAGACTGTCTGCCCCTTTGTTTAAAAAAAAGGAAAAAATGCCCACGCAATACCCTCGTAACACACCCACTATTGTGGTGCAGTAGCCCCTCACATCAGTGCCCCAGTGCCAATGCACCTACTGCACTACTGGTAGTGATGGCCTTTTTTAAAAAAAATGAGCTTGGATTTCTGAACAACTTCTTGAGGGCATCTCTTTGAGGAAGGGGGAAACTGTTTTATTTATTAATGAAAAAATTAGATTCCACATATCGCCCCCTTCTGTGCCATCTCTGTGATGCTATCTAGGGATTTTGCTCCTTTCCTCTTTGTCTTGGGCCTTTACCCAGAAACCCCAGGGGTCCAAATGATCAGGATTCTAAATATCACTTTTTTGGTCTCCTCCCTTTCACCTCTCGACTCAGCTGAAAGAACATCCATAAACAGCAGACGAAGATGGCAGGGTGTATAAGGGCTAAGGTGCCCATGTGTTTTTAATTTTACACAAACTGTTCCCATCCTTTTTATTAAAAAACAACTATCCCAGATTTGTTTATGGGGACCTGGAAGTACCTCTGTGTAGGTTTGGAATGAGGGGTGTCAAAAGTAATTTAATTTATGGAGTCACTTGAAGTATCATGATGACAAAAAAAAATTATTATTTTGTTATTTTGGATAGATGATGTAAGGATGCTGAGTTTTAGAGAGTGTTGTATTAATGGACATATAAAAAATGCTTGCAGTAGGTACTTTCAGGTTAGCTATTACTTATAAGTATTCTTTGAAAGTGCTTGTTGAATCTAATACAGGGCCATTGTAATTTTGCTATTGTGCAGCAGCTGCACTTCTCACACAATCACGAATTTGCCGCATTTGCCACATAATTTACCATCTGTGCATAATCTGCAGACATTAACAAACAAAAAATGTTTCTAACTCTACCAGACCAAAATTACTAAAAACGTGGTGATGTGTTTGTGTGCAGTTGAAGCCTTTCTCAAAGTGTAACTCATCATTTTTCAGTTGCTTATTACTGTAGTTGGTTAGTACACTGGTCCTAATTATACCAATGAGGTGAAATATGTGGCCAGACAGTACTACCATGTGAAAACAATGGCAAAATAATGTAGAAAGTAATTCAGTAAATACTGCCACATAATTTGGTGCTCCCCTGCAGCATAATTTTCAGTGGCCCTGGAGTCACTGTGTGGCAGCCTACCTTATACTGTATATGATATAATTGTAAAATAATAACGTATGTATTCACTGTGCTTCGGTTACATGCAGGAACCCTACAGCACTATAAATACCCATGTCACTATTATGCACTGTATCAAACAGGGTTCAATTATGTGATTACCTGGCCTCACACACAGAAATCTGCAATGATCACATTAACTAAATTCGATAAAGTGAAAGAGTGCATTTTCAATCAAGTACATTAAACTACATGTATTTTACACTTTAAAAGCTTGTGCTTTATTTTGAATGTAGTTGTGTGAAGATGAAAATACAACAAAATACTTACAGAATATTTTGTTGATTTTAGCCATGTCTTTAACTTTTGCCACCACAGGTGTCAGTAATACAGTTGCTTTATTTGCGTCCCCTGGGAACATTGCCATGGACCCACAGGGGGGCAGACCCCCCCAGTTTGAAGACCTGTGCTTTAGGAACATATTTGTTTTTAACGAAATTTTAAAACAAAAGTGCAAACATATGATGCAGTTTCTTCAGTGTTTAAAAAAAGTGTATTTCATTAACATGCAGACACGTTTCTCCTTAGTACATCAGATTATATCAGTGCATTCAGAAGTATTTTTTAATACTGATAGTTTAAAAAAATTAATGTATATTCATTCATCCCACCCCAATAGCAATGCCAGTAGTGAACTAAAAGGTAAGTCAGTTGTCTCATGAAACGCTCCCGGTGGCCTGGGTTATTACACACGTACAACACTATGTAGCTTATTAAATCAGACACAAAAGAAGGTTTTGTACCATGTATATCCTGAACTTGTGTATTTCAGGGTGCTGTTATATCTCATAATGAAGAAAAAGGAGGCAAAATGAAATTACACACTTGACTAGGATCACACAATTGAGTCTAGGGAAACCCAGGAGTTATACTAGGTGTCCTGGTTTCACAGTTTATATTAAATTCAATTTAATTCCAATGCAACAATCCAGTTGCTTCTTTTTTCACACTTGACTCGCTCAAGGTAGAAATAGCAAGCAGAGAAGGCTTCCCCCAAGGTGGAGTAGAGGGATAGCTATTCAGAGACAGCATTACACAGTATTGTAAAACCTATGACTTATTAGAGTTGAGGGGCATAATTTAGAGGACAGTAAGGAATGTAACACTCAAAATAATTCAATGACTCACTGATCACACCATGATTCACTTCCCCTACGACCACCTAAACCCTCCTCCCCCAACAAAGCCACACCCTACCATCATGGCATCAACGCAGCCCTTAAGCACACCACAGACCATACTTTGTGGCCCCAGGTAAAATGTTTGTGAGTACCGATAGTCTAAGGCAAGTCATCCTATCTGTGGAAAGAGTTTTGTACTAGGGGTATGCTATGCAGTTTGTAGTGGGCTGGCCAGCCTGAGCAAGCACAAGCCTAGAGCCGCTCTGAACTGCTTGAGCCTTGGAAAGTTCCTGCAACCAGGAAAAAGCTGCAGGCTGGGTAAAAAGAAAGAAGAGGTGCAGAGACGCTCCAAGCTGGGTGTGCAGCGGTTGTTTATGATACAGGATGGACAACTGCAAAGAACTGGTGGAAGTAAATCATCTGAAGGCATTGTGTTCCCTCTCTTAGTAATAAGTAGGTAAGGTTTGGAACGATTCATTAATACGATTTACAAGCAACCCGGATCTAAGTTTGAATGATATATTGTCAATGAAAACGAAATGCCCTATTCCCAGTAAATCAATGTAATGAGAATGTTGGTCATTTATCTAAATGATGTTAGTGCTGTATTTAGAGCAATACTTATCTACAGCTTATAATAGCTCTTCCTGCCTCACTGCACACCTTACCGTGATATTTTAAGATATTGTATATCCAGGTTGATAATTAGAAACAATCCTTATCCTCTGAAGGCTGCCCACTTCCTGTCACAGTCACTAGGTCGTAACCTCCTGTAATGTCATGAGGTTAAAGGGTGTACGAGGTTATTTTCCGTGATGCCACATGTCATGTCATGTTTTCAATGCCACTGGGCCGTAGATCTCAGTCTCCAAGGTGCTCTGAAAGGCTGGTAGATAGGCAGATGGCAGGGGAGAGACGAGAAAAGAAGCACACGCACCTAGCGAACAAGCACTGTGTGATGGGCGCACTGCAGTGTCTTTGCACCCATTCCTTCTAGAGCCAATTTTGCAAATGGCCACCTTTGTCAATTCAAACGTAGCTAGGCACACAACACAGACTGTGCAAAGAATGACTTTTTGCATTAGGCCATTTACAAAATGCATTTATGTGCAAAATATGCGCACCCAATATATCATTCCACGGTGAGTTCTAAATCTAGCTTTGCCTTTCTCATTACCTCACCGTCACTTTCTTCAACATATAAACAGTGCACAGGAACCAGAGAACTGTACTTCCATACGTAAACAAGTTTTAATTTCAGCATTCATCACAGGTAATAGTAATGCTATTTAAAAGCAGAACCTGTCAGTACAAACAAGGCATCACACTCACCCCCTTACCCAAACAGAATGTCATATACTGGCACAGCACTAAACATCTGATTCTGTGTGAGGTCGTTTAGATATCAGCGAGCGGAAAGGGCTGCAAGTACTTGAATATCCCTTTTGTGTCGAAGTTTAGAGAGGTGGATGGATTACGTGGAGGAATCAATGGCATATTTCGCAGGATCCATTATTTCCCAGTGGACAGAGCGAGATTTTGAATCTTCCATATGCTGCATCCGAGGCATGACCACTGATGTGCCTGCAGTCCATATGATTATGCACCTACTTGCAAACAGCTTCCCAAACATAATTGGGAATATATGGCTTCGATCAGAGACAAGCTGCTGGCATTATGTTGATGTACAGTACAAATGTGCAGAGGTAATCATACCGGTGACGGCCGATGCATAACCCAAGGAGAGTGGTGGGGAGGACGGAGACAAGGTAAAAATAAAAAAAATGAAAAAAGCACATGCGTTGCCTCCATCCCTGCTGTCTCGTGCTCCTCTTCTCCTGGTGTCCCAGCATTCACTGGTGGGACACCAGCACAGGTTGCCCAGCAATCCTGGCACTGCTTTCATGCAAAATCTACCATGAAAGCAGCACCAGGATTGGCCTGAGCAGCAGTGTCTGTACTGTTTCTCCAGCCTGGCTGTGCACAGCCAGGCTGGAGAAACCTAAGTGCGCATGTGTGTTTGGCTGGCCTCAGATGGCTGGCCAAACACACATGCGCACTTAGGTGCACTCTCCCCTCTTCCCCCCCTCCCACCTCCCGTGTCCCAGCCCCGCCCCTCCCTTCATATGCTGCTGGCTGAGCCAGAAGCAGAAAAATAAAACATTAGTACTCTACCATTTTATTTTTCTGCTTCTGGCTCATCCAGTGGGGAATCCTACTCAGAAACATTTCTCACAGAAGTCAAATAATTTGCAACCACTGGAAATGAGGCCTCAATTGCACAAATGTGCATTTTTTGTTATCCATGACATCTTAATTCTTATCACTGAAGTGCTTGTGTGTTAGGCTGAAGCAAACAGCAGGCATATTTGTTGGAAAACATCATCTCATTTCACTTAGTTTTTTGCTATGCCCCTATTCTTGCATAGCTCCCAACCCTTCTTAGTAGAGGTGAAGGTGTTTTGTCACATTAATCAACAAAGACACAGGGCATGCACCGGGCTGTGGGAACATAAGACAGCATCATGAAGGCCGCCTGGCTTTGAACTTTCCAATACATGACCACATTCGAGCATTACTCACTACAGGTGTGTCTCATATGCCCAGGTATGGCTTTGATAATGAGCGATGGACTGAAAATTAGTCGTCCAAACAGACAGGCGCCTGAATAGAGGCCTTCTAAAAATATTTTAGTGGAGATTCAATTCGATATCATTCATTCCAACAAGTTTGTTACCCTAGTACTGACTATTCAGTCATTTATGAAATTCACCTTAGCCTAACGTCACCGTTTTAGGATAATACTACACAGTGGCGGTACACAATGCTCCTCTCATTAAACCAGTGGGAAATCTCTGTACATTACACTAGCAGAACCATCATAACAGAGATGACGTCACACATCAATAAACACAGGACCAGGTGTAAAGGCATCTTCAAGCGCTAAGAGGTCACATAAGTGACAGAACTGCTTCATATACAAGCTGATAAAATAACGTAACATAACGTAAAATTCTGTTCATGTTTATGCTGCAGCATTTCACAACTGATTACATTTTATATACCATCTTGTTTATTGCTAAAATGTCCAATAGTTTACAAAGAGCGCTATGCAGATTGTTTTGAACTTGTTTACTACAGAAATGAGTTGCTCATCGAGCAATGAATTTGTTGTATGCAACTATCAGAGTCCTCACTGATAATAATATGTTTTTGAGTTTCTTTTACTGCAAAAAAGCGGCAGAAGGCGAAAAAATTAAGCAGCAGAAACAATTTTAGTTAAAATGTACAATTCGTGCGAATTCCCATTTTATGGTATCAAAGAGAAATTAAGTTTTCTGTTGCCATGTAACCCGCACAGACAACTTGGGATGTTGCATAGATAAAAAGGAATAAAAAACATTTTTAGGAAAGAGGCCGTTAGGGCCTTTGGCACGCCATTCAGATGGCACTCATCTTAATGTCTAGTTCTTCCTGAACCTACCCGTCACAAAACTCATGATTGCGATATGTGCAGTAACAGCAGTCACTGCACATATTGCAATTACCCGAGCTGCTTGTGGTGAGGTCCTAATCTCCTCCCCACTGTGTACTCAAGCATCTCTGACCCCCTCTCCTGTATGCATGGTTGATTCTATATGTGCTTTTTCCCTAGGTCTTGCTCTAGTTGTCGTCATGTGTTGGTGTCGGCCAGTGCTTCTTGTTGTGTTGTGTAGGACAGTCTTGGGAAGGACAATGGGATCTTTGTGTGAAGTTCAGTCGATGAGGGCAGGTCACTGTTCGAGGCTGCAGTGCCAGGCACCTTGCTGTTTGTGGAAGCCAATAAAACTATTGCAGAATACTGCACAGTATTGCCATGTGTGTGACTACAATTTCACCTGATTTCACCAGTATCCCATTGATTGGTAAGAGGAGCCCAGAAACTCAACATGTTTCAAACTCCAACATGACTGTAAAGGTTCGAAGCATTTTTTAACTTCCACTTACACTATGATAGAATAATTAAGTTTTTATTTGATTTCCTGGGACACAATAATCTTAAGTTTTTGTTTATTTATCTGTAAATTTTCTCCCGAATGCCAAGGACATATCCATACTGTCTTCATTTGAGATTTAATATCTTAGATCGTACAGCACTGTTCGTCTCTCATGGTGATGATGTCAAACTTACTGAATCTGTTTTTTATTTAAAGGCTCTGAAATTGCCTTTGGATTCAAACTTGCAAATCTTTTGTTATTGGTTTCTCATTATGTCTTTAAAGCTGCAATTATGTGCAATACTCAAGTAGCATTTAAACAGTTCTCTGCTTGAAAAAGCAAGAATCTGTGTTTTTCGTCTATTTGGTTGTAGATTGCATGTTGGTTGCTGTTGTTAGCAGCACTTTGTGACCGGCCTTAGGTCAGGTAACCAGGTACCTGCTAATGGCAGCTAATTAAGTCTCCTATTTCAGAGCATGAGAGCATGTGCGATTCGGTGACACCCATACACAGAGTAAGATGAGACCTGGGACAAAGCGATCCTGCTTGACAGCACTGACAAATTGCTATTCATCTGAGCTTGCTAGTGGGCATGTCTTTGAACTTTAATATACATATTACTAAGTAATTAAAGGGCTGTTGCTATATGCGTGGTTCAGACTTTATTTTCTAAAAGTGTTGATATGTTGATTAACATGTACATTGTAATGTAATGTGGCTGAGACAATCCTGCGAGAATCAAAGGTACATATTATGAGTAAAATACCCACAGCAGACTAACCCAATGTGGGAGAGTCTCACCAGGTGCTAACCACACTACATCACAGGTTAACTCCAAAACAGAGTGTTCACAGAAGGGGGGGCTCACTTCTGTCGTGCATTCCAATGCAACAGTGCACGTAGCAGCTGTGTGTGTGACAATATCAGCCTTCGGATATGGAAGCAGTATCTGCGGTGACCTTCCTATACATGTAGGGCGTTTTAGTTTCATATTTTGAATGGCTGCAGCATGGTGATGTTCATTTTAGGACAACAATGTATGGTGGCAGACTTCCCCATAAACATTGTAACACTACTGCCCATTGAAGGCTCCATCCAGGGGCGATGGAGCGTCGCACCACTGACTGAGCCAGCAGCTGAAAAATCAAACAATATTTTAATGTAATTTTATTTTTCAGCTGCTGGCTCGGCCATCAGGTGCAGGGAGGGGTGGGGCTGGTCCATGGGGAGGGCGTGAAGTCAGTGTGCACTAAGTGTGCATTTCAGTTTTGCCAGGTGTCTTAGACTTACCAAACTGAAATATGCACTTAGGTTTCTCCAACCCGGCTGTGTTGCACAGCTGGGTTGGAGAAATTGCACAGGCCCCAGTGCACTGTCTGAGTGGCAGAACAAGCCGCTGAGACCAATCCTGAGGATGCTCTCATACTAGGTATGGTATGAGAGCCGAGCCAGGATTGCTGGAGAGTCTGTGCTTGTGTCCCAGGGAATGATGAAACACCAACACAATCGCAGAAAGAGGATCGAGGCGGGTGGCGGCACCAGGTAAGTTTTTAAAAAATATATCTTTTATGATCCTGATCATGGACTTGATTTAGACATAGGGTGACACAATCATCCATCATGCTGATATTAACCAAATGTTGCAATTTAGCATCCTAATTTAAATCTGCCATGCTAATTACAATAGAATACCACTTTCACCACCTCTCTGTCAGTGCAGTGAACTAAGCTATATGGCCTCTGAATGGTTTCTGAATGTCCAAATGATGTCCTTAGAAAACCAGACAGCTGCCCATTCCAGTATCCTTTGACCTAACAAGGGTTGCTGTGAGCACACTCTCAAGTCAATGTTGTTTAGGACAAACTCTAATTCGATGGGATTAAAGGAGTAGCGGTCACGTTAAAGTAGGGTCCTTCCAATTAATGTTATGCTCTCATGACCTTAAACCTGTATGTCTTCCACATAAGACATCACCACAACTGATTTCACCAGGTAAAGAGCTACAGATGATACAACATAAATAAGTGGATACATTCCCACCTAAACAAAGGTCAAATCTTAAAATCCCACCAGGTGCCTGGATAAGAGGCTTTGGTCGGGTCTGTTATTTATACTTGCAAATCCATAATCTCAGAGAAACAATCATTTGGGAAGTTTTTTGAAACATTCTCTTGTCATCTGAAAATCCTTTAAAACTTCCTTAAAAGATCTTTCAAGTAACCTGCTTGCTGTTCTCAATTTTTTTCAACTCACGATTTTTTGTTCTCACTCTATTATTGACGCCGTTATTGGATTTAGAGGGTTCTCTGATCTTCAACCCCAACAGCATTGGTTCAATTAAATGAGACATGATGATGTATACTGTGGGAGTGTGCAGGGTAGAGTGGAAGGCCAGAGTAAGATGGCAGGGGTACAGCAAGCAAGAAGGATAAGATGTCAAAGGTCAGGGGAGGGGAACCTCAGGGCTGGTATGGTGTGTTGGTGGAAGGCTGCCACTTTTCGCAGACACTAATTTTCGCCAAAATATAGAACATGTTAAAGCAGGAAATGGTGTTGCAACATAAATGAACTGCTAAATGGATAGTCTCTGCAAATATCATGGGCACCGAGTCAATGGGTGCCCCATAGTGCAAATGTAAGGGAAATGAATTACGGCATGAGCCTAGGTTTTTCACTCAACAACCCACCATTTCCATAAGTCATATCTGATCAAATATCCAACTCCCCTCCCTCGCCACCAGCAACCCCTTGCTTCCAGCAGCCCACCTCTCTCATTGGTGAAGTAGCAAGAGATTAAGCAACCTTTACTAAGCAGAACACGGCCCCCATAAACTGCGTATCAGTCAGCTCAAGCATCACCAACTCCCGAGGAGACCATCCTCCAGGCAAGGAGCGCCCTTTCTGGGATCACATGGGTGCATCAGGCGCAGAAGGAACAGCGTCCAAGGATGGCCGAGGCAGTGAGGGAGAGGAATGGGAGTAGAATGAGCGTGAGAGAAAATAACTTTCAAGGGATGTATTTGGAGCACTACTCAATAGGACCAATAATCATTCACTCATAAAGAAAGCCAAAGCTGATAGCATGGTCAGTACTTGTTCTGTTTGGGACCTCTGTAATGAAGCTGGTTTATCAGCCTGCTCCTGTTTCATTGTCTAAAATGAATGTACTCTCAAATGGAGAGAACGTAAACATGGCTCTCTTAAAGGGAATGCCTTCGCCTGCCAAAGAATCAAGTAATTTTCCTCTCTTTTACTGTACACACTCTGCTTCCATCTCAAGATGGTTTGTTGAGACTTGCCAGAACAGAGGAGTCATTGTTTTAATAATACAGTTTCTCTGAAAAGAAAAAAATATCGAAAAAAATGTGACATAACATACAGATCTGCCGACCTTGGGACTGGGGAACTGGGTTCGAGGCGGGCACCTGCTCTATTATTATTTTTTTTTTTTTAAATTAAATGATGATCTAAAAATAAACTTGTAACAAATAAAATGAAATAAACAATTGCAATCAAAAGGCAGATAGGTATTGTGGGTGAGCTGAAGTCCACAAAGGAAGCACATTAAAATTGAATGAAGAATAAAGCGCCTGTCACATAGCAACACAACAATGGTGTGTACGCTCCCAGGGCGATCCTTAAAAGTAAGTCAAGGCAAAAGGAAGAAGGAAGAGGAAGAAACAACATACGGCCATGCAGCGCAAGGCCAAAGAAATAAATAGTGCCCCACACTAACCTATATAGCCAGTTGTGCAATCATCCATGTAACGGGGTCAGTCTGCAAGGTGGTAACAAACCAGCCTTAAGGTAGGACAAATGTAAAGCATTTACCAACAACACCAAGAGATTTTTGAAAGGCAGGACCAGGAACAAATGAAAGTGATGGGCATGGTTAAAGCCCACAGATATAGATTACAACATGTCGAAGACAGCACTTAGTGCTGCCTAGCTCGACCTAAAAATGTCATGATGTTATTCTCTACACATTCTTTTTTATATTCTTTTTGGTTTGCATCACTTTTTTGTGTACTTTACTCCTTTGTTCACTTTGTTGTGCAATTTGGTGTGTAATTCTCCACACATTTGAATCTGTCTTTGCATAACAACAGGCCACGATTTGATTATTTAACTAAGTGTACTCAATTCAGCATGGCCCTTCTGCGTTCTGAACCCAATGAATGGACAATTTTATCAACTCCATTCAAAAATCTTCTGTTAAGTGTGTCAACAAGTGGCAGTACAATTTAATTTAATTTAAATTAAAAATACATGTAAAAATCATTCAGTCATGATCTGAAAAGAAGTGCAACTCTGATTCAATCATTTATTAACACCTGCTTATCTGACTTCAAATGAAAATACATTTAATCGCACCTTCTATTCATAATAGTGCTGGTCACTCTCCTAGGTGCAGCTGAGAGTGCCCTAGAATCACCATCAGAGACGCATCTAATTATTAGACCCAGGCGAAGTTTCTGTGATAAGGTCGTAATCTTGCATAATATTTGGAAATTTCAGGTTATTGTCTGCGTGTATAAATTGCACTGTAATGCAACTTTGCATAATTATGCACAGAACATTAAAAAGACTTTAAGAGAGTGCATACAAACAACGTGCACAAGCAAAAGGAAAGTGACTGCTGTTTATGGTGCACACTTTTTAGCTCAATATACATTCTTGCATCCAAAATTAATGCTAGGATGCATTTTGTGCTAAACTATAGTGACAAAAGAAATTGTGCTTTTTCATGTGATTATACGTAATTTCGTGTCATTTTTCCAAACTTTTGCACAATGTAACAGCAAGTTGCATGAATTTCGCACACCTCTACTAATTATCCATAATGGCTTAAACCATACCAGAATCCATTGGCTCAATGTAAGATTTTAGTTACTTCATTAAAGATGTCTTATGAAGCGCTACATTAAGGTTGATGGTTTTCATAGATTTCACAGAGTACACTCCAAAATGTCTGAATTGGATTTGCAAGTATGACACCTTCATACATCTCGGAAGGGAGTTCTGTTATTCTAGGACTGTGCCATGATAGCCATTATTGTGATCATGAAACCGGCAAATCATACTGCTGGACAGACACTGACTTCCACAGGTAAAGTTTGAGATGTTGGCAAAGTGCTAGTCAAGCATAGTATTGCCCTTAAAATGATGAAGCACAACAGGTAATTTGGGTATGAGATATAGTGGTGTGTGATGACGTACAGAAGTACTGCATGCCAGGGTTATCCAATTCAGGTCCAAGATTGCTGGGTCCGGAATACATTTTTATAATAGCCGGTAATTGTACATAAAAAAATTCAAACATAACTAATTTACATGCTCATGATATACCTGAAACATCTGTCATCAAAGCAGCTCTCCTACACCTATTTTGGACACAGTCCCTGCTAGACCTATTTTGAACACAACTGCAAGGGTTTCATAGTGGACTCTTTGCAAAGAATATTCACTATATGTGCATACTCATCGTAAATGCACAGAAAATTGTCGACTGAACGTAAAGGTGAACCTTATTTGAAAAGGTGAAGTTTTTGAGTTTGAGAGAAGTTTCGAACAGTGGAGTAAAATGGCTTTTGTAAAGTTAAATCTGCACAACATGCCGGACGGCAGGTGACAATATGTAAGATAGTGGAGTGACATGTAAGTACTTCCTTCTTTTGAATATACCTAATTACTGTACCTTGTAAAAAGATGTTAGAAAAGAAATTAACCATGCAATGATATCTAAAGCTATGCCTGCATGACGACCTAAAATTACTTCAAAAAGATAAGAGCCAAGCAAGTTTTTGTGGGACTTGAGCTCTGTCCAAAATGGCACACGTGTGTAAATGTCTCGATGAAAGTGGCATGTACATGCAGGGCAGTCTTTGTCCTGTGCCTACTGCGATGCAGGAAGCAGGGGTAAGTAGGAGCAACACTGGGGAGTTTGGGTTAGCACAGCCTGCTGTTAGGGCACTTTACATTGTTCCTTAAGGGCTCTATCTGGTTAACCTGGCTCGTGAATATGGTAATATGATGACATTTTACAGGCTAAAAGACATTACTCCCTGGGCGTGTGTCATCTCAATTAAAGAGGAGAATGCCAAACGGAAATATTCAAACAAAAAGCGATTCCCTGTCAAATTCAAAGTACTATTTTGAAAGAGCTTACAGTGTGATCTTGCTTATATTACTTTAGAGACATAAAAATAAATGTCTAGATCTATTTTTTGTCCCTAAGAATGTTTTGTTAATAAAAGTGCAATATTCCAGTATGCATCATCGATGAGCACTTAGTTTATGTACCTTGTACTGTGCACCACTGATAACATATCTGAACTACACACATTCTTACAAATCATGATTGTTGGATTTCACTAGTGTTTATATTATAATTACCTAAATTGATAGAGAAATTGTGTATGTTACCTACACACATTATGCTATTCAAACTATTTCATTACTAATGTATTGATGCCTTGAATGCTACAATGAAAACATTTTTGTGGCATAATGACTAAAAACCTAAATTCCCTAAAGTCATGTTGTACATACCTATAGCCAAAGGTCTTCCATCCTTACAAAGCTTTCAGATATTGTAAGCTTATGTTACCTATGGCTTTCGTAGACAGTCTCTATCATTTAAACCGGTTTCTAAATCTGGTAGCTCACTGCTATAACAAAGCTCTTTACCCACTGTTGCTACATGATCAAGGCCTTCCACGCTGGATGGACAGGGCTCTCTGACAGCCTGTCACTGCAGCACAACTTGTTTGCTTTGACTAAAAGCAGAAGGCCCCGATGCAAGGTGGGAGAAAGGAAGGAAGACAGAGAAGGTGGTGGGGGGGGTTTGATAAAGGGTGGCATGTAAGAAATTTATTTTTTACATTTATGTCAGGGAGGAGCAGCCATGTTATATATGCCCACCCCACCCCCATATTCCTCTGCCTTGCGTAGCAGCTGAAAAAAAGGGCAGTTGGCTTTGGGGGCTATGCATAATGTGAAATGATAAATGAGTAAAAAACTGAATTACGGGTATGTTTTTCACCTTGGAGCTCACTGTGCATCACAGACAACTTGAACTTCACTCTTGTTGTCTTTTCAATGTCACTAAAAGCCCCTCAGTGAGAAACATCCTCGTAATTCACTGTTACCTATCTATAATTCTATATATATTAAGGGTGTCATATGGCTGGTCGAGTGGGTGGATTTTTTAATTCTGCTAGAAGAATTCAAGGAATGTAGTAATCCTGCATTACTCTTGATCTCATACTAAACCCCACCGCTCCACTGGCAGAATTAATCAGCACTGCCCTTAAAATCTATGTGACCCCATCAAAAGAATGGCAAAAGCTACTCTGTTGGCAGAGAAGTGGGGGTAAGCAGAGCTCTCCGGACAGAGTTTTTACTGTGATTCTATGGAATTCCGTGGAGTGAAGGTCTGCGAGTTCCACTCACCCCTAATTACTGGTACCAAGACACTGATGTGAAAAGTCCAGAATGAGGCTTCAATGCACCTTTTTCGTCCATCCTCTCTCATTGGAAAGTATAGAGCGAGAGAAAGAGACAGTGTCTTCCACTGTGACTTTTACAGCTCTGCTATTAAAACACCTTATTTTTTATTTATAATAATTGTTGTATGTGGGCCATCCAGTATTACAGATTGAGAGCAAAGGTGTTAGTGGAGATGCTAGATTTCTGCTTGGAGTTTACAAATCAAAGATATGTTTCACAAAATGTAATTCTTTACTTTAGCTTTCATGGGTTTAAATATTGATATACGACTAAGGAATGTTCTCACTATCTATGTTTAAAGTCATTGTGGGAGGACAGAATGCCTAAAAACCTCTTTGTTCTCCCAATTCATATTTTTCAATACAATGAGTTGGTTCTCGTTGTTTTATGTTTAGCTTTCACCCCAGTAGTTCCAAACTTACAGGAACATTTGTAAGAACAAGATTAGAGATGACTTATTATGTGATCTGTCACAAAGTTTATCTGGGTCTTTGAGGCCATTAAGTTTTACACTACCCAGTGAAGCTGTACCTGACATCCAGCTACATTAAGCGTGTTGACAATTTAGGTCACAAATGCATGACATCAATAGCTGCTGGGCTTCTACATTGGTTCATAGTACAATGGGTCACATTATTTGAAGTTGCTCAAACGTTTTGTCTTTCAGGTCTGAAAAACATGAAAGATAAGATTTAGTGTATGGTCAAACTGTTTTTCTTTCCAGGAATGCATGGATTTCAATTGGCAATGACTGCTAATAAATATATTCTAAGGACATGATAAATATATGGAGTCCCAACTATTAGGCAGATGATTGTTATATCCATATGATAATGGTTTTTCTAAATAATCAGGATTTGTAAATGAGAAATATAGGTAATTTGTAAATTGACTGGAAACATCTGAATAAATGAGATTATTGTTTTCACCAGCATTAACCTACTGAAAGGAGTCAGGAAGTTCAATGATAGACATTAGATAAATGACATTTACTGGATGAGTAATTTGGATGCACATGAACATGAACACAGTACTATTTAGGAAGCCTTTTGAAGACTAAGAGCACCGTTATCTTAAAAGCATTAGGGATGACCAGACCAGACACAACCTTAAAGTGGAACACTCAGAAAGCTGAGAAATCAGGTCTATTTATGATTGTTGATGGTCAACTATACAAATTGTAGTGTGTGCTGTGAAGATTTGGCTGCTGACGGCACAATGTACTCAGGCCCAGATTTCTCAAAGTTTTACATCACCCTTGCACCACGCAAGGTGACACGGGGTGACGCAATACCTAGATTGAGGTTTAACGTGTCACTCAGAGGCACCCTATTTGGCCCTGTGTGGCTGGGTAAATGTTCACTGGGAAGATGTTACAAGGGTGGGGCGTGGGTGTTCCCATAGATCCACCTATATATTATGAAGCATGCCCAAATTTACCAGCACTGGAAGATCTGGGATTATGTCAGAATTGGACGCATTCCTGATAGAGGTGCAACAACGAGAAATATTTTTATAACTTCTTGTTGCTTGTTCTTCTTAAGTGTGGTGTGAAATGCAGCACACTTAGAAAGCGGAAAATGTCTTTAAGGATTGTTTGCATGCAGGAAGGGCCACCTTCCTGCACAAAAACAATCCTCCCTCTAATACAGGCATCATTGTGTAAGGTGCCTGCATTGGTACTAGGTTGCACTGAGTGCATAAATACAAGGGGAGGACAGGAATGAGCCATATCTTGATAGATATGGTGCATCCCTGCCCTCTCCCATTCAAGCAACGCAGTGCAGCAAGGTGTTTTGCCGAAATGTGCAAAAAAAACATAAATCTGGGCCTGAGCCACACTTTCTAAAAGTTCCAACGCATGAGACAGAAATGTTGCACTGATCCAGCGCAGACCAGCCTGACTTCAGTCATATATTGAAGAAGATGCATATATCTAGCTTTTAATTTTTAATGTGGTCTTACAAGCTAACAGGCTTTCCTGTAGTGTTGCCAAGTGTGCTTATTATAGGAGACTTTGGACTTTTTACACTTCTATTTTTTCTCAGGTTTTTGATCTTCTTTTAACCTGAAAACAGTGCTCTTTGTTTTCACTTGTTTCATAGCAGTTGCTATTATGCTGTCTGAGCTGAGTGCCCAGGAGAGGGGGCGAGCTTCAAGCTCAGACATATAGCCACCAAACACAGTGCATGCTTTATGGAATAGGCCTGACGCGCAGAATTAGCAAATGAGAAATGATACCAACAGAACACGTCCCTAACTGGGTGGAGCTGGAAACACAGAGAAAGAACTACAAAAAGAGTCAAGAACTTTGTCGAAATGTTTGGACTTTAAACAAAGCATCCCTTGCATAAACTATAAATGATAGTTAAGATGGGGAAGGAAATTATTGCAAAACAAATAGTCTCAGGTTTTATTGTAATAAACAATTTTACACCTGTTTTGTTAGCTATTAAAAGTAAGAGTTACTTCTATTCCCAAGGAGAAAAGCAAGCGTCATTATCAATGAATCATCTTTATAAAGCTACCCCATGCAGTCTTTCTTGGTGAAGTATGAACCTTCCAACTGAGTGCCCACATAATGGACAGTCCAGAGTTCTGTTCTTTCAGGTACTCGCCCACGTAATTTCTGAGCAGATCACTCTGAGCCTGCACATAAATAGTTTGCCTTTGTTTGTAGAAATAGCTTGTGTTGCATTGTAGTTGCATTTTTGTAGTGCTTCATAATTCTGATCTAGTGGAGAGAAGCATGCTTTTAGATGCGACCGGAGTTCTGTGAGGAAACCACCAAATATTTCCTAAAATAAATGTAGGCATGAGCTGATACCTCTGTCAGAGTTTTGCCATTTAACACTATAAATAAGAGGTGTATAATATCAACAAAATGTTCCTAATTTTTAAAAGGATGAAATGTGTATCAGCCCTGCTGAAATTTGAATCAGTACAGTGAATATCTACGGCAGATCTTTCTTGTCTTACTTTATTATCTAGGACAACCTTTTTTTATTATAAAGCTTAATATGATAAATGTTATCATTTGAGGTCATTTCCTTCATATTTATGTTAAATACATTCTTTCATGCTAATTTTCTTTGTGGGAATCACTGTCATAAAGGCAGCCTTATTTGGGATGAGTTTGCAAGATCTGGACTTGATTTAATCTTTAAATGTCAGAGCTGACAACACTGCCTCAGTGTAAGATTCTTCAGCATTGTTACTGACTTAGACATGTCTCTGTGCCACCCTTAGCTTTACAAAAATAAAAGCAGTTAACAGAAATGTAAAAAATGTTTGGCACCGCCATCAGGGCCCATAAAAAGGGTAAGAGGTCCACGTTTGTACACACGTTTCCAAGGGGTCGTGTGCATATGCACAGTGGATGGAGTCGGAGGAGGCCCTAATCTGTGAATCTGACTGCACCACCATTACTCATGGGCTAAATGCAAATGGAATATGAAATATAACAATTTATAAATATCTTGCTGTCCAGAACTGATTCACAAATGTTTTAAAACCTTAGACATGTGGTCTTTGTTTTAAAGGAAGAGAGCAGAATGTAATTTTGGATGCAATAAAATTATACCAATTTGACATTAAAACATGCTAATCAACAAACCCTTTTAGAGGTTTTTTTTTTAGATATGGCTACTGTATGTTTAAATACACCTGAAGCTGATGGCTTGTTGCCTATCACTAACTACAGAAATAAACATTTGCCCTAAACTGCAAGACAGTGGCAGAGCACAAACAGTTACAAGGTAGACATAAATTTAAATATATATATAAAGAAGATATTAATTAATATCTAAATTGTAGCTATGATAACTGCCTTCTCCGACTGGTTATGCACATGGCGGGACCATAGTCCCACCTTCATAAGCAGTAACTGAAAATAGATTTTAAAGTGTTTTCGGAGAAGGCTGTCAAGGCCGTACAGTCAGGACCTCTGGAATTATGTGTCAACGGAGAACGTATATTGCAACAGTTCCGTGGCAGCCTTATTTCACTATTTTGTAATTTTAACATTAACACTGTCTGGCTTAATGTTTCAGCTCGTTATATTCAATGTAAATCCTGAATGCGCAAAAAGCAACTGAAACGTGACCACCAGTTAAAATGTCCAGTGGGTATGCCGCTCCATGACATCGCATGAGGCACTTTTACTCAAAAGTTTTATCTGTTTTAGAGTTAGAAAGAAACTTTTGATGAAATCCCTAAACTGAGTATTGGAAGGTGATTCCAGTTTACTTTCAAGCACGTTATTTGACAAGGGTGGTAGATCCAGAATTATACAGAACCCTGCAGTGGTGAAATCACATAATGACAGTGACCCTGAGTATAGTATTGGAAAGGCATTGGTGTATTGACAAGCCAGGTTCACCTCCTATACAGTACAGGATTTAAAATTCATAGAAAAGCTGTCTCTCAGAGGACCCTGCTTTGAAATTAAAATATGTACCATTTTTAGGTTGACAGTGGTTGGCTTGTCCATGCTTTCTGAATCAACAATGATAAAGTGGTACCCAAGGAAGAAAGGAGCATCCTTTAGGACTAACTAACAAAAATCACAAGGACGCCCTGAACAATGCAGGTGTCACCTCTTCACAAGGTAATTAACTTCAGTATCCTGCTGTATAAGGGGACACATGCTTCCACCTTCAGTGAAAGGCGCACACTAAAGCAGCCTTTGCGCATGTAGAAAATAATTTAAAATCCAGAATGTGCATGGAGCTCGCATTACGTAAATCTTCTACATAAACGGATGCAGGTCTATTCTCACAACAATCGTTTTCTTCCAGTGGTATTCAGGCTAGTCTCATATTCTGATATTTTATATCCTAGTAGAGATCCTATGGATTTTAGCGGATGCCTTCTGCAACTGCACAGGGAGAATGTGACCATGATAGGCAACCCAGATCCTTGGGTCATCACCTGCTATATTCACAAGGCGTCCATGCCACCTCCAAGATCAGTTTGCAAAAAACACATCAATACTCTCACATTGCTGTGTGGATAATCACAAAACTCTCTATGAATAAAAGTACAAAGAGAGCACACTCCTTCCTTATTTGACAAACTGTATGTAAATATTATTCCTATTGTCATTTCCATTATGAATATTTAGTTCGATTCACAAAGGCCTATAGAATATGTAAAAGAATACTACGGGAAAACTACTTTATCTACTCCAACATGCAGTTGGGAACACCCCCTATGTATTTCTAAAAGTGTGATTTAGACCCCTGCAAGCACGCTGGAAGAACCGAGAATATTGCTAAAACTTGAAACAAACAAACAAACCAATGCTGCCTGTCTCAAGAAAAAAAAATCTTATCTCTAAAGTATTAAAAATCCAATTCAGGGAATGACAATGTCCTTTCCCACACTCTGAAACAATCCAGTTTAATAATGTGAAAGAGTGACAGTAAATGAGAATGAGCTCAAACTATGTGCAGAATTCACCATCACCTAAGCAACTTTGAGTACTTGAGTTAATCATGTACATAATATAAATAATGTATATTGTTCCATATTATAATATATGGTTCTCACCATGGGTAGACAAAAATTACCAGCAGCACATGGAAAGGCCATCTGATATATCAAAGCAGTACAGAGCCAGACAAATGGTATATGTACACCATGCAAATACTGATAAACTAACATAAAATAATGCACATAGTTTTTCACATTTTAACTACAGTCAAATTCTACACTAACACACAGCCTAACTTGAACGAAACACTGCTATCTTCCTCACAGAGCTAGTGTGCCTTTTTGCTCATTATATCCCTTGTTTACAACATGTATGCAAATCTTGTGGTTATTAGTTAACTATCTATGATTTTATATCACGTATGACCTAATGCAGAAGTGCCTTGTGGTGAGTGATGGTGGAATCACACACAAAATATATTTTTTAACCACACTGACATCTTCCTGGGGTTCTTTACCAATTGCTCCCTACACACTACAGTCAGTGTGCACACCCTCAATAATACATCTCCAGAAAATATAAACCGAGATTTAAGAGGACCTAGCGCCATTCTAACGCCACATTTGCATAATTTTCTTTACGTTAATGTGGCGTTGGAAGGCCAAAAGCGATGCGCCATATTTACAAAGGGGTGCAATGCTTACATTGTGCCACTTTGTAACTCATTGCGCCACATTATGCGTGCTCAAGCATGATGTATGCAAGGGGACGTTCCGGAGTTAGGAGGGCTGAAAACATGGCGCAAAGATATCTAAGAGATTTATTTGCGCCGTTTTTATCACCATTTTTAAAGGTAGGCTCCCATCGTTTTCAATGGCCTTCTGGGCACTTTGCAGGATTAGCGTTAACATTTTTTATGCTAATCCTGCAAAGCGCCAGACTAGCGTCAACAATAGTAAAGCTAGAACCCCGCCTACCGCCATGTTGCGCAATATTTTAAATACGACGCACACATGGTGGCAGAACGGGGGGTGCTATGGGCGCAAGGAAAGTGGCACTGCACTAGGTGCAGCGCCACGTTCCTTAAATCTGCCCCATGGTTCTTTATTCCCATCGATCAGTTCTGCAGACATCATTAGGCCTTGTACTTTGAAAATGTCAACAGAACCTGAGATGGCTTTCTATGGAAAGTATTATGCAAGTTCCAACCATGTATGTTTCACAATAAATGTTTATTTGATGCAATTACCCTGAAAATATGTTTTGTGTTCAAACAGTGAAAGATTAATTGAAAACATTAAAGTAAATGCTAGGCTCTACTGTTTTATCGTCTGCCGTAAAAAGTTAAGAAATATATTTAATTATACAGTTTGGAATACAGGGTATCGGATAAAATGGGCTCCAGTTCTTAAAAACCCCATTCTAGCTATAGAAATCCGAGACTGTTAAAGCTACTGCCAGCAAGACAGAGCTAATAATGGGCTCTGGTTGCACGCCAAATGTTTTATGTTCACAAATAGATTGTTAATCCAGCAAACTTTTAATGAATTATTTACTTGTAATTTTTTGTTTATGTGAGTGTAAAATATGTTTATATATTTGTAAACATGTGTGTTATAGCTTAAATATTTATATATATTCACAGAAAAAAACAAAGGTTAGAGGGACGTTATAGTTAGGCTCACATTTTAAACGTGCAAAATCATAGAAATTCACCAGTTATAGTTACCTCAAGTAACTATAACGCGTGCCCCCTCCATGCACAGTTTTTTCATCAAATTTGTGGGGTAATTAGCAGTGCATGGCGAGGGTGATACCTATAGTTACCTTAGGGCCCAAGTTATTTACTTGCAGTAAATCTAACTATAACTGGTGAATTTCTATGGTTTTGTATGTTTAAAATGTGAGCCTAACTATAACGTCCCTTTAACCTTTGTTTTTTTCAGTGAATTTCTATATTTTTTTTTAATGTATAGTAATGTTCATTACAATACATTAATCCAACCACCAAGACATGGCCTGCAGCCAGATCCTGTGGCTCACACACCCTAACCACCCAAACCCATGCTGTGCACAGGCCTTTACCTGTGCGCAGCGGGAGTTGACCATGCCCTCTTTCAGTGTGAGAATCATTGTAAAAGGGTGTATCTGGTGGTGAGAGTGGCTGTCAGATAGTTTATCTGGGTGTGAGAGTGTGTACATCAGTGTCTTAGTGGGTGCGTCAGTGTGTGCGTGGGGCTGTGAGTGAGTGCATGAGGGTGTCAGTGGGTCTGTGAGTGGGTGCGTGAGTGTCTGAGTGGGTTTGTGAGTAGGTATGTAAGTGCCTGAGTCGGTGTCTGAGTGGAGAAATTGTTTGAAAGAGAAAAAGAAAGTGAGAAAGAAAGTAAAAGGGAAAGAGAGAATTTTTTAGGTTTTGATGTCTGATGTACTTAGAATGAAATATTTGTGTTCGATTTCAAATTTAAAAAATAATTGTTGTTTTTAACTAACTATAATAATTTGTTTTTTACTAAAAAAATAAAAAAAAAGACGAAAATGAGTCCAGCTGAACTCGAACCCCCAATGCTCAGTGGTTTGTTTTTTTTGTGTTTAGTTTTTTGTTTTTTTAGCCTTTTATGGGCTATCTGGGTGGGCACCCCAGGACATAGCAGTAGCTGGCACTGGGGGGTGGCAGTCCCCAGGCCACCAGTGGCTCCACGGGGGGGGCCTGCCTTCAATGTTACGATAGCCCGGGGGAGGTGGTGGTCTCCGGAGCTAATGGGGGTCCGAAACAGACGTCTTTTATGTTTTTATGTTATTAAGTATGTGCCCTGGGGGGTGGTGGTCCCCAGGACAGAGGGGAGTGGTGCAGCACCCCCACAAATAAATTACATTTTGCCAAGGGGGTGGTGGTCCTTGGGGCACCGGGGGGCAGCACAGGCCCCCCTGCATAGTATTTTATAAATGTCCCGGGGAGGTGGTGGCCCCTGGGGCAGCAGGAGAGGGCCTGGCAGCCCCTTGTGTATTATAACACAGCCCTGGGGAGGTGGAGATCCCCTGGGCAGTGGGGGGGCCTGTGCCCCCCCATGGAAATACAGTTTAAACCCCAGGTAGGTTGCGGTTCTCAGGGCAGGGGGGCCAGGAGGCCCCTTCCCCCTATTTCTAAATAAACGCCCCGGGGACTTGGCCCACCCAGGGGCTTTATGATAATGAAGCACGGGAGCCCGCACTTCCTTGTTTTAGGTTGAGCCCGCAAGCACTCTGATGTGTTGTAATCTGTCTGAGGGCTTTTAACTTCTCCCACCACATGCCAATCACTATCACTCATTTGAGGGCTTGCCTTTCAAAAATTCTTTGTTATCATTTGTAAATGCTTTATGTTTGTCCCTCCTTCAGTCGATTTTGTTACCGCTTTGCAGACTGCACTGTTACATGGATAATTGCATGTTTGCTGATACCTTTGACTATGAGCGAACGTATTTTCCTTTTGTGTTTCTCCTTCGCGCTCATTCTCATGGTGGCCATGGCGCTTTGAATTGGCTCGCTTATGTCAACTGTTTTGCTTTTCATTTTCAATCCATGTTACAAGAAAAGTCCAGTTAGGAATTTACAACGCCAATAGCTCTAACTCAAGCAAACTTGAGACCCATTGCATTAAAAATGCTTGTTATTTTTATTTTATGGCGGATCAACTGTGTATCCAATCATAAATTTAAAAAAAATCTTCATAGCCCGGGGGTGGGGGGGTCCCTCAGGGACCCCACCACCAAAGCTAAGGGGTCAGGGTGTTCGCACACTGGCCCCTTTTGTATTTTTTTTTTTTTTTTTCTGGGACTCGGCTTCAGCTGAGCCCCAAGATGGCTGACAACACTTTTATTGTTGAAGTGGTATCAGCCAATCAGATCTCAGCACGAGGTCAAGAGGGGTCGCGAGTCCTTTGCGTCCCTATATATACAAATTTAGATTTTTTTACATTCCTCAAAAACTACTGAATGTATTTACACCAAATAACAAAAAGGGCTCTTTCTCGACCAAGGTCTACTTTTTTTGCCAAATTTGGTGTCATTCCGTCCAGAGGTTTCCGTGCTATTGCTGCTCAATTGTTCCAATGGGAATCAACATTGAAAACACTCTAAATTTTATATCAATTATTTGTTTATTTTTTGATAATATATATATTTTTTATTTTGAGGTGTTGGGTATTCTACGGAACTAACAGTCAAATTAACAATATATGAACTGAATATAAATATTACTTTAAAATCACATGAAACTGATATTATTACACAACATTTACATTTTTTATTGCAAACTTTGTTATTATTATATAAACTAGATAAGCAATATACAGACCAATGATAATACATCAATCTAATGATCATCACAATCTTCTGCCTTCGATTTTTTATACCATCAATGTTCTATCTTCAATAATAAGGATGCAAACCCGAATTTGCATATCCTTTGCACAGTCTCTCTAGTTACATGTAATCAATTATACAAAAGAATAAGGAAGGTAAACAAATTGCCATAATAGATGTACTACATTTACACTAAACTTTACAGTCGGATATATTGTACTTCAATACCTAGAGGCTTCTGTTGGGTCCATTTATTAATTTTTACATATTCATTTTATTCAGCTATTTTTGTAAGGTGCGTTTGAAATCCAGCTGATTAGGATGATAAAGACTAAGAAAGCTTTTTTTCATCTTTGTTGTCTAGTATTTAGGTACTATGCATATTAGTTAATAGATCCAATCTTCCGAAGACTTTTTTTGGATCAGTTTTTGTACAGCCAAGATTTCTGGATCTTGATTCAAACATCCCTTCTTTCTGTAAACAATGATTTTCAGTCTTAATTAGAAGGCATACTCTTACCTGATTGTGCCCCCCCAAGGCCTACAGATATGGACAGACTCTTAATTGTAACTATCGTTTTTGTGCCTCATTTATTTTTTGGAACAAGTTAAGTTTTAAAAAAAACCGTTGTCACAGATTGCATTTGGTTGTTTGAGCAATTTACTGCAGCACTGGTATTCAAGATCGCTGCTGAGGAGTGATGTATTGTACTGTGTAAATCGCTCAGCGTTTTTACAATGATGTTGATGAAAAACACTTTCACAAAGTAGACACTTCCTGTAATTTACTCCCTGGAACGACGAGGTACTTTAATGCATCGTGTATACCATTTCCTCCTCAAATATTTGGCAGGAAAAGGAACATAGTTTTCATTTGCCATAAACATTTTATTGAGATACATGTTGTGTTTGCAAGTTGCACCTGGGAATAATTAACATGATGCTACTACTCTCTTTGGCACACTAGGCCCAGCTCATCAGTGTAACAAATACGTCCATCCATCAGCATGTGATCAAATGCAGGCACGTTTTTGTACTTCCTCTTCTTGCCCCTGCACGCGACGGGTGTTGTTGAGGAGTGTGCTCTCTTGCAGACATGTTTATTGCAGCAGCTGCCTGATGCCCCTCTCTCCTGACATCAGGATGCACTCTGTGTACTGTGGGGAGCTGCTGAGAGATGAACAGTAACATAGAACCCCTTAAGAGTCCTGGGGCTGTATCACATAAAGTGAAGGCATGCTCTTTGGCACAGTTTTGGGCTGACTCGTTTCTTAAGTAGCTGAAGAGCTGTAGCGGCTCCATTTTACCACATAAGACATTGGTAAATGGTTGTTTTGTCGCAAAGACTCTCAAGGCATGTCTTGCGTTTAGCTGGAAATGCAACTGTATTTGGTCACATCTCTGAACAACATAACCTAGCACAATAATATACACAAAGCAACATAACAACACAAAACATAACAGGGCACATCATAACTAATCAGTCAAGACAGAACACAACTCAACAAGCACAGCACTAATCAACAAAATCATCATATTGCAATAATGCAGCAGAGATGCACACAACAGAACACATCACTGCCACAACAAAATATCACACAACGTTACATAAGCGTTCTTATCACACATTACCATTTGTACCATCCTGTTTTCATAATACAATGTATAAAGATGTTTGGAACAAGCCCTGCCTTAGCTTACCACCAAGGGCATTAAATAGCACCAGTCAAATATGTTTTGTGGTCCAGCCCCAAGTATCTCCAATTTTTACTACAGCTCAAGATACATTTGAAATACATCTACTTAGAATAGAATTTGTATGACATAGAAGTACTACCCCTAGTGTTGAGGTCATTCTAAGGGTGGGTGAAGCTTGAAACGCCACCCCCACCAAAGTAGGGTGAAAATGGAAAACTTTGTATCACGCCAATTGCCTAAAGTATTTTTGTAGATGGACAAAACCTTACTTAGTACAAAGTCTCTCGAGCTATTTATCTTTTTTTTTAAAGTCTCAAAATAGTGGAAAGTTCATGGAGAATGAAATGTTTCAAAAATAAACTTCTGAATTTGCTATGTAAAAGTATTTGCAACTTCGCACATCAGTAGGTCACATTTGCCTACTGTGTCTTAAATTCATTTTCAATAAAGAGGCACTTAGGAGCTCACCAATCGGTGCATTTGCAAATGTGTCTTTCTTTGACTATATGAAAGGAATAAATTCCTATATTAGTAGAAAACGAACAATATGCGTTGCACATATTTAGTACAATCAATAGCACACCCACTGTATGATATTGTTTTTTTTTTAAATCATACTGTCAATATTAGGTTGTTGTGAACTTTTAGCTATATGTGTCACAGAGAGACAGAGAGGGCCTGGGTTGTTCATGTAGGTAGTTAAGACCGAAGCAGACATTGGCCATTCAAGAAGGGTTCGTGGGTAGTGTTCATGTGAAAAGGGAGTCCTTAGAAGCTTAGTTGACCCATTCTCAGGAGCTGTTAAATTATTTTGCACCGAAATGATGGTTTCCCTACTTCTTTGTGTTGCACTTGCATAGTGCCCTTATGCAATGCTTACTTTGTAACAGATTAGGTGTCAGGCCCAAAGTTTTTCTCAGGCCCCCAGCACCAGCACTGCCTAATGTTGGGATTACACAATACCAAGCCTGTCCACATGGACGTCAATTCACCAAATTGCCAGGGGTAGCAGAAGTGACATCACACACCATTTGACCTTTGGTTTTACTCACACACACTTGCTTACACATACACAGACATTCACACATACACACATCCTCTCACATAAACACACTCTCACCAGCAAGCATGCATATATCATACATTTAAAAACACTTTTCACTTACCTCAGGTCCCAGGGAGGGCCATATTCGTATTTATTACACTAATAATGAATAATGTATAATTATTCACTATTAGTGTAATAAAAGAATTACAGAAAACAAGGAAAGTAAGTCTTCAATTGACGTCAGTAAGGACAAGCTGCCCCCTGTGAATCCTGACACTGACTTTGCAGGTAAGCTTTGGAAATGTCAGTATAGGTCATGGGAGGGACAGCATTCACAGCACTGCTTACAGTCCAGTGGATCTTTTCTTTGTAAGATCTTCTTTGGGCCCACGCAACAAGTCCTCAATCCACACAAAGTTCCACCCTGATGCTAGAAAATAAATCTTGGAATTCTAGATTGAATTTTCTGTCCATTTCTATATCAATGTTGCAGAGTATGTGTATTGAAAGAGTCCATCTCTGGAACAGGTTTGGTCAGTTTCTACGTTTTGTGTTTTCCTTTCAGACTGTGCCCGTCAAAGACTTTGTCTTCAGACGTTAGCAAGAATGTGGTGCAGTTAGGAGTCTCATGTTGTGGAAGCCCCAAAACAAGGACATAAGAAAGGGAGAGGTTATCTCACTTAACTACCTAACCACCTAGCCTACCTAACCAGTGGGGGATAGCCCTTCCACAATTAAGCAAGAAAGGACAGGGCAGGGGGGTTTCCTTATACTTCATCCCTTTGTCTACGCTCCTCCCCTACAAAAGACCACAAAAATGTCCTGGGGAATACCTGCAATTCACATTAGTCTTTCAGGCTTTTTCCAATCTTCATGTTAGCAGTGACAGAATATAGTGGCAGGACATGTCTTTTTATCTGTCACCTGCCAGGTAGAAGTCACCTACTAGACTCTCTTGCATTTTTAATTTGGTGTTCCAGTCCACTGTAACTGGATTACTTGCAACATCCTTGTATGGCACCAATGTATTTCATGTATATATAACATCTGTGTGCAGAGGTTATATGGAGAGTGTACCACGTACATGCGGCTGTGGCTTCACAGAAATACATTCTGATTTATTGAATCCTAAGTGTTACCTAACATAGTACATGCATTCTCAGAGGAAGATTGACTCTATGTTTACCTGGACTAAGCAAAGGTGGCTCAATAACTGAAAGCATGTAATAAAGATTTACTGGTGCTAGTGCAATTTTAAATCAATGTTTCTGACTTTGCACTGGAGCTGATACCATTTTACACAAACGTTTGATTAGACCTTAGGGTCGACTAGTGTAGAGCTTCTTGCACTGGTCAGTCATTGCTAATGCCATCTTGTCAAGTTGTGCACATGTCAGTACAACACTTCAGTGTTGCAATCTGATCCAATCTGCTTACAAGTTCATTTCTCATAACTTTCCTGTTTAAATTTAGCTGGTTTCATTGCTTAAAATATGGACAATATTACAGGAATTTGGATTCTCAAACTCGAAGATGCATTGGTGAATAGTAGGAAGCCACATGTATTAGTGTTTTGAAACACCTATGTAAAAGTCAAATTAAAGCTACATTTAAACAGAGTCATTTGTCTAAAAACCGAATCATTAAAGCAGTATTTAACGACAAATAGTTCAACAAATTATAAATCTTTGTCTAGTTTCAACTGCAGACCCGTTCTTGTATTGTGTGTGCTAACATTTGCAATGTCATGCTAAATTAAAGAATTTGCTGGATGGCTCTCAAACGCAAATCATATTTTTATCATGAGTAACTGTTCATTGAAAGGAAACCTAACATTTTCTTTAAGTTTGGGTAATTGGGAACAGTTAATTGAACCAAACTGGAGAAATAAAAACAATATGTTACTGAGGGGATTAATACCGCCTTAAGGAAAAAATTACAATAGTTACCGGTTTGCCAGAAGCTCTGTATGGTTTTAGAATACGCGAAGTAAAGCCTCGATAATATACTAAGAAAACTCTTTTTTTCCAAACAGTAATGTAAAATGTTGCCAGGAATCAAAATGCTTTGTTCATACGGAATTTAACTAGCTAAAGCGACTGAACTGTGCACGTGCCTTCATGTATTAGCACCCGTGCCCTCATGTACGTGCTCGAATGTGCGCGTTTGTCAAGACTATTCTGCAGACGTCACAAACAGCGCCTTCTTTAAAGGAAATTGAACTTATTGTGCTGTGTGAATACCCTGCAAAATTCAAAAAGTATTATTTATTCACCGCGTGCTTATTTATTCATTCCTTCAAAGGCCTATTCTCCGATTCAAGTTCCTGTGTAAAGATGAGAGACCTCTTTCCAGCACACCAGTCTTTCCTACCTGATCAGGTTCCGGTGTCACTGGAGAGGTAAAACAATAGCCCTCCCGGCCCTTCAGCCTCAGGTTCAAGCTCAGGCGAAGAGAGGATAGGGCGGCTGAAACAAGATGACTGCAGAGATACCGCGAGATCTAGAAGGAAAACGAGATCCTTCATGATCAAAGATAGATTGAATAAAACACCGATGGATCTCGTGAGAGTTTTCTGGGAATCGTGAGAGTTTTCTGGGAATCGAGTCGCAGAAGCTGCAGCGACCTTTTCATTTCTACTGTTTTTCTTTTTAGATAACGCTACACCTTCTATTTAAGTGGGCCAAGTGATTTTCAATTCAGGTTGAAGAAAGACTCTGTCCTGCTTGTTTGGGCTTTTGACTTTGCAGCTTTGATGTGGTGTTTAAAATATCAGCGATGTTTTTATTCCATGTCTTTCCTGATTGCAGTACAAGTTCAAAGAAACGTTTATTACAAACAAGCTAAATTGTAACAAAATCCCACTAAAGCTTTGAACTGTAACACAAAGTTTCAGCACAACTTTCTTTCCCTGGAATTGCCCAAACAACTGAATCAAAGTAAAGTGGCCTATTAATGCTCTGTCGACGTTTGCTGATTGGTGTTGGTTTTGCTCAGTTTTGTCTGAGTGGCAAAAGAAGGAAATGTTTTTGGAAGAGAAGTAAATAGAAAGGCTGCCTGGAAATCGTTGATCAATGCCGCATTAACTCCACAGTCGAAGACAAATATTCTTACTCCTAATGACAGAAGAGTAATTCAAGAAGCGAGAGCGAGCTGGGAAGCTGGTGGCAGTGAAGTGCCAGGGGTGAGGGTGGCAGAGAGGTCCTAAACACTAGGGCCAGAGTGAACGTCAGGGGTGATGGTGGCACGTGGAGCCCATGCACAGAGGCAGAAGAGGTGTGATGCATGACAGCAAGGCCCAGTGAGAATGGACAGGAAGGAACAGGGATGCACTGGCAGGTAGGCACTGCTCAGGGTGGTGTTGGATTATGTGCAGATAAGCACGGGGGGCAAGATGGCATGGGGGGATAGGCACGGGCATAAACGCATAGACAAGTAAAGCCAGAGAGACGGAGGGAAAGCACGAGCAGAGAGACAGAGGAAACGCATGAGCAGGAGACACAGGGCATAGCCAGGAGGAAGCCATGGGTAATAGGTCAGACATAAAGAAGAATGCAGAGGGGCATAGGGAAGGTGCTGTCAGGAAATAGGAGCAGGAACATTTAGACTTGGAAGCAGAGGGGACCCCAGACAGGAGGCAGAAAGGATGCAAAGGGAATATTAGCAAGAATGTAAACTGAAAACATGGGAGGGATGGGACATGGATGATACAGGGTGGCGCAAGATTGTGTGTATGTGAGCCATGTGGGAGTGTGGGTAGCACATAGCTTACTGAAGTCAAAGGAGTGAATACAGACCCAGCAAAATGCAAGCACTGCGATACATAGCAACTGTCACAGTTATATAAACACAGGCCTGAAAATCAAACATTTTACCAATGCAGGGAGTCCTACAATGACTGCCCATTTGATCTTGGGTTGTCTTAAACCCCTATCTTTAATTCATAAAGCCCTTCACCTCAGATCACCTCACCAACCTTTCTGACAAGTACAGTTCCTTCTATCAACCTTTGTGCTTCCTCAGATTTGCAAACAAATTCTTACTTGCCACTACCTACTAAAACCAGAACGGTCACTTATGAAGGCCATGGCACTGATTTATATCTGGGCAGAGGGTAATACTCCATCACAGACGTGACGGATATCCTGTCCACCATTTTACGATCCCATTATATCTTATGGGGATCATAATATGGTGGACGGGGTAACCGCAACGTTTGTGACGGTGTATTCCCTCTGACTAGATCTAAATCAGGCCCCATGTTTTTCCACAGTTGCAGTCAAACTATGGAACTCTCTTTTCTCCCGCTGAGTTTGTTAGCAGGAACAATTATACTTAACTTTAAAATCTAGCTGAACACATAGATTTTAATAATAAAATTTCACACAGAGATGTGGACGCATAAAAACAAGCAGCGGACAAATAGGCAGAAACGCATATGTATACTGTAGCAGACACACACAGACAAATGCGCAAATGTGCTTAGATGGAGACATACAACTACACAAATTAACCAAACAGCAGCTTCAGCAACATAAAGACCCATGTTTACGCAAGCACTGTTACAGTCACCGTTCTACAAAGATAAGGGCATACACCTTGACAAACACATACAAGAACAAGGAGATACAGAACCACACAGGCATTGGTACATATGTAGGCTGAGACACATGCATCCGCTTGTATATAGTCACAGACAACATTTAAGGGATGGACGTAGGACATTTTTTATCCCACAGGAATACAAAGGCTATTGATTTGGGATAATACTCAACCTGCTTTGGCAAAAAATGCCCCAAAACAAGCCTTACCTTTTCATACTGACTATTTGTTGATGCACATCCGAAGTCAACACAAAGACCCTAAGTAAGAGATGCAGAGATTTGTACTACTGCTAAATATGTTGTATCCCAGCAGGATTGGTGGAACGACTGCCAGAGTAATTACCACTACCATACTAGTACATGGCAGAGGTAATACAGCCAGGTTTAATACAGTCAGCAGCAAACTTTTTTGATCTGCAGCTAATCAGTTGAGCTGATGATACTGTCACATCTTAATCAGATCTTTAGATGCTTTAGATGGTACTTTGGGATACTAGTTCATATAGAGTGATATAATGGCAACCATTTGGTTGGCTTATCCCAAAAACATGAACCAGGGCTAGAGCAGCTGATGCTTCATTCGAGTGGATTCCTGTGCACAGATCTTGACTGGCCTTTCTAAGCATGCAACTAAAGCCTGCATAGTATCTTGCTTGATACTCTACACTTCAAAACTGTAGAAGGAGAACTGTAGAAGTAAGACTCCAAACGCCGGGAGTGGAGCAGTGAGGCTTATGATGGAATGTTCTGATTCTAACTCTTGCTTCTGCCCATGGAATGAATAGCTATGGGACATTTGTCATGTGTGGAACCACCCACTGTTCTTCCGGGAACTGATGCTTTATGTATATTTGTGAAAACAACACAAGGATAACTCTCTCTGTCCACAAGAACCAGGATGAATCTAATATAACCAAACAGTTGTCCCATGGGATTCATTTATCAATACCTCTCATTTGCTTTCGAGGTATGCAATCTAAATCCACTGCTCATTTCATACTGAATACTGTAAAGAAACATCCAGGACACTTTTTTTATATGTCACCACAGAATATCTTTATGGGAACAGGGTAAAATGTGTACATTACTAAAAAACAAACAAAACAAACGTGGCTTAAAATCTTATCAGTATGAATACATTATCTTCTAGCGAACACTGAGGTGGTAAAGCAACCAAGGGGAAGGGGATGTCATGCCATGCCTAACTAGCACAAATGATGTCTTACCAGGCTGCCACACCACCTACTGTATAAACCAGGGATACACAAAGTATGGCCCGCGGGCCTCATGCGGCCCCTCTGACCTTTACATGCGGCCCTTGGGCAAAAGGAGCACTGAGCAGCTGTTTGCTCGACTCCGCACTAACAAAAATATTAAACACACACACAATCATTTATTTCAAACTTAACTGGTGTTAAAGAAAGGAAGTAACTATGGACTCCTGCACTTAATTTTAGAAACGCCTTCATTTTTAAAGACATCTTGCAGCATAAGTGTAAAACTAAGACAGTCTCTTAAAAATTAAAAAGGTGTATTTAGTTAACATGCAGAACTTTTTCGCCTTAGTACAATTTGTTTTATCAGCGCATTGAGATGTATTCATTTATAAGTGATAGTTTTCAAACATAAATTTGGAAACAAAAATTTGTAAAACATTAATTATTCCCGTTATGCTGAGAACACCACCGATAATAAATTAAAGAGGCAAGTCACTTGGTACGTGCACTTTACGGGTGGCCTGGGTTCCTATCTTACATAAACAACATTAGAGTTTATTAAATCAAACGCAGAATCAGGTTTTGTGCAGCACACACCATGAATCATGTATTTCGAGGTCATCTTAAATGTGATAATGCAGAAAAAGGAAGGAAAGTGACACTAAACAATTGCCTAGGATCACAAAATTTGGAAAAGTGGGTAAGCCGAGATTAATTCCAGGTTTTCTGGTTGCCCATTGTTTATTTCAGCAACTAAATGTATATTCTTTGCTTCCCCTACCCCTACCTTGCCACCAATCCTCCTAGTCACCCCACCGACCGCCACTGCCCTGGCATCAATGCGGCCCCAGGCACATCACAGACCAAACTTTTTGGCCCCTGGGAAAATGTTTGCGAGTACCCATGGTATAAACCATGAAAAGAAACAATTGCTATGATGGAGGAAAAGATGATATTGACCCCCCACCACATTCCTTCCCCCACCACCACTAACCCCTTCAACCACACCTTTTAGGACCTGTTAGAAGAGGCCTGTTAATCCCAGGTGGTGAGAAATGAGATTTAACATACTAATTTGAATTACAGGCGAAGCAGGAATACTGTGGGAATAACAAGGCTCACAAGATTTCACTGGCACATTCCATTTGCTTAAATTGAGAGCAATGTCGGAAGGAAAAAGTACCCATGAATGCCACACTGGGAGTGCCAATTCTGATGCAGCAACACATAAATAGACCAACATCTTAGATATTATCCAGAGAACAGGCATTTAGCAGTAAGATGTGGCAGTATTTTGTAAATATCCTATCTCTGAATTGTTATTTCAATTATAAAAAGCAGAACATTTATTTTACTCAGATGACTTGGTTAGAAAAAACATAAAACAAAGCATTGTTATGATGCAATGTCATAGTTAAAACAACAATTCACATAATGACACACACAATTCATAAACAAATGTATTGTTGTAGCACTCTTCAATTCTATGAGTTTGGGGCATTTCACCAACACAGTGCTGCCAGAGGGCATTCCCTTTTACCTTTTAAATGTGAAGTGCCTCCAGCTGTGAAACGTCCTGAATCACGACTCTGGAACAACAATGACACCTACAACGCAAGCATAACCACGCTTGCCGGAACAACAACTGCCTTTTTCTTTGCCTTAACCACCCATGTCCTGAACTACACATATGCGTGGTTACAGCAGAGAAAAAGGCAGAGTGGATTGGGAGAGAATGTGGTCAGGTAAGTGGGGTTGGGGCAGGGTTAGGAGGAGTTTTTAGGGGTGCGGGTGGATTAAGGGCTTGGGGCTGGGGTGGGGGTAGTTTGTTTTTGTGGGGTGGGGTGGGAGATTAGGATAGGACGTGGTCAGGTAGGTGGGGTTGGCGGGTAGTTTTTAGGGCTACGGTGGATTAAGGGCTTGGGGTGGGGGTCATGCTAGATTGTTTTTTAGGGGTGGTGTGCGGGGTCGGGTAGTTTTGGTTTTAGTTTCAGGGTGGGGAGATTGGGGTAGTTTGATTTTTAGGGGTGGGGGTGGGGGATTGGGGTAGTTTGGTCAGGTAAGTGGGGCTGGGTTGGGGTAGTTTTTAGGGGTGGGGTGGATTAAGGGCTTGGGGCAGGGGTGGTGAGGTCGGGGTAGTTTGTTTTTTAGGGGTGGGGGATTGGGGTAGTTTGGATTTTAGGGGTGGGGTGGGGGATTAGGGAGTTTGGTCAGGTAAGAGGGGTTGGGGCAGGGTTGGGGTAGTTTTTAGGGGTGGGGTGGGGGGATCAAGGTAGTTTTGTTTTAGAGGCAGGAGTGGGGGATTGAGGTAGTTTGGTCAAGTAAGTGGGGTTGGGGCAGGGTTGGAGGTAGATTTTAGGGGTAGAGTGGATTAAGGGCTTGGCGCGGGGTGACAGGGTCATGTAGTTTGGTTTTTAAGGGTGGAGTGATTGGGGTAGTTTGGTTTTTAGGGGCAGGGGTTGGGGGATCGAGGTACTTTGGTCAGATTAGTGGGATTGGGGCACGGTTGGAGGTAGTTTTTAGGGGTGGGGTGGATTAAGGGCTTGAGGCCGGGGTGGGGGGGTCAGGGTAGTTTGGTTTTTAGGAGCGGGTTGGGAGGATCTGGGTAGTTTGGTTTTTAGGGGCAGGGGCGGAGGATCAGGGTAGTTTGGTCAGGTAAGTGGGATTGGGGCAGGGTTGTGGGCAGTTTTTGGGGGTGGGGTGGATTAAGGACTTGGGGTGGAGTGGTCGGGGTAGTGTTGTTTTTAAGGCTGGGGGTTTGGGGATTGGGGAAGTTTTTTTCTTAGGGGTGGGGTGGAGGGTTGGGGCAGTTTTGCTTTTAGAGACGGAGTGGGGGGTTGGGGTAGTTTTGTTTTTAGGGGCGGGGTGGGGGGACGTGTAGTTTTGTTTTTAGGGGCAGGGTTTGGTGGGTCGGGTAGTTTGGTTTCTAGTGGCAGGTCGTCAGTTGTTTTTAGGGCAGGTGGGGGTCGGGAAAGGTATGTTTTTAGTTGTGGGGGGTCAGGGTAGTTTTGTTTTTAGGGATGGGGTCAGGGGTCAGGTTAGTTTTGTTTTTAGCGGCAGGGTGGGAAGATCAGGGTAGTTTTGTTTTTAGGGGTGGTGGGTCAGGTAGTTTTGTTTTTAGGGGCAGGGTGGGAGGATCAGGTTAGTTTTGTTTTTAGGGGTGGGGGTGACAGGTCGGTTGTTTTTAGGGTGGTTGGGGGTTGGGGAAGGTTTTAGGGCTCAGGGTGGGTGGGGATGTTAGGGTAGTTTTAGTATTAGGGGTGGGGTACTTTTGGGGCCGTATGGCAAGTGTGGGGTGCATGCTACAACCACGCATGTGTTCCCACACATGCCTTTACTAGGCATGCTTTTACAATGGAAAATCGTTGTAAAGGCATGCATGGTAAAGGCATTTGTGGTAACAATGTGGTCATTGTTCCGACCCTGTTGTTCAGGCATGCGTGGTTCTCACATTAGTTGTTTCATCATACATTCCCTCCAACTAGATTTAGAAAAGCTAAACATGGATATTTATAATTACTTACCAATTCTACCATTCAACAGCTCAATGACCTTCTATATTACTCTCCCTAAAATGCAGAACTTTTGTCATTAATGATCTTGCTCTTAGAATGCATGCATACTCAACCCAGTGGTATAGCAAAGGCCACCGCAGCCCCCGCAGTGTGGGGGTGCCCCCGAGTTCCAGGGTGCCCCCTCAGCACAGTACACAGTGCACAGGCGGCAGGCCCCTGACTAAGTCCACGGGGAGGGGGATGCCTAGAGGTACCTTGCAGGGGAGCCCACTTAAGTTTTGTTACACCACTGACTCAACCCAAACTAGTGATAAAAATGTTCACAAATCTAGGCAGCGGGATTAAGTTCCAAGGTCTGCTTACTTTCTTATCAAAACAGTTAACAATATCAGAAAAGGTGAAGGTGTCTCTGGGTACCAAGTTGCAAATATGTTTGAGGAAGCTGCTCTAAACAGAAACTAGGTTAGGATAACCTAATCAGCCTAATCATCAAATGGCTCAATACCCGGTCAGCCCTGAACCAACTAGAGCATTTTACTACTTATTCAAATACTTAAGCCAGGTCGAAGACTTCCTCTCAACTGACTTTTCATTCAGCCTGTTCAGGTACAGATAGTGCTGAACTGAACTCTGCCCACTGTAGAAGTTGTTACATCTTGTCTTATGTTATTATTTATTCAACCACCTTTAGACCCTTACAAGAATCCATTTGAAGAAAGTTTTCCTTGAGTTATCCAGAAGTGCAATAGGCTGGTCACACAACGTCATTCATAAGACTGATCCTGTAATGCAGGACAAAATCAAGTAGGACCAAGATTCAATAATGCATTTTGCTGTTCAACTTTGAAGAGTTGTGTTAATAGGGGCTCCTACCATACTGAGTGGGTGTAAACAATGGAAGAAAAAGCCCTTCTGGACCATTTGTCCTTCCCCTCCTCAGGTAATTGTATACAAGTTCAAACAGAATTCAGACAGAAATGTGTGGGCTTATCTTGAAAAGATGACTGCCAAACCCAGTGACGCAAAGGCATCTGCTCAGTTAGGGCAGACTGAAAGTGAGTCAAACTCCCATAAAGTGACACTTTTCACATTTTCACTCCCAATAATATAGTGTCATTTTAAGCAGATCTCTCTGATTTCTAAGATTCACGAGTGATGAGCTCATCCAATCCAGTGTTTAAATTTCCATTCTGGGAACTGCAGTCCTTTTTTACAGTGACATACACAAAACTATTCCCAGAATAAAGAAAAAAAACTGGATTGGATTAACTATTCACACGTGCACCTGGGAAAAGTCAGAGTTCTCTATTAAGAGGTGTTATTGATGACATAAGGATGAAATGAAGGAGAGTTCCAATTATATCACTTCATTTTGCCGAGAGAATTCTAGAGGTTCCCGAGAATCAAAAATGCTGAACTTGGTAGTAACTAGGGGATATAGGATGGAGACCTTTGATAGCTCTGGTGACCACTTTAGGTAGGTTGTGGTGACTTGGTTACCTGTGGCCTATTTTGGGACTCGACCTCAAACTTGAAGCAAAGGTCTTGAATGGTCTAGAACTGAATTAAAAATTAACTAGAAAATAATTTCTGCTCTAAAGGAGGCTGGAGGCATCTGTTAAGTGCATATTAGTGACCATTTCTGGGGATACGCAGCTACACTCAGGCAGAAAGAAGAAAATTAAATTCAGATACTTATGAGTGTTATGTGTTGAACTGCAAACATGTAAATGTGATGAGGCAGCAATATATTTGCAAGATGTGGCCTTTGAAATGTAAAACACTAACACAAAACATCAGAACTTATTTCAGTAACTTTAGAAAGGAGTACCATTTTAGAACAACAGGCATAACAAAGCAGACAACTAACGCTGCAATTATGTTGGTAAAACATCATATTCCACAAGATAAAATAATGCACATATTTTTTAATATAATCTGGTTTTTACAGCTTAACACTGACTGTTTTTCTGCTGTTCCAGAACTCTTAAAATGTGTTTTATTTAGACAGATGCCAAGTATAAAAATACAAACTAGTAAGAGACCTTATGTAACAGAAAAAGTAATTTCAATGAGGACCAAAAGCAAGAAATGGGAATAAAGGACAATCCAGCACCCCTTCTTTAATAATATAAATATGCATTTACCGTAACGGTTTTCAGGGGTGCGGGTAGGGAAGAATTACTTTCTGTTGGTACACCCTATGTCACGTATCTACTCTGCACAGTCAGTGCCTTTAAAATAAAATGTTTCAACGTCGTGCGTTATGTCATATTTGACACTATTACCTGTCACACGCTGAACAAGAAGAAAGACGGTAAAAAGACAAGTAACAGAAGGACAATGGTATATTTACATAAAAACTTCCGTTTGTTATAACTGTTTCTGTAGAGAAGGAAACCCAAACAAAACGTCTGTGTAGGTGTGTATGTGTGTATGCGTGCGTGTAGGTGTGTGTGTATGCTTGTGTGGTGTGTGTGTGTCTCTCATTGACCTCTTATGGCTTGTCCCCTGCGCTGACAGACCTCCCCAGCATGTCATTCCTAGGACTGACAGGCGCTCTGCAGGGTGTCGAGGTGATATCTGTCTCTATCAGCTTATCTCACTACTGCTGCTACCCATCTTACATTTCAAATTCCTGCCAGTGAGGCTTTTCGTTCTGACTGGATACTGTGTTTAATCCCTGATAACAAAAGGGAGGACCCCGGTGCAGTCGGATGCACCGCTGATCTGGGATAGCGAGGATTTCCAGCGTCACCCTTCCTTTTCCTCTACAGGTTTACCCACTCTTTCCTGACTGCGGGTACTCTCCCTGTGTCCATCCCATTTCTGAGACCATCAACCCCAACTTTAGAGAAGTAATAAGCAGCTAAGAAGGAAAAGTCCCATCAGAGTTCTGCATCCGGGATACTCTTACCGATGGCAATGCAACACAGGTCATGATGTGAAACATAACTCAATTTACAACTCCACCGTAGCGCTTTTAGTAGTGCCGTAGTATCCAAACAGCAACAATTATTTTGTTAATGATGTCAACTGGGGTTTGAGATCCATAGTGACATCCACAACTGGAAGCCCCCATGACACTTTGGGATGGGAAAAAAGCAACTCTGAGATCAAACATGTCACTGGTGCGCCTTTGGAATGACGAATGACGGAGAGACAAATTTATCTTTTTCATTTCTCTTAACATAATTGATGACCCTGGTATGGCACCCATGTGTTACATGCTTTTTATTTGCAGCAAGCACCAGAGGCCTTTGAGAAGTTTCTTTTTGCACCATGTGTTTTAAAGGTATAGCTTGCAGAAGTTATTTCTGCATAGTTCAACTATTGTTCACTGTTTACGTTTTCCCTTTCAGTCTTTGATATTGAATTTTACATACCCTAGTCCCTGAACTTATTTTTCTCATTTTCTTTGTAATTGTGAATGCATGTTTCACTTATACACGTTTTACTTTTTATTTGAGGCATGCCTGTCTCTTTGTAGTTAATACTCATTCAGGCCTCATGGAGGAAATTGCATGACATTTGTTTTATCATTATATTTCTACTATACAGTCATTACCATATGTAATGTTCGTTAATGAAGTAAGCACTTTTTTACATAACAATAAATATAATGCAGTGTTCATCCAGCCTTACTTTTTGTTGAACCCTATCTTCTCTTTTTATGGCTGCTAATTCCTTCTGTTCGGCCTGATCTTTTATAGCCCAAGTTATCACATAGAGTTTTCCTGACATCCTGCTCCATTCCCTAGTCCTGTTCGCTATTCCCTTGTTCACTGTCAACTGTCAGTTCACATTTTGGCCTATTCCTTTTCTTTCCCTAGAGAATGTGTAGAATACTTAGACTTCCACGATGTCAGCTCTTTTCGTGATGCTCACTCCATGATTGGCCAGCTCATTGCAGATGTGACAGGCACAACTCAGCTCAATGAACAACCTGGTGCACGGCAAAATCTGTCTTCAAATTTGACTTGCAAAAAGGCTTGCTCTGTCCATTTCAGGCACTAATATAATATACAGACCTGGCAAGTTTAAACTAACCATATATATATTCTTGTCAATATGAAACTTCTACTAAAAGTGTAGATGTCCAAAAATAGGATTTCCAGGAGCAGCAAAAAATTCAAATTCACATGTAGAACTAAAACAAATGGACTTCTGACATGAAAATAGAAAAAAAGCAGTAAAAATCCACCACTGCAACACAGAGTGAAGAGGGGTCTCAGGGACCTGGTTCACCCGGCATCCGCCTGAAAGGGGATATCACTCTCCCTTTTTATGGGTCAGCACAAAGTGCTCCGTCCATTCTGTAATCCCTCTTTGGGCTTAAAACCACGCTGATGCCACGTCAGTCACTTACATTGTTTTGTGGGCTTGCCTTTTAAAATCCGCTTGCTTTCATTTGTGAAAGACATGCATACGTCATTCCTTTTCCGGTGTTTAGCCCACCTACACAGCACCGGTAAAGTACCAAAAACATACCAGGCTCGATGTTTTCAGCCGGGAGTCCGGACTACTTTAACTGTTTATTTTCCACGCAGCACGATCGCGCTGCATTTTATATAGCCTGATTGCACTGCGTTTTTTTTTTTTTGCTGTACAACACTAATAGCTCTAACTCGAACAAATGCGAGATCCGTTGCATTGAAAATGCTTGTTATAGCAGGATGCTTTGAGGCTTGCACTGTGAAAGAGTGACCACCAAACTCAAACAGCATATCCAGTGTGCCTTTCACTATTGTGCTATTGCCAACAGAGGCATTGTTTCACAGCTGCACTGCGAACTGTACATTGTGTTGCACACCATGCCCTGGTCTGTGCCAATGCACCCATTAAAAGGATGTACGCTGCAGCACCAGCCAGTGCTTAATTTGTTAAATGAAGTGCCTGGGCCCTTATCAGTAGGCCATTCCAGCTTGCACCACCTATTGCCCCTGCAGCTGCCTCCTAGTGTGACAATTCAGACTATTCGAGACCCCTAAATCTACAAGAATGGAATGAATGGAGGGATTACCTGTTCTAATGTGTATTTAATTAATAAACAACTGGAAATTAGACAAACACCACCAACACGTGGCAGACAGTCATAAGGGCCAGTGCTGACAATTAAGTTCTAGTGCCAAGTACTGGAAATCACCAACTCAAATTAAGCACCGGCACCATCACATTTTGTGAAACAAAAACATCACTGCAGTTGCCATTTTAGATGATGCTCACCTATAAAATGAGCAACATTGTTATAATTCTGACTTCAAATGGTAACCTATGTTCTGGAGTGTAATTCTTTTTCCTTATTAAACATGGACAAAATTGTGCAGTCAGGTTTTTAAGTGTCACTCTATTGCACGTAAACAAAATGACGTTTCAATGTCAAACATGACTGCTTCCCAAATTCCACTTTAGGACTGTTGGACTTTAGCTATAAATAGTAACTCCAAACAAGTTCTTGATGCACTGGGTATGCCTATCAGTCTTATCTTAGTCACTGTAATGTGACACATGCAGGGAACTGAGTTCCAAATATGTGCAGGGTTTGTACAATTAAACCCAAATTATAATCCAGCTAAAACTCACCTAACAATGGAATGTAATGGAATGCACATATTAAACAAGCATTTGCAATGCAATGGCTCTCGCATTTGCTTGAGTCAGAGCCATTGCTGTTGTAATAATTTGGTCTTTTCCTGCCCATTAATTCCAGTGGCCCTTCATATCACATAAGCACTTTCATTTCCACTTCCGTTTACCTTCTTCCTCTATCTGGAGTCAAGAATGAAAATGTTGCCAATTAGCATCCTAATTTAAATCTGCTGTGCTAATTCCAATAGAACACCACTTTTACCACCCCACCACCATCAGAGTTGCTGGCTGGCTAACACAATTCCCCAAAATAAGACAAGACAGCCACGGAGTAACAAGAGAAATAAACTAGGAGGGTCACCCAAAAATATCAAGAGTGTTCAAACAGTCAGAGTGTAACAAGGATGTTAAGTTGACCTGGAACATGGTCATAATTGCAAGAAGGAGAGTCCATTACAAGAGATAACTTTCAAAAACATACTTCAAAAAAATAAAAAATTGAACATATGCTTCAATTCATCTAAATCACCATGTCTGTCAATTATATACTCTGCTGCAGAAGGAGGCCTAGATTTACTTGTAATTAATATTTATTAAACACCCATTCAAACTGCGAGGTGTAGAAGATAACCTTTGATTGCAAAAAAGAAAGAGGTGCTGCACTTACTTTGGTATAGATGTCTGCACAATCCAATACGCTCCATGAAGAACCTGCCAAAAGACCAACCAATAGAAGCATCCATACCATGCTTGAAACCTCTCTAAACAAGTAGAAATTTTTTAAGGCAAAGCTTGAAGATAACAAGGAGCCGTGTACGAGGAAATTATGGAAAGGTGTTTCAATACGCATCTTTAAATGATTGTTTCTACTGCCCCAAAAACCACAGGTCGAACAGTCTAACACCATATATATATATATATATATATATATATATATATATGGAAAATGTCACTTACCCAGTGTACATCTGTTCGTGGCATGAGACGCTGCAGATTCATATGCTGTGCATTATCCTGCCATCTACTGTTGGGCTCGGAGTGTTACAAGTTGTTTTTCTTCGAAGAAGTCTTTTCGAGTCACGAGATCAAGGGACTCCTCCCCTTTCGGCTCCATTGCGCATGGGCGTCGACTCCATCTTAGATTGTTTTCCCCGCAGAGGGTGAGGTAGGAGTTGTGTATATAGTAATAGTGCCCATGCAATGGAGTAAGTATGTATGTACATAATGTGTTTAAAAGTGATATATATTTACAAATTTACAAATGTACAAGTTTATTTATATCAACTTATAACGGCTACAGGCTCCCGGGGAGGTGGGAGGGCGCATGTGAATCTGCAGCATCTCATGCCACGAACAGATGTACACTGGGTAAGTGACATTTTCCGTTCGATGGCATGTGTAGCTGCAGATACACATGCTGTGCATAGACTAGTAAGCAGTTATCTCCCCAAAAGCGGTGGTTTAGCCTGTAGGAGTTGAAGTTGTTTGAAATAATGTCCGTAATACTGCCTGTCCTACTGTGGCCTGTTGTGTTTTTAACACATCCACACAGTAATGTTTCGTGAATGTATGAGGCGTAGACCATGTGGCTGCCTTACAGATTTCTGTCATGGGTATATTTCCTAGAAAGGCCATTGAGGCGCCTTTCTTTCTAGTGGAGTGTGACTTTGGTGTAATAGGCAGGTCTCTTTTAGCTTTTACATAGCAGGTTTGAATACACCTAACTATCCATCTGGCAATACCTTGTTTAGAAATTGGATTTCCTGCATGAGGTTTTTGAAAAGCTACAAACAATTGTTTTATTTTGCGTAATTGTTTGGTTCTATCAATGTAATACATTAGTGCCCTTTTGATGTCTAATGTATGTAATGCTCTTTCAGCTACAGAGTCTGGTTGTAAAAAAAAATACTGGGAGTTCCACAGTTTGATTTAAGTGGAACAGTGATATAACTTTTGGTAAAAATTTTGGATTTGTGCGTAGAACCACTTTATGTTTGTGTATTTGTGTAAAGGGTTCCTGTATGGTAAATGCTTGTATTTCACTTACTCTTTTAAGAGATGTGATAGCTATTAGGAAGGCCACTTTCCATGTTAAGTATAGCATCCCACAAGAGTGCATGGGTTCAAATGGTGGATCCATGAGTCGTGTTAATACAATATTGAGATTCCATGAAGGAACTGGTGGTGTTCTTGGGGGAATGATTCTTTTTAGACCCTCCATAAATGCTTTTATGACTGGGATTCTAAAGAGTGATGTTGAATGTGTAATTTGCAGATATGCAGAAATTGCTGTGAGATGTATTTTAATGGATGAAAAAGCTAGCTTGGATTTTTGTAAGTGTAATAAGTAGCTTACAATGTATTTTGTTGACGCATGCAGTGGTTGAATTTGATTATTCTGACAGTAATAAACACATTTTTTCCATTTATTTGCGTAGCAATGTCTTGTAGTATGTTTCCTAACTTGTTTAATGGCCTCCATACATTCTTGTGTAAGGTCTAGATGTCCAATTCTAAGACTTCAGGAGCCAGATTGCTAGATTAAGCCATGCTGGATTTGGGTGTCTGATCTGTTGTTTGTGTTGAGTTAACAGATCTGGTCTGTTTGGTAGCTTGATATGAGGTACTACTGACAGGTCTAGTAGTGTTGTGTACCAATGTTGGCGAGCCCAAGTTGGTGCTAATAGTATTAGTTTGAGTTTGTTTTGACTCAATTTGTTTACTAGATACGGAAGGAGTGGGAGAGGGGGAAAAGCGTAAGCAAATATCCCTGACCAACTCATCCATAACACATTGCCCTTGGAGTAAGGGTGTGGGTACCTGGATGCAAAGTTTTGGCATTTTGTGTTTTCTTTTGTTGCAAATAGGTCTATTTGCGGTGTTCCCCAGTTTTGAAAGTAGGTTTGCAGTATCTGGGGATGAAGTTCCCATTCGTGTATCTGTTGGTGATCTCGACTGAGATTGTCGGCCAACTGGTTTTGAATTCCTGGGATGTATTGTGCTATTAGGCGAATGTGATTGTGAGTCGCCCAATGCCAAATCTTCTGTGCTAAGAGACACAGCTGTGATGAGTGTGTCCCTCCCTGTTTGTTTAGATAATACATTGTTGTCATGTTGTCTGTTTTGACAAGAATGTGTTTGTGGGCTATTAATGGTTGAAATGCATTCAATGCTAGAAACACTGCTAGTAGTTCTAGTTGATTTATATGAAGTTGTCTTTGTTGAGTGTCCCATTGTCCCTGGATGCTGTGTTGGTTGAGGTGTGCTCCCCACCCTACCATGGAAGCATCTGTTGTGATCACGTATTGAGGTACTGGGTCCTGAAAAGGCCGCCCTTGGTTTAAATTTATAGGATTCCACCATTGAAGCGAGGAGTGTGTTTGGCGGTCTATCAACACTAGATCTTGAAGTTGACCCTGTGCTTGTGTCCATTGTGTCGCTAGACACTTTTGTAAGGGCCGCATGTGTAACCTTGCGTTTGGGACAATGGCTATGCATGAAGACATCATGCCTAGAAGTTTCATCACAAACCTTACTTGATACTGTTGATTTGGGTGCATGCTTTGTACTACGTTTTAGAATGCTTGTACTCTTTGTGGACTTGGAGTGGCAATCCCTTTTTGTGTGTTGATTGTTGCTCCTAAGTATTGTTGTATTTGACACGGTGTAAGTGTGATTTTAGGTAGTTTATTGAGAACCCTAGCTTGCGAAGGGTTTCTATGACGTATTTTGTGTGTTGAAGACACTGTTTCTGAGTGTTGGTTTTTATTAACCAATCGTCTAGGTACGGGAATACATGTATGTGCTGTCTTCTGATATGTGCAGCTACTACTGCAAGGCATTTTGTAAATACCCTTGGTGCTGTTGTTATCCCGAATGGTAACATTTTGAATTGGTAGTGTACTCCTTGGATTACAAACCTTAAGTATTTCCTGTGGGAAGGATGTATGGGTATATGGAAGTAAGCATCCTTGAGGTCTAATGTTGACATGTAGTCTTGTTGTTTGAGCAAGGGAATCACGTCTTGAAGTGTTACCATGTGAAAGTGATCTGATTTGATGTAAAGGTTTAGTGTTCTGAGAACTTAGATGGGTCTCAGTGTTTTGTCCTTTTTTGGTATTAGAAAATACAGGGAATAAACACCTGTTCTTTTCTGATGGTTGGGCACTAGTTCTATTGCCTCTTTTTGTAATAACGTTGGACTTCTAGTTGTAATAGATCCAAGTGTTGTTTGGACATGTTGTGTGCGTTTGGAGGCACATTTGGTGGTAATTGTAGGAATTCTATGCAATAACCATGTTGGATAATGGCTAGGACCCATGAGTCCGTAGTTATGTCGTCCCAATTTTTTTAATAATTTGTGAGTCTCCCCCCCACTGGTGTTATGTGTTGGGGATTTGTGACATTGGAGTCACTGTTTTGTTTGTGGGGTTTTTGGACTTTGGAATTTCCCTCTTGTTTTAGGAAACTGTCCACCCCTATATTGACCCCGAAAACCTCCTCTTTGGTATTGGCTCTGGTAATTGGGTCGGGCCTGTGAGGTTGAAGGTTCTGTGCTTTGGGCTCGAAACCCCCCTCTAAAGTGTGGCTTCCTAAAGGTGCCTCTGCTCTGTGGGGAGTAAAGCGCGCCCATGGCTTTGGCCGTGTCCGTGTCTTTCTTTAGCTTTTCTATAGCTGTATCCACCTCCGGCCCAAACAACTGTTGTCCATTAAAAGGCATATTAAGCACAGCCTGCTGGATCTCGGGCTTAAATCCGGAGGTGCGTAGCCATGCGTGTCTCCGAATAGTGACTGCCGTGTTCACTGTTCTGGCGGTGGTGTCCGCTGCGTCCACAGACGATCTTATCTGGTTGTTTGAGATACTTTGGCCTTCTTCCACCACTTGTTGTGCACGCTTTCGAAACTCTTTGGGAAGATGTTCAATGAAATGCTGCATTTCGTCCCAATGAGCCCTGTCATATCTTGCCAATAAAGCTTGGGAATTGGCAATTCGCCATTGATTGGCTGCTTGTGTTGCAACCCTTTTCCCTGCTGCATCAAACTTTTGACTTTCTTTGTCGGGTGGTGGTGTATCCCCAGAAGTCTGTGAGTTTGCCCTTTTCCGGGCTGCCCCTACTACCACCGAGTCAGGTGTTAGTTGTTGCGTGATGTAGACAGGGTCCGTAGGGGGAGGCTTGTATTTCTTCTTCACCCTAGGTGTGATGGCTCTGCCTTTGACGGGGTCTTGAAACACCTGTTTCGCGTGTTTTAACATACCTGGTAACATAGGCAGACTCTGGTATTGGCTATGTGTTGATTACAGGGTATTGAATAAAAAGTCATCCTCTATAGGTTCTGCATGCAGTGCTACATTGTGAAAAGTAGCTGCTCTGGACACCACCTACATGTAAGCAGTACTGTCTTCTGGTGGTGATGGTCTTGCCGGGTAGCAATCCGAACTATTGTCAGATACTGGTGCATCATATAGATCCCATGCATCTTGGTCATCCTGGCTCATCCCTGTATGCGTTGGTGATTGTATCATTGGGGGTGTTGCAATTGGTGACAGTTGTGGTGAGTGCTGTGGCGATGGCTGTGGCGAAAAACGTGTTGGAGTTTTTTTCTTTAGCCACTTTGGCTTTTGGCTGTTTTCCTGTCTCTTGGAAAGCGAGTTTCCGTTTCATTTTAATTGGGGGAAGAGTTTTTATTTTCGCTGTGTCCTTCTGAATATGGAGCCTTCTTTGTGTATAGTCTGGCTCTCCCATCTCTAATTCTTGTCCAAATGTATGGCCTTGTAGCTGTGATGAAAGGCCTTGTTCTTCAGAATATGAGCTCTGTTTCGGCTCCGAGGCTGGGTGTTTCGGCACCGGAACCTTTTCCGCAGTCTTTTTTGGCTCCAAAGCCACCTTTTTCGGTTTCGGGGTGCCGATATCTCGGTGCCGAGTTTGGTCGGAGCCAGTATCTCGGTGCCGAGTATACTCTGTGCCGGTATCTCGACCGGAGTCGGATGTCTTCGACACGTGTGTGCCCTTTTTCGGTGCTGATGGTTGGTCACCGTGCTTACGGGTTAAGCCATGGCCTGCCGGCGGTGGCGTCCCCTGGGCTTTCATTATTTTTGTGTGAGTTTTGGCCGGGGCAGTTTTACTCACGGTTTGTTGCCTCGCCGGCTGCTCACTTTCGGCCTCGTCCGAGTCCGAATCAGGAATGGAGAAAGTCTCCTCTTCTTCGACGTCGTGGTGTCCTGCCGGCGTCGACGCCATTTGAAGCATTCGAGCTCTCCGGTCCCGTAGCGTCTTCTTTGACCGAAATGCCCGACAGGCCTCGCAGGTATCCTCTTTGTGTTCGGGGGACAAACACAAATTACAGACCAAATGCTGGTCTGTATAAGGATACTAATTGTGGCATTCGGGGCAGAAGCGGAATGGGGTCCGTTCCATGAGCCTTGAAGACGAACGTGGTCGGGCCGACCAGGCCCCGCCGGGGAGTGGAAGCCCCGAAGGGCTACCAGAGCTCTTCTTTTCTTCGGTGTCGATCTGCTATTACTAACCCGATACCGAACGCAAACAATACCGTCAAATTTTCCGAGATTTATCAAACTTTCCGAACCGAAACACGGAGCGAAGAGGAACACGTCCGAACCCGATGGCGGAAAGAAAACAATCTAAGATGGAGTCGACGCCCATGCCCAATGGAGCCGAAAGGGGAGGAGTCCCTCGATCTCGTGACTCGAAAAGACTTCTTCGAAGAAAAACAACTTGTAACACTCCGAGCCCAACACTAGATGGCAGGATAATGCACAGCATGTGTATCTGCAGCTACACATGCCATTGAACATATATATATATATATATATATATATATATATATATATATATATATATATATATATATATATATATATATATATATCTTAGGATGGATGCTTGCTTGCCAAATGAAATCTTTGATTTTAAGTTGCACGGTTTGATTGTGTAGGAGGAGGCGTATCAGGTGGAGGGTTACACGTCCATTCTTGTTTGGGAGGTTGAAGAAGTGATGTGGTGTTAGACTTATATATACAGCCCTTTATTAGCAGAGACTTAAGAGTTCTTAACTAATGTCGCAAATCAAATGGAAGTTAAAGTCATGTTGGTCATACAATGAAATCATTCAGAAACACTTGTTTTTAAAGAAGATGGAACCTTCTTACACAGAAGTGTTCGCTTGTACCATATTACACAATTAACTAATGCCCAACACCACTAGGACATGGGAAAAGGGAACAGATCATATGGAGATTCACATCACCCACCCCCTGACTCCAATCCCCTGATGGCAGCGGAGAAAGGGGGGGCATGAGAAGTGATCCACAGATGAACACTCACAGTGAGTTGCGTGCTCCTCTACTTCAGACAATTGAAAAAGAACCAACACAGAACACAGCTTCCATGCTGGAAAGAATCACATGGGCAGCGGGAACCAGGATGGAGGCAGATTGTGGCACAAGGCCCGCTCTCACCATGATGGCAGCTGTAGATGTCTCTGCTGCTAGGGCAGGAAAGGAAAGAGAAGGCAGCTGCGCATGGGAAGATCGGAAGTCACGCACACTGGAAGTCTTGCATTCGCACAGCAATGAAAGTAGAAAATGGACAGTAAAAAAAGTGTAAATGAAGTGGCCATTTTAATATCAGTATTTTACTTGACCGTACCGTGTGTTTTTTTAACATTTACTTTTAAAATTGTTTTTTTTGTGTTGGTTGACGTTTTACTCACCATTACTGCCATGTGATGTATTGTGGTTTTGTGCGATTACGTCTTTTGGTAACTATTCATGATCTACAACGTAGTGAAAATAAGAGAAACATGTTTGCATAATGTCAGCTCTGAATTTGTGAAGTTGAAAAAAGGTCATAATATAATCAGTGCGTCATGTGCCAGACTTTCAAAGTTTATCCAACTGGGTTTTCTTTACATTAGCATTCTGGTAATGTTGCTCTTATGTTTATACATTCCGGAGGACTTCTGCTAGTAGCATTGTCCCTACGTCCTCCTCCCAGTCATTAAGCACTGAGTCCCACATGAGAAGAAAAGAGCAAGTAAACCACAACAGCCCACCAACTGCACAGTCATGTAATGCTGTATCTAATAGGGGAATCCCCTTGCATGAGGAGCCGATTCAAAGCACTATAGAAGCCATGAACAGGAGCGAAAAGTAGAGACACAGAAGAAAAAAGTAGTTCACTCCCATAGAACTATTGCAATCATGCGATAATCCATGTAACAGGGTCAGTCTGCAAGGTGGTTACAAAACCACCCCCAGACGGGACAAACCGCAAAGCATTTACCAACGCCCTGAAGCGATTTTTGAAACTCAAGCCCACAAACGAATGAAAGTGATGAACGTGACGTGACATTGGTGTGGTTAAAAGCCCACAATACTTACAACAGGTCAGAAGCGCTTGAGCACTCGACCTAAAAAGGGCTAGGTGCCAAATTCACTGATTCAGATTGGCCAACTGATTATGCTGCCAACTTTACTGTCATAGACGTTTTTCATATCCACCATTTCATTTCACTTTAGTTGTTAGACATCTGATGTTCTGTTGAGCTAAGCTGCACTACTTGGTCAACCAATGATTCGGGGTGGTTGTTTGGAAAATGACTTTCATTCACTAGATGGGTGAACCCATGAAAAATTTGGCCCTATTAGTCTATGGGGGTCATTCTGACTCCCGCCGGCCGCGGTAACCGCAGGGCCGGCGGGAGCCGCCAGAATACCGCTGCGCGGTCAGAAGACCGCCGCGGTTATTCTAAGTTTCCCGCTGGGCGGGCGACCGCCAGAAGGCCGCCCGCCCGCTCAGTGGGAAACCCCCTTCCACGAGGATGCCGGCTCCAAATGGAGCCAGCGGAGTGGAAAGGGTGCGACGGGTGCAGTTGCACCCGTCGCGATTTTCAGTGTCTGCATGGCAGACACTGAAAATCTTGGTGGGGCCCTGTTACGGGGGCCCCACGACACCCCTTACTGCCATCCTGTGCCGCCAGGAACAGGATGGCGGTAAGGGGGTCGGAATCCCCATGGCGGCGCGTGGAGGATTCCCCAGGGCAGCGGGAAACCGGCGGTACACCGCCGGTTTCCCGTTTCTGACCGCGGCTGTACCGCCGCGGTCAGAATGCCCAGGGATGCACCGCCAGCCTGTTGGCGGTGCATCCGCGGTCCCCGGCCCTGGCGGATTTTACCGCCAGGGTCGGAATGACCCCCTATGTGCTACGTTGATAGAGATGACCCCTTATTCACCAAAAGGCTTCTTGCATTAATCTCTGCCCTGTTGATCTCAAATTGTTCTTTCATTGGCTTTATGCTGTTTTTTAAGCATTGATTCAAACTAATAAATTGATTTGTGCATCAATCATTTCTCCTGTTTCTATGTTTCTATCCCTCTTCTTTGGTTGCATTATATGGTCTAGCCAACGTTGTCTAGTTGGGGAAAGCCTACTGTGGCCTTACCAAGTGATTGCAGTGGGCTTTGAGGTGGCCTATTATTTGTCATTGGTTGGCTTTAATCTCACTTTCATATGTTTGCTTTGCTTGCTTCTTACTTGTTGGTTTTCGTTGGCTTGCCTTTCTCATTTTGAGTTTGTCCCTCTCCTGGAGCATAGCCTCTTTACCATATTTTTGATAGGCTCACTTGTATCTTCTGACTGATTACTTTTAGTGAACTTAATTCTTTCTTTTGGTTTAGCACACCACAAGAGTGTATGCTTTTTTCCAGCTCTCTCCCTCATGCGCTTCCCCCCTATTTACTGATCTACAATCAGTAAAAGAACAAAAAATGTTGCAGCATGAGCTTGCGTTGTAACAAATGCACATGCCTACAAAATGATGTGGCAAGCAGAAGTGGCCATGTCATTAAGCCTTTTTTTTTGTTTTGCCCAAGCTTCACTGCACTATCAAAAATGTTTTGACATTTTGTCATTGCCACTATGCATATACACACAAAAAGTTGCCCATGGAATGGCAGGGACTACTGGACCATTATGTGTTTTCTGTTTCTTTTTATTCCTTTACATTTTTATTTAGTTGTAGTTTTATTGCATACGTCAGTTTTTTATACTGCGCTCTAAATTCGAAGGTATTGAAGCATGTTACTTGAGCACCAACGTTAATGCTATGAATAATAAAGAACTACAATTCTTGTGTAGTTGCACTTAATGTGAGCAGAAAGAGTAAACTGATTAAAAGTACATGAAACTTCGAAACTCCAAGGATTTGATTTCCAGTAGTTAAACCGTAGACACCCTCCTCCCCACCATAGGAGGGGTAGCAAAGAAGCAAATGCAACAAGGCCTGTGAGGCCCGCCTGTTGACATTTACCGACTTCCCGTGAATATGGCGGCTTTTATCTCAGAAACTGATGGAAAGCCCGTTGTTTAAGTGTGGGGGTCAGACAATCTGCAGTGCACTGGGCACTTAACAAGATAACAAGAGGGAGTTTGTTCTTTTTAATTAAATGCACAGTTTAACCGAATAGCGCACTCCTTATAATCAACATTTTTTTTTTTTTTTTTTACAGAACACGGTGATGTCACAGACACAGAACAGGTCTGGAACAATTCTGGGAAATTCAAAACAGTGGAGTTTACTACAAAGAGCAGATAAAAGACCCCTTTTATTACTTTTCCTTTTGTTTTTCTTCTCCAAACAGTTGTAACTTCCCAGGGACTGTTCAGGCATGCCTCAGACGCTTGTCTGCCCTGAACTACCCTGAAGAACAACCAACAGCGCTCGAATGCGGCCTCGCGCAGGGGTGAACGCCGAAGCCCTATCTAGCGGACAAGCAGCCGTAGAATACAGGCATTATGTGCAGGCAGAGTGCCTCAGTAGCCATCCCTGTTGGCATTCACTCTGAAATTACGCCACCTTCCCTTGTTCGGGGCCAGTATAGCCTGCCTCCCATCTTTAGAGAGCGGGCTTTCACTTTTGATGTGAAAGATTTGCACACTTGACGCTTCTAGCGCTTGCAAATGAATGGTGGTGCAGAAAATCCCTTGTGCAACAACTATCCCCAGTTTTGCTGCAGTCCTTGTGCTCCAGGAAGCATTCACTGCTTCCTTTTAAGAATGACTCCAAGTAGCTCCGTTTTAATAAACTAATCGCACGCTGACAAATATTTAGACCTTTCTAGTTAGCTGAAAAATTCATGAGAACTGAACCAGCAAAGCCATTTCTTATAACTGCGCAAGACATTTTTGTGACTCAAGCAACAACACAAATTCATTTGTACTAATTAGGTCTAATTTTTCATGAACAGCACACCTGCCAAAAAAGACAGAGCCTGTGAACATAACCCTACAAGGCAAAATAATAAGAACAAGGTGTTTTCTCATAAACTACTGGCAAGGGCCCTAGAGAGTGTGCAGGCATATTTTCCAAACTACCATTAAACGAGTGAGATGACACAAGTAAGACCAGGGGATAATAGGGAGAATTAGAAACAATATTCTGACCACCAGGTAAAATATTCTCAAATGAGCCTCAGTCTAACAGTACTGATGATGGCTCTTCAAACTAAGCACTAGAAGGCGAAATGTTGTTAATATGCATTATTACAGTAGATGTTACAAACTATAATATAACCCGAGTACGCAAATGTCAATGGGTAGTTTATCACTTACGCCTTGTGTAATTTCTTCTACCCTCTCTTAATCTACCACAAAGGTGGGCCTTAATGCACCATGACGATTTATTTTTGTGATTTGCTCACTCCAACAGGTCATTATAATTAACGCTGAATTATAACTGCAATTAAGTTTAAAGTTGTAAAGTTTGGTTAAATAAATGTGTATTCTATCATTAACGTAGAAGTCAGACTGCCTAACTGAAAATGCTCCCAATACTTGGATGTACTTACTGAAACAAATGACTTGAGAACTACAAAAAGGTGATATTTATAAAGCAAAAGTATGGGTTTGTTTGGTGTGCTAGAAACTTGTTTTTTTATTTGTATTTTTATAAATATGACCACTGCTCAGTGTTACGGCCAAATACTTTTATATTTTTCATTCATGGCGCTAATCATATGATGCCCTTCTCGATTTCTAAGAGAAACAAGAGAATTTGAAGATAAGACATGAAATCACATTGCTGTGGCATTATTGCTACATTTTGGAAACAACTGTTGAATTAAGAAAAAGCCCACACAACTCACAGACAGATTGTTTCAACAAACAGATCAGATAAGTTCAGCTCCGTTCTGTAAACTTCCAAGCCCCAGGGACTGACTTTAGTTCGCGATGTCGGTCACCTGGCTTCAATATCATTATTTTTTGGCTCCTTGGTATATTTATTTTTTGTTAACGATTTGATTTTGAGTACAGGGGACTTCTCTGACATTTCATGATAGTACAGCATGTGAAAGTACACTCACTCCTCCAGATCCTTTTCTTACAAAACAGCTGAGAGTATACACGACTACGCCAAAAAACATAGAAATGCAGGCCAGTGCTGAGCCTGGCTTAGCACTATATGTAAAAAAGACACAAATAAAGCAGAACAGATAGCCACAGTTAAGCCCCATCCTGGGCTTCATGGCTGGTCTGTCACTGTCACATCTCAGTCGATTTCTCCCTAATGAACCATATATCTCTCCGTATTTTTCCAATCCGATTTCCAAGCCCCCCAAACCTCACTCTGATACATTATCCTCTTGTCACATTTATTGCATGTTTTCTAATCATCTCACTATCCCCTCTAGTTCCACTTTTTTTACCCCTCTTTAGTGAACATATCTCTTACCTTTCTTCAACTCTCTCATTTCTTTTTATCACCACAATTCTTCCTTTATAGGTTTCAATCTTTTCTCCAAACCCAGTGTTCCTCTAAGATATTGCACACTCTTATTCTAATTATTCTTCTCTTGTACTTTTTCTTACTTTTTTAAAATGCTCTTAACCCGTTATTTTCCACTGTTCGCTCTTTAACATATTTCGTCCTTTGAGCAATAAAAGTGCCATGTCTATATTCAGTATTGCACGTTTCATTATATAAAATGGCATCTCAAAATTGATATAACCTTAATCTTCCCATTTCATTTAAATGTCCTCCCCATTTATGATTCAAAGACTGCCCATGAAACATGTCAATGTCACTTTCTTCCTTTGGATCACCTCACAATTTTTTTTAGCTTTGACTGTAATGGTAAATTAATGCCAATATATATATCCTAGTGGTGGTCGCCACTAGGTAGTTATAGTTAGGACCTAGTTTCTGTATGAAAAGTGTTTTTTTACTTGCCTTTATCTTTGACACTGCTTGAATTATCTTAACAAAACATTCCCCAAAAATTTGCCAATTAAGTCAGCTGCTGTCTGGAATGTTTTGAAGTGATCAATCAATCAATCAATCAAAGAAATTTGTAGAGCGCGCTACACACCCGTGAGGGTCTCAAGGCGCGGGGGGTAGTAGGGGGAGGTGGGCCAGGGAAGGTCACTGGTTGAACAGCCAAGTCTTGAGGTTCTTTCTGAAGACTCTTAGGTCTTTGGTTTTTGCGAAGGTCGGTGGGGAGGGAGTTCCAGGTTTTGGGGGCGAGGTAGGAGAAAGACCTGCCTCCTGTGGTGGTGTGCAGGATGCGGGGGACTGTGGCTAGGGCGAGGTCGGCTGATCGGAGGTTGCGTGTGGGAGTGTGGAAGTTTACTCTTTCATTGAGGTAGGTTGGGCTGGTGTTGTGGAGGGATTTGTGTGCGTGGATGAGGATCTTGAATGTGATTCTCTTGTCTATGGGGTGCCAGTGTAGGGATTTGAGGTGTGGTGAGATTAGTTTGTGTCGGGGTAGGCCAAGGACGAGGCGCGCGGCTGTGTTCTGGATTCTTTGGAGTTTGCGTTTGAGTTTGAGTGTGGTGCCGGCGTAGAGGGCGTTGCCGTAGTCCAGTCTGCTGCTGATGAGTGCGTGGGTGACTGTCTTTCTGGTCTCTGGGGGGATCCATTTGAAGGATTTTTTTTAGGGTGTGGAGTGTGTGGAAGCAGGAGGAGGTTAGAGCATTGATTTGCTGTGTCATGGAGAGGGCGGGGTCGAGGATGATGCAGAGGTTGCGTGCGTGGGTTGCGGGGTGGGGGCGGGGCCTAGGGCGGTGGGCCACCAGGAGGCGTCCCATGTGGCTTTGTTGGGGCCGAAGATGATGACTTCGGTTTTGTTTGAGTTGAGCTTTAGATGGTTAGTGGTCATCCAGTTGGCAGTGTCTAGGCGTGTAGGTTGGTTTTGGCGGTGGTGGGGTTGCGGGTGAGGGAGAGGATGAGTTGGGGGTCATCTGCATATGAGAGGATGGTGATTCCGTGTGCTAGGAGAATGTTGGCTAGGGGGATCATGTAGATGTTGAAGAGTGTGGGGCTGAGAGAGGACCCTTGGGGGATTCCGCAGGTGATCTTGGTAGTGTTGGAGTGGAAGGGCGGGAGGCGGACTTTCTGGGTTCGGTCGGTGAGGAAGGAGGAGAGCCAGTCTAAGGCTTTGTGGCGGATTCCTATGTTGTGGAGGCGTGTGCGGAGAGTGTGGTGGCAGATGGTGTCAAAAGCTGCGGAGAGGTCTAGGAGGATGAGTGCGACGGTCTCGCCTTTGTCGACTTTGGTCCTGATGTTGTCAGTGCATGCGATGAGGGCGGTTTCTGTGCTGTGGTTCTTGCGGAAGCCAGATTGTGAGGGGTCAAGGGTGTTGGTTTCTTCGAGGAAGTGGGATAGGCGAGTGTTGACTAATTTCCCTGCAACCTTGGCGGGGAACGGGAGGAGGGAGATGGGGCCGTAGTTCGAGAGGATCTCCGGGTCGGCTTTTTTTTTTTTTAGGAGAACGGTAATTTCTGCGTGCTTCCAGGGGTCTGGGTAGGTGGCGGAGTCAAAAGAGGAGTTGATTATGCTGTAGAGTATAGGGGAGATGGTAGGGCTAGCTTTTTTGTAGATGCGGTGTGGACAGGGGTCGGAGGGGGAACCGGAGTGGATGGAGTTCATGGCTTTTTCCGTTTCTTTGTGTGTGGTAGGGGTCCATGTGGATAGTGTGGTGGAGTGTTGAGGGGGGGACTAGTTGGGTGGTAGAGGGGTATGTGTGGTGGGTGTGTGTGATGTGAAGCTGTTGTGGATGTCCAGGATTTTGTGGAGGAAGTGGTTGGAAAGGGCGTCACATAGGGGCTGTGTGTGTGTGGGGTCTATGTTGCTGGCTTTGGCAAGTTCATTGATGATGGTAAAGAGTTCTTTGCTGTTTTGGGAGTTGTTGTCAAGGCGTGTCTTGTAGTGAACTCTTTTAGCAGTGTGTATGAGTTGGTGATGGGTGCGAATGTTGGTTTTGAGTGTGGAGAAGTTGGTTGAGGGGGGTTCTATTCTCCATATTTTCTCAGCTTGGCGGCATTTGCGCTTGGAGTCTTGGAGTTCAGGGGTGAACCATGGGGCGTTCTTGATGTTGCGGGTGGTGATGTGTCTTCTGAGGGGTGCTAGTGTGTCTGCGCAGGTAGTGATCCATTTGGAGAGGTTGTGTGCTCCTGCGTTGGGGTCGTTGGTGTGGGGGGTTATCGGCCAGTTGGGAGTTTAGACGTTCTGTGGGGATTGTGTCCCACATGCGGTAGGGTGTGGTGTGTTGATGGTAGTGTGTGGGGGGTTTGGTGAAGGAGAAGTAGACGCAGAGGTGGTCTGTCCAGGGGAGTTCGGTGATGTGGGTGTAGGTTATGTGTTGGCTTGAGGTGAAGATTGAGTCCAGTGTGTGTCCTGCTGAGTGGGTGGGTGCGGTGACCAGTTGTTTGAGTCCGAGGTTGTTGAGGATGTCTATGAGGGAGGTAGTGTTGTGGTCTTGTGGGTTTTCTAAGTGAAAGTTGAAATCACGAGGATGATGTAGTCTGTGGAGGTGAGGGCGTACGGGCTGATGCTGTCTGCGATGGTGTCATCCGGGCGTGGTCCGGGTGGTCTGTAAACTAGTGTACCTCTGAGGGTGGAGTTGTTGTTGATATGGATGAGGAAGTGCATGTGTTCAGTGTTGCCGATAGTGTCTTGGGAGCTGGTGGTGACTTTGATGGTGTCTCTGTGTAGGATGGCGATGCCTCCGCCTGGCTTGTTTAGGCGGTCTTTGCTTTGGAGTTTGTATCCATTGGGGGTGGCTATGGCGGGTTCTGAGGAGAGGTTGGTCCAGGTTTCCGTGAGGAAGGCGATGTCAGGTGAGTGTGTAGTGATGAGGTCACAGAGTTCTATGGCATGTTTGTGAAGGGAGCGGATGTTGAGTAGCAGGCAGTTCAGGTGGTTGTGGTGGGTGGCGTTGGTGTGGTGCGTGAGGGTGTTGTTGCGGGGTGTGTTCTGGTTGTGAGCTGGTGTGCTGTGGGGTTGGTTGGTGGGGGCAGGGTGGGTGAGTCTTGTGTTGGGGGTGTTGTGTTTGTTGAGGGTGGGGTCACTATGGTTGGTGTGTGGTGTGAGAGATGATGAGCAGTAGAAGTGGCAGGTGTAGCAGGTGAAGGGGCCATGAGTGTGTGTGGGGCTAGATGTGGTCCATGTGGGGTGGGGGCCTGGGTTGAGGGAGTGGCGGGTGAGGGGGGAGTAGGTGTGTCTGGGAGGGCCAGGGGTTCTGGCGCTGGGCGCGGTCCAGGCGCAGACGGGCACAGACGGGCTTGCCTTTGGCGCGCCTTTGGCTGCCATAAGAGGAGGAGAGGGTGGGAGTGGCAGCTGGGAGGCGGGAGGGCCTGTCCTATGAGAGGACTGGGGCCGCAGGGGAAGCAGCAGCGGGTTTTGGAGAGAGAAGAAAGGTGAGAGAAGAACGGAGAGAGAAGAACGGTGAGAGAAAGGAGGGGGGAGGCGGGATGGACCGCAGGGGACGCAGCGGCGGGGTTTTGGAGAGAGAAGAAAGGTGAGAGAAGAACGGAGAGGGAAGAACGGTGAGGGAAAGGAGGAGGGAGGCGGGAGGGCCGCAGGGGACGCAGCGGTGGGGTTTTGGAGAGAGAAGAAAGATGAGAGAAGAACGGAGAGAGAAGAACGGTGAGAGAAAGGAGGGGGGAGGCGGGAGGGGACGCAGGGGACGCAGCGGCGGGGTTTGGAGAGAGAGAAGACAGGAGAAGGAGGTGGCACGGAGGACAAGGCGGTGAGCGACCTACCTGCAAGCAGGGTCGAAGGTTGCTCCTAGCTAGCACGCCGCGGCTGCCATAAGAGGTGGGGAGGGTGGGAGTGGCAGCTGGGAGGCGGAGGGCCTGTCCTATGAGAGGGCTGGGGGGTGGGGCTGCAGGGGAGGCAGCAGCAGGGTTTTGGAGAGAGAAGAAAGGTGAGAGAAGAACGGAGAGAGAAGAACGGTGAGAGAAAGGAGGGGGGAGGTGGGAGGGGCCGCAGGGGACGCAGCGGCGGGGTTTTGGAGAGAGAAGAAAGGTGAGAGAAGAACGGAGAGAGAAGAACGGTGAGGGAAAGGAGGGGGGAGGCGGGAGGGACCCAGCTATATGCATATCAATCTTGACGCTGCTCCATTCACAACAGTCCAGACCAAACTACTAAGGCCTGTCCTTTCTGAACCAGAACACAGGCAACCAGGACTGGTTTCATCCTAGTTATGGGCTTAACAGCTAGGTATATCTTAGTTCTAGTGACACAGTGTGCACGAGACCCACGTTGGGCATACCTTTCCCACTTGACACAATAAAGTACACAAAAAAGTGATTGGTGGAATGCTTGAATTAACCTCAGAATTAATCTCAGCCACTGGCAAAGACCCAGAGCCGCATCCCATTCCATCGTTATTTTGCACACCAGGTCACCTCAGTTTGGACCCGGCTACATGGAAATCAGTCTGGTTTCTCCCAAGTTATGGGCTCATCAGTGAAAGTGGTCCCAGTGGTATATTTCATATTTACTTGCACCTTGAAAGAATACATTTTTTATTAGTAAATTCAATTAATTTATAGGTAGATGTTCAGTAAGGATACGTTGTAGTTTAATTGCTCATAGTCAAATTATAAAACGGTCAGTCATATTATTGTGCGTTCCAGTTCGAGATCTTAAAAATTGGCTTACACACAAAAGCAAAATATTAACAAATACTACATAATAGAATCTTGTTTCTATGGCTTTTGTCATATGCAATACATTGTGACTTCCAGTTTATTATTTGGTGATTCAACACTCACGAACCCTGAAAGTAAAAAATCATAGGATAAGTACATCAAACAGTCTACAGTATATGCGGCCTCTCTCCGCAAGATATGGTCTAGGCGTTAAACTGCTGACCTGAGAACATGGAGCCCTTGATTCTGATAGCTGCAGCTACTAACAAAAGAAATCACCTGACCCATTAAAAACCTTTCTGCATGTTCGTGTTGCGTACTTTATGCTGCATTCGGGATAGCAAAAATAGCAAATGTGTATGTCAAACGTAGCTAAATCGTCCCCATTATATTAGAGAGCGTATTTGTTCCATTCAATATAAGTGAAAATGAAGCAGGTTTAGTTTCCTCCGGATTTTGCACAGTTGCAATTTTCAATGAACTCAGAGTGTACAAGAGGCAAGAATGACTAAAGCACACGTGTGTCATGCTTTACTTTGGTATAAATGTAATCTCGCACTTTGTGAGGTGCTGTTACAAAGCGAAAGCCGACTCATCCCATCGACATAAACGAGCAATATGATAGCAAATCAATAGTGGACACGGTTGTTTGAAAAGGTTGTTGAATAAAAGGGGTGCATGTCTTTGTGCTATGTAATGATATTCAAGATGGTGTGACTGATTGATAAGTCTTTAAAGTGACTTCACGGTCTTTTTTCTATGTAATAGCACATTTCCTTTCAAGATAATATTTTATGTTTTTTGTTTATTTGCTCTTTGCGATTATGGGTTAAAGTGCCTTTGATCTGGTCTCTGACGGGTATGGACTCCAGGGCTTTTGTGGTCAACAAAAAGGAGCCCTTCTGTGTAATACTGAAAGGCTTTCTCCCGTTACAAGAGGGCCACCCCTTCCTGCTGCTGGATAATAGGCTTAATTACAGCCTCGGTGTTCATAAAATGCCCAGATTGTAACTTTATTCATTCCGGTCTGCCCTGGGTACTGTACTTGACTCATTCTTGTGTAAGGAAACAGACTTGCTTACTCTCATGTTATAATAACATGTTCACTATCATGAAATAATAAGATGGATTCTAGACCAAACATAAACTTTGCAAACACTGGAGTATAACTTAAAGGGATCATGCCTGCATTGTGCAAAACTAATGCAGAATGTGTCCATTTGCATTCAGGATCCAGCCATTAACAGAAGTGAGATAATGAAATAATGCATGTAAGAACTTTGTACAGAGGAAAAACAAATAGATAACTTAAGAAACAACGATGTTTTGTTTATGTATCATAGGTCATAAACTAACTGAAAAAGTTCCACGTTATTTTAAAATGCAATGATGCATGAACCGCACATATTTTCTGTAGCTTGTGGTGGGATTTAATTGGATATTTCCAGCGCCTGCTACTTCTGTGGGTTCGTTTTATAGATACAAAGATACTGCCAGCAGATCAGGGCTGTAAGTCAATGAACGCTTCTCCTGCCTGCCGATACAACGTCGTTTTCAACTCCTTTTCTAAGCAGGACCACTGGCAACATGGATTTATCACACTGGCCATACAGTCTGGTACTTACAGCCCAACTTGCAGAATTCAAAAAATGTCTCTTGTTTCATAACCTTATCAACCTTGCCATAACATGTGGTCCTCCATTGCTGCATAATTGCACTGACCCTGGTAAAGGCAACAATATCCCAATTCACAGAACCACTGAAGCAAACTGCCTTCCTAAATAATGTGAATCTAGCCATTAATTAGCATCACCGTACTACGGCATAAATATATTTAGACTTACCTTTGGAATATTACAGACTACTATTAAGAGTCAGCACAATGATTGCTGTTTCCAGTGGTATCCTAATGTGATATTTTCACTGGTATCCTCATCGTGTAGTACAATTACACAAACACGCTCTGAGGTATGGAGGGGCTCACCAAGCATGCCTTCTTGAGACACGAGACTACTGTCAATGTACATAATCAAGGAGCGGTGTTGACAGCATACCCTTTTTCTAATCTGTTTTATAGGACAGGTCTTTTTCCCTTCCTTGAAGAATGAGATGTCTACTAGGTTTACTTGGGTTAATGCCTTCTACAATGATGTGCTCGGACACTGCACAGACATCCGTGAGTAAGTAGTGTGAGGGTTAATTTGCCTGCTGCAAAGAGCGTGTACCTCGAAGACCACGAGCTAAGTGTGAGTAAAGTATGAGTAGCACTTTAAAAATAAAAAATAAATGTCAGAGAGAGGCTATAGAGAGATGAGGTGAACTTTTGAAGAGAGGCAGTGAAGGAATTCATGGAGAAGGAGGTCAAGGGGAGCGCCAAAAAAGACCATTGCACTGGGTGCCACCAGTGCAAAAGCCAGCCCTAAATGCAAGTGTGTCACCAGGGTTCATTTTGGATTGCCCCTAGTGGGATGGCGCAAGATTGAGGCTAAGGGACAGCCTCCTTAGACTGTTAAAGTGCATCACTAGCATTTCAGAGATTTTGGTTTAGTTTTGCAAAGTGTATTACTGGCATTCCTGAACTTCGGGTTTAGTATCAGACAGGAAGGTGTGGGAGGCTGGAAACTACACTTCTAGCAAAATAATCTCTTCCAAGAAATTATATATACATAATTGCATTGAAGATCGTTTTCCGACAAATCACAATTCATAAATATAACTTGTTGCAACAGTGACTGTTTTAGCAGAGGTCTGTTGTTTTTCTTTTCCTGAGAACCATCATTTGGCTTGATGAAGGGAGTGGGGGTAGTGGAGACAGTGAGCTTACATGGTGTGCAGTGTGAATCATCCATGGAGGGCCTGCCCTTTTGTCTTCCCCAAAATCTGAAGGCTTCCAGGTGCAAGGTACTTATGCTTAATTGTGCTCATGTTTTTGGTTCTTCAGTATGAGATAACTTATGTGACTACCTGCTGTAGAAACCATCACCTGAAAGAAAGGCTGTGTCTCATCTACAGATAAGAAATTATGAAAGGGAACTACTGCGGAGTGATTTCAGTACATTGACAGTTGAATCCACACATTCCATATCTACAACATGGCTACAAATGTGAGACTGAAACATCTGCACTTGGTTTCAGATTTTCTCGCTGACCTAAGAGAAGGGACTCTATATAGTAACCGAGGAAGTTTAGCGATCTAGGGCACTTGCACTGACAGCAAGTCTCCCAGAAGCGAGGGTACATCAACTGGAAATCGGCCAAGAAGATGCTGGGGAAGTTGTGTGGACTTCCTTGATATCAAGAGGAACCTGAGGGATGGGACCAAAAGATACCCCTGTAGGAGGAGGTTTTCCAGAAGAGCCCAGAAACTGTGCTCAATTGGAAGGGACAGCAGAAGTGTGTAATGGAATGGAAGCAACACAGTAGCTAACTTGAGTGAGCCCCCCCACATCCCTGATAAATTACTAAGGGTGCGCTGTACCAAAGAAGAAGGAGCCCACCCTTGCTTAAGGGCAGCATAGACACACGTCACTTCATGGTTACAATTGTTCTTTGCAGTTTTCTGGCTTATTTTATCTTTGCAATACTTTTTGTGACACCTAACTGAACCTCAAAATGTTTTTTTTTTCATTTTCTGTAAATATTGTACTTGTGTGGTAAATGTGACCCAACTGTTTTGAATGTCATTATTGCAGGCCTGGAGCTACCGGGCCACCTACAATAGCCAGCAGAGAAATTCAACTTAGAGGTGCTCAGGTTGATAATAAGGCCCTGAGAATATCTGAGGAATATCCCTATTTTGATTATTCAGAATTCTCTAAAAATCGCAGCCAGAATGATGTCCCAAACTGCAGACATCTGACGTTCTCCGCTCCCTCTGAAAGCAGCACTGACTTTGGTCACGCAGCGAGGGTATTGCATGCAAGGCATCAGTGTGGGAACACTGTAAAGCAGCTGGAGAGTTAATGCTCAATCTGTGAGGGATAAAACCCAGGACTAGTGGCTCAGCTAAGGCCTGCCCTCAGTCACACCATCTCCTCTCAACAACACATGCAACATATTAACAGTGCAATAATTAGTACACATTCCACTCTGCTACTTAAAACTTCACTCCCAGATGCTGCTCTAGTCTGATCTGGTTTTTATTACCTTTGATGATTCACTGCACTTTGCAAGACCAGTCTCCAGTGCCACTCATTAGACTCAACAGTGGTTAGACGGCCACTAGCGTGAAGCAAGGAACCCAGCATTAATGCTGTGCCGCTCGTATGTCTTGTGGCTGCCCCTATAAAGTATTATGTGCTTTTGTTCCAAAACCACTACACCATGTGTGGTTCTATTAGCACAATGCAAAGCCCTGTTACTATTGAAACAGACCGTGTAGTTTGATAACGAATTCCAGTCACTTCTTGGGTAAAACTAAAACTGTTTTACAATGAAATTACTCTTGGAGAGAATTGAATGTTTAAAAACTCTACTTTTCAACAATGTTTGTTTACCAGCCTGATACAATGTTTTTAATAATTAACATGTCAGTTAATATGCAAATATTTTTCTTAAAATATATAAGCTCACTTTACGGTAAGAATCGTATTCAAATAAATGCACCAGAAAATGTTGCTCTTTGTATCATTCGTATGCCAAGTAAAACACATATCCAGTGGTGTCTGCCCTAGAGGGGCATTTGGGGTGCAACCCCACCAGCAGAGGATTCATGAAGGAGGGGTAGGAAGTTAGTTAGCAATTCATCTGCACTCCGGCTGCTGAGTCTGACATGAGGATGGGTGGGCACAAGCACACACATTCATACACTCCACATTCAAGAGTGGACCTTCTTTACGTTTGCCCCAAACCTGTCTACAATAATTATATGTGCTTTTGTCTGTCTGAGTGCAGGCGCTCAGTCCAGCCACCAGAATCCTGCCCCAATGACTTGGTGACAGTGTGTGCATATGGCACCTAACCCAGCCCTAGCCTGTTGTCACGCCCAGCAGCCTCCGAACTGTTTAGCTCCACTGGTTATCAGGCTTTGCCAGGATTCACTAATCAGCAGGTTAGATTTGCAGGCCTAACATGCTCCTCATCGTCCCTAGTCCCTGCTGAAACGGACGAGGCACATGTGCACCCGTATCAGGAGTGATTACCAGGCTGATATCAATTCAAAGAAATAACCCACCACTTTTTCTGATATCTGAGACAAGCACTACAAGGCCACAGCGGCATTTACAATTTTGCAGGAAATTAAAAGAGTTTAGGGGACGTTATCTTATGTATTTTGCATGTTTGTTTGCAGGTGGGTATATCTGCCAGCGAGTGGTCTGCTTTTCAGTGAGAGTATATATTTGTCAGCTGTGTGGCTGGGTTGCAGGTACATCCTCTCCTCTGGGTACATATGGTCTCTATAACTAGCATAATCGTAGCATAAGGTGGCTATTCTTGCATATTGCGACCATCCTGGGCATTATGGTGGCCACGGCTGACATAAAGTTAGCCTTGGTATGTAGTGTCTGTCCTTGAGACATCTTGGCCTTTACGATGGCTGCCTCTGGCCTAATGGTGAACTTGGCATATTGTGGGAATCTTTGGCAAATCTACCCTCCAGGTACTTTGGAGGCATCCTTCTACGCAACACTGGCTCTAACGCACGGTGATCATCCTTGACATAATGGTGTCCGGTGCACATTGTAGACATCCTTAGCTTATAGTTGGCCAGCCCATGAATAGTGATGTTTAACTAGAGCATAATGGCTTTGTCATAAAGGACCTTTCCTTGACATGTTTTTGACCTCCTTGACACAGTAGTGGCCATCGTATGTAGACTGGTGGCTGTACTTGATGTAATGATTTTTCTGACATTGTGGTTGCCATCCGATACATATGATAGGCAACATTGGCATCAGAAGGGTATCCATGTCATGGGGTGAGCACCTCTAAGCCGTATAGAATAAAATGAGCACTGCAAACGCTAATTTAAGGCACAATCTTACCACAGCTATGAGCTGACTTGTACCTTGATTAATTGTAGAGCTGGAGCTGCCCTACGTTATCACCTAAGGCAGATGTGATGTAAATTGTTGTTTCGCACAGAAACTTTAATGGCCTGTTCTGCTTATGGCTGGAAATGTAGCAACATGTGTTCACACATCTAAAGTAAACAACAGACCAAAATATAATACCATTAACAAAGCAACATATCAACAAAGTTAAAAAATAACTGGGCACAGCACAAAACAGTTAAAACAGAATGAAATTTAGCAACCACAAAACAACATCATGTTGCAATATTGTTGTACAAAAACACTGCAGTAGAAAGAAAAACAGAATGCATCACTATCACAACATAATGTCACATAACAAATATGCACAAACATTCTTTTCACACATTAACGACTCCACAAACAAGGTTTCATAATATGGTGGTAAAATGTGTTTGGACCAAAAGCTGCCCTGACCTACTACCAAGTACATGAACAACCGAGATCCCAAAAGTTTTTGTTATCTGACCCCTGACATTGGGTGGCTATATCTGACTGATCGTGGTAATTTCTGGCATGTATTGGAGATACCTGTATAAATGAATGGGAATTTTTCTTTGTGGTTCCTTAGTATTTGTCAGTACTTATTCAAAATGGCAAGCTGCTTTTTTATGTTGAAACTTGTGTTTCTAAAAGTAAATAAAAAAAGTAAATATATCATGTTTTGGTGAGTTAGTAGTAAAGATGGTTCCTTTATGTGTGTTAGAAATGGGGTCTTTGGTTGGCAGTCAGGTTACCCCCGTATAAGCAAAGATCCTCTCTCTAGTCAGGGTAAGTCATACAATCCAAATTATCCTGTGCCCACCCTTGTGGTAGCTTGGCACTGAGCAGTCAGGCTTAACTTAGAAGGCAATGTGTAAAGTATTTGTCCAATAAATCATGCAACAACACAATGCAAACACCACAAAAATACAACAAACAGGTTTAGAAAAATATAGAATATTTATCTTAGTAGATTAAGATCAAAACGATCAAGATTTGATAAATACAAGTTGAAATATCACATTTGTAGTGATAAATACAGACTTTAGTTCTTAAAAACAACAATGGTCCCTTGCAAGCGCAAAGTACCTGGTTTGCATCTAGATTATCCGCATGGGGCCGCAGAGGAGGAGATGCGTGGAAAACGGGGAGGTATGCGTCGGTTTCTCCGGGCGCACACAGACGATGCGTCAATGCTTTTCCACGCAGCAAGGGCTTTGCGTCAATTTCCAGCACGCAGACTTGGATCCTCTTCAGGTTGCGAGGTATTTGGACACCCTGGGGACTAATGGGAGAAATCCTGGTCGTGCAGGATGAAGTCACAGGAGCTACGGTGATCCGGTGGGCGATGCGGGGAAATTTCTGTTGCGCAGCAGGCGCTGCGTCGATTCCTCTCGTAGGAAGTCGGGCTGCGTCATTCTGGCTCGGTGATGTGTCGATCCAGTGGGCCGTGAGTCGACGTTCCGGTCACAACGCTGGCGCTGCGTCAATCTCCACGTGGGGAGCCGGGCTGCTTCGTTCCGGTTCAGCGATGCAGTGATTTTCTCACCACAGGGCACGAGGAGTTCTTTGCAGGGATGAAGTCTTTTTGGCCCTCAGACTTCAAGAAACAGTAGGAAAGTTCAATCCAAACCCTTGGAGAACACTTCTCAGCAGAGCCAGAGGGCAGCAAGGCAGCAGGGCAACAACAAGGCAGCAGTCCGTTACAGCAAAGCAGTCAGGTGAGTCCTATGGGCAGCCAGGCAGCTTCTCTTAGCAGGTTGCAGATTCTGGTTCAGAGTTCCTTTCCGAGTTGGTATCTTGTCAAGAAGTATCTAAGTTGGTAGGGTCAGGGACCCGGTTTAAATACCCAAATGTACCTTTGAAGTGGGGGAGACTTCAAAGAGTGGCTCAGAAGTGCACAATGTCCCCTTTCAGCACAATCCTGTCTGCCAGGGTCCCAGTAGGGGGTTTGGCAGTCCATTGTGTTAGGGCAGGCCACTGTCCTTTGACATGAAAGTGTCAGGCCCTCCACCCTCCCAGCTCAGGAAGACCCATTCAGTATGCAGATGTGTGCAGGTGTGACTGAGCATCCTGTGTTTGGGGTTGTCTGAGTGAAATGCATAAGGGAGCTGTCAACTAACCTAGCAAGACTTGGATTGTAAGGCACAGACGGATTTGAGTGTAGGGAAATGCTTACTTTCTAAAAGTAGCATTTCTAGAATAGCAGTATTAGATCCAACTTCACCAATCAGCAGGATTTTCTATTACTATTCTGGCAATACTAAATATGACCTGGTTACCCCTTTCAGATCAGAAAAGAGCAGGCCTAACAGCAGTGTAAAACTAATTTAGGAGTTTTACACTACCAGGACATATAGAACACACATGTTCATGTCCTGCCTTTTACCTCATAGCACCCAGCTCTATGGGCTACCTAGGGCCTACCGTAGGGGTGACTTATATGTAGAAAAAGGGTAGTTTAAGGCTTGGCAATTACTTTTAAAAGCCAAGTCGAAGTGGCTGTGAAACTGCACACACAGGCCCTGCAATGACAGGCCTGAGACATGGCTAGAGGGCTACTTATGTGGGTGGCAGAACGAGTGCTGCAGTCCACTAGTAGTATTTAATTTACTTGCCATGGGCACATGTAGTGCACTTGACTAGGGACTTACAAGTAAATTAAATCAGCCAATTGGATATGAGCCAATGTCACCATGTTTTAGGGAGAGAGTATATGCACTTTTGCACTGGTTAGCAGTGGTAAAGTGCACAGAGTCCTAAAGCCAGCACAAATGAGGTCAGAAAAAGAGAAGGAGGAAGGTAAAATGTTTAGGGGTGACCCTGTAGAAACGCCATTTCAACAATGTGATTTATGTTGCATATTAACAATGGATATATTTTCATAGTGGATTGTAAAATGTGTAAAGGCTGATTGGGGAGTGGGCTCCTACATTTTTTATACGAGTGTAACAAGGAAAAGATTGAAATTTTTGGTTTAAAAGTAGAAACAACTAGGAAAACCAGTCTTGAAAGTCATAACACTAATAGTAATAACTAATTTTAACTTATTTCATATAGACGGAAAGATGGAAGACTGAGTTTAGCTTGCTTGGGTTTAAACTCAAGAACTTTAGTTCACTGCATGTAGTTAATAGCAAGGACTCAGCTGACTCAACCATCCTAATAGCTAATCTTTAATCGCAGTGTACATTGACAAGTGATATTTATAGTGATATAGTCAATTGATTACATACTAGTATAATACGCAATGGATATGTGGCCATTTACTCTTTTTTCTTTAGTCACTCTGTTAGGATTACATTACCACGGCGGCCTTAAGCACTGGCTTACTGATGCAGGGAGTACAAAAAGATGTGATGAAACTATTACTACATCATAATGCTGATGTGGTGAGATACATTTTTAGTCCTGGCCTAGACACTAGTTTAGCCTCACACAGCATGGGGCAATAGCTCATACTACTTCATTGATTTTCTACCTTCTGCTGCGATTGGCAGAATTTTGCCAGATCATAGGCACGCAGTCACCTGAAAAGGAGTGCAGACCAGGGCCATAGCTATGATGCCTGGCCATGGTGTACATTTTTTGCATATGGCACATATTTGCACAAAAGAATATACAATGATAAACCTTGTCAGAGCCACGCCTACTGATTTTGTCAATGCTTCTTACTATCAGGATGAACAAACATATGAGGTGCTTTAAAATAAGAGTGTTGGGAAATCTCAGTGCAGCACATCTCCATGCTCTCGCGCTCTCTCCTTCTCCAATAACATTCACATGTTAAAAGGTTCCCCTTATCTAACATTCTCTGATCATTATCTGTTCAAAAGAAGTTCCCATCTGTTAGACCTGGCACCCCTGTTGTGGTTTCCCCTGATTTTTGCCTTCTAACCTCCTATTTGCTGACTTCATTTTGTTACTGGCCTTAGGACTCTGGGAACTTTACCACTGCTGACCAATGGTAAGTGCATGTGCTCTTTCCCTAAAACATGTTACCATTGGTGTATCCACAATTGGCATATTTAATTTACGTATAGGTCCTTAGTAAAGTGCACTACATGTGTCCAGGGCCTGTAAATTAAATGGTATTAGTAGGTCTGCAGCACTGGTTGTGGCACCCACTTAAGTAACCCTTTAAACATGATTCAGGCCTGCCATTGCAGAGCCTATATGGGCAGTTTTAAAGCTCCATGTCAACCTGGCACGGTAACCCACTTGCCAGGCCCAGACCTTCTTTTTTAATACATATGTCACACCTAAGGTAGGCGCTGGACTGCCCCAAGGGCAGGGTGCAGTGTATTTAAAAAACTGGACATGTACTTTTAAGTTCTACATGTCCAGGTAGTGTAAAACTCTTAAATTTCTTTTCATTACTGAAAGGCCTATCTATCCCATAGGTTAACAGTGGGATGGCCTTATTACATTTTATAAGTGTAATTTCTAATTGGGCAGAGATGGGACCCCCAAGTTTAGTATATTTGGAATCACAATTTAAAACCACAACTTATGGTGAAGTTGGATATTGAATTGTAATTCTGAAAATGCCACTTTTAGAAAGCTGACATTTTCTTACTTTAAATCATGTAACGCCTTCTGTCTGACTCTGAATAAATGTCTAGGTGGGTGACAGTCGAGCATTTGTGCATTCCCTTCAGACAGTCACACTTAAAAGGAGTGTAGCTGTGACTGAGGGACCATCTGCACGTTTATGGCCCATCCTGGGCAGGATGGGAGGGAGAAGTTGACACTTAGACCTGAATGGCTGTGTCCTGAGCCCTCACAAAGGGCTGCATTACCCCCTGTAGAGTGTCTAGAGCCAGGGTGGGATGTTGTACACATCAAAGGGCTCAGTTTGAAGTCTCCCCAACTTCAAAGGCACCACTGGGTATAAGAACTGGACTCCTGACCCCACCAAATCAGTACACTTCTGGACCTGAGGACATCCTGCAGTGAAGAACACCTGCTGTGCTGCTGAAGGGACTGTCACTCTGCTGGAACTCTGCTAGACCTTGCTGGAATCTTGCTTTGCTCTGCCTGCCCTTCTGCCTGCTGCCCTCCTTGCCTGGGAGTAAGAAGACTGGACCTGCATCTCTACATCCCCAATACCAAAGTGTCTCAGGCTATCAAAGACTTCATTCATCTCTGCTACAGCTGCTGAACTCTGCTAATTGTGAGTCCTGTCCTGCCAAGTGGTGCCAATCGAGTCATGGGCCCTTGGAAGTGGGTTCTGCAGCTGTTTTCTATGTTTGAAGATACTCTTTCAAATTTCATATCTCAACTTCTACTTATTGAATTTTTATCGTTTTGGTCCTGTTTTGTTAATTAAATTAAGGTCTATTTTTCTAACCTGGTATGGAATATGTTTGTGTTGTGCTTTCACTGATTTACTGTTTTAAGTGATGCACAAATACTTCACACATTGCCTCCTAAGTAAGCCCTGCTACTCTGTCCCAAGCTACCAGAGGGTGAGCACAGGTTAATTTATTCTGGCTAGGATTGTGGTTCCAGCTTGGACAGGGTGCATACTCTGCCAACCAAAAACTCAAATTCTAACACCATAATTTTCTTTATATCAGTGCATTGTAATTGTTAGGATCAGCGTGGCACAGATCTCATGATGTTCATACACTCTTTGTTACAGTTTTTATCTTTTTAGAAGGCAGGCATAGTCTAAAAAACTAAAATGTTTAGAGCACAGCTTAAACATGCTCAAAGTCACACAAGAGTTGTGCACTGCATTTCAGAACCTGCATAGGGCAGATATCGCCTGTGTTAGAATTGGTATTACCAACATTATTAAGTAAATCTAGTTGTAAATACAGTTGCAAAAGATGTCATCTCACAAAGAAAAAAGTGCACAAATTGAGGTTTTTATATACCTAATGCGCTCACTCACGACTATGATTAACTAACAAAATGAGTGGATGTGAAGGTTTTGTGTTAATTCAAGTCCATAGTAGTAACTTTAGTAAGTGCCCAGTGCAAACACCTTTTACCACCTTATTATATTATAAAAGCAGGGTTCTGGTGGTAATGTCTGATGTGAATGTGTGTGCATATTTGTTGCGTGACATTATTTTGTGCTGTCATGTTTTTGCCAGGCATGATTGCAATGAGATGCTGTTTTGTATTGTGTTGGCTGCACTGCATTCTATTTTGAATTGTTTTATTGGATTATGCCCTGTTATTAATTGTGATGTTATTTTGCTTCGTGCATATTATGCGTTATGTTCTGTTGTTTACATATATCAACACATCATGTTAAAGTTCCAGTCAAAAGCAGCGTCTTTAGAGTTCCTGTGACTATGAAGCCTTTACCACTGTCTTAAATGATGAAATAGCTCTAATCCAGGTATTCAGCTGTTTACACCAGTCAGCCCAAACGTATGGCAGAGATTATACCTTAATTTAGCACTTCCACTGCTCACTTTGTGATGTGACCGAGCATGTTACAGTTAGCAGCAGTATAACAGCACAGGTTCACTCTCCACTCAAATGTATAGCAGGATATGTGCATTGCTACATTTCCAAAGCCATCACTGTACTTTGTGTGCATTTCTGTGCCTTCATTATATGCTCTCTCTCTCTTTAATACTAATTTCCTCTGTGTGCATGTATTTTGAAACTATCCCACTCGTAAATCCAGAGCAGAGGTGGAATAGCTATGGTGTCGTGGCCCACAATGCAAGCAAATAAATGGTCCCCTGTACTGTAGCCGGGAATTAAAAGTCATAATTGGTATACACTGGGCTCCTCACACTCGTTGACCTTGGTGTCACTGCACCTGCTGTGCTATTGATAGCTCTGCCCCTGGATGTTCACATAAAGGGAGGGTGAATACATTATATACTATGGTCAGATTACACAGCTTCACTCTCTAGGTTGAATTGTGCCAGTGCAGCTCCACACTTGCTTTTTCTGTGCCACCAACATAGTTGGAAAACTGTGTCAGAACACCTCAGTACTCAGTATCTGTTAACCTAATGGTTTAGGAAAAGGGCATTTAAGTCTTCGGGCTCTACTCAAGGTGACCACATGCATCACTTCAGTCAAGGAGCACAGTTTTCCTAATGGAGCAGTCTTTTGCAAACTTTCCAAGGCCTTTGACCTTCCAAATCATCCATTGCTAGTCTCAATAAACCAAAACACCCTCAGATAAGCCTCCAATCAGTGACAAAGACGTACTTCTCTCCTTTTACTTGTTATTGCGATTTTCTATGTTTACTCTTCCGCGAAAAGTCCTATGAAAAATATTGGTATATATATGTTGGAAGGGCCCTCTTTAAACCAGAAAAATACATGCATATATGATACTTTGATAATCTGTGTGTTAACATTGCGATTTCCTAGTATATAGGAAATTGTTCAGACCACTTCATGCACTATGAGTGACATTATTTGGCCCGATCACATGTGTGCAGCATCTGAAATGGAGTGCAATTGAGTGCTACATTTATGGTGCCAGTGCTGCGCGGCCACACCTTTAATTTGTATATTTGTTGTCATGTTGCCAATGTTTTTCGTGTGGCATATGTTCGAACACAAATACAATATAAAAAGGACAAGCTTGCCAAAGCCACACCTAAAATCTTTGGCGATGCTTCTTGCTGTCAAGAGGCAGTACCTATATAAGGTGTTTTAAAACAAGAGGCAACAGTGTTGGTAGCCCTTATTAGACTTTGTATTGTCAACACTGTTGAGTAAAACAAGTTGTGAATACAGGTGCGATAGGTGTCACCTGTCTAGGAAAAAGTGTCGAGTGTAGGTTGCCATATACCTGACACATTCATTAAAATATTCATGGCCGTGTTCAATCAAGTAAATGAACGAATGTAGAGCTTAGACTACAAAGTATTCTTGACTGGCTCTAATTCATGCCCTTAGTGGTAACTTAAGGCAGTGCTTGGTGCAAACACCTTTTACCACCTTATTATAAAAGCAGGGTTCTGGTCAGGGCCATACTGGCCGTAGCGGGCATCGGGCATTTCCCCAGGAGATTGGGAGAGTGGGGGCCGGTTTTGTTACTGGAGGCTGGTTTTGCAGCGATGCTGCTATAATAGCCCACAGTAACAAAGGCAGCAGTGCTTCCCACTGGCACCCCACCCCCTGACCCGGGGAATGGTCCAACAAAAGTGCCAGGGCTGCTTTGGGTTCCCAGTCCAGCCCTGATTCTGGTGGTGGTAATGAATGATGAGAATGTTTGTGCATAATTTTGTGGGGTATTTTATTTTAATGCTGAGGTGTTCTGTTATTTTTTGTGCTGTTGTGTTTTTGCGATGCATTATTGTGATGAGATGCTGTTTTGTATTGTGTTGGCTGTATTGCATTTTGTTTTGACTGATTTATTGGAATATGCCATGTTATTATGGTTTAATTGTGATATTATGCTGTTTTGTGTATGTTATTGTGTTATGTTCTGTTGTTTACATATATCAACAAATAGTATTACATTTCCAGCCAAAAACAGCATATCTTTTAAGTTCTTTCTACGACAAGCAACCCTTTACCACTGTCTTAAAAGATAAAATAGCTCTGATCCAGGTCTTCAACTGTTTAAGACATCAGTCAGCCTGAAACTATGCAGGACCATGTCTTAAATTAGCACTTGCAGTGCTCACTCTAATTGATATGAACAAGTATGTTATATTTAGCCACACGGTATCAGGACAAGTTCCCTCTCCACTCAAATGTATGACAGGATGTGTGAATTGGTACAGCATGTCTGAAGCCGTCACTGTACTGTGTGTGCATTTCTGTGACTTCATAAAACACTCTTTCTCGCTTTAATACTAATTCCCTCTAGGTGTATGTATTTTGAAACTGCCCCACTCATAGATCGAGAACAGCAGTGGCATAACTCCGGTGTCCAGGCCCTTAATGCAAGCAATTGCAATGGGGCTCCAGGACTCTAGCTGGGGACTTAGGTCTCACTGGCTTAAATTCAGAAATAAACTTGATATATTTCTATCACCTTTGCTATTGAGCACGTGAATCTATTCTAATAATACTTATTCGATGTATTGCACTCGTTTCTCCAGATGTGTTGGTTCTAATTGCTGTCAATGCCTTGTGGTAATATAACTCATGGTAAGGGGTTAGCCCTTATCGTCCTCAGAAGTTGATTCAGTTTTGTGACCTACAAGTTAAACCAGATATCAGTGAGATCAGAAGCAAGGGTTTAAATCACTGGTCCTTCTTGCAAAGTAAAGAGCATCATATGGCATTCTACAGGCAAAAGATGAAATATACTCAGTACATACTTGCAGGCTGTGTTGATAGATGGAAACCCAGAAAACAGCACTGCCACTTATCACTATGCACTCTTCCAGTCTGGACAGCAGGATTTCACTCTCCTTCCTGCTGACATTTTCAGAGCTATAGATGAATGTCACATCAGCTTCTCTGCCCAAAAATAGTGAGGAGATATTTTATGACCAATCAGTTCCTGTCAGTGGCATGAGGGTTATGCGTGCTTACATCTATTCTTTGACCACTTTTCCAGTAATTTGCTGGGTTTGCAAAGTGTGGAGATAGTCCACAACTTTATACCACTAGTGGGCCTACTATTGTCTGTTTTTCTGGATTGAGAAAATTACTGTATGATTCACCTGAATTGGGGACAACCCACTTTAAGAGGGAAATGTTTATCAGTTTAGTAATGTTGCCTTTAAATGTTAGGGCAAGTTGTCGATTCCTGTATGGGACAAGGTTCCATTGGTAAGTATTGCTTTCGATATGAGCCTTGTGAGCTCCTCCTATACTATTGTTTGCAGTTTGTGAAAGATGACACAAGTTGGAATGGCAGGGCGCAATACTATGAAAATGTTGTGGGTTGAGCAGAATGATTTGACATATTTTGGTAATTCATATTTCCAGCATAGTATTCTGGGGATGTGCAGGGGATGTTCCCAATGCCTCAGAGTTGGATATTTTCTGGAAGACGTTGAAGATTTTGCTTCCTCGGTTAGAGTCTACATTGATGTGTTTGGCAAGGCAAGTATTTTTCATGAAGGAGAATAAATTTCACCTGTGCTGAGTGGGTGTCCAGACAATGGCCAAAAACCTAGCTGGATAAAACAAATATTTGGTAATACGGAATTACAGATGAATAGTGCAGCAAGAGAAAACTGTAAATGTATTTTTGCAACAAATGATATTGGATTATATTATGGGATATATATTAGGATGCCATGATTAAACATATTTCTTATTTTCATTTCAATGTATTTTATAAAATGCCCACAAGTTAACCATGGATGTCAATTCACCAAAATGCCAGGGTTAGTGGAAGTGGCCTCACGTGCTATTTCATCTTTACTTTCCCTCACACACACATGCTTACAAAAACACACATTCACTAATACACACATTTTTACATAACTACACTCTCACCCACAAACATTCACATAGTGTACACTTAAAAGTGACTGTACTCCATTTTTACGAAGCTAATAATAAATAATACATGATTCACTTTTAGTGTAATAACAAAACTGATTGAAAACAAGGAAGTGGAGCATCAAGCAATGTGGATGACCTGCCCCTGTGTTCCTCGCACTGAGTTTGCACCGCTGAGGCCAGGGGTCCCAGAGGCAGTGCCAGGGGTCACAAGGGGCAGCTGGGGGTCGCAGCTGCGACGCCTAGAGACCTCTAAATGACATCCGTGAAGCTAACTCGTGCCTAACAGCAAAAGTACTGGCTAATATTACTTCTGACAAAGTGGAAGTGAGGCCTACTTGTTTTACCTTTTGGGATATCCAATATGTTTTTTTATACTCTGTATAAATTCACAATTTGCTTTTGTTCACTTTGGAAATCATTTCCGCTACTCTTCCTACACTACTGAAATTTGAGAATGTGATATAAGCATGATTTTACAAAAAGCAGTAAAAGAAAATCATATTCGGTAGGATTTGTTCTGATGGTATTTTCCCTCTTGGCTGTCTTTATTTGATGCAGGTAAACAAAGTACTCACAGCCTATTCCCACAGTCCATTCCAAGGTTCATGTGCCATTCACCCTCCACCCAAAGTATCTTGTTTCTGGTTAAATAAACAGGATCCCAATAAATGCACAGGTAGGCTATTGGTAAACAGTTATTACCACAAATAAGGTTTGGAAATATTCAATTTTATTTGCAAACAGCAAAACATGAAACGGGTTAGCAAAAAAATTTACCAATTTGCCAAAATGCAGATTAATCTACTGGATTTATACTTGTGAAAGCAAATTCGGTGAATTAATTCCATTTGTTGACACATTGCACATTGTTTTTATATTTGTGATTCTTTTTATAACATACTTATGTTTACTTTCCTGATCGTTTTTCATGGCTTTTTGTAGCAAATGGACTGTATCTTCCAAAGTGTGATTCCTTTTGTTTTAAAATAACTTTTGGACAAAATGTACTGGCTTCCCTTTTGAAGCAAATTACATTTAGCCAACGCAAGCCATAAACACTCAGTGTATTCATTTCCCCAATGTAGAGCAACTCAGATCTTTCTGCTACATACATTCTGGAAACCTTGAATTATGATGGATTAAATCAGTCACTCATGTTTGACTTCACTGAAATAAATCATTATGCTAACCACAGGCAACATGTAAAGTAAATAAATTATATGCTGTTACCGCACATGTGTATTATGTGGAAACATATATTTTTGGAAGCAGTTCTGTTGCGTGCAGAAGAACATAAATTGTCCAACAGTGCCAGCATTTGGATTATGGCAGCATCACTTCGCCCTTTCCCGCACAACGTCAGTACAGAAACACATTCTGAGGTTTATTGGCAAGCTCAGCAGCACGTGATGGAAGTCTGCTCTTTCGTTTTACAATTCACGTAATCAGGATTGCTTTTGTTGTGCATAACTAAGCACTTTTAGACAGTAAAAAGGTTGCACCTCATCTCTCAACCTCACGGTTTATTTGTATGTAGAGCTTAGAACCTCATAAATTGGAGTCTCACCAAATATGTTATCTGCACCAACACAAGGATTCTTCTGCAAGCTTTAGAAAGTAGTACTGCCATTAATTGAAGAGTCCTATCATTTGCTGGCAGTATCAGGTCTCAAGTAGGACTTATGCCAGATCATTAAAGTTAGACTGCAAGAAGGGGAAATAGTTGATACAAGGAAACATTAAAACCGTGGAATAATATGATTGCCTATAACATTAGTCATTGTGTAGCTCTTTAGTTGAGTGTAATGTATAAGCTAAAAAGATACTGCTTTGCACACATCCGCCTCCTTATCATAATATGAAATGTATGTGAATATCTTTTGACTTCTGGGATAAGTAACCTGGGCACCATTTTACTGTTGGCAAAATCTCTAGACCTGGTGCAACATAAAATAACACAGTGTAGATGTTAATAAACCACAGAGATCAAGACATTATACATCCAGTGTAGTATAGGAGTTTCCTTCCTCCTTCCAGCCCTTACCTCACAATTCCTGCTCCCGTCCTTAGTCTGCCTTTTTACCCTCTCGTTCTAGTGTTTACAGGTAAGGGGCCGAGAAGTTAATGGCATCTTCCAGCATCATCTTCCCTATTTGGAAGTGTTAGTGTCTGTCAAGGGATTTGGCTCTGAAACTCTGCCTCCCTCCCTTCGCCCCATCTGATTTTAGGTTCCTTTCAATGGGTTGGTCCTCTGTCACTCCTGTGTCCACTCCGTGTATTACTGCCCAAACATGGCTTTCAAAGGGTGTTTTATTGCTACCATTCAATGGATTATATACATACTCTAGTGGGCCCAAAATGTACACCAACACCAGCTTCTACATTTGATACTGTCAAGCCTAAGCTTGGTTAGTACCTGCCTGGGTGACGGCATCTATTCTCACAATCTGTGCTAGTCCTGTGCCTAGACACAGTGACTTTAGGTGCGCTGTGCTTTTGCCACACAATCTACCCTCATGAGTCTCAACCTACACGTCTGGTACAGGACAAACTAGAAACGACACCTTGTCAACAATGCACTCTGAAGGGCACCCAGGAACACATTATTAACAGGAGTGATTCTTGACCCTATATGGAGCTTGAAGCGTTATAGAAATAGCGCAACCGGACCACACCGAAAAGCGCTAGAGAACCCCCAGAGGATAATAGAAATTGCTTTATGAATACCAACATATTACTACGTTTCAAGCGCCAACATGGCCGAGCACGCAGCCAGAGCAGCTGAACTAATGAGAAGCGGCGAGCCCTTCAGACAGAGGATCCCAACGAGGGGCAATACAAGGCCTAGACAAGTGGCCGCTTCCTTGCTGTGTTAATGACAGGTCTCTCCAGATTGTTTGTACAGCACCCTGAGAGTGACAACCGATAGTGCTGGAAACCTTCAGGGAGAATTAACCTCTGCAGCCTGTCAGTATGGGTTCCCTTCCCTCCACGGCCCATACCACTAAAAAGTCTCACGTTATCTCGTGCTAAGTAAAGATTGCACGATTTCAGGAAAGCGCTTCCAGCAGACAGGAAGACACCATATGGTAAACATTATCCCTGCACATCGGCCCTGTAGGTACCCGCCACTGCTATCTTTGTGGATGAAAGGCATGGTGAATATGTGTTGCTGATACAACTGCACATCTGCTAAAAAGGTAACGAATGCCCTTGCAAACTGTTCATTTTAATCGATTGTTATGTTTCACAATTCTGACAGAAAGAATGGCGCTAACCTTTCCAGGTGGGAGCAGAGCATGCTCACCGATAGGAAAACTTGTAAAATAAAAAGCAGGCTTATAGTGTCTAAATGTATTTCTAAACGGACAGTTTCGAAGGAAAAAAGTTGAATATTGCCATCTGTGTATTGTTCTTTCCAACGTCCCCTGTTATGACAGCCCAATTCATCAGCAACATTTCTCAAAGCAATATTTAGCTAGGTCTCTATGACTACCAGTATAACCTTTGACCTTGTATTGTGTAAAAATGACCCCTATGGGGAGCTGCCCCGTTGATGTATGAGTTACCTGAATGGTAGTCCAGTTTTTTGGGGTACAGAGGAGGAGGGGAAGTAGGAAAATATTTGTTTACCAACTTTTGGAGCTTCTATAGAAGTTGGATTTTCTTTGAACATACATAGCGAGCATATACTGAGCTCACAGACTGGGCTTGGTGAATCTCAGCTTCAGTGAAAACATAGCAGCAGCTCTAATCAGCCAAAACATTGCTTTTGGGCAGTGATAATTAATTTAATAACGGTTCCCAGTGCTCGACTGGCACCGTTCTGAGATGGAGGTGTCTTTTGTACAGCACAGAAATGCTTTCTTATAAGAAAAACCCTCAATAATCCTCTATGGGCCATATGTACGAACACATTTTCCCATAGACACGGAATGGGTAAAAACGTTTGATACATTTGGCCTTATAACATTATTTACATCCTAAAGGCATGTCATAAATGAATTTAATGTCATATTGTCTTGTTACACGTGCAGTATAACAAAAACTCACTCAACTCTATTTTCTTACTAATTTATTATTTTTTTGCATCCAGTTTCCCCTCAATGGACATCTAGGATTGAACATCCATTAATTTTGCCACACTAAGTATGCAGAGTAGGAGCCGAACAGAAGCTGGCCATGGGCTGTTCATGAAAGAACACTAAGGCCCAAATTCTCAAAGGTGTCACGCAGCGTAGTACAGCAGCCAAAAAAGCTGTGCTGCGTGACAAGGACAGAGCAGGAGAGGACCATAGTCACATAGATATGGCACGCTCCTCCATCTCCCTAGCGCTGGCACTGATTTCAGCTGCTGTGCTCCGTGCACACACATTAGCGCCATAGTGCTAGGGTGTGTGCATGAGTCTACCATAGGTTTTGTACAGGAAGGATACCCTTCCTGTACAAAATTCTATGCCTAGACAAGTGGAAATACTTTCCTACTTTGTATGTGTGCTGCACAGTGCAACACACATACAAAGTCGGAAAAGCAGGGAGAAATAAAAATATTTCTTCATTTAGCACCTCCTTTTCAACTGCCTTAATTTTTAGCGCTAAACCCTTTCTTCTGGTTTTTCAAAATAGGGTTTAGCGTCAAAAAGCACGGGTGGTAGCACGGGTACGCCCATGTACCACCCATTTAAGGCCCCCTTGACGCAAACTCTGCTTTGCATTAATTTGCTAAACAAACCAACCCACATACCTATTTGAGTTGGTTTATGAATTCCAAAAAAGGTTTAGCATTGGTTTATAGTTACAAAAGCAATGCTAAACCAATGCTAAACCTAGGAGAATCTGGGCCCAAGTGTCTACTTTAATATATTTCTGAAGGATGCCTGGGTTTAAAGATTGGCTCATGGCAACTAATGTAGAAGTTTTTTTTCTAATGTGCAATTTTGAGTAACAAATCGTGAATTAGTAATTTTAATGATGCATATAGTCGTAACCAATGAACTAATGTTGCACTTGAAGCAATGTGATTATTTTGTTTAGAAGTGTGATTAATAATGTAGCATAGTCATGCCACATTTTCATGCGAGACATCATTTATTAAAAGTAGATGCAGTTTTTGATGTCAGCTCATCTTGCTCCTTTCATTCCCACCCTCTCAATCAGTAACCCGCTGCATGTCATCACTCCCCATAGTTTCCGAGGAGCACAGAGTGCTATGACGCAAGGTGTGAACTGTATTAGAAAGCATGTACTGTCAATGAAACTTTTCATTATGTACCTGATGCACCATTTTGAAGGATTTTCACTGAACGTTCCAATGCAGGAGTGCAGAAGAACGTAATTCTATGAGCTATTGTTTGACATATGTTTCATACCATGTTGTACATCTCTGGAATGCAGTTGCTGAGGAAGAAAGCAGAGGTTTTCTCTTAACGTAAGAAATGGGTTAGTGTTAAGAAACTTTAATAATTAGGTGTTTGTTTTTGATTTGCCAAAGAGACCTAACCATGATCATAGCATGCTGAATCAACAAGTTTATTAATTATTATGCATAGATTACCTCTAAAACCCCCAGGTTTTGAAGTTTCAGAGGTGACCACATTTTTCTACCAAGTCTTTGGGCCCTATTACGAGTTTGGTGGTCTCAAGACCGCCAGACTCACAATGCCGGTCGGACCGCCGTAGCTGTGGCAGTCCGACGCCGCATTATGACCCTGGCAGTCAGACTGCAAAAAGAAAGCTGTCTCCACCAGGATCTTTGATCCCGATGGGATGATGGCAGTTGTGATTGTAATCAGCCAGGGCGGCACTGAAGTCAGCGCCCTCATGCTGATTACAACCATTCTCTCCGCCAGTATTTTCATGGCAGTTCAACTGCTATGAAAAGGCAGAGAACAATGCTGGGGGCCACAATGGGGCCTCCGCACTGCCCAGCAGGCAGGGGCCACCCTCCCCAGTACCATTGGAATGCGCACTGTCTACTGTGCAGACAGTGTCCATTTCAAGGGGGCTAGGGGAAACCTGTGCGACACCATTGGACTCGGCTCCACGTGGAGCCGAGTCCAATGCCACAGCATGTTTTCACTGGGCTGACCAGCAAAAACCTTGTCAGCCAAGTGGAAAACTCCTAATGGGGTCGGTGTGGAGCCCGCCAGCACCGTGGCAATCTCCTCATCAGGAGTTTGGAGGTCAGGTTTCTCTGATTGCCAAACTCGTAATCAGCCCCTTTGTCCGATTATTTGGAGAATTTCTTTTTCCTCCCTCAGGATGCTGTCAGTATGTTTTATGAGTTTGACACTTAGAATCTAGAAACATTTAATTGCCTAAATAGGGATTTTACTATGATTTGTGATTCTGCATCTGAACCTTTATGGTAAATTTTGCCTTCCTCTGTATCGTTTTTATTAATAACCCTGTAATGAATCTTTTTAACTCTATTTTTGATCTAGAGCTCGGTTATTAAATGGTCTGTTTCTATTCTGATGTTTGTTTTGCTAAATTAATGTTTCATTGATGAAGAGGGTAGTCTCTTACCACTCAACCAACAAGAGATCCCGGAGGTGAACTTCCTAAGGTGAAACTCGGGTGCGTAAAATATTGGGGTCTAGATAATTATTGGGGTTCAACTCCCACACTAGTTCTGTGTCTTAAAATGAGAACTGACTCAATCTTTATTATAAAGAGCCATGCACCTCAAACCATCTCCAATATGTATCCAGCACATAGAAAGACGTTTTAGAGCAAAATACCTATTTGCACTTCTTGTCATATCAGTCTTTTGCCTAGATCCTGGTTGTTGCCCCAGCACCAACCACACCGTCTGTTTTTCCTACAAATGCACAGCTCTAGATACCAGGATTTCCACTGTTGGATACCATAGCTTCCTTGAATTCCAGTGGTAGCTGCGGTCGAGCACTCAAGGATGAGCGCATGAGAGGATTTTTGGGCATTTATATGGGAATGTATGAAAATGTACGCAACACATAGATATTTTTTATGGGCACTTATACAACTATAAATGTAATCCTGAGGATGTCTACCAGAAGAACATCTACAGCATTGAATCTGGGAAAGTATCTATTCTCTTTCTTTTATTTATTTCCCCCCCTCATGAAAAAATGCTTTTGTTTTGGCAACCAGGAAATTAGACAGTGTTATGGGGTGTAACTTGTCCCATTGGCTTTTTAAGGCCCAGATTCACAATAATTTGGCTGCTCGTTTGCACGAGGGGAAAAGCTGCATTTTCTTTGGCCGCAGACATCAATTCACAAATGGGACCTGTAGCCAGAGGAAGGGACGGGGAGTAAGCACAGATATTGCGCTCTTATTTCTTGGCCTCCTGGAAAGCATAAAAAAGCGGCGGGCATGTTGCTGCAGACCTGTTATGTACTGGCTCCCATGAACCACGTGGGCAAGGTGGCAAGGGCCTGCAGATATCAGCAGGATTTCACCATTATAACAACATAATGAATGAGAGTAGAATTCAGAATTGTCAGGAAGGGGCCACAAGGGGCCAATTTTAAAAGTTTACATTACCACCTCTAAGTAATGGGTGAAAGTGTTAACCAGTATTACACTTCTCATGTGGTACTTGACCAGTGGCATACGTATCGTCAATGCACACATGGGACATTTAGGTCCACTGCCTCCATTGTGGTTGCTACTGCAACATTTAGGTTACACCCATACATTGCATTTTGCTAAAGAATAAACTCCCTTTGTAAATCCATGAACGTGCAAATGCACCCTTTTCCCAAATTGTGCTGGTGCAAATCAACAGCTGTTGGACACCCAGAATTAAAATAGGGTGTTTCTGCAGTACATCTTCTGAACTAGCCCAAAAGATCAGCATAAAGCAGCAGAAGCTAAATACATATTTCTGCTGTATGAAAGGGTAAAGCGCCATTTAATTTGCTGAGAGATCTTAACTATATGAACTTAATAAGAGAACATTATTTACGTTTGACTCTGTATATTGTGCCAATTAGGAGAAAAACAGATATTTTATTTGCGGTTACATGACTAGTTCCTGACCAGACATTTCAGAAACAACATGACCCTGGTCAGCATGATATCATCAAAATGATTGAGAGCCAAGTGGGTGATGTCTGTCTTTTGTGCTATGCTGTAATTCAACTAGCCAGCAGCCTTCTCTTAAGACAAGAGTCTCTGTTCTTACCTAACAACACACAGGGCCTGATTTAGATCTTGGCGGAGGGGGAGACTCCGCGTATTACGATCACATTATATTCTATGGAGATCGTAATACGGCGGATGGGACATCTGTCACATTTGTGACGGAGTATTCCATCTTCCAAAATCTAAATCAGGCCTCTGTCTTCACGGCCAAGTCAATGTTCCTCTGTTAAATGAGTGTACTTAATACTTCCCTTGGTGGAAAGAATGTGCCATACAAAGGCGTCCTTTTACATACTTTTACAATATGAACTAAAAGTATCTTAAGGAGTAGAAAATGTCAATAGGGAACATCTTCAAGATGTAGGAAAGGACAGGTGTGGACTGGGTTTAACAAACTGTACAATACCTTAAATGTGTACGAATAGATGAGTATGAGAAAATATTATTAGAATATTGGAGTAAAGTAATAATAACAGAGAATAAGAAAGTGATGGACTATGCATGGTGGGATGAAGAAAATTCAATGCATGGAAGGGACAGTGGCAAATAGGTAAAAATTGAAGTAAATTAATTCGCACTAGCCCTACAGAATGAAACTGGTTAAGGTGAGTGATACAGTTTGTGAAGAAGGGGATGTAGTAATTCGAGATAAAAAGTGATGGGTGACCTGACTTCCAAGAAGCACTCCCAGGTGGATTCCATCCTGCTAATTAAATGGTTTTTCGGTCTCCTTGTTACCACTTAGACTAATACCCAGCTACACAGGACTAACCTGAAAATCCAATAAGTACCACTTTTCGGTATCGAGAGGCGATGGGCTCACAGCCTTCCTTATACACATATAAAATCCAGACTGCTGCCCCTCCCTGCATCCTCTCCACAGCCAATTACATGCTACACTTTTTCACAAGCACATGAGATCCAACCTCATATTTACATCACCCCCTCGCTCGTGCGAGCTCATCTAAATATTCAGTTTTTCAGATGAGTGTTTCCTTGTGGCAATCATGTTTGAAGTGCTGTTAACCAATTAATGCTGACTTTACTGAAACACAGCAAGGAAAAGCAAGTTACCAAAGATGAAAAGTACCAACAGGAATGAAGACTCCTGGCATGGACCCTAGGCTCATATTTAAATACATTAATTAAAAAGTCACAATCTTCATTGACTAATGATGTCTCCCTCTATGCAATAGGTGTGCGTGGGGTTTGAATCAGGTTCTCTGAGAACACCAGGATGCCTTCATTGATAGTAGGCTTTGAAGGTAAATAATAAATTTCAAATCAATATCCAGTAAACATCTACAGCAAATATGTGCATACATTATCAGAGCCTGTCTATGGTACAGACATAATGCTGTGTTGACAGCCCAAAATTATTGACATTGTTACCAACCCTGATATTTTGCTTTTATCACATGTTTTCCTCAGCTCTACTGTTTCGAAAAACATTTGATGAAGCTCCCTCAGAGGGAATGCTGTGATGTATTCCTAACTGATGATGTGAGTTTTGTAGGATTGTTCATAAACATGATGGCTTGGTGGATGCAGTGGCATATTGGGAGCATAGGGTGCATAACCTTAATTTTCTATCATTCGTGCAGATTACATAGTTCACATTAATTACTGATTTGATCAATGGAAAGTCTAAGTGTGATTTAGAAAATGAACTAGCAAGTAACGAGCAATATGGCGCATAAAATGGCATCTTTATTTTCTCATAACATTCATAAAGCCCCCTGCCCTGGTCATTTGGTATTTGAACATGCTACCCGAAGCACGTATAGAAAAGTAATATTCCAATGCCTTGTTTTGTAGGTCTTTGTTTCATTGTCATCTTTGTAAAGTAATCGATTTCCCTATGAATGTTTTCCTGTGAAGTACAGTTCTCTACAAAGACAAAACACTTAGCGTGATCCAACAGAGAACACCACAGCAGCAAGAAAACATGGACACTGGGAGTTTAGAAGTCAAGGTAGAAACATATTATTTGACTTTTGAGGTTGCATATAACACAAACCTAAACCAAAGGAGTAGCCAAGTGCCAATGAAACAGCTAGCATGTTTGTGGGGTCTAGCTGGAAGCAGATTTCAGAAATCCAAAATGCAGTGTGGCGGGAGATAGGGACTAGTAATTGGAACTTTACACTGTTAATTTACTCTTATTTCAGTTTAAGCGTTAAAGGGTCAGATCAAGTGTTCAAATACAATAATAATTAGGTGTCGTAGATTTAATTAAATCACAGGTTTTTGGTTTTACAAGGGCGGAAACGTGGTGACTAAAACGTAATCATATTCACATTGACGGTATGATTCACAAAATCTTCAAAAAGTGAGAAATTTGCTCCAATTGGGTTTTTCCTATATTCAGGACATATTCCTACCTTATTTTGGAATTCCCAAATAATGTCAGGATAGTCCATAAAAATCTACTATTGCCTCAAATTTTATTGAGTCTGAAACCGGAAAAACAGTGAAAAACAGAAGTTCAACTCAGCGAGCATAAGCTGAAAAGTACTAGTAATATGCACATCAGTTTGCTTTATTATTTCTTCAGACGGAAAATAAATGTCCCCACTGGGACCTTCATTTCCTTAAAGTCTATCAACTGTGGTTGTATCCCTTCCATTGCCAGAAAGGTACACTTGTGTGTAATTCTAGGGACGGGAAAACGGGAACATCATTGGCTGATACTCACGCAAGTTTGAGAGATTTGTCTACGTTTTTCATTTGGACTCATCAGAGAACGCAGTCAACCCCTCCCGCTCCTCGAAATTTGCAAATTGAGATTCTGTACTGCACTCTTTTTTTAAAATCTTTATTTTGAATTTTCTTGTTTTCTTCCCCCATACAGACCATTATGACAAATGTACAATTGGCATGGCATAAAGATGACATAGTCACAGCTAACAACGCATAAATTACAAAGCGTAAACAATGTGTATAGAGTGTACACTACTGTCGATGGAGTGATGGCGTGGAGCATTACATACAGTTTGCACAATTTGGGAATAACAGCTATCGGGTAAACACCTTCTGCTTAGATTAAAGGTATCCTAAGTCCATCTATGTCATCAGAAACCACCACTCCACTTCCACATCACCCCTCAGTGCCCCCCCCGTCCTTTCATTCCCCGTTTTTTCTATCTATAACATACATCTAGCATTCACAGCCGTCAGACTGTAGCTCATTTGCTCTCCCTTTCCCTGACACTGCCTTCCAGACAGAATTGCCTGGTAAGGACCTCAAATGTCTTCTGGAAGACTGTAGAGTGTTAATAACTCTCTGTAAGTGTCAGATTGTGTATTACATTATTTCATGTCCACGTGTCACTGGTTTAATGTCGGAGGCAGACCTCGGGCCCACCTTAGTGCAATCCTACGTTTTGTACCGTATTCTTATTGTCAAATCCCATTTGCAATCATTTTATCTGCCATTCCAAATTCTGGGAATATTCCTTTACCCTCGAGAATCTTTTCAATAACTTTTTTTCCTACTTAGATGTGCAAAACCTCTTGTGAATCAGGCAGTAACTGAGGAGCCAAGCTGGCAATCCAAAAACAGGACTGCTGAGGCTTTTTGTGCATAGCTTCAGGGAGGCGATTTAAACATAAAGTGAGCACACTAACATCTGGAAACAGATGTCAAATGACATTCGTAAGAGCAGCCAACTGCACATTCAGTGAACTAATATTATACTGCCTTATATGTTTTTACTCCGACTGAAAGTCTACATTTTCCTTTTTCCTTCTGGCACCTGTGTAGGATAGTTCACCTAAATGAGTGTAACTTTTTGGAAAGAAATCCCTTGGAATAACGAGGGCAAAAGGTTAAACATACAGCTTGCTTCCACCTTAAACATCTCAGTTTACCTTTCAAACCTTGTTGGCGTTCATTAAGAAAAAATGCTTGTTTATTTCTCCCTCACAAAGATACACACTTTGTGTCCCTCGTGTGTGACATCCGGAACAGACCTAAGAAAGCATTCAGTCCTTAATGTTATGATTAAATGCCGAGAGCCGGTTTGGAGGAGGTGAAACAAGCAGGCAGGGCCTACCAGGGTCTAACAGGATTTGCCCCCCGTCCCCCACCCCGAGGGACTGCACGCTGGAGCAGGAATGGCTTTCATTAGGTTTAAGTGAAGTTGCCTGTTCACTTTAAACAAAGATGGTTAACAAGCAGTCAATGCTCCTCTTTGGAGCTTGACACATTTTGCATCTATTGACACAAAAATGCAGAGAGACGGTTCAGTTTTTGTAGAAGGAAACTCCTCTCAGTATGTGCCTTGTGTGATTAAACTGAATACCATGCAGTAACATCATAGTTATTTACAGCACATAAACCTGCATAAGTATGGTGTTTAGCACTACATAAAAGAAGGGAAGTTATCATTATTTCACTTGTGGCCAATCATTCATAGAATGCTTGATGCAGTTCCTACAATGATGATGGATTAATGAATTCCCCAAATAGACAGAAGAGCAAAGACTGACGCAGTGATGAGTTGCCTAAAACCTTTTGTGACACGCAAGAAACAAATTGACAAAACAGCCAAATACTGCCAAAGTCAAGACGAAGAGAGAACCCAATAATTAAAATGTAAGAGTGAATGAATGGACTATGACTACATGTAAAAAAGACGTGATGACAACAGGTGCAGTAACCAACTTTAAAGTTGTTGGTGCCAACTTAGAAGTAGAAATGGAAGGTTTCAGCAGTCAAGGTATAATCCTTAGATTAGCGTTAGGTGGAACTGTGATGAAAGACAGTAAAAATATCTTCAGATGCAATGATGTACCTACAAGATCAAAGGTAGGAATTGTATATGTGAGTTCACTGTGAAACACTTTTAATGCGATGTCGGACAATGTAGTAACTAGACAGATGCCTTCAAACTAGGGTGTTAGAGGAGATTTATAAGAATACAATGAACAGCCAGGAAAAAGATTAATCCTTGATCAAATCAAGGCAGAACTTTCACCGAATTACAGATAACAAGAATGAGACGCTCACATTTTGGGCCCAAAAAGGAAGGGTCCAATGCCCTGGAAAAGACATCTAAATTAACCCTATAAAGATATATTGTATTCCCATTAATGTGGCACCCTCTATAGCGATTCTAGACCAGTCTCAACATAAATAATCTGGATATCTGCTCACCCTGTCACATGGCAGCACAAATCCAAGAGCGTTTTTGTTGGCCCAGCTCCTCTGCTTCAAGGATGATGTAAAACAAATCTAAGATAACCTGGTTTCACATCAATCTACCATAAATAATTAGGTGTTTTCTCCATCATAAAACAACTTTGAATCCACAGTTTAGGTTTTCATTCCAGTGCACATTCACATTCATCAGGCTACGGTTTACAAGCAGGCATCTTAAAAAACAACACTTCATCTACTAAAGGTTCAACTACCTGCAGAGACATTCTTAACAACCAAAGGGAATCTAATCAGATTAGATCAAGTCTAAAGCAACAAAACAAGCTCTTTCTTTCAGCTCACATCCACAATGGTTTAAAATTTGGTAGCTCAATAATCCGGACTACCTAGATAAAGCTCCCCAAATCTCAGAGAGCAACCATGTTAGCTGCTAGAGCCATCATTTCAATACAAACAAATATCACAAAGATCACACACAAACTAGCCATCTCTTCATATGCTGCCACACTATGAGACATCGCACCTCTGTCCAGTACATAAGAATCACTGCCTCCTGATAGTGCTTTTCGATTGGCTTAAAGAATCACCCCCTTTGCCATTCCTCTAACCTACGAGGTGATCTAATTTTGCTCCATTCTGCTAAAGTTCCTAAAATGTCCTGCCATGTAATGCTCCTGTCTATATGGAAACAAACTTGTGTTGGTATGACAACAGTTCACTGTCCACTCATAACTGGGTTCATGCTATATAAATACCCCCAAAAGATAATATAATGAACTAATCAACAAGGATACTCCAAGAGACAGCTATGGAATCAGCAAACTGCAGAGGGAGCCCCAGCGGTTTGGAGACTGTTCTTTCATTGGTGTGATATCAGAGGTACCCCCACTTACCATTACACTGCACTACTCCATTCTGATGCTGCAAGGCAGACCTACTCTAAAATGCAACTTTCATATATTCACTAAAACAAACAAAAGACAGTTTGGGAACTTACTTTCCTGAAATCGCTATGGAAGATTTTGAATGAACACATCATTCTCACACTCTCTTCAGTGTGCAAAAGAATTACTTTAATACAAAATAACTTTTTAATCTATAACTATCTCAAAGTCAATACTAATAGTGATACACTATGTAATCTTCAGTGAGGTTACGGACGTCGCTTCATGCCCCACTTCTGCCATTTCCCAGCATTATGAATAACAGACTGTTTACCAAAGTAATGGCACTGGATCATAAAATTCAGAAATCTGAATCAATCTTCTTGGGAGTCAAAGGTGTCGCTGCAGGTGCCTACAATGACTATGCCATCTTGCCATTCTAGTGGCGCTCTCGGTGGGGGAGAGGCGTAACACAGACCCCTGCAGCTCCTGTGGCACAGGGGGCATCAACACTTTATGGGGTCTTTGACACTTCAAGGGGCCCCCATTCAGCACAAAGCCAATGAATATCTATGAGATGTGGGAGGCTCATGGGCCCTTTGTCTCATTCTGCAGGGAGGTCCACCATTTTGCGTTACGCCACTGGGTCGGGGAAGAATGGTCAGGGGGCATTCACGAACCTTAGGTCTGACCGAAAAATCTACTGAACACATGGCTGATGCTGTTCGGTTGTATCACCTTATCCTAAGAAATAATGAATGCTGACCTAGTGAGCTGGAGCACTGGGTCACTGCCAGCGGAAAGCAGAGGTGCAGGGAACCTGCCGCAGTCACCTGCTTTACACTCCCAGTGCACTTCTGAGCTGGGCTTTTGGAGATGTAAACTGATGCCTGCTTAAACAAATCAGGAGGGCTGTACATAAAGGGCTGTCATACCGTGGTCACTTTAATGTGGTGTCTGCTTTCACCGGGAGAAGCTTGCATTGTGTGCAGTCTGGAGACATATGAAACACAAAGACCTAGGCAGGCACAACACGATTTTCGCAGTACCACTGTATGTTTGAACTGCCACCAGGACCTACATAACCTTTTGTACACGTGATACATACATAAAAAATGTGTCACACTCATTTTGTATATGTAATAAGCTCATAATTATCTTCAAATTGCCAATTCAAAGAGCCAGCATAAAACTGGCAGAAAATAAATGCTTTTTAAGGCTCACTCGGAATGTATGCAGCACAGGCAGATCCTTTTGTCACAGACTTAAACCTGACAAGGCAACTGAAATCTGGGCCTCCTTTGATGTGTGGGTCTCATCTTACATTTTGTCACCCTATCTGGCTGCTTGTCTCATGACCCTCGAACTGGCCTCCAAGCCAGCAAACCCTATACTCTGAGTTCTTACCTCTTTTGTTGTGAATAGTGCACAATATGGTGCTGGGTTCTGCGACGAGTGCCACTTATATCTCCTTCATCACTTTTAACCATAAAAAGTGAAAAGTGTAAAAAGTTGATGCTGCCCTAACTTACTGATTCACATAAAAGGACACATTTTATTCAGATTGTTGTTGTCTTTGTTGCCTGTTATTTAACATAATTAAACTGCTGGAGATTTGTGAATAGAAGTTTTCAATGCTGTCAGTATACTGGATGGGGTGGAGTGGTCCCAAGAGGAATAAGGAATGCACGTTGTAATTATGAGTTACTTCATGTTTTTCGAACACATTACTGTTCTAGCTGGTGGGTGTGTAGGGCGGAGGAACGTGGTGGGGTAAAATTCGAACTGCAAGGGAAATTTGGTGCAAATAATCTTCCTAAAAGTAAGAAAAAAAGCAATCAAAACTCCATTCAGTTTAAAGGCCTGCAAATAATGAGTGCTCAGATATCTGACACGGTTTTGTGTGCACACAGCATTTGACTTAGGTGTTCACTCCTAGGTTCCAGAGGGGGACCAAGGAGAGAATATTTATGTACACCTCCCTCTCATCTCCATGCCACCCCGAGTTCAACCTTCACATGTGTTGGCTATCCCCAAGTCTAAGGACAAGGGTGATATGGCGGAGCCTGGATGTGAGGCAAGAATGAGGATGATGTTTCATGAATGTTGCTCCTTTTTCACAATGAAAAAACTATGGCCCACATTATGATACTTGTGGTAAAAACCACCTACTGCTGCGGCGACGGCCGCAAAAAGACCGTCGCCACGGTTACCAGCCGTCCACCGTAATATGACCACAGGCGGATTTCCGCCAGAAGGATGGCGGAAATCCAGCTGTGGCCATGCCGGCAGATGGCGGTAAGGTGGCGCTGCTGCCACCAGCAGCGCCACAACAGTAGACCGTCGCCAGCCTTATTATGACCCATAATACGGCCTGGCGGTGTTTTGCTGGCGGGCGCTACTTGTGGCAGCAGTGCCCCGTCTCCTGCCGGAGGACCCCCTGAACACAGGTAAGTGGGTGCTCCAACATGGGTGGGGGGGGGTGTTGTGTGAATGTTTGTACAAGCGTGTACGCAGGTGTGTGTTTCGTGTTGAATGTGTGTGTGCATGTATGGAGGTGTGAGTGCCTGTAGGTTGTGTTCTGTGAATGTATGTCTGCGTGTATGTATGAAAGTGTGTGCGTATGTGTGTGTGAATGGATGTATGCCTGCGTGGATGCATGTGGGAATGGGTGTGCGTGTATACATGTGTGTGTGTGTGTGAAGGGGTGTGAATGTAGGGGGGATTTGGAGAGGAAGAGGGGGTGGGGAGGTATCTGGAGAGGGGGTGGGGAAGACCTCTATTAGTGACAGGGAAGGGATTCCCTGTCACTGATAGTGCCTACCGCCATGGTTTTCGTGGCGGTAAGGAAGCCACAGAAACCATGTTGGTAGGCGGGGTCATAATCCCGCAGACGGGACAGTGACGGCCGCCGGGCTGGAGATTGATATCTCCAGCCCGGTGGCTGTTACCGCCGTGGTGGTCGGTGTGGTATATTGGCAGTTTTGCTTCAGCCAATGTCATAATATGGTGGAAAGTACCACCAGGCTGTTGGCAGCACTTTCCGCCATATTAACGCCGACCACCAGGGTCGTAATGAGGGCCTATTTTTTTGTTTGATGTAGCTTTTGTGGATTTCTATGGAAAAACCTGTTAGCAGGAGTTATTAAATAAACTATATTTATATATGAACTATTGTGTGATATTTCCAAAGGGTAATATAACTTGGCAATTGTTATCTAGGTAACCTAATACTACACAAAACTATCATGGACAAAAACTGAATATTATGTATTTGACTATGTGTGTGTGAAAGAGAGAGAAACAGAGCAAGTGAATAGCATTCGTCTACATAAGTAGCTAGGAAGGTGTGGTAACAGGTATTGTCACATAATTTTCTTTAATGTTTGTTACACCTTGAATCTAGTTTTTGAGTAGAAGAACCGGGCACAGCTCCACTCCTTGGTCATTTAGCTTTGTACCTTTTGGCAGTGGTTTCACAAAAACATTTTATATATTTACTGAGATCCGAAGAATGTATTGTACCAATCTCTACTAGATGAAAAGATTTCCATACCTTCCAAATGTCTTTATCCTACAAGGCCTCTGGTAGTGTCTCTTGAGATGTCTAAGCCATACTGTATGAGTAAGAGCCATCAAACATACCTTAAACTACAAAAGGTGTCCACATTTTGTGTCCATTTCAACTCATATATGTCTGTTTATGGTATTACTGCAGCGTAACCGAGACAAAAGGCAGCAGAGCACAGCACAGGTTAAAGACATGCATAAAGTCAATGAATGATAGAGGTAGCTGACTTATGGATGGTTAAAGTATCCTGATCCAGTGTTCTATAGAGAGGTAAGTCGAACTCTTTTCTGATTTTGGAGCAGCTTTGGGGCAGTCCTGATAGACATGGGGATGTTCTTCCAGATCCTGGGTGCATTGATTAAATGAAAAAAAAAGGCACTTGCTTTTTTCTTTTTTACACTTCTTAGTCATCAGTCTGATGATGTCCTGTCTGCAGTTGTGCTGAGAAGCACCAGAGATGGTGAACTTTCAGTTTGAAAGATAGGAAGGACTGCTAGTCACAATGTGAGCTAAGCCACGAGAGAACTAGTTGATGCATCTGCATCTGTTAAATTGATCAGCAACCTAACTCCCACTTTGTGGGACAACTGGCATCGTGGCACTGTCATTTCGAGGTTTACCCATTTCTGCTCTTAGAACTGCTTCATGCAAATTGTGCACCATTTTTTATTGAGAACATGCAAGGGTTTAATGGGAAAATGCAATCCTGGCAGACACTCACAACAGATGAGCAGGACTTTCACAGGCATGATATAAGGCTAAGTCCCAGAGCAAATACTGGCAAATATCCTGCTGAAAGAGGTTCACTAGAACGGTTCACAAACTCTACAGAATATGATCATGATTATAATTATGGCTCAACGTTTTTGGTATTTATTTTTTAATACTTCTGTCTGTATTTATCCATATTTATTTATTGCATGTATTATTAGTATTAGTATTTATCCATACTTATTTTGTGTTTTGAGAATATATGTAGTCATAAAATGGTATATTCCTACATTTATTTAACTCTTAGACATGCACTCATAGGTGAAAGCATGTCACATTACAGCAAATTAAGCAGCAACATATAACAGAAAACTACAGCCATAGTTGCATAATAGCTTTTCACCACAAATATATGCTAACATATGCCTGTGTATAAGGAAATCTGATCTCGTTTTGTAACTCCCTATCTGTCTATCTGCTCAGCTTTTGCCTGCAATTCACAAAGTACAGCATGGACAGTCTGCCATTAAAAAACACGTTTCAGTATTTTTTTGCGTTTTAAAATAAATACAGACAGGAACACATTATTTTATGTCTGTACTTACATGTAAAAATCAGTAAAAGCGGAAAACTGGGAGCCTTAATAATATAACAAGTGTTGAATTAGTTCTGTGAGACAAATGGAGTGCTAAGCGTTTAGGATACTTGAATTCTTTATTCCCCGCCTACACTGACCATAGAAATTCCATGATTTTACATAATACTTTTCCTAATCTGATATTGCACTAGGAATATCTATTTTTAATAACATCCTTGCTGTTATTTTTCTGTTATTTACCATGTTTTGTATTTAAATTCTATATGTGGAAGAGAAACAGTTTGAGGTTGGATGGCAGGACCTTCATACTATTCTCCCGAACTATTCAGATGGGTTATAAGGTCAATCAATCAGTAAATTTATTAAGCGCACTACTCAACCGTTAGGGTCTCAAGGCGCTGGGGGGAGTGGGGGAGTGTTGCTGTTTACTCCTCATAAAGCCATGTCTTGAGGTGCTTTCTGAAAGTTAGAGGTCCTGGGTCTTGTGTAGGTTGGTGGGGAGGGAGTTCCAGGTCTGGGCGGTGAGGTGGGAGAAGGATCTGCCACCAGAGGTGGTGCGTTGAATGTGGGGGACTGTGGCGAGGTCAACAGAGCGGAGAACTCGAGTAGGTGGGTGGAAGTTTACTCGTTCGTTAAGGTAGGCTGGTCCAGTGTCGTGGAGGAATCTGTGAGCGTGGATAAGGACTTTGCAGATGATCCTTTTGCTGATGGGCAGCCAGTGAAGGGACCTGAGGTGAGTGGAGATGTGTTTGTGGCGGGGGAGGTTGAGGATGAGATGTGTGGCTGCGTTCTGGATTTGCTGGAGTTTTTTCTGAAGCTTGGCTGTGGTACCAGCGTAGAGTGCGTTGCCGTAGTCCAGTCTGCTGCTGATGAGGGCATGGGTGACCGTTTTTCTCGTTTCTGAGGGAATCCATTTGAAAGTCTTCTGTAGCATGTGAAGGGTGTTGAAGCAGGAGGACGATATGGTGTTAATTTGCTGGGTCATGGAGAGAGATGAGTCTAGAATGATGCCAAGGTTGCGTGCGTGGGTGGTGGGTTTTGAGGGTGGTACGAGGGGGGTGGTCCACCAGGAGTCGTCCATACTGTCTTGTTGGGGCCGAAGATGATGATTTCTGTTTTGTTGGAGTTAAGTTTGATGTGGCTTAGTGTCATTCATTTGGCGATGTCGAGGAGTCTGGCATGCTGGTTTGTCTTGGCTGTGGAAGGGTTCCTGGTGAGGGAGATGATGAGCTAGGGTGTCGTCTGCATAAGAGGTGATGGTGATTCCATGGGGGTGGAGGATGTTGGCGAGGGGGGCCATGTATATGTTGAAGAGGGTGGGGTTGAGGGAGGATCCTTGGGCGACCCCGCAGATGATCTTGGTGGCTGGAGACCGGAAGGGAGGGAGGCAAATTCTTTGGGTTCTTTCGGCGAGGAAGGATGTGAGCCAGTCTAGGGCCTGGTGTCAGATTCCTGCGTCAAAAAGGCGTGCGTGGAGGGTTTGGTGGCATACAGTGTCGAACGCTGCAGAGAGGTCCAAATGGATGAGAGCAATGGTCTTGCCCTTGTCCACTCTGGTTCTGATGTCGTCTGTGCAGGCTATAAGGGTGGTTTCAGTGCTGTGGTTCTTGCGGAATCCAGACTGGGATGCGTTGAGTGTGTTGTTTTCCTCTAGGAAGAGAGACAGTTGGGCGTTCACTATCTTCTCAGCAAACTTGGCAGGGAAGGGGAGAAGGGAGATGGGACGGTAGTTTTTTGAGGTCTTCCGGGTTTGCTTTGGGTTTTTTGATGAGCGCATTGACTTCGGCATGCTTCCAGATGTCTGGGAAGGTTGCAGTGTTGAAGGAGCTGTTGATTACAGTGCAGAGCTGGGGAGCGATGATTTGGCTGGCCTTGTTGAATATGTGGTGGGGGCAGGGGTCTGTGGGGGAGCCTGAGTGGATGGAGTTCATGTTTTTTTCAGTTTCTTTGTCACTGGTTGGGGTCCAGGTGTGTAGTCGGTTGGTGTGGGGGGGTGTTGTGCTGTCGGTCGTGTTGATGGTGACGGTGGGTGCTGATGCTGTGAAACTGTTGTGTGTGTCTATGATTTTGAGTTGAAAGTAGTTGGAGAGGGGAAAAGTTTGGGTGTGAGGGGATCGATTGTGCTGGATTTGGGTTTGGTGAGCTCCTTGATGATGGCAAAGAGTTCCTTGCTGTTGTGTGAGTTATTGTCTATGCGTTCTTTGTAGAATGACCGTTTGGTGGTCCAGATGAATTGGTGGTGTTTGCGTATGGTTGTTTTGAGGGCGGAGAAATTGCTCATTGAGGGTTCTTGGTGCCATGCTTTTTCAATTTTGCGGCATTCACGTTTGGAGGCTTGGAGCTCTGTGGTGAACCAGGGGGCGGTCTTGATGGTGTGGGTGTTGTTGTTTCTTTTCAATGGGGCGAGGGAGTCTGCGAAAGTTGTTAACCATTGTGTGAGGTTGTGGACAGCAATGTTGGGGTCGTTGGTGATGGGGGGTGGAGCTTGTGTGAGTTTGGCCCTCAGGTGTTCTTTGGAGACCTTGTCCCACTTTCGGTAGGGTGCGGTGTGTTGTCGATGGTGGGTGGGGGGTTTCATGAAGGAGAAGTGGACGCAGTGGTGGTCAGTCCAGTGGAGTTCGGTGGTGTGGGTAAAGATGACGTAGTAGTTGGAGGTGAAAATTGTATCAAGCGTGTGTCCTGCTGAGTGAGTGGGTGAGGTGACCAGTTGCTTGAGTCCGAGGTTCGTGAGGTTGTCTAGTAGGGTTGTGGAGTTGCGGTCGTAGGTGCTTTCCAGGTGAAAGTTGAGGTCACCAAGGAGTATGTAGTCTGTGGAGGTGAGGGCGTGGGAGCTGATAGTATCAGCAATGGCGTCGCAAAATGGGGGGTGGGGTCCTGATGGTCTGTAAATGAGGGTTCCTCTACGGGTGGTGTTAGCGTTAATGTGAATTAAAAAGTGCACGTGTTCTGTGCTGTCTAGGGTGTCATTGGAGTTGGTGGAGATTCTGATGGTGTTTTTGTGTATGATGGCGATACCTCCTCCTGGCTTGTTTATGCGGTCTCTACTGGAGATTTTGTAGCCTTCTGGGATGGCTATGGCTATGTCGGGTTCTGATGAGGAGTTCATCCGTGTTTCCTTGAGGAAGGAGATGTCAGGGGAGTATGCTGTGATCAGGTCCCAGAGCTCAATGGCGTGAAGGTCTTCATCTCTGGTTAGGTATTTAGGTTACAGTAACAGTGGGTTGGCCTTATCAGGGCTCCATCCTTTCTCCAACTCTCCCCATGTCCTAGCTTCCACTCCAAACCACACACCAACATTCTATTACTTTATTCACTCTCAGCCATTCAGACACCAGTTCAGACATACAGGGAATGGGGACACACAGGATACCACAGACCCCAGCTGTGGTTTAGTGTATGAGTGATACGACTTGAACATAAGAGCTGGAGTTAGGCTTCTTCATCAATTACATAATTTAAGCGTTGGCAATGACCATCCCTCACAAAATTAGGTTTAAGAAAGCCACATCCAGAATCTGGTGTCAATAAAGTTGAATTAGGCTCTCTTTGTTAGATATGGCACTGAAAATAAAAATGCGCCTTGAGAACCTTGCAGATGTTTGTGAACGAACTCAAACTCAATTCTAAAAATGTCTGGTTTTATCACTTATACTATACTTATTTTGAAGGCTGATTTCTTATTCAATCTACGTACCTTATCCACATTCATAACCATAACAGAAGTATGTAAACATTTTCAAACATGACATTTGGACATTTAAATGTGCATTTGCTCTATCTGCATCTGAATCTGGAATAAATATATTTACTCAAATAAAAGAAGCTTAATATCCACTTTCAAAAGCAACCTGATACTGTATTCAAGATTCTACTTTAGCTTATATATTCAAACTCTCCTCTGACAATAACTTTAATACTGATGTGGGCCCCTTACTATTCATTTGTCAAGGCAATACCCATCCTCAGCATATATAACAATAGCACTTAATTCATACTTATTCCTCTACTGCAACTTGACAGATGGAAATCGTAATTTGAATCATGGCTCTTCATGACATTTAAGTTTAGATCAGAATGGTCTTAACACATTTTCTAGTACACATTTGATTACAGAAATGATGGAATGATTGAATACAAATTGCTTTTACCACACCATTACCAATTGAGAAGAAGCATTTGATAAAATAAATAATCGAGATGTTATCAACATTTGCATTTTGTAGAACCAAAAGATAACACCATTTCCTTAGCTGTAATTATAAAAAGTATATTAGCAATGCCGTATGCAGATACAACATCAGCTGAGCTTTAACTTCAAGTCTACTGTTTCATCAGAACCTCAGGCCTGGATACACCTCTTCTTCATTCATTTGTTGGGAGACTGTGTGTAGGAGGCTGGCTCAGTATATGGTGTACTGCTATAGGTGAGATACACTGTACTAAGTCCAGGCACCCCTTAGTGATAGTGTAAGTGGTTCCAGATAACCAGAGCTCTCAAAGGGTAGCTGTGGAGAGCAGCTAAGGCTTATCGGGGAGGCATAAAGCAATTGCAAATACCACATAGCTCAGTCAGTGATGTTCACACCGGTGTTAGAAAAATAATGTATTATTTATTAAAACACAGGCATTAAACTAACTTTGGTATATCTCCTAATCTGAGATATACACACACAAAAATATACTTAGAAACACATAAGTACAGGCATAAAATAACATGGGCCCCTATGAGGAGGCCAAACCATATACTAAAAAAAATGGTATATGAAAATCACTACTGACCACGACTACCACTCAAGGATCTTCAGGACTGGGGAAGCACTAAAACACCAAAGGTAAGTAGCTGTGATTCCATAGGCGCCAGTGTGAAGAGATGTTACCCCTGGTCAGGTGTACATAGGATGACATGGAGAAGTCACAGTTAGGTTTTTCGTGTTCCAGTACTCTTTCCAGAGGACCCAGAGGAAACCTGTTGGGACAAGGAAGGTTCAACTGTGCCCCCACCTACGGATACCCAGAGAAGTGGAGTATCCACACCAGGGAGTCCAGGTGAATAGAGGTGAAGTCATGTTGGAACCTCCAGTTGGTGTCAATGGGGACCTTGGTTGTTCAACTGCTGTTGTGACTCGTGGATCAGGTTGGTGGAACCCAGGTGTGGATTCCAGATGAAGAATGTGATTTCCTACTAATAGAGACCTCTGTGTATCTCATGGGTCATTCATTCATACTCCATAACATTTAGGTACTTTAGTAAAACCTTCAACACAACAGTCTTTCTCCCATTTCCATTACTAAAGAAACACATTGCAACTATAAGTGTGAGTGTTTTCCTATATTCTCTATCACTGACTAAATGTAATAAAACATTGAACCTAAGAAGTCAGCTCCAACATCAGTTTAGGTCTACTGCCAACACAATCTGGAACAAACAAGGAACAAACAAGGACCATCCGCACCCGTTCATGGTTTGTCCTACTTTAGTATTTTCTCATAATGCAGGATACAACAACCAACACAACTGAAGCCATTCAAAAACTACTAACTGATGGCAGTGCTTTATTTGAGGCATTGTGCTTCAGAAAATGCCTCGCCTTAAATCAGAATTAAGAGTTGCATATGCTATTTACTGTTCCAAATACAGTAAAATGTTCTGACAAATTACACAATTAATTTAATTCACTTAATGGAAGATTTTATACTAAAGCCAATATTCAACTATTGTCTTGTATTATATGTTACTTCCTTTAGTTAAGCCAATGCTTTAAAAGGATGCTATTATCTGTGTTGGAATGTTGAATTCTTTCTCATTTAGTTTCACTACACTGACACGAATTCTTATGCCACGCAGGCATAGCAGCCACAGTGACATGTTGAAGAATCCATCTTCCAGATACTAAAGGGAATAGCTAGCTGTAGTGTTCATTTGGAATAGTTAACAAAGATTTCTGGTGTGTCTGCATACAGTCTATAGAACTCTGGACCTGCTTTCAATGGGTTGAAGATAAAAAGTAAGGTTAGTTTGAATGTTAGGTCCATGGAAGAGAGGTGAGAGTTGGGTGCTGATTGTCATATTTAGTAGGTTTTCTGTACCTGCTGTTAAGGGTGCTAGTTTAAGGAAATTGTTAACAAAGTGCCTAAAAGACAAATGGGAACTCCCAAGATAAACTAGGTTCTGTGGTCTTCTGCAGGTCCGACATATAGACACAGAAAATAGCATTTCATTGTTTCTAATTGGGTATTTGAATTTCGCTAAATCCAATCTTTATAGATCTGCCTTAGTGAATAAGAGTGCAGGTGCCAGAGGGATGACCAGATATGTATGAAATGGCTTGGTTTTCGCAGTAGATTAAACAGATGTTCTTGGGGCAAGAAAGGATGACAATGTGGTAGAATCATTCTTGAAATGAGGTATGGGATGCTCAATGTTGGAAGATATATTTGTATACATAGATATGATAAGGCCATTTTCCCTTAACAGCAACAGCAGCAAATATAATTATGAACTAACGAATGTTAAGGAAAATTCACATTAGCAAATATTATTCCCCAAGTAATCTATATTTTTGTTTGTAGATTACATGACTATATAAATCTTTTACACTATGTCAAGTCATGCCAAATTCGCAAGGCGTTTTGTGGAGTACCTGTGTCTTGCTCTATATCTAGATGTGACTAGCTCCGGAATATCCCAGATTTCCTACTTAGAAAACAATCTTTCTCCGTTGGGTCCAATCCTGCAATAGAATTTAACAAACAGAATTGTTTAAGAGTAGTAAATTTGACTGTGCCGTCGAAAGAAATGTAAATCTGTTAAAACAATTAATAAGCCCCTATTAACCTGTAATGGAAATCACATATTGCACGGAACTCAAAAGCTGAAAATAGGTTTAGCCTTCACCTTGTGAACAAGGGGAGGTAAGTTCATTGCAGTAATCCCTGCTTTACCTGCATATATAATAAATACATTAAAAGAGTTTTCCAGAGAAAATCCATCGATTGGTTAGTTGCCATGGTGTAGTTTTAAGATTAAGTTTACTAACTTTTAACAACTGATCCAGCAGCATAATGCCTCATCTCCAAACGTCCCGTTACACCTACACTGAACGTAGGGACACAGGTACCTTGGTTTATGATTATAAACTACTGCTAGCTGCAAAATGTGAAATTGCACTTGCATAACTGCATGATGTAATATTACATATGAGTAAACAAGCCCACAGAATAGATTTATGTGTTTACAAGACAGGGTTGCTTGCCAAAGTAGATAAATAAACAAACAATAGAGCATTTGGCAGGCACGTGCCCACCCTGGGTACAGTCACTGAGTTATCCCTGTCAGGGGGAAAAGTGGATTCCTACTCAGGGTGGAAAAGAATGAGAATTCCACGTAAGATGTTGAGGTTTGGTGAAGGAGTTTCTCCATGGATTAGAGTACTCTCTTTGTGAAAAAATATCCAAGAGTTAACAAGTTTAAATGGACTTCTGCTTTATATCGGCACACCTACATAAATGTAATCCTGTTCTATTTCCTATGTGTAAATAAGCACAGACGTAACTACTCCTAGAAAGTGATGACAGTCACAGCTTTGCAAGAAGATTACTGAAATTCATTGTGAATTCTAAAACAACTGAAATCTATTTCATAAACAACAGAACGCCTCAGGAAGTTAATTTCCAAGATGTTTGAGGATTTGCCCGACGATAAGAGACCAGGCAAAACGATGGGTATTCTGAAGCTTTCAGCCTGTAAGAAAGTCAGAAAGACCTTAAGGGGAAGATGCAATTTGAGACTTGCACCTGGTAGGGCTTTATTGCCAGAAAAAGGAAATAACGTTCTGAGCGCCTCTGTCATGCCAGCATTACTAACCACAAAAAGGCAAGAATGCCAACAAACCACAATACCCCCTCATCGCTAGCAAAATACTGTATGTTAAGTCTCGTTTTTTCAGAAAGTGGTGTGCAAGAAGCCCAATGTTTTATTGGGTTACCTGTTAATAATACACGTCAATCGAAAAATAGTACTTAAAATAGAAATTATGTTGATTTGATTCCACTCATCTTAAGGTATGTAGCTATGCAGAATGTTTTAACCTAAATACAATTTCACTACAGCAATGCATATCTTTCCTTTAGTGCAATAAATAAGAAAAACGTGCAATATGAAAAAGCTTGTCTATTACTAAACGCTGCTTTACCATTCGTTCAACAGACCATATTGTTCAAATGCCTCCATTCACGAATTATACCATTTTCCTATCAGTGACATATCCCTAATAATGATTCCTGAAGTAAATATTTATGATATATAAATATTTCTCTGAACTTTTTTAACAAGGCATTTGGGGACAGATGTTGGTTCAGTGCCGTGAAACTGTATTGGAATAATGAGTATGTACATGTTATGTTATGTGATGCAGATTTGTAAAGCTCACTATCACCAGAGAAGGTGCAGAAATGCATGTAACTAACATTGACATTGATCATTACCTAAAATAAAAGGAGATGTGTGTCTTTACTTTTTAAACCACTGCTAAAATATTGTGCAACCATCTGTGGTCTTGAACTAAGAATTTCAAGGAAATCCAAGTTTTCATCTGGGTGAGTGGAGAAATGAAACACTCCTTTTAATTGTGCCTGGTCGTAGGCGTGCAAGGCTTGAACATAAATATCCTGGTTATTTCACATTTATGCTACACAATAATTGACAAAGTCAATAGGTCTGCCAGCCTTTTGGCTTTAAATATAATGGGTATAGACTTGCATTATTTGCATCTGACTTTGGGCTGTTTTAGGCATTATTGTGGATTCTCACACATGCCACATACACATTCACTTTTGAGTTGGAGTTCTCTTCCTTACTTTAAGATTCATGACTCATCCATTTTCTTTTCTGTACAGATAGTCTTGCTGTAATCTCCTCATTTCTAGGCCTGGGCGGAGTTTGCGGAGATTTGCTATGCGGAGCTCCACGAAGTGCCAGAAAACCTCCTCTGCGCTACGTGGAGTTCTGCAAGTGGTGGAGTTTGGTAAGTCATGCTTTTTGTGCTGATTTTCAGTGCCAGGAATTTCTCCCGCAATGTAAAATCAGCGCAAATGGCATCCCGTGGAGCAAAAGGGGGCACTACCTTCTTTCTGCTTCTCGAGTATATGTTCCACTCATGCAGCAGCTTCCTTAACTCGAGTGACAGCTTTCTCAGCATGAGCAGTAGCGACCTGCCATGACTGCCCGCGTTCAGAAATCTTGCTTGCTTGCCCTGTGAGAGAAAAAACTCCGCACCACATCACTTTGCAGAGTGTTTCAGAACTCCGCATGGAGTGTGGCGAGGGGAAAATTCTGCAAACTCCACAGGTAGAGAGGAATTCTTCACCCACCCCTACTCATATCTTCTGTTTAGAGAGATGCAACTATAAGCCAGGCCAAGTGAGCTGCCGTCTAATTTCATCTATGTGTTTTTTTTTCACGTTCGTATGCATGCTACACTTTTTTGACAGTGCCTTTCTCTTTAAAGTAGCTACATTTGTCCTGATGAAGATCCTCTTTAAATCATATTTTTAGGGTCAAAACATTGACTTGTTATCAAACACATGTTCATTGAATGGAAGGACTAAATGTTTTGTGTAATAATGTGATTTTTGATTTTCATTTACACAATATTTTGTCCTGTTAGTTGATTCATTTCCTTTTTCAGTCACTTTCTTGCACTTGATCATTTTTGCACTGTGCCGCCACATGTAGCACCGAATTGCTTATTGGAATTCTCATATGAGGAGTTTGTGAATTTGATTAATCCAATTATTAAATTGTAACTTATTTTTGTATTCCATTGTGTCACTATTTTTGTGAGTTGGGAATTAGTTTTTCTTTGCTAAGTTTAGTTTCCTCACAAATAATTGCCTTGGGAACATTTTTTATGGCAATTGCCTTTTAGCTTTGTCAATACTTATTTTGTTTTAGCATGGTTTTTTTAAATCTTTATTGTTGGGGAAGGTGTTGGGCTCACAACTATACCAGGAAATATTGGTAAAAGCTCATTATTTTTGTTTCAAAAAGTGCATGTTGCCATATTAGTCCTTGGCACTACGTTGTGCACGGATCTGTTCCTTGTGGAAGAACAAAATGCCATCACTCACAGTGAAGGTAGCTAATGACTGAAATGGGCTGACCAACTCCTTCATGCAGTAAGCTGTAGTGGACAGAATTAAAATGTGAATGATGCAACAAAGATCAATAGAGGAATAGGGCTGAATGAAGGAACCACAAGTAACCATAATATACATATAATTTAAGTAAAATCAAAGGTTATTAGCTAGTGCAAGATATAAAAAAAGGTTATAACAGGGAAAGACCCCTACAATATGTAGCATACAAAATAATTCAGCTGTTAGTTCTGATTTAACAAGTGCACAGCGGTACAAAACATATTAAACAAATATTGTTGGGTAGGCTCAGTAAGATGTATGTTGTTACGTGCATACTTAATCTGACTAATTTAAGGTGATTGCATCACAACTTGAGCCTAAAAACTGATCACTTGCACAATATCATGGAGCTAGGTATATAAACATTAACACAGTTTGACGAGATAAACCCATTATGGTGCAATGAGTTCATATATACATTCACTGAGCATTCTTCAAGATCATCCATATGCGTGTGAGATCCTTATTATTCACTGTATTTGGAAATTGCTTCTAAAACAAGACAAAAGCCAAAAAACGTTCTGTGGGAATTGTCAAAAAACTGCAACAGAATGACATTGTAGAATATGCTGTATAAGAGTACTGAAATCAAAAGAGTATTTGTATATCTTAATGAGACTTCACACAAGAGGGTTATAGGTGCAGTGTTTTGCAGGTGGCCATGTACAAAATATATCTAAAATGCTGGTCAGACCACTTAATATTACCCTTTTCCATAGGATTAAAGCAAATCATCTCACTTGCTCAAATTGGACCCTGTGGAGCAGTGGTTTGCAGGTGAAGAGTTAAGATCTTTGTCAACCAGCTCTATAATGCCACTGAATCTCCATAGCCTTAAGAGGCAGAACCAGAATCATCTCCTGAGTAGAATCCTGGTTTGGCAAGCTCCAGCGCCCCAGAAAGCATGAGGCATTTGATAAGGGAGCCAATAGTCAACTAACCTAAAACAAGCATTTGCAATGCAATAGGTCTCGCATTCATAAGAGTTAGAGCTATTGGTGTTGTAAATGACATTGTCTTTTACCTATGTGTCTTGGTTTAGAGTGTAGTGGATGTATGCCAGGTGCCACAGCAGCCCTCCTAGGCATGTTGCTGCAGGAGAGAAGACACAACAAGGCCACCATCCTTGGAGTGTTCTTGCCTCATTCCTACAGACTGGCTGTGATATTATACAGAGGAGTCCAGAGGGTGACGTGGAAGCGCTCTGCACGTGTGACAGCGACTGTGGTGGGTATTCAAGGTGGTTTCCTCTTCAAACAGGAAGCAGTGCTATTCCAGTGCTCTTCTAGACAGCGCTTCTGGAAGTGGCATCTGCAAGGCTGCAGTAGCTGTGAGGGGACTGTCAAAACCATGACACCAGTAAATTCTGAGAGGAGAAAATGATGGAGTTTGCTCCACTTTTGTATGTACCCTATGATATGCTGCTCCTCTCACTGTGGCACCCTTGTGTTAGCTTCTTTGAGCTACAGGGTTAGGGAAATGGCTGCCTTTTCTAACTGAACTCTATTTGAAGAGGCCCAATTTACATCCAAAGGCTAGATGTGTTTTGCTATCAAGGTTGAAGCTGAGAAGTGCTTGGGTCTGGAGTCACGACTCATTTTCCACCAACACCTTTTACCATCTTCTTACCTAAAACTAATCTAATGCATTGTTTGTGACCCTCCGGAGGTTATGAAGAGCACGTGCCACTGCCTAGTGTTAAGCTCTACTCAAGTCAGTTGGTTAATGCACCCACTGCAGAGGTCTTGACAGAAAGAGAATGTCACAGTTTGCAATTCTGACATGCCTTTTTTTACCTCTTCATCTCTGCAAGGTTGATGCAAATGAATTAAGCATTTTTTTTGTAACAATGGCACCTGCTTTGCAGTGCTATCAAATGGCAGAACCTGTATTATCAACTGTTATAGAAAACAATGTGTTATTCCCAGACTGCTCCAACATGCACCAGACAAAAAACCCTAAGGGAAAGGATGTGGCATTAGGACCGGAGATGCTGACTTTGGAGCTGGGGAACACGGTTCGAGTTTCAGCGCTGGCTCAACATCCTGTGATTCTGGGCAAATCACTTTGGGCCTATTTATGAGTCTGGTGGTCCTACGCCTGCCAGACCCTGGTGGTCCAACCACCAGGGGACTGACGTCTCCACTTTGATCAGTGATCCTGATGGGCTGACAGCGGGTGCAGGTTGCAATCAGCTAGGGTGGCGCTGCATGCAGCACCGCCCTGCTGATTACAACCTGGTTCTCTGCCAGCCTTTTCATGGTTATTTCACCACCATGAAAAGGCTGGCAGAGAACAGGTGCAGGGAGTTGCAGGTGGTCCCCTGTACTGCCCATGCCTGTCATGCCTGTGGCATGGGCAGTGCAGGGGTCCCCCTACCCAGCACCCTCATAATGTGCACTGCCTGCTGTGAAGACAGTGTGCATTACGGGGGTGCTGGTACCCCATGTGGGCGGCGGCATTGCCACCAGTTCGATTACAAGTCGGCAACAATGCTGCCACCACTTTCCTGCTGGGCTGACCGGCTGAAATCTTGGTTTCTGCCTGTCAGCCCAGCGGGAAAGACATAATGGGTCCGGCAGGGAGGTCACCACTACAGTGGCGGCCAACCTGTCTGGAGTTTGGCAGACCAGTGTTCCCGTCCACCAAACTTGTAAGCAGGGCCTTAATCCCCTCTGGCTATCAAAAATGAATGTGTTCTTCTTTAATGTAACCAGTGCTCATGTAAAGTGTTGTAATACCTGTGTATCAAGTTCGCACTAACTGAACTCTATTTGAAGAGGCCCAATGTACAACCAAAGGCTAGATGTTTTTTGATATCAAGCTTGAGGCTGTGAAGTGCTTGGATCTGGAGTCACAACCCCTATTCCACCATTTTGGAGACACCTTTTTCCTTCTTCTTCCCTAAAACTAACCTATGTGCTTGGTTGGTGACCCTCTGGAGGTTTTCAAAAGCATGTGCTGTCACCTACTATTAAGCTCTGCTCAAGTCAGTTGGCTAATGCACCCATTGTGAAGGTCTTGACAGAATGAAAATGTCACATATTACAATTGTGACATAGCTTTTTCACCTTTTCATCTCTGCAAGGTCGATGCAAATGAATTATAATGATTTTGTTAAGAATGGCATCTGCTTTGCAGCACTATGAAAAGGCAGAACCTTTATTATCAAGTGCTATGTAAAAAAATTAGTTATTCCCAGACTGTCCCAGTACGCACCAGACAAAGAACCCTAAGGGAGAGGATGTGGTGTAAGGGCCAGAGTTGCTAACTTTGGAGCTTGGGAACACGGTTCGAGTCTTTGTGCCGGCTCAGCATCCTGTGATTGTGGGCAAATCATGTAATCTCCTCTTGCTACCAACAATTTATGTGTTCTTTTGTTTTGTAACCGGTGCTCATGTAAAGCGCTGAAATACCTTTGTAGCGTGTTCACACTATATAAATCTATAAAAAAACTAAATAAAGCACTCCAATACCTTTGCCTCTAGTTCGTGCTTCACAAAACTGCACACAAAAAAAAAAACGCTACAATACCCTTGTGTCAACTTTGTGCTACATAAAACTGCAAAAAAATATAAATGAAAAAGAGCCCGCAGACACCACAAAGAAACAGCAAGATGCCTGAAAACAAGGAAGTGGAAGAAACAACATACAGACATGCAGCGCGAAGAGGCAAGGCTAAAGAGAAAAATAGTGCACTACACTAAGGGCCATATGTACGAACACATTCTCCCATAGACACAGAATAAGCAAAACTGCTAGCTACATCTGGCCTTAAGTTACTTGGCCGATCGTGCAATAATCTATGTAACATGGTCAGTCTCCAAGGCGGTAACAAACCACTCTCAAGTGGAACAAATGTAAAGCATTTACCAACGACATCACAGGATTTCTTAAAGGAACGCTCAGGAACCAGTGGAAGTGATGGCCATCAGATGAGGGTGGCCAAAGCCCACAGAATAGATCACAACATGTAAAGAAGAGCAGCGCTTGCGTGCTTCTATGATCAAATGAAACACAGGACTAAGACCTAGAAGAGGGATAAGAGCTGTACTGGTGCCAAAGAGAAACTTTTAAAGATGCAGAAAATTAGATGTAAGATCAACAAGTAAATATAGTGCATCAAACTCAAGAGAATATTGTCCCCACCTCAGAGGGATTGCTAGAATATGTGCTATGACTGAACACCAAGAGAAGAGAGTCAAAATCTCCAAAGATTACAAAGTCAAGCAGCCAATCTGTCTAAACGTAAAGGAATCTTACCTCATTAGCCAGATTTCAAAACAGACAGTGCCTATTATGGTGGCTATATTGGATAAGTATAACATGAGTAATTTACACTCCAGAGAAAGTTATGGTAAATGGTGTTAAATAAAAAGTTATTCTTCTTGCAGGTTTGTGATCGGACTCCGATTTAGGACAACACTGTGTATTTTCAACTGAGGCCGCTAATAAATGCCACTAGTGGAAGGGGGCATGGGAACTCACAACCTCTATTAAATGAAAGTCTGCCAAATGTGAGGGGGTATGAAGTGTTACCCTAGAAGGTCTGCACTATTTTAAACTCTTCTTTAACCCAAAGCGTGTGAAGCCTACCCCTAAGCATTCAATGTCTTGGTGTCAAGTACTTATGCTGTCAATGTATACGGCACCAAATGCTTTCTTGGCCTCCAGTTATCAGGTGGCCATAAATCAGGTTTAAAAGTGCACGTTTTGTATACATCTATGATAAAGCTCTCGATGTGGAGGGTCTGGGTCGTGGGAATGAGGTAATGGTAATGCTATTTCGTCATGTAGACATCAAAACATACCGTCCCTTCTGCATAAATGCTTAATGCCCACCACGCCACACTCCTGCTTATAAATGACTTACCTTAACGTCACGGACAGGACATGCCTGAGCAGAAAAGACTGTTGAAACCATAAGGGAATTTCCTAAGTAGTAATATATTACCTGTTACCGCGGTGTATGCATTTCATATTATTCTTATGTTTAGCTGTTAACATCATAATCAGATAATCCAAATAAACGATGTCAGTACTGTGACAAGCTGAACATTCCAGATGGCAAATGCATTTATGGGTAATTGAAATACTAGTTCTGGTATGAGTGCTGTAATGAAAATTCTTGTAAGGAAATCAGTGCTGTAAAGTATGTGTGACATGCACAATTTGCTGTAAAGTATGTGTGACATGCATAATTTGACTCTCAGGAGTGCTCTATTGCCAAGTCAAGCCTTCTCTATGTCCATACTCAGACCACAATAATCCTTGGTGTTTTCTCCTTAAAACCAAGATAGAAACAGAAAGTGTACAGACTAGTGTCAATTTTCATAATACCGAGACCTGCTTGGTATACTCTTAACCCTGTGATCTAAGATACTGTCGGAAAACTGGAAACCAAATATGAGCTTGAAATGCAACAAAATCTGAGCCTGATTGGTAAAGGAGGAGGGCACTCACTACTCTCCCTGATTATGTCAAGTAGTAATCCAAAGATGGAACCTTCGAGGGGCAGAAGGGTAGCATCCCAACTGTGATGAGAAAAAGTAGGACTTGGTGTAGGGAAGATTGCAGGTATGTGTATCCCTGGTTTGAGAACACTGCCCATCTTCATCGTCACAGTCCCAACCATATTATTATCACCATCAGTACACAATACATGAAATCACCGATTTTAGTGCACATGTGTTTTTATGCACTGTTCACTGGAAAGGTAATTAACATTCTCACTGCCAAAAGTGCTGGTCCCAAATTCAACAGAGTGATACCCTCTCAAATACCGCATGGAAGAAGGAAACACAGCAGATTGAGAACCTCTCTAAGAATAACCCCATCTTGTTTTCATCCTACAAGACAACAGATAAAAGGCAACCACTAGCTGAATTCAACAGACACCAAATTCACCTAACCAAATGGCTTAGGTAACCTAAGATAGTATCTACCGATTGAACACCAAACAAAACAGCCATAACTCAGTATCAGTAGAGAAATAGGACTTGCTGAACACCATGCGGCCAACCCACAGTTTGCCACAAAGAACAGGGCTCCCTGGACAATGAAGCACACCTTGACGAAAACCCAAAAGGGAGCACAAACTAAATTCAAGAATACAAATCCACAATGACAAATTGCAAATCAGAAAAAGCCAGCATATTTGTAGTGAAGCCCAATAGTCAAAAGGTAGAACGCTCTGGGATGCTGTCCACTCAGCATGCTAAGGTGACTAACCAGGTCAGTAACAGCCAAGACCAGGATGAGAAAGTCAAGGCACTGTATGCACAAAAAACATTGTTCTACCTGTGCATCTAAAAATACCTTTATGCAACTTCACCAGAATTTGCCAACCTTGATCTCATTGCAATTGCTTTTTCTCATTTCACTCCTCTATACTGTCAGGCAAGATCGTGCATTGGTATAAACTAGAATTTTTCTTCTTTCGATCAAAATTGAAGTTGTGTATAGGATTATGTTGGCAGTGGTCAGGTAGCTTCTTCTCACTTTTTGCATTAGGGTAATGTAGCTTGCCTTCCATGTTTCGAACACCATCTGAAATAAATACTCTTTCATGTAGAGGTAAAAGGATGTTAACCCATTGCTGGATGTTAACTTTAGCAAGTGGTTGTATAATCCATATGGACATGGCTCATTTGATGCTTCGGCCTGTGTAATTAATTTGTAACACAATGTTTAGTGGGCTCTATATTGGGATATGAAGCTTTGAAAGGAAGTATTCATGCTTCTGTCACTTCTTTTTAGGCCCCACTTACCAGACAGCTTTTAGCTGCCTGCATGCTAAAGCTTCTTGTGGGCCATACCAAACACATACAGTGGGTGTAATCCTCTCCCATTGGTTAGCATTGGTTGGACTTATTGTCACTCTCCTTCGTTTGCTTTTTATTCAGTTGCTTGCTGTGTTCTAGTGTTTGTCCTTGTCCTGGAGTATAGGAGCATCGAGAAGCCATCCAGAGAAATGTGTCTGCTTATGTCCTGCCTACAGGTTTTCAACTTTATTTATAAGATTAGCATAATTGATGCACTTCCATGTGTTCATTGAGAAAGCTGTTGTGCAAAGACACTTTTGTCAATACTGCATGCAGAGATTTGATGTTTTTGTGACTCTTGCCCTTTGTTTCATGGAATTATTGCCATTATTGACATTCATCACAAAACAACAAAACAATAACCTTGGTGCATTAGGTCCATTTCGCTCATGGGTAACAAACTAATTCTTACATAACTGACTCCTTTATAAACCAAACTGACAATGCCACATCTACTTGCTCGGTAAAGGAGGAGGACCCTCGATACGCAGCCTCTTTATGTCAAGTAGTACTTGATAGATAGAGCCATTGCGCGCCAGGATGGAGGAATATTTTACTATGCTGGGCAAAAGCAGGACTTGCTGCAAGGAAGATTGCAGGTCATTATTATATATTTATATATATATATATATATATATATATATATATATATATATTATACATTTTCATTTTAACTTCTGAGATTACTTCCTAATATTGAATCTGAAAGTCTCTCTATAGGGGCAATAGTCAAGCAGTATAAAGTTGAGAAAGTTAGCCCACTCAGCCACAGGTATGTTTAGGTGGATGCTCCGTACTTTTGTGGCCATTTGCTATCTAAATTGCCCTAATCAATGAGATCCCTTGAGTAATAGTTGATGGAGACATACTAGCAGCTTGATTGAAAGGAGCTGCTGAGATCCGGGACGTGAATAGAGTTCCTATGTAGTCTGCTTTCTTGCTAGCAATAATCGACTTTCTGCCTCTTGGAATTAAGATGTGAGATCATCCACAGTTGCAGTTTCGTCTTGGTCCTGACACTGACCAATCCTGCGCAGTGGCAAGGCTTGAAAAAAACGAAATGTATATTTCAGCCAAAGTGATAGGGATATGTTATCTAGAGTTTGAAATACTTCAGTATATTATAACTAGCTTGGAAGTAGGTAGGGACCTAGGACTTAGGGGAACATTATTAAAGTGGACTAAGAGGCATTAGTTAGTAATAAGTACTAGATTAATGCTGGCAGAGCTACTTCTGTATTTGTTGGAAATTGAATATGGTGCTAGATCATTGATATCTCTATGTTTGCGGAAATGTCTTTAAATGAACCAAGGTTCTCATTCCTGCTGAAATCTGCCACATTTCCAATCCTTGTTCAAAAAAAGAGATAGAGAGTAAATAATTGGAAACTAAGAGTTGCACAGTTTTGTGCCCCGAAAATAACAATAATAAGGCTCAAACAGCCATAGTCACAGATCTAACTATATGGTACAAACCACCACAAGTATGCCATACATTATGAAGACTAGAATATGACACTGAGTATTTGCATAAAAAGTATTCATAAAGGATATGTTTGAAGCACACTGACTTGCAATCTCTAAATTGTGCGAAATATGGGTCCGCTGTATAAGATGCAAACTCTATTGTGAAACTTTGCACGTGGAAGAAATTAAACATGAAATGGATGTCAGTTAAACCCCTTAACATTGGGGCATTACCGTGCAGATTAACAACTGTATTGGTTAAACATAGCCTGCATATCTAAGAGTAATTGTATGTCCAATGCTTGTAGAGACTCCCCAGGCACTTACATTTAAGGTAGCACATTTGTTTATGTATTGACCTCTGAACAAGTCAATCTTTATTTCAAGGGTTTGACTGTATTATGTGGCCTCTAGTGGTGCGATTATGTATAATAAATACATTGTCTGGAGCCAGAGCCACAATGCATTACGAAAAATGCACAAATGCATTTCGCAGAGCTATCTAACTACATGGGAAAGTCATACATCCCCTTCTGCATGCCTACCTGTCATCTAAAACAGCTCTGACCAAGTCAATTTTCTAAATTACCCGCCGGAATGAATACAACGAACTGTTCTAATTTCACTGCACACGATGAGATGGACTATTTAAAACACATTTAGTACGTTTCAGAGACTGATTTATGCAGTAGAACCGAGCGCCTCTGGTGATTCAGAGTTCACTAAACGACACTGACACCACAACCACCAGGCTAAACCAGATCCCTAACTTTAAATAATTTATGGCACACACTAAGGCAATAAATTGTTCTTAACTAGTCTTGCAGCAGTATGGGAACTTCCGACAGAGTCAAAGATTCACTGCCTGTACTTTTGGTGAACCATGAGCTGCTCTGATGACATAAATTCAGTAACAATTTTCTGAGTGGAGCACTGCCAAAGGCATAATGTGATTTATAGTTTAGAACCTGTGTCAGTAACAGGCGTGTTGGAAAAGCCCTTTACACGAGCACTACAGCATCAGTGATGGCGAGCTGCATACATTGTGTAGCCAAATCATCTCGCTGGGGAGCCCTTTGTAGTGTTCTTTAAAGTGTACGAAGTTCCACTTAAGTTCAAAGACTTATATAAATAGACTGATGACACCCCTTGGGAAAATGGAGTTCATTTTCCTTCAGAATTATGTGATCTGTCACAAACTATAAATTTATACTTTTCTCTGAGTTGAGGGCTAACGTTTCTTATTATTGTCTAGCTTGAAGCATTCAGTTATAAACATTCACTGTTTTGAGTAGCAATGCCTGTGATAAATGATTGATTTTTTTTCGGAAGATAAAGAGACTGGCTCGAAAAAGGTCTTAAAGTGTTTTCGTTCAGTTCTATTTTTTGGGTAGGTTTTCTTATTTGATAAAACTCTTCACTGCAATTTGCACGTGTTTTACAGGGGTTGTGTGAGCGCGTGCATGCGAGTGCCTGTGCGCACCCTTGTGCGTGCCTTCTTGATGCTACGCGCACATCCATCTTAATCAGTCGGGATCACGCACCAGAAACCCACAGAAGACTTGAGCCGAATCGCAGATTCTGTTCATAGTCAACTAATGCTACAGAATAGTTAACATTTTCAATCACTAAACATCTTGTTCTCACTTTAGACAAGTGCAGTGGAGAGGCCCCTGTGTCACACATCACCACTGATTTTTGCCACGGTCGGGTCTTTTTTTGTATCTTTAATTGACTGTAGGTACATTATGGTAGATTCAAAAACGATTCGGGGAAAGGAGTAAATAGCAACTTTTGTCCTTTTTCTCTTAAACACTGGACTGAAAATGAACTTCTCTGCACTTTTTGAACACCATACATCAGAGCCACTTGGGAGTAAGTAAAACGTCATCCCTTAACCTTTGTGACTCGTGCGTGTGTCTGGGGAGGTGGCTCTGTGTGTGGGGGGTACATATCCTTCTGTGTAGTACTGCTCAGGAGTTTTCTCTTGAATACTGTGCTCACAAACGTCTGTGTTCATGTAGGTAGTTCCTTTACTGAGTTGTATCTCACCAGGAGTAACACAGGCAACTGCACATCCTCCAACCTCAACTAATATTAATGTTCCTCAAGGCAAGGATGGCATTCACCACGTTCCAATTATGACTAATACCAGGCTGAGCGAACCACACACGGACGGGACACACGGGGACCCAAGAACCAACGCATGCATACTTCGCAGGCACGTACCTCGCATGTATGTTTGCAATTTGCACCTCTGTTTTTTTGTCAATTATGTGATTGTCACATTGTGTTTCTAAGCATGTGTGTGCCCTGTCCCAGCAAAAAAATACTTTGTGAGTTGGCCCAGTGGGGTTTTAAATGTGGCTGCAGCCACTGTCAAAAACGTGAATGCAGTGGGCGGGTTCTACTACAAATACCAAAATTCAAAAAGGCTGTTTAATATGTCTTTACTTTTTCTTGAATGATTGAATTGGATTTTCATTAAAACATCCCAAAGTTTCACTCTTCCGATGAAGTGGGAGCTCATGTTGCAGTAGCCTCGTGCCCTTTGCTCCTGGGGATCCGGATGTCACTCTTTTGTCTTCCATTAACCATCTCTCACTGTCCGTTCTTTAAGGCAGAGACTTTTCACTGTATGTTTCCTACCTACTGTCTACCAGTCTGGGAACATAAATTATAGTGATATTTATTCCAGAGCAAGTAACTAAGGAAAACACGGAGGTGCCAAATCACAAAAGACATATTCACACTTCACAATTTTTGAGTACTCACAACGTTAGGGCTGCTTGGGTGTTCACTTCATGTTCACAGTATTAACCTAGCCACACTTCGGCGGGCCCCCGAGAGCATCCAACGTTCCAAAATCACATCGTGTGCAAATTGCATGTGCATATTTTTTCCCCCCCTGGGTGGCAGTAAGACTTATGCTTCTAAAATACTTTGTGGATCGGCCAATATTATTTTAAATGCGTGCATGCCGAGAGAAGTGGGCTTCGGCGAGACCGGCAATGGAACTGGTATTTTATTATATGTCACTTAGGAAACACTGGCACTGATTGAAGGGACTGCACCTTGCTGTAGGCGTCTAATCGCTATGCTCAAGTTTGGCGGGTTTCATACCATCCGAGCTGATATGAACACAGCGCTCTCTTGGGAGCTAAGCCTCTGTGCATTGTTCGTTTACGTATCCACACATCTGGATCAGGGGTGTATGGGAGGCCTCTGTATCATTCAGTCCAAAGCCTATGGCTAATGATGACGCGTGGCGGTCCTAGGGGTCCCTCGTCCCACCTGCGGTGTGGAGAAGGGTTATTTAATATTATGCCGTGAGTGGGATTGACTTTATAGGAAGCACTTGGTTTAGATCTCCCCATCCCTGTGTGCCATATATGCATCATTCTCAAACCCTGGTCGGTGATGACGACAGCAAAACCAGGCACTGATGAAAAATAGCCCTTCACTGTTATGGCGTGCTTGGCATTGTGACCGAGACCTGGAGCAACGACATGGTGCTGCTGCTTTAAATTAAGGTGGTGGGCGGGTTTAATATTAATTGCTGCTGTGGCGACAGTTTGCAGCTGTAGCTTGATGTCTGCATGTTCAGGACGTGTGGGTGGTGCTTCAAAGAGCCTTCACCTCCGAGCACAAAGGAATAAACCAGAAAGTTTCGGTGCGGCCCATACAACCACGTGCAGCCTATATTCGCAACAGGTATGGTATGGTATTCAAGCTCACTCTCATCCCAGCCAGAAACGTATGTAACAGCACTGCTGTCGCCCGTCAGGTACTGTATACACACGCATATTCAAACATTACTCATGCAGACATTCTATACTGCCATGGAGGAAAAGAACTATTAGGAATAAGTGCTTAGAGCATACAGCACTTGAACAGTCCAACAGTGAGTGTTGACTGGGCAAAGACAGAACTTGGGCAGTCGAACACGATGTGTCCAGTTTTTGCGCCGCTCCTCGGTGTTTTTGAACTTTGTAATGGCAGCCAGCCAATAAAGCACTTTTTTTCCAACTACTAACATCACCTCTGTAGAGCTCATACATCACGCACATTCTAGGCCTTGGCACCTATTAATATGGTTTCTCCATAGCAGAGGCCAAAACCAAGCATGGTGGGTGGGTTCTGAAATAAGGCAGCCTTATATATGCATTGACATCAATTTATGACAGGCTCAAGCAAATAAAACCCACACTATGCATATAAAAACTTCAAAATCCCATCAAGGAATTTTACAGTTGTTAATGTTACTACTTGTGCACCCACGTTTTATCTGCATGTGCACTCCTTTTCTCTATGTGGCCTCGTGTAGGCAACCACTTTTTGTTATGTTAGGCACAGATAGTCTGTCAGTCAGTTTACAATATTTGGGAAAATCATATTCAAAAGCAACGAAATGTTCTTTCTGTCACAAAAGGAGTGTCAAAAGGTCTGAACTAACAGATGGCAAATATATATTTGTCTCGCAACACACACCCATTGCTGTCTATGCCAAAGGGAAAGCACACGCGTCACAGACATCCCAAACATACAAAACGCACCAGACAGCTGAAGAGCACAAATATTCACTCAGCGCGGGTCTGTAATAGGTAAGTGATGGCTATTAAACAAATTTGGGTGTGTATAGCAATGTTTACATGGGGCACCACTAAACTAAACGTGCCCATTGGTGCAGTCAAACCCGAGCAGTGGCTATTAATTTAACAAGCTGAGCCACTGGCTGGGGATTAACACAGGGGCATTCCTTAGAGTTTAGGGTGTTGGAGGAAAGAACTCAAGCTGCCTAATGCTTTAATTTATAGCATCAGAGATTATTAACAGCAAATGTGATATCCTTTAGAAGCTCTTCTGTCCTGAATTGCAGGAAGATCCTTGAGAAAATCTTCTGTCCTGAACTGCAGGTAGATCTGTGAGAGAGCATAAGAGGGGATATATATATATATATATATATATATATATATATATATATATATAAATATATGCACACACATATGGATTTACACCAAATAAGTCACATAAGCGGAAGCACAATCTGCATTCCGAAAGCTAGCTTTCTGCCAAATTTGGTGTAATTCCGTCTAGTGGTTCGGGCTGTAGTCATGTCTAAAGTACTAAGGGAATTAACATGGGAAATGCAACTTTTTTGACCCCCCTTCTTTTTCTTGGCCCCCACTTAATGGATCACCCTGAAACTTTCTGTGAGCAACAAGAATCACCTGGGCACTTATTTTGGAAAACTTTGGGATGATTTGTCAAACAGTGCCAAAGATATAGGCAAGTCAAAAAACACTTTTTCTATAGAAACATGGTGCTAAATATGAGTGTGTGTGTGAGAGAGAGAGAGAGAAAGAGAGAGTGTGTTTGTGTGTGTGTGTGTGTTTTTGTCTCCTAATGTATATGTGTTTCTGTGGTGAGAACCTGGACATCGTTTCCAGCTGGACAGATTTTGTGCCAGTACATGTGTCATTAAGCGATTGTCTAAATGGTGTCTAATTACATGGGAACTGAGCCTTGTGATGCCTAGAGGGTAGATAGCCAGCCCAGAAAATTGTGACCAATTAGGGCATTTGACCTTTGAACTTGTGTCAGTTCTTAATCCCCAGACCATATTTTCGCATGTTTATTCCACTAGTGTTGTTTTATTTCTGTTTAGCACATCTGCGTAATGAGGTGTGTTTGTGGGCGTTCCACAAGTGGTTTATCTGCAAACGTGCACGTTTGTAGGTAGGTAGGTGACAACTTTCTTGCAGGGAGTTGCCCAGAGTCTCAGCTGCAAGAGTAAATCAATTTTTCTGATGGAAACCCCTCCAAATTGATGCAGGGTAGCAGAAGGGACTTCCACGCAGGTAAACATGCATCTCCGTGGGAAACATAAAAATAATGGACCTCAAAAGTGCAAATGCAATTTGGCCCTTCACTTCCATTTGCAGAAATATAACCTGCATATTGACATGTGGGCAGTGGATTCATGTGTGAATTCCCCTTAGGAATCTGTGACAGTCGCTGATCCCCAGGTATACACTTGGAATGCTTTGTGAAGTACATTAGGGTCGAAAACGTACTAAAAACATAGGTGTTAGCCTATTTGTACATTTCCAACTTTTAACACAAGGTCTTGTGGCATGGGCCCCATTACAAACTGTCCGGGTAAATACCTCTTCAGGAAACTACTAGTTTCCCCCAGTGCTTAATTTGTAAATTAAGAGGTGTCGGTGCCCAAAGCCCTTCTCTTAAACACGAGACTGCTGTAATTAAATCTGCCAGCACTGAATACTGAGGCAATTAATCCTGAAGCCATCTCGGGCCTCTTCAATCCATTTACGGACACCCCTGCCCCATCAGCTCATCCTGTAACTTTCTACTTTCTCCCTTTATGACGCTTTTTAGTTTTTCCTTCTTCCATCTTTCACATATGTGTCTTTTGCTCGCAGCTAATGCTTGAGACATAAGAATAAGTCCCGGCCCGGCCCTCCCTTATAAGTGCTGGTGCTCAGCACCGGAAACAACAAGCACAAATTAAGCACTGGTTTCCCCTCCAGTCTAGAGTTATTGGGCCCCAAGGCCCGATAATTCTAGGGCCAGAGTCCCAGCTTAAACAAGCATTTGCCCCCAGCCCCCACCCTGCAGAATGGGAAAAGTAGAGTAAGCTCCCTCAGCCTGACTCGCTCTGCCCTCCTATCACACCCATCCACACAAGTACTTAATTTGTAAATAAAAACGTGCAGGTGCCTAAAGCTCTCCTCTGAGGATGCTGCAATTAAATGTGCGAGCACAGAATACTGGGGCAGTGTAATTCTGAAGCCATCTCGGCCCTCTGTAATCCATTTTCAGCCACTACCTGCCCTTCAGCTCACTCTTCCAGCTTCCTGCTCTCCCTTTGTGAAGCGTTTCCGTTTTTCTCTTCTTCCGTCTTTCCCGTGAGTCTTTTGCTCGCAGTAAATGCTTGAGGTAGAAAAATAAGTGTCGGCCCTCAAAGCCAATGCCTCGCACCGGAAACCACGGGCTCAAGTTAAGCACTGATCCACCCCCACGGAACCCGAGGAGATAAAAAGACTCCTGAACACCATTTTGCCAACTTATTTCCCCAGAAAGATGTTTACAAGCTACTCCTCCATTATTTCGAAAATAACATATAGTTCCCATATTTAAGTGCAAGGATGCAGCATTGAATCATATATCCCATCACCGCTATACCCATGGAACTCGTTGTGAAGTACAGTGTTTCACCACCTACATTTCCTATATTGTGATAACAGATGTTGCTTTTACGCACTTCAGGGCTACTCATTTTACTGCTCTTGGGAGTGTGGGGTGCTGGGTAGTCCCACCGGGGCTCCCATATGAGACCTTCAGGTTATGGTCTGGTGTTTACAGTAGGTGCATTAACCCACTGAGCTATCCTGAGCTGATGACGCTGCTCTGCTTCCCAGCAGCCATGTACACATCCGTCTAACTAACATTGGGTAGTGTGCCGCTGAAGTCCGTCGCTAAGTGCCTTTCTTGGGAGCTGCGAGAACCGGACCAGGCTCGGCAGCACTCTGGGGAGGTGTACTCAGGCGCTGATGGGAATCACAAGGCCGTTAAAACCGTAACACTATCAGAAATGATTCACCGGCGAAACGCTGCACAGCGTGTTTATCGGGTCCTCTACAGCGAGGAACACGAAACTTAAGAAGCCACATTTAGAAGGCCGGGGCGACTCTAGAAAAGAACAATCGATTTTAATGACCCTTGTAGCAAACTAAGGAAAAAAAGAACACTAAGTCAAACTCTCCGAAGAGGGATGGAGTTTCTTTTTCAATAATAAAAGGTATTATAGGCTCACGTCAGTGTTCCAGTTCCTCAGTTTTAAAGAGTTCAAACAATAGTGTGCACCTTATTAGACAACGCCATTGGCCAGTGCTCACTTCAGTACAAGTGTGCACCAACCCTAAATAAAGACATATGAACTCGTAGATCCCGGTATAAAAATCAATTTGGCCAGTTATAAATGGTTTCTATTGATACTGCTGCTGCAATATTGCTTTTTGTGCATATGACGAACTCTCATCGAGAAAAATTCAGACTACATATGCACAGGTGAAAATCATCACGTGAGACACTTCAGGTGAGACACTGCGCCCCTTGTCTGGCACGGATACATGTCAACACCGGTCACCTGAAGCGCCTCGAGAGAGGACATAAAGGAACGGGAGAGGACATAAAGGAACGGGATGACGCTGCCCTTCAGGAATACCTAAATATGCACTCGTTAGACACCAGAAAAAGCGTGCTGCTGCGGCCATTGGTGGCATTTCACTCCTTGTAAATAAGTCTCAGTGACTAAAGAGCGTCAGGTGGTAATAATACAAGGTCCTAGGCCACTTACAGCTACTTCGAGAAGACAGAAGGGGCGGGGTCTAAGGGCGCCCCCGGCGTGTACCTGGCAGTGCGCAGCCGGTGCGCCATCCTATGGAGGCACCGAATAACTAAACTGAGACATGGGAATGAGGCCTGCGTGATAAGTCCCAGATGTCTCCGGTGCTAGGTGGGGGCGGGGGAGATGCAGCGGGCGCAGTGGCGGGGGAGCTTCCAGAAGCACCGGGAACAAGCACAAGGCGGCACACATGCTGTCGAACAGGCAGACAACAGGATCCGATTACCAGGGAAGGAAGGGTTGCGTTGCAAGGGACAAATGGGTCGGGTGCCTCCATAGCCCAGACAGGAGGAGCCGGGAAGCCTCCGGCCTGTGCGCTGTCTGTCAGTCATCACACACCTAGTCCCGTCCACCAGATGACCACGCCTCGTCCTGTTCACCGGATGCCCCCATGTCATAAGGACGTCATATTGCAATTCTTTAATTTTATTTTTCGGATCACTGTTTTCAGATGTGTTGGTACAAACTGCTTAGTTTCCTTGAACAAAGGATACAAGTTCCAGTATGCAACAGTAATTAAAAAGAAAAAAACATGACTGGAGCGCTGTATCCCGCATGACAAGGAGTAATTTAACAACTTTAGACTTACGGGTGACCTGGGTGGCTCTACAGTTGACGGACGCATGAGCAGCCTGCTCACTGACTCGAATAAAAATTGACATTCATTTTGAATGCCCATATGTGAATTCCTGCCGAAAAATATTTTAAGTATGCATTTATTCCCGTATCATGCAATACAATAGTTAACCCGACAACCCTATTGGCGTAAAAATAAATCATATTATTATACTATTAAAATGTGCAGATTATTGCATAGTTTTCGCATGGATTTAAAATTAAGTTAGGCGAATTATTCTGAAATATTGGTCAGACGGACTCCCGTTAGTCAGCAATGGCCAATTACCTTGGCCAGCCTAGCGGTTGGGGTCCGCGCTGACAAAATCCGATCACGTCTGTCGTACAGCCCCTTACTCCATCACTGCGCGTCCCTGCTGCATTTTTTGCTGTGCTCGCCGAACCCAGCGACTGAACACAGAATGGAACTAGTGCAATCCGGAGTGCGCCCAGGACAACTATTATAAGGTTTGCCATCTTGGTTAATTCCAGGACCGCATCACTTATCGGATTGGAGCCTAGGGTTCTGTGACACGTTCCAAATGACTGCATCTGATAGCAATGATGTGTAAAATAAAAGACCAGGATTGGGTACAAGGTGTTCTCGTGCCATGGAACGACTGGGCAACCCCAGTGCCCAGTGCTGAACCATTCCGCGCATCTCTAGGTATGAATGAAGTAGGTTTGGGCAGTCACTGAGGGAGGCAACCAGACCAGCTAAAAGATGCTCACTAGCTGGCAGTCTACCAAGAAAATGCCAGAGTGGCAGAATTGCCAGTTAAGCCTTGTCCCCAAGGCCCAGTCTCGGAAGTGGTCGCTGATAGTAGTGAGAGAACACTGAGGGCCTGATGCAGAGAGAGCTCTATGCTAAAGTGCGCCCTCAGTGTGTTTTGCCATTTGGTTACTGTGCCAAATGAGCGACCACTGAATAGGTTTGGCGAGTGCCAAGGTGTGGCCCGAGTGCATTTAGTGATGTGCTCCTTGACCCCCGTGTCATAAAACTGAACAGGTTTGGTAGGAGCCAGTGATGTTCTCGTGTGTTTAAAGGTGTGCGGCCGCTTGGTACAGTGAGATCCATTGGAAACGTGTTTGTTTGTCCCGGTGTCAAGACGGCACTGTGATGTGGTCGCTGAACCCATCGGCAGGCTGTTGGTTGGGTTTGGTGAGTGCCAGCTTATATTTCACGAGCATCGTGAACTGTGGTCACCAAATCTATTCTCAGATCTAGGCACACTTCCAGTGTGCCACTGTGTGACTCCTCTGTGATGTGGAGAGTGCGGCCGGCAAAAGCCAAGTATGGGTTTGTGGTCTTCCAGAATGTTACTCATTCTGCCCTACGGTTACTTTGCACAATGTTTACTTAGAACAGGCTTGTGGGCTCTCAATTGTGTGACTCTCATTGCGAACTGTGGACACTGTGGAGACTAGATGTGGCTCGACAAGGTTCTAATGACTGTGTGCCTGTGTCCAAAGACGTGTGACATGCCTCTTGCATAGCAGCGCATGACTACGGTTATGTGCGGAGGTGGCGGTGGCCAGTATCACCCAGGCGCCTGTAGTGTGTTAGTGTGTGACTATGTTTACCATGTGCTAGCTAAAGTTTGCCCAAATGTGGTTTGAGGTATGTCAGCACGTGATTCATCAGTTGTTGCGGTGTCTGTAAAATGTGAACTGATTTATAGTGTGCAGTGTGACCCCTGTATTACATAGTGTTAACCCCGACCACTGGAAGCATATGAGTGATTCGCCGTGAAGCAGTCAGCGCCATGTTTACTTTACACTGCGGCCAGTGGTTGAAAGTCTAACAGTGGTCTTGGCGTGCCAGCGTATGACTTCCATTCTTGCTATGAAGTGAATGCAGGTCTAGAGGTGCATATGTGAGTGAGTGACGCTTCTACTGTGTTGAGGTAGCAGTGGCCACCGTGAGTCTTCTGTGGTTTGTTGTGTGCCAGTTGATGGCTGCCATGTATTCCCTGCTGCCAGTACACGGCGGGAGGTGGCACATAGTGTGCCTGTGTGTATGTGAGAGTGGCTGCTGCCAGTGGGAGCCTGTGAGTGCTTACAATGTGCTGGAGTGTTTGTGTGAATATCCCTCGCCCACGTCTGTGGCCACAGTGGCAAGTGTAAGACTGAGAGCGGGTTGGAGAATGACAGTATGTTCGTGTGACTGACTTTTAGCCAGTGCTGTCACCGTGACCAGTGTGAGCTCGAAATGGGTTCACAGTGTGCCTCGGTGTGTGTGTGTGACACTTCTGGAGGCCAATGTAAGTCTAAAGGAGGTCTGCAGTGTGCCAGTGCGTGGGAGAGTGGCTCTAAACTGGTGCTGCACCAGTAAGAAAGTGTAAGCCTAGGTGAGTTTTTTGTGTACCACTGTGTATGTGTGTCAGTGACTCGGACGACACTGCAGTCACTGCGGCTATTAAAAGACTGGGCATAGGTTTACAGGGACCCACGTCCCCGGGGATGTCTAGGATGGGCCTGGAAACACACAAGCTGTGAGGACAGACCTTTCTCCACATACAAACGCGCAGACTCAAGGTTTACAGCACGTTTTATGTGTATCCATTTTTAAATGAACTTCGTAAAAAGTTCTAGGTACCACTGCTTCAAGGCTAACACTACAGGTTATTTTTGAGATAATTTAAAACAATTAACTACAAACGCGTATGTGTTTTTTTAAGCATTTGCCTCCAGTGCTAATTGTGTGTTAGTGATATTGGTTTGTCGTGCTTCATTTTAATAGGCATATTTAAGTGGCTTCGGGCTAGTTTTGTGGTCCCTTCTGCCAGGGTGAGCCTAGGACTGATGTGCAGTGGCCTCGGGGCGCTGTGTCAGCCACGCGCACTCGTGTTCTTCTCACGCACTAAACTGCTATAGCGGTCACCTAAACACGCACATGACAACAGAACGCCAGAAACATCCCTAGTCTAACATCCAGAAGGGTTTACGGATAAACACACCAGCGTAAATATCAAGTTATCGTCCACAGAAACATCCCATCTTCTTTGGCGGCTGCGTACTACTCACATCATTTGGAAAACAAATTAGGCTGTGTCTGCTGTGGGTGAAAGTAAATAAACTGTGTGTGGGGACAACTGTGAGTTCAAATACATTGACACTGGTACGCACACGTGCTTCCTTTCACACTGCGCGCTTTCAGCATCACCCTGGAACCGCAGGACGAAGGCCAGTGGCCCCCAGATTCCCAAATCCCCCTTCGTAAACCCCCCTCGCGGACAAACCCTCATGAAGCATCTGAGAGTGGCACTTACTGTACGGGCAGTCCTCCTTGGTGGTCCCTCCGACCTTGCCGTCCGCGTCGATCTTCAAGAAGTAGTTGGTGACGCACAGCAGTCTCCTCAGGCGCACATCTCCCTCGAGGTGCGGGTAGCTCCTTGCGTGTCTGCCCACCACAGGCACCGAGCCATTGGCGACCCTCGGCGACAGCAAGCCCCTGCCCAGGTCATGGCAGGTGACCGACAGGCACGACACCCAGAGCAGCAGTGCCAGGCAGGGCAGCTGGGACAAGGCGGAGGCACCCTTCCTCAGTACCCATCCCCACATCGTTGTGGAGCTCGCGGCAGCAGGGAACGCCTCACAAGAAGAAACATACTGGAAGGATGCGCACTGATGGGGGGCACGCGGGGGGCCGCCGGACACCTATCTCCCGCGGGGCTCGGACCTCGGCTGAAGTGAGTGCACCACCATCCATAACTCAGGGGACGAATCGCTTTCAGAGAGCGCCTCTCCCTGCGGTTCAGCTAAGTGGCTCTTTTTCTGTAACCAAAAAATAAAATCCTGTTCACCGATTCGTCTCCGTTTTTTTGTTCTAATTCCCTGACGACACGTTTAAAGCAGTGGCTCCGCTTCCCTCCAGACGGGCTCCCTTGCCATGTCAGATGCTAGAGTGTCCGCTCGGGAGAGGCTGAGAGGGGGGGAACATGTTCAGCGAGGAGTTTCCAGCGGGGCTCTGCTTCCACCCCCTCGCGCTTTTACACAGCCCAGGCCAGCTGTAAACTCTTCATCTAATTGTCAGCCTTGGGAAGGCAGGCTCGCTTTGAAGACCCCAAAGTGCTGTTTTTTCCGCCTGCCTGTAAACAGGTTGGGAGCCTTGGCTTGTAATGCTTGGTGATTAGGAACCAGAGGTGGGGTGTGCCTCTGGTGGTCAGTGGGGTCAAGCAGCGGTGGATATCTGAAACCCTGGCATAAGAGAAGAATTCCTTCTGGGCGGCATCACGGGAGCTGAGAGATGCTGATCGCAGATCAAGAGTCTAATCGCAGGGGCGAGAGATCTCTGACCCACACACGAACAGTCCCAGTCTCGAGGGGGCTCAGAAATCTCTGTCCAAATACGAACAGCCCCAGACTCAGAGGTCTCTGCCCCAAACACGAACAGTCTCACACTCAGAGGCTGCGAGATCTGTGACCCATACAGGAACGGCCCCTGTCTCAGGGGGTGAGAGATTTCTGTACCATACACCTACAGTCTCAGGGTATCTGGCCCACCCACGGACAGTCCAGTCTCAGCATCTGAGAGATCTTCGACCCACCCACGGGTAGTGCCAGTCTCAGGGAGTCTGAGAGCTCTCTGACCCACCCAGACAGTCCAGTCACGGGGAGTGAGAGATTTCTGCACAATACACCTTCAGCCTCAGTCTCAGTGGGTCTGAGAGCTCTCTGACCCACCCACGGCCAATCCAGTCTCAGGGGCTGAGAGATTTCCGACCCACCCAAGGCCAGTCCAGTCTTAGGGGCTGAGCGATCTTTGCGCCACACACCTACGGTGCCAACTTTCAGAGCAGCTGAGCCATACCTGGCCCGGGGAGCAGCGGATTCCAGCCTCACAGAGCTGAGTGAGATCTCTGTCCGCTCTGGAAACCAGGGCCCCAGTCTCAGTGGGCGGAGAGGTCTCTTTTCTTCAGACCAACAGTCCACAAACCTAAAGGGCTCCGAGAGGTCTCCTCTGTGGACCAGCAGCTTTCAGTCTTACATGGATGAGTATGTGTTCGTCAGCAACCCACGGTCTCAGAAGGGTGAAAAGGTCTCTTCTCGGCAGACTACAGCCCACAGTTTCATAGGGCTGAGAGAGCTTTCTTGCAGTCCAACATGCTCCTGTATGAGAAGAATGACCTAGTTTTTTCCCTGCAGTCTGGTAGCCGAGAGAGCTCTATTTTGAAGTCCAACAGGCCCTGTCGCAGAGAAAGAGAAGCGTCACCTCTGCAGCGCAGCAACGCCTTGTCTCTAAAGGCCGGTCTGTCATGCAGACCAGCAAACCCCAGTCTCACAGGGCTCAGAGAGATCTCTGCTGTACAGACCAACGGTCTCCAGTTTCAGAGGTGCTGAGGGGTCTCTCCTCTCCAGACCAACAGAGGAGGGAGGGCAATACGTTCTGTGCTGGGCAGATCAAAAGCTTCCAGTCTCACCGGGTAGGGGGGGGGCTCCCTTATTGGGACCAGCAGCCCGTATTCTCGGAGACTTTCGTCTGCAACCTAGTAGGCCCCAACTTAAGGCAGAGAAGTCTCGCCGTGCAGACGACGAGGAGCAGTGTGGGCATAAGAGATGGCCGGCAGCGCTGTAGCTAATAGAACAGAGAACCCCAGACTCTCTGCTGTTTGCATCTAGGCGCTTGCCTCTCCCTGTCCTGTCCGCTACACGTCTGCACATACAGCCTGCTCATTACTGTCCCAAATCTGTTTTCTCCCAGCTTGAACCAACACCCCCATCTTGTAGTGAGCTCCGCTATTTTTCTAAAAAAAACATGTTTGCTACTTCGGTCTCTTTTTTTTTGGCAGTACAGCGCTGGGGAGCCACCTGGAGCTTATTGCCTTTTGACTTTTTTGTACTTCTGCTAGAGGAGAATATCAACTGAGTTCGGAAGATGGGACAGGCAGATCAGACAGGGCTTAGGGCGAAGTGGAAGGCAGACACCATTAGCTCCCTTTTTGTCACCCTGGGCACAAGCAGCTAGCGCCGAGCCCCGCCCAATCCCCCCCCCCCCCCTTCTTTAATGAACCTCCGTCTCCCCGCTTCCGCCAGGGGAATAAAAACTTCACACTTTACCTCTCGCACTCCCCCCTCAGCGTGTGCAGTTTATCGAGACAAACACACCGGCGGCCACCTCCCACCCTCCCAAAACGAAACCAGCGCCCTCGACAACCACTATCTAATTGCCAAAATTACTCATTTTCTGAATCACGCTTTCACTTCAAAGCTAACGGTTTTTTTTTTACCAGAGAGTTCACCATAAACCAGCGGCTGCGTCTGGACTTTGCTTTTCTACGCAATTTCCTCAGCAGCTTTGCCATACAGAAAGCATTTGAGTACCTCAACATTTCCGCGTGTCTAGCAGCCTTCAGTGTGCAACCAGTTCATGCGATGTTTTACTGAGTGGACTGTGGCGAGGGCGCCTGGTTATGTGTCCCCCCGCCGTAGGACAGCCCACTGTGCAGAGGATTGAATTACAGGCAGATCTCAGGGTCAGAGTGACTGACTGACAACTGTGACTGACGTTTCTGATCCTACCGTGTACTGCACTGTGTCCCTTAAAAAATCCTGCATACGGCATGCATTCCCACGCGCCCCGCTCACAATTATGGGTGATGACTTTATTAGTCTGCGCATATCTTGGTTTCTTTAAAAATGATGCGGGTTTCTCGCTGAGTAAAGTTTCCTTGCAATGACTGTTAATGCGCACTGTATCTGCTGAAACTAAAATTTGCACCAGTTAAATCCCCAGTTGCGTTTTTGCAATGTCAGTGAAAGGATAGGGAGAGGAAGCTTGGATTGTGTGCTAAAAATTTTTTTTTGTCATAATGCATAACGGTTTCAACAAGTTGCTCCTGTATTAAATAAAGTTTGCGTTATGAAGAGGTGAACAAAAAAGCATAGAATTGTCTCGTCATATGAAGATCAGCATTTCATATCTTATTTTTCAGCAATCTATGAGCACCTCCACAAACTAAGTGATCACAGTTGTAATCCTAAACAGAGGGTCAATTATGACTTTAGGTCTTCACTGTTTAACTTTAGCAGAAAAAAATGAACATTGCCGAAGCCAATTAGTCTCGCCTTTGGGCTGTATAGACGTTGCCAATGTCTTTTCACATTGCTGTACAGTATCTTCACGTTGCAGTGCAGCATGGCCAGTAATGAAAAAAAACAAAACAAGGGAGGATGACTCAGTTGCGTCATTTTGTAAGCATGCAGATGAGTGATGATGCGTGGCAATGCCTCATTATACATCCACAACTACAAAATAACACGGGCATCTTTTTTACGTCAAGCGCGCAAGCGCTCTGATGTGTTGTAATCTATCTGTGGGCTTTTAACCACATTCACCGCATGCCCATCACTATCACTCGTTCATGGGCTTGCCTCTCAAAAATCCTTTGTTATCATTGGTAAATGCTTTACATTTGTCTCTGATTGGGGTGGTTTTGTTACCGCCTTGCACACTGACCCTGTTACATGGATAATTGCACAATTGCTGATATGTGTGACTACGCGTGAACTTCTTTTTCCTTTTGTGTCTCTCCTTCGCGCTCATGCTCATGGTGGCCGTGGCACTTTGAATCGGTTTGATTATGTCAACTGTTTTACTTTTCATTTTCAATTTATGTGGCAAGAAAAGTCCAGTTATGAATTTACAACGATAATAGCTCTTACTCAGCAAACGCAAGACTCATTGCATTGCAAATGCTTTCTTATCTACCTATCTGGAAGGAATTGGTAAATAAAAAAATAAATAAAAAAAAAATGAAAAAAAAAAAACGTAGCACGTAAGTGCATTTTTTTAGGTGGAGGGGCAGGCAGCAATCTCCCGAAAAAACAAACAAAAAAGATAGTAAAAGAATAGTGCAGGTTAGTGGGCAGTGGGCATGAAGAGGAAAAGCAGCAAATAATGGAGAGAACGTGAGCAAGAAAGCTACACTGAGTGTAAAGGAGGGGGAGATTGACAGGGACAGAAGATCACGAGATAGAGCTTGCAACATGCAGGAGAAACAACATGACACATGAGTGGGTATTTGGAGAAGTGGGGTAAGAACACGAGCAAGAGCGCTTGAAAACACATACACTCTCCTGGAGTGCTTAAGCAAAAAGTAAACGTAGGTCCCTAAAAGTGAGCAGTAGAAGAATAAAAGCCAGTTAATCAGAGAGGTGGTAAAGAGGCTATGCTCCAGGAAGTAACACACATAAGATAAAGAAGCTGGGACAAGAAAGCTTTCAAATAAGAAGTAAGCAGATGAGCATGGGCAAAGCTTCACAGGGGTGTTTGGGATGTTACAGCTCCCCAATAAATGTATTATGTAATAAATAGTTGGGTACAGGAGCTTTCAGTCAGGTGCTGTGAGGTGTCTGTCAGATTTCACCTAGAGTTTTTGCATGCACATACAGATTAAAACACATACACGCACTCTCTTCACTCTGTTGTGAAGTTCTGAAAACATATTGGTTATTTTACTAAATATTTTAAGTACCACTAACAATCCACACTGTTCTAATTTTCCACTGCCCCTTAAGCGCCTCTCATGGCTTGCTTCTCAGATAACTTATGTTTACAAGATAGGCCAGCATGATTGTTGGGAAATCTGAACGTCACACCCCTCCTGTCTTACTGACCAAGTTATGCACCTGCATATGAGAGTGACAATAAAGCCATCCGATGAGATGCAACAGGTGGGCAGTAAGCTACTGTAAATTCTTGCTAAGTCCACAATAGATCTTTACAACCATACAGCTTGCACTGTCTCGTAAGGTCAACTGAACAAGCATAAAGTAAACCCAACATGGGTACCCCATACACCCACATGCAGCAGTCTAGGTACTTACTTAGGGCCTGGTTATGAGAGTGGCGGTCTGTGCACTGCCATGGTGGCAGTGGCAGTTCGACAGCCATCAGCTTGGCGGTTGGACCACTGTATTATGATCTTGGTGGGCCTATGGAGCAAAGACCACCATGGTCACGCCGGCACCACCAGGAGGAGCCAGTGTTTCAGCTGGACACATTATGATGTTGCACACGCCAACGTGACCACGGAGGTCCAACCACCATGTCCTAGCTGACAGAAATGTACATCAAAAAGGAAGAAACTCACCTGCACCATTACACGTCCTGTGCCGCCATAGAGTCCATCACAGACGCTCTGTCGCTGCTGCTGCTGCTGCTCATCGATGGAATCCAAAACCCACATTGCTGTGGACACAACCAATGGTGAGTACACACACCTACCTGTGTCATTAGCCTTAACAACAGTTCATCACACCGTCGTGAACATGACATGGGGCTCACGCTATGGACACTAATTACACTTGTCATTGTGTCCAAAGTCGGAGTCATTCACAAATAAGGACACATTCACAGCCATTAAACGCCCCCCTTTGGGAAGGTCACTGACACTGCACCGCCACACTACACAAAACCATGTCTGACCATCTCAGGCACAGGTTCAGCAAAGTGTACACAACATTGTGTCACACTCCCTCTGTTATCATTGCCAATATGAGACCGTGGTAATTGAGAAAAAGGGATCAGATCGGATTGACCACGATTCCCCGAGGAGTCTTTCTTGTCATGTGCCCAGTTGCCACAATCATCTCGGTGAGAGGCGAGGGATGAGGTGCTGCTAGTTAGCCAGGAAACCCGGATTAGGCCGACTGGTGTCTTATGGTGTGGAATCATCCTTAGTACCCACAATTCTTCTGATCCTGCCTACCGAATCCAGTAGCCTCATTAGCATAATGAGAACCCACATGACATGGCACTGCCAACGTTTGGTCAGGCAGTAATTTTCGGATCCTCCTAAGTATCTCTGTCTCATGAAAGGCTAAAGACACCTCAAGACTATATACGGAGACATCCGTGGTATTGAGGATTTCCTCCTATGCTTAATAGGTAGTACCTATCTTGTGTTGTAGGTTGTTCAAGTTTGAACCTTAAAAGGAGCTATACCCACTTGGTGTCCTTATATCTGAACACATATCTACCAATAATATGGCGAACCCACAACAGGTAGCAATTGCAGTAAATATGCAACCTCCCCTCACTGCACATTTATTGGCAAATGGCCTAACGGCCCTAGGGGGTCCAGTCACATTTGTTTTTTTTTTATTCTTGGGTCACCTTTCCAGCAGCCGATGGGAACACAAATATGTTTCATCACTACACACCTGCAAACGCACCTGCACAATACAGAGCTTATGCATACCTAGAAATACCCTTATCTTATCAAGACCATAATAACTGGCTTGATGGCACCACGCCACATACAATATTACACGTGAGGTTTGGTGCTCTGAGCAATGTTGGCCCGACCTGGCCTTTATTGGCCACAAATACACCACAACGTGATGCAGCAACCTTAGCTGTAGCTGAGAATCGCTGCCTATATATAGAGCTCACGACAATATACAGACTTTCATTACAGTTTATTATGCAGACATTAAATACTAACCCAGCACGTGCTGCCCCAGTGCAACCACATGCAGTTACGCCAGGCATTAACCCGGCTACTGTACATTCGATCATGGGTAAGGTACCCGCCAAGCAGAAGGAAATTCAGTTTTGGTTAGCACAAAAAATAAATGCGCTGAAAGCAGTGTTTCCCCATATGGGACCTCAGGATAAACATAGAATTCTCACTATGTGCTTGCCATTCGGGATGCTTCCCACAGTTGATAACTGCAATACATGGGGCACGGTATTTGCCACTCTATACTACCACACACGGTACACCAACACCAATCTTCTGGAGGTGTTAAAACAAATTCAAGATGAATACGGGGCTGCCCCGGCCTTGGATTTGGGGATGCATTTAATGGGCAATTTCAAACAGTACCTTTAATTATATGAAGTAACCTTAAAGGGGAAGCAGTTGCACTAGCAGTGCGCATGCAGCTCTGGGACATTCCTGTACAGGATCAAGAACGTGAGCTGCCTAAGATTATCGCAGAGACCTATTCTAGTATTGGTCGAGATTGTCTGGGGGCCAGACTGATTAAACCACAATTTCAAGGTAGATCTAACAAAGACACTACCAAGCAAGCGCCTGATGGTTCTAAAAAAGGCTGTGATAAAAAACAACAAACACCTAAAAAAGAAAAGGGAGAATCTCCGCATGCCGAGACCCCACTAAACATATATAACCTTAGGAATAGGGATAATATAAAACCCGCCTGACAGATATCAATATACTGATACCCGACAATCTCATTCCTTTCAGGACTCACTGGAAAAATGCAGTGACAGAGGTGGGCGGTCAGAGCAGCGAACTGAGTAAGTGAAACTGAGAAAGGACTCACAATGCTCGTCTGAAGTTTCAGTTAAAAAAAGAGAAATTTCCCCAACAAAAACCCGAATTTAAAAAGAAAAAAGTGGCAGCAGTTACAATCCAGCATGCCACTCAAGAAGAGGGCTTTACTGAAGAACAGGAAGTGGGCACTGGCACTGCTCGACAGTGTGGCAGAGGTCACAAAAGTTCACCAGAATCTTCAAGAGCATCTGGAGATGAAAGCAACTGATGACTTCTTGCAAGCTGAGACTGCAGGTATGAGTGTCTCCACACCCGATAGGGTGTATAAAGTAACTATTCAGTTAGAAGGAGACATTGAACGCATCATAGATGCCATCTTTTGGGACCGCGTCATTTCTATTTATGATATTTTACTGGCTGAAAATGATTGGCCACTAGAATTTATCCGCAATCTCCCTTACGGAGAGGATGTTATTGAAAAATCCTTTTCTCCCCTTGTACCCAGAAAGCTCATTGAAATGCACACATATTGGGCAGTGGTGCAAGCACCTGCATTATATCGCAATCATGAAGGGTGGGACAAAGATTCCCCCTGCCATGTAATACCGATAAAATCCCAACCGCAACCTCAACTTCAATATCCAATAAAGTATGATGCAAAAGCACCTGTGAGGGAAATCCTCAACCAATTAGAGTACCAGGGTGTTATTGAACCCTCAGACTCATCAATGAATAATCCATTATTTCCTGTTGCTAAACCCGACCACTCATATAAAATAGTCTTAGACCTCAGACATTTAAATAGTCAGACAAAAACATTTGCTCTACAAAATAGCGCAGCACGGATGAACAACATTGTGAAGAAAAAATACAAAATGACCCTGGATATTTCCAATGGGATTTTCTGCCAAAACATCATGCCTGAAAGTAGGGACTTAACAAGTTTTAGTGCCCTTGGCTCTCAGAAAAAATTCTGCAGACTCCCTGAAGGCTACAAGAACAGTCCAGGTCTGTTCTCAGCTTGTGTTACATCAATCCTACACAACATAGACCCTGTGGCGCTGTTATACGTGGAGGACATCTACCCCACAGATGACAACCTCATGCAACATTTAAGACGGGTAGCCCGCATTGTTGTAGGATTTGCCAAAATCGGCGTAAATTCAACTTCTAAAAAACAAAAATAGCCTTTCTTAGTGTTCCATTCTTGGGATGCGAACTGTCAGATGGAGGCAAGAGCATTGCGCCCTCATTTTTTGAAAAATGCGCAGAACTACAACCACCAACCATGATAAAAAAGCTCCAGTCAGTGTTGGGCTTTTCTAAACTTTGGCAGAACATATATTTCAGATTATGCACAATACATTAAACCATTATATGACCTAATACGTCCAGACTTTACCAGCAAATTCTGGATAGTCGAACACACAATGCATTCTAAGAGCTTTGCAAAAAAGACATGGTTGAAGCAAAACATTTACATATAAGGGACAATAAAAAACATTTGGTCATCAGAGTAATTGCTGGGGCCATTGGTTTCACCTATGTGACATTTAATGAAGGTGAGACCGTCCTGATTGTATACATAGCACACTTATACTCCATAGCTGAAAAACGCTTTGCTCCCACTGAGAAAATTCACACTGCTGTTCAGATGGCGGCCCTTAAAGAGAGACTTCTGGCCCAGGGGAAGCACATTATTGTCATATCCCCAATTCCAGCCCTTGAAGCTGTTACTAAAGTGAGTGTTCCAAACACTAAAGCACTGCATTCATGTTTTATCCAATGGGCAACGTCCCTGAAGGTCACTGAGGTTGACTATGTTTTTGACTCTAAATTACGTGCCCAAGAATTCTTACAGTATGAACTTGAGTATCCAGTTCCAGCAAATACATTGCCCATCAAACAATATCATACAATCCTTTACACTGATGGTTCAGCCCAACCAGCAATAGGCACCAAACATCAATACTCTGCTGCTTGCGCAATCGTGAGTGGATACATGAAGAATGGCAAGTTCTATCCACAAAATACTTACACGCAAACTCTAGGAGACTGCACTGCACAACTTGCAGAGCTCAAGGCTCTGGTGATGGCACAGGAACATACAGATCCTGAGCAGATGTTGTTGGTTGTCTATGATTCATACTATTCTGTCCAGTCCTTCAATGAATATCTGCATTACTGGCACCAAAATGGGTTCAGAGATTCAAAAGGCAACACCATTAAACACAGACTTCTGTGGAGGAGAGTAGCAGATCTGAAAGAAATGCTACCCAATGTCCATGTTGTACATACACTAGGACATCAGTGTGTTAGAATACACATTGATGGCAACACTTTGGCTGATGAGGCAGCCAAATCAGCAATAGCTCTGGCTTCTGTTGCTGCAGTAACTCATTCTAAATTCAAAATGGATGATGAAACACTGGCAGCCGTGAAAGCTTCGACTGATGCACGCCTTACCTAAAGCATATCCTGCTAAATATTCCTACCGGATAGCAGGCATGTTTGATGCACAAGTAAATACCAGGTGTGGGATTCCTAGTGATTCCCAATAAAGATCTAAGACCTGAAATTAATAAAAGCAGTGCATGAGGGAGTTGCTTCTGCTCATGCTGGTGTGGCGACTACAATTTCAATATTACAATCACGCTATCTACAAACAGGCCAAGCAGTATGTCCTTTGTTGTGACATCTGCCAGCAAATTAAAGGATCTACCGTCAATCGCCCACCACAGACACCCCTCCTCTTTTCCAACAAACTCTTACAATGTGTGTACTTGGACCACTGTGGTCCCCTCACACCAGATAGTGCATACAAATACATCCTAGTCGCTGTTCACTCATGCTCTAGATTTCTATGGGTTTGGCTACAACACCCGACTGACGCTCAAACTGTTATTAAAGATTAGCAAGTCTTTATCGGCACATATGCTGTTGCGGCCTTACCCTCGAACCAGGGCCCTGCTTTTGCCTCAAGGGCTTACAGGGACACCATGGCTTAGTTAGGGGTACAACTGCATTACTCGTCTCCATTTCATCCCGAGGGAAATAGTGTAGTGGAGTGACAAAACTGAGATTTAAAGCAATCTTTAACAGCTAGAGTATTAGGCATGGGCTGTAGTTGGCTTACACACCCACATGGAGTCCAGACAGCATTTAATAATCTATCCAGAAGGTCCCTTGGGGGGCGTATGTCATATGAATGCCTCTTTGGAACTCAAATGTATGTTCCAGATCTTGATGGTCCTGGCCTGGAGGTGGCAGATACACCCTTTGCCATAAATGAACGTGCCACTGTCTTGCAGGACTTACAACAGTTCTTTGATGACAACTCATCTGCCAATGTTGCCTCCTCTGGAATCAGGGATGTACCAGTAACATCTACTTGCTGGACCCCAAAACTTGGGGATCTTGTGTGTGAAAAGATTGCTGTGAAAAAGGAGTTTGGTCCTTCTTATTGTGCACCAGTCCCAGTCCTGGGAATCCAAGGTGCCAGAACTGTTATTCTACCACCGCTGCCAGGTTCTAAAGAAAATCACTATGACATGGACAATGTCAAGTTATACCATGTGGCCGATCCTGCACAGCAGACCTGGAGGGCTCCTGGTAGTACCCTAATCCCTCTCACTACAGACCAGGATGTTCCTCTACAAGTCTTCAATAGCAACGTTGAAACATCTCCGAGCTTGGGTAGGGTGGGAAATGAACTTTCTTTGGTTCCTCTGACAACTAATTCCACAATAAGTACTGGTGATAATGAGCAATTTTATACAAATTCTACACAAACGGGTGACATAGTTTACTATGAACCACCAAGGGACTTCTCTGCAAGTTCTCCTCTTCAACACACAGCTTGAGTTTTTGCACAGACTGATTCTGGTTATTTTGTTGACGTTAATTACACTTTTACTGGCTCATCTGCCTCTACTGCAACAGAACTGTCAAGAGCACGTAAGCTGACACATTGGCTTAAAACTAACTATTTTATTGGTCCATGGAATGGCTCTTATTGACTATACTTGCCTTTCTACTTTGGATTCAGTTTGTAATTGTTTTCTTTTTCCTTATCCATGTTCATTTCCTACCTGAATGCTCTACAGTTGAACTGGTGGATGAGGTCCTAAAAACCACATTTTTCATCACACAAAATTTGCAGAGACTTGTCCCTAGTGAACATTACAGCCATACCAATTCCTGATGCGATTGCTTGGGATAAAGTGTTATTCGATATGTATGGGCCTACTGAGGTCATTCAAATACCATATGTATTCAAACTTTCTATGAATGATGTAATCACACCCCGAGTTGTTTCTGATGATTGGGATGTGAAAACTGTTGAAGCTGTGATGTCGGATCTACAGTATTATACAGAAGATGTATATCAATTTAAAGGAAATCATGGAGATATGTTCTGTTATAATTACTATGGAAATCATTTCATTACAGAGCAAGTACCCTAAAGACTATTTTTAAACACACACAATGGGAACAACTCCACCAGTAGGCAGTTCTAAAAAGTATAATGAAAAGTTTGCATATTTTTCTGGGCACAATGTTAAAAATGCTGAGTCATATTATTTTAAATTGCCTGAAATGGAAAGTCAACATGTTTTATTGACAGACACAAAATTGATTTATTCTGATTCCTTTTTTTCCCTATTGACTATAGAAGGCTACGAGTACTGGTTGAAGTCGATTGACTTAAAAAGTGTGCGGGAAACTAAAAATTGGCAAATAGGAGGAAAGGAAGCTTTATTTAGAGCATGCATGATTCCTATTCAAATGGTATTTTTAAACGAACCAGTACAACAAACAAGTTGTTTAGGCTTAGCAAACATTAAAGAACTGAATGTGTCCAGTATTCCGGTCACTGCTAAATTTTACAAATGGCAAAAGTATATAAATGCATCTGAAGATCAGCTCAATGAATTGGTCTAGAATGGAACATTGAACACATCTTTTTCACGTCCTGGTGGGTGGTCATTCTGGCCTGTAGACACCAATGAGTGCCACACGCGTGTTGTTAGCTACTCGGGTGTTTTAAAACGAATAGGCCAGACCCTCGCTATGTGTCCTTGGAACACTTGGGTATAGTGACAACATATAGTGTAGGAAAACTGTGCCACCAATGGTTGAAGGGCTCCTCACTGGATGCTCTCAAAGAACATCTTAGTCTTCTGTCCAATAACACATATTTATGGGATTTTCTGTTGGGTTCCAGAAGAAAACACAAAAAATGCTTCTTGTATGTGGCATATAATGAAATATGGAAGCTTCCACAACAAGAAGCGGCTGCCCGGTTAAGGTAAATAGATCAGGAAAATTTACAGAAGGCATTAGCCATTGTAGATAATGGGATTAACACCTTGGCCGACCGAATACACACCTTAAATGATTCTGTGTTCTCTGCAATAGACAGTACAGAGTGATGTAGCATTTTTGCAACATGGACAAAGTCAGCTAAGATCCATTTTGCAGTTCGGTTGGAAACTACAAACATTGAAAGGAGGTCACGTTCCCTGGCAACACGTGAGCTCAAGGGAGATTTTTTCAACATTTAATGTAATGCGACAACAACAAATTATGGCTAAGAAAGAAGCAACACATGTCATGTTAAGTATTGAGAAGTTAGAAAATTTGCCTTTTACTGTGGCTGAAATACAGTCTGCTGAATGGCTAATACATGGGGTTATCAATCTGCCCATTTCAACACTTCAATTTACATTTTGTTTGAAGCACATTCCAGTGGGCAGATATGAAAGGCTGGGAGATAGTTACATACACAAGACGTGGAAGCTGCCCTTCTCATACAAATAGCATGAAATAGGTCTTTCTTAGCGGCAGTGAATGCAAGACTTTGGTGAGCAATTCAATGGTTTGCAAACAGCTGTTCATTCACGGGGCATGTAATGCCTCTGTGGCAAATTTGGCTCGTTATCGGAAAGGAGTCTCAGTCCCCTTGATTAGACCTGCATTCCAGGTGCTCTCAAATGGTATTTATGTGCTCTTTAACAGTGAGAGCTGTTGTGGAATGCGAGCCGGAATAGCTTTTGTCGTTTCGGTCTCCCAAATTGTTACATGTTGCAGGAATGTCCTTTTTCCCCCTATGCAACTGAAAGGAGTAGCAGACGTTTGGCCTCATATTGCTACTTCTGATGTGAATTTTGACAAGTTGAGCAGACTAAAGGCTTTATTGTTTCAAAAACATGTGGCACTTACATCTGCACCCGAGACCTTGGTGCTTCAGGTTGCGAGGTCATCAACGGAGATTCAGTCCCTTTTAAGTACAAACTTTCCGAGATACTTTGCTGAACTTGTGGCATGGATATTTAATGCGTCCAGTACTACTGGAATTACCCATTTTTTTTAAGGCTGTTGGTTCTGGTTTCATTCACATCTTCTCCACTTTACTCGGTTAATACCTTCAGCCAGACATTCATAATTTTCGAGTAATTTCTGATTACTTTGGCCATAATAGGTGGCATTTTGCTGTTGCTACTTTTTTTACGCAATGGCTGCCCCTTCACAGCAAGAAGGACTTAAAGCGCTACCGCCAGCGCAACTGTGTCGTGAACGCATGATGCAGTATTTCGGAGCACCACTCCTGGAACAGCTGGAGTGTGACTGGTCTTTGTCATTCCGACCGGTTTGGATTGTGTGCAGCCTCTGGTGCCTCTTTGAATGTGCACTGAAAGTCTGTCTCTCTACACAGCGCTTCCTTTCACTGGACGCTGATCTGCTGATGTTCTCAATGAGGGCTCATTATCAGACATGCGCGTTGAAGGTGCGTTTGCTATGGGAAGCCATTTATGAGTTGCCCTTCGTGGATTCTGCAACTCTTTACTCTACGGTGGGCATGACACAGAAAGCTGCTGCCTAGCTGGAGCCCAGCCTTTGGAACACAAGGGCTCTGTGGGTTTTCTTGGATATGATCTGGATATTTTACCACTTGCCGAAGTGGAACGTCTCCTGGTTTCAATTGTCCTGGATGTAATTGGTGATTTCCAAAATTACACTGACTATTGAATTTGGATTTTTGCGGCATTTGTTCAAATTGTTCTTTTTCCTGCCCATGTGTCTCTCAACTTGTCACTATTGACATACATGTTTTTATGCTTTTATTGTTAGGGTTTTATTAGACTATCTTTAAATCTGAGCTTTTAAACCACACTTGACCGGCAAGAGGAGGGTGTTGTATAACTATTTTAGCCGTATTTTAAACAAATGTTTTAGCTAACTGGGCCTGCCGCTGTGCACTTTAAACCAGTTCCATTTTATTCAGCATTGCTTTATTTTTCAGCAATAGCCGTATTTGCAGTGCTGTTGTATTTTCTCTATCTCATTGTTCTTTTGCCTAGGACAGCATCACGTTCTTAGTAGAACGTTTTTTTTTGTGTGCTTTCTCCAAGGCTATAGTCAGATAGGGTTGCCTACAAACGTGGTATGCTGTGTCTTCAACATTCACAGAAAATCACACATTCATACGTGGGGACCATTTCCAAGAATATCAGTTGTTTTATTATAAAAATACCCCTTTGTCCCAGACACGTTAGAGGGAGATTCCAGCCAGATGACTACAAGTATATGCCGATTGTTGAGTGCTTCACTACAGCTACTTACCAGCCGAACCCCTGATCCACATGGGGACGGTGTCTCTCTAGACTACAGGCTTCTTTCTCCAGGTATGAGTGATGGTGTACTCCCAGGGGGAAACCCGGAGGGCAGATAAGGCTCATTACTCTGTGCTCATGGGTAGTGGAGGTGGGTAAAATAGAGCTAATTCCTAGTGACAGTATGGTAGGACTTTTTTGTGTTTTACTTTTTTTGTCACCTGCTTGTTTTTATTGTGTTTTATCACCCTAGTTGTTGCAATACATGCCTTTTTATCTAAGATGCAGTTACTTCAATAAATCCTTCTTGAACTATACTCTGTCTCTGTTGTTTTTACCAATATGAGACTTTGGTAACTGAGAGAAAGCGATGAGATCTGATTGACAACGATTCCCCTCAGGAGTCTTTCTTGTCATGCACACAGTTGCCACAATCATCTCGGAGAGAGATGAGGTGCTGCTAGTTAGCCGGAAAACCCGGATTAGGCCGACAGGTGTCATATGGCGTGGAATCATACTTAGTACCCACAATCCATCTGATTCTGCTGCCCAAATCCAGGAGCCTCATTAGCATAATGAGAACCTACGCGACAGACATATGTGTCTGAGCTACAGAGATGGCGTCCAACATCCAAAGGTATGCATTGTACAATTTCTGCTATGTGACCAAGCTACTGACTCACATGTCATGGCCTCCCAGGAATCTACACACTGTCTGCACAGTGGGACTGTCATTCGTGCAAGAAGCCTGTCCATGACAATCATGGCTTTTGTGAAGGTGACAACAGAGCTGTGGGAGTAAGGGACCTGTGAGGAGTCAAATACACACATTGACAATGATACAAAATGCACATATGGACTACTTCTGGGATGTACCTCTGTACCGATTCCTAATCTTGTCAATGGACTGAGGCATTCAGGGCAAATCTTTCCACTAGAGCATCATATTGTCCACCTAATAGGATCTGCTGGTGTACAGGAAGTGGGCACAGTGCCAAAGTTGCATAACCACAGTGACTCCCCCACAGTCTGGGCTATGTCCCATACTGGGAGATAAGTTTAAAAGGCCCTGGTCTCTGCAGGCTGATCATACATAGCCTATATGTCACTCACATTTCTATCACTTCCATACTTGACAGTACATCATGTGGCCATCAGCAATGTGTCATGTGGGTTGTGTGGCCCACGTGAAGGGCAGAGTGAGTCATGTAATTCCTTCCAGAAAACAGTTTTGCAAGACCAGATGTGGGTTGAAAGATCTGTGTTACTACAACATTGCTCACATGATCCTCAAATGACTCAGACAAGATGCACACCCAGACATGCTGTCATGCCATACCTGTTGTCAAACATTTACAATTATCATAAAGAAAAAATGCCATTGAACGGTAGTAAAATGTCCTTGCCAAGTTATATGCATCCAACACAAGGAGGATCTAGGACCCAAAAGCATGACACGACACAATGTGAATGAACACAACATATGGCACAATAACTGCAACAACAGGCACACAAGAAGTCTAACTGGCACACAGGGGCACATTGTAGTGAGTGAGGAGGGAAAAATTTGTGTTGAATAGGCAATTGTGTACACAAGGTACTCACCTGCTTCTCTGGTGAGCCATAGAGCTGTCCTTACAGGGAAAGGACTTCATTAACAAGCCTCTCCAGCTTCTCTGGAGAGAAGGCTGGGGCCCTATCACCTGCTGGACATGGCATAATTGCTCTCAGAGGCAGCACACAGAAAGTCAAGTAGTGGAGGTGTTGCTGGCAGCAGTATCAGGAGTCAAGTGAGTGAATTTGCACAACATGGCGGTCACGTCTGCCACGTATGCAGTCATCACCACCGACGGACACAGTCATTCGGCCGTGACCACCACAGGCAACAATGTTAGCCTATGCCTGTGTCTTCCGTGGTTGGAACCACCTACTGCATAGAGGACTTCCGCTGGCTGTCACAGACAGTTCCTAAAGTTCAGTAGAGTAGGTCAGGCATCTGCCATTTTGGCGACCTGAAATAGTGTATATGGCTTTGTAAACTATGTCACACCAATAATACATGTAGCATCACAAACATCCTTATTCTGTCTTGTTATGTAGATCCTACTACATCACCACCAGTGTAGTGTATTGCAGGGCACATATGGCATATGATGGTGGTCCACAACCACCAACAGTATTTTTGGCGTTCAGAAAATACAGTCACATTTCAAGGGGGAATTTTGTAGCAGATAATTGGGTTTCACCTGAATCAATGCTGTGGACACATGTGCTGACAACCATGGGGGTCACATGTGACCCTTGTGTACCTTCCAGCTTGGATGTTGTAGGAGGCTGGCCCTCTATGTAGTGTGCAAAGCTAGGCACACTGTGCAGGGGATCCAGGCAACCACACATTGGTTTACATGGGTAACAACTAGATCACCTATTGCTCTAATTTTTAAGGTAGCTTGGTCGAGCGGTTAGGCCAATCTTGGAGAAGCGCAAAGCATTTGTTGTACTAACAGCATCAATCTTGCAACTCACACACTCAAAGGAGTAACTTGAGACCAATTTATAAAAATACTTCAGATTTTTATGTAATTGTTAAGATCAAGATTATCAAAATTGGATAAGTACTTTTTGAGATATTAATTTTTGAAGTTTAATAAAAATAGTCTTTTTGTGCGTAACTATGAACCATAGGAATCAATGAAGGATCACCTTTAAAAATACATATAAAATCGTACAGTTGGTTTACCAAGTTCTTCTTTTGCAGGTTGGTTGTGGTCGGTGGAAACACTGTGCCAACTGGAGAAGTTTGGGCGGTTCTGGTGGGAGCAGTGTTGGAAGGTCTCTGGAGCTGGTGCAGGGCCACTTTTGGGGACCACTTGGAAAAGCACTGCACAGGTAAATTTAAAGGTGGTTCTTTGGGGTCTCCTTGGAGTGTCGAGGTTGCAAGAGGTGGGGGACACTTAGGGCATAGCAGGTTCTTTGTTGCTGTGCACAGGGAGGCTGGGTGAAGAGTGAATCGGTGAGCCAGGAGCTGTGCGCAAGGATGCCCTCTGGAGCAGGAGATCAGTTCATTCAAGGGTCATTTTCAGGACAAAGGGGGCACTCTGGCAGAAAGTATGGGGTGTTCCTGAAGTCCCTTGACAGGGGCTTCCTCCTGGCCCTTTTCCAGCCCCAGACATACTGTTTGTCTTGGTGTCTGGCGTTAGCTTACCAATACCCAGGATATGGGTACAGTTTGACCACTGGAGGGTGCAGTGCCACCAAACTTGGAACACTTGCAGGGTTTGTCCTCCTGGTTATTGGTGTTTTGTTTGGTCCAGCTGCATTTTCTGGTTTAGGATTTTGTAGCTGGTCAGTGAAATGACCCTCATTGGCTTGCTGGTTACTTGCCGTTGTAGAGTGGTATCTCCACTCTGGAGGGAGTTCTATGGCAATGTTTGAATCCTGGAGGTCCTCTGGGGTTCCTTAGAGTTTTTCCAGGTGTCCATTAGCTCCTCAGTGGTGATGTCGTGTCCTGGGTGCAGCAGGCAGGGTTTGGCACCTTTTCTTTGTTGCAGCAGGTCCACAGTTTTCGTGCCTCGGATCTTCTTGTGCTAGTCTTTCTTTCTCCATCAAATTTGATTTCCTGGTCTAGGGATGTCCACTAATTACTGTATTTAGTCAGCATTTTAGGGGGAATCTGGTAGTGACCAGTGGGTCACCTACCTTTGGGTGGCTACACCCACTAAAGTTACCACCTCCTGTAGGAAGGGTCACTTCCTTGTCCCTGATTGGTTATTTTCCTTCCATCCAAGATGAAGGAAAACGAAATGGAGAGTCCACCTCGCATGCAACACCTTAGGGGTGGTGCATGCCAGGTGGTGCCACTCCTCCCACTCTTTTTTGAGTTTTCCACTGTTGCTCCTGCTAAAAGTGGGGGTTTGCATGGGGGTTACGATCTGCTGCTAACAGCAGGCCTTGGGATCTGATTTCAAAGGTGGTTTCCTGTGAAGCTCGGTGCCAGGGCAGTTCACATTCCTAAGGGAGGGGGTGTTGGCACCTCCACCCAGGAAGGGCTTTGTTCTTCAAACCAGAGAGACAGATATCTCCCCCAAGGTTTGTAGATTGGGGGTCTGGAGGTGGTAGGCTGGATATAACAAGTCAGCAATCATGCCATGGTAGTTAGCTTTTGCAGGGGGCACCTCTAAGGTGACCCCTGGGTACATTTAGGGATAAATCCAATATTGGTACCAGTTTGGATTCATCATTCTGAGTTGTTCAATACCAAACAACCCAGGGTTCAGAGTGGCCATCACATATTGGGACACACGTATTGACCAGTGTCCAGCACATGTATTAAAATGGCTGCTATGTTCACTCACTATGTCCTAGGTGTGGCAAGGGCACAGTGGGGGCATACTGCTAATGCAGCTAGGAAGGCTGAAAGGCCTGCCAGAGGAGTGTCTTATTTATAGTGTATGCAGTGTATGATGGAAAGGGCACACAGGCAGTGTGCCATGTTGAGTTTGTGTTTTAGTCTTGCACCAGGTCACCCAGCCTGCAATGGCAGTGTTGGGCGCATCTAGATGCATGGCCCTAGAGGGTGGCACAATCAGTGCTGCTGCCCTCAGAGGCCTACCCTTAGTACCTCATGCCCTGGGTACCTAAGAACATTTTACTAGGGACTTATAGTAGTAGCTAAAGGTGTATCCAATTGTGCCAATGCATCACAACAGGTTTAGGGAAAGAGCTCTGGCTGGGGAATCTGGTTAGCAGGGGCCCGGGCACTACAATTTTTAGACTACATCATATATCAGGCAAAAGTGGGGACTAACCATGTCAAAGAGAGGCCTTTTCTCACAGATACATACTGTGTGTCTTGTCTATCCAGTCAGAAATGCTTTGTCACATGATATTGTTGGCATGCATTATGTACGTTGTCGTGAACACAATGACTAATGTTACAAATCATGTCTTGTCACACATAGGTATCCTGGGAGAAGGAGGATGCAACAATCTCCTGTCTACCATCCACTGCCATACCTTCAGACCATGGAGCAACAACATATAATCCAGTTATACAACCTGGATAGTCAAACAATAGTGGACTTATGTCATCAGTTGGAGCCAGATCTGATGCCAGTTACCATTAATCCAACCTGCGTACCACTCATTGTACAAGTCATGTCAGTACTGCACTTCCTGGCTTTCCTGGCCACGGGCTCCTTCCAACATACAGTGGCCCTATCTGCTGGTATGTCCCAACCTATATTCAGTCTGGTGTTGAAGGATCTCCTCTCAGCAATGTTGCAACACACTGACTGCTCTATCAGGTTCCCCCAACGTGAGGATTTAGCCAATGTGAAGGCTGACTTTTATGGTTTTGACCGCCTCCCACATATGGTGGGTGCAATTGATGGCACACATGTTGGCTTGGTGCCACAGCAGGCCACTGAACACGTCTATTTCAACAAAAAGAACTTCCCTTCTATCAACGTGCAAGTTGTCTGTGTGGCAGATCGCTACGTCTCAAATCTGTGGGCTTGTTATCCGAGATCAGCCCATGATTCATTCATAATGCAGAACAGCACCATATCTTAGCTGATGTCACAACTGCACCCAGACAGGGCATGACTGATTGGTAAGTCATGTCTGTCCTGACTATGTGTGAGCAATGTCAGATGTTACAATCATGAAGTAAGTGACTCATTGTTGCACTTATATCTCATTCCTAAACAGGATACTCAGCATAGCCAAATTTTCTTTGTTTTTGATGCTGCTGAGGAATCTAACAATGCCAGGGGAAGTCTGCTTCATGAGGCCCATGGGAAAGCCCAGTGGGCAGTGGAGCAGGCTTTTGGGATCCTGGAGGCCAGATTTAGGTGTCTGCAACCCTCCTCCATTCACCCAGGAATGTGTGTCAGATCACTGTGGTAAGCTGTATGCTCCACAACATCCCCTGCGGGAGAATATCCTGCACATCCCAGAGGATGGGGAGCATGCAGTGCCACTGGGTGAGAATCCTGAAATACCAACTGAGGATGACAGTGGTGAAGAGCAAGGAGCTGACTTGTCAGAAGATCTGATCCACAGGTACTTCTCATGAGTGTAAGTATGTCATGTGATGTCATAACTGTAACTCTACAGTGAACTGTGGTTGTGAGAATGTGTTGAGTTGAGTGTTTTGGAGCTAGGAGCTGATACCATGCACTAACCAGTCAAAGGCTGCTTGATAAGGTAGCTTTTGATACATCCCCACCTTGATTATGTTTGTTTGTGTCAGTTTCCTTTATTTACCAGATGCTTGCTCTGTCACTTGTATCATATGTATGGTTTCAAGTCTATAATCCTTGTTTTGTTCGTTGTGCAGGTACCTTCACCATGACATCTTCATGTGGGCATTTCAGAGTTGTGACATTGGCGGGTATGTGATGCGGTTCTGACATACGAAATAGACAAAGAGTTTGGCTGTATGAGACCTATGCCAAGGCAGCTTGCACAGTGTTTGGGTGGAAGGTCAAAAGTTCCCATTGGACTTGTTTCCAATGGACATGTTTTGTTTGCTGTGGTGGACCTGATGGATCATGTGTGTCATCATGCGGGCATAAAATATGTAATCCTAGACCATGACCAGTGCAGTGCCACAACACTGACATATGTTTATGTCAAACCAGATCAAATCCAATCAAACCAAACTTTACTTTGTGGAAATACTCGGTCACAAAAGCATATGTAAAGTTAAAAACAATTTTGAATTCAAATCTTTTCACGACGATCTATCAATAATACATCTTAAAAACAAACCTCATTTATACAAAAATAATAGCAAAAATCAGCATTTTTCATAGAACAGGGGCTCCCACTTCCGAGAGCAAGACAATATTCAGATGCTATAGAGCATAGACTTTTCTTATGGTAATAGCACCAATTGTATAACTAAGGACTGCCGTGCATATACCAACAGAAGAGTTTGACTGCAAGTAAATCAACCCCTCTTCGTATGATAAATGTTTGTGCAACAAAATAGGGGGCAAAAATCTCAGCCTTGGTGAGGTATTCAGTGTCCAAAATAGCATAAAGAGCAAAGCGGATTGTTCAGTTAGCCCATCACAGGGGCATGGAGGTAGAGATGTGTGCCAAGTACCTCAGACTGGTAAAGCCACTAAATGATGGACTACATTCAGCTTTAATCTGGTTAAATAAAATCTGTGTTCTGGTTTCATTATCCATGATAAATATGGCTCCATACTAGATGTTATACAAATTTGCATATTCCTCATAACTGTAGGCATGTCTAAAATACCTACCAACCTAGACTCAACTCTAGCTGAATCATAAAGCTCTATTAATTTCACTTTACAGATAGCGAGAATATTTTCAGGTTTATCAAAAAGAGATCTATAACCTAAATTACAAAAGATGCTTTTTACAAAAGCCATCCACATTATCCAATCTTAGGCAGTCAACCACCACTCTTCTGGAAAAGTGGGCTTGAGGGGTGCACCATATTTCTAGTCACAAAAGAAGGGGTGCCAGCTCTATATGTTCTTCGATAAAACCCATCCCTAATTCGGTGTGAACAATAAAGCTCTCAGTAACCCTAGGAATGGCTGCCAGTCTACACAAAAAAATATTTTCAATGGCCTGGAGGTTCCCCACAGCTGTATACCCCCAAACTCTGGTTACATAAGTTCCTACTGCTAGGTACTTACTCTTATAAAGCTGAACTATCTCCCGTACCGGTTTTTGTCCAAGTCTTTTCACAAAACCTGAATATAGCCTTGCCAACTCCCCCCATTTTTGCACGCTCTGTGTCATACCACTAGGTGCATGGCCATTGGATTATGACGGATTTGTGACCAGGGTCTATTGTACTGCTATCTACCGGTCTGTATCTTGTATAATGTGATGTTGTATTACTTTGGTGTGGTATGTGATAAGGCCAAGCTGATGACATCAACCACATCAATGTTTGCCTATTCTACAGGACAATGTCTGGCTAATCCCTTCCTTCCATGGTCTGGAGGTCTGTACTTGTAAATATGTTCATTTACTCTTTATGAGCCAATCAATAGTTCAGGCATATTGACAGCCTACGTGCAGAACAATGTAATTAATGTTTTACTTTGAGCAGACACTTGAATGCATGTGTTTGTGTGGGAGGGTTGTAATCCTGTGCTGGACACTGTGTACATGCAACATATTCCATCTTGAACAAGTTCCTTGGAACATCATTGTATGGTTCACATAGTCTGACATATCTACATGGCCAGATATGAAATCAAAATCAGCAATGAGTCAGTGAAGGGTGAATTTATTGTGCAGCTATGATTAACATCAAATGTACGTGACATGACTCAATAAAAATTCAAAAGTGAACGGGTCAGTCACGGTGAATAAAATCATTGGAGTAAATGACACACCATTGGAAGTCCAAAGTCCACAGTACTCCTCCCATTGGAAATGGTAGGTGGCTCAGGATCAGTCCAGAGTGAATGTGTGAATGTGCATGTGAATGTGTGACACACAAAGGAGGTCCATAAGGAAGAGGGTTATTACTGGCAGTGGTGGGTGTGTTGCCACCCGTACCTCCAGGATTCTTTGCTGGACATCCCCGCTTGTGGGGGGTGGATCCACTGCTACAGAGGTAGGGGTGTCTGGGACTTGTTGTTCCTTTAGCAGGGCTTCCCTTCCAGTGGCTGGCACCAATGTTGATGGGTCTGTTGTGGATGATCCAAAAGAAGTGGTAGACTGGTGTTGAAGAGCCCAGCTCAGGGTGACGTGTATGTCCCTCAACACCCCTGTTAGGAAGTCCATGTTGGTATTGTGGGCCTCCATCTGTTCCCGCATGTCCCAATGAATGTCCTTCTGAAGCTAATGGTTTCCCTGAGTTCGGTCAGCACCTGGCTCTTCATGCTTTCCGATTCTTGATAGACCCCCAAGATGTGGTTGATGGTGTCCTGGCCAAGAGCATCCCCAGTGACCTCACCCCTCTGGCCCACAGCATCCATCTCACACACCATCTGGCCATGGGCCTATGCCCTTACCACAGGATGCCCTCTCCAACTTGTTCCTAGACCCTCATTGTTTGAAATGTTGCACTGCATCTCAAAATCCAGGACTGGGGGCACGAGATGGTGGACACTGTGCTAGGGATACAGGTTGAGGGGTGAATGGTTGCCTGGGATATTGAAGCAACAGGGCTGGGAGGTGGCATTGTGGGCACAGTGAGACTCACTGTTGCCATCTGACCAGGTTGCCCAGATGGGCTATGTCACGGGCCGACCGGCCGTCGTCGATCCCGCAGTACCCCAGGGGCACCATTGCATCCGGCCTGCCTGACCCGGTTGCGTTACTGACACCCTCCAATTCGCAACAACATCCGGGTGACAAGGGGATTTGTAACTCCCTCCTCGACATGACCCGGGAAATGGCGGGGGCAGCAGCAGGAGGAACACCGCAAGCGGCAGCAGCAGCAGGAGGAACACCGCAAGCAGCAGCAGGAGGAACACTGCAAGTGGCAGCACCTGGAGGAGCACCTCGAGCTGCAGCTCCAGGAGGAACACCTGGAGAATTTGGACAAACTATCCTAGTTCACCCCTGCACAACAGACGCCGGGCCTAGCAAGAGGCACCCAACGACGGCGGTTTTCTCTCCGCTTCAGAGTCCGGAGGATCAGGAGCCAGCAAAACCAGAGATCCGGCCACGCTCTGGAGAGAGTGTTGCCTTGGCAGGTACGGTCCTGGAAAGGACAAGAGACTAATCATTTTTTGGCTGATACGAGTGGGAGGCGGGAGGGGAACAGGCCGGATACATACTTTACACCGTATAGAATGCTTGCTAATGGATTTTGTTTTTGTTCTTTCTTTCCATCTTTGGTTTAAATGGTCAAAGAAGAGTGGGTAGATAAAGAAGCGGCATCACAGAACGCTATCTAAACAACTCGAACAAACGAAAAGGAAACACAAGACAGAAGAATATCCGAGCTTTAGTTTCTTAGTTTGGGTTTATTATTATTTTTTGTTATGTTCTTGTTTATTATTATTAAAACGGTGAACAACAGTGACTAGAAAAGGAGAGAGTTCCCAGAGACAGGGAGGGAGAGAGAGAGAAAAGAGAGGGCGAGAAATAACACTATCTCAGAAGATTGGAAAATAGCCCAAACGACAATAAGAAGACAGACCCAGAGAGAGGGAGAGAGAGAGAAAAAAAAAGGAAAAACACAGAAGAATAGAAGAGAGTCAAGACGAAAGTAAGAAAAGACAGACCCAGAGAAGGGGAGCAGAATCCGAAGGAAAGAACAGTAGACAATAAAAGAGGTCAGAGGAAAGAGAGCATAGTTTAGAGAAAAAACAAAGAGAAAAAGAAAATAGAAAGAAACTTACCAATCCACTCACAGTTGTCTTTATCTTCTTCTTTTCCACATGCACCTCCTAAGACCCCATCTGGAAGGAAAAAGCAGAAGAAGATGAAGACCCTGTGAACCCAGCAGGCAGAACAAAGAAACAAACAAAACTATAAACTGTGCCATATTAGTATCACTTAATAAAGACAAATTCATAGAAGTCGTCCTTACTGTATCCCCTGTCACAGGCTAGAACCATCCTCCACATCCAGGAGTGTCTTTGTCACTGAGGGCTTTATCCACAGCAGTCTGTTCCATGGCCTCTGTGCGCCCAGCGGTAGATCAAACTGTTGATGTAAAACACACATTGTTACTGATTGTATTGTGACATCTACTTCCAACGGTTTAGTGTTACATTAAGCGGAGACCTTGAACAAGGTTAAGTTGTAGTTGATCCAATTGTGGCAAGTAACCATGGTATTTGGTGATTTGACATAACATGCGTGAAGCATGCCAACCCAATTTGCCTGAAGCAGCTGCTGAGATGTGCAGATCAGTTGCACTTTTCAGGATAGATTAAAAATGACATCTTGCCACCAGTGCAGCCAACACAGTGTTGAGTTAAGATAGGGCTTTGCCACTTTGAGGCGTAGTTGAGTGGGATGCAAGCAGACCCAAGACTTTGTTGTATATGTAGGTGGAGTCATCATGTGCACAGTGCTATGTCAATGTGTCTGCTGCTGCCAATCTGGTGATGCATCTTGAGGTCTTATGAATACTTGTTCTACACATTGAGAACAGTGTAATTCCTTTTCCTGAATAATTTAATCTTTGCATAGCAAGTCAAAATGAAGCTATGCAGAAAGACACATCTCTGATTTAAGCATGATCTGTGCTTGATCAATCCCAGGTGAGTACAATTCATTTGTGAATTGACAAACAGGTTTTTTTTTTGTACAAGGGATCACTGTGCTGGTGTTTGAACTTACCTGAAGATAGCCTGCTGGGCGTTGCAGTCCGGTCACACTCTCCCTAATCCCCAATACTTGACAAATGTTCTCCCCTAGGTGAGTAAACATCATTTGGGAGTTCACAAACAAGTGTCTTTGGACAACAAAACACTGGGCTGGTAGTTGGAGTTAGAGAAACAGGGCCTGCCGGCAGTTGCAGTCAGGTCATTCTTTCTACTCCCCGAAACTTGACAAATGTTCTCTACCCAGGTGAGTAAACTTCATTTGTGAGTTCACTTACAGATGTATTGGGGCAAGTAAACACTGGGCTGATAGTTGGGTTCCTGAAGCAGGGCCTGCTGGGAGATTCAGTGAGGTCACTCTCTCTACACCCCAATACTTGACAACTGCTCTCCCCCAGGTGAGTACACACCATTTATGAGTTAACTTACAGATGTATTGGGGCAAGTGAGCCCCGGGATGATGGTTGGAGTTCCTGAAACAGGGCCTGCTGAGATTTGCTATCAGAGTTCATTTACAGATGTATTTGGGCAAGTGAACACTGGGCTGATATTTGGAGTTAGAGAAACAGGGCACATTGGGCTTTGCAGTCAGGTCAGTGTCTCTACTTCCCAACACTTAACAAACGGTATCCTCCCAGGTGAGTACATTGCAATTGGGAGTAGACAAATAGGGGTATTTGAACAAGTGAACACTGGGCTGGCGATTGGAGTAACAGGAGCAAGGTCTCCTGGGAGTTGCACTCATTTCACTCCCTCTACTACACACACTGTACACATAGTATCCTCCTAGGTGAGTACACTTCAATTGGCAAACAGGGCTATTTGGACAAGCGAACATCGGGCTGGTGATTGGAGTAACAGAAACAAAGCTTTCTGGGAGTTGCAGTCACATCACTCTCTCTACTATACACACTATACATATCTTGAGTATTACATATCGGTATGCAGATTGCATTTAGGTTTGGGCATACATATACACATTGAGACATACCATGAGTCCTGAAAATATTTTTTGATATTGAGAGACTTTCAGGCACCATTTGGAGATATGTCATGTAATGGGCCTTGGTAGCTGTGATTGGGTCCAACAATACACATTGACACTGAGTGTTCATACTCAGATACTCGGGTATTGAATGTTGGTTAAGTACAAGAACAAGCCAGTGGCAAAAGATGAGCTGCACCTTTTGTGGCAGTTGTTGTGTTGTGACTTACCAGACTCCACTTCCCCAGGTATTCCTGTCAAGCCATCAGGATACAGGATGGCCAAGACCTTCTCCTCTCAGGGAAAGAGTGTTACTGGAGCACTGGGAGGGCCACCTCCAACTTCTTGGCCTACAGCTAGTGACCGGAGGCCAGGGAACAGACCTTGCCCCTGAGGTTGTTCCACTTCTTCCTAATGTCTGCCTTTGTGTGCAGGGTGGTGCCTACAACATTCACTCTGTCAACGATCCTGTCCCATATTTCAATTTTCCTAGGAGAGGAGTATGCTGGACTAGTGCTCCAAACAATTGTGGCTCTACTCTGGGCAAAAACAAAGTTCAGCACAAATTCAAAACAGAAGGTCAGAAAGTAAAAAGTCAGGGGAAACCGCACCAAAAGATGCCAGGTCTAACAGTGACTCTCGTCTTCTTTACCTAAGTTAAATAACAGACCTAAACACCATCAAATATGATAGTCAAGAACACATTATTTTAAATAGTTTCAATGCTTACCACATTATCAGTAGGATAAGATGAATGTTTATAGTTCACAATTATCTCACAATGGCATCACATTTTGTGAAGAATATCCAAAGGCATAGTCATTTGCATGTCTCTGTTGATATCAAAAGGTGTGGAATGAGATAGAAGCACCTTCACTTAGGTCTGGCAACAACCTGAAAAATCCTAAGGCAACCAGTAGCCTCAAACCAAATCACATCCAAACATTCTGTTTATATGGTTGGTACATGAATATACTAGAGTGACTCACCCTTGCAGGGGTTCAATCCTGTAGCCCTCCAACATTTTTCATTTAGTTTTTTCAATGGTTCTCTTTTCTTTTATATTTTTTTAACTTTAGCTAAGTATAATTGAACGGGCGAGCCCTTCCCGAATATTCATAGGTTAATCATATGTTATGCTTAACAGGCTTTAATCTTGTGATAATTGAACCTCGGTCTTGAAAGAAGAATGTGAAAGCCCCCCACTAATTTGACACTGAGGTGAACCTTAGCCACCCAGGTATTTGGACATAATATTGAGTTTTAAATAATGAGTTACAGAATTATCGGAAAAAGATATAGTGACACAAAAATATTGAGATGCAGAAATATCAGTGGCAAGAATATTGATATATTCATGTAATTAATATTGTCGCCAAGAATATCATTATTGTTAATATCGTTTGCAATAATATGGTGGCAACATTTTTGTTTTTTTAATTATCATTATGTGTTTTAGTTCATTTATAAATTATATGTGTTATTGTTTGTATAATTGTTAATAACATTTTTAAATATAGTTTGTAATTTTAAACGATTTATAATATTTTATTTAATTGTTAACAGTAATTTATAGTGTTGGGGTATTGTGTGGAAATTTCATTAAGTATCATTGAGTAACAATTCATTATCAATTAATTATTAATTATTTAATTGATTAATAATTATGTAAATTGTGTAAAAATTATACTTTTCATTTAACATTGGGTGCAGGCTGCAATTAACAATGAATTATTAATGTATTAATAATAATTTAAATGATTATTAATTATATAATTTGTGTAATACATATATTTTTTGAGTGATATATTAGGTGCCAGCCGTTGGGTTTGTAGGGGCAGAGGATTGGAATTTATGTAAGTAATAATTAAATAACAATTAATGATTTATTTATTAATGAGTATTTAATTGATTATTTATTATGTTAATTGTGTTATGCTTATTTATTTTAATTATATTTTATATGTGCGCTGCAAGGTTTGTTTGGGGTATAGAGTGGGAAGTTAATTGAGTAATGAATACATAACAATTTTTTAAACTTGATAATTATTAAATTGTCTAATAATCGATTAAATTGTTTAATTGTTTTTTCATTTTTATTTCTTTTGGTTAATAATGTTCATAATAAAATTTTCGGATATGCTTATTCAAATATGTTATGTTTTGAAAGTGAAGTTCTTTCCCTACTGTTGCACAGACTGGAGTAGGAATACTAAATTTAACACCTCCAAAGTCCAAAGGTTTCCCTTCCTGTTGCACAGACTGGGGACTGAATAGTAAATTTAATCTCTCCAAAGTCCAACACTTTCTCTACCGTTGCACAGACTGGAGTAGGAATGTTAAATTTTACCCCTACAAAGGCCAATGCTTTCCCTATAGTTGCACAGACTGGAGTGGGAATAGTAAATGTAACCTCTTGGAGTTCCAATGATTTCCCTACTGCTACACAGATTGGAGTGGGACTAGTAAAATTAATCCCTCAAACATCCAATATTTTCCTTACTGTTGCACAGGCTGGAGTCGGAAAAGTACATTTTACCCCTCCAAAGTCTAACTCTTACCCTATTGTTGCATGGATTGGAGCGGGAATAGTAAATCTTATCCCTTTGAAGGCCAACGCTTTCCTTACTGTTGCACAGACTTGAGTCCGAATAGTCAATTTAACCCCTCTGAAGTCTTATGCTTTCACTACTGTTTCACAAACTGGAGTGGGAATGGTAAATGTAATCCCTCAGTGGTTCAATGCTTACTCTAATGTTGCCCAGACGAAGTGGAAATAGTAAATTTTAAACTTCCTAAGTTCAATGCTTGCCCTAGTATTGCAACTACTGGAGTGGGAATAGTAAATTTAACTCCTCTGAAGTCCAGTGTTTTCCCTATTGTTGCTCAGACTGGAGTGGGAATAGTAAATTGTACTCCTATTGCATATATATATATATATATATATATATATATATACATATATATATATATATATATATACATCTATATATATATCTATATATGTATGTATATATATATATATAATCTGAACCTAACTATAATGTCCCTGTTACCTTTGTTATTTTAGTGAATATATATCTATATATATATATTTATCTATCTATCTATCTATCTATCTATCTATCTATCTATCTATCTATCTATATATGTATCTATCTATCTATATATATATATATAGATAGATAGATACATATATATATATATATATATATATATTTGTATCTATATATATATGTAGAGAGAGAGAGAGAGAGAAAGAGATGGATATATATATATAGATATTTATTCACTGAAAAAACAAAGGTTATAGGGACATTATAGTTGGGTTCAGATTTCAGATAGTATATATAAATATATATATATATCACCCAGTGTCAGTCGCCACTAGATAGTTATAGTTAGGACCTAGTTTATATATAAAAAGCACTTTTGCTTGCCTATATCTTGCCGCCTCTTGAGGAATCTTAATGAAACTTTCCCAAAAATATTGCAAGTCAGGTCAGCTGCTGTCTGGAAAGTTTTGGGGTGATCTGTCTGGGGGGCTGAGAAAAAGGGGGTGGGTCCCAAAATGTTTTACCCATTCATGTTTCCATAGGGATTTTGAACAGCGATAATGCCAACATTACTGAATGGAATTACACAAAATTTAGCAGAAATGTAGGTCCAGAAAGAGTGCTCTTTTTTTGTTTTGTTGTAATTCTGTTCAGCAGCTTTTGAGAAAATAAGGGGAAAACACATTTGTAAATCTATGAATGCCAAGGATTTGTGACCCCTCCTGATCTTGTGCTGAGATCTGATTGGCTGACAACACTTCAACAAGGAAGTGTTGCCAGCCATCTTGGGACTCGGCAGCCAAGTCCCAGAATTTTTTTTTTTTAAAGAAAAGGAGCCAGGGTACAGGCACCCTGAGCCCTTAGCTCTAGTGGTGGGACCCAAAGGGACCCCCCAGGGCTAAAAACATTATCTTAAAGATTTTCACCATGATTTGCGGCAGATCCGGTGAAAATGTTAAAAAAAAAAACCAAAGCACAGGCTCCAGCACTTTGTTTTTTCCTAGGGGCATATTTTTGGGGGAGTGTGAGAGGGGCGCCCCAAGCCCCAGGGATCACCACCTCCCCAGGGCTAAAAGAAACTGGTGTGAATGAGGCCTGTTGGCCTCCCCCACAGCCCCGGGGACCACCACCTCCCTGGGGTGATTAATCTACTATGAGTGGGGGGGCCATGCGCCCCTGCATCCTGGTGTCTACCACCCCAAGGGCAAAAATGGATTGTAATGAGGGGGAGGCCCGATGGCCCAGATTGCCACCTCTTGGGGCTGTGTAAAATAAATAAGGGGTGGCACTCGGCCCCTCCCCGTTCCCTGAGGACCTCCACCTCCCCGGGGCTTCATTAGAATTTAGTGTGGGGGCCCCTGTGGCTGCCCCACTGCCCCAGGGATCACCACATCCCTGAGGCATAGATAAAAAAATAGTGAAGAGAGTCCGTTTCAGACCACCTTTAGCCCCCGGGACTACCACATCACCAGGACTATGATTGACATGGCCCCTCTCAAGGAGCCATAGATGTCCCTGGGAACCACCACCCCACGGGCCGGCCCCTGCTATGTCCTGGGGTGCCCATCCCCGGGATATAGCTGTTTGTTATGGCTTGTCTGTGGCTTTGCAGAGAGCCCACAAAGAGCTACAAATAAGAAGAAAAAAAGCTGTAGCTCAGTGTGAAGGTCGCAAAGTACAAAGTAGTTTTATTTTAAACAATGAGAGATACTTTTTTTAATTGTAGAGAAATATCAGATTCTAAGCATATCATACATCAAAGCCTAAAAAAACTCTCTATGTTCGAACCTCTCAATTTCTTTCTCTCTCTCTGACTTTCTTTCAACCAATTTCTCCCACTCAGACACTTACGCACCCACTCATAGACCCACTAAGACACTCATGCACCCACTCACAGACCCACTCAGAGCCTCTTGCAATTACTCACAGCCCCAGTCAGACCCTCACGCACCCACTCACAGACCCACTCAGAGAGTTACGCACCCACTCACAGACCCACTGACACCCTCATGCACCCACACACTGACCTGCGCACACACTGATACACCCACTAAAACACTGATGTACGCACTCTTACACCCAAACTGACAGTCTGACAGCCACTCTCACCCCCAGATACACCCTCTCACACCTATTCTCACACCCAGAGAGGCTACCCCCAAATCCTGTCGTACACGGACTAAGGGCCTGAGCATGGAGTTGGGTGGTTGGAGGGGTTGGCCGTGTGCAGCGGATTAACGTATAGTAATGAAAATTACTATACATTAAAATACCTTTGAAATTCACTGAAAAAAACAAAGGTATTTTAATGTATAGGGACGTTATAGTTAGGAAATAACATTTTTTTTTAACATAGCAATTCACTTAAAAAAACGAAGGTTACAAGGACTTTGTAGTTTGGCTCACATTTTAAATGTATGAAACTATATAAATTCACCAGTTGTAGTTAGAGTTAACTCAAATAACTATAACTCACGCCCTAAGGTAACTATAACTCGCGCCATCACCAGGCACTGCTAATGACCCCACAAAATACGGCACTCTTGACATCTTTAATAACATCATTGACAATATCAATGTAATATTTGTAGGAAAGTTTTGATGAAAAATATGTGCATGGCAGGGGCACAAGTTATAGTTAGTTGAGTTAACTCTAACTATAACTGGTGAATTTCTATGGTTTCATACATTTAAAATGTGAGACTCCAATGCAGCACCACTTTTCTTGCACCCCTTACCACCCTCCTACTGACACCATGTGTGTGCTGCATTTATTATATGGCGCGCCATGGCACGGGGTAGGGGAAAAGGCCTCAACAGTTTTGACGCTATTGATGTACTCTGCAGTATTAACGCCAAACTTTTGGTGATAATCCTTCACAGTACATAGGCGCCCATTGAAAATAATGGTATCCCCCTTTTAACACCTGCTCTGTGAAGGAATTAAAAATAGCCACTAATTTTACAGTCTCCTGTAACGGGGGAACGCCCACCTTGCATACATTATGCCTGGCACAGGCAGAATGTGGCCAAGGGGCTACAAGTGGACCAATGCATGCATTGCGCCACTTTGTAAATATGGCGCAGCAAATTTGGCCACATTTGGCCACATTAGTGTCATAAAAAATGATGCTAATGTGGTGCAAGGAGGTGCTAAGCCCTTTTAAATGTGGGCCATAGTTTCTTGAGAAAAGTATAATTGTAACTGCTGAATATCTATGGTTTTGTGTGGGTAAAATCTACACCTAACCATAACACCCTTCTAATCTTTTGTTCTTTAATGAATTTCATTTTTTAATTCTATTTTCCAACTATAAAGTCCTTGTAACCTTCCTTTTTTTCAGTGAATTTCTATGGTTTTTCAATGCTATTTCTGGACTATACTGTCCCTGTAACCTTTGTTTTTTCACTGAACTTCTTGTTTTTTTTTTTAACCTAAAATAATATTTAATTACCATACATTAATCCAACCGCCGCCACACACAGCCTGCTGCTAGGTCCTGTGGATAAACCCCTAAACGGAGCCAACTGATGATCTGCCTCCCGGGGTCACTTTTGGTACCTAGGGACACCATCCCCCGGTGCCCAGTGCATTTTTTAGGGGGTGAAGGGCCTGGGTCCCCCTCCCTTGCTGCTTTTTGACCCAGGGAACTCATTCCCCAGGGCCTGATAACATATTTCAGAGGGAGGGGGCATGTGGTCTCCCCACCCCAGGCTGCTTTTGGCCCCGGGGACCACATTCTCTGAGGCTCAACATTATAGTAAATTTGGAGGAGACATGCAACCCCCCTCCCTGAGCCTCTTTTTGCCCTGGGGAGATGACCCCTCATTGTCCAGCACATTTTATAGGGGAGGGGACCACGTGTCACCCTCCCTGGGCCTATTTTAGCCCCAGGGACTCCATTCCCTAAGGCTTTGTGCATCTCTTTAGTGAGGTATGCGGCCCTTTTCCTAGGGTCATTTTGGGCCCCAGGGACCCAATCCACCCAGGCCTACCACTATATTTAGAGGGGGACTGCAGACCCACTCACCGGGCTGATTTTGGCCCCAGAGATCCCATCCCCCCGGACCAAGCACCATATAAAATGGGGAGGAAAGGCACACAGCCTACCTCGTTAGGCTGGTTTTGGAAGCAAGGACCTCATTCTCTGTGGTTCCACACCTTTTAAAATGGGGAGGGGGATTTCAGCCCCCCTCCTGAGCTGGAACTGGCCCCAGGGTCCCCATCCCCCAGTCATGCGCTCCACCTCCTTGGGCTGCTTTAGGCCAACAAAGTGTGAGTGCCCTGCTGCCTGCCCAAGGCACCCACCACACTATGCTTGGGACCCACAGGGAGAGCCTCAAGACCCCCATGGCCCCATCCAGCCCACTGCCTCCAGGGGAAGCCAGCATTGCTCCCCATCACAAGGAACAGCTAAAACGACTTCTCCTTGTGGGTGGGAACAATTTCTTCATTTGTTTCCCTGCCTGTTTCAGTGCAGGCAGGGAAACAGATGAAAATACTGCTCCCAGCAGGCATATAGTTATAATGTATATGTATAGATAGGAACTAGTTTCCATAGGAAAAACATTTGTTTTTGTACGTTTGATTTTTTTCATGTATGTGGTTTTTTCGTGTATGTAATTTAGAGAGTATGAAACTAGCACCAGAGCACTTTACAAGTAGGGATTTACGACTCACATTTTCACTGTTTGTTTTGTACAGTTTCAGGAGATTTGACTGCAAATAAGAAGAAGGGAGAATTCAGCAGAAATTAGCAGGAATGAGAAATGACTCCTGCTGATGTGAGGGACCACCAGACATAGCTGGTGCAACAGCATTGCTTGCCTGTCACCCCTTGTCATTCTCTGTCTTTGTTTCTACCCCCATCAGAACCACTGCCCAAACTTGCATTTTCATATTGTTTCTTGCCAAATTATCCCACCCTCTCTTCATTAAGGTCCCTGTATGCAAGCACATGATCGACTCACCATCTCAGAACTTCAGATGCTCCAACTCATACCCTGCCTACCACCAAAATATATTTTCATCTGGAGCTGTATTCCATTCACCAGATATCTCGCTCTTCATGAGCAGGATATGCTGTGGGTGAAAACAGACCAATAGTGTGAGCACCGCTCATAGAAGCCACGGTTTCCCACTTTGGGAGGACAAACCCCAATCAGAAATTAGCATTCCGAAAAGACCCTATGGCAGTAATATATTCTAATCCAGAAGAAGCATGTGGTCTACCGTGCCCAATCATCTCTCAAAGAGCAGAGAAAGACATGAATGACGACAAGCAGGGGCTCCAGAATGGGATAACCCTTAATGAACTGGTGGGAATCACATGGGTTGAACAACAACTGGGTGACACAGTGGAAAACCTAGGGAAGCATAACGCACTAGGGCTAGTTCAGAACAATAAAACAATACAAGTAGCAGCCCAGGTCCACACCTACACATCATCACAGAGAATAGACAAATATGAGGGAAACAAGGAGATAAAGCTAGTGCTCAATAATAGGAAGAGCATCGTAATAAAACAGTGTAAGAATGAAGAAGAAATTAATTAACATGACCAGTTACAACAAGGATCAGGCACAGGAAATTCAAAAATAGGGTTCTTAGACCTGATCACTTTCATTATCAAACAATTCTGATCTCCTATAAGCCCTCGAATATAAATCAAATAGGTAACCTATACTTGAGAAGTACTCATGGTCCAGATGAGACAGATCAGGGAGCCTCTCCAGAATCCTCCAGACATAAAATTAACCTGGGCAAGGATAAGAATGCCAAGAAAGCAGCAACGCCCCTGGAAGTAAAATAGTTTCTATTAACACAGCCCAGTTTGACCTCAACAGTCAACCTGGTACCAGGCTCCATAAAAGGCGATAAGGGAGGCGGTATAAAAGTTGATCGTCTACATTTGTCACTACTAATGATCTCTTCAACAGAAGAAGTTGACCCAGAATCACCTGAGGGCAAGAGGTTACCCTTCCAAAAAGGGTGGGGGGAGAACTGGATAGCTTCATTACAACATTCAATCAAAGTGTTGAACTTCCAATTGGACAAATTGGACATGCAAATAGAGTTTATGAATGTGATGGCAGAACATGTGAGAATCAGTCAGAAGCTGGATGCATTTGCAGCTCTCATCAATAGAGTGCAAGTCAAGTTCCCACCTACCATGTCACCAAAAATCTGTAGCTGTGGCCCGATAATCAATAAACTGACCACACTTCCGGACATAAAGGCGTCTTTCCTTCAGACAGAAAGGCTGGTGCCCAGAAAAGATCAAAACACAGTAACACTGCAGGAGGCATCGCCAAAGGAACAGGGAGAAGATACCTCGCAGGAGAAGATCATCAAAGAACCCCCAAAAAATCAGTGAGAATACAACACTGACGAATCAGACATTTTTTTTATAAATCTTTTTATTTACCACCGCGTTGCATACAATACTGATGAATCAGAGTTTATCCAGATCTCCAAGTGGCCCGAGCCCGGCTCCAGGCAAATTAACCAAAAGGTAACGCAAGCAGGCAAGGAAGGGAAGGCACACACAGTTATAGACAATGGATCAAGAGACCAAAGAAATGTATCCAATGTTTATTAAACAAAGCAAAATCAATTTGGATGACTCACTTATCAACACATCACTGGACCGTGCAGTTAAGAGAGGGGTTTTTCCTCCAGCCGTGCCTCTCCAGGCACTGCCATCACAAGAACAACTAAAGATGCCAAAACCAGCTAAATCGCTTCAAGACATAAGGCCAATCAAAGGTCACATATGGCCAAGTACTGGCACTGATGCCACACGTCAAGCAACCCACCCAAGTGTAGGAGAACATTAGGTCAGCCGAAGATCACTATTGCATAAGAGAAAACAGCAGTAAAAGTCAACAAAGCACACGCAAAAACATCAAAAGAAGAGGACAAATAGAAAATTTGGGTAATAGGCACAGTGTCTAGGATGCCCCATTTAGCACTCATGGGGCAGCTCCAACAAACAATAAGAACTCAATATTAATTGTGACTATTGGGCAAGCCAGGCCTTCAACATAAAAAATCCGGAGGCACCCAGCGAAATACAACCTATAAGGCTGGGTCTACATGCAAGCCGTGGTCAAAGCCAAAAAGAAGTCAGTCAGGACCAAGCATGGTCCACCCAGCACAATACATATAGGGGTGGACAAGTAGAATTGTTCAAAAAACATTTACCTGAATTCCATCGGCTAGTTTCACCCAGAAGCACCAAACACATTCTAATCAAGCTCCTCTTCCAGCCTGAATACGCCTCTCAAGGTTCAAATGACATGCTGAATAGAGGAAATCTGCATAAATTAAATCGAGAGATTCCAGACCTAGAAGGTATAAGATCACCAGATTTATTAACAATTGGATTTTGGCCAGCAGAAACCTGGCAACAGCCCGAAATAACACTGACATCCTGTAAATCCGAAAAAATAGTTGAGCTGATTTGTTCCCACACAACTCACTTTGAGACATGGGGAATTGCGCAGAAAAGACAGATGCCCGCTAAATATCCATACCCTCTGTTGCAAAGGTGAGGTCTGACGTCTCCATCTGCAACCGAAGACCTAGAGCTAAAATTGGTCCTGAGAGATGCAAGAGGTTAATCACTAGACCTGCCGCCAAGACAGGAAGTCGACTCACAAAAGGGTAGGAACAATCAAATGCAGTAAGTAAACACAGGATGGAATTAGACAAGCAGGATTGGTCCTGGATTTCCTGCGATACTCATCGCTCCTGAGGAATTTGCACAGCCAAAAGGAGGCTTTAATAAACACAAATCCACAGAAAGTAAAGTGTGAGCACATCAACATTTGCTCATGGAACGTCCAATGGTTTGGAGCAATGCCGCAAGATTAAGAGACATCTTTCCTTCAAAAATTCAACATAATTCTACTTTAGGAGACATGGAGCTTAACGGTCAGCCCCTCAGTTGGATTTTTGGAACACCATAAACCAGCAGTAAAGGCCACAATCTACGGCCGTACGAAAGGGGGCATGTCTATCTATATCTCCACAAACTATAAGTGGCTGTCTAAAGTCAACGATTTAGAAGAAAACTGCCTCCAAGTCATCAAATTGTCTGGCAAAACATTGATGCAGGAAAGCTTGGTTTTGCTTATGATAATCATCGAGATAATGCAAGAAAATAAGAAAGGGTTGCGCTATTAACCCCTTCGCTGCCAGGCCTTTTCCTTTTTTTTGCCTTTTTGGGGTAGTTCGCGCTTAGGCCCTCATAACGTTTTGTCCACATAAGCTATCCATGCCAAATGTGCGTCCTTTTTTTCAACATCCTAGTTATTATAGAGGTACCCAGAGTTTGTGGGGGTTCCCCTGGAGAAGGCCAAGAAATTAGCCAAATTACAGCTAAAATATCTTTTTTTTAATGGGAAAAAAGGGCTGCAGAAGAAAGCTTGGGTTTTTTTCCTTGAAAATGACCTCAACAAAGAGTTTGTGGGGCTAAAATCACCATCTTCCCAGCTTTCAGGAACAGGCAGACTTGACTCAGAAAACCACATTTTCCAACACAATTTTGGCATTTCACTGGGATTTTCCCCATTTTTACTATTTTTTGTGCTTTCAGCCTCCTTCCAGTTAGTGACAGAAATGGGTGTGAAACCAATGCTGGATCCCGGACAGCTAAACATTTCTGAAAAGTAAACAAAATTCTAAATGGAGCAAGTGGGGTCACATGTGTAGACCCTTCAAGCTTTTCCTACAGAAAGAAGCAGCAAAAATATAAAATATTGAAATTGAGGTGAAAAAAGTAATTTCTGTCCACGTTTACTTCTATAACTTTTTCCAGCTATGGCAGATTTTTGAAAGCAATATACTGTTACATTTACTGGACTCTTCTGGTTGCAGGGATATATAGGGCTTCTAGGTTCATCAAGAACCCTAGGCGCCCAGAGCCAATAAACAAGCTGCACCTTGCAAAGGGTTTTCATTGTATACTGGGAATATAGCAAATCATTTGGTGAAATTTAAACAGTGAAAAATAGGTATCAAGAAAACCTTTGTATTTCCAAAATGGGCACAAGATAAGGTGTTGAGAAGCAGTGGTTATTTGCACATCTCTGAATTCCGGGGGTCCCAATAATAGCATGTGAATTACAGGACATTTCCAAAATAGACATCTTTTTTACATACTGTCTTACATTTGGAAAGAAAACATTTAGAGAAATATAAGGGGTAATAACACTTGTTCTGCTATTCTGTGTTCCGCCAAGTCTCCTGATAACAATGGTACCTCACTTGTGTGGGTAGGCCTAATGCCCACAACAGGAAATGCAACATTGGCACATCACATTTTTACATTGAAATCTGACATGTTTTTTGGAAGGTGCCTAGCTGTGGATTTTGGCCGCTAGCTCAGCCGGGTGACTTTTGGGGCTGTCCCCAGGTTCTGTTACCCAGAATCCTTGGCAAACCCCAAAATTTGGCACAAAAAAACACTTTGGCGGTCATTCTGACCAATGGGCCGGGCGGCGGTCGCCGCCCGCCATGCGGTTACCGCCGAATGACCGCACCGCCATTCCAACTTTCCCGCTGGGCCGGCGGGCGACCGCCAAAAGGCCGCCCGCCGGCCCAGCGGGAAAGCACCTGCAACGAGGAAGCCGGCTCCGAATGGAGCCGGTGGAGTTGCAGGGGTGCGACGGGTGCAGTGGCACCCGTCGCGATTTTCACTGTCTGCAAAGCAGACAGTGAAAATCTGTATGGGGCCCTGTTAGGGGGCCCCTGCACTGCCCATGCCAGTGGCATGGGCAGTGCAGGGGCCCCCAGGGGCCCCCCGACACCCGTTCCCGCCATCCTGGTTCTGGCGGTGAGAACCGCCAGAAACAGGCTGGCAGGAAGGGGGTCGGAATCCCCATGATTCCCTGGGCCAGGGGAAAACCGGCGGGAAACCGCTGGTTCCCCTTTTCTGACCGCGGCGGTCAGAATAGCCCAGGAAGCACCGCCAGCCTGTTGCCGGTGCTCCCGCTGCCCTCTGCCCTGGCGGTCATAGACCGCCAGGGTCGGAATGACCCCCTTTGTCCTCACATTTCAGTGATAGAAAGTTCTGGAATCTGAGAGGAGCCACACATTTCCTTCCACTCAGGAAAAATCATACCTCACTCGTGTGGGTAGGCCTAGTGCCCGCAACAGGCAATGCTCCAAAGCACAACATGGACACATCACATTTTCCCAAAGAAAACTGACCTGTTATTTGCAAAGTGCCTAGCTGTGGATTTTGGCCTCTAACACTTAGGGAAACCTAGCAAACCTATACATTTTTGAAAACCAGACACCTAGGGAAATTCAAAATGGTGTGACTTGTGGGGCTCTCACCAGGTTTGTTTTCCAGAATCCTTTGCAAACTTCAAACTTTGGCAAAAAACTCTTTTTCCTCACATTTTGGTGCTGCGAAGTTCAGGAATCTGAAGGGAGGCACAAACTTCCTTCTATCCAGTGTTCCCCAAGTTTCCCGATAAAAATGGTACCTCACTTGAGTGGGTAGGCCTAGTGCCCGCGACAAGAAGTGCCCCAAAACACCACATTGACACATCAAAATTATCAATTAAAATTAAGTTAAAATAGGCCAATCTGCCCCCAAGGGGAGAATAAATGACCTAAAATAAATTTGTCCCAGGAGAGCGACCCTTGCCTAAGAGGTTGCCCCCCTTGCATGAAATTGATGTGAAAAAAATCATCTCTGGTGTCTAGTGGTTTCTGCCCCCCCTTGGGGGCAGATTGGCCTAATAAAAAGTAGGCTGATCTTTCCTTCAAGGGGGGCAGAAATGGCCTAAAAACAATTTGCCCCCCAGGGGAGCAACCTTTGCCCAATTAAAATAGGCCCGTCTGCCCCCAGGGCTTTACGATCGGGCTGCAGAAATGCACAGAAAGACATCAAAGGAAAAGAAAAAGCCTTTCCTTTCCTTTGATGCCTCTCTGCCCACCCCCGCCCCCTGATCGGAAGAGAAGTGCTTTCATTTTTCTTCTGATCGTGCTGGAAGCTCACGGCCTCTGATGAGGTCGGCACGCGATCGTTCTCTGATATCATCAGACATCACTGGGGAGGCCCAGGGGGGGTCGGGGTGCAAGGGGAAGCGATTCCCATTCCATCCCCTCCCATGGGAGGAGGGTGGGAGGCCCTAGCACCCCCCAGGGCTGGGTTTAGGACGAGCTAGTCTCGTCCACGGCACACGGAAGCCGTGGATGAGGGTGAAACCAGCTCATCCAGGGCACCCAAGGGGGTAATACACATGATAAAGCTACGGCAAAACCTGTTCCAGAGGTGGCCAATGCCCATCTCAAGGGACTTCAATACCTAATTTTACAATCATTGGATGGGGAAAGCCATCAGGTACAGGAAGAACGTGGGCTCAATAGATGTGGGAAATCTGCTAAAACTATAGGAGGGTCAGGGGCTGACAATTTTGAATGGGAAAGTGAGGGCAGATTGCCCAGCAGCAATCATGTTTTCAAGTGGCAATTTCCAATCTACAATTGGCTACACCTTTTTCATCACCGACATCCGCTCGGGGGATTCCTCTCCCCGAAAGTGATCACTTTCCACAGGTCCTAAGCATTGCAGTATATCTGCAAAAAAATGGAGGCACTTGTGATTTAATCCAGAGACCTTGAAGCTTCAGCTTAAAAGGCTGAGATGCCATTTAGGAACTCTTGAGCAAATAATGGAAACGGTTTACCATCATGGATCTAATCAAGGTGGAACCAACGAAGCGCAAATACTCCAGACATGGTTAGATTTAATCAAGGTTTTACACAATAGTTTTCAGTAAAGTATGATCAGCAAAGGAGTGCTGCAGGCAATTTTATTGTGGGAAGAGGGTTCAATCCCTGGTTTAACAAAGCATTTTGAGATAACAAAAGAAATGTTGCAAGGGAAACCAGAAGGTTGGCAGCTGATGCTAAGAAAGGTTTGAAAACAGATAAACAACAATTCGTTTTAATGAGGAAAGCATATACAAAAGAATGCTGGAGGGAAAAAGTAGATATTTGGGTGAGCTGTGGGTGAAAATACTGTGTGACAATAAACAACCTAACAGTAACAGTTTTTGGGGTCTAATAAACAGCTTAATTAAGGGTGAAAATAGGTACCGAAATGCAGGAATTGCAGAGGACACATGGGATGTTCCAGCTCTAGAATGGGGATGTGTTCTGAATAAGAGAAGAAGGGGCAATTGGCCACAACTCAAGGATACGAGTTGACAAATCCCAAAAAAACAAGACTGTAATAGGTCACCGCCCCCAAAGGAAGGTAAGCACACGGTGGACCCAGGGCAAGCCTAGAAGAGATAGCATCTGGAGGACAAAACTGTCGAGAGTTTAACAGATATTAAACAACTGGAAAGGATTATTAACCTCTTCACTGCCAGGCCTTTTCCCCTCCTGTGCCGAGCCTTTTTTTTGGCTATTTGGGGCAGTTCGCGCTTAGGCCCTCATAACTTTTTGTTCACATAAACTACCCATGCCAAATTTGCGTCCTTTTTGTCCAACATCCTAGGGATTCTAGTGATACCCAGACTTTGTGGGTTCCCCTGAAGGAGACCAAGAAATTAGCCAAAATACAGTGAACATTTCGTTTTGTTTTTAAAACAAAATGGGAAAAAAAGGGCTGCAGAAGAAGGCTCATGGTTTTTTCCCTGAAAATGGCATCAACAAAGGGTTTGCAGTAGTAAGATTACCATCTTCCCAGCCTTCAGGAACAGGCAGACTTGAATTAGAAAACCCAATATTTCAACACATTTTTTACATTTTACTAGGACATACCCCATTTTGACCATTTTTTGTGCTTTCAGCCTCCTTCCAGTTAGTGACCAAAATGGGTGAGAAACCAATGCTGGATCCCAGAAAGCTAAACATTTCTGCAAAGTAAACAAAATTCTGAATTCATCAAGGGGTCATTTGTGTAGGTCCTACAAGTGTTTCCTACAGGAAATAACAGCTAAAATAAAAAAATATTGAAATTCAGGTGAAAAAAACAGCCATTTTTCTCCACGTTTTACTCTGTAATGTTTTCCTGCGATGTCAGATTTTTTAAAGCAATATACCGTTACGACAGCTGAACTCTTCTGGTTGCGGAGATATATAGAGCTTGTAGGTTCATCAAGAACTCTAGGTACCCAGAGCCAATAAATGAGCTGCACCTTGCAATGGGTTTTCATTCTATACCGGGTATACAGCAATTCATTTGCTGAAATATAAAAAGTGAAAAATAGATATCAAGAAAGCCTTTGTATTTCCAAAATGGGCACAAGATAAGGTGTTGAGAAGCAGTGGTTATTTGCACATCTCTGAATTCTGGTGTGCCCATACTGCCATGTGAATTTCAGGGCATTTCTCAAATAGACGTGTTTTTTACACACTGTCTTACATTTGGAAGGAAAAAATTTAGAGAAAGACAAGGGGCAATAACACTTGTTTTGCTATTCTGTCTTCCCCCATGTCTCCCGATACAAATGGTACCTCACTTGCGTGGATAGGCCTAGCGCCCGCGACAGGAACTGCCCCAAAACACAAAGTCGACACATCATATTTCCACAAAGTAAACAAAGCTGTATTTTGCAAAGTGCCTAGCTGTGGTTTTTGGCTTCTAGCTTAGCCGGCACCTAGGGAAACATAGCAAACCTGCGCGGTTTTGAAAATTAGACACCTAGGGGAATCCAGGATGGGGTGACTTGTGGGGCTCTGACCAGGGTCTGTGACCCAGAATCCTTTGCAAACCTCAAAATTTGGCCCAAAAAAGACTTTTTCCTCTCATTTCGGTGACAGAAAGTGTCTGGAATCTGAGAGGAGCCACAAATTTCCTTCCACCGAGCGTTCCCCAAGTTCCCCGATAAAAATGGTACCTCACTTGTGTGGGTGGTAGACATCTTTTAGGCTGACTCTGCTTTGGGGACCCATGCAAGTGAGGTATCATTTTACTTTGGGGACTGAGGGGAACGCTGGGTCGTAGGAAATTTGTGCCGCAGCGGTGATCCGACAAAGAAAAGTGAGGAAAATATGATTTTTATGCAAATTTTGAGGTTTGCCGAAGAGTCTGGGTAAGAAAATGTGGGGATCCAGGCAAGCCACACCACCTTGGACTCCTTGGGCTGTCTATTTTTAAAACATGTCTGGGTTTGGTAGTTTTCCCTAGATGAAGGCCGCACCCGGGACCAAAAACATAGGTATCCCTCCACCCCCCAAACACAGGTAGTTTTGCTTTAAATCATTTTGGTGTGTCCACATACTTATGTGATGTTCCAGACACTAAAATTGTGAAAAGAAACAGACTTAGGTTATGTTAAAAAGACCCCTCACCCACCAACCAAGCTGGGGGCATGCTTCATCATCGGGGTCCCAACCAAGACACCAAGCGTGTCACAGGTGTGCTGCGACGCCTGATTACAGAGGAGCAGGTTTTGTCATTTTTACCACACATACTGGTTGGATTTGGCACGAGGGTGAGTGATGGTTCAGTGGATCAAATTTTATTAATAAGAGATTTCACAAAAATGAAATGCACTGCTAATAACTGAAAGGCCAAAAGACTGAACCAATGACTCACAGCTCGTGAGCTGTAAAGCCACGGCAAGGCACCAACCGCTTTACAGTCCATTCTCACACCTTTCATACATGACATGCACAAGACCATTCACTCCGCCAGCCACGGGCCCAGCACATTAAAACACTCGCATCGACAGACAGCGCCACTCAAGGGCCCATCACTTACATATGCCCACATGCCTGATACAGCAATCACACCAGCTGATGGGAGTGTGTGGACTGGCGTTTGGCTGCCAGTGTGTTGCTGTAGCCAACAGCAAGTCAACATGTACACCGTCAGCCAAGCGCCACTCCACACACAATGGCATCACTTTTTTTTAAAACAAAGAAACCACTAACTAATTAGAAATAATTACAAAACTACAAACACAAAAGTTCTAACTAACTACACAACAGAAATGCCAACCATGACACTGAACACATGAAAATACAAAACCGGAAATTTACACTTATGATTGTTCCCGGTAATTCTTGAAACAACCACCCACACACAGCCCAGGCTTTGAAGGACAATCTGGGCAGTACATTCGAGTCTCCCTCCGGATACCTCTTCGTAAAGACACTCTACATTTCTAAGCTGGAAAGTCTTTTTTGGGTGTGGGAGGAATGTGCTTAGCAAAGTGGCGATCTTTTAATCTAGCCACATCCTCCACCACTGCCTCTCTAGGAACTCTGGCCTGTTGCACCACAATAAGGCTCTCTATCACTGACTCCTGAAATTTCACAAATGTCATCTTTGACTCTGGAGACCTATCCTTAAACACAATAAAAGCATTAAAAGTTGCTAAGTGGAAGAGGTGAATTGCTAACTTCTTAAACCAAACGTAAGACTTACAAATAGCAGTATAAGGTTCCCACCTCTGATCAACTCTATCTACACCTCCCATGTGCTTATTATAATCTAAAATGCACACAGGTTTGCACACTTCAGCAACCTGGCCCCAAACAGTCACAGGGGAAGTACTCTCATCATGGATGGTACTTAGCATGTAGACATCCCTCCTGTCTGAAAATTTCAAAGCTAGCAGCTCATCATTCTGCAAGGCACTGCACTGTCCCCTCTCAAGTATTTTACAGACAAGCTCCCTTTGATAGCCTTTCCGGTTACAACTAATTGTGCCACAAGCAACAGTGTCCACTCTAAACAATTCCTTGAACAACTGCACTCCAGTGTAGAAGTTATCTACATACAAATGGTGACCTTTGTTGAATAGTCGTCTACCAAGTTCCCACACAATTTTCTCAGTAACTCCAAAAGTGGGAGGACAACCAGGGGGGTCAATACTGGAATCCCTACCAGTGTAGACATGGAAACTATAAACATATCCTGCACTACTTTCAGACAGCATATACAATTTAATTCCATATCGTGCCCTTTTGCTAGGAATGTACTGCCTAAAAACCAAACGACCCTTGAAGAGGACCAAAGACTCGTCCACAGCTATTTCTTTGCCTGGAACATAGACCTCTGAAAACCGGTCTACAAAATGATCAAGGACAGGCCTAATCTTAAAAAGATGGTCAGATTCAGTGTGACCTCGTGGCAAGGCTAATGCATTGTCAACAAAATGCAACATCCTAAGAAGAAGCAAATACCGATTACGTCTCATGGTTTCAGGAAATATAGCTGTTGCCATCCAAGGACTAGTAGACCAATAAGAAGCCAGTGACAGCTTCCTTATCAACCCCATCAAAAGAGTCAAGCCCCAAAACCTTTTCATCTCCTCCAAATTTGTGGGAATCCACTGGGTAGCTCTAGAGTGTGGCCAAAGTCTAGCAGCGTTGTCCCTCAAATACTGCACCGCATACAAATTAGTCTGCTCAACAATCTCTTCCAAAAACACATCATCCACAAATAACTCAAAGAAATTGACAGGCAAAAAGTTCTCTGAATTGACTCTACACCCCTGGAGATCAGTAAAGGCAGGCAACTCTGGCTGCTCCATGTTTGGGGCAACCCAGAGTTCAGGTCTTCTAATGGGAAACCTTTCAGCCCGAGGTTGCTGCACTAATGGCACATCAGTGTCCTCCTCTAAAACAGGCCCTTCATCTGCACTGAGTGTGGCTTCCTCATCAGAAGATTCCTCACCAACAGAAACTTTACTGCCAGAATCCCTCACTTCCTCCTCTGCCTCAGATGCAGAGTCCATCTCATAATCATGATCAGACAATGACTCAAAAAGCATACCAACCACCTGCTGAGCGGTCATCCTGCGGCTAGCCATGATCTTTCCTACGAAAATTAACTGGACAAATGCACCACCAACAACCAGCACTGTGTAAGATAAGTAATAAAGTGTAGCTTTATCAGTAAGAGTTATAAACTCAAAAACTACAGTATACCGCTCACTTGCCTGAAAAAGCTTGACTCACCAGCAACTACTCTCCACAGACATTGCAATCACCAATAATATCCCACTAAAAAGAAAGAAAGAAAAGCAAATTAGAAATAAGACAACACAAATATCATTGTGCACAAATCTAAGGACAATTTCACACACAAACCTGCATTTAGTACACCACCTACAAACATGTAATTCATGCCTAGCAACAATACTCCTTTGGAGTAAATAGTTTTTACTTACCTAAAACATGCAACTATGCAAACCGCAGGTCAACCACCGCCAAAACTGCCACAGCAAAAAAAGCAAAAGCTTTGAACTAGAACAAAAAAGAGATTTTTTTTATCACAAATCCAAATACTTCGTCAATTGACAAACACCCAACCATCAAGCATTTAGAAATTGGTGCCTAAGTGGATTCTGCCATAAGGACAGATGGGCCTACTAAAAAATAGGCCTATCTGCCCCAAGGAGGGCAGAAATACATTTAGTAGTGTGTCCCCATGGGGAGCGACTCTTGCCCAAGGGGCCACCCCCAAACAAAAAACACACACACACACACACTATCTCTGGTGCCTAAGTGGCTTCTGGCCCCCCCTTGGGGGAAAATGGGCCTAAAAAAATAATATGCCGATCTGCCCCCAAGTGGGCAGAAATGGCCTTGGTACACGTGCCCCCAAAGGGGGGGTGATGCCTCCCTATCCCCTAACACACACACTATCCCTGGTGTCTAACTGGCTTCTGCCCCCTTAAAATAGTCCCATCTGCCCCCAAGGGCCACAGTTAACATGCCCCCAAAATGGGAGTGACCCTTGCCCAAGGGGCCGCTCCCCAAAGCAAAACATTAGATAAATAAATAAATAAAAAATCCTTGGCCTCTAGTGGATTCTGCCCTCAGCCTAAAAATAATAGGCCGATCTGCCCCCAAGGGGGGCAGAAATGGCCACAACAAACATGCCCCCAAATGGGAGCGACCCTTGCCCAAGGGGCTGCTCCCCGACGCTAAACATTATGAATACAACGAAAAAAAAAAAAAACTGGCATCTAGAGGGCACAGCAGGAATGCTCAAAGAGACACCGGGGGAAAGGAAAAGCCTTACATCGTCATTGGCTCCTGGGACCCATAGGGTCCAATGTTTACCAATGCAGAATTGCGCCGCGGTCTTTGACCGCCTACCGCGACGGTGTACAACGCCAGCGCAGTTACCTCACATCCAATTGTCCCACTTTACAGGTCGGGCAGCCGCCATTTCAGGGACCCACATGGCTTCATTTTTAACTGCGTGACACATACCTAGGCCTAGACTCACCACACATACAGGCCACTTTTTGGATTAGGAATCGTGTTCTGTGTAAGCTGTGGTTACGCACCGCTGAGTTGTTTGACTCTGTGCTCACTGTTGTCCTTCATAGGCACCGTCCGCTGGGACATGTGGGGAGATGGCGGCATCCTCCGGTAACCGACCGTTGGTGGACCTGTCGACAATGGAGGAAAGACATGTGATCATCACCTACAGGCTTGACCGTGCCACAATCCAGGAACTGTGTACCCAGCTGGAGCCAGACCTGATGTCAGCTATCCGCCATCCCGCAGGAATCCCCAATCAAGTGCAGGTGCTGTCAGTGCTCCATTTCCTTGCAAGTGGGTCATTTCAAACAACAGTGGCCATAGCATCAGGGATGTCCCAGCCTATGTTTTCCAACGTGTTGTCCAGAGTGTTGTCTGCCCTGCTGAAACACATGCGGAGCTACAGCGTTTTCCCTCAGGTAGAAGATTTGCCTACAGTGAAAGGTGATTTCTATGCCCTGGAACATATCCCTACCATCATAGGTGCCATTAATGGGACACATGTGGCTTTGGTCCCCCCCACAGGAGTGAACAGGTGTACAGAAACCGGAAGAGTTATCATTCGATGAATGTACAGATGGTATGTTTGGCAGACCAGTACATCTCCCATGTGAATGCCAAGTTCCCTGGCTAAGTGCATGACGCCTACATCCTGTGTAATAGCAGCATCCCTTATGTGATGGGTCAACTCCAGAGGCACCGTGTGTGGCTATTAGGTGAACACCTGGAAGCAAGACAGTGGGAATGGTTGTCTGGGTCTGGGGATATCCCTACAGGTTAGTGTGTGTCTAACAGTTGTCCCTCGCCATTTGCAGGTGACTCTGGTTACCCCAACCTGTCATGGCTACTGACCCCATTGAGGAATCCCAGGACAAGGGCAGAGGAACGGTCCAAGGAGGCCCATGGGCGAACTAGGAGAGTGATCGAACGGACCTTCGGCCTCCTGAAGGCCAGGTTCCGGTGCCTCCATATGGCAGGTGGATCCCTGTTCTACTCACCAAAGAAGGTGTGCCAGATCATCGTGGCCTGCTGTATGCTTCACAACTTGGCTTTGCGACGACAGGTGCCTTTTCTGCAGGAGGATGGTCCAGATGGCGGTGTTGTTGCAGCTGTGGAGCCTGTGGACAGTGAAGCCGAGGAAGTAGAAGAAGAAGACATGGACAACAGGGACTCAGTGATCCAGCAATATTTCCAGTGAAACACAGGTAAGAATACAAACCTGCCTACTACATGTACTTAAACACTACTACCTCTCTACTGTCTGTCATTTTCACCAAGTGTATGGTCACTGAGTTGTCACTTTCCCTTACGATTTCACAGATGTGGGTCCCAATGTGTGACATCTGCTTTGATTCCTCGTGGACTACAGCTGTGTGACATAGGTATGTTGACATTACAAATGAAAGAGCTTTTTGCCACAGTAATTGCTAATACAGTATTCCGAAATCACAGACTGACTCCAGATTGTTTTGTGCTTTAAGGGTGTTTATTTTAGTGCTCAATATTGGAGGGGGTAGCAAAATGGTGAGGGGTGATGGCGGAGGAATGTCCATGGCAGAGTCCAGTCTATTAGTCTCACAGGTGCATTTCCCAAATGGGCATAGGAAGTGGAGCTGGGGCAGTTTAAGGATGGACAGGGTGCCAAAGTGGGACAGTAGGATGACATTCAGGGTTTTCTCATTTCTTGGCGGGGGTCTTGGCATCGTTCTCTGTCTGTCCTGGATCGCAGGGACCGTTTGCGAGGTGGTTCTCCCTCTGCAGGGGGGGAGTGCTGGTGTGGTGGTCCTGTGGCGGTGCCTCCTGTCCACTAGCGCCGACGGAGGTGGTGGGCAGTTCATCTTCCAGGCTAGTGTCAGGGGCCCCTTGTAGTGCCACAGTGTCCCTCCTGGTGTTGAGTACTTCCTTCAGCACCCCTACGATGGTGCCCAGGGTGGAATTAATGGTTCTGAGTTCCTCCCTGAAGCCCAAATACTGTTCCTCCTGCAGGCACTGGGTCTCCTGAAACTTGGCCAGTACCGTTGCCATTGTCTCCTGGGAGTGGTGGTAGGCTCCCATGATGTTGGAGAGGGCCTCATGGAGAGTGGGTTCCCTGGGCCTGTCCGCCCCCTGTCGCACAGCAGCCCTCCCAGTTCCCCTGTGTTCCTGGGCCTCCATCCACCTGGACCGTGTGCCCACTACCACTGCCCCCAGGTCCCTGTTGTTGTTGGGGTGGTGGGTTAGCCTGGGTTCCCTGTAGTGGTGGACACACTGCTGATTGACGTGTCCTGGGGATGGAGGTATGGGCCCGCTGGGTGGGTGCTGTGCTGGTGTTTCCAGAGGGGGGAAGCTCTGTGGTGGCCTGTGACTGGGTGAGGGGAACCGACTGTCCCGAGGTCCCCGATGGGCCGGGCTGGCCATCTAGATCCAGTTGGACAGAGCTGCTGTCATCACTGTGGGCCTGTTCTGTTGGTGGTGTGGACATGTGTGGACCCTCCTGTCCGGTGACGTTGGGTAGGGGTCCTGCAGGGGTATAAAAGGATGTTTATTACATCTGTGTGTGCCATGGTGTGCAATGGGTGGGTGACCGTGTACCCCAGTGCTTGCATTCCTGTGTGGGACCTTGTGTGATGATGGTTTAGGGGGTGTATGGATATGTTCAGTGGGCATGCTTTAGTGATGGGTGTCCATGCCTTGTTGTTGAATGCAGGGCTTGGTGTTAAGATGTGTGGTTTGTGATGTTGGGACATTTGTGAGGAGTTAGAGTGATGGGGTGAGGGTGGGGGTATGTGCTGGCATGCCGGTAGGGTGGGGGATGTAATAGTTAAGATTTGACTTACCAGAGTCCATTCCTCCACCTACTCCTGCGAGGCACTCAGGATGCAGAATCGCCAAGACCTGCTCCTCCCATGTTATTAGTTGTGGGGGAGGAGGTGGGGGTCCGCCGCCAGTCCGCTGAACCGCAAGGTGGTGTCTTGAGACCACGGAAAGCACCTTCCCCCGTAGGTCGTTCCACCTCTTCCTGATGTCCTCCCGATTTCTTGGGTGCTGTCCCACTGCGTTGACCCTATCCACTATTCTTCACCATAGCTCCATCTTCCTTGTAATTGAGGTGTGCTGCACCTATGATCCGAATAGCTGTGGCTCTACCCGGACGATTTCCTCCACCATGACCCTGAGCTCCTCCTCCGAGAACCTGGGGTGTCTTTGCCGTGCCATGGGGTGGTGTAGGTGATGTGTGGGGTGATAAGTGTGCTGATATGGAGTGGTGTGTAGTGTGAGGTGCGTCGAAGTTATGTGGGTGATGGTGTTGTGTGCCTGTGGATGCTAATATTGTTGATGGTGGTGTCTCTCTCTGGCCTTCTCTCAGTAATTGTAGTCATAGGGGTTTGTGGGTGATGTGTGTTTTATATTGTATTGGGTGTGTGGGAGTAATGTGTGTATGTGTATCAGGTGTGTGTATTTAAATTTGTCCAATGCGGCTGTGTTTTGTAAACGTGTGTGTATTTTGAGCGCAGCGGTGTGTACCGCTAATGGAATACCACGGTTGAAAGACCGCCGCGTGGATTTGTGGGTCGTGATATTGTGGGCGTATTTCTGTTGGCGTGACTGTGGAGGTTTTGTTTTCGCCAGTTTATCACTGACCTTTGGTGTGGCGGACTTGTGTGGGTGTCTGAATTTTGGCGGATTCCGTGCTGTGGGTCATAATTGCTGGGACGGTTTTCCGCTGCCGCGGCGGTGTGTTGGCGGTCTTCTGCACGGTGGTAAGCGCCTTTTACCGCCAATGTTGTAATGACCGCCTATGTTTCTTGCTCTAAATGTACGAACTTGCTGTATATAATTTGCTCAAGATTCGGTGATGTCAATTAAAGCTCAAGTTAGCAGCTATGCCCCCGGTTTGGGAAGGAGGGCATTTTGAGAACTTACAATGTCACTTGAGTTCATTTACTTGTGTGTATTGCACATATGCTCAGGGACATATTTCAACTGCCGGGGCTTACTTCAGCACGGCTGGCGGTAGATAAGACTGGTCCGGTTTTTCAAATCATGCTTTTATGTGAATGCTATTTATTGTCTTTTCACTATTTTACAGTGTAACGGTTTTAATTAACCATGCATCTGATAAATAGACTTGAAACAGTGTGGGGAAGGAGTAAGAGATGTACCATTTTCCCGTACACAATCTTCAGCACATAGATATAAGCTCCTGCTACAAATGCAACAGTGGTGATGCACATACTATTTGATGTCAAGGTCGACAAAGAAGGACACTGAAAGAAGAAGACACCCTGTAGAGGACCCAACTTAACATAGTGCATAAATATCCATCTAGGAGTGGAGCAGCAATTTACATTTGAATTGTAATGATAGTATTAATCAAAATACCGTCCATAGGACAATTAAAAAATATAAAAATGTAATTAAGAAACTAAACTACCACCCACCCTCCCCCACGTTCTTGTGCTTAGTTCCTGCAATGGTACACAGTGAATCCTCATTACATAATGTGTGGATGTCTATGGTGTAACCCTCTCTAATCCAGGGTAGCCCAGGTCCGCAGCTCAACAATGGCAAAGCATATGCGCCATTCTACGTGGTCCCATCACCTGAAGCAGTCAGATCTTGCAACTCTTTCAAGTCGAACATCATAGCGGACCATACTCTCAAGTAATTCTCAATTTGATTATCCCTGCACACATTTCTCATGTGTACCTCCTCTGCCATCACCCTTTCTGAAAGGTCTTTCAACCAAGCCAAATAAGTACAGATTAATGAGAGGAGCCATCCTATTGCTATACGGTGTTTTACCAGGACAAAACTAAGGAGTGTTGGAGGCTGGCCCTCTATGTAGTGTACTAAACCAAGAACATTATGCAGAGGGTACAGGACACCACATATTAGTTTTCAGTGGTAAAAATCAGACCACCTAATGCTCTAATTTTGAAGGTAGCTGGTCGAGCAGGTAGGCTAATCCAGGAGATGTGCTAAGTATTTGCTGTACTAATTCCAATCATGCACCACACATACTCAATGAATAACTCGAGGCCAGAATTTATAAAAATACTTCAGACTTTTATATAATTTTTAAGACCAACATTTTTAGAATAGGTTAAGTACTTTTCTTGTTATGACTTTTTAAAGTTTTAGCAGAGTTAGGCCCTCATTTTGACATTGGCAGCTAATGCCGCCTACCGCCACGGCGACGGCCACCAACATACCGTCGCCGTGGCTACCGACCGTCCATGCCAATACGACTGTAGCTGGAATTTCGCCAGAAGGCTGGTGGAATTCCGGCGATGGTCATGGTCATGGTGGTGGTCATGCTGCCACCACCTACTGTATCATGTTCCATGATATGGCCTGGCGGTGTTTTTCTGGCAGATGCTGCTGCTGGCAGCAGTGCTGCATCCCGTCTCCTGCCGGAGGACCCCCGCAAACAGATAAGTTGGGTTCTCCGACAGGAAAGGGGGGTGAGGGGTGTTGTGTGCATGTGTAAGTGTGTGTGTGACTGTGTGTGAATACGTGCATGCGTGTGTGCATGAGTGGGTGTATGTGTACGTGCATGTTGTCTTGTGTGATTGCGTGGTGCCTGGATGTATATTTGTGTGCTTTGCTGTGAGTGTGTATGTATGTATGCATGCGTGGGTGAATGTGTGTATGCGTGTGTATGTATGTGTGTATATGTGGGGAGGGGGGTTTGGGAGAGGGAGGGGTAGGACTGTAGGGAGGGGGAGGTGGGCAGGGGAGACCCCTATCAGTGTCAGGGAAGGAATTCCCTGGCACTGATAATGCCGAACGCCATGATTTCTCTGGCTGTACAGAAACCACGGAAACCATGGAGGTGGGCGGGGTCAAAATGCCATGGGTGGCCTAGTTACGGCCGCCGGGCTGAAGACTGAAGTCTCCAGCCCAGCGGTCGTTACCACCTTGGGGGTGGGTGTGTTGAATTGGCGGTTTGGCTTTGGCCAAACCGCCAATTTCATAATAGTGGAGATAGGTACCGGAAACCTGTTGGCGGTAATACCTCCACTCTAGCACCGACCGCCAGGGTCGTAATGACCTCTTTTGTGTTTGCTGATCCACTTTTACAATTGTGTTAACACATGAATAACTCTCCAAATTGTCTTTCAGATAATTTTTTTTTATTTTTCTAATTGACTAACATTTCTTTTTACAACTTTTTAAAAGTAATTGTTAGGGCCCTGGCTACGTCCCTACAACTTTAGAAAAAAGTTTTAAAGTCTTTGCTTAATTGGTTATCCAAATCGGGGAGTTTTAAATTCCAAAAAGATCCCAATTTTAGTGAGATAAAAATGTCTGATTCAGAGACCAGAAACCAGGAGCTCAACCTGGAACCCTATGATGCATATAGCTATGACCAATTAAGGAAACTCTGCAGACTATACAAACTTCAAACTGGAAAAAGCCCCAAAAAGAGAAACGTAGGCGCTCATTACAATCCCGGCGGTCAGTGATAAATCAGCAGTAATACCGCCAACAAGCTGGCAGTAAACAAAATGGAATTATGACCACGGTGGAAACCGCTCACGCATACAGCCACTTTAACACACTGACCACCACGGCGGTAGCAACAAGCACAGCGGCGGTAACCACCAACAGCCAAGTGGAAGACAATGTACCACCCACAGTATTACAACTGGCCTATCTGCCACCTTTTCTGGGGCGGTACCAATGACATCAAAAGCACGGTGGAAACAGTACACAGAAGGCAAAGGACTCACCTCTGGGCACTAAAGGAAGAACCACAATGCCATGGAGCCCAAACTGCAGATCTTCCCCATGCTGGTCTATCTCCTCCTACACCTGGAATACCAGCGCTGGCGACGACGACCACAGTGAGTACTGCCGCCTAGCACACAGGAGAGGGGGAGGAAAAAGAGAGTGACACACACACGCAACAAACAACACCCCCACCCCCAACACCCCCACCCTAACACCATACACACAAGCAGGTGCAGTAACATTACATATTCACCCCGTACCGAATAATACTAGGACAAAATGAATAGATTGAAGTGAGTGTAATAAGATAAAATACTAGACATACATCCTCAAAAATCAAAACAGTATCTACATATAAAAAAAATGGAGGGACACTTCCCAGTCCATAATGTCTGTGGGCCACAGGGCCATATCAAATAGGCCAAGGCCCCACTTGACTCCTGCCTCAACACAGAGAGAACACTGCTGAGGCATCAGGCCAGAAATACACAGGCACCTCAGGGGGACGGGGAATGGGGGGGCACCTCAGCCGGAAGATGGTACAACCCCACTGGTCCTGGAGGGGGCAACATGCCCTCTGCGATGTCCTAGGGAGTGCATAGCCCCAGTCTCGCAAGTGGGTGGTTTGCCCACTGCCTGGACCTAGGGGGTGCAAGGCCACAGTCTCTCAGGTGGGGGTTTGCCCACTGCTTGGTCCTGGAGAGTGCAAGGCCACAGTCTCTTAAGTGGGTGGTTTGCCCACTGCTTGGTCCTGGGGAGTGCAAGGCCAAAGTCTCTAGTAGATGCCTTCTTCCACTGGTTCTGGAGGGGACCTTGTTCCCAGTGTGCTTCATCCTGGCAAGGAGGGAGTGAGTGGATGCCTTCTTCCACTGGTTCTGGAGGCATCTTTGTGCCCTGTGATGCAGCACTTGGGGAGTGCAAGGTCACAGTCTCTCACCTGTGTGTCATACCCACAAGATTTGCAGTGGGCAGGATGCAAAACACTCCATGGAGGCAGGACTACAGTCCATCCACCGGCAGCGACGGCTGCACAGTGGGGGCAGTGCCTGTGCTGGTGGCGGTGCTGCCAGTGGTGGGGGGAGGTTCCAGCCCTTCCCCTGCAGCCTCGGATGGCTGCCCACTGGAGCTGCTGCTGCTTCCAGTGCTGCTGGTGGCAGTGCATGTGGCGGTGCAGGTGGCGGTGCTGGTGGCGGTGCTGCCAGTGGTGGGGGAGGCTCCAGCCCTACCCTGCAGCCTCGGATCGTTGAAGCGCCATGGTTGGTGATGGGGGCTCAGATCCTGTCACAGCACCAGGCCTCCTGTCCCTCCTGCCTGCAGGGGGCAGGCCCTTTGCCCTTGCACTTGGCAGCTGGTGGTGCCACCATGCCCTTACCCTTGGCAGCTGGTGGTGCCTCTTTGCCCTTGGCAGCTGGTGATGCCTCCTTGCCCTTCCCCTTAGCAGCTGGTACAGGCACACTACCAGTGCTGATGGGTGTCTCACACATCTGTAGTAGCTGCCGAAACTACACTGGTCGTGGACTGGGTGGCTGAGATGCTGGCCCAGGTTCTACCCAGCCAGGCCAAAGTGAATGATGGGGGGATGGGTAGGGAAGAGGTCAAGGGTGGAGAGAAAAAGCTTCTTCGGGACACTGGGGCGGGAAGAGGGTGAAGGTCTGGGAGTGGGGGAAAAGGGAGTGGTTGTAGGAGGTGTCTGTCTGCTGTATTTGGGTGCAGGTACATGGGCTGAATGCTGTTGTGAGGTGGATGGCTGTTGGGTGTCTGTGTGCTTGCTTCTGGGTACTTTGGGAGGAGGGGGCACAGACACAGTGGGAAGGGGCACAGGGGACGTGTGCATGGATGTGGGTGTGGTGACTGCCAGTGAGGGGCGTGTACTGATAGGCGTGATGGTGGTAGTGGATGAGGATGTAGTGCATGCAGGTGTGAGTGTAGACGCTACTGGGAGGGAGATGGATGACGAGGAGGAGGGTGACACAGTGGAGACAGTGGATGTTGTTATGTCTGCTTCTGGATGGTGTTTGTGTGAGTGCCTGTGGGATGATGTGTAGTGCTTGTGTTTGCAGGAACCACTCCTGTGTGTTGTCCTGGGTGCATGGTGGTCTGAATGTGTGCTTGGGATAGGGTGGGGTTCAGGGGATCAGGTCTGGGTAGAGGAAGTTGGAGGGGAGAGGCTAGAGACAGGGACAATGGCTGCCATCAGGGAGGAGGCCAGAGCCTGGAATGTTCTATGTTGTGCCGCCACGCCAGAGTGAATGCCCTCCAGGAATGCATTTGTATGTTGCAAATGGCTCCCAGCCCCTGGATGGCATTCACAATGGTTGACTGCCAAACAGAGATGGATCGCAGGAGGTCAATAGCCTCCTCACTCAGGGCAGTAGGGCTAACTGGGGCAGGGCCTGAGGTTCCTGGGGCGAAGGAGATGCCCACCCTCCTGGGTGAGCGGGCATGGGAAACTTGCTGAGGGGCTGCTGGGAGGGTGGTGCTGGTACGGGGGTGGCAGCTGTACCTGTAGTTGGGGTGGGCACAGAGCTGTCCGCCACCACCAGGGAGCTTCCATCGGAGGAGGTATCACTTTCAGAACTGTCCCCTCCAGTCTCCGCCATGGTGCTCCCCTTGCCCTCTTTCCCACTGGTGCCCTCACCCTCCGTGGATTCGGCCTCATGGGCCCTGTGGGATGCAGCTCCCTCCATCACAGGTGCCTCTGCTCCTCCGCCAGATGATGCTAATGCACAGAAGGACAGGGTGACAAAACAAAAAGGGGGGAGAAGAGACAGAGGATACACTTGGTCAATGCCAGCAACAAGACCACTGTTGGCTTGCACAACACATAGGGGACAGCCCTACGCACTAGGCGATGAACTACCAATCACAATGCTAGTCACCAGGCCATGGACAGTAATACCTAACGCCAGTTGCAGCATACCTGAGACCCACAGATCCCTGCCCAGTAGTGGATGCCCAGTAGCATGTTTGGGGGTTGAGTGCATCAGCCCCTGCCCAACATGGAACCTACCCAGCAATGTCGGGCCTGCCCTAGGGGCACCGACAGGTGCACATCCCCAACCCAGAGACCACCCCTCTACATGCAAGTAGTATATTGGGAACTGTACTCACCCCCTTGTGGCTGCTGTGATGGCCTCAAGCGCCCATCCTGCTCCGCATAGGCCACCACCAGTATGCAGAACATCAGGGGGGTCAGGGTCCGACGAGCACCCCTTCCTCGTTGGGAGGCCATCCCAGGCTGGGCCTCTGCCATCTTCCTTGCCCAGCATCTCAGGTCCTCCCACCGTTTGCGACAGTGGGTGCTCCCCTGCCGTAGACACCCAGGGTCCGCGCATCCCTGGCGATGGCACGCCATATACCCTTTTTCTGATGGGGGCTGACCTGCAGAAAAATAAAAATAGAAAATGGTATCAGTCAGACTGTCCGGCCTGTTACACTCATGGCCCACCATATCCCTCCCATCCCCTTACGCACATACACCATACATGCAGCACGCTGCCCAGGACCCCTCAACCACCCCCCCTTACACTAGGACTTAACACACAGCACTCCATGCATTCATGCCCCATGCATTGTGCACACAGTGTACTCACCTGTTTGTCTGGAGGCCCATAAAGCAATCGGTACTGAGGTAGGACCCCATCCACCAGTCTCTCCAACTCCGCAGCGGTGAAGGCAGGGGCCCTTTCCTCCGTGACTCGAGCCATGGTCGCTTCCAGACACAGGTCACAGCAGCACTTGCAGTGTAGTTCCTCTCCTGTTGAAGGTCAGGTAGCAAGCGAGTGAACAGATAGAAAATATCGGTCACGTCCGCGGCGGTGTGTACCATCACCGCCGGCGTACATCACCGTTGGCTATTGTAACCCATAGGGCCCAATGAGAACCAATGAGGTGTTGCACGGCGGTACTTGACCGCCTCCTGCAACGGCGCAAAACGTCAGAGGCATTACCTCATTTCCACCTGTCCCTCCACACAGGACAGTCATCCGCCATTTCGGGGGGGGGCAGGCCATGGCGCCTAACTGCGTCACAGCAGACATAAGCACATTTTGGGACTAAACATCAACATACTGGTTCGGTCACAACATGCAATGCATTGTACATTGAGGAAATGTTGAAAACTGACCAGATGCTCCTCGTTTAGAAGCGCTGAGGATGAATAGGAGATGGAGACATCTCCCTGGGTACAGGCCCCTGGTGGACTTGGCAACAATGGAGGACAGGCACATCATCCTCACCTACAGACTTGATAGGGCCACAATCCAAGAGCTGTGTGCCCAATTGGAGCCAGACCTGATCTCAGCTATCCGTCAGCCCACTGGGATCCCCCCTCTTGTCCAAGTCCTATCTGTGCTCCATTTCTGGCAACTGGCTCCTTCCAAGTGACAGTGGCCTTGGCAGCAGGAATGTCACAGCCAATGTTCTCAAACGTGCTGACCAGAGTGTTGTCTGCCCTGATGAAACACATGTGCAGCTACATCGTATTCCCCCAGGTGGAGGATTTGGCCACAGTGAAATCTGACTTCTATGCAATGGGACATATCCCCAACATTGTTGGGGCAATTGATGGTACACATATTGCCTTTGTCCCCCTCGGAGAAATGAACAGGTGTTCAGAAATTGAAAGAGCTTTTACTCGAAGAATGTTCAGTTAGTGCGCCTGGTGGACCAGTACATCTGCCATGTGAATGCAAAGTATCCTGGGTCTGTGCATGATGCCTATATCCTGAGGAATAGCAGCATTCCATATGTGATGGCTCAACTCCAGAGGCACCGGGTGTGGCTAATAGGTGAGCCCATGGTCCCCACCCAGTGTATGTTGGTATATGGATGTGGGGTTGGCCCTAAGGGTGAGTGTGTGGCTAACAGGTATCCCTCGATATTTGCAGGTGACTCTGGTTACGCCAACCTCTCATGGCTACTGAGCCCAGTGAGGAATCCCAGGACAAGGGCAGAGGAACGTTACAATGAGGCACATGCGGGAACAAGAAGAATTATAGAGCAAACCTTTTGTCTCCCGAAGGCCAGGTTTCGGTGTTTCCATCTAACAGGTGGTTCCCTGTGCTACTCACCCAAGAATGTGTGCCAGATCACCGTGGCATGTTGCATGTTGCACAACCTTGCCTTCAGATGCCAGGTGGCTTTTCTGCAGGAGGATGAGGCTGGAGATGGGCATGTGGCAGTGGTGGAGCCTGTGGACAGTGACGAAGAGGAGGCAGAAATGAGGATGTGGACAACAGAACAACTATCATTCGACAGTACTTCCAGTGACACACAGGTAAGACACTGTAACTTCACCTTCCATTGCAGTTTTGTGTTGTAAATTTACACTAGCAGGCTGCTGTTCCTACTACTATGGCCATTTACTGTACCCTTTGACATGTCTATTCACAGATATCTGTGCCCTACTCCGGCTCCTGGTGTATTGACTGCAGCACGATACAGGTCATACCTATGTACACATTACTATACAGTCTAATTGCAATGTCTACAGATTGTTAAAGGAATACATACTTAAATAATTTGATATACTACAGACTTGTATTTTTTCAAAGGGTGTTTATTTAATTGCTGAAACGTTAATGGGGATGTACAGTGGGCTTGGGTGATGGTGGAGGAGAGTCCAGGATTGAGTCCATTCTCTTTGTATCACAGGTGCATTGTCCAAGGGGGCATAGGAAGTGGAGCAATGGCAGTTCAAGGTGGACAGGGTGACAGAGTGGGACACAAGGGTGACAATCAGCAGAGTCTTATTTCATGGCGGGGGTCTTGGCAATGTTCTCTGGCTTCTGCCTGGATCGCAGGGACCGTTTGCGTGGTGGTTCTCCTTCTGCAGGGGGAGGGGTGCTGGTGGCCTGTTGGTCCTGTGGTGGGACCTCCTGTCACTAGCATCAGCAGAGGTGGAGGGCTGTTCATTGGTGTGGCTAGTGTCATGGGCTTGTTGGTGTGCCACTGCCTCCCTCATGGGGTTGGCCTTGTCTGCCAGCACCCCTGCTTTGGTGACCAGGGTGGTGTGGATGTCCATCAGGTCCTCCCTGATCCCCAGGTACTGTCCCTCCTGCAGCCACTGGGTCTCCTGCTACTTGGCCAGTATCTGGCCCATCGTCTCCTGGGAAGGGTGGTTTGCTCTCAGGATGGCGATGAGTGCCTCGTGGAGACGATTCCCTGAGCCTGTCCTCCCCCTGTCGCACAGCAGTCCTCTGAGCTTCCCTGTTGTCCTGTGCCTCTGTCCCTTGAACCGTGTGCCCACTGCCATTGACCCCAGGTCCCTGATCGTCCTGTGTTTGTGGGGTTACCTGGGGTCCCTGTAGTGGTGGACACACTGCTGATTGATGTGTCCTGAGGATAGAGGTATGGGCCTGCTGGGTGGCTGCTGTGGTGGTGTTTCCTGAGGGGGGAGGCTCTGTGGTGGCATGGGACTCTGGCTGGATAACCGACTGTCCGGAGGCCCCTGATGGGCCAGGTTGGGCATCCAGATCCAGGCGAGCAGAGCTGCTGTCATCACTATGAACCTCTTCTGGGGTGACTGGTGGTTGTTGCTGGCACCTCCTCTCCGGTGACATTGGATGTGGGACCTGTGGGGATGTAAATGCAGTGTTAATGTTTCCGCGTCTGACATCTTGTGCATGGGTGTGTTGCCCTGTATTTTTGTGAGTGCCCTGTAAGCTTTGCCTTGTGTGAGTAGTTATTTTGTGGGATAGGTGGCTCTCTCTAGTGTGCATGCTGGGGTGATGGGTGTCCATGCAGGGCTGTGAGTGCTGTCCATGCATTGGTGGTGCATGCACTGCTGGGTACTGGGATGGGTGGGTTGTGATAGTGGGGTGTATGTGAGGTGGTGGGGTGATGGGCGTGAGGGTAGGGGGAGGGTTATGTGATGGCATGCAGGTAGGGGGGCTGATAGTAATAGAGATTTGACATACCAGAGTCCAGTCCTCCTGCTACTCCTGCCAGGCTCTCAGGATGCAGTATTTCCAAGACTTGCTCCTCCCATGTTGTTAGTTGTGGGTGAGGAGGTGGGGGTCCACCGCCATTCCTCTGTACAGCTATCTGGTGTCTTGCAACCACAGAATGCACCTTCCCCCGTAGGTTGTTCCACCTCTTCCTGATGTCATCCCTTGTTCTGGGCTACTGTCGCATGGCGTTGACCCTGTCCACGATTCTCCGCTGTAGCTCCATCTTCCTTGCAATGGATGTCTGCTGCACCTGAGATCCGAATAGCTGTGGCTCTACCCGGATGATTTCCTCCACCATGACCCTTAACTCCTCCTCAGAGAACCTGGGGTGTCTTTGTGGTGCCATGGGTGTAATTTGTGTGGTGTGTGGGGTGATGTGTTGGGGTGTGTGCTGTGAGTTGCGTGGATGGTGTATGTATGATGGTGTTCTATGGCTCTGGTTCTGTGGGTGCTCTTGGTGTGTGTCTCTCTCAGTTGTCAATTTCTTTGTATCGTAAAGCGTTGTGGGTATTGTGGGTGTGTGTTTTATAGTGGTGTGGGTGTGTGGATGTGGTGTGTGTAAGTGTGTCAGGTGTGTGTAGTTTGAATTGCCCAATGTAGTGTTGTATTGTTAGGTTGTGTGTATTTTGAGCACGGCGGTATGTACCGCCAATGGTTTACTGCGGTTGAATGTCCGCTGCGGTGATTCGTGGGTCATAATGCTGTGGGCGTAGTTCTGTTGGCATAATGGTGTGGGTTTTGGTACTGCCATTTTATCACTGACCTTTGGGCTGGCAGACTTGTGTTTGTGTCTGTATAGTGACGGATTACTATGTGTGGGTCAAAATATGGGTAGCGGTATACCGTCGAGGTATGTTGGCGGCAGTCAGCATGGCGGTAGGCGGGACTTATCGCCAATGCCATCATGAGGGTCTTAGTTTTATGGTGGCCCAGTATAATAAACATCACCCCCCAGCTGATGATGATGACTCTGAGGTGGATGAAGATCCTGTGGTACATGGAGATGAGGGTATCTCCTCTTTTCACACCAGTTCTATAGCACCCACAGATATAGACCTGGAAATTGCCAGGTTGGCCAAAAGACTGGCTTTAGAAAGTCAGCTTTTAGAGATAGAACAAAAGAGAAAAGAGTTGGACTTGGCACCCATCTCTATTGGCAGCATACAAGTGTTGAAAGAAAAGGCTTTCAATATTAAACTCCCAAAAGGTTGTTCCTCCCTTCACTGAAGGGGATGATATAGTGAAATTGTTTTCTGCCTTTGAAAGAGCCTGTATTGGCTGGGAAATTGAAAAGAAACACTGGGGCACTCTGATGTGGGAGTTATTCTCAGGAAAGTGCTGGATAGGCTCCTGACACTGAATGAGGCAGATTCTAAATCATATGACCTCATAAAAGGTACCCTAATTGAGGCCTTTGGATTTACAACTGAAGAGTACAGGATAAAGTTCAGGGAGGCTCGAAAATCCAAGGGCCAAACCTGGGTTGACTTTGTGGACTATTCAGTAAAAATGCTGGGTGGTTAGTTAGCTGGGAACAAGGTACACGATTATGATGGGGTGTATAATTTATTTATAAAAGAGCATCTGTTGAGTAATTGTTCCATTGATAGACTACATCAACATGTGGTAGACCTGGGTCCACTTTTCCCTCAAGAGTTGGGGAGTAAGGCCGACCATTGGGTCAAAACAGGGGTTACCAAAACTACCACTGATTGGGGAGACCAAAAGAAAGAGGCCATAAGTCCCCCCCCCCCCAAGGGAACGATTGGAGCCAGGGTAAAAACAACATAGTTTTCTCAAGGCCCCCAAATATCTTCACAGGATGGTGGGCCCAGAGACTGCTCACAGACCAGAGGAGGGTACAAAGGGAAACACTTTGACCCCAGCAAGGCTTGGTTCCAAGACTGTAAGACAAAAGGGCACCGAACTGGAGGCCCTGGCTGTAAAAACAAAAAGAATGCCTCTAGTCAACCTGCAGTAAATGCAGCTGCCAATATCCAGATGGGGTCAGAGGTGTGGCCTGACCATGTCAGTGTCCCCACAGAGGCAACCTTAATCACTGAGGGTGGGGTAGACTCATCCTGTGCTGCCTGGCCAAGTAATATTAACAAATACAGACAGCACCCTGTGATTAATGGGGAGCAAATATTAGCTTTGAGGGATACAGGGGCTAGCATCACTATGGTGTCTCAGCACCTGGTCCCCACAACTCAGTTCCTAGTAGGGAGGTCTTATCCTGTCACCAATGGTGACAATGAGACCAGGTTCCATCCCATGGCCACGGTAAACTTTGAATGGAGAGGAGTAGTAGGGCAGAAAGAAGTTGCTGTGTCCTCATCCATCCCTGTAGATTGCCTACTTGGTAATGATCTGGAGCATTCCCCCTGGGCTGAGGTAGAGCTAAAGACCCATACAGCAATGATTGGAATCCCTGAGTGGGCTTGTGTAAAGACTAGGGCACAGAGCAAACTTCAGAGAGAAAAAGGAGAGCTAGATCCTGAAATAGTGGACCAGCCTCCCAAGAGAAAAGACAAGAAGACTGGGGGACCAGCTTCACAACAGATCACAAGACAGGACCCCTCTCCTCAGGAGGAGAAGGAGTCACCTACCTTAGAGGGAACTGAGCCTTAGGATCTTGGGCATTACTACCTAAAGCTCTTGGGCCCAGGGGGACCGACCCTCTAGGGAAGATCTGTGCCAATGACAAAGAAAAGAGATTGTCCCACCCTTGAAGGCCTGAAACACAAGCTGCTCAGAAGGAGCTAGGATATGTCAGTGGAACACACAGGTTCTACTGGGAGGAGGGGCTCCTGTATACTGAGGCCAGAGACCTCAAGCCTGGTGCAACCAGGAGGGTGGTAGTGCCCCAGACGGTCAGAGACTTCCTTCTCACTTTAGCCCATGACATCCCCCTAGAAGGGTATTTGGATCAGAACAAGACTTGGAGTAGGTTGGTTAACCACTTCTACTGGCCAGGTATGTCCCAAAAATTGAAGGACTTTTGCCAGTCCTGTCCCTCCTGCCAAGCCAGTGGCAAAGCAGATGGGCACTTAAAGGTCCCTTTAATTCCACTACCAGTGGTTGGGGTTCCCTTTGAGAGGGTAGGGGTTGACATTGTTGGCCCACTTGACCCTCCAACAGCATCAAGACATAGATAAATCCTAGTGGCAGTGGTTCATGCCACTAGGTATCCTGAGGCTATTCCCCTTAGGGCCATCACTGCACCTGCAGCTGCCAAAACCCTCCTGGGTGTCTTCACCAAGGTGGGGTTCCCTAAGGAGGTAGTATCAGACAGGGGGTCAAACGTCATGTCTGCATACTTATAACATATGTGGCATGAATGTGGAGTGACTTATAAATTTACTACCCTATACCATCCACAGACCAATGGGCTGGTAGAAAGGTTCAACCAGACCCAAAAAGGCATGATTGGAAGATTCCCTGAAAAACTCAGAAGGAGATGGAATGTCCTACTTCCTTGCCTGCTGTTTGCCTACAGAGAAGTGCCACAAAAGGGAGTAGGTTTTTCACCCTTTAAACTTTTGTTTGGGAATCCTGTTAGGGGACCACTGAGTCTTGTAAGGGAAGGCTGGGAGAGACCTCTCAGAGAGCCCAAACAGGACATTGTGGACTATGTGCTTGGCCTACGTTCCAGAGTACATTGAGAAAGCCAGCAAGAATCTTCAGGCCAGCCAAGAGCTTCAAAAGCTTTGGGATGACCAAAAAGCTGCTATGGTGGAGTTCCAACCAGGGGAGAAAGTTTTGGTGTTGGAGCCTGTTGCTCCAAGGACCCTCCAGGACAAATGGTCTGGGCCCTATCCCATTCTTGAAAGAAAAGGGGAAGTCACTTATCTAGTGGACCTGGGCAGTTGCAAAAACCCCAAAAGGATCATCGATGTCAACCGCCTAAAACCCTTCTTTGACAGAGCTGATGTGACCATGATCATGGTCACAGATGAGGGACAGGAAGATGAGAGTGAGCCTCTCCCTGATCTCTTCTCCAGCAATCCCTAAGATGGTTCTGTGGATGGAGTGATCTTGTCAGACACCCTCTCAGGACAACAGCAGACTGATTGCAGGAAAGTGCTCAACCAGTATGGTGGGCTTTTTTCTCTGACCCCTGGGAAGACAAACTGGTGTACCCATGATGTGGACACTGGTGACAGCATGCCTGTCAAGAACACAATTTAGACAGTCTGACCATGTCAGAGAAAGCATAGAAACTGAAGTCAAGGAAATGATGGATTTGGGTGCCATTGAACCCTCAGAGAGCCCCTGGACCAGCCCAGTAGTGTTAGTCCCCAAACCTTACTCCAAGGGTGTCAAGAAATAAATGAGGCTTTGTGTGGACTACAGGGGCATCAACTCAGTAACCAAAACGGATGCACACCCAATTCCAAAAGCTGATGAGCTCATAGACAGACAAGGGGCAGCCAAATATCTGAGTACTTTTGATTTAACATCAGGGTACTGGCAGATTGGCCTGACCGCAGGAGCAAAAGAGAGGTCAGCATTTCTTACTCCTAGTGCGCATTATCAGTTCACTGTTATGCCCTTTGAACTCAAAAATGCACCTGCCACCTTCCAGAGGTTGCTGAACCAAGTCCTTGCTGGACTGGAAACCTTTAATGCAGCTTACTGAGATGATATAGCTGTCTATAGTTCCACTTGGCAGGATCACCTGATCCACCTGGGAAAGGTCCTTGAGGCCTTGCAAAAGGTAGGCCTCACTATCAAGGCCAGTAAGTGCCAGCTAAGGCAGGGAAAAGTTGTGTACCTGGGCCACCTGGTTGGTGGGGGACAAGTACAACCTCTACAACCCAAAATTTAGACTATTCTGGCTTGGAAAGCTCATACAACCCAGACTATAGTCAGGGCATTCCTTGGCTTGATTGGATATTACAGGAGGTTTGTAAAGGATTATGGCACCATAGTTTCCCCCCTCACAGAACTTTAGCAAAAAGCTACTCCCTAGGGAACAAAAATGGAGTGCCATTGAGAGGGAAGACTTTGATGTGGTTTGGGCCCTGAAAAAGTTGAGGCCATCCTTGTTTGGCTCTCACTTCACTGTTGGTGGCTCCAACAAATGAACGGTGAAAATCCCAAACTGCTTAGGTGGTCCATCTCCCTACAGGGAAAGGACTTTAAAGTGGAACACGGACTTGGGACTGCCCATGCCAATGCAGATGACCTCTCCAGGTTCTTCCACTTAGAAGATGAAGACTCATCCTCATTTGATTGGGGGGAGGAGTAGTGTGAGAGGAGGCCTCTTTGCCTGATGTTGATGTATTTTAGAAGTTGGTAGTGCCCAGGGCCCCTGATAAACAGGTTCGCTGGGCCAGCGCTCTTTCCCTATAACTGGTGTGATGCTTGGCACAATTGGTTATACTCTTAAATACTCCTATAAGTCCCTAGTAAATGGGTACCCAAGTACCCAGGGCAAGAGATATTAAGAGTAGGCCCCTGGGGCAGCAGCACTGATTGTGCCACTTCCAAGGGCCCTGTACCCAGATGCACCAACCACTGCCATTGCAGGCTGAGTGTATTGGGGCAACCGTAAAAGGACAAACTCGACATGGCACAACCTCTGTGTGCCCTGTCCCCCTTACACTGCATATGTTATGGGTAAGTCACCCCTCTAGCAGGCCTTCCAGCCCTAAAGGCAAGGTGCACCATACTATATGTGAGGGCATAGCTGCAGGAGCTATATGTCCCCACTGTGTCCTTGCTAAACCTAGAACATAGTGAGTGAACAGAGCAGCCATTTTAATGTATGTACTGGGCACTGGTCAAACATGAGTTCCCCAGCTACATAATGGCCACTTTGCACCCTGGGTTGTTTGCAACTCAGAATGTTAAATCCAGCTGATACCAGTATTGGATTTAACCCTAAATGTACCCAGGGGCCACCTTAGAGGTGCCCCCTGCAAAAGCTAATCCTAACTGGCAGAGTTGCTAGCTAATTCCATCCAGTTGCCACTCCAGACAGCCAATATACAAACCTGGGGGAGAGCCCTGGCTCTCTGGTTTGTAAGACAATGCCCTTCCTGGGTGGAGGAGCTAACACCCCCCCCCTCAGGAATGTGCGACACCCTGGCGGTGACCTTCAAAGGGCTACAGCCCATGAAACTCGAGCCTCCAGGCCTGCTGCTAGCAGCAGAGGGCTTCCCCCTTTGTAAACCCCCACTTTTGGTGGGAGCAAAGGCGGGAAACCAGAAAAAGGGTAGGAGGAGTGGCCTCACTGAGCATGCAGCACCTCTAAGGAGTTGCATGCGAAGTGGACCCTCTGATTCAGTTTCCTTCATCTTGGAATGGAGAATAACAGCCAATGAGGTTTAGGAAAGTGACCCTTCCCACTGGTAGTGGTCACTATAGTGGGTGTAGCCACCCAAGGGTAAGTGTCCCATTGGACACTACCTGGTTCCTCCTAAAGGATTTGAAAAGGATTACAAGAAGGCAAGAAGACCAGCACCAGAGAAACCAGCAGGATGAGAACTGAGGACCTGCTGCATCAGAAGAGGCGCCAAGACCCCTGCTTGCTGCACCAGAGTCCCAACAATCGCGACAGTGGAGGAGCTGAACACTGGACCAACACCAAGAAACCCATGGGACCTCCAGTCTTCAAGGATCACCCCAGATCTCCCTCCTGAGTGGAGGCACCACTCCAGAAAAGCAAGAAAACTGTAAAAGACCAAGAAACTAGTGAGGGACACTTCACTGAATTGCCGATATCTCTGCGACAGGAAGTCACAGCTGGACCCAACAACACATAGACTACAGTCCAGAAGTGCCCCCCAACTGTACAAATTTTAGTGGTGCTGCGACCCCCAGTGGCTGAAATAGAGCAATACCCTTGGTCTTCGTCAGCTGACATCGGACCAGGAGAAAACCAGCTCCTCCTGAGCTGACAAAGGATCAGGAGGAATCCCCAGTTGAGGGACTTTAGGAACACCCTGTACCTCTGACCAAAGTGCCCCGTTGTCCTGCAAGCGACCCTCAAAGAGACTTACCTCCGGTTCCAGTGGACTTTGTTGCACACAGCATTCAAGACCTCCAAAAGGCCCTGCACCTGGCCGCTCTGGGCCTTGCATTGCGGGATCTGCTGTGTGCCCCGGGTCCCCAACCCCTTGTGATCTCGACAGCCAAAGGCACGACTGTGAAATTGCAAACCAGCCCCTTTTCCAAGTGGCCCATCCAGGTGGCCCTGTGCCAAGAACTTTTCCAACGCTGCTTCGCCGGAACCGGGGAGCTGCCCAAAGCTCTCCAGCTGGCATGAGGTGCCCACCGACCACTGCGACCACCCTGCAAAAGGAAGAGACTGGTAACTCAACCGTGCAATTTTTAATGCATTTTTAAAATTGCCTGCCTATTGATTCTAATGGTGCGTAATTACGCACAAGAAGACTAAGGCCCTCATTACAACCCTGTCAGTCGGTGCTAAAGTGGCGGTAACACCGCCAACAGGTCGGCAGTAAAACAAATTGAATAATGACCACGGCGGAAACCGCCAACACATACAGCTACTTTAACACTCTGACCGCCACGGCGGTAGCAAGAAAGACTGCAGCGGTAACCGGCAACAGCCAGACGGAAGACAATGTACTGCACACCCAATTACAACCCGCCCATCCGCCAGCTTTTCCGAGGCGGTACCAACACCGTCAAAAGCACGGCGGAAACAGTACTCTGAAGGGAAACGACTCACCTCTCGACACTCAAGGAAGAACCAGGACACCATGGAGCCCGAGCTGCAGGTGTTCCCCATGCTGGTGTATCTTCTCATACACCAGGAACACGAACGCCGGCAACGACGACCATGGTAAGTACGGCACCTAGCACACAAGGGAGGGGTAAGGAAAAAGAGAGTGACACACACATGCAACATGCAACACCCCCACCCTCACTCACAACACTATACACACAAACACATGCAACAACATTACATATACACCCTGTAACCCTCAGGAATAATGCAAGGACAAAAGGAATGGAGTAAAATGAGTGTAATATATGTAATACTTAGAAATACGTTCATAAAGAAAAAACAGTATGTACAATATATACAATATATACAAAAGGCGTGGCAATGCAAACTAAAAAATAGTCCAAGGCCCACTGGGCCAAAACACATAGGCCAAGGCCACACTTGACTCCTGCCTCAATACGGGACACTACAGGGGCATCAGGGCAAAAACACACAGGCACCTCAGGCGGACGCGGAATGGGGGGCACCTCAGTCGGAAGATGGTACAACGCCACTGCTCCTGGAGGGGGCTACATGCCCACTGCTTGGTCCTGGGGAGTGCAAAGACACAGGGGGTCATTCTAACCGCGGCGGTTCGGCCGCGGTCAGAAGTGGAAAACCGGCGGTCTCCCGCCGGTTTTCCGCTGCCCTTCTGAATCCTCCATGGCGGCGCAGCTCGCTGCGCCGCCATGGGGATTCAGACACCCCATACCGCCATCCTGTTCCTGGCGGTTCGCCCGCCAGGAACAGGATGGCGGTATGGGGTGTCGTGGGGCCCCTGGGGGCCCCTGCAGTGCCCATGCCAATGGGCACTGCAGGCCAATGGCATGGGCACTGCAGGGCCCCCCGTAAGAGGGCCCCACAATGAATTTCACTGTCTGCATTGCAGACAGTGAAATTCGCGACGGGTGCCACTGCACCCGTCGCACCTTCCCACTCCGCCGGCTCCATTCGGAGCCGGCGTCCTCGTCGGAAGGTTGTTTTACACTGGGCTGGCGGGCGGCCTTTTGGTGGTCGCCCGCCAGCCCAGTGTAAAACCCAGAATACCCGCAGCGGTCTAATGACCGCGGTGCGGTATTCTGGAGGGGGGAACTCTGGCGGGCGGCCTCCACCGCCCGCCAGGGTGAGAATCACCCCCACAGTTTCTAAAGTGGGTGGTTTGACCACTGCTTGGTCCTGGGGAGTGCAAAGCCACAGTCTCTCAAGTGGATGGCTTCTTCCACTAGTTCTGGAGGGGGCCTTGTGCCCAGTGTGCTTCATCCTGGCAAGTAGGGGCTGAGTGGATGACTTCTTCCATTGGTTCTGGGGGGGGTCTTGTGCCCAGTGTGCTTCATCCCGGCAAGGAGGGGCTGAGTGGATGCCTTCTTCCACTGGTTCTGGAGGGGGCATTGCGCCCTGTGATGCAGATGTTTTGGAGAGCAAGGTCACAGTCTCTCACCTGGGTGTCACAACAACAGCTTTTGCAGGGGCCAGGACGCACTACAGCCCATGTAGTCACCCCTACACACTGCTCTCCAGCGGTGACGGCTGCTCAGTGAAGCGCAGTTGCGCTGAAGGTGGCAGTGCTGGCAGGGGTGGTAGAAGCCTCCAGGCCTTCACCTGCAGCCTCGGACGGCTGCCCACTGGGGCTGCTACTGCTCGCAGTGGTGCTGCTTGCAGTGGGGCAGGTGGCGTTGCTGGCCACGGTGCAGGTGGCAGTGGTGGCCACGGTGCAGGTGGCGATACTGGCGGTTGTGGTGGTAGCCTCCAGGCCTTCACCTGCAGCCTCAGACGGCTGCCTACTGGGGCTGCTGCTGCTGGCAGGGGTGCTGCTTGCAGCAGGGCAGGTGGTGGTGCTGGCCGCGGTGCAGGTGGCGGTGGGTGCCGCGGAGCAGGTGGCGATTCTGGCAGTTGTGGTGGTAGCCTCCAGGCCTTCACCTGCAGCCTCGGACGGCTGCCCACTGGTGCTGCTGCTGGCAGTGGTGCTGCTTGTGGCAGGGCAGGTGGCAGTGCTGGATGCTGTGCAGGTGGCAGTGCTGGCCGTGGTGCAGGTGGCAGTGGTGGCTGCAGTGCAGGTGGCGACACTGGCGGTTGTGGTGGTAACCTCCAGGCCTTCACCTGCAGCCTCGGACGGCTGCCCACTGCGGCTGCTGCTGCTGGCAGTGGTGCTGCTTGTGGCGGGGCAGGTGGCAGTGCTGACCGCGGTGCAGGTGGTTGTGCTGGCCACAGTGCAGGTGGCGGTGCTGGCCACGGTGCAGGTGGCGATACTGGCGGTTGTGGTGATAGCCTCAAGGCCTTCACCTGCAGCCTCGGACGGCTGAAGTGCCATGGCTGGTGTTCTGTGCCCCTTCCTGCCCTTGGCAGATGGTGGGGCCTCCTTGCTTCTGCCAGCTGGAGTCTTTGACTTGGCCTTGCTGGATGGCTGTGCCTCTTTACCCTTGCTGGATGCTGTCCCCTTCTTGCCCTTGCCAGGTGGTGGACCCTTCTTGGCCTTGGCAGGTGTTGGTGGCACACTTGCTGGGTCGATGGGTATCTCCTTGGAGCCTCTGACAGCTGCAGAAACCACAGTGGCTGTGGACTGGATGGCTGAGGTGCTGGGCTGGGTTCTGGCCACCCTGGCCCGAGGTGAAGGACGGGGCGGCCGAGGGGTATGGAGGAGGTCAATGTTGGTGAGGAAAAGCTTCTTAGGGACACTGGGGTGGAAAGAGGGTGAAGGTTTGGGATTGGAGGAAGATGGAGTGTGTGTAGGAGGTGTCAGTGTTCTGTGTTTTGGTGCAGGTGCATGAGCTGGATGCTGTTGTGAGGTGGATGGCTGTTGGGTGGGTGTGTGCTTGCTTTGTGTACTTTAGGAGGCAGGGTCACAGACACAGTGGGCAAAGGACACAGGGGACATGTGCATGGATGTGGGGGTGGTGTCTGCCAGTGAGGGGCATGTAGTGATAGGCGTGCTGGTGATGGAGGTTGTGGATGAGGATGTTGTGTATGCAGGTGTGAGTGGAGACGCTACTGGGAGGGGGTGGACGAGGAGGAGGAGGGGGACACAGTGGAGGCAGTGGATGTTGGTGTGTCTGCATGTGGATCGTGCTTGAGTGAGTGCCTGTGAGATGAAGTGAAGTGCTTGTGTTTGCCTGAGCCACTCCTGTGTGTTGATTTGGGTGATTGCTGGTCTGACGGTGTGCTTGGGATAGGCTGGGGTTGAGGAGATTGGGACTGCTTAGAGGAAGTTGGAAGGGGGAGGCTAGAGACAGGGACAATGGCTGCCATCAGTGCGGAGGCCAGAGCCTGGAATGCTCTCTGTTGGGCCGCCACGCTAGAGAGAATGCCCTCTAGGTATGCATTTGTTTGTTGCAAATGCCCTTCGGCACCCTGGATGGCATTCAGTATGGTTGACTGCCCAATAGTGAGGGATCTAAGGAGGTCAATAGCCTCCTCACTGAGGCCAGCAGGGCTGACTGGGGCAGGGCCTGAGGTGCCTGGGGCGAAGGAGATGTCCACCCCCCTGGGTGAGCGGGCATGGGAAACACGCTGAGGAGCTGCTGAGAGGGCGGCGCTGGTACAGGGGTTGCGGCTGTACCTGTTGTTGGAGTTGACACAGAGGTGTCCGCCACCGCCAGGGAGCTTCCATCGGAGGAGGAGTCACTGTCGGTAGTGTCCCCTCCTGTCTCCGTTGTGGTGCTCCCCTCTCCCTCCGTACCACGGGTGCCCTCCCCGTCAGTGGATTCGGCCTCCAGGCCCATGCGGGATGCAGCTCCCTCCGTCGCCGGTGCCTCTGCTCCTCCGCCAGATGATGCTAATGCACACAAGGACAGGGTGACAAAACAAGAAGGTGGGGGAGAGACAGAGGATACACTTGGTCAATGCCAGCAACAACACTACCGTTGGCGTACACACCACACAGGGATCAGCCCTATGCATTAGGCCATGCACCACCAGTTACAAAGCTAGTCACCATCCCATGGGGTACATTGCCTAACGCCATTAGCTGCACACCTGAAACCCACAGAACCATGCCCAGTAGTAGATGCCCACCAGCACTATTGTGGTTGGAGTGCTTCAGAGCCTGCCCAACAACGGACATACCCTGCCATGTTCTTCCTGGCCTAGGGGCACCCCTACCCAGGTAAAACCTTAATTATGATTCTGAATCTGTACTCACCCCCTTGTGGCTGCTGTGATGCCTTCAAGCGCCCATCCAACTCCGGATAGGCCACCACCAGGATGCGGAACATCAGGGGGGTCAGGGTGTGACAGGTGCCCCTTCCTCATTGGGAGGCCAGCCTCTGCTGTCTTCCTTGCCCAGCGGCGCAGGTCCTCCCACTGTTTGTGGCAGTGGGTGCTCCACCTGTCAAAGACCCCCAGGGTCTGCATCTCCTTGGCGATGACATGCCAAATACCCTTTTTCTGATGGGCGCTGACATGCAGAAATATATGCATAGAAAAAGGAATTAGTCATACCGTCCGGACTGTTACACTCATGGCCCACAATATCCCTCCAATCCCCTTACGCACAGACATTGACCACCAGACATGCAGCACTCTGCCCAGGACCCCTCAGCCCCCCCATACGAGACTTACACACACAGCAATGCATACATTCATGGCCCATGCATCATGCTCACAGTTTACACACCTGTTTGTCTGAAGGACCATAGAGTAAAGTGTACTGGGATAGGACCCCATCCACCAGCCTCTCCAACTCCTCCCAAGTGAAGGCGGGGGTCCTTTCCCCAGACACTTGAGCCATTGTCGCTTCCAGACACAGGTCACAGCAGCACTTGCAGTGTAGGTCCTCTCCTGTTGAAGGTCAGGTAGCAAATGAGTGAACAGATAGAAAATGGCAGTCACGTCCACGGCGGTGCGTACCGTCACCGCCGGCGTACATCGCCATTGGCTCCTGGAACCCATAGGGCCCAAAGATAACCAATGCGAAATTGAGCGGCGGTCATCGACCACCGACCGCAACGGCGCACAACGCCAGCGGAATTATCTAATTTTCACTTGTCTCTCCTCACAGGTGAGGGCAGCCGCCATTTCAGGGGGCACAGGCCATGGCACCTAACTGCATCACAGCAGACATTGGCACATCAACTGACTCTCGAATTCACATACTGTTTCTGTAAAGGAAGAAATGCATATTAATATTGACATTTGTGTGAATATGACCCTCTGCTCACTGTTTTTCACCCTAGAGTTCAACCGCTGAGGATGAATAGGATATGGAGACATCCCCCGTGTACAGACCCCTGGTGGACCTGGCGACAATGGAGGACAGGCACATTATCCTGATCTACAGACTTGATAGGGCCACAATCCAAGAACTGGTGCCCAATTGGAGCCAGACCTGATCCAGCCCACAGGTATCCCGCCTCTAGTGCAGGTCCTGTCAGTGATCCATTTCCTGGCAAGTGGGTCCTTCCAAGTGACAGTGGACATGGCATCAGGGATGTCTCAGCCAATGTTCTCCAGTGTGCTGACCAGAGTTTTGTCTGCCCTGCTGAAACACATACGCAGCTACATTGTATTCCCCCAGGTGGAGGATTTGGCCACAGTGAAGTCTGACTTCTATGAATTGGGACATATCCCCAACATCATTGGTGCCATTGATGGTACACATATTGCAGTTGTCCCCCCAGAAAAATGAACAAGTGTTCAAGAATAGAAAAAGCTTTCACTCTCTGAATGTGCAGATGATGTGTTTTGGCGGACCAGTTCATCTCCCATGTGAATGCCAAGTATCCTGGCTCTGTGCATGATGCCTTTATCTTGAGGGATAGCAGCATTCCATATGTGATGTCTCAACTCCAGAGGCACAGGGTGTGGCTAATAGGTGAGTCCATGGTCCCCACCCAGTTAATGTAGGTATATGGGTGTGGGTTTGGCCAGAAGGGTGAGTGTGTGGCTAACAGGTATCCCTTGATATTTACAGGTTACTCTGGTTACCCCAACCTCTCATGGCTACTGACCCCAGTGAGGAATGCCAGGGCAAGGGCAGAGGAACGTTACAATGAGGCACATGGGCGAACAAGGAGGATAATTGACAAAACCTTTGTCTCCTGAAGGCCAGATTCCGGTGCCTCCATCAGACAGGTGGATCCCTGTACTACTCACCCAAGAAGGTGTGCCAGATCATCGTTGCATTTTGCATGTTGCACAACCTGGCCTTGAGACACCAGGTGCCTTTTCCGCAGGAGGATGAGCCTGGAGATGGTCGTGTGCCAGTGATGGAGCCTGTGGACAGTGACGAAGAGGAGGCAGAGGAAGAAGATGTGGACAATAGAAGTACACTCATTCAACAGTACTTCCAGTGACACAAAGGTAAGACACTGTAACTTCACCTTCTATTGCAGTTTTGTGTTTGACATTGAACATGGCAGCCTGATTTCCCTATGTCTAGGGCTGCTTACTGTACCCTTTGGCATATCTATTTGCAGATATCTGTGCCCCACTCTGGCTACTGGTGTGTTTACTGCTGCCCACTACAGGTTATACCTATGTTAATGTTACGGTAGAATAGAAATGCAATGTTTACAGTTTGTGAAACTAATACATGTGTCATATAATTCACAGACTCCATACTTGAATTTGTTCAAAGGGTGTTTATTTTGGTGCTAATAAGTGGAGGAGGTTTTGCAATGGGCTGGGTTGCTGTCCAGAGTAGAGTCCGGTCTATTTGTATCACAGGTTCATTGTCCAAGGGGGCATAGGAAGTGGAGCAATGGCAGTTCAAGGTAGACAAGGTGACAGAGTGGGACACAAGGGTGACAATCAGGAGCGTCTTATTTCTTTGTGGGTGCCTTGGCAATTTTCTCTGGCTTCTGCCTGGATCGCAGGGACCATTTGTGGGGTGGTTCTCCTTCTGCAGGGAGTTGGTGCTGGTGGCCTGTTGGTCCTGCGGCGGGGCCTCCTGTCCACTACCACCGGTGGAGGTGGAGGGCTGATCTTCAGTGTGGCTAGTGTCAGGGGCCCGTTGGTGTGCCACTGCCTCCTCATGGTGTTGGCCATGTCTGCCAGCACCCCTGCAATGGTGACCAGGGTGGTGTGGATGTCTTTCAGGCCCTCCCTGTTACCCAGGTACTGTCCCTCCTGCAGCCGCTGGGTTTCCTGCAACTTGTACAGTATCTGGCCCATGGTCTCCTGGGAATGGTGGTATGCTCCCAGGATCCCTGCAAGTGCCGTGTGGAGAGTGGGTTCCCTGTTGTCCTGTGCCTCTATCCCCTGAACCGTGTGTCCACTGCCACTGACCCCCAGTTCCGTGATCGTTCTGTGTTTGTGTGGTTGCCTGGGGTCCCTGTAGTGGTGGACACACTGCTGATTGATGTGTCCTGGGGACAGAGGTATGGGCCCACTGGGTGGTTGCTTTGCTGGTGTTTCCTGAGGGGGGAGGCTCTGTGGTGGTTTGGAACTGTGGAAGGGGAACCGACTGTCCAGAGGTCCCTGATGGCCCAGGTTGGTCATCATGATCCAGGCGTGCAGAGCTGCTGTCATAATTGTGGGCCTCTTCTGGGGGGGGACTGGATGTGGCTGGCACCTCCTCTCCGGTGACGTTGAGTGGGGTTTCTGTGGGGATGTAAATGCAGTGTTATTGTATCTGTGTGTGCCATCTTGTGCATGGATATGTTTCCCTCTATGATTGTTATTAGCAAGGCAGCTTTGGCTTGTGTGAGTTGTGCTTGGTTTGGCTAAGTGATTGTCACTAGTGTGCATGCTGTGGTGATGGGTGTCCATGCAGGTCTGTGATGTGTGTCCATGCATTGGTGTTGCATGCAGGGCTTGGTATTGGGATGGTTGGATTGTGATGGTGGGGTATATGTGAGGTGGCGGAGTGATGGGGTGAAGGTAGGGGTAGGAGTTTGTGATGGCATATAGGTAGGGTGGGGGATATATTATTAAAGATTTGACTTACCAGAGTCCAGTCCTCTTGCTACTTTTGTGAGGCCCTCAGGATGCATAATTGCCAAGACTTGCTCCTCCCATGTTGTTAGTTGTGGGGGAGGAGGTGGGGGTCCACAGCCAGTCCTCTGTATAGCCGCCTGGTGTCCTACCACCACGGAACGCACCTTCCCCCATAGGTCATTCCACCTCTTCCTGATGTCATCCCTTGTTCTGGGGTGCTGTCCCACGGTGTTGACCCTGTCCATGACTGTCTGCCATAGTTCCAACTTCCTAGCAATGGACGTCTGCTGCACCTGTGATCCGAATAGCTGTGGCTCTACCCGGATGATTTCCTCCACCATGACCCTTAGCTCTTCCTCAGAGAACCTGGGGTGTCTTTGTGGTGCCATCGGTGTAGTGTGAGTGGTATGTGTGAGGGTGTGTGGGGTGATGTGTTGGGGTGTGTGCTGTGAGGTGCGTGGATGGTGTAAGGGTGATGGTGTTATGTGGCTCAGATTCAGTGGGTGCTCCTGGCTTGTCTCTCTCTCAGTTGGCAATATTTATTTTTGTTGTAAGGGGTTGTGGGTATTTTGGGTGTGTGTTTTATAGTGGTGTGGGTGTGGTGTGTGTATGTGTGTCAGGTGTGTGTAGTTTGAATTGTCCAATGTGGTGTAGTTTTGTTAGTGTGCGTGTTTTTTTTAGTGCAACGGTGTGTACCGCCAATGGTTTACCACAGTTGAATGTCCGCCGAGTGATTTGTGGGTCATGATGCTGTGGGCGTATTTCTGTTGGCGTAACAGTGTGGGTTTTGGTACCACCAGTTTATCACTGAACTTTGGGCTGGCGGACTTGTGTGGGTGTCTGTATAGTGGAGGATTTCTCTGTGTGGGTCATAATACCCGTAACGGTATACCGCCGCGGTCACGGTATGTTGGCGCCCGTCAATACGGCGGTAGGCGGCATTTACCGCCAATGTTGTAATGAGGGCCTTAGTCTTTCTGTGCGTAATTACGCACCATTGGAATCAATAGGCAGTCACTTTTAATAATACATTAAAATTCACACGGTTGAATTACCAGTCTCTTCCTCTGCAGGGTAGTCCCAGTGGTCGATGGGCACCTTGTGCCAGCTGGAGAGCGTCAGGCAGATCCCGGTTCCGGCGGCAGAAGCATTGGAAAAGTTCTTGGCACAGGCAGAGGACCACCTGGATGGGCCACTTGGAAAATGGGCTTGTTTGCAAATTCAAAGTGGTGCCTGGGGGTCACAAGGGTTTGGGGACCTGGGGCACACAGCAGATCCTGCAATGCAAGGCCCAGGGCGGCCAGTTGCAGGGTGTTTTGTAGGTCTTGGATGCTGTGCGCAACGAAGTCCGCTGGAGATGGAGGTAAGTCTCTTCGAGGGCTGCATGCAGGACAAGAGGGGCACTCTGGTCAGAGGTCCAGGATGTTCCTGAAGTCCCTCGACTGATCCTTTGTCAGCTCGGGGGAAGCTGGTTTTCTCCTGGTCTGACATCAGCTGACCAGGACCCAGGGTATTGCTCTATCTCGGCCACTGGGGGTCGCAGCGCCACTAAACTTGGTACAGTTCTCGGAATCCTTTTCAAATATAAAATCTTAGTCTAGGGAAGCCCACTAAATACTGAATTTAGTGTGCGTTTTAGGGGGAACCTGGTAATGTCCAATGAGGCACTTACCTTTGGGTGGCTACTCCCACTACAGGGACCAGTTCCTGTGGGAAGGGTCACTTCCCTAAACCTCTGGTTGATGCAAATCTTGATAGCCTTAAGTAGTATTCGGGTGAGTATAAAGGACGGCACACACGACCATGATAAGCCTGCCAGCGCATAACGAATGGTTCTTCTGACGGAAGAACCATTCGTTATGCGTTGACAGGCTTATCATGGTCGTGTCTGCCTTCCTTTATACTCACCCGAATCCTACTTACGGGTATCAAGATTTGCATCAACAAGCCGTATTGGTGCACCAGAACTTTGTTCTTCGACACGCTTGACATTTGGTACCTGTTTTGCTTTGCCTTGAAAAAGTCATGTTGACGAAACACGTGTTGGCTGTTGTTCCTCTGGATATATGATGGACACTATCCTGGCTTTTTTTCCTCGTGACGTAAGATGGATACTGCTATATGGAATACTTTTGGATGAACAATAAACATGTCTACACACCATTTTTTGAATTGGAATCATCATTGACGTACATGACAGCATATTGGATGCTTTTGGTGTGCCCTGGTGTTTATTTTTTAACTTACAAGCACCATATGTTTTTCATATGATACTATTTGCATTCTTTGTGGCTGGATGCTCACCAGTTGGACACCCTTTGTACTACCAACAGTAAAATGATGACGATGCTATCTTCAACTATAATACGCACATAGATAGGAGGTGCGAACATCATACACAGCCACTCTTCTCTTTGTGTGCACTTCCCTAAACCTCAATGGCTGTTTTTTTTCCATTCCAAGATGGAGAAAACTGAATCAGAGAGTCCACTTCGCATGCAAGCCCTTAGGGGTGTTGCATGCTCAGTGAGGCCACTTCTCCTACCCTTTCTCTGGTTTCCCACCTTTGCTCCCACCAAAAGTAGGGGTTTGCAAAGGGGGAAGCCTGGAGGCTCGGGTTTCAGAGGCTGTAGCCCTTTGAAGCGCACCGCCAGGGTGTTGCACATTCTTGAGGGAGGAGGTGTTAGCTCATCCACCCAGCAAGGGCATTGTCTTACAAACCAGAAAGCCAAGGCTCTCCCCCAGGTTTGGATATTGGCTGTCTTGAGTGGCAGCTGCAACTCTGCTAGTTAGGGTTAGCTTTTGCAGGGGGCACATTTAAGGTGGCCCCTGGGTACATTTAGGGTTAAATCCAATACTAGTATCAGTTTGGATTTAACATTCAGAGTTGTTTGACACCAAACAACCCAGGGTGCAGAGTGGCCATTGTGTAGCTGGGGAACTCGTGTTTGGCCAGTGCTAAGTACATACATTAAAATTGCTGCTCTGTTCACTCACTATGTCCTAGGTTAAGCAAGGACACAGTGGGAACATATTGCTCATGCAGCTATGCCCTCACATATATTATGGTGCACCCTGCCTTTAGGGCTGGAAGGCCTGCTAGAGGGGTGACATACCCATAACATATGCAGAGTAAGGGGGACAGAACACACACAGGGTGAGCATGTCGAGTTTGTCCTTTTAGGGTTGCCCCAGTACACTCAGCCTGCAATTGCAGTGCTGGGTGCATCTGGGTGCAGGGGCTACTCTTAATATCTCTTGCCCTGGGTACTGTGGTACCCATTTACTAGGGGCTTATAGGGGTATTTAAGAGTATAACCAATTATGCCAAGCATCACAACAGTTTTAGGGAAAGAGCTCTGGCCCAGGGAACCTGTTTAGCAGGGGCCCTGGGCACTACCAACTTCTAGAACACATCAACATCAGGCAAAAAGTGGGGGCTAACCATGCAAAAAGAGGCCTTCTCTCACAAGGATGATGATTTTTCTGCTTAGTTTTGTCTTGGCCAGGAAGGGAAGCAAGCCCAGCAATTTCGGACAGATCTCTAATGGTACTGCCTACCCCAAGGCTCTATTCGGATTTGGATACAACTGCCTGCCAGAAAGGAAAGAGAGAGGAACATGACTATATCATATGTATGAACATCACTGCCTGGGCCCCACAGCACTGACAGCAGGCAGATCGGGTAGGGTAGATAGCATGCACAGTTTGCAGGGACAGGTAGGTTTGATGTACAAAGTTAGATTGCAGGAGCTTGAATCATGTGTTGGAACTAACCATTCGCACTCCCTCATGTATTTGTACTCACTCTCTAGCCATTATGGCACCACCTATTATTTCAACCCATTTAATTTGTATGCTGAGTGTCCCAAGCGGCAGATCATCGTGGAGTGTCCTATATATAATGGAAATCAGTCTGCATCCTGGAGCCATATCCAATAGCGTCATCAGGCTATTAAAACGCGGCGGCTCTTTGGGAAAGGTCGGCCAGATCGTCCAGGCCATAGCTGAAATTTTAATGTATTAGAGGTATTGTCCCCTGCCAAAAAAAGGCATCAATAGCTTCTTCCATGGTGATGAATCACCCCTCTGGATAAAGGTCCCCCATTGTATTGCATCCTCCATTCCCCCATCTATGCACCAACATAGATTCAGTGATTTGGAGAAAAGGTTGTACAACCCAAACAGCATGTCTGGAGCAAATGGGGCGCGATGCAGCACTTTGAGAATGACCCTTTCCCGTATACCTGTCACTAAATGATTGACATAGGGAAAGTCGGAGTAAACTTGTCAACCACCCATGCCCAGAACTGGAAGGGGACGTCCTTGATCAGTATCCTGTAGAAGTTGTTTTTCCCAGTTATCGTCTGGATCTAGCCAATGAACCGCGTGCTGAAGGTGTACTGCCATATATTAAAGTTCCAAATGTGAAACCTCAAGGCTCCCCTGCCCCCACGTATGCTGGAGAGTGGTCAACTTGACACCTTGCCACTTATGTCTCCAAAGAAGATCTACTATAAGACTATCTAAGGTGTGAAAGTAGTGACTGGGGATTGTATAGAAGGTGCTTTGAAGAATGCAGTGGCAATGCGGTAGCATAATCATTCTTACAAAGGCTATTCTGCCCATGAGGGAAAGTTATTAATCCCTCCAGAAATGGATGGGTGCCCGGAGGCCCCCCACTACCCTTCCTATATTAAAAACTAAATAGGTTGGGGCAGTATGCATCAAGAGGACACCCAAATCCCTCATGTCACCACTGTCCAAAAGAATCCTACCTCAGGAAGATCCCTCACCGGGACCTCTGCTAGTCTCACAAGTGGAAACAATGAAGTCTTCTCTGGTTTAAAGCAGATAGTCCACCAAATTCATGCATGACGTTCAGCAGAATAAGCCTCTAGTAGGCAGGACAACTCAAATAGACTAGGGTGTTGTCAGCTTAAAGGGAAACGACATGGATGGGCATCCCTAGTTTTATCCCCCATGGACCCAGCACCCGCAGCAGAGCCACCGCCAGGGGCTCCATGGCCAGGGCGAACAGGAAGAGGGGAAGAGGACACACTGCCTGGTTCCCCTAATAAGCTAGAAGGACCCCAAGACTACACTCTCCAAATGCACCTGAGCATAGGATTATGAATAATGAAGGCAGACTTATTGATTAAATTTAGGGCCGAAGCCCTTGCCATAAATAGGCTAAATTTAGGGAATGAAATGCATGCTCCATATCCAGGAGAGCAAGGGCATAATCGTCATCCTAGAGCTGGGGGCATGATAAACTTCAGCAAGACGTTGGAGGTTATGAAGAGTATTCCTCCCCAGAATTAAACTGGATTAGTTGGTGTGGACCAGATTGGACAGTTGTAGAAGCATGTGTGCCATCAGTACGCTGCTGAGAAGTTTAACATCAATAATTACAGTCAATACATGGTGGTGACCGTAGGGTCCTTCCCAGGTTTTGTCACCAGTAAAATCAGTGCTTCATGCATGGTAGCCGGTAAGGAGCCGGTGTGAAGGGCTTCCTCAGATACCTCCAAGAGCTTATCCGCTATAGAGCCAGTAAGTATTTAGTAGAACTCTGAAGGCAGGCCATTACTATCCAAAATGTTTCAAGTTTTAAGGTGACGGATGGCAGCCAGGATCTCCTCTTTGGGGAGAGATCTGGCAATGGGCTCCCCACCAGGAACTCCCACAGCCCCTCAGGGGTGGAATGTAACCATTCAGTATATGTGCTACTTAGATTGACCCGGAATACATCATTAAGAGTCTTTTGTGTGTACACCAGAGTGTCCGCTTGATCCCTGAGGGTCAGGACAGCAGATTTGGGGACCTTCTGTCGGAACAACTGTGCTGGTAACGTGACTGTTTTGTCACCCTCCATGTGAAGTCTCTGCTGATAGGCAGCATAGATGTGTTTTTCTAGTCTGGGCCCTGGTCTAATGCCCCAGGGAAGTAGATGGGAAGGAAGCAACGCTTCCAGTTTTTTAGTTGCTGTTCATGGTTAGCAATGTTGTCTTCCAATTGCTTAAGAACCCCATATGAGCTTTTGATGTAGATGGGCAGGCCACAATTTTCCTCCTCCTGTGTCTGTCCTCCAGGCTTTTCCAGCGTCCCAGCCGACTGGTACTGTGTGCCAGGCTAAGACAAATCCAAGTCAGCCATACCCTGGTTCTAGGAGCGGGACAGAGTGTCCAGCCAGTCACTGACTTCTCACAGGGTGAAAAAGAAGAAGAGGGCTTTTCCATCATCCTGTATGCACAATTTCACTGGATTAATGGATGTTGAGGTCCCGGAGTCTTTTCTTGACAGATAAGGAGGTTTTCCACTGGTCCTGCACTCTTTGTGTACAGTCTGGGAAGATAGAGATAGAATGTCCTTCAAACAGCAGAGTACCATGTGTGCGAGTGTTCTGGAGGAGTAAATAAATGTGCAATTATTGCTCTAGGAGGAGCTCTGGGTCATGGTGGGGGAGCCAAGGATCTATGTGCTTGTTCAGTAATAAATAAAATTGAGAGTCTATTGGACTTAAGAACCAAAAAAAGTTTGGTCGATGGCCCTTCAGCCATTTCTGGGAAGCCCACAAACCTCAAGTTGTTCCTACGAAAACAGCCTTCAGAGTCCTCCATTGTATCATCCCAATGAGCCATCGGTTTTAGAAACTGAATGACTGTGTCGCAAAGGGTGTGAACTTCCTGTTGAAAGGAGTCCACATTTTGTTCCATAGCTGTTACAAGTTCTGCAACTTTGAGAAGCTCTCTGTGCAGCAAATTAATGTCTATTGCTACAGAGTTAATTTTATGTGCCAGTTCGTCCTGTGAAGTTTTAATTGCCACCATTAGGTCTGTGAGCAATGGAATCACTTTTGCCCCACTATCCAGGGCAGCCATCCCACCAGTCAAGGGCTCCTCCCTCGCCCGGGCGCTCTGGGGGAAAAGGTTGAGTATATTGAATGATTTTAGTCTGATGAGTAGATTTGGGCCCCTTCGCCTGGACCATTATGAAGATAAATCGCTTACTCCATCAGGAGAGATTAGGTGTGTTGTGCAGGGGGCTTGCAGCAGCTTCCCCCCCCTGTGGGCCCGCCCAAGGAAACTATGCTGCCGGCACACAAGACATCTTCTCATCAACACAGTCTCAGGCCCTCGAATCACTCAGAGAAATCAGATGTGTCACAGGATCTGGGCATCCAGACTCCGGACTCTAATGTACATGGAGGAGAGTAAGCAGAGCACACTAAGGCCTTGCAGGTTTATTTACGGGATAGCTGTCTGCTACACTTCACCACAACAGGCCACCATTTCAACACACCAGGAGGCTTCACCACAGGGGACTCCCTTTGCCCACTCAAGGTAGGGCCTGTCCCACAGATCCCAACTTAGCCGTCGGACAGACAGAACTCATTATTGTTAGCAACCAGGAAGGTGTAAAACGTTTCCGAGGTGTGCTGACTGCTCTACCATCCACCTCAGGCACTCCGCATATTATCAGCCAGTGTCTGTCAATTTGGAAGTAAGGATGGATATCGGCCTGTGGGATTCCCCTAATCAGGAGCTGGCCAGTCACCAGCCAGTCTCAAGGGACCCCCAAACATTTGTCTGCAGTCCTGCGCTTCTCCTTACACCCCAGCCGATAACCCACCTAACCACAAGGGGAATTGCAGGCCTTGGTGTAGTGCACCGCACAAGTCAGCAGCAGGCCTTTGCAGGGTAGAACAGTCCCCGCCCAAGCATTGTCTTCAAGCGGGATCCTGATCAGTGGTGTTATTCATGCCAGCACTCTCATTCGTACAGGCCGCTTCAGGATCAGGGTTGAACACGTAGAGCTGCAGGCCATCCAAAGCCCGCACTGCTCCAGCTCTCCAAGTGAGCGGGCCAGCCTCCTGGTCGCCGCTGCTCGCCATCGTCACCAGCAGCTGCCCAAAGGGGAGTAAGCTACCTGTCCACACGCTCCGGTGTCAGCCGCAATCCCGGAGACCACTACCTCCAGTCACCGGGTGATGAACAGGGGTGCAGTGGGGCTCTGTTCCCCTACATTATGGTGCCACATGCCTTCTCCACAGACCATGTACAGCAACCCAGTGCAGGCCGGCTCAGGAGGGCACTGACAAGCACCAAGCTCAACCACCCATGTGATCTGCATCCCTGACAAGCTGCTGAGGGATTGGACGGACTGGATCATGCAGGATTGGGGCAGGATGGCACTTAGGCCCTCATTACAACCCTGGCGGTAAATCCCCGTTTCCGCCATGCTGAAGGCCACCAACATACCATTGCGGCGGTGGAATTCCGCTACAGGTATTACGACCCACATCTCGGAATTCGTCACAATACAGACACCTACACAAGTCTGCCACACCAAAGGTCAGTGATAAACTGGCGATACCAAAACCTACACCATCACGCCAACAAGAATACGCCCACACTTTCACAACCCACAAATCAACGTGGCGGTCTTACAACCGCGATAATCCATTGGCGTACACACCGCTGTGCTCAAAATATACACACATTTATAAAACACAACCAAATTGGACAATTCCAAACACACACCTGATACACATACACACACCACACCCACACACTCACACCACTATAAAACACCCACCCACATTACCCACAAACCCTTACAACAAAATTTTTCTGAAAAAGCTGAGAGAGAGAGAATAGCAAACACAACACCAGCATCCACAGGCACACAACACCATCACTCATACAACATCCATGCGCCTCAAACACAACACATCATACAGCACAATAAACAGCAACTCACACATCACCCACACAACATCATGGCACCTCAAAGACACCCCAGGTTTTCTGAGGAGGAGCTCAGGGTCATGGTGGAGGAAATCATCCAGGTAGAGCCACAGCTTTTCGGATCACAGGTGCAGCACACCTCCATTGCTAGGAAGATGGAGCTATGGCAGAGAATCGTCAACAGGGTCAACGCAGTGGGACAGCATCCAAGAACACGGGGTGACATCAGGAAGAGGTGGAACGATCTACGGGGGAAGGTGCGTTCAGTGGTATCCAGACACCAGATTGCTGTACCGAGGACTGGCGGTGGACCCCCACCTCCTCCCCCACAACTAACAACATGGGTGGAGCAAGTCTTGGCAATACTGCATCCTAAGGGCCTCGCAGGAGTAGCAGGAGGACTGGACTCTGGTAAGTCATATCTTATTTATCAAATTCCCTACCCCCTCCACCTGCATGCCATCACATACCCCTACCCTCATCCTCACCCCCATCACTCCAACGCCCCACTTATGCCCGCACTATCACAACCCACACATCCCAATACCAAGGCCCTGCATGCAACACCTATGCATGGACCCCCATCACCAAAGCATGTGCAGTACAGATACCCACACAGACCCCAAACCAACTATCACAAAAGGGCAAACACAATAATGCAAGCACAGGAGTAGAGGGTACCTCACCCAATGCACACAATGGCACACACAGATACTAAAACTATGCATTTACACCCCAACAGGACCCATACCCAACGTCACCGAACAGGAGGTGCCAGACATATCCAGTCCCCCCACAGAAGAGGCCCACAGTGATGACAGCAGTTCTGCACACCTGGATCAAGATGACCAGCCCAGTCCATCAGGTACCTCTGGACAGTCGGTTTCCCTGCCACTGTCACAAGCCACCACAGACCCTCCCCCCTCAGGAAACACCACCACAGCACCCACCTAGCGGGCCCATTCCACTGTCCCCAGGACATTTCAATCAGCAGTGTGTTCACCACTAAAGGGAACCCAGGCAAACCCACCAACCCAAGACAATCAGGGACCTGGGGTCAGTGGCAGTGGGCACACGGTTCAGGGGAGAGACGCACAGGATACCAGGGATTCTGGGAGGACTGCTGTGGGATGGGTGAGGACAGGCCCAGGGAACCGACACTCCACAAGGCACTCTCCAACATCACGGGAGAATACCACCATTCCCAGGAGACCATGGGCACGGTACTGGCCAAGTTTCAGGAGACTCAGCTGCTGCAGGAGGAACACTACCTTGGGATCAGGGAGGACTTGAAGTCCATTAACACCACCCTGGTCACCATTGCAGGGGTGCTGGCAGACCTTGTCAACACCATGAGGGACACAGTGGCACACAAACGGGCCCCTGACACTAGCCTGGACGATGAACAGCCCGCCACCTCCCCCGGCGCTAGCGGACAGGAGGCACAGGAACAACAGGCCACCAGCACCCGACCCCCTGCAGAAGGAGAACCACCCCACAAACGGTCCCTAAGATCCAGGAGCAAGACAGAGAACATTGCCAAGACCCCCTGCCAGGAAATAAGACCCTCCTGAATGTCACCCTTCTGTCCCACTTTGTCACCCTGTCCACCTTAAACTGCCATTTCTCCCCTTCCTATGCCCCATTGTACAATGCACCTGTGAGACCAATATACACCATTGAATCACAAATCAATCTGGAGTCAGTCTGTGCTTTCACAAATGTGTAATTGCAACCTCTTTGAAATATAGAAATGTCAATGTACTTGTTCACATACCAATGTTACACAGTTGTTGGCCAGCAGTAAACATAGCAGAGGGCACAAAGTGGGACCCAGATCTGTGAAATGGAAAGCCAAAGTGACAAGTCAGGGTCCATACACAGAGGTAAAAAGGCAGATTTATGCTAGGTCCTACAATAGGATGAGATGTGGGAAGCAGTGCCATCCTCTTACCTGTGTCTCACTGGAAGTTATTGCAGATGATGTTGTTACGGTTGTCTACATCTTCTTCTTCTGCCTCCTCTTCTTCACTGTCCACAGGCTCCACAGCTGCCACAAGACCACCATCAGGCCCATCCTCCTGCAGAAAAGGCACCTGGCGTTGCAAAGCCAGGTTGTGCAACATACAGCAGGCCACGATGATCTGTCACACCTTCTTCAGTGAGTAGTATAGGGATGCACCTGTCAGATGGAGCACCAGAATCTGGCCTTCAGGAGGCTGAAGGTGCGCTCTATTATCCTCCTAGTTCGCCCATGTGCCTCATTGTAGCGTTCCTCTGCCCTTGTCCTGGGATTCCTCACTGGGGTCAGTAGCCATTACAGGTTGGGGTAACCAGAGTCACCTGCAAATATCGAGGGACAACTGTTAGACATCCTCTAAACATTAGGGAATCTCCTATACCCAGACAGCAAATGAAACTGTGTGGGGACCTTGGGCTCACCTATTAGCCACACACGGTGCCTCTGGAGTTGCCCCATCACATAAGGGATGCTGCTATTCCTCAAAATGTAAGCGTCATGCACAGAGCCTGGATACTTGGCATTCACATGGGAGATGTACTGGTCTGCCAAACACACCATCTGCACATTCATTGAATGGTAACTTTTCCAGTTTCTGTACACCTGTTCATTCCTGCGGGGGGGGACAAACGCCACATGTGTACCATCAATGGCACCAATTATGTTGGGGATATGTCCCTGGGCATAAAAGTCACCTTTCACTGTGGGCAGATCCTCCACCTGAGGGAAAACGATGTAGCTGTGCATGTGTTTCAGCAGGGCAGATAACACTCTGGACAACACGTTAGAGAACATTGGCTGTGACATCCCTGATGCCATGGCTACTGTTGTTTGAAAAGACCCACTTGCCAGGAAATGGAGCACTGACAGGACCTGCACTAGAGGGGGGATTCCTGTGGGATGGCGGATAGCTGACATCAGGTCTGGCTCTAACTGAGCACACAGTTCCTGGATTGTTGCACAATCAAGTCTGTAAGTTATAATGATGTGTCTGTCTTCCATTGTCGACAGGTCCACCAGGGGTCTGTACACCGGAGGATGCTGACACCTTATCACCTGCCCCAGCGGACGTGCCCTATGGAGGAGAACGGGGTGCAGAGGGTCATACACCTCATAGGTTTCACAAGGCTGTTTAGCACAATCGTAAAATTTTCTCTATGTGCCTTTGTCTGTCCGTATTCCTGGCCGAAATAGGTGTGACGCAGTTAGTTGGCCTGCCATGTGGCCCCCTGAAATGGCGGCTGCCTGACCTGTAAGGTGGGATAAGGGGAAATGAGGTAACTGCACTGGCGTTGTGCAGCGTTGTGGTAGGCAGTCGAAGACCGCTGCGCAATTCAGCATTGGTCATCATTGGGCCTCATAGGTTCCAGGAGCCAATGACCATGTACAGCGGCGGTGACGTTACGCACCGCCGAGGACGTGACTGCCATTTTCTATCTGTTCCCTCACTTGATACCTGGCCTTCAACAGGAGAGGACCTACACTGCAAGTGCTGCTGTGACCTGCGTCTGGAAGCGACAATGGCTACAGTGTCTGGGGAAAGGGCCCCTGCCTTCACTGCGGAGGAGTTGGAGAAACTGGTGGATGGGGTCCTCCCCAGTACACGCAACTCTACGGTCCTCCAGACAAACAGGTGAGTAAACTGTGTGTATGGTGGATGGCACATGATTGTATAGAGTGTTGTGGATAGAAGAGACGGGGCGGACAGGCCAGCATGTGAGGATGGTGTATTTATGTTTTCTGGTCCAGGGTGGGAGGTTTGTGGCCAATGTGTGAGAAGAAATGTATGGGGGAGTAACATCCATTTTTACTTCACTATTCCTCTAGATCAGCGCCCACCAGAAGAAGGGTATTTGGCGTGCCATCACCAAGGAAGTGCGGACCTTGGGGGTCTACCATAGACGGAGCACCCACTGCCGGAAAAGATGGGAGGACCTGCGCCGCTGGAGCAAGAAGAAGGCGGAGGCCCAGCTGGGGATGGCCTCCAAACGTGGAAGGGGTGCCCGTCGCACCATGACCCCCCTGATGTACCAGATCCTGGCGGTGGCATATCCTGAGTTGGATGGGCCCTTGAGGGCATCATAGCAGCCACAAGGGGGTGAGTACACTCTCATTCAGCTGACTCTGCACACTTGAAGAGGTGTCTGGGTGGGGAGGTGGGCTGTGGGTTCCCCTAGGCCAGGGCAGACCCGCAAAGGTAGATCCATTGATGTGCAGCCTCATTTCCACTCCAACCCCAAAGGTGGTATTTGCCCTCCACACCTAGTCAGGCTCCTATGGGTTCCAGCTGTGCATGAAATGGGTCTAGACAGAGTCCCTCATGGGCATGTGCTTTTCCCCTGCCCTGTTAGTGCATGGCTCAGTGCATAGGGCTGCTCCCTGTGTGTTGTGTCCGCCAACGGTAGTGGTGTTGCTGGCACTGACCATGTGTCTCCACGGTCTTTCCCCCCTTTTTTGTTTTGTCACCCTGTCCTTGTGTGCATTAGCATCATCTGGCGGAGGAGCAGTGGCACCGGAGCAGGAAGGAGCTGCATCCCACATGGCCCTGGAGGGTGAAGTAATGGAGTCCGAAGGCACCAGTGGGACAGAGGGCGAGGGGAGCTCCACGGCGGGGACAGGAGGAGACACCAGTGACTGCAACTCCTCCTCTGATGGGAGCTCCCTTGCGGTTGCGGGCACCTCTGTGCCAACCGCATCAACAGGTACAGCCGTCACCCCCCCTACCAGCACTGCCCTCCCAACAGCCCCTCATCGAGTTTCCCGTGCCCCTTACCCAGGAAGGTGGGCATCTCCTTCGTCTCAGGCACCTCAGGCCCTGCCCCAGTCAGCCCTGCTGCCCTCAGTGAGGAGGCTATTAACCTCCTGACATCCCTCACTGTTGGGCAATCAACCATTTTGAATGCCATCCAGGGTGTTGAGAGGCATTTGCAGCAAACAAATGCATACCTGGAGGGCATTCATTCTGGTGTGGCGGCCTAACAGAGAGCATTTCAGGCTCTGGCCTCAGCACTGATGGCATCCATTGTCCTTGTGTCCAGCCTCCCCCTCCAACTTCCTCTACCCAGACCCAATCCCCTGTACATCAGCCTATCCCAACCACACCATCAGACCAGCATGCACACTCATCAACACACAAGAGTGGACATGGCAAACATAAGCACCACACATCCCACAGGCACTCACACAAGCACCATCCACATGCAGACACACCAACATCCACTGCCTCCACTCTGTCCCCCTCCTCCATGTCCTCCTCCTCCCTCCCTGTCTCGTATCCACTCACACCTGCATGCACTACATTTTCATCCACTACCTCCATCACCAGCACGTCTATCACCACACACCGCTCACGTGCAATCACCACTCCCACTACCATGCACGCATCCCCTGTGTCCTCTCCCAGTGTATCTGTGAGCCCTCCTCCCAAAGTACACAAACACAGGCACCCACCCATCCAACAGCCATCCACCTCACAACAGCCTCTGGCCCATGTACCTTCACCCAAATTCAGCAGACGTACACCTCCTACAACCACTACCTCTTCCTCCACTACCAAACCCCCTCCATCTTCCCATCCCAGTGTGTCTAAGAAACTCTTCCTGGCTAACACTGACCTCTTCCCTACACCTCCCCCCCCATCCTTCCCCTCGGGCCAGCCTGTCCAGGTCCCAGCCCAGCACCTCAGCCACCAAATCATCCAGCACAGTGGTCTCAGCAAGTCTGGTCTCATCGAGGGTGACATCCATCAGGGCTGCCAGTGTGCCACCTAGCGAGGCCAAGGAGCAGGCCATTCCATCACCTGCCAAGGTGAAGAAGGTGCCCACATACCGGAGGGAGAAGCCGCACCAACCACCAAGCAATGGCTCCTCCAAGCCACAAGGGGACAGTGCCAAGGGACCAGCAGCGACATCAAAGGTAGGGAAGCGACACAAGCGAAGAGCAGGTCAGGACAGGGCACGGAAGCTCCGGCTGAGGGACCAGAGTCACCCCTTCTGTCAGCCAGAACATCAACTTGTACGGCTGTGGACACCGCCACCTGCACTGCCACCTGCACCGCCACCTGCACATTTGCTGCCTCAGCAACAGTCCCGAGCATCATCCCCAGTGGGCAGCCATCCGAGGCTGCAGGAGACGTCCTGCTGTGTCCCTCCACAGGTGCAGACACATGCACCACCACCAGCACCTCCGACACAGACACCGCTGCAATCACTGCCACAAGCCCCGCGACGTGCTCAGACAGCGCCACCACAGCTGACACGGCTATCATCCCCAGTGGGCAGCCATCCGAGGATGCAGGAGATGTCCTGGACCCTGCACAGTGTACATGAGGCACGACACCCAGCGCTGTTTGTACCTGCATGTGTCAGGCGAAGACGCAGCAGAGTGGAGTGTGTCTCTGCCTCCATGGAGTATCATGCTACCTGTTCTCAGGCAATCTCGTGGCACACACACCCAGGTGAGGGAATGGGACCTGTCACACTGCATGTGAAGCACTCTGGGCACAATGCCCCCTCCAGAACCAGTGGAGAATCACATCCACTACCCCAGTCTTGGCAGGATGAAGCACTCTGGGCACAATGCTCCCTCTAGAACCAGTGGAGAATCACATCCACTACCCCAGTCCTTGGCAGGATGAAGCACTCTGGGCACAATGCCCCCTCCAGAACCAGTGGAGAATCACATCCACTATCTCAGTCCTTGGTAGGATGAAGCACTCTGGGCACAATGCCCCCTCCAGAACCAGTGGAGAATCACATCCACTTGAGAGACTGTGGCATTGCACTCCCCAGGATAAAGCAGTGGGAAAACCACCCACTGGAGAGACTTGTGAGACTGTGGCTTTGCACTCCCCAGGATCAAGCAGTGGGCAAACAAACCACTGGAGAGACTTGTGAGACTGTGGCTTTGCACTCCCCAGGACCAATCACTGGGCATGGACCCCCCTCGTGGAGCAGTGGCGTTGTCCGTTCATCCGGCTGAAGTGCCCCCCTCCTCCTTCCCCCTGAGGTGCCTTTCATCTGATGCCCCTGCAGTGTTCTCTCCGTTTAGAGTCAGGTATCTTGTGTGGGCTTTGCCCATGCATTTTGGGACACTGATCCACGGAAAATGATTTCATTCATATCCGGACTTGTGTAGTTGGTGTACATATTTGTATATACTGATATTTTAATTTGGCCTATCTGATTTTTCAATGATTACACTTGTTACAATCATTTCCTTTTGTCCTTGCGTTCTTCCAGGGGGTGACGGGGTGTATATGTAATGTTGCTGCCTGTATTTGTGTGTATGGTGTTGTGGGTGAGGGTGGGGGTGGGGGTGTTGTGTGTTGCGTGTGTGTGTGTCACTCTCTTTTTTCCTACCCCCGTGTGCTAGGTGCAGTACTCACCGTGGTCGTTGCCGGCGTCTTTGCTGCTCCTGATACAAGAGGAGGTAAAGCAACATGGGCAGGACCTGTAACTCGGGCTCCATGGTGTCCTGGTTCTTCTTTGAGTGTCGAGAGGTGAGTGTTTTCCCTTCATAACATTGTTTCCGCCGTGCTTTTGATGTCGTTGTTACCGCCCCAGAAAAGGTGGCGGATAGGCCTCTTGTAATACAGTGGGCGGAACCTTGTCTTCTGCCTGTCTGTTGGCGGTTACCGCTGTGGTGTTTGTTTCTACCGCGGTGGCGGTTGGAGTGTTAAAGTGGCTGTCTAAGTTGGCGGCTTCCGCCATGGTCGTGATTCCATTTTTTTTACACCGGCCTGTTGGCGGTATTACCGCCGCTTTAACACCGACCCCAGGGTTGTAATGAGGGCCTTAATGTCCTGGAGAAGCATCTATTCGGCCATTTTGCTTGGCCATGCCCCCCTCTGGAGATCTTGCTTTCGAGAAATTCTACATAACAGTTTATCTTGGACTCACTCCTCCAACAAACAGTATTGTATTGTACACGGGTGTTAGACTTGGCATCCTTGGTGTGGTCTCCCCTAACTTTTTGCCTCTGTTCCCCAGGTCATTGATGTGTGCCTGACTCTGTTTTTACTGTGTTTGATACTCTGGGCACTTTACCACTGCTATCCAGTGCTAAAGTGCAAGTGCTCCTATGTAAAATGTATGTGTAATTGGCTTTCCATGATTGGCATGTTTGATTTACTTGTGAGTCCCTAGTACAGTGCACTAGAGGTGCCCAGGGCGTGTACATCAAATGCTACTAGTGGGCCTGCAGCACTGGTTGTGGCACCCACATTAGTAGCCCTGTAAACATGGATCAGAACTGCCACTGCAGTGTCTATGTGCACAGTTTTAAACTGCCAATTCTACTTGGCAAATGGATCCACTTGCCAGGCCTAAATCTTTCCTTTTGTTACATGTGAGGCACCCCTGAGGTAGGCCCTAAGTAGCCCCATGGTCAGGGTGCCGTGTATGTTTAAGGTAAGACATATACTAATGTGTTTTATATGTCCTGTGAAATACTGCCAAATTTGGTCCTCACTGTGCAAGGCCCATCTCTCTCATAGGTTAACATGGGGGCTGCCTTTAAATATTATTAAAGTGCAGATTAGCTTTGGGAGCAGATAGAAATTTGGAGTTTAGGGTCTCTGAACTCACAATTTAAAAATACATCTTTTGGTAAAGGTTGTTTTTAAATTGTGTGTTTGAAAAAGCCACTTTTAGAAAGTAGACATTTTCTTGCATAAACCATTCTGTGACTCTGCCTTTTTGTGGATTGCCTGTCTGATTCAGTTTGACAGTTGGGCTGTTTGCACCTCTCCTCTAGACAGTGTCATAAAGGGAGCTGGGGTGTAGCCTGCATATCCTGATGAGCCATCTGTGCTGGGAGGGAGGGGAGGATTGGTCACTCAGTCCAGAAAGGGTTGTGCCTGCCCTCACACAATGCAGTCTCCAATCCCCTGGTGTGTGCCTGGGGCCTGGCCTGGGCAAGGCAGGATATTACAAACCAGAGAGACTCTCCTTTGACGCTTCCCTACTTCAAAGGCAGAAAGGGGAGTAAGTAGTGCACCCAAAATCCCAGACTTTAGATTTCTTCAAGATCACTTCTGGAACCAAGAGGAACCTCTGTCAAGGAGAAGAGCTGTAGCACTGAGGAGAAGTCCTGTCTCTGCCTGTGACTGTGCTTTGTTGGGCTATGCTGAAGTTGCTGCTTCTGCCTGTGAAAGGGGACAAAGACTGGACATTGTTGTGTATTCCTGCTTGAGAAGAATCTCAAAGGGCTTGAATTGAGCTTGCCTCCGTTTGTTGAAGTCTCAGGGCCATCAAAGACTTCTCATGCCACCACCTGGACTCTCTGCTGAGGCTCCTGCCCTGCCAAGTGGTGCCCTATCCAGTCCCTGGGCCCTTGAAAGGTGAAGTTGCCAGACAAGATCTGAAAATCCATGCACAGAACGCTGTGCAGGAAATTTTCGATGCACCTTCCGCAACGCAGCTGATAAATGACACACTGCCAGCTTCGCAGCTGAAATCTATGCCCCACCTGCATCGCGACTGGGAGATCCTTGCGGCTGGAGAAATGACACGCAACACCCACTTACAGAGGCTGATAACTACTCGAACCCCACGCAGCACGTTTTTTCTGATACCGTCTGTAAATCGACACATCTCTTTCTTGCGAGGGAAAAAAAATGACACATCGCTGACCCGACAGGAGAATGAAATGACGCACGGCCTCATTTACGAGTAAGGAATCGATGCATCGCTACCCATTTCCGATGCACGCTCGCCCGTGCGGCTTTATTATTGACGCTAACCAGGTACTTTGTGTAACAACAGCATTCTCACTGTTTTCTAAGGATTAAGGCTCCTAGGCCCTCATTATGATGCTGGTGGTGGGTGATAAAGTGGCGGTAATACCGCCAACAGGCTGGTGGTAACTACTGCCAAATTATGACCATGGCGGTGATAACTCCCATAGACAGCCAATGCACCACACCAACCGCCAGGGTGGAAACAACTCTCACCACGGCTGTAACCACCAACAGCCAGGCGGGAGACAAATTACTGCCCACCATATTATGACACAGGAAACCGCCACATTTTCCAGGGTGGTACCAACTGAAGAGAAAAGACACACCATCAGAGACACAGGGAAGAACAACGCTGCCATGGTCCCTAACTTCAAGTTTTCCCGATGATCTTCTATGTCATGCTCCACCTGGAACACCAACGGCAACGAAGACGACGACGGTGAGTACAGCCGCCTAGCAAACAAGGGAGAGAGGGAGGAAAATGAGAGTGACACACACATGCACAACACACACCCGACACACACACACACCATACACACAACCAGCTGCACACAAAAAACAATTTGCACCCGATACACGGCAGACTAATACAAGGACAACAGGAATGCACAAAAGTGAATGTATAAATGTCAACAGGTAAATAATCGAATTATCCGTGAAACAGATATGTACACATGTTCACAAAGGGACACTGCCCAGTCCAATGTTCAAAGGGCCCACATGGCCACAGGGCACAGTCCAAGGCCCAACTCAAATCCTGAATTCATCCGGATAGAACTCTGCAGGGGCATCAGTTTGCAAGTGGGAAGGCACCTCAGAGGGGTGGGGGGGCACCTCAGCTGGAGTTTGGAACAAGCCCACTGGTTCTGGAGGGGGCTCAATGCCTATTGTTCTGCCCTGGGGAGTGCAAGGCCATAGTCCCTTAAGTGGGGGACTTTCCCACTGGTTCTGGAGGGGGCTCCATGCCCATTGCTCTGTCCTGAGGAGTACAAAGCCACAGTCTCTGGAGGGGGTGACTTGCCCACTGGTTCTGGAGGGGGTCCCTCGTACAGCAGCCCCTAGAGGGTGGCCCACATGGCGTCTGCTGGCGGTGATGGCTGCAGTGTGGTGGCAGATGGAGGTACCTCCTGGGCAACCTCTGCAGGTGGTGATGGCTGCAGTGTGGTGGCAGATGGAGGTGCCTACTGGGCAGACTCTGCAGTTGGTGATGGCTGCAGTGTGGTGGCAGATGGAGGTGCCTCTTGGGCAGCCTCTGCAGGTGGTGATGGCTGCAGTGTGGTGGCAGATGGAGGTGCCTCCTGGGCAGCCTCTACAGGTGGTGATGGCTGAAGTGTGGTGGCAGATGGAGGTGCCTCCTGGGCAGCCTCTGCAGGTGGTGATGGCTGCACTTCCTCAGCTGGCAGTGGGGGCCCGTGACCGCCGGTGGTGGTGGAGGTGTCACCCTGACAGCTTCCGCTGGAGTGGAGGGCTTTGTCCCCTCCATGACATGGGGCGTGGAGTCCTTACCCTTCCTGGCAGGGGTTGATGGCTTCTTCCCCTTCTTGGCTGGAGGTGCAGGCTCCTTCCCCTTCTCGCCTGGAGGTGCAGGCTCCTTCCCCTTCTCGCCTGGAGGTGTGGTATCCTCCCCACCATGACGAGGTGGTGCCATCACTGTCCCCGTGGACTGTTTGGCTGAGGTGCTGGAATGGGTCGTTGGGACCCTGCTTTTACAGGCAGGATAGAGGGAGGGGGAGGAAAAGCTTCTTAGGGACTGTGGGGCGGGAGGAGGGAGGAGTGATGGGAGTGGAGGTTAAAGGAGTGGTTGTAGGAGCTGTATGTCTGCTGGATTTGGGTGCAGGTGCATGGGCAGTATGCTGATGTGAGGTGGATGGCTGTTGGGTGTGTGAGTGCTTGCGTTTGTGTCCTTTAGGAGGGGGGACAGACAGGGTGGGAGAGGACACAGGGGATGTGTGCATGGATATTGTGGAGGTGTCTGCTAGTGATGTGTGTGTGCTGCTTGGTGTGGTGATTCTGGTGGTGGATGTTGGTGCAGTGCATGCAGGTGTGAGTGTGGACATGACTGGGAGGGAGGTGGAGGAGGAGGTGGAGACAGTGGAGGCAGTGGATGTTGTCGTTTCTGCAACTGTCATCGGCCGGCGCACACCATGTATACCACCACAAGACATTCCCCCGCTCCTCCATGATACGATGCTTGCACACACATCCCTGTGCATCCTTCCCACATGCATCGTGCTGAATGTGTACTCACCTGTTGGTCTGGAGGCTCATACAGCAGTCCGTACTGGGGTACGTCACTCCATCAATCAATCAATCAATCAATCAATCACTCCAAATCATCTGAAGTGAAGGCACCGGCCCTTTCCCCGGTCACATGGCCCATGGTGGGTTCCAGACACAGGTCACAGCAGCAAACGCAATGTAGGTGTTCTCCTGTTGAAGGTCAGGAAAAAAGTGAGGAATCAGATAGGAAATGGTGGTCACGTCTGCAGCGGTGTACACCGTTCCCGCCGGCGCAGATCCCCATTGGCCACTGTACTCCATAGATCCCTATATTATCCAATGAGGAATTGCACGGCGGTGCAAGACTGCCTTCCGCCACGACACTCAACGTCGACAGAGTTACCTCACTTCCACCTGTCCCTACATACAGGACAGGTGGTCACCATCTCAAGGGGGGGCAATCATATCAACATTAACTGCATCACAGATTAGATTGGCACATACCTTGATATTAACACTGTCCCATTACATAAGTGCACCAAGTATACTGAAGTTGTGGTTCCATTGTTCCCATTGTGACAGCCTACTCATTCTTGTGTCCCTTAGATACCTACCACTGTGGACGAATAGGAGGTGGAGACAAACCCCTATGTACAGACCCCTGGTGGACTTAGCTACACTGGAGGACAGGCACATTATCCTCACCTATAGACTGGACAGGGCCACAATCACAGAGCTGTGAGCCCAATTGGAGGCAGACCTGATCTCATCTATCCATCATCCGACTGAGATCCCCCCTCTTGTGCAAGTACTATCAGTGCTCCATTTCTTGGCAACTGGTTCTTTCCAAGTGACAGTGGGCTTGGCAGCAGGAAGGTCACAGCCAATATTCCCAATCGTGCTGGCAAGAGTTTTGTCTGCCCTGGTAAAACACATGTGCAGCTACATTTCTTTCCCCCGTGGAAGAACTGGCCACTGTGAAGGCAGGATTCTATGCAATGGAACATATCCCAAATATTACTGGGGTGATTGACAATACACATATTGCATTTGTCCCCCCCGGCAGAATGAACAGGTGTTCAGGAATCGTAATAGTTTCCACTCACTGAATGTGCAGACAGTGTGCCTGGCAGACAAGTACATCTCCCAAGTCAATGTTAAGTATCCTGGGTCGGTGCATGATGCCTTTGTTCTGAGAAATAGCAGCATCCCCAATGTGATGTCCAAACTACAGAGGCACAGGGTGTGGCTAATTGGTGAGCCTTGGTCCCCACTCACTGTATGTTAGTGTACGCCTTCTGGTGTAAACCTCATAGTGTGAGACTAAATTTGCTCCCTCAATAATTGCAGGTGACTCTGGCTACCCAAACCTATTGTGGCTGCTGACCCCTGAGAGGAATGCCACGACAGGGGCTGAGGAACGTTATAATGAGGCTCATGGGCGAACCAGATGGGTGATCGAGAGGACCTTCGGCCTCCTAAAGGCCAGGTTCAGGTGCATCCATCTGACAGGTGGATCCTTGTGCTGCTCACCTGAGAAGGTCTGCCAGATAGCAGTGGCATGCTGCATGTTGCACAAGCTGGCCCTCAGACGCTGTGTACCTTTTCTGCAGGAGGAGGAGGGTGGAGATGCCCCTTTGGCAGCAGTAGACCCTGAGGACAGTGAGGATGAAGAGACTCAGGATGAGGATGAGGACAACAGAACATCAGTTATCCGACAGTACTTCCAATGACACACAGGTGAGACAGTGCAACTGCACAATCCTATGACTATAGGTGTATTCTGTGTGGCTGTAGCATGATGGCATTATCTTTCTTTGCATCTCAACTTACTGTCACCTGTGGTTTGTCATTTTACAGATGTTGGTGATATGACAACTGTGTACTGATGTGCTGACTACAGACAGTTACAGGTTGTTAGAAATGGGGTCTTTGGCTGGCAATCAGGTTACCCCCTGTCCAAACAAGGACCCACACTCTAGTCATGGTAAAAGAGAATCACCCTCAGCTAACCCCTGCTTACCCCCTTGGTAGCTTGGCACGAGCAGTAGGCCTAACTTCAGAGTGTTAGGTGTAAAGTATTTGTACCAATACACACAGTAATGAAAACACTACAAAATGACACAACACTGGTTTAGAAAAATAGAAAATATTTATCTAAACAAAACAAGACCAAAACGACAAAAATCCACAATACACATGTCAAGTTATCACTAAGAATGCAAAAAGAGTCTTAGCGTGAAAATGTACATAAAAAATAACCCCGTATGGGTGAGTGTGCGTCAAAAAGCGCGTGCAATGCGTTGATTTCACATTTCGCTCATGAGCGAGACCTTGCGTCGTTTCTCCTTTAGCCGGGTCGGCATGTATTGTTTCTTCTCTCTGCAGGCGAGCAATGCGTCGATCTGGTCAGCACTCTTGGGCCCGGGCAGGCCTTGCGTCGTTTTTACATGCCCAACAGTGTTTGCTTCAGAAATTCAGCCGCACTATGATCCAAAAACCACGCAGCGCAGGTTACGATCTCACTGGCCTCCGCCAGCGATGCTGTGCATTGTTTCTTCTGCCGTGAGCGTCGATCTTCTGGTCGTTGCAGGTGAGACTCGATTTTCAGCCGCAAAGGCGGCGGCGCATTGATTTTTCAGCCGCAAATCAGAGTTGCGTCGATCTTTTCCCAGCACGGCGGTCTGTGTATGGATTTCTCACTCTTGGGCAGCCAGCTTCTCTTTTCAGGGCCCCAGGATCTGGATGGGCACCACTTGGCACAGTAGGAGTCTCTCCAAAGGCTCCAGGTTCTGGCAGAGAGGAGACTTTGCTGTCCCTGAGAATTCAAACAACAGGAGCCAAGCTCTAAATCAAGCCCTTTGAGATCTTCACAAGAAGGAAGCAACACAAAGTCCAGTCTTTGTCCTCTAGCACAGGCAGAAGCAGCAACTGCAGGATATCGCCACAAAGCACAGTCACAGGCAGGGCAGGTCTTCTTTCTCAGCTCTTCAGCTCTTCTCCAGGCAGAGGTTCCTCTTGGTTTCTAGAAGTGTTCTAAAGTCTGGTTTTGGGTGCCCTTTTTATACCCATTTTGCCCTTTGAAGTAGGCCTACTTCAAAGCAAAGACTCTCTTGTTTGTGAAACCCTGCCTTGCCCAGGCCAGGCCCCAGACACACACCAGGGGGTTGGAGACTGCATTGTGTGAAGGCAGGCACAGCCCTTTCAGGTGTGAGTGACCACTTCTCCCCTTCCTCCCAGCACAGATGGCTCATCAGGAAATGCAGACTATACCCCAGCTTCCTTTTTGTCACATTTCTAGTGAGAGGTGCAACCAGCCCAACTGTCAAACTAACCCAGACAGGGAGTCCACAAACAGGCAGAGTCACAGAAATGGTTTAAGCAAGAAAATGCCCACTTTCTAAAAGTGACATTTTCAAACACAGAATCTTAAAATCAACTTTACTAAAAGATGTATTTTTAAATTGTGAGCTCAGAGACCCCAAACTCCACATGTCTGTCCGCTCCCAAAGGGAATCTACACTTTAATCATATTTAAAGGTAGCCCCCATGTTAACCTTTGAGAGGGACAGGCTTTGCAACAGTGAAAAATGAATTTAGCAGTATTTCACCGTGAGGACATATAAAACACATTACTATGGCCCTCATTATGACATTGGCGAAAAATGACGCCTACCGCCACGGCGACGGGTGCCAACATACCAGCGCCGTGGCTACCGACCGCCATGGCATTATGACCGTAGACGGAATTCCGCCAGAATTCCATGATACGGCCTGGCGGTGTTTTGCTGGCGGACGCTGCTGCTGGCAGCTGCGCTGCTCCCTGTCTCCTGCCGGAGGACCCCCTGAAAGCAGGTAAGTTGGGTTCTCTGACAGGAGAGGGGATGTGGGTGTTGTGTGCGTGTGTGGAGGTCTGTGTGAGTGTGTGTAAGTGCGTAAAATGTAAAATACATGTGTGCATGAGTGGGTGTGAGTGTACGTGCATGTTGTGTCGTGAGATTGCGTATGTGCCTGGATGTATGTTCGTGAGTGTTGCTGTGAGTGTGAATGAATGTATGAATGCGTGGGTGAATGTGTGTATGGGTGTGTATGTATGTGCATGTATGTGTGTAAATGTGCGGGGGTGTTGGGAGGGGGAGGTGGGGCAGGACTCTGGTGAGGGGGAAAGGAGAGCGGGAGGGGGTAGGGTAGACCCCTATCACTGCCAGGGAAAGAACTCCCTGACATTGATAGTGCCTACCGCCATGGTTTCAGTGGTGGTACAAAAACCACTGAAACCATGGTGGTGGGTGGGGTCTAAATGCCATGGGCGACCGCCGGGCTGGAGACTGTAGTCTCCATCCCGGTGGTCATTACTGCCGTGGCGGTCGGTGTGTTGACTTGGCAGTTTGGCTTTGGGCAAACCGCCAATGTCATAATAGTGGAGGTAGGTACCACCAGCCTGTTGGCGGTAATACCTCCACTATACAACTGACCGCCGGGGTCATAATGACCCCCTATATGTCCTACCTTAACCATACACTGCACCCTGCCCATGAGGCTACCTAGGGCCTACCTTAGGGGTGCCTTACATGTAAGAAAAGGGAAGGTTTAGGCCTGGCAAGTAGGTACACTTGCCAAGTCGAATTTACAGTTAAAAGTGCACACACAGACACTGTAGTGGCAGGTCTGAGACATGATTACAGAGCTACTCATGTGGGTGGCACAACCAGTACTGCAGGCCCACTAGTAGTATTTGGTTTACAGGCCCTGGGCACCTCTAGTGCACTTTACTAGGGACTTACTAGTAAATCAAATATGCCAATCATGGATAAATCAATCAATAACACTATTTACACAGAGAGCATATGCACTTTAGCACTGGTTAGCAGTGGTAAAGTGCTCAGAGTTCAAAAGCCAACAGCAACAGGTCAGAAAAAAATAGAAGGAAGATGGTAAAAAGTCTGGGGATGACCCTGCATAAGCAACAAAGTCCAACACAGGTCATTATTTCTATGCTCTGACAGTGTACAGTTCATTTGCACTAGATGTGACTGTTTCCATAAATAAACATTTTCAAAACATAAAATACTAGTAGTCAAGTTATTTTCAAGGGTGTTTATTGTAGTGCTAAAATAATTAAGGGAAAGTGCCATGGAATGGGGTGATGATGAAGGAAAGTCCAGGGTATTGTTCCAGTCTGTTTGTAGCACAGATCCAGTGTCCAAGGGGCCATAGGAAGGGGAGCAGAGGCAGTTCAAGGTGGACAAGGTGACTGAGTGGGACACAAGGGGGACAATCAGGAGAGTCTAATTTCCTGGTGGTGTTCTTGGCAAGTGTCTCTGGCTTCTGTCTGGTTTGCAGGGAACATTTGCATGGTGGTTCACCTCCTGTGGGGGGAGGGGTGCTGGTGGCCTGTGGGTCCTGTGGAGGGGCCTCCTGCCCACTAGCTGCAGCGGAAGTGGAGGGTTGGTCAATGGACTGGCTAGTGGTAGAGGCCCGCTGGTGTGCTGTTGCCTCCCTCATGATGTTGGCCATGTCTGCCAGCACCCCTGCTATGGAGATCAGGGTGGTGTTGATGGCCTGCAAGTCCTCCCTGATCCCCTGATACTGTCCCTCCTGCAGCCGCCTGTTCTCCTGCAGGTTGTCAATGATCTGGCCCTTCGAATCCTGGGAATGTTGTTAGGCTCCCAGGATCTCAGAGAGAGCCTCCTGGAGAGTTGGTTCCCTGGGTCCTATCCTCCCCATGGCGCACAGCAGTCCTCCCTGTGTACCTGTTGGCCTGTGCCTCTGTCCCCTAAACGGTGTGCCCACTGCCACTGGCCCCAGGTCCCTGATTGTCTTGGGTATGAGGTTTGGCCTGGGTCCCTGTACAGGTGGGTACACTGTTGAGTGACATGTTTGGGGGACAGAGGTGTGGGTACGCTGGGTGGGTACTGTGGTGTTGGGTACTGATGGGGGAGGCTCTGTGGTGGATTGTGATTATGCTTGGGTGACCGGCTGTCCAGTGGTCCCTGATGGGGCAGGTAGATCATCCAGATCCTGAAGTCCAGAGTTATTGTCATCACTGGGGGCATCTTCTTTTGGGGAACTGCATAGTCATGGTACCTCCTCTCCACTGACATTGACTGGGGTACCTGTGGGGATGGAGGTGATGTATTGTCCTTCATGTGTGTGACATATTGTACATCCCTGGCTTCCCCTCTATCGTTGGTGTTGCCCTGTGACCTTTTGCTTGTGTATGGTGATGTATTGTGGGATTGTTAGTTCCCCCATGCTGTGCATGCTTTTGTGATTGATGTCCATGCAGGGCTGGGAAGGATGTCCATGCCTTGGTATGGCATGCAGGGCTTGGCATTGCGGTTAGTCATATGTATAGGTGCAGTGTGTGGGATGGAGTGGAGTGATGGGAGTGAGGGTGAGGGTGGGAGATGGCATGCAGGTATGGGTGGTGATAAGTAGTAAATGTTGACTTACCAGTGTCCAGTCCTCCAGCTACTCTAGTGAGTCCCTCAGGATGCAGCAATGCCAACACTTGCTCCTCCCATGCTGTGAGCTGTGGAGGAGAAGGTGGGGGTCCACTGCATGGTGAGCTGGTGCCTTGCTGCTATGGAATGTACCTTCCCCCGTAGATCGTTCCACCTCTTCTTGATGGGCGTCCCTTGTTCTTGGGTGCTGTTCCACGGTGTTCACCCTGTCCACGATTCTCCACCATAGCTCCATCTTCCTTGCTATGGATATCTGATATACCTGTGCTCCAAACAGCTGTGGCTCTACCCTGACAATTTCCTCCACCATGACCCTTAACTCTGCATCAGTGAAACAGCGGTGCCTTTGTGGGGACATGGGTGTTGTGTGGTGTGTGCTGGTGAGAGTGTGTTGAGTAATGTGGTGGGTTGTGTGATGTAGGATGCGTGAGGGATGTATGAGTGTAATTGGTATGTGTGTCTAGTTGTCGCAGTGGTCTTAGTGTCAGTCTGGTGGCAATGATTTGTATTCGTAAAGGGTTGTGGGTAATGTGGGTGCGTGTTTTATAGTGGTGTGGGTGTGTGGGTGTGGTGTGTGTATGAGTGTCAGGTGTGTGTCTTTAGTATTGGTCAATGTGGTGTTTTTTTGTATGTGGGTGTCCATTCTGAGCACGGCGGTATGTACTTCCAATGATTTACTGCTGTTGAATGTCCGCCGTGGTGATTCGTGGGTCATAATGTGATGGATGTTGTTTTGTTGGCATAACGGTATGGGTGTTGGGACCGCCACTTTATCACTGACCTTTGGGCTGGCAGATTTGTGTATGTGGCAGTATTCTGTCAGATTGGTGTGTGTGTGTCATAATATGGCGAACGGATATTCGCCACCGCTGCGGTATATTTGCGGCCGTCAACGTGGCGGTAAGAGGGATTTACCGCCAATGTCATAATGAGGGCCTTATTCTTTTGAAAATTCATATCTTGACTTTTTGTCGATTTGGTTGTTTGATTTAGATAAGTATTACCTATTTTTCTAAACTGGTGTGGTGTCCAGTTTATAGTGTTTTCACTGTATTACTGTGTTTGTTGGTACAAATACTTTACACATTGCTTCTGAAATTAAGCCCGCCTGCTCGTGCCAAGCTACCAAGGGGATAAGCAGGGGTTAATGGAGTATGATTCTCCTTTACCCTGACTAGAGTGAGGGTCCTTGCTTGGACAGGGGGTAACCTGACTGCCAACCAAAGACCCCATTTCTAACATTGGTGCTCAGAGGTGAGGATTGGACTTGTATTTATACTTGACATACAGTGATTAAGTGTACACTCCTGTTTTCAGTGCAGACCATCATGTGGCCACATACAGCTTGCTTTTCCTTTTTCTCCTTTTGGATTTTTTACCCTACTTCCATATTTTTGATGATCCTTGATTGACTTTTGAACTTTATTGGGAACTCTTTTTCTGCCTTGGAACTTTGCACTTCTGTTGATTCTTCATCATGCCTCAATCTGGAGATGCATCAGCTGGAACTGCTTTTGACTTAGGGAAACTGGAGAGCTATACAGTTGCTCAGTTGAGGCAGTTCTGCAAGAATCTTGCCTGTCCCATTAGGGCTCCATCAGGAAGGAGGAGCTGCAGAAGGAACTGAGGGCCTGGGTGACAGCCAAGGAAGCAGAGGGCCACACAGAGGGGTAGGAGGAGGATGAGGATGAGGAGATGCAATCCATACAGAATGGTATAGTAGGTGGGTCTGTTATGTCTAGGGAGAGAGTCTCCAGGGCAGGTAGCAGTGTGTCATCCAAGGGTCTGACTCCTGAAGAGTTACAGGACAGACAAGCAGAGAGTACTCACCAGCTGGAGTTGGAAAAGTTTAGGATGCAAAGGGAGATGGAAGAAAGGAGGATGGCAAGAGAGGAAAAGAAGATACTGCTGGCTTATGAGGTCAGCTTGAGGGAGCTGAATCAGAGGAGTCAGTCCAGTATGGATGGTGACAGCAATATCTCAGTGCATCCTGAGAGGAGGGTGCACATTCCTAAAGACCTTGTGAAGGATTACAAAAGGGAAGATGACACATTCTTATGGTTCAAGGGGTATGGGTCTGATCTCCATATGAAACTGGTCCCTGAAGCTCATTGGGGTGGGTCTGTGGAAGCACTTTGAGGTAGAGGGGAGGGATACTCTGACATCCTTAGGGGATCCTCAGGGGCTCACTTACTCTATCATGAAGGACACCCTACTCACAAGGTATGGTCTCACCCCTGAGAAGTATAAGGACAAGTTTAGGTCCTATAAGAAAATGAATCCCAAATATGGTTGGAATGTGTTGATTCTTTTTGCGGGTCACTGGATGGTTGGGTGAAGGGCAGTAAGGTGACAACATATGAGGGGCTTTAAAATGTAATTGCTTAGGAGCACCTGTACAGTTTATGTTTTCCAGAGCTGCGCCAGCACCTAATTGACAGCAAGTTGACTGATCCCAGGAAGCTTGAGCAGGAAGCAGACCGTTGGGAGAGCACCAGGGTCCAAGAGAGGTATGGGGAGACCATGCCAAGGAGCCTGAAACAGTGGCCCAGTTTTAGTGACCTCATTCAGCGAACATACCTGGATGACATTGCAGTGTTCAGTTCCACTTAGGAGCGACACTTGCAGCATCTCTGCAGAGTGTTGGAGGCCCTGCAGAAGACAGGCCTCACTATTAAGGCCAGTAAGTGCCAGGTAGGCCAGGGTTCAGTGGTGTATTTGGGACACCAGGTAGGGAGTGGCCAGGTGGCACCCCTACAGCCAAAAATCAACACCATTCTGGCTTGGGAGGCTCCCAAGACTCTGAGTGAAGTGAGGGCATTTTTAGGCCTCACTGGCTATTACAGGACGTTTGTCCTGGGATGTGGCACCAATGAGGCCCCCTTGAATGAATTGACTTCCATGAAACAACCAAAGAAGGTGATATGGACAGAGGCTTGCCAGATAGCTTTTGATGCTCGGAAGGCTGCCATGTGCACAGCACCTGTGCTGAAGGCACCTGACTACTCAAAGGAGTTTGTTGTACAAAGAGATGCCTCAGACCGTGGTATAGGAGCAGTACTCTTACAGCTTCATGAAGAGGGCCTAGATCAACCTGTAGCCTTCATTAGCAGGAGGATACTTCCCAGGGAACGCAGGTGGAGTGCAGTAGAGCATGAAGCTTTCACTGTGTTCTGGGCACTGAAGAAGCTAAGGTCCTACTTGTTTGGGACTCATTTCCGGGTTCAGACTGACCACAGGCCCCTCAGATGGTTAATACAGATGAGGGGTGAGAATTCTAAACTGTTGAGGTGGTCCATTTCCCTACAGGAGATGGACTTTATGGTGGAACACCGCCCTGGTACAGCACACGCCACTGCTGATGGTCAGTCCAGATTCTTCCGCCTTAGTGATGAGAACTCCCATGAGGTTGGGTAGTTACTCCCTACTTTCAGCTTGGGGGGACAAGTAGACTTGGCACCCTTGGCATGGTCTCCCCTAACTTTATACCTCTGTTCCCCAGGTTGTTGATGTGTGCTGGACTTTGTGTTTGCTGTTTTTGATACTCTGGGCACTTTACGACTGCTATCCAGTGCTAAAGTGCAAGTACTCCTATGTAAAATGTATGTGCAATTGGCTTTCCATTATTGGCATATTAGATTTACTAGTACGTCTCTAGTACAGTGCACTAGAGGTACCCAAGGCCTGAAAATCAAATGCTACTAGTGGGCCTACAGCACTGGTTGTACCACCCACATTAGTAGACCTGTAAAAATGCTCAGACCTGCGACAGCAGTGTCTGTGTGTGCAGTTTTAAACTGCCAATTTGACTTGGTAAGTGTACCCACATGCCAGGCCTAAACCTTCCCTTTTCTTACATGTAAGGCACCCCTAAGGTAGGCCCAAGGTAGACCGATGGGCAGGGTGCAGTGTATGTTTAAGGTAGGACATATACTAATGTGTTTTATATGTCCTGACAGCGAAATACTGCCAAATTTGGTTCTCGCTGTGGAAGGCCTAGCTCTCTCATTGGTTATCATGGGGGCTGCCTTTAAATATTATTAAAGTGCAGATTTGCTTTGGGAGCACATAGAAATTTGGAGTTCAGGGTCTTTGAACTCACAATTTAAAAATACATCTTTTGTAAAAGGTTGTTTTTAAATTGTGTGTTTGAAAATGCCACTTTTAGAACATAGGCATTTTCTTGCTTAAACCATTCTGTGTCTCTGCCTGTTTGTGGATTGCCTGTCTGGGTCAGTTTGACAGTTGGGCTGTTTGCACCTCTCCTCTAGACAGTGACACAAAGGGAGCTGGGGTGTTGCCTGCATATCCTGATGCGCCATCTGTGCTGGGAGGGAGGGGAGGATTGGTCACTCAGTCCAGAAAGGGTTGTGTCTGCCCTCACACAATGCAGTCTCCAATCCCCTGGTGTGTGCCTGGGGCCTGGCCTGGGCAAGGCAGGATATTACAAACAAGAGAGACTCTCCTTTGAAGTTTGCCTACTTCAAAGGCAGAAAAGGGTATAAGTAGTGGAATCAAGAGGAACCTCTGCCAAAGAGAAGAGGTGAAGAGCGGAGGAAAAGTGTTGCCCCTGCCTGTGACTGTGTGTTGTTGGGCTCTCCTACAATTGCTGCTTCTGCCTGTAAAAAAGGGTCAAAGACTGGACTTTGTTGTGCATTCTTGCTTGAGAAGAGTCTCTAGTGCTTGAACTGAGTTTGCCTCCTGTTGTTGAAGTCTCAGGGCCATCAAAGACATCTCCTGCCTGCACCTGGACTCTCTGCTGAGACTCCTGCCCTGCCAAGTGGTGCCCTATCCAGTCCTTGGGCCCTTGAATGGTGAAGTTGGCAGACAAGAATTGAAAATGCACGCACACGCCATGCAGGGAAATTTTCGATGCACCTTCCGCAACGCAGCTGATAAACGATGAACCGCCAGCTTCACAGCTGAAATCTACACTTCACCTGCATTGCGGATGGGAGATCGACACCTCGCGGCTGGAGAAACGATGCACAACACCTGCTTGCGGAAGCTGATAATGATGCAAACCCCACACAGTGCAGTTTTCCGATACCATGCAACCGAATTTTCCATGCATCATCCCTGGGTGCCAAAGTCAACCCGACAGCATGGATCTGAGGTGCCTCGTCTGGAAATCCATGCATCGCTGTCTTGGGAGGGAGAAAAACAATGCATCACCGACCCGACTGGAGAACGAAACAATGCACGGCCTCACTTGCGAGTAAGGAATCGACGCATCGCTACCCTTTTCAGACGCATGCTTGCTCAAGCGGCTTTATTGTTGACACTAACCATGTACTTTGTGTAACAACATAATTCTCACTGTTTTCTAAGGATTAAGACTCTTTGGCCCACATTACAACCCTGGCGGTCGGTGTTAAAGTGGCGGTAATACCGCCAAACAGGCCGGCGGAAAAAAATGGAATCACGACCATGGCGGAAACCGCCAACATAGACAGCCACTTTAACACTCAGACCACCACGGCGGTACAAACAAACACGGCGGCGGTAACTGCCAACAGACAGAGGAGGACAAAGTACCGCCCACTGTATTTCAACACGCCTATCCGCCACCTTTTCCGGGGCAGAACCAACGCTATCAAAAGCACGGCAGAAACAGTACACAGAAGGGAAAACACTCACCTATCGACACCCAATGAGGAACCAGGGCGCCATGGAGCCTGAACTACAGGTGTTACCAATGCTGCTCTTCCTCCTACTCTATCAGGAGCAGGACAGATGCCGTCGATGACCACGGTGAGTACTGCACCTACAACACAGGGGAAGAGGGGAGAGAAAAGAGAGTGACACAAACACGCAACACGCAATACCCCCACCCCCACCCTCACCCACAACAACATACACACAAATACATGCAGCAACATTACATATACACCCCATCACCCCCCTGGAAGAACACAAGGACAAAAGGAAATGATTGTAACAATTGTAATCATGAAAAAGCCCACACAAGATACCTGACTGGAAACGGAGAGAACACTGCTGGGGCATCAGATCCAAAATAAACAGGCACCTCAGGGGGAGGGGGGGCACCTCAGCCAGATGAACGCACAACGCCACTGCTGCACTAGGGGGCTCCATGCCCATTGCTGTATCCTGGGGAGTGCAAAGCCACAGTCTCTCAAGTCTCTCCAGTGGGTGGTTTGCCCACTGCTTTATCCTGGGGAGTGCAAAGCCACAGTCTCTCAAGTCTCTCCAGTGGGTGGTTTGCCCACTGTTTTATCCTGGGGAGTGCAAAGCCACAATCTCTCAAGTGGATAACAGTCTCCACTGGTTCTGGAGGGGGCATGGTGCCCAGAGTGCTTCATCCTGCCAAGGACTGAGGTAGTGGATGTCATTCTCCACTGGTTCTGGAGGGGGCCTGGTGCCCAGAGTGCTTCATCCTGCCAAGGACTGAGGTAGTGGATGTCATTCTCCACTGGTTCTAGAGGGGGCATGGTGCCCAGAGTGCTCCATGTGCAGTGTGGCTGGTACAATTCCCTCACCTGGGTGTGTATGCCACGAGATTGCAAGGAAAAGGTAGCATGATACGCAATGGAGGCAGCGACATGCCCCACACTGCTGCGGCTTCGCCTTCCACCTGCAGGTGCAAACAGTGATGGAATTCATGCCTCATGGAAGCTGGCCAGGGTCCAGGAACTCTCCTCCAGCCTCGGACGACTGGCCACTGGGGATGGTAGCCATGTCAGCGGTGGTGCCACTGTCCGAGCACGTCGCGGGGCTGGTGGCGGTGCTTGGGGCAGTGTCTGTGGCGGCGGTGCTGGCGGTGGTCCATGGGTCAGCACCTGCTGATGGACACAGCAGGACATCTCCTGCAGCCTCGGATGGCTGCCCACTGGGGAAGAGGCTGGGGACTGTCGCTGAGGCTGTAGACGTGCCGGTGGCTGTGCAGGTGGCAGTGCAGGTTGCGGTGCAGGTGGCGGGGCAGGTGGCGGGGCAGGTGGCGGTGCTGGTGGCGGTGCTGTTGGCGGGGCAGCTTGCAGTGTTCGCTGCCATACAGGTTGGTGTGGTCGTGGACAGAAGGGGTGACACTGGTCCCTCAGTCGGTGCCACCGTGCCCTGTCCTGACCTGCTCTTCTGCTTTTGTCCCTTCCCCACCTTTGATGGTGCCGCAGGTGTCTTGCCACTATCCCCTTTTGTTTTTGCAGAGCCCTTGGTGGCTGGTAGGTGTGGCTTCTCCCTCTGGGATGTGGGCACCTTTTTCACCATGGCAGGTGGCGGAATGTCCTTGCCCTCGCTACGTGGCACACTGGCAGCCCTGATGGGTGGCACACTCGATGACCCCACAGTTGCTGGCACCACTGTGCCTGGGGATTTGGTGACTGAGGTGCTGGGCTGGGACCTGGAAAGCCTGGCCCTAGGGGAAGGACGGGGGAAGGTGAAGGGAAGAGGTCAAGGGTTGCAAGGAAAAGCTTTTTAGACACACTAGGACAGGAAGATGGAGTGGGTTTGGGAGTGGAGGAAGAGGTAGTGGTTGTAGGAGGTGTACGTCTGCTGAATTTGGGTGAAGGTGCATGGGCCGGAGGCTGTTGTGAGGTGGATGGCTGTTGGGTTGGTGTGTGCCTGCGTTAGTGTACTTTGGGAGGAGGGCTCACAGACACACTGGGAGAGGACACAGGGGATGTGTGAATGGTAGTGGGGGTGGCGATCGGACGTGGTCGGTGTGTGGTGATGGGCGTGCTGGTGATGGAGGTAGTGGCTGAGGATGTAGTGCATGCAGGTGTGAGTGGAGGCGAGACAGGGAGGGAGGAGGAGGACGTGGAGGAGGGGGACACAGTGGAGCCAGTGGATGTTGCTGTGTCTGCATGGGAATGGTGCTTGTGTGAGTGCCTGTGGTGCTTATGTTTTCCTGAACCACTTTTGTGTGTTGATGTGTGTGCATGCTGGTCTGATGGTGTGCTTGGGATAGGCTGAGGAACAGGGGATTGGGTCTGGGTAGTGGAAGTTGGAGGGGGTAGGCTAGACACAGGGACAATGGCTGCCATCAGTGCTGAGGCCAGAGCCTGAAATGCTCTCTGTTGGGCCGCCTGCCCAGAATGAATGCCCTCCAGGTATGCATTTGTTTGTTGCAAATGCCTCTCAACACCCTCGATGGCATTCAAAATGGTAGATTGCCCAACAGTGAGGGATCTCAGGAGGTCAATAGCCTCCTCACTGAGGGCAGCAGGGCTGACTGGGGCAGGGCCTGAGGTGCCTAGGGTGAAGGAGATGCCCACCCTCCTGGGTGAGAGGGCACGGACACACGCTGAGGGGCTGCTGAGAGGGCGGTGCTGGTAGGGGGGGTGGCGGCTGTACCTGTTGATGCAGCCCTCCATCCCACTGGTGGCTTCAGACTCCGTTGCTTCACCCCCCAGGGCCAAGTGGGTTGCAGCTCCCTCCTGCTCTGGTGCCACTGCTCCTCCGCCTGATGATGCTATTGCACACAAGAACAGGGAGACAACAAAAAGGGGGGGAAAGACAGAAGAAAAACATGTTCAGTGCATGCAACACCACTACCGTTGGCGGACACAACACACAGGGAGCAGCCCTCAGCACTACGCCATGCACTAGCAGTTCCTAGAAAATTCACATGACCATGGGATACGAGGCCTAAGCCCAATTGCTGCACACCTGGAAGTCACAGGAGCCTGACTAGGTGTAGATGGCTCTTACCACTAGTGGGGGTGGTGTGCCACATAGCCTGCCTCACAAGGGACCTTCCCTACCAAGTTTGCCCTGGCCTAGGGGAACACATTGCCCACCTCCCCCACCCAGACACCTCGTAATGCGCACAGAGTCAGCTGAATGAGAGTGTACTCACCCCCTTGTGGCTGCTGTGATGCCCTCAAGCGCCCATCCAACTCCGGATAGGCCACCGCCAGGATCCGGGATATCAGGGGGATCATGGTGCGATGGGCACCCCTTCCACGTTGGGAGGCCATCCCCAGTCCGCCATCTTCTTGCTCCAGCGGCGCAGGTCCTCCCATCTTTTACGGCAGTGGGTGCTCCGTCTGTGGTATACCCCCAGGGTCTGGACGTCCTTGGCGATGGCACGCCAAATACCCTTCTTCTGGTGGGCACTGACCTAGTGGAATGGTACAGGGGGAAGGAAATTACTCACCCGTCCGGACCATCATACTCATTGCCCACCAGTTCCCACCCATGCCCTGACGCACATACACTCACCATCCGCACATGCAGGCCTTAGCCCCCCCCCATGTATCTTCCATCCACACCACTCAAAGCAGGCATTGCCCATGCAGCATGCTCACAGTGTACTCACCTGTTTGTCTGGAGGACCGTACAGTTGCATGTACTGGGAGAGGACCCCATCCACTAGTTTCTCCAACTCCTCCGAAGTGAAGGCAGGGGCCCTTTCCCCAGACACTGTAGCCATTGTCGCTTCCAGACACAGGTCACAGCAGCACTTGCAGTGTAGGTCCTCTCCTGTTGAAGGTCAGGTATCAAGTGAGTGAACAGACAGAAAATGGCGGTCACGTCCGCGGCGGTGCGCACCGTAACCGCCGGAGTACATCGTCATTGACTCCTGGACCCATAGGGCCCAATGTTAACCAATGCAGAACTGCGACCGCCCACCGCGACGGTGTACAACACCAGCGCAGTTACCTCATTTCCCCTTGTCCCACCTTACAGGTCAGGCAGTCGCCATTTCAGGGGGCCACATGGGATGGATGAAAACTGCGTCACACCTATCTAGGCTGGGAATACAGACAGATATCGGCACATTGCGGATTACAAACGTTTCTGCAAATAACACATTGTGATACCTCAGTGTTGGATGACTCTCTGCTCACTGTTCTCCATAGGGCATGTCCGCTGGGGCAGGTGATGAGATGGCGGCATCCTCCGGTGTACAGACGCCTGGTGGACCTGTCGACAATGGAAGAGAGACACATCATAATCACATACAGACTTGATCATGCAACAATCCTGGAACTGTGTGCCCAGTTGAAGCAAGACCTGATGTCAGCTATCTGCCATCCCACAGGGATACCCCTTCTAGTGCAGGTCCTGTCTGTACTCCATTTCCTGGCCAGTGGGTCTTTTCAAACAACAGTGGCCATTGTATCAGGGATGTCCCAGCCAATGTTCTCTAACGTGTTGTCCAGAGTGTTATCTGCCCTGCTGAAACTCATGCGCAGCTACATCGTTTTCCCTCAGGTGGCGGATTTGCCCACAGTGAAAGGTGACTTCTATGCCCTGGGACATATCGCCAACATCATTGGTGCCATTGATGGTACACATGTGGCATTTGTCCCCTCCCTCCGCAGGAATGAACAGGTGTACAGAAATCAGAAAGGCTACCATTCGATGAATGTGCAGATGGTGTGTTTGGCAGACCAGTACATCTCCCATGTGAATGCCAAGTATCCTGGCTCTGTGCATGACGCTCACATTTTAAGGAATAGCAGCATCCCTTATGTAATGGGGCAACTCCTGAGGCACAGTGTGTGGCTAATAGGTGAGCCCAAGGTCCCAATAGAGTTGGCAGAGGTGTCTGGGTATGGGGTTGTCCCTAAGGGTTAGTGTGTGTCTAACAGTTGTCCCTCGATATTTGCAGGTGACTCTGGTTACCTCAACCTGTCATGTCTACTGACCCCAGTGAGGAATCCCAGGACAAGGGTAGAGGAATGCTACAATGAGGCACATGGGTAAACTAAGAGGATAATAGAACACACCTTCGGCCTCCTGAAGGCCAGATTCCTGTGTCTCCATCTGACAGGGGGTTCCCTATACTACTCACCGAAGAAGGTGTGCCAGATAATCGTGGCCTGCTGTATGCTGCACAACCTGGCTTTGCGATGCCAGGTACCTTTTCTGCAGGAGGATGGGCCAGATGGTGGTCTTGTGGCAGCTGTGGAGCCTGTGGACAGTGAAGAAGAGGAGGCAGAAGAAGAGGATATCGACAACCGAAACAACATCATCAAGCAATACTTCCAGTGAGACACAGGTAAGAAAATGTCACTGCTTCCCACGTCTCATACTATTGTTGGAGCTAGCATAAGTCTGTCATTTTCACTCGGTGTATGGACACTGACTTGTCACTTTAACTTTCCATTTCACAGATATGGGTCCCACTTTGTGCCCTCTGCTATGTTTACTCCTGGCCTACAGCTGTGTTACATTGGTGTGTGAACAAGTAAATTGACATAGCTATATTCCATAGTTATTGCAATTACACATTTGTGAAAGCACAGACTGACTCCAGATTGTTTTGTGATTGAAGTGTGTTCAATCCTGTGCAAATAAGTGGAGGGGGTTGTAAAATGGGCTGGGGTGATGGTGGAGGTATGTCCATGGCAGAGTCCAGTCTATTTGTTTCACTGGTCCACTGTCCAAAGGGGCATAGGAATTGGAGCAATGGCAGTTTAAGGTGGACAGGGTGACATAGTGGGACAGAAGGGTGACATTCAGGGGGGCCTTATTTCCTGGCGGGGGTCTTGGCAATGTTCTCTGTCTTGTTCCTGGATCTCAGGGACCATTTGCGGGGTGGTTCTCCATCTGCAGGGGGTGGGGTGCTGGTGGTCTGTTGTTCCTGTGGCAGTGCCTCCTGTCCACTAGCGCCGGTGGAGGTTGAGGGCTGTTCATCGTCCAGGCTAGTGTCAGGGGCCCGTTGGTGTGCCACTGTGTCCCTCCTGGTGTTGAGAAGGTCTGCCAGCATCCCTGCAATGGTGACCAGGGTGGTGTTGATGGACTTCAAGTCCTCCATGATCCCCAGGTAGTGTTCCTCCCGCAGCCGCTGGGTCTCCTGAAACTTGGCCATATCGTGCTCATGGTCCCCTGGGAATGGTGGTAAGCTCCCATGATGTTGGAGAGTGCCTATTGGAGAGTGGGTTCCCTGGGCCTGTCCTCCCCCTGTCACACAGCAGTCCTCACAGCTTCCCTGTTATCCTGTGCCTCTGTCCCCTGAACCGTGTGCCCACTGCCACTGCCCCCAGGTCCCTGATCGTCCTGTGTTAGTGGGGTTACCTGGGTTCCCTGTAGTGGTGGACACACTGCTGATTGACGTGTCCTGGGGACAGAGGGATGGGCCCGCTAGGTGGGTGCTGTGGTATTGTTTCCTGAGGGGGGAGGTTCAGTGGTGGTTTGTGACTGTATCAGAGGAACCGCCTTTCCTGAGGCCCCTGATGGGCCGGGCTGGTCATCTTGATCCAGACGTGCAGAGCTGCTGTCGTCACTGTGGGCCTCTTCTGTGGGGGGACTGGATATGTCTGGCACCTCCTGTCAGGTGACGTTGGGTAGGGGTCCTGTTGGGGTGTAAATGCATAGTTATTTTGTCTGTGTGTGTCATCTTGTGTAATGGGTGAGTGACCCTCTACTCCTGTGCTTGCAATATTGGCTTGGTCCTTGTGTGATTGGTGATTTTGGGGCATGAGTGAGTCTCTCTACTGAACATGCTTTGGTGGTGGGTGTTCATGCATTGGTGTTACCTTTGGTGTGGCAGACTTGTGTGGGTGTCTGTATTGTGGCGGATTCCGAGCTGTGGGTCGTAATACCTGTAGCAGAATTCCGCGGCTGCAGCGGTATGTTGGTGGTCTTCTGCACTGCGGAAAGCGGGATTTACCGCCAGGGTTGTAATGAGGGCCTTATTCTTTTTAAAATTCATATCTTGACTTTTTGACGTTTTGGTCTTGTTTTATTAAGATAAATATACACACTTTTTCTAAACTGGTGTGGTGTCTATTTTGTAATGTTTTCACTGTATTATTGTATTACTGCGTGTGTTGGTGCAAATACTTTACACATTGCTTCTGAAGTTAAACTTGCCTGCTCGTGCCAAGCTATCATTGTGCGGAGGTTAACTGAGTGTGATTCTCCTTTACCCTGACTAGAGTGAGATTCCTTGCTTTGACAGGGGGTAACCTGACTGCCAACCAAAGACCCCATTTCTAACAATGGGGAAAACAAAAAAACTTAAATCGCAACTGCCATTTCACTCTCAGACTCTGATATTGCTACACAAGACATGGATGACTATACTATTCAGAAATCAGACAATCTGTCAATAACAATTTTGAAGACCTCTGTGCCTGGTAAAGCATCATTGGGTTCTAATAAAAGACCAAAAATGGATCCCTCATGTCCAGTTAAATCAACTCCTATCTCTATGGAAATGATACTTGATGAAATGTGCACACTAAACCCTTCATGGAAGAGACCAATAAAACCTTCCAACATTTAAATGATAAATGGTCCTCTTTAGACGCATGAGTTTTGATGGTAGTTCACAGGATTGACAGACTTCAAGATACATCCTCACGCATTGCCTATCTGGAGTCCGAGATCTACATACTTAAAAAATTTACAGAAGACCTAGAAAATCAAAACCAAATTTATGCTCATCTCAAAAACACTAAGGCTCTGATTTGATCACTTATATTCAATCTTTTCTCCCAAAGTTTCTACATACGATTTCATCCACTCCTTTAAACATTGAAAAGACACACAGACGTGGTCCAAGATGTTTAACAAAACCAAGGGGAGTTATTTAATTTTATGCAATACACTAACCTTCCTAAGATAATTACTGCAGTTAAAGCTAAAAAAGCAATAATATGGTCTGGTTACAAACTCTACTTTTCCCAAGATGTAGTAAAGGTTGCCATAGATATCTTGATTACCCTGATTAATATCACAAAGAGCTTCTTCAGCTGAAGTCTCTAAGCCAGGCGTTTCAAACATCTGTTTAAAGGCTGTGCGAAAGTTTGTATAGTCAGAAAGGCAAGGGTCTTCTGTGGCTACCAAAGGGGTTGCCCGTGTTAATGCCGGGCCTGATAGGCCACTGATTAGATACCTCACTTTGGCTCTATCCAAAGTAAACCGACCCAGACAGAAGGTGAAGAATACTGTCAGGGAGTGTAGAAATGTATTTAATTTGTTTAGTTCTGCAGAAAAATGAAGGATTGCTGGAGAAATGGATGGCATGTCAGATGCTCCGGCAATAAGCACTTGACGTGGGACAAGTTTTCATTTTGCAACTGATGCAATTCTTAAGCTTCTTGTTGAGATGTCTAAACCAAAGGGTGTGCTGGATCCACTGGTGCAACCTAAGGTAATTCTTGTGAAGTTTCCATGCTTCTGTGGTCCGAGCTGGAAATTGGGCATTGCAATCTGTCAGGTTTTTCAGCGGATAGACTTCTATTTGCAGCCTTGGTACCATGGGAAAATCTGTAAGTCCAGGTTTTGATTGTCATTGTATGACCAAGGTAGTGGTGACCCCTTCTTGTAGCTATGATGTCACAGGCAAAGGAATGTCTTGGCAGACACTGCCATCCAGAAGAAGACCCAAGAGGGAAAATCCTGAAGGGGAAAACCTCTGATGGTGATTGGAGGCACCCGGAAGGCTGATGGGAACTTGTACTGATTGAAGAAAGCCAGAACTGCAGCAAGGCTCAAAACCACAGCTAAGGCTAGTGGAATGCCAGAACCCAGAGAATAGAAAGTTTCGAAAGGGAAGCAACAGTGCAAGAATCACCAGCAGGAGCAAGTAGACACAAGGAGGAGTGATGATACACCAGTATGAGCAAGGAGACACCAGCAGGAGTGAAGATAAACCAGCAGGAGCAAAGATACACCAGCAGGAGTGAGGAGTGTTGCAACACTAAGGAGAAAGACAGTTCTACTTCCTATATACCCCAAACCAGGAACTGACATAAATGAAGATGTGAGACCATCATCATGAATTGGGAAATGCTGGCAGGAAGACATTATAAAGGCTGCATGATGGATTGGTTAAGTAAAAACCCTTCCTCAGGAATCTGGGAAAAAGAAACTACAGAGAGCAAGCCTATGACCCCCAAGGAGAGGAATGCCTCCAGCCCACTCAACAAGCGAGGAAAAGAATGGCCCTCCATGGCCCTTTGCAGAACTCCCCAGGCTGCAGGTAAGTTTATAGTGCCCCACTGTATAATGAGGGATGCAAGGAAGGCAGTGCAGTGGAGTGAGCCACAGGTAGTGCTGTGACCCGTGGCATGACAGATTCACATCTTTCTGAGTTGGAGGCAACCAAATTAAAAAGAATATTGTTTTGGAAATGTTTTTGTTTCACCTGCTATGGGGAAAAAGAATGGTTTTGTCATTTTTTGTCATGAGAAACAAATAATCTTGGTTGGTCGTGATTCTGATGGTAGATGGATTATTATTAAATTACTTGTTGATAACAAGCCACTTCCAATTTTCAATGTTTATGGCAAAGTCTCTGTTGATAACACATTTGGACTAGTATTGCTAACAAACGACTTCAATATCATGATGATTATATTATACTTGGTGGCGATTGTAATCAGGTTATTGATCCTATGTTGGATAGGAACTCGGAAGTTTTGTTCACACTAAAATGCATACACAATTAGGTCGGCCATTAAAAGCAAATCCTTAGTTGATATATGAAGGTTGTGTCACCTAGACCTTCGCAAATGCATATTTTATTCCTCACCTTATCATTCTTTATCTCGAACAGATTATTTCTTTTTTAGTAAAACCATACCTCAATATACTCTCAGTGCGGATAGAGGATCAATTTTAATTTCTGTTCACGCCCCATGATACATAGACGTATAGTTTGTACTCTTTTCCCACATCCAAGTAGATGGCGTTTTAATAATTTTCTATTGTTAAATGCCAGATTTGTCTCTCAGTCTGAGGAATTTGCTCAATAATTTTTTCTCCTGAATAACACAACTGATTCTTCTTTTGCAATGACACAGGATTTCCTTAAAGCAGCAACTCACAGTTTTATCATTAATTTTGCTTCACATATCAAAAAAGCTTTGGAAGCCCAATCAAATTTACTTCTTGATAGAATAAAAAAAATCCAATTTACATGTTACCAATAAAAAAATTATGCTTCTCTGCAAGAACTAGTAGATGCTAAATTAACTTTTAATCATTTAACTACAAATACAACTTCTACATATTTATTAAAAACAAGTGCAAGATATTATGGCGGTCAAAATAAGATGGGAAAAAATTACTTGCAACTTATGTAAAAGGCAAGAAAGAGAAGAACAAAAAAAGCATCTTTAATTAATAACAACATTGATGTCCTTTTCAAAGACAAAGGTATTTTGCAAATTTTTGTCAAATATTAAACAAATCTATACTCTTTGGAAACACAGTATCCTCAATCTGACTTACCCAACTATTTCCAATCTATCAAATCACCCAAATATGAAATATTGACTTTGAATCATTGGAAAAAGATATTTCACTAATAAACCTCTCGAAAGCAGTCTCTTTTCTATGGAGAGAAAAGGCTCCTTGGCCCAATGATTTTCCTTAATGTTTTACTTTTGTTGAATTTTTCATCAACAATGGAGCTTCTGAAGGCACTTCTTGTGTTTAATTTCTAAATAAAATAGAGACTTACACAATATAAAAATTATTGACCTACATCCTTAATCAATACTGATTATAACATTTGAGCAAAAATAATGATACTCTGCATTTATCCTATCTTCTCAGATCTCATTGGTCCTGAACAGTCCAGTTTTCTCAATGGCCAATTGACATCAAATAACACTCGTCTCTTTTCAACATCTTAAGTAAAGCATCCACGTTTGATCATTCTCCATTCTGCTATTTCTTTGGATGCTAAAAAAGTATTTGACAGTACTGGTTTGGACTTCACGATTCAAGCATTGCAATGGATTGGTTTTCCACCTAAAATACTTATTCTAATTTCTTTGTTACATTCAGGTCCTAAAGCTGACATTTTTGTTAAGGATATCCTATCAAATTATTTAGCTTTATTTAGAGGAGTATGTCAATGATGTATTCGGTTTACTCTTTTATTTTTCAATACATTAGAACCATTTTTAACCAAAATGTGACAAGATTCAAATGTTTCAGGAATTCAAACTGAAGATCAGCAAATACAAATGCTAGTCTATGCTGATGACATCCTTTATATTTCCCCAAACCAACAACACCTGTCCCAATTTTCTTAGAGCAAGTTTTGTTTTCTCCCAATTATCAGGTTGTTAAATGGTGACAAATCTGAAATATTACCCTTAAAATTTTATGTACTAAACAGCTCTTTTCTCATTTAGATTTTGCTTGGCAACCTGTAAACCTGTAAAAATGAAATATCTTGGTTTATGGTTCAAAACATGATTAAGATACAATCAAATTAAATTTTGATCACAAGACTTTAAATGATACAATTTTAGGGTGGCAACCATTGTTTCTCTCTTGGTGGGGTATAATGGAATCTATCAAAAATTAAATTGACTCGGATGATATTACATATCATTTACATGATTCTAGTTCATGTGGTAGATCATTATTTTAAAAGAATAGATTCTCTTCTTTCTAAATTTCTTTGGAAGGAAAAACTATTCTGAATAAATTTACTTAAAAAATATGTAAATCTGAAGGTAATCCGAATTTCCCAAATTTTTGGCAACAACACTACGTTTTTTCCTTAAACCATTCGGCTTATTGGCTTAATCAGGCTCATCCTCCTGATACTCCTTGATGGTTACTATAAGAGAAATCTCTAATCTCCCCTTTTGATTTAAATTAATATTATTAATTACAACAAATATTTCCCCATTACGTACTCCAGTCAGTGCCCATTCTCGTACCATTTTGACAATTATAATTCCCTCAACCCATCTTTCTTTTACTAATTTCCAACAACAATCTATGTGGCATAATCATCATATTCAAATCAAAAATCATTATATATACTAGAAAACCTGAAGAGACAAGGGAATATGTTGGATATCTCAACTCTTCGATAAAGATCAGACTCTATCCTTTTTTGATCTTCGAAATAAATTGTAATTACCTCTATATTCAAGAAACAATTTAAGCTCCTCTGCGCCACTCTAACTGACCTACTATTGAAATTACTCCAAATGACCTGCTCCTCCCCTAAATCTGTTATATTATTCAATACACCATGATTATTACACACTATTGTCTGCAGTTCCCAAGTCCTCTTCCATTGGATGAACAAATACATTCTTCCAATGATTAAATAAAAAAACACAGTTATTGTGACAAGGAGATTGTTGAACTGCCACTTTGTGGAATAGGCTTTGGCTTAAAAACCATAAATCTACTCATTATTTTGTCTATCACTGTTTATTATTTACTCCCATAAACTTGAAATTTCTTACTGTCCTAGCTCCAGTTCTTGTTGATCCTGTAATTGTTCAGCCACTGATTTAAAACATATGTTATTTGAATTAACTGCTGTTTCAAGTTTTTGAGACAGGTATGACAGGCACCAAATTAACATGATTTTAAAGCTTAATATTACTTTTTCTTACTCAGAAGTTTTCTTAGGTAGTTATGTTCCAGACTTAATGGCCCAGGACCAAGAAGGTGCCTCTTTGGGGTCAAGAGCTGGGTTAAGATGGGCACAGGAACTGTAGCATGTGAGTTGGAAGTTTTTTGTGTCCCTGAGACTTTAGAAAACAGGAGGCAAACCAGCAAGACATTGGAGTCACTTCGGTTCTGGGATGTAGAGGTGTGGGTCCAGTCCTCCTCACTCCCAGGCAAGGGCAGCAGGCAGCAAGTCAGCTCAGCAAAGCAGGAGTCCAGCAGAGTAGCAGCTCAGCAGAGTGGCAGTCCTTTTAGCAGCACAGCAGTCCTTCTTACTGGCAGAAAGACTGCCATGTCATGAAGTGTACTGAGTTGGTCCAGAAGTGTACTGAGATGGAGGTGTCGGAGGCCTAGTACTTTTTCCTGTTGTGCCTTTGAAGTGGGGAAGACTTCAAAGAAAGGTCTTTGAAGTGCACAGAGCTCCTTTCTTCCTGTTGTGGCTCCAGATCCACTACAGGGTGCTATGCAGCCCTTTCAGTGGGTCAGGACAATGCCCATTCAGGTGTATGTGTCAGCCCTTCCGTCCCATCCTGCCCAGGATGGCTCATCACGCTGTGGACGGCCCATCAGTCATAGCTCCCCTTGTGTGGCTGTCTAGAGGGAATGCACAAGCCCAACTGTCACCCCACCCCACAATGTCTATTGGAGACAGGCAGTAGGCACCAAACGGCTAAAATAAGAAAATTCCAACTTTCTAAAAGGGGCATTTTCTGAACTGCAATTTAAAATCCAACTTCACCATAAGTTGTGATTTTACATTGCGAGTTCAGAGGCACCAAACTTGACAAATTTATTTCTTCCAGATTCTAAATTACACTTATAAGATGTAACAAGGTAATTCCAATGTTATCATATGGGAGAAAAGGGCCTTGAAAAAAGAATTTGGTAGTTCTCACCACCAGGGCATGTAAAACCTAAAATGACATGCCCTGCCTTTTGAATACATTGCATCCTGCTATGTGGGTCATGAAGGGCCTACCTTAGGAGTGACATATATGTATGAAAAGGGAAGCTTTAGGCCTGGCAAGAGGTTTATCTTGCCAGGTTGAAATGGCAGTGTAACTGCACAGACAGACTCTTCAATAGCAGGCCTACGATATGGTTAAGGGGCTACCTAGGTAAGTGGAACAATCACTGCTGTAGGCCCACTAGTAGCATCCAATTTACAGGCCCTCGACACATGTACTACACTTTAATAGGGACTTATAAGAAAATTAAATATGCCAACTGGGGATGAGCAAATGCTGCAGTGTTTAGGGGAGAGAGCACAAGCACTTTAGCAGTGGTAGGCAGTGGTAAATTGCACAGAGTCCTAAAGCCAGGAAAACAAAGTAAGAAAATGGAGGGAGGGAGCAAAAAGGTTGAGGGAAAACCATCCAAGGGATATCAGGTCTAGCAAATATCATTTGTATGCTTCTGCTGAAGACAATAATCACAGCATTTAGAAAGGGGTTCCAGAATGGAGGTTTGGTGGTGAGGAGGGCACCATGCAAGTTGGCACAGTAAAGAGATGGATAAGTGGGAAAAGAGTGATTCTCTTCAGATGTGATAGGGTAGTTACATTAAGGAAGAAATGTGCTTAAATGCCAGCATCCCACAATAAGGTGAACCACATCTTGGATCGGCTCGGTTTTAATCTGAAGAGATGCAGACTAAACATTCAGAACAAGAAAATCAATTGAATTTACTGATTTCATAACTTAGAATTTGTTTTCACTGTATTTTATAGTGCATGTTAATCTCAAATTTCATGGTGCTAGATACACAGTGGGGGGGTCTAGAACCGTTAAATCGAAGCTCAAAACAAGTAAGTTTTAAGCCTTTTTTACTAAATAGAAGATTGAATTTTCATCTTTTAGTGAGGTTGGGAGTTTACTACACAGAAAAGGGGCAAGTACATCTGGGCTAGCCACTTATCTCCTAGTGCATAAAGTGTGCCACTCTATGCAGAGTAGTGCCAGTGTGTGAAAAGTTATGCTAGGGCAATACGTCCGGAAGTTTCCCTTTGAGAACATGGGACTGTTGCATATTACCCCGCTACAAACCAAACAAAGGACTTTAAAGATAATCATCTACTCTAGCCAAAGCAATAGCAAGAGTTGATTACGATGGCTATGTGGGTGTTATTTCTAACCACCAATGGCCAGGTGAGCTGTTTCATTTTGTACTAACTGCAGTGGCTATGCTTGAGATGTTGGCATGCCCAGAAATAATGCATCTGGCATTGGACTATTATATGCAGCTATACATGCCATCCTAATCACCTGATTCAATGAAAATGTTGTATTACTGGAAACTGTAAGATATGGCGACCAGTGCAGGAGAGCAATAAAGTAAAATGTGGGAATTCATTATGACGGCTGTAATTAAGTCAGTGGTGTCTGACAAGTACGGTGATTTGAGGGATCTTGCAAATGGGTGGGTGTATAAAATGAATACATACCAGAAATAAAATAAATATATAAATGAAATAAATAAAAAGTTACTTACCGTGCTTGCTGCAGACATGTCCTCCTCTCTCGGGTTATCCTCTTCTTATCATATCACGTCAAGGGCCCCAGATAACTCCTTTAACCAATCCTGGCACTGCTCTCATGCTGTTAACCAGCATGAGGGAAGTGCCAAGATTAGAGGGAGCGACTGCAGCAGAAGGGAGCTCCCAAGGACACTGGAGGCCTGTGCAGGCCCTCAACCCAGCTGTCCGCTTCCACTCAGCAGGCCCCACCCCCTCCTGACACTCAGTTCAAGACGGGTTGACAAAGAATAAAATGTTAATGAATTAACTTCATTACCATTTTATTTTTCATCTCTGGGGCTTTTTATTTAAATGGGGCACCACTCCTCCACTCTAATTGAGGAACTACCCCTGAAATAAGTAGTTCTTTTACCTCAGCAAACCTGTGGTTCCCCCACCTCACTTATAGGAGTGAAAGATGCTGTGACAGCTCAAACATTGGGCAATCAAACGAAGCACTCTATTCACAGCAGGAAGATTTCTTTCATTTTTGATGATGACAACCTCATTTAGGGTGATCCTCCCTGTGCTTATCTTTCCTGTTCTAGACAACCAAGAAAGGCATGATGGGCCCTGGCCACTAAAACCAAAGATGGACCCTGGCGCAGGAAGAAAACTGTCTATGTGCCAGGACCATTCTTTTCTCTTTTTCAGAAAGAAATCTCACTTTGAGTGTTTGACTATATATGGCGCACTTTCCCTGTTTATGCCACGGTGCACCTTTCAAAAGGTGCACTGGGCACAAACAGGGGAAGTGCACCATATTATGCAGAATGCTCTGTCCCCAGGCGAGCTGCAAACTCGTCCTGTCATTGAAGCAGTGCATTCAAGTGAAATACAGAGCATCTGCTTCAAAGTCCCCCCATGTTTCACTGTGCTAGCAGCATGCTGCTTTTATTTTCAGCAGCAAGAGAGATCCTCTTGTAGGTAGGTGTAGTGAGCGACTACACTTGCTTAGAGGGACATGTCTAGGGGGTCCATAGGACCCCCTTTCTCCCCACCAAATGGCTGCATTTAGGAGCCGCACTGAAAGTGCACCGCCTAAGGATCTGTTTGCCTTTGCTCCTGCATCCATAATACGGCATGGGATTGTGACTTCGGCCACTTATCTCCTTTCAGTGGACCTTTTGTCAATAATCCTTTTAGTACTGGACTTGTAACTTCTCTTTGTTCTGCAGGATTTTCTCTTGATGTACCTGCAACTGGTTCAGGAGGAGTCAGATTGTTTTGGCTTTGATCCACCTCAACTCCATCCACCTCAGGGTCTGTAGTTTGTTCTGTTTGCCTTTTAAGACCATCTGCTTCTGGGAGAGCCCTCCTCTGAACAGACTCTCCTGCTGCCTCAGTTGAGGTTGGTTCACTGTTGCTCTCCTGTATGTCTTCCACTTCGTCTCTCACAGGAGTGTTTACACTGTTTTCGGTCTGCCCAGATTCAGTCTCTGATTCCCCAGTTTCCTTCTCCGTTCCTGGGGTTTGTCCAGAAGTTGTTGGTACTCTCAACAACTCTTCTTCATCAACCAATGGACAGGGTACTTTCTGAGTATGGCTGGCATGAATCCAGTTCAGAACTCCAGCGCACTTCACAACTGTAGTAGTAATCAGTACTATTTGGCATGGCCCTTTCCACCTGGGCTCCAAGCAAGTCTTTCTGACGTGCTTTCTGATCAAAACCCAATCTCCCGCTCTCAGGTTGTGGCTTTGATCTTGAGATGGTTGTAATGTGGTGGCTTCCACCTGATAAGAGAAAGCAAACCACATCAGTCAGACCCTTGTAGTAATCCAACACCATATCATCTGTTATGTTCACAGATGCATTGGCAGGAACCGCTGGCAATCTCATTGCTCTGCCTATGAGGTTCTAATGCTGTGACAGTCCAGTCTTCCTGTTGGGAGTGTTTCTCATACTCATCAGAACTAATGGCAGTCATCTGGCCACTTCGTATTCATGGATGTACTCATCTTTACAATTCTTGACTTCAAAGTACCATTCATTTAATCAACAAGTCCTGAGGCTTCAGGGCAGTAGCTACAATGCAACTTCTGCTCAATGTTTAAAGCTGAACATAGCAATTTAATTGTTGAAGTGACTTCCTCTATCTGATTCTAAAGAGAGCGGAAAACCAAAACGAGGTATCAGTAACCCAAGCAATAACTTCTACTGTAAGGCTGTCAATTCTTTGTGTGGGGTAAGCTTCAATCCAATGACTAAAGATACACGCAATCACCAAGACACATCTCATTCCCCCACACAAGGGCATCTCAATAAAATCCATCTGCATTCTGCTGAATGTACCTTCCGCTCTTCCAATGTGGCTCATATTAACCACAGTCCTTTTTCCCACGTCCATCTGTTGACAGATGATGCAACAATGGGAAATTGCTTCTGCAACCTGTCTAAACTTTGGATTGAACCAAAACTGTTTCAGCATTTGAATCATCCCTTCCAACATGTGCTTGTCCATGGTAATATCTAGCCATTTGAGTCAACAAATTGTTTGGTAAGACCCCTTGCCCCTACCAGACACCCAAACATCGTCCTCATACTGAACACATTTCAATTTTTTCCAAGTTTTCTTTTCATCCTTGTCAACATTATCCTGGAGTCTTTCAATTCTTTCCAAGTATCTATGACATGTAGTGCATGATTTGAGCACATTGCTTCCTCAGGTAACAGTTCCCATTAGTCTTTGAACATTATACAGTTCAATGCACAAAACCTTGCGAGTTGATCCGCATATCCATTTCCCATTAACAGAAAATCTTGGGATTTCAGGTGTGCACTGCATTTCACCACAGCAATCTTTTCATGCATTTGTAAAGCTTGTAACAAATCATTAATTCTTTCACCATTTCTAACTGGTGAACTCGAAGAGGTCAGGAAACCTCTTTGTGACCATAACTGCCCAAAATCGTGGAGTATTCCAAATCCATACTGGCTGTCTGTATAAATGGTGACTTTAAGCTGTGAAGAGACATGGAATGCTCTTGTAAGGGCTACCAACTCAACCACTTGTGCTGAATGCACTCCTTAGAGCCAGGATGCTTCGAGTATACCAGAAATTGTGCACACTGCTAATCCTGCTCTCAATGTTTCCATGTTATCTCTTAAACAGGAACCGTCAACAAAAATGATTTAGTCATTTTATTCCAATTGAGTATCTTGAATATCAGGTTTTGGTTTTGTGGGCAAATTAGTAACCTCCAGACAGTCATCTGTTCAACTTCCTTAAATTTGTCAACCTCAATATTGTCATTTGGAAGCAAAGTTGCTGGGTTAAGCACTGTACACCTTTTTAGCGTTACATTGGGTGACCCTACTGCAAGGGAGCAGTCCTGTATTGTGTCAGTCTGGCATTAGTCAGGTATTGGGTCTTGGTTCAGGTAAGCAAAACTTCGATGCAGTGAGGGCCCATAAGAGTTAAAGAATATCCCATCACAATGCTCTCACTCCGAGTGAGGTTCAGTCCAACCGCAGCCACTACACGTAAACAGCAAGGTAAAGCTGCATCAACTGTGTCCAAAGTAGCTAAAAAATATGCTACTGGGTGGTTTATACCACCATGGACCTGAGTCAGAACAGACAAAGAACATGCATCACGCTCATGACAAAACAACATGAAGGGGTTTGTGTAGTCAGGCATTCCCAAAGCTGGGACTATGCACAGAGTCTCTCTCAATTCAGTGGAAGCTTTTATACAGGCTTGGTATAACACTAAGGGATCAGTAACTTCTTTGTGAGTTAGCTTCGGCAATGGCTTTGAAATAATTGAAAAATTGAGAATCCACTGACAACAATAGCTCACCATTCTCAAAAACATCCTGACATCTCTCTCTGTGGCTGGCGGGATTCATCTGTAATATGGCTTGACCCTTTCTCTAGAAATGTTTCTAGTTCCCTTCTCGATTAGGTGCCCCAAATATTTCACTTCTTTCTGACAGAACTGTAATTTTGCTGGGGACACTTTGGCGCTCATTATGAGTTTGGCAGTCAGCCGATCACTGCAGTGGAGTTGGTGGTCGCACCGCCACGGGCCCAGCGGTGAAGACCGCCATATCACAAGTACTGGGAAGGCACTTGCAGAACACAGCCAAGTTACAGTTCAGCCCGCAGCTGTGGAGGGGCCGGCACGGCTGACGGCAGCCATCTCCAGGCCGGCGGTCAGGCAGTATCCCACGACCACATTACAAGGTTGCACACTGCCAGGATTTCCAAAAGCATGGTGGAAACAAACAATATAAAAAGGCCTGAAACACCGACCTTCAGGAACATAGGCACATCCGTAGGCGCGATGGCACATGAATTGCAACTCCTCCCAGTGCTCTACCTGGCCATGCATCTCCTAGACTAGCAACGGTGACCAAGATACCAACCGTAAGTACACCAGCCTAGCACACACTGGAGGGAACAGTGTTAGTACACACACACACAGGACATGGGAAGCCACGCCCACAAACACACGCACCATCGACACCCACAGGGTATTTGGGTATGCAGGCAACGCAGGGGTGAGCGGTGAGGAAGGGGCGGGGATGCTATGGGCTTAGAGAAGGGGTCTTTTGGTCTGGGCTTGGATGGGATGTCCTTGGGCTTGCCCTTGGAGGGGGCTTTAGCCGGGGGGGGTGTTTGAGCTTGGCCTTGGAAGTGGAGAGAGTGGGCATGGCCTTGGAACTGGAGGGAGTGGCTTTGAGCTTGGCCTTGGAAGTGGAGGGAGCAAGCATGGGTTTGAGTTTGGCAGGAGGAACAGTGGATGTGACAGGGGCAGAAGTGGCAGGTGGTGGAGGGGCATGGCGAGGGGCAGAGGTGGACTGGGAGGCAGAAGGTGGGGACCTTGGAAGGGTAGCAGGGTGCTGGGGGGAACAGGAACTGGGGCAGTGGTGGGGAACAGAGAAAACTCTTTGAGGAAACATTTTTTGGGGACACAAGAGAGGTCAAAGTAAGGACGTTTGGGAGTGGAGGGAGTGGGTAAAGTTGTGAGGTGTGTACCTGGAGGTGGCTTGGGTGCAGGTGTGTGGATGAAATGTTTGTGCTGGGGGACTGTTGGGTGGGTGAGTGCGGGTGCTTAGATGCACTAGGAAGAGGTGGGAAGGAGATGCAGGAAGATGGCAGGGGGAGGGCGTGCAAGTGTCTGCTGCACAATCTGGCCCTGAGGCATCACATCCCATTGCTGGATGCAGAGGAGGGGGTAGCTGTAACAGTGGCTGATGAAGGGGACATGGGGAGCGATGAAGAGGAGGATGATGAGGATGCAGCAGACTCCAGGGCAGAGCTGATTCAACAGTAGTTCGACAAAGATGTAGGTGTGTGTCAACGGTCTGGTATATGCCCTCTATGACTGTCTGCCTTGTCCCTGCTACCACCTGTTGTCTGTGACCTCTGACAGTATTGTTTTCAGCTCTGCCTCTGGGTGGGTTGGGGAGTTATCACATGTGCCCATGACTTAGGTAGTCACAGTGTACAGGTCGGACCTATAGCCAGGCAGCTGTTGTGCTGTGCACTAGTGCCATCAACATGAATGTATAATGTTCCCTGAGCTGCCAGTTCAAGTGCTATGTGTGTGCCACACAGGGTTGTTGCATCTGTGCAGCATCTATCCTGATAGTCGACATTAGGTGGCAGTGCTACATTGTTGTTGGTGGCAGTGGGTAAACGGTCAGTTCTGCTGCTGGGTGCTGTGTGGGTGGTACTATTGGGTTTGTATGTGTTGTTTTATGTGTGTTGGTACTGGCCATATGGTTGTGGACTTGACTGCCATATCTACCTTGGATATCTGATCCTACAGTGCATTTGTGTTGAGTTGGCATCTGTGAATCCTACAGTAATTATTGTCCCTGTCTTGCTCTACTTATAGGACATTGTAGAGGTGTACTTTGGTCCCTGCCTGACCTGTTGCCTCCCTTGACACATATCTCCAGCCAGCGGCTGCTCCACGATTGACCTCCTTGCATTTTGCTCCCCCCTCTGTCACCCTCCCATGCATATGCTGGGCGATGGGTTGCCAGCTGCACATGTATTGGCAGTTTCATTCATACTCATGACAAATAAAGATGGAGGAAGTAACTGTGCTCAATGGTGTTTCTTTGGGAGGGACAAGTGCAAGGGGTGATGAGTGGGGTCATGGCAGCTGAGATCATCAGAGTGGTGAGGCCAACTGTGGGAAGTCCAGGTCCATTATGCTGGCCATGGGAAAACAGAGACATGAGAGTGGACAGTAGACAAGGTGTCTCAGTCACACACAAGGGAGAATGTTCCGGAGAGGGTCACTTCCTGGTGGTGGTTGTGGTCTTGGCATCATGTCCTGCTGGATGTCTAGTTGGATGTCCTCGTTTGCGTGGGGGTTCCTCGGCTACAGGGGTAAGGGTGCTGGAGTCCTGCGGGTCCTGTGGCAGGGCCTCCATGCCACTGGCTACCATTGGCTACCACTGACATGGAGGACTCTGATGGTTGTGGCCAGTGGAAGGGGCCTGCTGGTGGTCTCAAGCATGATGGTGGTCAGGTCCTTGAGCATTGTAGGCCAGCCACTGTTGCATAGCCTCCTGATGATATTCCCCCTGCAGCCTCTGGGTCTCCTGCACTGTAGCAAGGATCTGGGCTACTGTGTCCTGGGTCTGCTGGTATACAACCAGGACTTGGTCGAGGCCCTCCTGGGCAGTCAGTTGGTGTGGCTGCCTGACCCTTGGACCACGGTTCCCCTCCCACTAACCCTGGCCCCCTGTGCCCCTGGCACAGTGTGCCCACTCCTAGTAGCAGCAGGGCCTTTATTGTCTGGGGTGTGTGCCCTTGACTCTGGCCCTTGTACTATGGGGCACACCTCTGATTGTGAGGTCCCTAGGGCACAGGGTAGGGGTTCAGGGTCTGGCTGTGGTGTTGTTACCACATAGGTGGGGGCGTCTGGTGTGTCCAGGGTGCGTCTGCTGTTGGTGGACTGTCCAGTGGCCCCAATTGCCCAGGCAAGTCGTCCCTATCCAGACATCCAGTGGGGCCATCATCCTGGGGAGGGCTGTGTGAGCCTGGCATCCTCTGCAGGATGGCAGTGGCAGGGGTACCTGTGGATGGAAACAGTGGAGATTAGTTGTGTAACGGCAGTTGTTATGTCTCTGTTGTGATGCATGCAGTGGCTCAACTTGCTTCCCAGTGATGGCAATGACAGCTGTTGCACTGCAGAAATTAATTCGGTTTTGGGGTTTGTGGCGTGGTTTCCATGTGCCATAGGGGTTGTGGATGGTGGTTGGCATTGCTGACATTGCCATGTGTTGGGACGAAGTTGTGGCAGCCAGTTTGTGAGGGCTGTGGTATGGTTGTCCATGCAGATGTTCCACTGTGCAATGGGTCTGTGGTGTATTGCTGTGTGGGTTGTGCTGGATTGTGGGAGCTGTGGTTCTCCACATTGTGGTTGTCATCCATGCATTAGAAGTGAGTGAGTAGGGATTGTGGGAGTGGGTGGTGTGGCATGCAGAGCAGTGCAGTGGGGTGGGTTGTAGTAGGTTGGAGGGTGGTGGGTGGTTGGGAGGCATGCAGGGCAGGGGTGGTAGGTACTTGGGGGTATTGTTGACTTACCAGAGTCGAAACATCCGCTGATGGCAGTCAGGCCCTTGGGTTGCATGATGCCCAGGACCTTATCCTTCAAGGATGTCAACTCAAGGGGAGGAGGTGGGGGCCCTTTGCCAGTCGTCTTGTTGATGGCTATCTGATGCCTGGATGCCATGGAACGGACCTTCCCCCTGAGGTCGTTCCACCTTTTCCTGATGTTCTCCCTTGTGCGTTGGTAGGAGCCGACTGTTTTGGCTCTGTCGACAAACCTCTGCCATAACTCCATTTTCCTGAATATAGATGTTTGCTGTACCTGGACTCCCATGAACTGTGGTTCTACTCTAATGATCTCTTATACCATGACCCGCAACTCATTGTCAGTCACCCGTGGGTGCTTCTGGCGTGACGTGTTGTGAGGTGTTGGGTGCAGTGTGGGGTGTGTGGTGATGTAGTGGTGTTTGGCTGTGGGTGCTGGTGGGCTGTGATGGTAATTTGTACAATGTGTGCTGTGTGATTGTTTTTGTTGTGTTTAGGGTGTGCTTCGTGTCGAGTGTGTGTCACAGTGCCCTTTCCTCGAGATCTGCACGCTGCTGAACAAAAGGCCCACCTCCCGGCGTCACCAACTGAGAAAGCTATTATAGCACAGAGTTATGATGAAGCCAGGCGGGGGGGAGGGAATTAGGGTAGGGAACTGCAGGGAGAGAGATCTGACAAGAAAAGGTTAGAACAAATATGCATATACTCATTCATAACAGTATAACTCACCAATAGACACTTGAATAAAGGCGTCTCCGTGATATCAGATTGAGACCCTTTGTGAATTGGGCGTAGCCCCTTCTTTGAATCATGGAACAAGAACAAAAAGAAACCTCTGAACCTAGAGATGGCAAGATCCTTGGACTATGGACATACTCTGAATATCAATCAAGTAACCACTATACATTCATAAACATAAACGTTTGATCTCAGCCTAGAAATTCTCAAAGACTTAAATATGTATCTCACATATTCTCAAAGACTTAAATATGTATCTCACATATTATGCTTCCCAAAAAACAATGAAACTATTATTTGCTTATCTCCGAAACGTTTTCACATTTACTACCTAGGCCTGAAAGTTTTACTCATTGAACTTGAAGCGCTTTGTTCGTTCGTCAGAAGCGCCTTGCGTGTTATACATGAAGCGCTTTGTTCAATATGCCAGAGAGCGTTTTTACTTGCTTTGTCTGAAGCGCTACGCTCGTTATGCTAAGGGGTGCTTTACTCATGTGGCCGCAAGCGCATTGATTGCCGTGCCAAGGGTGCTTTACTCATATGGACTGAAGCGCTTTGATTGCCGTGCCAAGGGCGTTTTACTCATGTGGACTGAAGCGCTTTGATTGCAGTGCCAAGGGCGCTTTACTCATTTGGACTGAAGCGCTTTGATAGCCGTACCAAGGGCGCTTTACTCATGTGAACTGAAGCGCTTTGATTGCCATGCCGAGGGTGCCTTACTCATGTGAACTGAAGCGCTGTGATTGCTGTGCCTAGGGCGCTTTACTCATGTGGACTGAATCGCTTTGATAGCCGTGCCAAGGTCGCTTTACTCATGTGAACTGAAGCGCTTTGATTGCCGTGCCAAGGGCGCCTTACTCATGTGAACTGAAGCGCTTTGATTGCTGTGCCTAGGGTGCTTTATTCATGTGGACTGAAGCGCTGGGATTGCTGTGCCAAGGGCGCTTTACTCATGTGAACTGAAGCGCTTTGATTGCCATGCCGAGGGCGCCTTACTCATGTGAACTGAAGCGCTTTGATTGCTGTGCCAAGAGCGCTTTACAAGTGTGGCCTGAAGTGCTTTGCTCGTTGTGCAAAGGGGCGCTTTACTCATGTGATCCGAAGTGAATGATCATCGCGCCAAGGCCGCTTTATTCTTTGAACTGAAAACACTTTGCTCGTTGTGCTAAGGGACGTTTTACTTTTGGAAGTAAGAACTCCCTTCAAGATTGGGCTTATCAAGACCTTACCGATACGAGTACCAACTACTCGTATCTGAATTCACCATGGAAACAAGGATACTCCGATTTACTGTCAATCTGCCATGCAGGAAATCTGCTCTTCTTCAGAGGAACCCCCACGAGGTCTGACTGCATCGAAGTCTTCAAAATAGTGAGCAGTGTGCTTGAGTGTGGTTGGGCTTTATAGGCCTGCCACACCCCAAGATGGCCGCTGCCTCTAGAAACCTGGGAATTGTAGTCCATTCCTAAAATATCACTGATAAGTGCATCTTGTCCACAAATGTCCTGACCCTGCAGCTACATGAGCTTTACCACAGGGCAGGCAACGTGGATGACCACTTTTAGAACAAGAGGGGATGACAAGTGGTGCGCATGAAGCGCTGCAAGTACGCACAGCGAAGTTTCGGGCGGGACCTGGACCGCACACAGCTTTATTCCTGACAGTGTGTCTGCTCGTAGTTGTAGCTAGGGATTGTGGTTGGGTGTGTGGGTGTGTTCTATGGTGCAGTGTGCAGGTGTGCATGGAGTGTGGTATGAATTTCAGGTGTGGGATATTCGAACTGGTCAATGTGGTGTTGACTACTTTCGCGGTGCCTTTTTGTACCACCGCAGTGCAAACCACCAACGCTTTACCACCGTGCATGTACCGCTGTGCTGGAGGTTGCCTCGAAATATGATGGTCGCAAGTGTGTCGGTGTGGTGGGGCAAGCAGTTGATCAGTCACTCTTTCGCCGTGGGTTGGCCTGGCGGTGTTGGTTTTGTGTCTGATTTTGGGCGGTTTGTGTTTTGTGACTTATAATTCGGCGGTCGCTATACCACCACCACTGGCGGTATGGTGATGCCTTTTGACATGGCGGTCTTGCCCGAAAACTGCCAAACTCGTATTGAGGGCCTTTAGGACCATATTTTCCAAGTGATTCAATAAGGCAATAGTATCATACTTGCATGTTTCTCTTGTCTTTGAAACGACTAACAAATCATCAATGTAGTAGACTAACGTTGATTGAAAAGGTATTTCCAATGACTCCAGGTTCTTTTTTAAGATCTGGTTGAAAATAGAAGGTGACTCTGAAAATCCTTGAGGAATTCTGCACCAACAATAAACTCAATCCAAAAATTAAAAACAGAAAAGAAACTGGCTATCCTTGTGAAGAGGTACCGAAAAGAATGCTTGCCACAGGTCTACTACAGTGAACCATTCAGCATCGCATGGGATCTCAAACAATATAACTTCTGGATTCGGCACCATGGGACAACGCTTAATCACAATATCATTTACTTTCCTAAAATCCTGAAAAAGTTGAAATTTACCACATGACTTTTCGCAACCCCATTATTGGTGAATTACATGGGCTGCTCAATATTTCTTTTAAAATGCCTTGGGTTACAAATTCTGCAATTATGGGTGCAATCCCTTCAATTGTGTCCTGTGTCATGTGGTATTGGGCAATCTGGGAAAAAATCACATTGGGCTTGACTGGGACCTTAACTGGCTCAACTCCTTTGATTAGACCAATGTCTTTTCTTGTAAAATCCCACAATTTCATTTTAACTGTTCCCTGTAAGGCAGAAGGAAGATCTCACATTTTGAAAACTGGAAAGAAACTGATCAAGGGGTACTCCTCATTCACTGTGACACAATCTGATACTGTAGAAATGCATATTCATCATCACTGTTTGTCTGAATGGCAATTTCATCATTTGAGCAAGTAATTGAACATCTTGTTTTGTACAACCAGTCGCTTCCCAGTAAGGATACCGGACTTGAGTCACAAACTACAAATTTGTGTAATCCTTTAATGTTTCCAATTTTGACTTGAACTGGTTCTGTAATTGGGTTTGTCAAATATTGATTTGCAACTCCTACAATCTCACTGTTTTCCTTGAAATGGTCAGGTTTGGAACTTCTGTTTTCACTGTAGAGCGTGTAGCTCCTGTGTCAACTAAAAATGAAACTTTCTTACCCATCTCTTTTCCCGTCACATATGGATCTTTCTGATCTACTTCTAAGGAAGCTGCTAACACACATTCCTCCTCATCCAAACTATCGCTCACCCAGTCATCATTCGCTTCATCCTCACTGTATTATGGGTATTGGTGTACTGTGTTATTACTTTGCTTAAGCCTGTGACCGGCGACCTGCTGAGGAAGCATCACATGCTGCTGCACCATTAAGGCTTGAGGTATTTGAATTTGCTGTCTAGGTACCATTTGAACTTTGGGTTGCATTTGCTGCAACCAGGGCATCTGAATACAGGGCATTTGCTGAAAATCTCGCACCTGATTCACATTTCCTTGTAAATTTTGATTTTGACCTCTCATTCTCGGTCCTCTCATATTTGGGAAAGAATTGATTTAGTTTGTCTGCTGAACAAAACCTTCCTGCACTAACATCGGACACTCCTGTTTCCAATTCTTTTCATCCTTTGCATATCATTCTGATTAACAACAGCATTCAAATCAGGACCACGGTTCATTTCCAATTCCACCACGACCTCTACCTTTCGCCTAGTTTTGAAACCAAACATTGCCCTGCTGCTGCTGTGGAAAACTTCCCTGCATTCCTGTTTGTGCCATTTTAATCTGCATCACCATTGCATTTTCTTTCAACTTTCTCTGTTTCAACTCGATCTCATCACTACAGTACTTTGCATACTGCAATACTTCATCAATCAGCTTTGCTTGCAAACAAATCAAATGGCTCTTAAACATCTGTCTAATTTCGGGTCTCAATCCTTAAACAAATCTGAACACAAAATGAATCATGTCTTTCAGATCAATTGTTTCTGTCCCACTGTAATGTTTGAATGCCTGCAACAATCTCTCATAATGTGTATGTATTGACTCTTTCCTTCCCTGCGCTGTCCTGTCTATTCTTTGCCAATCAATATTCTTGGGAAAAATTCTAATTTTCAAAAATTCAATCACCTTATAGAATTATTTCATTAAATCAGGAGGCAGTGCACCTGTCGCTGGATCTCTCTGAGGTTCTTTTGTTGGCCAAACTACACTCCTTTTGCACTTCACCCACAAATCTGCTGGAACTACTGTTTCTAACGGGGTGTTCAAATCCTCCCACAGGCATTTTTCGAGTTTCACAAATCTATCTGTTTGCTCATACCATTCTACTGGCTTTTTTCTCAGCCTGGGATAATCATTTGTATAGGACAAAATGTCACTTCTGCTCCAAGGGGCATGGACAAAATTCCCTCTGGGAATTTCTCTCATCTGTAATATCTTCACTGGACCCTTAACCTGCTGCACATTCACAGTAAGATTTGAAGATTCCCTTTTCTTCTTGTCTCTTTTCTTCACCCATCTGCCTTCGCACTTAACTAATGCTCCCCATGTTTGAATGTTCGGTATTAATTCCCTAATGTGAATTTTCATTCCCAGTATTCTCATGTTCTCAAAGTCCTTTGAGTCAAACTATAATCTGTAACTCCTCTTTAAATGTTTTGTTTTCTCAATTTCTACATAATATTTCTCTGCCAAATCTGTCATTTTCTAATGTATTATGCTCGCTTTGTTGGTAATCAGTTTGCACAAATAACGTAACTCATCTTCTCGGTATGAGTAAATTCTGTCATACACCATTGTTCCCTCAATTAGGTCTTCTGCCTCTAGTCTAAGCCTGGTCAAGCTCAGTGCACTTCCTTCGCTTAAATTTCCGTGGGTGCTACTCAACTTCTCCAACCATTCAGTTGACTGCTAAGCTGTCAAACCTTGTAATGAAATGTTGTTATCACTCATACTGGGCACTTGCTGTAACGTTAGGCTCGGTGTCACTGGTGTTACCAGCCTCGGATTGGAACCTATGTCGAATCTCCCCTGATTATTTGGAGGAGTCCTAAAGGAGCTCAAATCGATTAAAGGACCTCTCCCATCAAATATCGGTCTCATGGGAGTCATCATTCTTGAGTTTTCAGTGAATCTCCTCCTCTCTACGCTTGGATTCAGGATTTTCTGCTCACTGCTCTTATTGTTTCCCTGGGAAATCAATGGTGTGGCCAGAGCTATGGTAACTGGTACTGACACTGCATCTGGACTTGGTCGGACATTTGGATCTCTAGGGTACATTATTCCTGTATTCTGACTAGTCAAGGCAGACACTTCTGTCTGTGATCCTGATATGGAGGAGTATCTCGGGATCGTCTGTGTTTGCAATGGAGACACTAAATTTGGTGTAGACTCTGGGGGTCATTCTGACTTTGGCGGGCGGCGGAGGCCGCCCGCCAAAGTCCCGCCGTCAGAATACCGCTGCGCGGTCAAAAGACCGCTGCGGTAATTCTGAGTTTCCCGCTGGGCTGGCGGGCAACCGCCAGAAGGCCGCCCGCCAGCCCAGCGGGAAACCCCCTTCCATGAGGATGCCGGCTCCAAATGGAGCCGGCGGAGTGGAAGGGGTGCGACGGGTGCAGTTGCACCCGTCGCGATTTTTTGTGCTTGGCAGACACTGAAAATCTTTGTGGGGCCCTGTTAGGGGGCCCCTGCAGTGCCCATGCCATTGCACTGCAGGGGCCCCCAGGGGCCCCACGACACCCGTTACCGCCAGCCAGGTTCTGGCGGTCAAAACCGCCAGAGCCAGGCTGGCGGTAAGGGGGTCGGAATCCCCATGCATGGAGGATTCCCTAGGGCGGCGGGAAACCGCCGGTTTCCTGTTTCTGACGGCAGCTGTACCGCCGCGGTCAGAATGCCCAAGGATGCACCGCCAGCCTGTTGGCGGTGCATCCGCGGTCCCCGGCCCTGGCGGTTTTTACCGCCAGGGTCGGAATGACCCCCTCTATCTGGATCAAAGTCGGCTTCTGATAGACCTGTCTCATGTGGGCAGCCTGTCTTGTCAGCACTACTAAGTTTATTGCAGTATCTACAATAGGTACATCTGGATATATTCTGGGTATGTCAATCTGCGGTGTAGGCCTTTGAATTGCAGAGGTAGTCAGAATATTATGGCTAACCTGTATCTGGCTCTGTGTAGATTCAATTGATATCGGAACTGTAGGGTCTACACTAGTACTTGAACCTCTTTCATGCGCTGCATATGGTGGGGGACGATTTCTCATAACTTCAAAATAAATTCATCATCATCTCACTCTTCGTTGTGAGTTAAAGTCTCAATTCTCAAGAATGTTTGCTTACTATCCCATCTTGCCTCAACTAAAGTTTTCTCGGCTTTTCTCATTCTTCTTTCAAATTTCAATTGCTGTTGCTGTCTAGTCACTAATAGCTAAAAGTTCAAACTGTGCAGGTCTCGGAGGAGGTTTCAAATCATACAGTACTCTCATTAAATTCTCTAAAATTCACAATTAAGGGGGTCATTTCGACCCCTGCGGGCGGCGGGCGGAAACCGCCCAAACACCGCCCGGCGGTCAGATGACCGCGGGGGACATTCCGACTTTCCCGCTGGGCCGGCGGGCGATCTGCAAAAGATCGCCCGCCGGCCCAGCGAGAAAGCCCCAGCAACGATGAAGCCGGCTCCGAATGGAGCCGGCGGATTTGCTGCGGTGCGACGGGTGCAGTGGCACCCGTCGCGATTTTCAGTGTCTGCCAAGCAGACACTGAAAATCTTTATGGGGCCCTGTTAGGGGGCCCCTGCACTGCCCATGCCAGTGGCATGGGCAGTGCAGGGCCCCCCAGGGGCCCCACGACACCCGTTCCCGCCAGACTCTTCCTGGCGGTGTAAACCGCCAGGAACAGGCTGGCGGGAAGGGGGTCGGAATCCCCATGGCGGCGCTGCTTGCAGCGCCGCCATGGAGGATTCCTTTGGCCAGGGGAAAACCGGCGGGAAACCGCTGGTTCCCCTTTTCTGACCGCGGCTTTACCGCCGCAGTCAGAATTGCCCAGGAAGCACCGCCAGCCTGTTGGCGGTGCTTCCACTGTCCCCGGCCCCTGGCGGTCCATCGGAATGACCCCCTAAATGTTTCAAGGACAGGGAATGCTAATCTCCCATCTCTCCCTGTTTCTGTGCACCATTGTTTCAGCCAAAGACATGGCACAGCACCTTGTTCTTCAAATACAATGTAGGCGGGTGTACCTTCTGGCAGTGTAATTTCTCCTATTCTAGTTGGAATTAATGTATCTCCCCTTAGAGCACTTTTTAAAGCTTTGACAAATTTAATTTCTGTAATTTGTGCTACTTTCAATTGAATCAGGAAGTGAATTTCAATCCTAAAATCCTTTTCGCCTACCTTCTCAACCAATTATGCTTCATGGTTGTCCACCAATCCCTTTGGGGATTTTCACACTAACCGACCTATCCCAGTACTGCTCAATGACGTCACACTCACACGTACAGGGGCTGACAAAGCCTTTCGGTTTGCCCTCCTAAACTTAAAACCGTGCAAAACTAAATGCAAATATTGCGAGCACTAAACAAAAGGCTCACACAACGTATCTATTACTAGAGGTAGGTAATACAATCGCTTCAGAAACCTTACTGATTTTTCACTGTGGCATTTCCCTCTGACAGATACTCCTTCTATCTCAGTTTATCTGACTCGCTACGAAAATTCGACCAGCAACTTTTTACTCTCAACTGATCATTGGTTCCTCCTGGTGCACATAGGACTCACTAAATCTCCGTCGAAAAACTATCAATCCTTTAACACACACTGTTAAGTTTGTCAACCACGCCTGATTGACCTATTAAACAGACAAATTACAACATAAACCAAGTGTCTCATACACTTATTCAATACTCCAGAGTCTTAGACCACACAGGGTCCATACACCAACAACCACGTGGACAATTTTTTAGCACAAAGCGCCACACACATGTGAAGTTCGACGAATTCCCTACTCTCATGCTTTGGAGTACCCAAACTCCCTAAACACTCTCAAACATCACAGTTCACCTGCGATTTGCTTAAACTGTGCAAGCGCAAAATCTATTTCATTCACACTGTCACTAGAAACGCTGAGATCATCCTGAAACAAGCATTGGCAAACTTCAAGGTTTTGGGAAAGTCATGGTAGGGAGATATAGGCCCTCATTATGACATCGGCTGTAAACCCCACTTACCGCCATGCTGACGGCCTCCAACTTACTGCTGCAGCGGTGGATATCCGTTCCCCATATTATGACACACACATACCAATCCGTCAGTATTCAGCCACATACACAAATCCGCCAGCCCAAAGGTCAGTGATAAACTGGCAGTATCAAAACCCACACCGTTACGCCAACAGAACAATACCAACCACATTATGACCCACAAATCACCGTGGTGGACATTCAAAGGCGGTAAACCATTGGCGGTAAATACCACTGTGCTCAAAATGGACACACACAAACAAAACAACACCACATTGGACAATTCAGACAACACACACCTGACACCCATGCACACACCACACCCACACACCCACACCACTTTAAAACACACACCCACATTACCCACAACCCTCTAAGGTTATAAACCATTGCCAGCAGAGAGACACCAAAACTACTGACACAACTAGAGGCACACACAATTCACACCTATACACCACTCACGCACTCCACAACACACACCCCAATGCATTACCCAACACACCTACACCAACACACAACACACATTGCACCACAAAGACATCCAGTTTCACAGAGGGCGAACTAAGGGTCATGGTGGATGAAATTGTCTGCGTAGAGCCACAGCTATTTGGAGCACAGGTGCAGCAGATATCAATAGCCAGGAAGATGGAGCTATGGTGGAGAATCGTGGACTGGGTCAACGCCGTGGGACATCACCCAAGAATTAGGGATGACATCAGGAAGAGGTGGAATGACCTACGGGGGAAGGTACATTACATTGCAGCAAGACACCAGCTCGCTATTCAGAGGACTGGCAGTGAACTCCCACCTCCTACCCCGCAACTCACAGCATGGGAGGAGCAAGTCTTGGCAATACTGCATCCTGAGGACCTGGCCGGAGTCGGCGGAGGACTGGACTCTGGTAAGTCAACTTTCAATAATTATCACCACCCTACCTGCATGCCATCACATTCCCTCACCCTCACCCTCATCACTCCACTACATCCCACACACCCCACCATCACAACCCACTCATCCCAATGCCAAGCCCTTTATGCTGTACCAATGCATGGACACCCCTCACAGCCCTGCATGGGCACTCATCACTAAAAAATGAACACCATAGAGAATTAATTATCACACCATACACTAACATACACAAGTGAAAGCTGGCAGGGCAAATCCAGCCATAGAGGGGAAGCCACAGATGTACAATACAGAAAGACCCAGAAACCATAACACATCATTTACATCCCCACAGGTACCCCAGACAATGTCACTGGAGAGGAGGTGCCACCACTATCCAGTCCCCCAACTGAAGAGGCCCACAGTGATGACAGCAACTCTCGTCTTCAAGATCTGGATGACCTACCTGGCCCATCAGGGACCACTGGACAGCCGGTTCCCCAAGCCCAGTCGCACACTACCGCAGAGCCTCCCCCATCAGGAAACACCACCACAGCACCCACCCAGCGTACCCATACCTCTGTCCCCAGGACATGTCAATCAGCAGTGTGTCCACCTCTACAGGGACCCGAGGGCACACCTCTCCCCCAAGACAATCAGCGACCTGGGGTCAGTACCAGTGGGCACACAGTTCAGGTGACAGAGGCACAGGCCACCAGGGACACTGGGAGGACTGCTGTGCACCAGGGGAAGGACATGACCAGGAAACCGACACTCCAGGAGGCACTCGCCGAGATCATGGGAGCCTATTAACATTCCCACGACACGATGGGCCAGATCCTGGGCAATGTGCAGGAGAACAGGTGGCTGCAGGAGGGACAGTACCAGGGGATCAGGGAGGACATGCAGGCCATCAACAATACCCTGATCTCCATAGCAGGGATGCTGGCATTATGAGGGAGGCAGTCTCACACTAGCAGGCCCCCACACTAGCCAGACATCTGAACAGCCTTCCACCTCCGCTGCGGCTAGTGGCCAGGAGGCCCCACCAAAGGACTCACAGGCCACCAGCACCCCTCCCCCTGCAGAAGGTGAACCACCCCGCAAACATTTCCCGTGATCCAGACAGAAGAAAGGCACTTGCCAAGACCCGACCAGGGAATGAGACGCTCCTGATTGTCACCCTTGTGTCCCACTCAATCACCTTGTCCACCTTGAACTGGCATTGGTCCCCTTCCTATGTCCCCTTGGACAATGGATCTGTGCTACACACAGACTGGAACAATACCCTGGACTTTCCTACATCATCACCCCATCCCATTGCACTTGCCCCTCTATATATTAACACTTCAATAAACACCCTTTGGAAAAAAAAAACATTTGGAGTATGTCATGTGTATCAAATATGTATTCATTGAAACAGGTACAAACATTGCAAATCAACTGTACAGAGAATGAGCATAGATTAATGACCTGTAGCTGGCTGTAGTGATCACACCAGAAGTATATGTGAGGTCACCAACATCTGCAAAATGAATTGCCAGAGGGAACAGTAAGTGGGCAGAGAAGTGTAAAATATCAGCATGTCATTGCCACACAAATTACAACCAAAGTCATTGAAATGTGAAGTAACACTGTCCTACCAGTGTGTCATTGGAAGTATTGCTGGATCACATATGTTCTGTTGTCCTCCTCCTCTGCCCCTTCCTCCTCACTGTCCGCAGGGTCTACTGCTGGCACAGGAGCATCTCCAGCCTCCTCCTCCTGCAGGAATGGGACATGGCGTCTGAGGGCCAGGTTATGCAACTTGCAGCAAGCCACCACTATCTGGCAGACCATCTTTGGTGGGTAGCACAGGGAACAACCTGTTAGATGGAGGCACCGGAACCTGGCCTTCAGGAGGCCAAAGGTCCTTTCAATGATTCTTCTGATTCGCCCATGTGCCTCATTATAACGTTCTTCTGCCCTTGTCCTGGCATACCTCACAGGGGTCAGCAGCCATGATAGGTTTGGGTAACCAGAGTCACCTGCAAATGTTGAGGGACAACATTTAGCCACACACTATCCTATATGGTCAACACCATACCGATACACCAACATTTACTGGGTGGGAACCAGGGCTCACCTATAAGCCACACCCTGTGTCTCTGTAGTTGGGCCTTTGGGATGCTGCTATTCCTCAGGACAAAAGCATCATGCACCAGGATACTTAGCATTGAAGTGGGAGATGTACTTGTCTGCCGAGCACACCATCTGAACATTCATGGAGTGGAAACTCTTATGATATGATGTTGGGGATATGTCCCATTGCATAAAACTCGGCCTTCACTGTGCCCAAATCCTCAACCTGGGGGAAGACAATGTAGCTGCAAATGTGTTTTATCAGGGCAGACAACACTCTTGTCAGCACATTTGAGAACATTGCCTGTGACATTCCTGCTGCCAAGCCCACTGTCACTTGGAAAGACCCAGTAGCAAGGAAATTGAGTACTGATAGCACTTGCACAATAGGGGATCCCAGTGGGGTGACGGATAGCAGATATCAGGTCAGGTTCCAACTGGGTACACAGCTCTGTTATTGTGGCCCTGTCAAGTCTATAGGTGAGGATAATGTGCCTGTCCTCCAGTGTAGCCAAGTCCACCATGGGTCTGTACACCAGGATATGTCTCCATCTCCTATTCATCTGCAGCGGTAGGAATCTAAGGGACAAAAGAGTGAGGAGCCGGTCACAAACTGAACAATAAAGCTACAACAGTAGGTTGCATCCTGTAAACATGTAATGGGTCAGTGTGATTTGTCCAGTGTGTGTTAATATCTCTTGTGATGCAGCATTATTCCAGGCCCTGCCCCCCCCTGAAATGGCGTCCGCATGTCCTGTGTGGAGGGGCAGGTGGAAGTGAGGTAATTCCGCTGATGTTGTGCGCCGTTGCAGGAGGCGGTCAGGAACCACAGTGCAACTCCCCATTGGTTAACATTGGGCCCTATGGGGTACAGTGGCCAATGGTGATCTACACCGGTGGTGACGGTATGCATTGCCATGGATGTGACTGCCATTCTCTATTTGATTCATCACTTGCTACCTGACCTTCCATAGGAGAGGACTTATACTGCATGTGCTGCTGTGACCTGTGTCTGGAACCTACCATGGCTTGTGTGACTGGGGAAAGGGCCCCAGCCTTCACGTCAGAGGAGTTGGAAAGACTGGTGGATGGGGTCCTACCCTAGTATGGACTGCTGTATGGGCCTCCAGACCAACAGGTGAGTACACTGGGGGCACAATGCATATGGCATGAATGCATGGAGTTGTGTGTGTGAAGGCCTTGTGCAAGGGGGGTGGGTGGATGACCTCTTGGCGGCGTACAGGTTGTGTGCTCGGCCATGTGTGTGGCAATGGTGATGGGAACGGGTATGGCGGGCATATGTGTAACAGGCAGGACTGTTTGTCTTATGGTATTTTCCTGTGTGTATTGCCTCTGCAGGTCTGCGACCTTCAAAAGAAAGGTATATGGTGTGCCATTGCCAAGGAGGTGTGGATCCTGGAGGTCTATGGCAGGCAGAGCACCCACTGTCGCAAACAGTGCGAGGACCTGAGATGCTGGGCATGGAAGACGGCGGAGGCCCAGCTGGGGATGGCCTCCCAACGAGAAGCGGGTGCCTGGCGAACCCTGACCCCCCTGATGGCCCGCATACTGGCGGTGGCCTATCCGGAGCTGGATGGGCACTTGGGAGCATCACAGTAGCCACAAGGGGGTGAGTACAGTGCCCATCATTACAACTTACGCAGGGTAGGGTGGTATCCGGGTGGTGGATGTGTGTCAATGGGTGCTCCTAGGCCAGGCCTGACATTGCAGTGTAGGTCCCTTGGTGCCTAGGGTTCTGAAGGGATTATCCTGCTACCTAGCTCGTAGTATCCACTACTGGTCAGGGCTGCGTGGGTCCCAGGTGTGCTGCATTTGGCAGTGTGTGCCACTCCCCATGCCCTGATGGCAAGCTATTTCTCTGGAAGTACAATGCATAGTGCGTATGGATGTTCCCTGTTTGTGAGCGTGCTGTGTATGCCAACGGTGGTGTTCGTTCAGCCACTGACCCAGTGTATCCTTTGTCTCTCCCCCCCCTTTCTTGTTTTGTCATCCTGTCCTTATGTGCATTAGCCTCATCTGGCGGAGGAGCAGAGGCACTGGCGACGGAGGGAGCTGCATTCCACAGGAAGCAGAGTCCACCGACGGTGAGGGCAGCAGTGGGACAGAGGGTGAGGGGAGCACCACAGCGGAGACCGGAGGGGACACTTCTGACACAGATACCTCCTCCGATGGAAGATCCCTGATGGTGGCGGACACTTCTGTGTACCAGCACCGCCCTCCCAGCAGCCACTCATCGAGTTGCCTGTGACCGCTCCCGAAGGAGGGTGGACATCTCCTTTACCCTAGGCACCTCAGGTGCTGCCCCAGTTAGTCCTGCTGTCCTGCAGTGAGGAGGCTATTGACCTCCTGAGATCCATCTCTCAAGGGCAGTCAGCCATTGTGAATGCCATCCAGGGGCTGGCAGCCCAGATGCAACAAACTAATGCATTCCCTGAGGGCATTCACACTATATTGGCAGGCCAGCAGAGATCGATTCAGGCTCGGGCCTCCTCACTGATGTCAGCCATTGTCCCTGTTTATACCATCCCCCTTCCAACTTCCACTGCCCAGGCCCATTCTCCTCAACCCCAACCTATCCCAGACACACATACAGACGAGCATGCACACAAGACAACACCCAAGAGTGTCACAGGCAAACACAAGCTCCACACTTCATCCCACAGGCACTCACGCAAACACCATCCAGTTGCAGACACCACAACATCCACTATTTCCATTGTCTCCCCCTCCACCACATCCATGCACACATCCGATGTGTCCTCTCCCACTGTGTCTGTCCCCCCTCCTAAAGTACACAAACGCAAGCACTCAGACACCCAACAGCCATCCACCTCACAACAGCATACAGCCCATGCACCTGCACCCAAATCCAGCAGACACCTCCAACAACTACTCCCTCATCCTTCACTCCCATTCCTTCTCCCTTTTCCCACCCAAATGTCCCTAAAAAACTGTTCCTATCCACCATTGACCTCTTCCCTTCCCCTCCCCCATCCTGCATATATGGCCAGGGTAGGAAGAACCCAGCCAAAGTACCTCAGCCACACAGTCCACGGGCCCAGTCCTAACTGCACCCACTCATGGTGGAAAAGGATCCAGGCAATATGTTCTGAAGGGGAAGGAGCCTGCACCAGCCAGCCTAAAGGGGAAGGAGCCTGCCCCAGCAGGCAAGAACGGCAAGGAACCTGCACCTGCAACCCGAAAGGCCAAGGAGCCTGCACCTGCCACTCGAAAGGCCAAGGAGCCTGCACCAGCAGGCAGGAAGACCAAGGACCCTGCACCAGCATCTGTGATGGAGCCCCCACCACCAACCATGGTTGTGCTTCCCTCTGAGGGTGCAGGGGATGTGCAGGAGCCTTCCCCCACCAGCAGCACCACCACTGTGCATCTGTCCGAGGATGCAGGGGATGTGTAGGAGCCTACCCCCCACCAGCAGCAGCACAACTGTGTATCCATCCGAGGGTGCAGGGGATGTGCAGGAGCCTCCCCCCACCAGCAGCACCACAACTGTGCATCCGTCCGAGGGTACAGGGGATGTGCAGGAGCCTCCCCCCACCAGCAGCACCACCACTGTGCAGCCGTCACCACTGGCAGACACTATGGGCCTGATTACAACTTTGGAGGAGGTGTTAATCCGTCCCAAAAGTGACGGTAAAGTGACGGATATACCACCAGCATTATTACGAGTCCATTATATCCTATGGAACTCGTAATACGGCTGGTGGTATATCCGTCACATTTGGGACGGATTAACACCTCCTCCAAAGTTGTAATCAGGCCCAATGTAATCCTGCCTCCATGGGCTGCTGTGTGGGCTGCCCCCTCCAGAACCAGTGGGCAAGACACCCACTCAACAGACTGTGGCCCATCACTCCCCAGGACCAAGCACAGGGCATGTTGACACCTCCAGAACCAGTGGGCAAGACACCCACTCAACAGACTGTGGCCCATTACTCCCCAGGATCAAGAACAGGGCATGTTTCCCCCTCCAGAACCAGTGGGCAAGCCACCCACTCGACAGACTGTGGCCCATCACTCCCCAAGACCAAGAGCACAGGGCATGTTGCCACCTCCAGAACCAGTGGGCAAGACACCCACTCAGCAGACTGTGGCCCATCACTCCCCAGGATCAAGCACAGGGCAGGTTGCCCCCTCCAGAACCAGTGGTCTTAATTCATCTCCTGGCTGAGGTGCCCCTCCACCCCCCCCCCTGAGATGCCTGCCTATTTACCAACTGATGCCCCTGCAATGTTCTCTCCATGTTGAAGCAGGTGACAAGTGGGGCCTTGGACTTTGGCCTGTGGCCATGTGGCCCACGAAAATTGATAACTGGGCTGTGTCCATTTTTCTGTAAATGTGTATATATGTGTTATATTGCCTAACTTATTATTTCTACTGTGTTGATCTTATTACAAACACTTTGGCAAAATTGTTTTGTGTTTGCATTTTTCAGCTGATTTAGGGGGGTAACTTGTTTTCTTGGGCAGCTGGTTGTATGTATGGGGTGTGTGTATGCCTGTGTGTGTGTGTCACTGTCGTTTTCCTCCCCCACTCACTTGTGTGCTAGGCGGCTGTACTCACCGTCGTCGTTTTCGCTGGCGTTGGTGTTCATGGTGGAGCAGAACGTAGAATATCATCGGAAAAATGAGCAGTTCTGGTTCCATGGTGGCGTGGTTCTTCTCTGTGTCTCCAATGGTGAGTCCTTTCACTTCTGTGCAGTGTTTCCGCAAGGCTTGTGATGTTGGTGGTACCGCCCCGGAAAAGGTGGCAGATTGTCTGGTCATAATATGGTGGGCGGAACATTGACTTCCGCCTGGCTGTAGGCGTCTACCGCCCTGGTGGCTGTTGTTTCCGTCCTGGCGGTCGGTGTGGTACATTGGCTGTCTTTCGGAAATCTTTCCGCCATGGTCATAATTTGGCAGTAGTTACCATCAGCCTGTTGTCGGTATTACCACCACTTTTTCACCGACCGCCAGGGTCATAATGAGGGCCATAATCTTTTGTTTGCACTACCAAATCTACAAAATTATAGCCTTTATATCTGGGGAATCAGAGTGGTCTCACCATCTGATTCTGTTAGCAAGATCTGAGGAATTATAGTGATCTCTTAAGGGGACTATCTATCTGACTCTAGTGGCCTCACAAGGAGACTAACCATCCAACTCTGCTACCAAGAACTGTGAGCGCGTCAGACCTTATTTGGTCTTTAATAATTTAGTTTATAAGGGGATGCGTTAGAGGTTCGATGGACCTTTTGACCACGCTTGGAATGATTCCACTAAAAGTTTCACAACTGATCAACAGTCCTTTACACATAATCAATCAACAACCTTTTTGTCTGGAGTCAATAATCTTCACACACCAGGACCCATTTGGCCGCAAATAACCACTCCTTTAAGTAAAGTTAGAACGTTTACTTCTCTATATTAACAATGCTAATGTTACGTAAATTAGTCTCAACACCAGATGATAAACACACATGAAGAACACCGGCTGACCAAAACTTCTAAAGAATCTCAGTTTAACTAAAGCATTAACAGTTAAGCATTCAAGAGTCAAGGAACAAATTACCTGTAAGAATAACTGTGCAATAGAAAAGACATACATCTAGATATAACAAGTGAACAATATAAATTCTTTGTTAATTGCAATTTATTAACAGTTCCTGGGCTCCCTAACTAATCTTCTGATTACAATAGCATGTTTGGGCTTCATGCTAAACAATTTAGTCAAAGTAAATTTGGAAAACATCTAACTATGGCTCTATCAAAATAGCGGTTGGCACCTAGAATCAAATAATAAAACCTACAACAAGGACAATAGCATTTTGTTATACCTCTCCTCAGTATATGGATCAGCAAGCTGCAAGTCTCTTTGTCAGCTGGACATCTGTCTGGCCAGCTTCAGCAATGGGCAGTGAAAGGAATTGGCTCAGACACAGGGACTCTAAGCTATCTGAACCATTTAAGAAGCAATCTCTAAGAGATCTGCATTCAGCACTAGAAACCTGAGCAATAAAGTCAAAGTTTGAAATAAAGTCATCAGCAACTTATTCAGCTCCTTAAACACAACCACTACGGGGAAAGTCAGGGTGGAAAAGAGCTCCCTCTCCTCTGTGCCGTCAGGCTAAGATAGAATGTCCTAAAGAATCTTCCCACCTTGGCATTGGTCAGAAAATCATACGTTTACAAATAGTCCAATAGTCATAAAAACCCAAATCTAAGAAATAACTAAACTGTCTTTCACATGTCGATGATTGGCTCCTCTTCTCATGTTCCAGACTCGTCAGGTAACTTTCTTGTTGCAATCTGTACTCCAGTCAGTGCATCCATTGTTGGTTCCTGGGAACATCGCTGTCTCATGCATCAAACTTTACAAAGTTGCAATTTCTGATACAAGACACACTAGCAGGCATTTCTCACGAGAAAGTTAAAGACATCTGCAAAAAGTTTAGTCAGCACAGTGCGAACAATAGAAGCATTGTATCTCAGGTCGTACATTTCCCACTATTTTATTAGTCAATGCAGCTTAATATGAGGCTATGTAGACTAGGCCCAAACCTCGCTAATTTAAGGCCTATAATAATTTAAGCAATTACATAGCATGAAATCATTAATATGACATACTACTACAATTTTTCTGTAAACGTGCACTTCAACTAACTAATAATATGCATTTATTAAAAGCATTACGTATTTATGACAGCCACTCAAGTGGCCACATTTTCTAAGTCGTACATTATTTCTGTATTAGCCAAATTCTATGCAAATTCTTAACCCATAGGAAATGAAAATCATTAATACGTAATTCAGCTTTCACAATGACTCCTGTCTTAGTAAAGACAGAAGTCATGCCCACCACTCCAATGGCCTGCATAGGGGACCAGTGTCTTCTGGGCATGGCTATAACAGCCTGTGTCTGGCAGGGGGCCCCATGTAGTGACCCCAAATTCCACTTAAAAAAAACAAAAACTTACCTTACTCACCTTGGATGGGGTCCTGCATCCTCTGGTGTCCCTCTGGTGTGGGTGGGGTAGTTCCTGTGGCTTGGGGTGGTCTGACATTATTTGGGTCCGCCTCCCACTCGTGTGTCATTTTTGCACGGGGGATAAATATGGCGCTAAGGGCTTAGCATAATTTTTTGGATGGGAACACCTACCTTGCATCTCATTGACGCAAGGTGGGTTCACGCATCCAAAAAATTACACAAACTCCAAAATTTTTACGATAGACAGGTCTAGCGTCAGAATATAAATATGGAGTTAAGTTTGCAACATTTTAGCGTAAAAAAGAAATTATGCTAAAACGGCGCAAACAAAGTTAATTATGCCACCTATTTTTTAGGACTGGATACAGACAGTTTCAGCTATCTGATAGACGTCGTCATAACTTCTTCAAAAAGAATATTAAGACGAATACAGAGAAATGGTTTTCTGTTGAGCAAAGGACATCTGTAATTTCTTTCATCGTTACAGTTGCTCGGATGAGCTGTTCCTCAAGGTTGTGGCATTTACTGGATAGTTGCATTATCCTATTTGTGATTTTATTAGTATTTGATGATATGGCCTCATGTCGTCTTGGACGCCTTATTCTGCCATTAAGAAACAGTACTATTCATAACCCTGCCCCTCGTGTATTCCTTTCTTTTCTTTTCTTGTCATTATAAACCGGTGTTGGAGTTAAAGCTTATTTTTATTCACAAAGCAAAAACGTGCACACAACTATGCTTTCTTAAAGAATCCAAAATACTACAGTTTTAATTAAAGACATTGACTGTCAAAATAAAATACAAAAGAGGTGTTTCTTGTTTTATGGTGCTTTCGCCGTATGTTTCTTTAATACAAACTGAGGTCATTTCTAATCATGTCCATCATTAATGAAGAACTAGTGTGAACCCACCTTTAACTTTATAGTCAGTGAACTTCTTTGTTACGACAGACTTCTAATTTAATAATATTTTATTAGCATTAATATTATGGATAACAGTTCCATCACTTTCCAACCATTCCATATTAGTCCTATGTTTTACATACCATGCCTACCTATCATTACTAAACCACCAAACGTAACCGAGCATGCCTATCCTATCCTACTTGCCCCATATATAAACTACCAAATCTACCAATCCACCATATTCACATATCATACTTAACTTGCCATACAAATTCTACCGTACTTTCCTACCATACCTAACCTACCATATCCATCCTACGCTATGTAAGAGACCTGTCAGTCCTGCCTACCGTCCATAAATACCATGCCTGCCTACATACTGGCAGCTGGCTGATACTGCTCCTGTCCCATCACTAGACGCCCTTCCTGAATCTGACATGGTTAAATATGAAACCATAATAATTCACTTTTTATGAGTCAAAGAGGTTTCTTGCAGCTTTGGACATGTTTCCTAAAAGCCTCCCGCAATCTAGTGATGACTCTTTCTGGCAATCAGACTCTGACTACAGTCTTGACATGGAGCGCATCCATGGCTGCAGCAGAAGGGTGTCATCAGCACTCTCTACAATGAGGTCTTCATTGTGCCACCTCTGCCATTCCCTCGACTGGGCCTACCCTGGCACCCACAGCTTCAAGCAAGCCTTCCAGCAGACTGGTACTGCTAAGTCAGGCACAGACTGGCCAGATTTGAACAAACTCTTTGCCAGTTTGTCATGACTTGTCCAGTTCAGATGACCACCTCCAAGCCTCCTTCCCCGGGCACCTCCGTCTGGGCCACTGCTGTCTACAAGAGGTTCTAGCAAGTAAGTGAGTTCATCAAACAATACCTTCACCATGAACATAGCAGCAACCTTACTGAATGCCATGCACCACTTCATCATCTGATCTTTAAGGAATTTTGCAGGCAGAGTACACGGAGAATATGACACAATGTTGTGATGCCATACACGATTCTGCAGGCTGGGTCCAGCTGTAATATATCCTTGTACAGTTACGTGTCCAATAACTCTTGCATGGGAAGAATGAACCAACAATCAACCCGGAAGGCCATACCCAGCAATGGCTGCTGATGATTTTAAGTATGGTTGTGCACTAGCCAAGAATGTAGGACGATAGAGGAGACCCTTTAAAACAAGAAACAGCTGTCCATGAACAAGGGGAGCTGTGAATCTAAGCATACCATCAACGTTATGACTCTAACTGAAACCGGTATGGAGCATTGCAAGAGGAGGGCTTCTGAGAGAGAGGAAGTCTACACTTTACGGATCTGTGGCCTTAGGACATAAGAAATGCTCAATACATTAAATGATGCATTAGAGCTGAAGAGAATGATTTCACAAAGTGACCAGGAAAAAAACAAACAGAAGTCCCTGAAACCTCGGAAGGAGTACATGAGCCCTGCTCTGAAGAAAGGCAAGAAGCTTTTAGTTAAAGATGAGACTCAGGCGTCTGATTAAAGACTCTAAGATCTGGATTTCCAAGGTTAGCTGCATTCTACACAATCCGTTTCTAGCTGCAATCTGCACAATCCTTTAATATAACTTGTCTGTTGTCCTCAATCCCTCAGGGCTTCCCTGCAAGCCCCTCCCTTATACTCAGCTGCACCTGCAAATGGTGTATTCCTCGTCCAGGTAGGATCCTTGCAGTCAAAGCTAAAAATTGATTGCCCATTTTAGCATTTTAATTCGAAATTAACCTTTTATATGACTTTTAAAAATAAACAAATGCCTACCTACCATACATACAATTCCTACCACATAATCCTACCATAATAAACCTACCATGTCTACGTCCCACACTTCACCAAGCATATCTATTTACCTCCCTAAAATGACATACTTACAATACCCAACCTACAATGCATAACCTACCATACCTCCCAACTATATTAGCCATACTTACCATACCTATCTACCTACCATCCCTATCATAACTCACCTACCATTCCTATCTACCAACTTACAATACTCGTCATACCTATCTTGTCAACCTCTCCAGACATACTTATCATACCATAGATAACCTATTAAGCTATCTACTATAAATACAATATCTACCCAGCTACTATTATGCTATCCCTACCTATCATACCTAACCTACATACCTACTATAACTATTGTGTCTACCATAGCTACCTATATGCCTAGGCTACCTACCATACCTAAGCTACTATACCTACCATACAATGCATACCATATCTAACCTCTTATACCTTATCTACCCTCATCTCCTCAGTACGGATATCTCTGCCTGCAGTTAGGTAGTTCTTTTGTAAAGGGACAAGTATTGTTTGTGTGGAATTTGACAGAATTTTAGAAGTCATCAAAAACTTCCCATTAAGTTGAAAGTAGTCTTTTGCAACACCTGTATCCTGGACATGTTTAAACCATGTAATTAAGCACACACAAGTCACACATAGCAATTACATATTTTTAACATTGCAATATGTTGCACTCTAACAGAACGTAACATTTACACAACACATCACACCTTACACACACTGAAAATGCATTTTACATTAACATAAAACTAACATATCTAGATCCTCGCAAAAAACAGTGTTTCTATCTCAAAACATTGAGGGGCATATTTACAAGCCTCTAGCACCACCTTGCACCGCCCTAGTGTAATTATTTTACACTATGGCGCCATTAAGGAGGTTTTTCTCCCACATCATATTCACAAAGTGGTGCAATGCTTGTATTGCGTCACTTTGTAAACCCTGGTGCCACATTATGCCTGTGCTAGGCATAATGTTTTTCAGGGGGGTGTTCCAATGCAGGGAGGCCCGAAAAAATTGTGCAGCGAAATTTACAAGATTTTACTGCACCATTTTTTTCATCATTTTTAGTGCCACCTCAGAGCCGGTGTTAAAATGATGCACCCATTTTAATCAATGGGCCTCCCTGTGCTTTGCTACACTACTTGGGTACATACTCCCTTCTGCTGCGATTGGCAGGGAGTCAGCTGCAGGGCCCTGTAGCCAAACCCCCATGGGCACCCAACCCAGGGCACAAACAGCCTTTTGGGGTGCGCAGCTGAGATTGGCTACAGGCACCCACCTCCATGCGTCATATGGCCAAAGGCTGTGCTTGGCGGGGAGTCAGCCACAGGTTTCAATTCACATTCCGGCAACCCTGAAGAGGGGACCCCATCCCCGGGGCTTTATAAATTTATCATTCAGCAGGGGGACACGCAGCCCCCTCTTCTTGAGCCAATATTGGCTCCAGGGACCTCATCTCCTGAGGCTTGGCTAATCAAAAAATGGGTTGGGGGGCACACAGCCCCCCTCTCTTGGCCGATTTTGGCCACGGATCCCCATCCCCAGGCCATGGACAATTAATGCGGGAAGAGGGGGACTGCATGGCCCCCTCCCCGGGCTAATTTTGGCCCTGGGGACCCCAACCCCCAGGGCCACGCCAATTAGTGCAACAGGAGAAGCCCCCTTACCTTAGGGCACCATATCTCTTTACCTAAGGTAGTTATAACTCACGCCCCACCATGCACAGTTTTCTCATCAATAATTTTATTGCATATGCTGCAGTGATATTTTCAATGATGTCATAGAAGATGTGCGGACTGATGTTATATGTGGGATAATTAGCAGTGCATGGCGAGAGCACGAGTTATAGTTACCTTAGGGCATGAGTTATAGTTTCTTGAGAAAAGTATAACTATAACTGCTGAATTTCTATGGTTACGTGCATTTTGTGTGCGTGAAATCTGAATCAAACTAACCTAACTATAATGTCCTTGTAACCTTTGGTTTCTTAGAGAATTTCTAAGGTTTTTTTAAATTCTATTTCCTAACTCTAATGTCCCTTTAACCTTTATTTTTTCAGTTTTAGTTTTTTTTTATGTTAAGGAATAATTAATTACCTTACGTTAATTTAACCCTTGCAGTGCAAGCCTTCAACTGTGCATGTCAGCGAGTTGGCTGCAGTGCCTGGACTGCAGACAAGGTCTACCGCCAACCTCCCATAGGTACCAAACACTGTGCTACGCAAGGCATTTGGCCATGTGTGTTAGGGTTTGGAAGCAGGGCCTGGCATATGGCTAGGCTCTGTGGCTAATCCCCTGCAGGCACCCACTCCCACTCCACCCACAGACTTTGGCCATGCATGGTGGTGTTTCAGCCACAGAACCAGGCCTACAGCTAGGCCCTGCACCCACGCTCCACTAAGCACCTAACCCCACATTGTGCACAGCCTTTGGCTGTGTATGGAGGTGAGTAAGTCACACAGTCTGGCCTGCAGCCGTGCCCTGCCGCCAACCTCCTGCAGGCCACTTAAATATTGGTGCCTTGGCCCCACCCAGGGCACCTAGTGTCTTCTGTTGGGGGCCACAGGAGGGAGCCCGAATACCTTTGTTGTCCCTTCTGGGTCCACACCGGCATTGCTCCTACACGCAAGGAGCAATAGAAGATACCGCGTCCTACAAGTGGAAGCAACAGTCCTGGTCCAGTCTGCTAGAAGTGGACTTATCATTTGCTTCGCTTGGCAGAAGGAGTCAAAGCTCCCACCAAGTGAGAGCAAACAGCTATGTCCAGAAGGTGGGCACCTCAGGACACAGGGAACTGGCCTTTAGGATTGTGGTCCCCAGTGCCATTTATGCTTCAGAAGGGGGGACTGCCAGCCCTCCTCCCTTTCTAACCCACAGCCGGGCCCTGGAGATGGGGTCCTCAGGGCCAATTGCGGCTCATGGAGCCGGGGTGTCCAAAGCACCCCTTTTTTAAATAGCTTGACCCCAGGGGATGGGGCCTCCAGGGCCATACTCTGCCCAGTATGGGGGGGCACGTGTCCCCTCATCATTTTTTATTAATGGCCAGGTCCCAGGGGATGGATCCAAAAAGGCTGAGATCAGCCAGGGAGGGAGGGAGGCCTCATGACTCCCCTTCCTATTATTTATGTTGGCCTGGTCTCTGGGAATGGGGTCCCTGGGACCGTAATCGGCCTGGGAGGGGAACCTCATGCGCTCCTCTATATAATTAATAAATATCCCCCCAGGACCTGGCTCACCCAGGGGGCAAAAAAACAAACAAGCGTGGGCGCTTGACTTTAAAAAAACAAAAAACTTGCCATGTCTTTGCAGATTCTCCGTGATTTCACAGCAATTTGAAAAATATATATTTTTAGTCCCCAGCGAGGTCCCTTTGGGACCCCACCACCAGGCCTAGGGGATCAGAGTATTTCCACTCTGACCCCTTCTGTTTTTTTTAGAAACTTTTGTCTTGGGACTCGGCCGAGTCCCAAGATGGCTGCCAACACCTCCAGGTTGAAGTGTTGGCACATCCCTAGATAGCTATATTTCTTAATAATGCAAAAACTACTGAATGGATTTGCACCAAATTACGAAAAGAGATCTTTCTGGACCAAGATCTAGCTTTCTGCCAAATTTGGTGTAATTCCGTTCAACAGTTCAGGCTATAGCCATGTCTAAAATCCCTATGCGAATACCTATGGTAAGTAGGTCTTCACTATAAGTATATCTATCTATCTATCTATCTATCTATCTATCTATCTATCTATCTATCTATCTATCTATCTATCTATCTATCTATCTATCTATCTATCTATCTATCAATATATTTTATATTATATATATATATATATAATTGTAAGTGTACGTTTAAGTGTATGGGCAGGTTCTGAGGCCAGTAATTTGGGTGCCATTATGTGTGTAATAATAATCATGTGAGGTTATGCACTAACTGATATGTTAAATTATAAAAAAGTGACATTTCGACACAAACGTGTTCACAGCCACTGCAGAGCACACACAGGTACCACAGCAAGGAAAAGAAACTGCGTCATGACGAATATGTTCATATGGGTGTATGAGGTCATGTAAAACACACATAAATCAAAAAGTACTCTAAAGACGTTTGGGGCACGCTACAACAGCTATCTGAGATTTGGTAGAGAAGGGGGAACAGAGACCCACAGCGGTAGTGGACTTGCTTGCTGAAAGCATGCAGGAGCGAAAAGGGGAAATGACAGAGAAACGTTGGAGGAGCTGGATATTAGACGATGGCAATGGGAGAGAAATCGTTTGAAGGAAGAATGGCAGGTAGCCACAGGCATGGCATGGTACTGTAGAAAGGGGGTAACAAGTGTGTGGGAGCTAGGCAATGTAGGGTACTTGAGTTTGGCATTTGGAAGGCCGGGGCTGGGAGGTAGTATGCGGAATAAGATGGATTCAACTCACAGTCGGAAGGCCATAAACACTGATCAAAATGGAACTTCTGGATGCATAGCTCTAAATACAGACCTGGAGACCACCTTGTGCTAAGTCACCATGGCACACAGCCTTTGGGTGCAGGGGAGAAAGGACTGGGCATACCTAAAGGACAAGGACCGATGGGCTCAGAGATATGTCTAAGCTCAGATCATGGGCAGAGGCCATGCTCTGCAGCCAGCAGTCATGGAGTATGACCAAAATGTTGGGCACAGTGCATTTCTGTGCATAATAACCGTGTGCCATAGGTCATACCCTGTGCCATGTGACCACCCCCAAGGACAGTGATCACTGAGTATGGTTAAAAGCAATGCGCAGTGATCACTGAGTATGGCTGAAAGCAATACACAGTGGTGTTTAGGGGAACGAGGGCTGGGGACAGTGCATGCCTGCATGGCCCTGCATCTAGGATTGTAGCATGTGCTGTGCATGTTCATTACTGTGTTAATTGAGTTCTAGCGCTGCACCTGACCTCAGAATTAAGGCAGCGAGTCCAGGGATAGCATGATTGTATCTAGGGTGTGGTTGAAGCCCTGTATTCAGTAGCAGCACATGCACAGCGGGTTTTAGGACGTGAGGACAGGGTGCAGAGCAGACCAGAGAAAAACACCTGCACTCAAGGTCACTACATTTTGCCAAAGTTATTGAGCAGTACATTTGCTGGTCAAAGTACATGATGCAGGGAATGGATGGAGGAGATGCCATGCACTCGTTGGCTACTGCAAATGGCCAAAACCCATATGAATTGCAATGGTGGACACAAGAATTCGTGCTGGGCATGGCTGAACGCCACACCAGGGCCGTCTTTTGGGCGGTGCGAGCGGAGCGACTGCACCGGGCGCTGACCTCAGGGGGGCGCTGTGTATAGCAATAACTTCCGACATGCGATTTCAAAGCACCTGCTGAAAAGTCCCTTGTTTAGCCTTCAAGAAACAATTAAAATGTCAAGATGCCTCTTGTGATTAATGTTCCTGCTAGAGAGAGAGATGGGAGTTTTGCCTAGTGGCAGCTTTGACTCAACATAAAGTAGCATAGAAGGTGAATATTCCTGCTGCAAATAAACAGAACGATGGGGCATATTTAAGAAAAGTGGCGCTGCATACAGTGCAGCACCAATTTTCTTGCACCCCTTAGCGCCCCCCCCTAACGCCACCATGTGTGCGTCATATTTAAAATACGGTGCCCCATGGCGGTAGTTGGGGGACTACCATCAAAAAATGTTACGCTAGTCCGGCGCTTTTGCAGGATTAGCGTATTTTTTTTTAATGCTAATCTTGCAAAGCACCCAGAGGCCCATTGTAACTAACAGACGCCTCCTTTTAATGCCTGCTCTGAGCAGGCGTTAAAAGTGCGGGGAAAATCCCTAACTGGAGAATGCCACCTTTGCATACATCTTGACTGATGCAGGCATAATGTAGCGCAAAGGGATACAAAGTGGCACAGTGTATGCATGCATTGCGTAACTTTGTAAATATGGCATGGCATTTTTGGCCTTCTAACGCCACATTAGCGTAAAAAAAAAACGCAAATGTTTTGTTAGAATAGTGCTAGAGGCTCTTAAATATGCCCCTGTGGGGCATCTTTGAAAAAAGTTGCACTGCACACAGTGCAGCACCACTTTTCTTGCGCCCCTTAGCGCTCCCCTAACGCCACCATGTGTGCGCTGTATTTAAAATACGGCACAACATGGCGGTAGTTAGGGGACTAGTGTCAGAATTTTTTGAGCTAGCCTGGTGATTTGCAGGATTAGCGCAAACATTTTTTATGCTAATCCTGCAAAGCACCCAGAGGCCCATTGTATTCAACAGACACCTCCTTTTAACGCCAGCTCTGAGCAGGCGTTAAAAGTGCTGGGGAAAAAATTATGCAAAGAAATCTGCCAGATTTCTTTGCGCCATTTTTTGGCTCCCCTAATGGGGGAATGCCACCTTTGCATACATTATGGCTGGCGCAGGCATAATGTGGCGCAAAGGGATACAAAGTGGTGCAATGCACGGGTTGCGCCACTTTCTAAATATGGCATGCACTTTTGGCCTTATAACGCCACATTAGTGTAGATAAAATGCCCCTATATTTTATGTGGCTATCTGAGTGGATTAGTAAAGCCAACTTTTACAAGTGCTTTAAAACACATGAATGTATGTAAAAATGGGATTGATGGAGAGATGAGGGGCACATTTGCCGGGTTGTAGTGAATAAAACCGAGGAGGCGGTCATGGGGTGGGGTGGTGCCACAGTAAAATGTCACACAGGGTGCCACCAGTCCTAAAGTCGGCCCGGCGCCACACTTAGGCCCATATTTATACTTTTTGACGCTAAACTGCGCTAACGCAGTTTAGCGTCAAAAAGTTTTGCGCCGTCTAACGCCATTCTGAAGCGCCATGCGGGCGCCGTATTTATGGAATGGCGTTAGACGGCGCAATCAGACCGGCGCTGCCTGGTTTGCGTGGGAAAAAACCACGTAGACCAGACAGCGCCGGCGTAGGGGGAAAATGGCGCATGGGCGTCTTAAAATGGGGCAAGTCAGGTTACATCGAAAAAATCGTCGTAACCCGACTTGCGCCATTTTTTAACGACGCCCATCCCCCATCAACATGACTCCTATCATTGTAAAGATAGGAGTCATGCCCCCTTGCCCAATGGCCATGCCCAGGGGACTTCTGTCCCCTGGGCATGGTCATTGGGCATAGTGGCATGTAGGGGGGCACAAATAAGGCCCCCCTATGCCACAAAAAAAAAATATAAAAAATAAAAAATTATACTTACCTGAACTTACCTGAATGTCCCTGGGGTGGGTCCCTCCATCCTTGGGGGTCCTCCTGGGGTGGGCAAGGGTGGCAGGGGGGGTCCCTGGGGGCATGGGAGGGCACCTGTGGGCTCATTTTGAGCCCACAGGCCCCTTAACGCCTGCCCTGAGCAGGCGTTAAAAAGTGGCGCAAATGCGCCGTTTTTAGCCACGCCAACTCCCGGGCGTCTCTTTTGCCCGGGAGTATAAATACCACGTAAAGGCCTGGGAGTCATTTTTTAGACGGGAACGCCTCCCTTGCATATCATTAACGCAAGGAAGGGGTTCACGCTAAAAAATGACGCACATTCCGGGAACTTTGGCGCTATTCGCCTCTAACGCCATAGTATAAATATGGCGTTAGTTGGCGTTAGTTTTGCGTCGAAATTGCGTCAAAAAAAACGACGCAATTTCGGCGCAAACGGAGTATAAATATGGCCCTTATTGTCCAGGGCAGCTTCACATTTTCCATGGCTTTACAAAGTGAATTTCAGGGTCAGGACGAGTGGCTGAAGGGAGCAGTTTGATACCACGACCTGTTTTCAATGAATGATTGCTACACATGATTGCATCGCATGCAGAGTATGTTTTTCAGCACAAGCACTGAGTACATGGTTCGATGAGAGGGAACCAGTCTTTATTGCGATGACCGAACCATGCGCTGCACTTACAACGTGGTCATTACATCGGATGCGTTTTTATCACACATTCCTTTACCTCGCATGTCTTACAACAACATGCCCTAGGGAAAGCAGCATTGGACTTTAAAGTCCAACTCTTTCCCTACTATTGTGTAGACTGGAGTTGGAATAGTAAATTATTCCTCTCCAAAGTCCAGTGCTTTCCCTAAGGCATGCCGCTGTAATGATATCATGGTAAAGGAATGCGTGTTAAAGATGCATTCATTGTAATGACTGCGGAGTAATGGCATGCATTGTAAAGGCATGCATTCTTTGAACATACAACCAATGAGAGGCCATGTACCAGGCCCAGAGGTCTTTGCAAAGAGTTAATGGTTGCGGACCAAGAGTTTGGCACCCTGAAGTTTAGGAAGAGAGTGTGGTCTACGGTCATGTCCTAATCCTTGTGGCTGTTGCACACATTAATGGGTTGAGGGCATGAGGACTGGGTGGAGGGCACGGCTAGGAATTATAGCATGTTCTCAGTGAGCACTGCAAATGGCCAAAAGTAGCATAAGTTCTGGAGTATACAGTAGGTGATGGCCATGCAATGCATCTAGTGACACTGCATTTGACTGAAGGCTTTGCACAATTAAACAAGTCAGACAAGGGCTGGGCACAGTGTTAGGTTGAACTATGGCCCTCATTACACATTTGTCAGAATAGGGTGAAGTATTTACCAAAAATAATAAGTACCATTACCTGAGGGTGAGGTATTCACCACATCTGGTAAACACCTCCTATTCTGAGTTTTTAACAGGAAACCGAGACATAACATGATGAATCAGTTTTTAACACAACAAATTAGCTTATTTCTCCTTTTTTCAGACCCTCCCCCTAAATAAATTTCAGCAGGGTTGACCTGACAGAACTTATGAGGGGAAAACTGCAAGGGTGTGCTAATTATCACAAACACTTTTTCACTGGGATCGGAATTTAGCCACCAGCTCATAATGAGGGCCTATGCCTTGCACCCCATTGGTCATTGCAAGTGGCTGAAGTTTGAGTGCAGCTGATTCAGGTGCACGATTAATGGGTGACAACGTGACCAAAGGCATTGCACTCTGTCCAGTTGCTACAGTGAATGGACATAGACAATGTTCAGAAGCCATTGATATATAGTCCATGAAAAGCCATGAACAGTTGATCTTGCTGATTAAAGTATTTATGATTTCAAACCTTTATCAATTTAATGATGTAACCTGAGTTAAGGTTAAGGTAAGTTTGTGTTGAAAATACTACACATAACCACATTAAAAACAGCTGTTGTGATGCAGAGTCAGTGATACAAGCATAAAAGGTCTCCAAATCCCCCAATTCAGGTAGTTATGCAACCTTAACTTCCATCCATGCCTCAGGATGCTCATGAACACACGACATGCCACCTCATAGGAAAAATATCACACATTCAGTTGCACACACTGGACAGAATGGTTCAATAAGGAGCTCTCCTTCATCAGACCTACCAATAAAACACTTGAGCAGACATGAGAAAACAAAATTAGACAAATACATATCTATGGAGTCAGAAAAGCTCAAAAGAAACATCCTCCCTTTTGCATCAGGACTACAAAAGGGAGTTTTCAGAATTATTTCAGCATAAACAAACCCAAGGTCATTCTCAGTGGCCATCCCATATTTATAAGGCCACGCAAAGCCATCTTGCATGGCTTTTCATGGCCTTGTTAATATAGTCCCCTTTCACGCATAACATCCATGGAACACAAAGAGATCTGATGCATTACCAGATTTACACATCTAGGGATATGTCAGATACCTACGCAACCTCAGGGGTGGCATACAAATGATGCAACCTGAAGAAATATCTTTATTTCTCCCCATTTTGTTCTTTTTGTATGTGTGCTGCATTCTATTCTCAATGTTGCTTGCCAGCCAAGCAGAGATGTTGTTGCTACCATTCTACCACCTGCTTAAAATCAGATCAGCTTCCATGTATGTATGTGTGAATGTGTGTGTGTGTTTGTGTGTATGTATACAAATATTCACTGAAAAAAAACAAAGGTTACAGGGACGTTTTATTTATGAAATTGAATTTTTTTTAAACATAGAAATTCACTTAAAAAACCAAAGGTTACAGGGACGAAATAGTTAGGCTCACATTTTAAACGTACAAAACCATAGAAATTCACCAGTTACAGTTAGAGTTACCTTAAGTAACTATAACTTGTGCCCCAAGGCAACTATAACTCATGCCCTCGCCATGCACAGTTTTTTCATCAAAAATGTTACTGCAAATATTGCATTGATATTATCAATGATGTTATCAAAGATGTCATGAGTACCGTAATTTGTGGGGTCATAAGCAGTGCATGGCGAGGGCACGGGTTACAGTTACCTTAGGGCATGAGTTATAATTACTCAAGCCTCAAGGCCCCCCCCCCATGGTACCATTGCTTCATCAAGCAAGGAACTGCTTTAAGTAGAAGCTCCGTGCTTGCTGAAGCAAACCTTTCATCTCTGTTCTCCGCACACATATTTGTGGGCAGGGAGCAGAGATGGAAGGTCTGCTTTCATACATTGGGACCTGCGTGACAGGACACGCTGTCTGAAACCGGAATGTGGGCTGTGGGCACCCCGGGACATAGCAGGAGTTGGCCCTGTTGCGTGGCGGTCACCAGGGTCATCAGTGGCTCCTCGAGGGTCCCCCTCCAACAATCAAAGCCCTGGTAGGTGGTGATCCCCAGGATAAAAAGGGGGTCTGAAAAAGACCCCCAATTATTAATTTCAATATAGCCCCAGGGAGGTGGTGATCCCTGGGGCTGTTGGGGGCCCAAGCGGCCCCCCACACCCAATTTCTAAAATGTCTCAGGGGGTGGTGGTCCCTGGTTCTGTGGGGGGCCAAGCAGCCCGTAGCACCCAATATCTTAAATGCCCCTGAGTGTGGTGGTCCTCAGGCCGTGGAGGTAGCACACGGTAGCTCATATTACATTATTTGCCTCTGGGAGGTGGTGGGCCCAGGAGCTGTGGGGGGCCCAGGAGGCCCCCCTTTTAAAAACAAAAGAGTGCCCCAAGGACCTGGCCCACCCAGGGGCTAATTTAAAAACAAAAAATGTTTTTAGCACAGATTCATGATCCAATCGCAAATTCACTGTAAACATTTTGCTTTTTGGCCCTGGGGGCTCAGTTTGGGGCCCCTGCACCAGAGCTAAGGGGCCAGGGTGTTCATACCCTGGATTTTATTTTATTTTGTATTCTTTTTTTCAGGGACTCGGCTTCAGTCGAGTCCCAAGATGGCTGCCAACACTTCAACAACTTCCTTGTTGAAGTGTTGGCCACCAATCAGATCTCAGCACGAGATCGTGAGGGGTCGCAAATCCTTTGTGTCCCTAGATATACAAATTTGTATTTTCTTTAATGCCCCTAAAACTACTGAATGGATTTATACCAAAACTAAAAAAGGTATCTTTCTGGATCAGGACCTACCTTTCTGCCACATTTGGTGTAGTTTCGTCCAGTAGTTTCGGCGCTATCGTTGTTCAAAATCCCTATGAAAAAATGAATGGGGAAAACATGTTTTGGGACCACCCCCTTTTTCTCTTCACCCCTGGACGGACCACCCCAAAACTTTCCACATAGCAGCTAACCTGACTGGCAATTTTTTTTGTACAGTTTTTGAAGGTCCATCAAGCGGCGCCAAAGAAATAGGCAAGTAAAAAAAAGCTTTTCATATAGAAACCAGGTCCTAGCTATAACTACCTAGTGGCGACCGCCAATAATTGATATATACATATATATGCGTGTGTGTGTGTGTGTGTGTATGGATGTATGTGTTATGTATTGCATATTACTGCACCTATCAAGTTGCAAGTGGCATGATAGAAGTTCTCTGTTCCCCCAAAGTTACTCCTTTTGGAATTTGCTGTGACTGCTCCTTTGCCTGGTGATAGCTAACAGAAAAAGAGGCATTGCAAATGAAGCATTGCATGAGGGAGGCCTGGGTAGAAATACTGGAGTGGAAATACCAGTGCTGTACTCTGGCACTCGATTCTTATCATCCTTCCCCCAACCGCATCCAGCCAGAGCATACAATCGTACATGGATTGCAAAGAAGAGGGAAGGGGGAGCATGACAGCTCCATGAGCCCTTGAGCTACCCAAGGTAACCTGAAAGGTGCACCAAAAGTCAGTCCCCTCCTTGCGGCTGAGGGCACATCATGAAAAAGCCTTTGATGGTTTACCTCTTTGAGTTGATGTGGAAAGCAATTAGGGCATTTCTTGCAGAAGACCTAATATATGTTTTTACCTTCTGGGATGTCCTAACCCTGCACATTTGCAGGTTAATGAGGGACCAGAGCAAGATGTTGAACTGGTATTTGGCAGCACACCTTGCTATGATCCAGTTTATTGGCACTTAATTTATCAACACCTAGAGCATGGAAAACTCAGGCTGCATCGCAAGATTTTAAATGCACGTAAAGAAAATTAATTCGCTAATTGATTTTGCCAATGATATAGCAATTGGAGTAAAAATTGGAGCCGGTCTTCAGCCAATCAGATATTTTCTGCTTTGTGACCCAGAAAAGGTGGTTTGCAAACTACAAGGTGCCTGACAAGAGAGAAAAGAATTTTAGCCTATAGGGTTGCATTCTGCATCATCCATTTCATAAAATGAACCGTCAATATAACTATAAAAATATTTGGTGAATATATCATACTTTTTTATTGCATTTACACCAAAGTACAAAAAGAGTAACATGTGGATGGAAAACTCGATTTCTCAAGGTACAACTCAGAATACCACAGTATTCCTGTAAATTAGAATCGTCAATACCTGCAGTATTTGTACCTCTCGGTGTATTAATACTGAATCACTATTTCCAGACCCCCGGAATTACAAATGTTCTGCGCCAGACAATTAGGTGCAGAAAAAACGAAGGTGGACAATTAATTACCTTAAGTTGAACTAGGTAAAATAAGTTTGCTTGAAGGCTGGTTTGTAAATCACCCGAAAAGCTTTATTAGATTTGTATTCCAAAAGCAAGGTACGACTTTTATAGCAAAGTAGTTTTTATTTTTTTTATAAATTACTTTGAATTAACCATGGATACGAATGAATACCTGAGCAATTAACAAGTGACTAACTTGGTGAGCCCTCGTTGCTCTATTCCCTTATTGAAGAGAGGTGAATTGGTGCACAGCCTGGATAAGTTTCACCTCCTGTTAGTTGTTCAATAGCCGGGCTTTCACATATTTCCCAGTGAACTTGACTTGGTTCAGTTCTAATACTTAGGCATATAGTGCAACTTAAAGCAAGTGAAGAGATAAAATGGAAACATGGAGACGAAAGGACATTCTCAAGGTATCAGTCTGGGTCCTGCTCTGAGGGGAGGGTTTTTTTTCAAACGCGGGAGAGAAACAATTAATAAAAGAACCCATTAAGGCCTGATTATTGCAGCTAAAAAGGGAGGTTGGATTTCAGCCCTTTGAAGTAACTGAGAATGATGCTGGGCTCATTACAGAGATAGAATCTACATTCATACATTTATGTTAGTGATTCAAATCTATTGGGACAGATTGAATTCCGTTAAATAGTGCATCGTTCCTGCAGAACTTTTCTCAGGCTTTCTCGGGTGAGTCCAAAAGGTGACCTAACAAAGCAAAGCGATGCAGCATTTATGGATTCGACTGTGCAGTATGAATGCAGGGCTATGTAAGAAGCAAAGAGGAAAAAAGATAGTGCCTGAAAAGCTTTGCGAGCTTCTCATTGCACATGGTCTTTTTAAAGCTGTCATCCTCATACATCATGGGGATTGTTTGTAGTAGTTTTGGGAACATAGAACACATTTGAAAGAATATTTGAAAGATGTAAGTACAAGTTATAGATGTTAGGCCCCAGTAGGGACATAACTATTGCATGAATTGGTTTAATTGCTTCAGATTTATCATTTCAGCATAGTATGCTAATTTGCTTTCCAAGAGCAACAGTAATATATCTGCAATCGTGCTGCTTATAACATACATAGGCGGTCATTACAACATTGCCGGTAAAAGCCGCTTACCGCCGTGCAGAAGACCGCCAACACACCGCCGCGGCAGCGGATTCCTCCACAGCTATTATGACCCACATTTCGGAATCCGCCAAAATTCAGACACCCACACAAGTCCGCCACACCAAAGGTCAGTGATAAACTGGCGAAAACAAATCCTCCACCGTCATGCCAACAGAAATACGCCCACACTATCACGACTCACGAATCCACGTGGCGGTCTTTCAACCGCGGTATTCCATTGGCGGTACACACCGCCGCGCTCAAAATACACACACTTTTACAAAACACAGCCACATTGGACAATTCGAAATACACACACCTGATACACATACACACACCACTCCCACACACCCAATACAATATAAAACACACACCCACATCACCCACAAACCCCTATGACCAAAAATTCCGAAAGAAGGCCAGAGAGAGAGCACCAGCAAGAACAACAGCATCCACAGGCACACAACACCATCACCCACAGAACTTCCACGCACCTCACACAACACACCACTACATATCAGCGCACATATCACCACACACTCCACCCCACACATCACCTACACCACCCCATGGCACGGCAAAGACACCCCAGGTTCTCGGAGGAGGAGCTCAGGGTCATGGTGGAGGAAATCGTCCAGATAGAGCCACAGCTATTCGGAGCACTGGTGCAGCACACCTCCATTGCAAGGAAGATGGAGCTATGGCGAAGAATAGTGGACAAAGTCAACGCAGTGGGACAGCACCCAAGAAATCGGGAGGACATCAGGAAGCGGTGGCACGACCTACGGGGGCAGGTGCGTTCCGTGGTCTCAAGACACCACCAGGCGGTTCAGCGGACTGGCGGCGGACCCCCACCTCCTACCCCACAACTAACAACATGGGAAGAGCAGGTCTTGGCGATTCTGCATCCTGAGGGCCTCGCAGGAGTAGGTGGAGGAATGGACTCTGGTAAGTCAAATCTTAACTATTACATCCCCCACCCTACCTGCATGCTATCACATATCCCCACCCTCACCCTCACCCCCAGCACCCCAACTCCTCACATATGTCCCAACATCACAAACCACCCATCCCAACACCAAGCCCTGCATGCAACAACAAAGCATGGACACCCATCACTAAAGCATGCCCACTGCACATACCCATACAACCCCCTAAACCATCCTCACACAAGGTCTCACACAGGAATGCAAACACTGGGGTACCCGGTCACCCACCCATTGCACACCATGACACACACAGATGTAATAACCATCCTTTTACACCCCTGCAGGACCCCTACCCAACGTAACCGGACAGGAGGGTCCACACATGTCCACTCCACCCACAGAAGAGGCCCATAGTGATGACAGCAGCTCTGTCCAACTCGATCAAGATGACCAGCCCGGACCATCGGGGACCTCGGGACAGTCGGTTCCCATCACCCAGTTACAGGCCAATACAGACCTTCCACCTTCTGGAAACACCTGCAGAGCACCCACCCAGTGGGCCCATACCTCCGTCCCCAGGACACGTCAATCAGCAGTGTGTCCACCACTACAGGGAACCCAGGATAACCCACCACCCCAACAACAACAGGGACCTGGGGGCAGTGGTAGTGGGCACACGGTCCAGGGGACGGAGGCCCAGGAACACAGGGGAACTGGGAGGGCTGCTGTGCGACAGGGGGAGGACAGGCCAAGAGAACCCACTCTCCACAAGGCCCTCACCAACATCATGGGAGCCTACCACCACTCACAGGAGACGATGGCAACAGTACTGGGCAAGTTTCAGGAGACTCAGCGCCTGCAGGAGGAACAGTATATGGGCTTCAGGGAGGAACTCAGAACCATCAGCTCCACCCTGGGCACCATCTTAGGGGTGCCGAAGGAACTTGTGAACACCAGGAGGGACACAGGGGTACTACAAAGGACACCTAACACTAGCATGGACGATGAACTGCCCACCACCTCCGCCGGCGCTAGTGGACAGGACGCCCCGCCACAGGACCACCACACCAGCACCCCAGCCCCTGCAGAGGGAGAATCACCCCGCAAACGGTCCCTGAGATCTAGGACAAAGACAGAGCACAATGCCAAGACGCCCGCCAAGAAATGAGACCACCCTGATTGTCATCCTACTGTCCCACTTTGTCACCCTGTCCATACTGAAACTGCCCCAGCTCCACTTCCTATGCCCATATGGGCAATGCACCTGTGAGACTAATAGACTGGACTCTGCATTGGACATTCCTCCGCCATCACCCCTCACCATTTCACTAACCCCTCCAATATTGAGCACTTAAATAAACACCCTTAAAGCACAAAACAATCTGGAGTCTGTCTGTGATTTCGAAATCGTGTATTAGCAATTACAGTGACAAAATGCTCTTTCGTGTTTAATGTCAACATACCTATGTCACACAGCTCTAGTCCATGAGGAATCTAAGCAGATGTCACACAGTGGGACCCACATCTGTGAAATCGTAAGGGAAAGTGACAACTCAGTTACCATACACTGGGTGAATACGACACACAGTAGAGAGGTAGTAGTGTTAAAGTACATGTAGTAGGCAGTTTTGTATCCTTACCTGTGTCTCACTGGAAATATTGCTGGATCACTGAGTCCCTGTTGTGATTGTCTTCTTCCCCTGCTTCCTCGTCTTCACTTTCCACAGGCTCCACAGCTGCAACAACACCGCCATCTGGACCATCCTCCTGCAGAAAAGGCACCTGTCGTCGCAAAGCCAAGTTATGAAGCATACAGCAGGCCACGATGATCTGGCCCACCTTCTTTGGTGAGTAGAATAGAGATCCACCTGTCATATGGAGGCACCTGAACCTGGCCTTCAGGAGGCCGAAGGTCCGCTCGATCACCCTCCTAGTTCGCCCATGGGCCTCATTGTAGCGTTCCTCTGCCCTTGTCCTGGGATTCCTCACTGAGGTCAGTAGCCATGACAGGTTGGGGTAACCAGAGTCACCTGCAAATGGTGAGGGACAACTGTTAGACACGCACTAACCTGGAGGGATATCGCCAGACCCAGACAACCATTCCCACTGACTTGCTTCCAGGTGCTCACCTAATAGCCACACACGGTGCCTCTGGAGTTGACCCATCACATAAGGGATGCTGCTATTCCGCAGGATGTAGGCGTCATGCACTGAGCCAGGGAACTTGGCATTCACATGGGAGATGTACTGGTCTGCCAAACATACCATCTGTACATTCATGGAATGATAACTCTTCCGGTTTCTGTACACCTGTTCTCTCCTGTGGTGGGGTACCAAAGCCACATGTGTCCCATCAATGGCACCTATGATGTTGGGGATGAAATCCCCTTTCACTGTAGGCAAATCCTCCACCTGAGGGAAAACGATGTAGCTCTGCATGTGTTTCAGCAGGGCAGACAACACTCTGGACAACACTTTGGAAAACATAGGCTGGGACATCCCAGATGCTACAGCCACTGTTGTTTGAAATGACCCACTTGCAAGGAAATGGAGCACTGACAGCACCTGCATTTGAGGGGGGATTCCTGTGGGATGGCGGATAGCTGACATCAGGTCTGGCTCCAACTGGGCACATAGTTCCTGGATTGTGGCACGGTCAAGCCTGTATGTGATAATCAAATGTCGCTCCTCCATTGTCGACAGGTCCACCAACGGTCGGTACACTGGAGGATTCCGCCATCTCCTCACATGTCCCAGCGGACGGTGCCTATGAAGGACAACAGCGAGCACAGAGTCAAACAACTCAGAGGTACATACCCACAGTTTACACAGAACAGCTATCATACACAAAAGGTGGCCTGTATGTGTGTTGAGTCTAGGCCTAGGTATGAGTGACGCAGTTGGAAATAAAGCCATGTGGGCCCCTGAAATGGCGGCTGCCTGACCTGTAAAGTGGGACAATGGGATGTGAGGTAACTGCGCTGGTGTTGTACACCGTCGCGGTAGGCGGTCGAAGACCACGGCGCAATGCTGCATTGGTTAACATTGTACCCTATGGGTCCCAGGAGCCAATGGCGATGTACGCCGGCGGTGACGGTACGCACCGCCGCGGACGTGACCGCCATTTTCTATCAGTTCAATCGCTCGATACCTGATCTTCGACAGGAGAGGACCTACACTGCAAGTGCTGCTGTGACCTCGGTCTGGAAGAGACAATGGCTCGCGTGTCTGGGGAAAGGGCCCCTGCCTTCACATCGGAGGAGTTGGAGAAACTCGTGGATGGGGTCCTCCCCCAGTACACGCTACTCTACGGTCCTCCAGACAAACAGGTAAGTACACAGGGAGCATGTTGTATGGGCTATGTCTGTGTGGAGAGGGATGGATGTAAGAAGGAAGGGGGGAGAGTGCTGCGTGCATGAAAGACGGTGAATGCATGTGCCACATGGCAAGGATGATGGGGGCCAATCACTTCGACGGTGCAGTTGGTAATAACTTCTCTTTTTCCCCTGTACATTTCATGTAGGTCAGCACCCACTAGAAGAAAGATATTTGGCGTGCCGTCGCCAAGGAGGTCCGGACCCTGGGGGTCTACCACAGACAGAGCACCCACTGCCGGAAAAGATGGGAGGACATTCACCGCTGGAGAAACAAGACAATGGTGGCTCAGCTGGGGATGGCCTCCCAACGTGGGAGGGGTGCCCGTCGCACCATGGCCCCCTTGATGTTCAGGATCCTGGCGGTGGCCTACCCGGAGTTGGATGGGCGCTTGAGGGCATCACAGCAGACACAAGGGGGTGAGTACACTCTCATTGTGCTGACTTTGCGCGCAGTGGAGGTGTCTGGGTGGGGGAGGTGGGCTGTGGGTTTCCCTTGGCCAGGGAGAGTTCCGTAGGCAAGGCCCCTCCGTATGGCAGGCCATGTGGCACCCCAGCCCACCTCTGTAGAGTGCCAAGTACAACTAGTCATGCCCCTGTGTCATCTATGTGTGCAGATGTCATCCATAGCCTTGTAGGCCATTTCCCAGGAATTGAACAGTGGAGCCCAAGAGCGCGGCGTAGTGCAGGGGGCTTCTGTGTCTGTCGTGTCCGCCAACGGTAGCGGTAATGCATGCACTCAACATGTCTTTCTTCTGTCCTCCCCCTTTTTGTGGTCTCCCTGTTCTTGTGTGCATTAGCATCATCAGGCGGAGGAGCAGTGGCACCTGAGCACGAGGGAGCTGCATCCGACATGGCCCTGGAGGGTAACACTACGGAGTCAGAATTCACCATTGGGACGGAGGGCGAGGGGAGCTCCACAGCGGGGACAGGAGCTGAGACCAGCGACACAGACTCGTCCTCTGATGGGAGCTCCCTTGTGGTGGCGGCAACATCTGTGCCCCCGCATCAACAGGTACAGCCGCCACCCCCCCACCAGCACCGCCCTCCCAGCAGCCCCTCAGCCTTTGCCCCGTACCCGCTCACCCAGGAGGGTGGGCATCACCTTCGCCCCAGGCACCTCAGGCCCTGCCCCAGTCACCCCTGCTGCCCTCAGTGAGGAGGCCATTGACCTCCACAGGTGCCTCACTGTTGGGCAGTCTACCATTTTGAATGCCATCCAGGTTGTAGAGAGGCAGTTGCAACAAACCAATGCATTCCTGGAGGGCATTCATTCTGGTCAGGCGGCCCCTCACCGACCTTTTCAGACTCTGGCCTTAGCACTGATGGCAGCCATTGTCCCCGTCTCTAGCCTCCCCCCTCCAACTTCCTCAACCCAGACCCAATCCCCTGAACCTCAGCCTATCCCAAGCACACCTACAGACCAACATGCACACACGTCAACACCCAAGGGAAGCTCAGGCAAACATAAGCACCACACATCCCACAGGCACTCACGCAAGCATCACACACATGCAGACACACCAACATCCACTGCCTCCACTGTGTCCCCCTCCTCCTCGTCTCCCTCCTCCCTCCCAGTCATGTCTACATTCACACCTGCATGCACTACCTCTACAGCCACTACGTCCCTCTCCAGCACACCCACCACCACACCCCGCTCACGTGCAGTCACCACCCCCACTACCATTCACATGTCCCCTGTGTCCTCTCCCAGTGTGTCATGACGCCCCCTCCCAATATACACAAACGCAGGCACACACCCACCCAACAGTCATCCACCTCACGACAGCCTCCAGCGCATGCACCTTCACCCAAAGTCACCAAACATACACCTCCTACAGCCACCATCTCTTCCTCCACTCCCAAACCCCCTTCAGCTACCCGTCCCAGTGTGTCCCAAAAACTTTTCCTGTCCCCCCTTGACCTCTTTCCCACACCTCCCCCACCCCGTCCGTCTCATAGGTCCCGAAGTAGCACCTCAGCCCCAACATCTCCGGGACCAGTGGTGCCTGTAGTCACCGGAATGTGGAGTGCACCGGCCACCAGGGCAGCCAGTGTGGCACGGAGCCACAGCACAGACAGTCCCCCACCTGTGAAGCATCAGAAGTTGGCCAGTGCCCGGCAGGAGAGGGGGAAGATTCCAGCCACCAAAGCCGCTCCCAGGGGTCCCGGTGGGAGTGTGGAGTCAGCTGCGACACCTTCCAAGGTGGGGAAGGGCCACAAGAAACCCGACAAGTCTAAGAAGAGCAGCACGGCGGAGAAGACCGCCATCATCGCCGCTGCCCAGGAGGCCACCGCCAGCACAAGCCCAGCTGTCCAGGGGGCCACTGCCAGCACCAGCCCAGCTGCCCAGGAGGCCAGCACAAGCCCAGCTGCCCAGGAGGCCACCGCCAGCACAAGCCCAGCTGCCCAGGAGGCCACCGCCAGCACCAGCCCAGCTGCCCAGGAGGCCACCGCCAGCACAAGCCCAGCTGCCCAGGAGGCCACCGCCAGCCCAAGCCCAGCTGCCCAGGAGGCCACCGCCAGCACCAGCCCAGCTGCCCAGGAGGCCACCGCCAGCACAAGCCCAGCTGCCCAGTAGGCCACCGCCAGCAAAAGGCCCGTTGGGCCATGAAGGACCGCCAGCGCCAGCCCCGCTGGGCCATGAAAGACCGCCAGCAACTGAGACCCTGCAATGGAGACTGCCATCTGAAGCACCGCTGAACAGGGCACCGCCATCTGAAGCACCGCTGAACAGGGCACCGCCATCTGATGCACCGCTGAACAGGGCACCGCCATCTGAAGCACCGCTGAACAGGGCACCGCCATCTGAAGCACCGCTAGCCCATGGGCGGCAGGGGCACTGACGCAACTGAGTCCGTCACGGGGTGAATGATGCACTCTCTGCACCATGCCCCCTCCAGAACCAGTGGAGACTGTCATCCACTTGTGAGACTGTGGCTTTGCACTCCCCAGGAATGAACAGTGGGCAGACCACCCACTGTATAGACTTGAGAGACTGTGGCTTTGCACTCCCCAGGATTGAACAGTGGGCAGACCACCCACTGTGTAGACTTGAGAGACTGTGGCTTTGCATTCCCCAGGATTGAACAGTGGGCAGACCACCCACTGTGTAGACTTGAGAGACTGTGGCTTTGCACTCCCCAGGATTGGACAGTGGGCAGACCACCCACTGTAGAGACTTGAGAGAGGATGGAACAGTGGGCATGTGGCCCCCTCGTGGATTTGGCATCGTGCACTCAACTGGCTGAGGTGCCCCCCCTTTCCCTCCCCCTGAGATGCCTGTTTTGTTGCTCTCTGATGCCCCTGCAGTGTTCTCTCCGTCATGGTCGGGTATCTTGTGTGGGCCTCGTCCATACCGTGTGGTCCCAGTGTTCCACGGACTATCTTAGTGCACTACCTGGACTACTATGCTTGGTATTTATTTTGTACATGGTGTATATATATATTTCTGCCTACTTGTTTTTAATATATTACAATGGTTACACTAATTTTTTATTGTCTTTGCATTCTTCTGGGGGTTTGGGGGGTGTAACTGTGATGTATTGATATGCATTTGTGTGTGTTGTAGTGGCTCAGGGTGGGGGTGTTGCGTGTGGCGTGTCCCGGTTTTTTCCCTCGCCCCTCCCCTGTGTCGTAGGTGCAGTACTCACCGTGGTCTTTGCCGCCGGCGTTCGTGCTCCTGGTAGAGGAACAGGAAGACTATCGCAGGTAGAATTTGGAGTTCCGGGTCCATGGTGGCCTCGTTCCTCGTGGGGTGTGTAGAGGTGAGCGTTTTCCCTTCGAAATTCCTGTTTCTGCTGTGTTTTTATCCACGGTGAATCTGCCCCGGAAAAGGTGGCGGATTGGCCTGTCATAATAGTGTGGGCGGTACATTGTCTCCCGCCTGTCTGTTGGCGGTGACTGCCGCGCTGTTTGTTTGTACCGCAGTGGCGGTCGGAGTGTTAAAGTGTCTGTCTTTGTTGGCAATTTCCGCCACGGTCGTAGTTGCAATTTTTTTACCGCCGGCCTGTTGGAGGTTTTACCGCTGCTTTAACATCGTCCGCCAGGGTTGTAATGACCACCATAGTCACTTATATTCTACCTTAGTTCAACTGTTTATATCACTGTGGAATTTTCAAAGTCAATAATGTGGATTTGGGTTGTAGCTTTGTCAATTATATAAAAAAAGAAATGCCCTAACTATGATAATTGTTTTAAGAGTTTTGGGTTGATGACTTAGAGAAAAAACTCAACACACTTTTGTTGATGGGATGCTGTGTTTTCCTTCAGAAGCAGGAACGATTCAGTCCGGCTTGTATTACTGGCTACATGTGCTCTTTGTAGGTTAATGCATTTTATGCAGCCCTGAAGATGCCTCAACCTACTGCAGAGGGTGAGGTAGTGTTTATATTTTACGAGTCTTTTACAATTTATGCATTGATCTCCCCATCTTTTTGCATATATTGGCCTCCACGTTTGATCCTTGGTAAAATAAGACAAGGTATGAGCTGGCTTGCGGACCCTGAGTATAGAAATTCTCCAAAACAGCAGCAGTTCTGCTAGGTTGTCATGAGAGTTGACAACAGCTATGGAAATCATTGGCTTCTTGTTTGCTTGTAATGGTAGTGAAACTAGTCCTCACAACGGTATTCCTTAAATTTTCCAAATCTTGGGAGTGAATATAGTTTTTCCACAGCCTGGTGGGGAAAAAAAACTGGATTTTAAAACCGTCCTAGGAGGCTACCTGTAAGAAAGTAATAACTGTGCAACATCATTCCTCAAACTCTTAGTCCTCCTTTCATACTCCTTTAAACATTTTACCACACACAATCTATTATTTTACTAAAAATATGGGTGTAATATAGTTGTTGATAAGGTCTTCATTCTCTTTTTAATGTAAAAACAAACACCTTTTTGCTGAGAAGCCCTACTTGTATCATCCAGAGCCATCACATCAGCAAGTCCTTCGAAACAATACCAAACAAAGTAGAAGCATCAGTTTCCAAGAGATCTGTCCTGGAGTCAGGTTCAGGTTATCACCCCAACCTCTAACACCTGTCTTATATCTATAAAAAAGTATATTTCACCAAAGGCGGGTTCAACTCCCTCATACTATGCATTATTTTCTTAGTCAGGAGATTCTGAACGACACACACACCAATCACTAAACAATGACCTGCCCCAATAGTCAACCTATAGACATTCACTATTCTAGAAAATAGTCCAGTTCCAAATAGTTTGGTTACATTTTTAACCACATGAACTATATCTATTAAAATGGGACCATACTCACATTGTATACACCAACAAACCCATTTCTGCTAAGCCAATATATATACCTTTCTGGTACCTGAAGCCCCGGATCCTGACATGAATCTGAAATCCTCTGCTGAAAGTCCTGGTATTTCCCACTGTCTCCTGGAACATTCCATGCCATCAAGTCCATAAGTCTCTGTTCTACTAGCCTGTGGTACTCTGTTTGGTCCTACAATTACTTCTCTGAACCTCGACATCAGCACTGGATATTCTATAGCCATTTTCACAATGACTGGGAACCAAGCTTGTGACCTCCAAACAAGAGTTTAACTAATGTTTCCCTGCAACTGCAGATCTGCAGCAGATCTCTCTGAAACACTGCAAACAAAGGGAAAACAGAAGGTGCAAGTCCACTCCAATTTTGCAGGAAAGCATCCAATTCCGAGGGTTTTGGGTCTGGTCTCCAGCTGAAAAACTTTCTCAATTGTGTGTGTTCAGTCTGTCTGCAAAAAGATCTACACCTAAAGGTCTCCATTTCTCCTGAGTTCCCAGTAATATATTTCTGTTCACTCTCCAATTGCTTCAATCTTTAAAATTCCTTGAAAACCAATCTGCTACACCATTGCTTAGACCTGGAATATGCTCTGCCACAATTGAAATTCCCTTGCTCAAACAGTATTTCCAAAAGTCTTTTGCCAAATCAGCTATACCCTTCAATTGTGGGCCACCCATCTTGTTGACATACCTCACTGCCAAAACATTGTCCATGCAAAGCATTACACAACACTTCATCATTCTTTGAGTAAAACAACATATTTCAGATGAACCTACCAACAATTCCAAACAATTGATAAGTAACTACTTGTCTTGAACTGTCCAACATTCACCCATAGAAGATTTCCCACATCTTGCTTCCCATCCTTCCAAACTCACATCTGACTCAATCCCAACCTCCGGGTCTTCCCTGAAAATAGCCCTGCCATTCCATGCTTCCACATTCCTGAGCCACCATTCTATCTCCTCCTTCAACTCCTGATTTAGTGCTATTATTTGAGAATATGACCAACTGATTCACAAGCTCCTCATTTTCAGTCTCTGCCAGGCCCAATAGTACAGGAGTCCTGGGAATAATGCCTGAGTCATTGAGGATAATAGGCCGAAAATCCTTGCCAATATCCTTGAAGGTATCACCTCCATTCCTAACACCTTCCTCAACTCCTTTCATTCCTTCTTTAACTTCTTCTTTGGTAACTTCAATTCTGCCTGACCTGTGTCGACAACAAAACCCAGAAACTGAGTTTCTTGACTTGGAATCAAAAAAGATTTCTTTCTGTTTATCACTAAGTCCAAAAACTCTAGCAACTCCATAGCCATCTCTGTATGGCTCAAAATGACTTCCATGTCCTGATCCATTATTAAAATGTCTTCCAGATAAATAATCAACCTTATTCCTATCATCCGTAGCCATGCTGCTACTGGACGAAGCACCTTCATGAGGCACCAAGGTGCTGAAGATAGACCGGATGGGAGATTTCTGAATTGCCATAACTTCCTCATCCATCTGAACTGAACATATGCCTGATGTGGTACCAAAATCAGAACTTTACCTGCCCAACCTGAGCATCCTGCTAGCTCCGCACTCTTCCTGTCTTTAGTGCTTGATGTCATTGAAACATAGATAGTGCAACATTACAAAAAGGCCCAGCCCAAAGAGAGTCCACAGGGTGGACAAGGGAAATACACTTTTTGTGTGAAAAACCCTCACCCACCAGGGTTACCCCTTGGTGGCATGCTGCATCATTGGGTTTCCTCCTGTTTTGCTGCAGAACGGTGCTTGATACGATCGATGGAATGTGTGGGAGCACTGATGTAGTTTAATCGATGTGAACTTTGAGAGGGATAGGAGTGGTGGAGTCTTAGGTGAGTTAAAAATACCTTCCTCTGGGTGGTATTACTAATTTAATGTGTCTCACAGGGGCGGTATGATTAAAAAAGGGGGCATTGAAGGTGAGGTATACTATGTACCTTACCTCCTGATCGGTTTACATGTTTCAGAGTCTACCCCTAGACTCTGCAGGACCAAGATGGACTCCCTAATGTCACTCCTTAATTAACTATCTCTAGAAAGAGCAATAGCACTGAATGCCCTGTGGTATGGTGTGGTACACTTAACTAAAGTAAAATAATACCCAATGGTATCAATGTCCTTCTGAGATACTTTTTAGTGTCTATGCTCTCATATCATAGATCCTCCAGGAGGGGGGGGTGTGCTTGTAGTCACACATTTGTCAAAGCGACACTCCCGCCTTGTGCCTAATGCTCACCTCCCCGGGGTCTGAGATAGTGCCTCAAACGTCCTGTTGATGGTGTCAGTTAGTGACCTCATCAGCTTTCCCAATGCTTTATTCATCATACCTTCCAAATTCTCCTCTAGTCTTCCCTCTAACTGCTCTTGTGACATCCTTGCCACTTAATTCAAGATATTCCAAACTACTAAAATAACATGTCTCTCCCCAGTATATCCTAACCAACCGCCTCACCAAAGGACTACAACTGCAAACATTCACTTCAGGTAACACAAGACTATTTCGAATGTTATTCACCATCAAATCAACATTGTCGACTTATCTGACTCCATCCCAGCCTTCGGGTTTTCCCTGAAAATAGCCCTGCCAATACATGCTTATCCCAATATGTAAAGATGTAATCACATGACCAGCACGTTCAACAGTTGCCAAGTACTTTCCTCAAATATTAGGCCATGATCAGGACGCCTAAATACAAAGATACAACTTTGGGGAGGAAGGACATCTCACAGGCTTGTTGTGTTTAAAAGGCCGCTTTATTGGAAACAGGTGCACTCACATTGACTTATGCCCTAGGCCTTCCGCCTCACAAAACTAAAGCATCACTAGACATACATTTTCCTACTATCTCTCTCCCCCACCCCTACCCCTCCCACCCCCTCCCCTTTCTTTGAACCGCATGTCCTATTAACCTTCCGACTGTAACTCTTCTTGTCATAATCCAAACGTCACCGTTACTAGTCTCCTAAAGTCCAACTATCTATCATAATTATCCTGCTGTCGTCCACTCCCTTTTCCAACTGCAAATATGTTGTCGGTACTGCTGTCCTTCCCTGTTGTCATATCTGGCCCAATCCCCGCCACCAGGGAAAGGTGCACCCTTGCCTTTTCCTGCCCCCCCCCCCAATCTGTCTCTGCTCCTCCCGTCTAAACCTCCCGGAAGAGAGCCTTCAAAGTTTCCTTCAACTGCAGCAGGTACAGCTCCATGCCCATGAAGGACAAGTGCACCCCGTCATCCCTAAAAAACTCTTTGTCCTCAAACTTCAGGTCACCGTGCTCCAAGCATGTGATACCCTGGCTGACGCAAAAAGCTCTCATTTCCTTGTTTATTTTCCTCCTTACTTTCTCTATGCCCCTGGTTTCCGTGCCCCCCTCCAAACTCTGCGGGGTACAAACGCTGTCCATACCAGATGGCACCCATGCCAAAATCTTTTAATCTCCATTAAGTCACCCTTCATGTCCTTGATGACGTCTAGCCCAGTCCTCTGCACCAAGTCATTCTCCCCTAAATGCAGGAGCAACACCTCTGGACAAAACCCCTGGCCCTTCAAGTCCTTCATAGTCAACAACAACTGTCTCCACTTCATCCCCCCTTTCCCTGACCACCTCACCCTATATCTGTCTCTGTCCAGCCCTAAATTGTCCCCTATTGCTGTAGCCCGAGCTTGACATTGCGCCCACTTCACAAATGAGTGTCCAACGACCCATACGTGCAGAAACTGTACCTCCGGGCCCGGCACAGAACCTGTGATAAAAGGAAAAAACCATGTCACTCCACTAAACAGCCAAACCCGGCCCCCCTTTCCGCACGTAACGCCTATACGCGTCCGACTTCCATCTCCCCAAAACCATTATGCGACTGTTCGCCCACCCCCTACACCCTGCTTCCGTCGCTATCCTGATCCGAAAAGAATGAGTACCAAACTGTAACTCATTCTGGCCAATGTGCCGCAAGCCCGACTGTAACACACCCAATAACTGGTGGGGTGACACACGCTCCCCTGACCAATGCCTAAAAACCCCTTGCCCTTTTTCCCAAGACGTCCGTCTCAACTCACGCGCCCAACGAAAAGGACACACGGAGCAGTCCCGGTAAGATGCCAAAAAAAACCCGCGCCCCAAACCCTTGTTGATCTGTTTTAGAGCTCCCGATTCACACAACCAAATGACCACGTCCAAAAGCTATGTCGTCCCACATCACCTCACTGTGTCCCCGTGTCCCCAGGAGCTCCGACACCCTGAAAGCTCCAAAAAACATCCAGGTCATCAAAGTACGAAACAGTAGGCATTTAAACCCATCATAACATATGCTCCCAAGAACCTGCGTCACTCCTTTCAGTAAATCCAGCGTCAACGGTTGTCTTTTTGACCCTTGTCTCCCGTCTTCTTTTTCCCAACCATCCAGAATACGCTGTCCCAACTCACCCGCTGATGGGGGGTAACCCCATAACAGTTTGCCCATAAATGCAATGCCTGCCAATTTCCCGGAGATGGTAACCCTGGACTGTCGTCTCTCCACCAACTTCATGATAAAACGTACCACATCGTCCACTCTATTGCGTTTGTTGTCCCTACGACAGGCTCCTGATCGCGTGAATTCCCTCCACGCCCGCATATATGCCTGCTGTGTGGATGGGGCCAACGAGTTCAACAGCAGTTGAAGCATTCTGTCTCTCCTGCTGACCTCAAAACCTCCGGCATCCGCGCCCTGCACAAGTATTCGCCCGCAACCAGCCCATGGAATCTCTCCCACTGTGAACAAGACAAAGCATCCACAGTGTCATTGCTCACTCCCGGCACGTGTCGAGCAGTAAAATGAATATCACGACGTAGACAGTGAAGTACAAAAACTCGCAGTAACCGCAACACCTGCAGTTCCCTTGCAGACTGTCTATTATCTAAGTGCACAACTGCTAAATTGTCCACACGGAAAAGGACCCTCCGATTCGCCAATAGATGTCCCCAGATGCAGACCGCAACTATGAGGGGGAACAAATCGAGAAAAGCAATACTCTGTCCACCCTGGGTCCACGCCGCCGGCCAGGACTCGGCACAATACTTACTCTCACAGTAAACACCAAATCCCGACCCGCCGGCCACATCTGAGAAAATTTGCACGTGCCAGTCCACGACCTGCCATGTCCGCAAAGGAATACCATTAAACCGGTCCAGAAAAATGACCCACATCCTCAAGTCCTCCTTGACCCCTGCACGCAGCTGCACATGATGGTGCGGTAGCTGCTTGCCCGCCAGGACCATGCCCAGTCTTCAACAAAATGTCGGTCCGGCCCGAACGACCCGACACGCAAAATTGAGATTACCCAGTAACACCTGAATGTCCCTCACTGTCACCTTACGTCTCCTCAAGATCTCCGCAAGCGTCCTCACCATGACCGCCTTCTTCTCGAGGGGCAACCTCACCACCATTGTGTGAGTATCCAACTCAATGCCCAGAAAAGTCAGCACCGCACAGGGCCCAACTGTTTTCTCGGGGGCTAGGGGCACACCCAGGTCCCCCATAAGATTCTGAAATTGCCGCAGGACGACCGCACATAGGTCCGACTCTGGCGGCCCCACAAAAAAGAAATTATCTAAATAGTGCGTCACAGCAGTATGTCCTATTGCCGTGGCAAAGACCCACTGTAGAAATGTGCTGAAGCACTCAAACGAAGCACATGAAATGGAACAGCCCAAGGGGAGCACCCTGTCCCCATACCAGTGGCCTCCAAATTGAATACCCAACAATTCAAAATCGCTGGGGTGCACTGGCAGCAGTCTAAAAGCCGACTTAATATCAGTCTTGGTCATCAAGACCCCTTGTCCGAAAATCTGCACCAAGTCAATGGCCACGTCAACCGACGCATAGGACACCTAGGTCTGTTCCACCGGAATGAAATCATTAATCGAGGACCCCTCCGGCCATGACAAATGTTGTATGAGTCTGTACTGTCCCGGCTCTTTCTTAGGAACAACCCCAATGGGGGAAACCATGAGATTCTCCATCAGCCAGTCCCTGAACGGCCCTGCCATGCAAGCCTCTTCTATTTCCTTTCGCAGGTTGTCCCGCACAATGTCCTCTTTCCCAGTCACCGATCGTAAATTATCCGCCCACCGGCGTACCCATGGCCCTTCGTATCCCAAGGAAAAACCCTCTGCGAAGCCGTGGGACAAAAGTGTAGCCGCCTGTCTGTCACTGTACGCGCGCAACCACAGGTCCAATCTGTCTATTCTAACCGGCGTACAAGCCTTTTCCCAAAGGCCCCTGTCCTTCCCTATAACGCCCGGACTGCTGATTCCCCAAGTTGCTCCCCCCAGGCTGCAGACCCTGCCCTGTGCCGGCAACCCCTTGTGTTGCTGGGGCATTACAATACAAGATTGCGTGTCGTCCCGCGCAACAAGAGCATTCGTGTCGAAATTTACAGTATTCACGGGTGCACAGACCCTTGTTGTAGTCCCAACATGCGCCTGTCTTGGCGGGACAGCTCCCTGTGCCCTGTGGCGGACCCACCCTTTGCTGCAGTGCCTGCCCCACCCTGAGTGGGGCGCTCTGGAAAGGGCCGGTAGGTAATACCCAAGCCACTGGCCGTAAACACCGTCTTACCAAATTTGGCGGGCGCCATAGTATGCTGCCAAAGATCCGTGTCAATCTCACCCCACTTAACCTCCTCATCGGCGGCCATTCTTGCCCGAAATTCCTCGTCATACTGTACCCAGGCATAACCACCGTAATTCAGATACACCTTCCTAATGACATCCATATACTTAAAGAGCGCCACAGCCCTTTTAGGGAAGCGCTCACAATATACACTGGCATATATTAAGAACGCAGCCGTCCAATTTTCGATAGTGACCGGCACCTTAGGCCACTTGGCAAGCTCGTTCTCCTCCTCTTTCGAACCCTCTTTTGCCCTGATTTCTCGATGCAACAATTTGAGCATCTCCAAATACGCCCCCTTCCAAATCTTTTCCTTAGTGGTCAACATTAAGTGGGCTCCCAAAGGTTTCGCCGTCACCATGTACGGCAACATTTTGGCCTTGTCTGCCCCGACAACGGACTTGCCCGTCCCCGATTCTGTCGTCTTCTCCTCCTTCGCGTCCCCTGCCACCAAAGATGTCCCTTTGTCCTGCTGTGACCCTTTGTCTACCTTGTCCCCCTCAACTTGATCAGGCCCGACCCCGACATCCGCGGCGTAAACCCCTATATACAGCCGATCCTGAGTATCGCCTACCTTCGCTTCCACCGCCACCGAAACAGCCCCAGTGCGCACCGCACTGCGCCTCTTACCTGCCTTCAACACTTGAGGCCCCTCCAGTGTCCTCCTCTGTAGTGGAACTTGCTGTCTCCGATCCTGTTCCGGGGCCTGAAACGACTGAACAACAGCGTTAGACGCCCCCCCGGCGCTCCACCATGCACCCTCATCTTCCTCCCGCAGCTCCCCTTCCTCCAGACTGTCCTCATCATAATCCAATTCCTCCAGTTCCTCCATTACATCAAACCCTTCATCCACCACAGGCGGGTCCCCAAAAACCCTTGCCTGCACCTGAGCCGAGTCCACTGACAACTGCACAGATCCTGTAAAGGCCTTACCAGGTTGTCGCTCCCGCAGAGAAACTGAGGCGGGGGAGCAGAACCCGCTCCGCCACCGCTCCCTGCGGAAACCCCCTTGGTCGTGGTCCCGCCGTGCGCGACTTCTCCAGACGTACTCCGGCCCCGCCATCACTTCTTCCTGGGGTCCTCTGGCCACCCCTGACCCGCCCAGGTCCCGAAGCAGCCGCTCATCACCCTGTCACGAAAAGCCCAGGGTGCCGGTAAATCCTACTTGCCATGAGCTCCCGAACCTTCAAAAACCTCCCAATCCCCTATTTCCTCTCCCTCCCCTTCCTCACCCTCCTCTACTCCATCCTCCTCTAATCCCCTGACCTCCCCTCCGTCACTAAAACACTCATAGTATTCTGCCCGAGCGTAGCTGCGGCAAGGAGGGAGTACTTGCAAAGTAATACCATCCTCCTCTACCCCACCAGGATCCCCCTTCCTCACCATCACTCCACTCCCAACTCGCGGGCCCCCCTGCCCCCATTACCTCCTCAACCCCTTCCGACTTGCCTGATGACTCCATCCCCCCCAGCCTGGCCTCCAACCACGTGGGCCTGCCTCTCTGTGGCCTCCAGGCCGGAAAACCCCTCCTCTTCCTGGCCTGCCGAGGACCCATCCTGCCTAGGGGCCCCAGGCCCCCGACCCGTATCGCCTGGACTGCGGGCTCACCCGCCCTTTTTCGATCTTGGCACAGAGCCGCAACCCTGCGGCTCCGTGAAGCTCCCCTCATTGTCCCCCGGGGGGCCCGGGCCGAGGCCACACGGGCCGCCGAAAACCGCAGCCGCCGCGCACCAAGGCCCAGGCTGTTCACAGCGCTGCTTCCTGGGACGAGCACGCGCAGGCTCGGAGCCACAAGGGGGCCGGCCCTCTGAGGCGGCGAGGCCCTCCCGCGGCCCCTTACAACCGCATCTCCAGCCCTGCCCCTGTACCTCCCTCCGCCCCTCCTCCTTACCGCCTGCCTGTCGTCTGGAGCCCGCGGCGAGGAGCAGGTGATCACCGCTGCCACCACGTCGCCCTCCTTCAGAATATCCAGACGGCCCGCCTCCCTCAGAAGACGGAGCGCCTCCTGCACCTTGCTCTCTGCTGCCATGGCACGGAACCGATCAGGTGAGTCGCCAAACGCCTACCTAACTTCCTAATACTGGACTCAGTTGTCTTTCGCCTCTTTCCTCCTTTTTCTCTTCTTTTTTTTTTTTTTTTTTATATACCTCCTACCGCTAACCACTATGCTACCTCACTTTCCCAAACCTCCCGGGGGGGAGACCTCATTCTTCGGCGGTCCCACCCGGGGCATCGTTCTGGCTGCGCCGTTTCTTAAACCCAGCAAAGCATTCAGGTGCTTTCAAAAGCAACCCCCGTATTGCCCAAACGCATTAGATTAAGATGAGCGGCTGCCTCAGAGAGCTGGTATCCCTCCAGTACAAGATGCGTGGCTGACTCAGAGAGTGAATCTCTCTCCAGTAAAGCCGGTTCACTCACGCCTGAGCTGACTGAGCATTTTTCAAACGCTAGAACCCAAGGGTAAAACAAAGGGTTAGAAGTACCCCTGCAGCATACTGGACACCCTCCCCCCCGCAATCAAGAGAAAACGTAAGTCGATTTAAAAATACTCAATGCGGTCTCCAAAAATGAATCGTCACACTACTTTTTCAGAAAATTACTAAATAAGATAACACTAGGTCTCAGCCAACGGGGTACATTAATTATTAGGTAATCATCCTTATGCACAAATGTATTACAATATTTGTCTAACACAATTCATTGAGATAATGAAGGATACCTATCTTGTGAACAGTTGCAACAAAAGAAGCAAGATAGCTGCATGTTGCTGGACGTTGTAGCCTAGTGGAATGTTTTGAAGTTCTACATTCTCTCTATCATTGCTGCTATCAGTGGACAATAAAATGAGTATTGCATAATAATAGCCTCCCTGTCCTGACATAAAATCTAGTTCTTCCTTGCATAGCTGACCCAACTGGGACCAAGAAATATATCATCACTGTGCCATTCGTTTCCAACATCACACAGCCAATAACGTTACTTGGTAAGATCAAGTGCCCCCTCCGCTTTGGTGATTGCTCTGCCTTGGCCTAGGGGAAATCATTTTCAACTAATTTTCGGAACTTCAATGTGTTTAAGTCTGACATAAAGTAGGGCCACAAATATTGTGGGTGTTTTGTCAGATAAAGCTTTTTTCTAAATGTATAGCTCTAATGACCTTTGCTTGCAGCATTGAGAGTCCAAATCCCAAATGAACATATTATAGGTTGTCATACAAGGAGGTGAATAGCTGGATTTATAGTTGGTTAAACCAATGTCATGCTCTAGAAAGGAGAATTTGCTCCTGCAGTGTGTTACTTTTAAATCTAAGATTTTCTTTGTTTCATCACTGTTGTAAATAAGTTATGTCTGTCAAACGCAATCATTTGCTATGGTGTGCTGTCTCCATGCAAGCCAGTAATCTTGCCTGAGTAATTCATATATTTATTTTATCTTATCTTCCTTTTTTATATGTTTGCAAAACTCCTTTACCACTTTATTTAAAACGTTCCAAGTGTTAACATTGGCATAGATTGGTAAATCAGTGTTAGAGCATGTGAAAATCAATTTATCCTTGTTACAGATGTTATTTGCGATCATATATTTTTCAGGCAACAAAGGTTCATTCAAGAACATACACAAGTCGTGGGGTAAGTGATTGTTCAGTGTTGTTACTCAGAATTAATGGAGACCGTGTCCGATGGGTTCGGAAGGTAGAGCTATCTCGCCCTGGGCAAAATGAGATCTTTTCCGCCAGTCCCTTTCAGTCTTCCTATGTCCCCTGCTCTTGTATAGTTTCCCATTGATTGCTATCCCTTCAAGCCTGTTTCATTCGGCCCACAAACACGCCACTTGCAAGTCAGTTAGTCAGCGGGTGCTGTAACTCAAGTAATGTTGATCTTTGATCGTATACAACTAGCAGATTTTGCGAGCACGTTATCCAACTAAATAGGGACAGATGTGTACATTTACTCTGTACGGAACGAAGTTCTGGGTATGGCTGAAGGTCTTCCTCGTTGCTAAATGAGTTTTCGTATTGGTGAAATACAAATCTAGAGATTCCGAATGGATTTCGTAGGGGATTTCCATGGGGAGTGTGACAGTGCAATATTTTCTGCACCCCTTAAGAAGAGGAGCCATTTTAGTCAGGAGGAATAAGAGACCTTGAAAGAGTCTTTCTAGTTGTTGAGTACCATTTTACAAATCAAGGTAAGCATGAGCTCTAGTAGTGACCTACCTTCCGCCTTTTTGAAGCGGGAACTGAAGTGTCCATGATTAAATAAGTGAAATCCTTTGCTGTCTGTGTTCAAAGTAAGCCCGATTAGGTGAAAATTTGAGTCTGAGTGATTAGGTGAAAAACACACGCAACAGATCTGTGTTTGATTTATACTTCCAACACATCGGTCTATCAGACTCAGGGGCATATTTATACTCTGTTTGCGCTGAATTTGTGTCATTTCTTTTAATGCAAATTCAGTGCAAACCTAACTTCATATTTATATTTTGACGTTAGACATGTCTAACGTCAAAATATAGGATTTTGCACCATTTTTTGGATGCGTACATCTACCTTGCTTCAATGAGATGCAAGGTAAGTGTTTCCTTCTAAAAAATAGTGCTATCCCCATTGCCCCATATTTATCCCCCTGTGTTAAAATGACACACGGGTGGGAGGATGGGCTAAATAATGGCGCAAAGCTTGCTTTGCGCCATTATTTAACACCTTGGTTAGACCTGTTGTTAAGGGACCTGTGGACCCATTTCCATGATTTAACACCATGAAATGGGTCCACAGGTGCCCTCCCCAAGCCCCAGGAACACCCCCACCCACACCAGGGGGACACCAGAGGATGGGGGACCACATCCCAGGTATTAGGGTAAGTATTGGTAGGTACTTTTTAACTTTTTTTAACGTGCCATCGGGGACCCTAACTTGGGCCCCCCTGCTTGGCACAGGGTGCAGTGGCCATGCCCAGGGGACACTTGTCCCCTGTGCTGGCCATTCGGTGGTGGGCATGATCCTGTCTTTCCTAAGCAGCTTGGGGGCATCACAGCAGCCACAAGGGGGTGAGCACAGCGCCCTAATTTACAACTTATGCCTGGTGGGGTGGTATCCGGGTGGGGGGTGTGGCCCTGTGGGTGCCCCTAGGCCAGGCCTGGCATTGCACAGTAGGTCCCATGATGGGCAGGGTTCTGATATGAAAGTCCTCCAGCCAAGCTTGTAGGCATCCACTACTGGGCAGGGGTCTGTGGTTCTCAGGTATGCTGCAATTTGCGTTAGATGTCCCTATCCCTGGGCTGGTGACTAGCATTGTGACTTGTAGTGCATTGCCCTAATGTATAGAGGTGTTCCCTGTGTGTGAGTGTGTTGTGTATGCCAACGGTGGTGTTGTTGCCTCCATTGACAAAGTGTATACTTTGTCTCTTCCCCCCTTTTTGTTTTGTCACCCTGTTGTTATGTGCATTAGCATCACCTGGCGGAGGAGGGAGCTGCATCCCACAGGACCCAGGAGGCCGAATCCACCGACGGTGAGGGCACAAGTGGGATGGAGGGTGAGGGGAGCACCACGGCGGAGACTGGAGGGGACAGTTCGGACATTGATACCTCCTCTGATGGAAGCTCCCTGGTGGTGGCGGACACCTCTGTGCCCAAACCAGCTACAGGTACAGCTGCCACCCCGTACCAGCACCGCCCTCCCAGCAGCCCCTCAACGAGTTGCCCGTACCCGCTCACCCAGGAGGGTGGGCATCTCCTTCACCCCTAGCACCTCAGGCCCTGCCCCAGTGAGCCCTGCTGCCCTGAGCGAGGAGGCTATTGACCTCCTGAGATCCATCTCTGTTGAGCAGTCAACCATTGTGAATGCCGTCTAGAGACTGACAGCCCAAATGCAACAGTCCAATGCATTTCTGGAGGGCATTCATACTGGCCTGGCGGCCCAACAGAGATCAATCTAGGCTCGGGCCTCCTCTCTGATGGCAGCCATTGTCCCTGTTTCCACCCTCCCCCTTCCAACTTCCTGTTCCCAATCCCATTCCCCTCAACTGCAAACTATCCCAAGCACACAGTCAGATGAGCAGGCACCCAGGACAACACACAAGAGTGGACATGGCAAACACAAGCACCACACTTCCTTCCACAGGCACTCGCACAAACACTATCCAGAAGCAGACATACCAACATCCACTGCCTCCACTGTGGCCCCCTCCTCGTCCTCGTCCTCGTCCACCTCCCTCCCACTAGTGTCTCCAATCACACCTGCATGCACTACATCCTCATCCACTACCACCATCACCAGCACACCTATCAGTACACACCCTTCACTGGCAGTCACCACATCCATGCACATGTCTCCAGTGTCCTCTTCCACTGTGTCTGTGCCCCCTCCTCCCAAAGTACACAAATGTAAGCACTCTGACACCCAACAGCCATCCATCTCACAACAGCATTCAGCCCATGCACCTGCATCCAAACACAGCAGACTGACACCTCCTACCACCACTCCCTCTTCCTCCACTCCCAAACCATCTCCCTCTTCCTGCCCCAATGTCTCTAAGAAGTTTTTCCTCGCCACTATTGACCTCTTCCCTAGCCCTCCCCCCTGTCCCTCAGGTCAGGTCAGGGTGGTCAAAATCCAGGCAAGCACCTCAGCCCCCCAGTCCATGGGCACAGTAGTGTCCCCTGCAACTCCAGGTGGGAAAGGATGCTGGCCACCAGCCAGCCAGACGGACGGGGTGTCTGCCCAAAGTGCTTCAAGGAAGGGCAAGGAGCCAACCCCAGCTGTAGGAAGGAAGGCTAAGGAGCCAGCCCCAGCTGCAGGAAGGAAGGGCAAAAAGCCAGCCCCAGCTGCAGGAAGGAAGGGCAAAAAGCCAGCCCCAGCTGCAGTAAGGAAGAGCATGGGACCTGCAACAGCAGGCAGTTGAGACAAGGGGCCTGGTACTGGGACTCAGTCGGAGGCTGCCATCACCAACCATGGAGGTGCAGCCATCCAATGCTGCAGGGGATGGGCTGGACCCTCCCCCCACCACTGCCAGCTCCACAAGAAGCACAGCCACCGGCACCAGCACCCCTACCTGCCCCAGTGGGCAGCCATCTGAGGCTGCAGGGGATGGGCTGGAGCCTCCCCCCACCACTGCCAGCTCCACAAGCAGCACCGCCACCAACACCGCCAGCAGCAGCAGCAGCCCCAGTGGGCAGCCGTCCGAGGCTGCAGGGGATGGGCTGGAGCCTCCACCCACCACTGCCAGCTCCACAAGCACCACCACCACTGACACCACTGAGCAGCCGTCACCGCCAGTGGACAGTGTGTAGTCCTGCGTCCATGGGCCATTGTGCGGCCTGGCCCCTGCAAATCATGTGGGTCTGACACCCAGCTGAGAGACTGTGAACCTGCACTCCCCAAGATCCGCCCCCTCCAGAACCATTAGAGAAGACATCCACTCACCCCATCCTCTCCAGGATGAAGCTCACTGGGCACGATGCCCCCTCCAGAGCATATGGGCAAGTCACCCACTTGAGAGACTGAGGCCTTGCAGTCCCCAGGATCAAGCACAGGACATGTTGCCCCCTCAGAGCATATGGGCAAGTCACCCACTTGAGATTCTGTGGCCTTGTACTCCCCAGGATCAAGCACAGGGCATGTTGCCCCCTACAGAGCATGTGGGCAAGTCACTCACTTGAGAGACTGTGGCCTTGCACTCCCCAGGACAGAGTGATGGGCATGTTGCCCCCTCCAGGACCAGTGGCATTGTACCATCTTCCGGCTGAGGTGCCCTCCCTTTCCCCGTCACCCTGAGGTGCCGTGCTATTTTCGACCTGATGCTCCTGCAGTGTTCTCTCCGTGTTGTTGCAGGAGTGAGGTGGGGCCTTGGACTTTGTTATGGCCCTGTGGCCCACGAACATTGAGGACTGGGCAGTGTCCCTTGATTTGTAAATATGTATATACTTTTTGATTTGGATGCACATATTGCTACTATATTTATCCTATTACATGCACTTTTATCTATTGTAGTTGTTATTCCTGAGGGGTACAGGGTGAATATGTTATGTTAGTGCATCTGCTTGTGTGTATGGTGTTGGGGGTGGGGGTGTTGTGTGTGTGTGTCATTCTCTTTTTCCTCCTCTCCTCCCCTGTGTGTTAGGTAGCAGTACTCACCGTGGTCGTCTTCGCCGTCGTTGGTGTTCGTAGTGGAGCAGCACGTAGAAGAGTATGGGGAAAACATGCAACTCGGGCTCCATGGCGGCGTGGTTGTTCCCTGAGTTTCCACAGATGAGTTGTTTCCCTTCTGTGCAGTGTTTCTGTCAGGCTTTTGATGTCGTTGGTACCGCCCCGGATAAGGTGGCGGATTGGTGTGTCATAATGCAGTAGGCGGAACATTGTTTTCCGCCCGGCTGTAGGCAGTTACCACCGTGGTGCCGTTGATTCCTCCCTGGCGGTCGGTGTGTTAAAGTGGCTGTATGTCTAAGTGGTTTCCGCTGTGGTCATAATTTCGCAGTTATTACTGCCGGCCTGTTGGCAGTATTACTGCCACTTTATCAGGGTTGTAATGAGGGCCTATATGTAAAGCATTTAACAGCACTAAACAAAAAAATAAGAAGGCAATGACAAATGAAAGAATGAGGACATCATTTTATAAAAATAGATATTTTTATCAATTTTTAGAGACCTTCATGATCAAAATCCATGAAGGGGTTCCAGAGATACCGTTTTTTAAGATATTATCACCTTTTTAATGCAACTGTAAACAAGCATTGGTCATCAGAAACTTTGGAAACTTTTTGAGAAGTTTGAAACAGTTAGTTTTGCTACTCTGGACCAGGTAGGGTAACCACTTCCTGCAGGACAGAGGTCTAGTGGGCCAGAGTGGGCATTTTGGACATTTGGACAATTACCTGGCCAGCAGAGAGCTTTTGAAGCAAAATACAAACTGTACAGGACAACCACCATAAATGACAATTGTGAGGTCCTGATGCTGAGGGATGCAGGCAACAATTGATGAAAAGATGATATGGTTGTGGTGCGGTTGATGGGTGTGTCTTTGTGGGTGAACCTCAGTGCACAGGTGAAGTGGGACATACTTCGCCATAGAAATCGGGGTCCCTCAAAGGCCTCTATGTTGCAGTTGCAGGCCAGCCGATGCTGGGCTACTGGTCAGTCTGCACCGCAGATGGTGCACAATCGTTAGGTGTGGGCTAGTGCTTCTTTGGTGTGACAAATCTGGACTTGGATAGCACTCCCTGGTCAGAAAGACTCGGTGCAACTTTTGGCTATCCCGGATTTGTTCTCTTGGGTGCCCAGCGACTGGTAGTGGCAAAACATCTGCGGTGGCTATCAACTTGTCAGTTTGGGCTATTTCTACTCTTGTGTCCCTGAAGCTGGTTCCAAGAGGTAAAATGACTGATCCTTGGAGTCACTACTGTAATCTGGGGCTCAGAATCAACTTTTCCTTGAGCCAGGACCTGCAGGCACAGTCCAATATTTGCTAGCTCATAGTGCAGCAAGTGCTGTTGTAATGACAATGCAGTCTCACTTTGTGCGGGTCCCAGGGCAGCTGGGTAGTCCTTCTTCAGTCCTATCTTTGATTCCAGTGTGATCTCAGGGTCAGAGTGCCAGGGGTACCATATGTATCCAAGGAAAGTGCTGTGAGGTGACCACTCAGTCACTAACCAGTGGGCTTCTGGGTTCCCTTTCTACCTAGTGATGAATTTCCTGTGATATGTGGCATCTGGCTATCGTGGATTGCCACATTCTTGCCTTTTTCAAGATTGCATGACCCTTCCTCGGTTGTTAGGAGCTTGGTAGCCGACCCTAGCGGCGTGGCTGCCAGAGGAATGCACACCTGTTTGGGGGGCAGTTGTCCCTCCTTGAACCTGTCTCCGCTTTGTCTGCAGAAACAAAAGACATCCTGCTCATGTGTGTTGGTGCTACTTCCCCCACAGAGGCAGCTTCACCTTTGAAGCTCACCTTTTGGGCTAACACCCTGATTGGCCATCCTGGTGGAGGAAGTGACATCTCGTTCTGCAGCAACTGCCTTTGTTCCTGTGCTTAGGAGTCGTTCACATGTCTCCCCAGATGGTTAGAATGCTGTCTATGTGCCAGGGCCTTTTGTGAGCGCACTGTGTTAGCTGTATCAAAGAGTGGCAACGTTCTTAACAGTTGCTTACCTTTAATAGTGGTATTAAATTCAACTTGGGCATCATGTCGAGTTTAATACTACAATTAATTTGATACCTTATATGACCGAGTTAGGTATTCCCATTCAGGAGTTAGCTGGGTTTGGGTGCCAACGGGTAACCATGTGTTAGCTAATTTGGCCACAACCTTTATCCACAGCAAAAAGATAATTTGGAAGTATTGCTCTAAGACATCTTAAAATTATACATCTTACTTAACACAATACTCCCTGCCATAGGGCGCTATAGGTCTTCCTTAGGGGAGACTTACATATAGTGTGAAGGGATAGGGTGGTTTTGTCATTGGAGTGAATGACAAAGTCAGACTGGCAGTGAAAACACTGTACTTCCAGTCTGCAGTGACAGGCTAGGAGAAGTTTTGTACCTGGTCACACACAGGGGGGCAGAGTGCTGCAGCCCTGAGTGGACACTGCCCTAAATGCCCATGGTACTTTGGGTGCCATATACTAGGAGGTATAAGTAAGTCAGTCCTTGCCAATTGGATGTATCCAAATTGGCATGCAACTTGTATAGGGTCAGAAGGCTGGCACTGAGGTCTGGTTAGCAGACATCAGTGCACTTTCAAAATCAAAAAACCAGCATCATCAGTTCAAAAATGTAGGGGTGAACATGCAAAAAGAGGCATTTCCTTACAAAGGGAGTTTGTTTAAGGTTGATTTTTTCTTTACCAAATTATAAAATTCGACATGGTGTAAGAGATGTGACTCTTGTAAGTTTGCAAAGGTTTTTTCATTCTTGCATTTCCCCAAATGTTTAGTCAGAAATATCTCATGTGATGGCTGGGTTGGCCAACTCGGGGAGGTACCATCTATTTTTATTTTCTGAGTTAAACCAAAAGAACACCAGATTTGACGTGATCAACGTAGTCTGTTTAGGGTGGCATCAAACCATATAACAGTGACTTTTGTGCTGTGCGTAATGTGTTTTAAATGTGTACTTTGTTTATGGTTAGGTTCCAAAGAGGTTTCAGCAGAGAAATCAATGAACATTTGATTTTTAACAATAGGGGGCAGTAATCATCTGACTGGAAAATCCATCATGTGGTTTGCTTAGAAAGAAAGGCTGATTGATAGTTTTTAAAGTCTGTTAGCTTTTCACCCCCTAGCTCTATGGGAAATAGTAGTTTCTTTAAAAAAATGCAAAGACATTTATTCTGCCATAGAGAATTGTTGAGCATTAAGTCTAATGTATCTATACATTCCTCTGGGAAAACCATAGGCACCATACTTATCAAAAAGTTAAGTTTGAGAGCTATTATGTTTTTTGTGGTTTCTATGCATTCCCACCAAGAGAGGAATTTTGGTGACCATTCCTAAAAAAGTTCAGCCATTTTCTGGAATGCTATAGACTCCTTGTATCAAACCTAGGAGGCAGTCTTTAAGTTCAATACCCAAATATTTCAGCTAGACCTGAATCACCTAATATTTCTTTTTGGGTCAGGGGATTTAAGGGCTTCACTTCCAATTTGCCTCTATTGAGAGTGTATCCTGAAACTGATGCATATTCTTCTATGGCAATCATTAGTGCTTTTATAGACAGTTCATCATCCTCACTAATCACTAAGATGGCATCTGCCTATGCACCGTTTAATTTATGAGGGCCTTAAATGTGATACCAATTATACTTTCATTTAATCCTATCTGTTTGAAAAGGGGTTCTAAGGCTAAAGGTAATGGTGTGGTTAAAAGGATGCATTCTTATTGTGTTCCTTTTTCTAAGAAAAAAGACTCTGAAACTATCCCTGCTGCTGTAACCCTAGCCCTCGGTTCCACATAGAGGAACATTACCATTTTAATAAAACGTCTCCTAGATTGAATTTGGGAAGGGCTGATTTAAGGTAAGTCCATGAAACCTTATCAAATGCTTTTTTTTCAGCTTTGAGGGTAATGAACACTGTGGGAAAAGTATGGTGCATGCATTATCAATTATGAGACAAAATAATCTAACATTATCACTAGAAACATACATCTTTAGGAACCCTACCTGTGATGCGTTAATGAGTGTTGGTAAAATATGACAGAATCTCTTTACTATGATTTTCACTTACATTTTGCAATCTAAGTTGATGAGGGAAATTGGTCTGTAGTTTTTAGGAAGTGTAGTATCTTCGCCTTCCTTGGGGATAGCTGTAATTATAGCTTCAGCAGGGGTTCTGCTTACTTTGACAGAAGAAGCAAATTGTTCAAATCAATCAGGTAGCTGCACTCTTAATGTACAGTAAAATGTTTTATGAAATTGAGGTAAATATCCATCTGGACCTAGGGCTTTCCTATTTTTAGTTTTTGCATCATTTCTACAATTTCCATGATTGAAATCAGGGAACTAATTTTCCCTTTATCTTTTTCAGATACTGTCAGGTGCTTTAACTTATTCAAGTAAATTGTACATTCCTCTTCCATGGGTTTCAGTTTACTTAGATAGAGGTCATTGTAAAAATCTTTGAAAATGTTTGAAAGTGTTTGTGGATTGGTGCAGTTAATACCAGGATTGTGCAATCCATTGGTAGATTGAAAACACCCCTTAAAATGATTAAAGCATCATTGGGTATCTTTTGCATTCTTTTTTGACAGTTCAGACCTGAAAGTAGCATCATTTTTGTTGGGGACATATGTGTTAATAATGAGACAGTATAGCCTCTGTTTAGCCATAATCCCCTTCCCTATTTTGTCAAGTGAATGAGAAATCAGATTGATCTGTGAGTGCTGTGAAATCAGGATAATTACTCCAGTATGTTTGCCTTGAGCAGGAGAACACATAGCTTCATTAATCCATCTATTTTTGCATGACACAGTTTCCTTAAGACATATCTTTCTTTCTTAAAGCATAATCATGTCTCTTTTAAGTTTGAAAATAGGGTCCGTTACTTTCCTTCTCTTAAGAAGAAGGTCCATGTCATTTGTATTGAAATAAATAACTTTTAAATTACCTTTTGTTATGAAGATCATCATAGAAATGAGAAAAATATCAAGGTTAACATTCTGAAAAATGATCTAATGCGTAGATACAGAGTCTCCCATACTATATGAAAATTAAATGAGATAACCACAGGCCTGATGAGGATAAAATAAAATGGGAGAATCAAACGCAAGAACAAAATTAGAAACATCCCCACATAACCATAAAATATGAAAGCCCCTGCCTCCATTCCTCCATCCCCCAAAAGTATGTTAAATGGGGATAATGACAGATGTAAGCACCTCAATCCTAAGCAAATTAACTATTAGATGAACATGTTTAGCTATAGCTTATAATGGACATCCCTCATAGAAGACGTTTAAAGTTTCATGTTAACTCAACATAAAACAGCTTATACACTATAACATGATGTCAGTTAGCTACAAAGCACAGTCTGGCCCTAGTCATTCCCTGTGTTAAAATATTGATGTGAACTGTGCCATCATAAACCATATTGTGCTTCAGAATGATGACTGGTAGATGTTAGGTGTTAGTTGCGATAGTGTAAATAAAGATTAGGGTCAGAACAGAAGTATGATTATCTTAATGATTATCTGATGTAATAATTATACCAGGTCAATAATAGTCATATTAGTGACTGGGATAATTGCTTGAAACTAGTAGACAACATACCACATTAGTAACATAGCGCCAGATTTATAAAAAAGTCACACAACACAACACAGCAAGACAACGTTTTGCGCTGAGCTGCATGACAGAGAGATAGCAGGAATGCACCATAACTACTAAGAAAGGACGCATTCCTACTTTTTCCCTGCACTCGCGTACGGAGTGCTTCATGGTGCAAGGGTACCTGCTTTGTTTTTGTGCAGGAAGGAACACCTTCCATCACAAAAACAATCCTTAGAGGCCTTTTCCTCTTTCTACATGTGCTGCACAATGCAGCACATGGAGAAAGAAAAATTGCATGGAGAAATTAAGATACTTCTCCTGGCTAAGCCTTTGTTGGGAACGTGGACAATTTTGATGCTATTCCAGGTTTACTACTTAGTAAATTTGGGATTACATCAAAATACATTGGTTTGATCTATGGGAACAACCATTCCCCACCCATGGATCACCTTCCCAATGTAGAGTAACAAAAGGCAGTTATTCCCATTTCTTTGTGTTACTCTGGATTTATTAAACCTGTTTATTAAAGCTGTTTGCGACGTGCAAAAACCACGTGCAAAAACCACATCACGATGCCCAATCCCCATTTTGCGAGTCAGTAACCTGGTTACCGAGTCGCAAAACGGGACTGCGAGTCACAATTAGGAAGGGGTGTTCCACTTCCTAATTAAGAGTCGCAGTGCGCTGCTGCATTGCTTTGTGACCGGGAACGCGGTTGCAAAGCAATAGCAGTTCCCACCAGTGTCACACTGGTGGTAACCCATTTGCAAAAGGGAAGAGGTCCCCATGGGACCCCTTCCCCTTTGTGAATGGCATGGAAAACATTTTTTCACAGCAGGCAGTGCCTGCTCTGAAAAAATGAAACTATAACGTTTCATTTTTTCATTTTGTAATGCATCTCGTTTTCCTTTAAGGAAAACAGGCTGCATTACAAAAAAAAAACTGCTTCATTTAATAGCAGTCACAGACATGATGGTCTGCTGTCTCCAGCAGGCCACCATCCATGTGAGTGCTGCGAGTCGCAAGGGGGTTGCAAATTTCAACTCACCTCATTAATATTAATGAGGTGGGCCTTTGCGACCCCCTTGCGAGTCGCAGATGGTGTCAGGGACACCATCCTGCCCACTGAATTGCAACTCGCAAATTGCGAGCCTCTCTGAATCGCAATTTGCGAGTCGCAATTCAGGAATTTTCGTACATCTGGCCCATAGTTCCTTGATGAAAAATGTTAGCTATGTGTGGTATCCATTTTTCTAAGAAAGTAATGCATGAACCAGCAGTGCCTACCATTTGTTCAGGGATCCCAAAATATGTATGCTCCCTCTGTGATTTCTGTCCTTTAAATTTGACATTTCTCTGTTTAGCTGTTGAATTTTAGATGCAAGAGAGCAGAGGCCTTTTTCTTTTGATGTTGAAGTCTTCAAAGTTACTGATTCTGTCTTCAGCTTCATCAAAGTTAGTGTTAGTGCCATGCCCACACCTTTGCACCATAGTCCAGCATACAATTTGTACTTTGTGCCATAATGCAAGGGTGCGGGTGTCTAGCATAGGATTTGAACTGGAATGGTACCCATCCAGGACAAAATACTATGCTTAGACTACATTTAATACTTTTCCTACTTTGTAAATGTACAGTGCAGCACACATGCAAATTTGGGAAAAAACTGAGAAATGAAAACAGTTTTCCTTTTTATGCCTGATTTCGAATAGCATTATTTTTTGATGCAAAACCCGGTTTCAAATTTGTGGCAGCTAGGAATGTGCATCAACAACCATTGATAGTTGCATGGAAATGCCTATGTACCACTCACGGAATGCCCTTTGGTGCAAAATAATGCAAACCAATGCTAGGTTCTGCTTTTAGGCAACTTTCTAAAACAAGTTTTGAGATGGAAAGTAAATAACAAAAAAACATTTTGAGCTAGTTTGCATACATTTTGTGAGCAACCCCAACACAAAACATTAGTAAATCTATCCCTAAGTTGCTTCATTAGGCCTAGACAGCCATACTGTAAAGATTCGAGAGATTCGTAGGAGGTGGAACAGAACACCTTAGCTAATGCCAGAACTACCTTACAAGTCTTGTTGAAAAAAGGCAAAAATATTGGTCAAATAACATACAGCTAAGACAATGAGAGTTAGGCTAGTATGGTGCACTATAAAGCACCGGAGGACAGTAGATGAAAATGAATTAGAATCTTGTTATTAATATTTCCAACGGAATGAAGAGATATCAGGATTATAATACATTGTAAGGCCTAACCTGTCCTTTATCAGGGGTCGCAGTCAACAGCTGCCATTCCGGAGCGCCATTTTGGAAAGGACACCCTATATATAGTACAAAGCAAATAAAATTTTAATCTAGTTGACAAAGCCCTTGAGAACAAAGGCAGTAATACATTATTAGGGTATTAAGCCTCAGATATTTTATGCATAGACAATGTTGATGGATTGTCCTGGAAAAAATTGTTTTCTATAGCACTCCATTGTTGAGTCCTTCATTTTGAATTGGGATGAGTTTAAAACATAGCGTTTCTGACATACTCATAGCAGTTCCAATGAGTCCAGGATGGACATAATCCCATTTCAAAACACTTCAAGACTTACTGCAATACAGAAGGTATCCCATTGTTCTTGTCGGTTTGATGGCTGCAACTCTAACCGCTGATGGCCTATGTCACGGTGAGTCTGGAGTCCTTGTAATGGGGTGCATTACAGAGGCTCACAGTATGCTGATACCACACTATATTCCCTTGGGCAAAATTCAGGTGAGGGGGTCCATAGAGGCAGGAATGCCTATTGGCATTGGCGAGCTGAGTGCAGAAATCTCCAGAGTGGCAACAATAACTGCATGACAGGTCTGCAAACAGCAAGGCCTCTCTTATTTGGCTCCAGTGATTCCTGTTCAAGCGCTTCTAATTGTTTTTAGGTCTAGCCTAGACAGTGCTTGCACTGTCACTTAGTGACCTATTGTATATGCTTTGTGGGGTTCATCTCCACCCATTGTTTTTTATTTGTCTATGTCAGTGTCCTTTAAAAATCCTTTCTTGCTAATGGCCATTCATTTCTTTTTGTCCAACATTTTTGTTCTTTGTTTCCTCCCACAGAGCAATGGCCAAGTACTGGATCCTTATTCTTTGCTTCGTTATCTGCTGGTCTGAAACACTATTTTATTATTTCTGTCCTTCTCGTGTTACACTGTGGGTGCTTGGTGAGCTTTGGTGCCTGTATTTTTTGTGTGATTTGCAATCGAGCTCTATTACATAATTATCTTTATTGTCAGCCGTAAACTTGCTAGAGTTGCCTGTAGGCCATCAAACCTCTCACCCGCTCTTTAGTATCTCGTTGTATTTGCTGTTCATGCAAAGACTGCCTCTTTACTAATCCTCATGCATTTAACTCTTGCTCCTTTAATTATTTCAGTCGTATCTGGAAAAGACCACCTGTTGTGCTCCGATCAGAGCTTCTGAGATGGCGTGCTTTTTTGCTCACCCGTCCTTCAGTATCTTGTCACATTTTATGTTCATGCAAAGACTACACCTTTAATGATCCTTGTGCCTATAACTTACACTTCTTTAATTTCCTTTGGCCACAGCTGAAAAATACCATCTGTTGTGCTCCGATCGGAGCCTATACCTGTAAACGTGGCCAAGAAATGCTATCCAATATGTTATAGGTCAGAAACAAAATCTCTGTTCAGTAATTAGCAACAACTGTCTCTCGCTTTAGTGGCAGTGTGTGATTGAAGACAATGCCTTATGGGTATGCTGAATTGGCATTGTTTGTTTACAAAGGCCTCAGTTGTGAATCCTGCACCCAGGCTGTCCAAGAAATGCCAGTCTATATCTTAGAGGGTTAAAACAAAAAACATTGTCCAATATTTAGTGACAATTGTTTTTCGCTGTGGTGGCGGTTGTGTACTTTCATGCAATGCGTTATGGGTAAGCCTGATTTATATGTTCTTCTTTACAATGGACTAATTAATTACTTTGTGAAACCTGCTCTCGGGCTATCTTCAACTACGCCCTATTAGACAACTCTGATGTCTCCTCTAGAGCCCGCCCACTCTAGGAGAGGCAAACCCCAGCACTGGCTTGTCATGGGCAGACAGAAGTAGTAGAGGTTAGGGCTGAGCTGCTGGTAAAAATATACCCATTACCAGCAGCTCAGCTTGGAGTTGTACTGCAGCTGCCTGCCTGCCCCTCTTTCTTGCTCTGGTATAGAACATATGGTAAATCAGGTATACCCATACTGCATTGCATGAAAGATATGATGGCCACCACAGCAAAAGGCATTTGGCACTAATTATTGATCAATGTGTTTGGCTCCTTGAATACTTGGACTAACATTTCTCAGACATTCTGAGTGTAGGGTTGAAAACTGAAGCTTTCGTAAACATTCAATGACAATGCAGCATACTCATAATGCATTGCCTTCAAGCACATGACTGCTGATAAAGCAAAAAACAGTTGTTGCTAATTATTGAACAGTGATTTTGTTTCTGACCTTTAACATATTTGATAGTGATCCTTGGCCACGTTCCACGTTCAGGGGTATAGACTGATCTCGCCCTAATGGACATGTCAAAAAACATTATAGCTAATTAAATTGATCAATTCATGAACTGTTTTATTTTGGGGTGCTTTGATGTAGGAGAATTTACAGGATAAACACACAATGAATGGCCTGTAATTCAACAAGTGTTCCTTGGTGTGCTGGAGGTTGTGATCTTGCAAGCAATCCATTATGTGTGCGCTGGTTTTGCCAATGCTTGTCGATGGGGGTGCTCTGCTGCTGATCATTCTGAGGTGATCCCACTCGCTGTTGGGTAGGTCCTCCTGATTTCCTACTATGTACAATATGTTTTTTGACAATTTAGACCTTAACTCGCCCTGTGCCGCCCTCCCCAACAACACCCCCTGTTCGTCACTCAGGGAGTAAAGACGGCTGGCCCTTTGAGTAGGATCTTCAATCAGATCTCGCTCCACTGCTGCTGTCACATTTTCAGTGGCAGTGTAATTTAGAAGTTGGCCATTCAATGCCTAAAGCAACAGACCCCACCAACCACCGATGAGAAAAATAGCTGCTCTGTTCTGTAAAATATGATGCATGTCTAAACACTTATAAGGTCCAAAAGGTGAGACCTATTGGCTATGGTAATGCTTGATAATGTGCTGTAGTTGTAATTTTTAGCACCCCGTCAGCCCCCTACCTTGCCCACCCATCTATCTCTAACACCCTGCTGACACACATCAGCACTATCTCCCTAACCCATCAAACAACTTGGAACCAACCCGAAGAAGGTGCATTGTTGGTGATTCAGGTGACCAATCAGAAAGATCACCTGAGATGGAGCAGCAGGATCAAGCCTCCATCTTTTTCCATCCAAGTGACACCGCTTAGAACATTGAGTTTTAAAAGTATTTCCATACAGTAGTAAACAACATAGTATCCTCGAGAATGGAAAAAAATATATTTTGACATTTTTTTGAAGAGGAGACAGTGACTAAAACATGAGGAGCTCCTGTGGCTCACAGTGCAGACCCATATCTACAAGGCCACTCAAAGCTAGCCTGCATGGTTTTACATGACCTTGTAGATATGGTGTAAGTCATCACAGCTCAATCTGTGCGCTGGCTTAAAGGACAGAAATGCATTGTATCTTGTTTATAAAGTGCATTCTTGCCTTTTCGAATTGGTGAAGGGCAGCGCAGCAAAATTAATTTCAGCACTGACCCATGACAATTCTTTGCAGGTAAGGTCCCTCGTGTATTTTTAACAGTGAATATGGGTTTTCAGGGACATATAGCAATAAAATAAAGAACCATTTTAAAGTTGCTAAGAGTGCCAAAGCTCAAATAGAAACCAAATCCAATCCAATTCTGGGCTCCTGATAAGTAGTTTGTCTGTGATTCAATAGCTGTCACCATACGGGACCCCCTATGGAATAAACATGATCTTTAAAACAAGCATATATGTATTTCATCAATCACAATACGTGTTAACTTGCCTATGTAAGCTTTGCAGTGGTCCTAAAGAATACCCTTTATAATGAGTATGATATCTCAAAAGGGTTTTGATTGATATACTTACAGGATTATTCTTGTTCACAGATATTGCACCAAGGAGAGAGGATAATTAATTAAAGTTCCAATATGCCAAAAACCACTATCTGTAGATAATCATGTACCTTCTGTAGGTCACTGCTTATTGATATTTGTCTTCATAAATATCATCAGTTGTATTTTGTTAGGGTTAATTTTCAGATTGTTAGCCACAAAGTACGATAACAATGTGTCAATAACGCGCTGTAGTTTCTTAGCAATTTAGTTGAAGAACAGTAGGTTATCCTTCTTCTATAAAGCTTGAATGCACTTGGTACCCAAAATGGGGAGCCAGTGGTAACTGATCAAGAGTGTGCTCAAAATCACCAGGGGAAAGGTCTTAAAAATAGGATGCTAAAACATTTTTTTGTTGGACTCCTGCATAGCAGAAAATATTATTGTGGTTAGCATTTTTATCTTCCGTAGAGATATTGGTAACAAAGGCTGCTAACAGGAAAACTTGATTTCCATGGTGCTCCCATATTCAATGCCTTAGAACCTAAAAACATGGTTTACATGTAGTTTATAGTGCCAATGCTCAATTTGCCAATAATTCTATGTCCATAGATTTCCTAGGGTTTGAAAAGCCTTTTATGAAGCCAGATTAAAAAGTGGACATTATATTATTGTTCTTAAATCTAAATATTTAAATATTAATGTTGGAAATTACAACCTTTGCATGGCAGTGCCCCAGATTTTTGCCTTGTTCCTGTATGTTGAACTTTAACCAGTGGTAAAGTGCCAGTGTTTCACTTTCAACATAATGAATTTTGCATGTCCTTGATTGTCTATTTAACTTACTTATTAGTTCTTAGTATATGGTACAGCATTGCACACAGGGCCTGTAAGTTAAATGCCAGAAGTGGACTGTGACATTCATTGTGCCATCCACTACAGTGTAAATAGGACTGCATGTCTGCCACCAGTAACCTCGTTGTGCAGGTTTAAACTGCAAATTCAACCTGCCAGAATAACCCCTTTTGATATTACTACACCGCCTTTTAAATACTAATGTCTCCCCTAAGTTGACCTTAAATGCCCTTAAGGCAGAGTGCATTGTACTTAAAAGTAGGACATGTAAAGGTTTAATGTTAAACATGTTCTTACAGTTGAAAAATCCTCAGAGCTACTTTCACTGTAGCAGGAGTAGCTGTTCCATAGAAAGGCATTGGGATACAATGTTAGATTCCATATTTGCTATCTCCACTAAGGAAGCAGGCACAACATTCATATATGGACTTCTTAAAATATTTATTATGTTATATTTTAGAACAGGTACTTTTCGAAAATTACCTGTTCCACGATAAAACTACTAAACAGCTCCTTTGATGATATATAAACTTTTTTCCAGTGCTGAGACAAAGACCTGTCACAAGCAGATGTAGCTAACACCTGGACTTACCTCCGCCCTTTGATCCCCCAGCCCTAGCCAGTTATACACCAGGCCCAGTGGGTGAGGAGCTGCTAAAAAAACTGGCTTTGAGAGAAGAGAGGGTTCTCATTTTCCTTGCCACGCCTCTAGGGTGGACATAGGAGTTCTGCACATGATAGGGAAGGTTTGGCCATGTTGGCTTTGGTCAGACAGGGCACTGCAGGATTAGTTGCAGTAAAACACACAGGAAGTGCTGCAAAAGTGGGTAGGGTCACCCTGGTAACCTCTACTCCATTGGTTATGGAGTATCCCAGAGTTTACCCCACCCATAGTTTGTCACTGGGCATAAATGTGGCACCCACAGTAGACTCTACAAATCACGTCTGGACCTGTGGAAGAACAGAAGAAGAATGAACTTGCTGTCTGTGACATATAGGAGAAGAGCCTTGAAGATGGGACCTGCTCTCCCTCTTGTACCCATGGCAAAGAAGTGGACTCCAAGCCTCATATGGCTGACCTCCTGTGTGAGGGGGGCTTTTCCTGCATTTCCATCTGACCAGTTCCAACTGGACCTCCCCTGGACACTGTTGCTGTTCTATGCTGCTGTGAGTTTTGACCCCGAAGAGCTGTCCCCAAGGTCCTGGACTCTTGGCTGGTGTCAAAGTGTACTCCACCTAACAAATCCTGAATCCCGGGACATAGACATTTTTTGCCAATGTTTTGCTCTGAGAACCAATGAGGGCCTGGCACCAACCTGCAAAGCTGATCAGATGAAGGAACATTGTCGTTGGGCTAAAGATTCAAGTTATGGTTGTTTATTTTATTAGTTAATTAAAACCAATAAAGTAATCCTTCTACATAAAACGTAAACAAAACCGTGCTCATACATTAAAACATATAAATTGCATACATTTTTAAATAACTGAGAGGAGGTATATTTCACAAAGAAAAAGAATCCCTACTTGACTCCGGGTTCTAATACAGTACTTCATAGTGGTCTGGCCGTGTGGCGAATATTACCAACATACCTTTCTATCTTTAGCGTTTTTACTGAAAGTGGGTGGACTATGTCTCTGTTTGCGCCCTCCCTATCCCAGGCTTCTTCCAGCAGACGTTATTTTACCAGAGTAAATTTCCAAAAATGTAACCAATCTAATATTCAATATGGTGTTTTGTGGGTTGAATGCTTCGATTAGTGCTTGTCTGCAGGATCTAATCCCTAGGCCGTTTATTTCTTTTTTTAATAAATGTTTTCTATCTTCAGCCAGGGCCGGGCAAATGCAGACCACATGCATCAGGTTTTTTACCGCCCGATGACAAAGGCGGCACTCCTGTGCACCCATTTGTGTCCCTTTCTTCCAAATTGGGAGGAGGTCTGGCGTTGGGACATCGCCCAGCCTAAGCCTTAAAAAGCATTGCTTAATTTTCCGTGAATAGGGGGCGGCCAAGAGTGTAGATTCTTTTAGAGTTTTATATGAATTAAGGGTCAGCCAGCCATGCGACCTTTTGGTCAGAGCCTCTTTGTCTTTTAACCATCTAAGCAGTTTACATGACTTATTGACTGCTTTGTTAAAAGCCGTCGTGGTAAGTGACTGATCCCAAACCCCACCAAGATTCAAGAGACTTACACTCCTTTCCAGATACCTTTTGTAGTTTCCATTGCCTCTTTCCAGGATGATTTCCTGCCAGACTAGTTTGGCTAGAGACCCTTCTTGGGCGCGGCTCAGTTTGTAACAGCATTTGATGAAAGCTCCCGGTCGAGCCAGTGATTGTTTAACCAACATGAATTCTAGTCTGACCTGGGCAGCGGGAGCATGCCTTGGTAGCCGAAAGACATGCTTGTACGTCTTTATCAAAAGCTTCTCCAAAAGAGTTTCCTCCATACCCCTCATTATTTCTGCCCCATATGAGAGCGTTGGCAATATTTTGGCTCTCATTATGGCTGTTAAGGGATTCAAGGCATGACCACAGATTTAATTAGCGAGTTTGCAGAATGCGTAAGCAAGGGTCTGCGCCCTGTTTTCATTGCTTCTTTTTGAGCCACAAAGTTGCACCTGGTGTCGACCACGACTCCTAGATATCTATAAGAGTTTACTTCCTCCAGGATTTTTCCGTTTAGGAGCCATTTACACTGGCCGGTATGCCCGCGATTGATGGTAATCATTTTGGATTTTTTGTGATTGATTTCTAACTCGTTTACCCTTGCAAACTCTCCTAATTTATTTAGCAGTTTCTGCATGCCTATTCTGGTGTTACTAATTAGTAGTAGGTCATCTGCATATAACATATTAGATAATTGCTGGTCGCCCAAAGAGGGGGAGTGGTATGGATCCACGTTTAGCTTTGTAGACAGATCCGCTATGTACAGGTTAAAGAGTGTTGGGGCCAATACGTAGCCTTGTTTAACACCAGCTGTTGTTTTAACTGCCCTAGATAAATGAGAGCCGCCCCCTAATTTTACCTTCACCCATGTGTCAGAATAAATTAATTCAATGGCTTTTAAAATAGTAGCTGGAAGTCCCCAAAGCTGTAGTTTAACCCATAGTTTACCACGGGCAACACAATCGAAGGCAGCTTTAAAGTCAACAAAACACAGGTAGGTGGGGGTCCAGGTTGCTTTTGCTCTATTTGTAATGAGTCCCAGTGCCATCAGGTTCGTAAGTGTTCCTTGATGTTTGGTAAAACCGCTTTGATTGAATGGCAAAATTTTATTGTCTGTAACCCAAGACTGTAGATGTTTTAACACACAGGATGAAAAATACTTAAGGTCGACATCTAGGAGAGCTATAAGTCTGTAATTGCTTGGGGAAGCTGCGTTCCCTCCTTTGTAGATGGGATGAATTATTGAGCCTCTCCAGGTTGCCGGGACAATTCCCGTTGTGAGCACGCAGTTGAACATCTCAGCCAGGAAGGTGGCCCATCTTTCTGTTTCCTGTTTAAACAGGGCCTGCGGTAAACCATTAGGCCCTGGGGTGCAATCCGTTCGCGACTTCCCAATGATATTTATTAATTCTGATGCTGAGATCTTTAGGCATTCTGCAACCTCTGGTTCTTGACTCTCCAAGAACCCTTGGGATTGCGGAGCGATTTCGGTGTCCAATTCCTTTAGATGTGACTTTAGAAGGTGTACCCAAGCTTTCTCAGAAATATTTGCGTTATTAGCTGCCACTGGTCCCTTGTCCATTGTGTTGATGATTTTCCAGAATCTTTTGGAGTCAGATGATTTAGATGCGTAATGTAGTTTGGCCCAGAGCGTCTCCTGCTGCAGTTTTTAAAAAAACCATAATTCGCTTTTTAAGAGTTTCCTCTGCTCTCGCAGGGCGGCCAATAGTAGACCGTTGTCTGGGAGTGTTCGCATTTGCCTTAATAATTTAGCTACAATTGCTTTCCTTCTCCGTATAGGCTGTGGAAGATATAAACACTTTTGGTGGCTCAATTGCGCTCCCTTTCTTGTGCTTCCTACGTTGACTGCGTTAATGAGGTTGGTGGCAAAGTTCTCCCAGACCGTTGTCAAATTCGCCCTACCTGTGGCCATTAATTCTAGCCTTAGTAGAGCATCTTCTGCTTGGGTTACGATGGTATCGGATGACCATTTAAGTCGTTTTAGGTTTTCGGTGCCAAAAGCCCCTTCCAGGGCTACTGCTTTTTCCGGTTTGAGTGGTGATGAGTGGATCCCTATTACCTGAGGCTTGTGATCACTTTCCACTCGGTTCACAATGCTGAAGTTACTCACTAATATGTACAGGGCGGGGGTTACCAGCGTATAGTCTAGGTAGGAGACTGATTTCCCAGAGGATCTGTCCATGCTGGAGGAATATCGAGCAGCTTTCGACCATTTAGTGCGAAGAGGCCTATACTTTCACAGGTGCGGATGAAACTCTCACCTAATTTGTCTTTCCTGATTTTAGTTGGGAGAGATTGGGCGGGCACTGTTGCCACTGTTTGGGTATGATTTTCACCAGGCATGTGGAATAGATTGAGATTAAAATCGCCGGATATTAGTCAATATGCTGATTGTACCATGCTTTTCATCCTTATCAATTTGGATAGTAACTTATTAGCTTCAATTATTTTAGTTTTTGGATAGATGTATATATTGACTAGGATCATTGGATCCTGTATATTTTTTCCCCATCCGTCGAGCCTGATAAGTTGGAAGGGTAAGTCTTCCTCCTTGTGCTCTGTGATCTTTGCTCGGATGCTCGTGCTAATGTATGTCACTAGACTTCCCCTTGGCCGGCCAGGCTGTTCATTTTTATGGCTGGACTAAAATGTTCAATGAGTCCTACTAACGGTATTGAATCCATTGCCCAGGATTTCTGTAGAAGTATAATATCAAAGGTGCTAAAAAAGTTTGTTACCTCTGGGTCCTCTATTTTTGCCCGCAGGCCACCTATATTCCACGAGCAGATATTCAATACTCTTTGTGGGGATAATTCCCCAGCTGTTCAGCTGTTACCCGATCCTCCCAAAGGAAGAGCCGGTGGTACCCGTTCCCTTCCAAGGTGGGATCTCTGAACTTGGACCAGCCTTTTCTTGCCTTCCTGCTTCCAAAATTGGACTTGCAACGGGGATTTGGGAAGCCTTTTCTCGAAAATGTTTTTTGCAGGCCCTCTGCTGTCTGGGGTGGCTGCACATGCACCATGCAAGACAGACCGCATGCCTTTTGGCGTTTCCAGAGGATAAGAAGCTAATAATGGAGGAGGGTATCGTTCACCTCTGTAGATGCCTACCTCAATACCCCAGGTTTTCAGTAGGTCCTTTCTTTCTAAGATCTGCATAGGTAGGGCCGGGTCCGCAAAAATACTGAGTGTTGGGTCCGTGTGTTGGCAGCCTCTGGCTTGGATGAATTTAATTGCAGCAATGTCGTCTGAGCCCACGTGCTGTAGATCCGGGAGAGCTTTTATCCGTCTTAGAATAGAGGAGCGATTAAGAATATCAGTGGTAGATCTTGGGATGAACTCCGGAACCCACAGCAAATGGGGGTTGGTTCATCATTTTGGGTGCCTTCGTGAAGGGGCTGGAGTTGCTCTATGTGGTCGGCATGTTCCATGTAGGCCGCATCGCCCGGCCTTGTGCCAGGGACATACCTCTTGCCCATCGGATTTGCCTGCGATGTCTGTCTGTGTTGTTCAGGCTTAGTGGTTTTTAGTTTTATGCTCTGGTAGTCCTCTTGGGGTCTATTACGATTATCCAAGGGTTTGCTATACACAGCGTGAGGCCCCATCTGGGGCTTTGTTAGCTGGACTGCCCCTATTATGATAGGGGGGTCTTCGGTCCTGCTTTTGTGTTACTGCTAGTGCTTGCTGGGACATAGATATCACCGTTCTCCCTACCACTTGGAACCAGATGCTCCTGACTTTGCTCATGTGAGATGATTTCAGTGGTCTTTGGGATGGATAATTGAAGTGCTCGAGCAGAACGTCTTCCTTTTCTTGCCCGTTTGCGTTCTATTTTAGATAAAATCCGTGAAGGGGGTTTCTCACCATTCCCGGGTTTGATAGTGACTTGCGATGGGAAATAATTCTCCATATCTTCCATTCTAGGGCTAACTGAAGCAATACTTTCTACCTGAGAGCTTATCTCTCTTATGCTTGATGGTACAACTGTTTGAGGTGAGCGAGGATTTTCCTCTTGATTTTGTGCAAGCGGGACAGCTGTTAACAAGGTAGCGAGGGGAGTTATATGAATGTGTTCATCCTTCCGGGCGGAGGCGATTTCTTTAAGTATACCTTCTAGGATTTGCGGCAGTTGAGACAGTTTATCTACCACCTCCTTGCAGGAGCAGATGGTAAAGTCGTTAGCTTGATTAGTTTGTGCCCTTGTAATTAAGGCATTTAGGTCTTCCAGCTTGCTGTCTGTACCGGAGATAAATACTGCCATTGTATTTAACAGGTCTACCTGAATGTCCATTTTATTTGAGTGGAACTGCAGGGCCATAACTGTAGCTTGCATTGAGTTTAGGATTGCAGCCCACATATCGTCTGCCCTTGCCATGTCCGGGGGACGTGGTTGTAATTGTGGTTGCAGATTGAATTTGTAATCTATGCTAGAGGTGCTTCCGGTTTTGGTTACTTTAATTGCTTTGCAGGCATGGATCTGAGCGACTATCTCAGTTTCTTTCTCGGGTGTCCTAGATGGGTAACCCTGTTCCGTGTTCCAGTGTTCTAATTCCTCATTTCCACATCCAAGTACTGGGGAGGAATGGAGTTTGGCGTTTTGGCACAGGGGGGCGTCTTGCCAGGGATTGTGTTCTAGGATTTCCACAGTTGCTACCATCTCTGAGTCCAGAATTGATTGGTTTACTGGACTGGATATTCGGTGGAGCATTTCACGATCTATACTGGCGTTCCTTAAGGATCTCACTAGCCCCGGAGTGGAGGGCGCTCCTGGTGTCAGAGTGCGGGGATCCTGTACTGCATCTGTGACATCTGGGTTCAGGGGCTGCTTCCTCACAATTACTATTACTGGTGAAAGTGGAATGGGGATGGGAGCAGGTGAGTTCACTCTGGGACTCTCTCCGCGGGTTTCTGATATTTGCAAGTCGGGCTGAGTGATAGGTCGTGCCCTGAGAATTGGTAACTTGGAACCAGTGATCCGGTCCTTTTTTTGGCAGCTGGAGTTGTAACCGCAGCAAAGTAGTCGGTTATCTTGCGGAAGTTAGCCCGTGAGTTCCCCACTTCCATAGCGTCTGGATTCCCCCAGATTATTTCTTCCGTGCGGGAGGAATGTTCAGCCTGTACCCCGCCAAGGCCGTGGTCTGTCGGGTGTCTCCTGCATGAGATGGGGTGGTCCGGGACCTGGCCACTGCCTGCTCTCCTTTTTACTGCTGTGCAGTCCGTGGTTGGTTCTCTTTTCCTTTTTCTCTTCTTTAGATTTACGGGTTGACTTCGGGCCTTGTCTGATCTCATGCTCCTACCCCAAATGAATCCCTGATTGATCAATCTGTTGCTGATTTACTTGTGGGGGGTCTACTCAGATCTTCGGGAGTTTCCAGTTGAGAGAGGCTGTGGTTGCTTTCACTTTTCTTGTTGCGATGTCAAGTGCGAGCGTCAGTGAGCTCTGTTGCTTGCCACCTGCTACTTGCTGCCCTCTCGCTGTCCGTTTCTGACGGAATCTGGACACTGGACGCACGCTTCCACACTTCCTCACTCCCACACTCTGCTCCGCACTGTCGGTGTGCAGCTGGTCTCGTCCTGGGTGTCAGCGCTGCCTGAGGTCTGATCCGGTCTGGTCCGGGGTCTGATCAGGTAGGGCTGTGCGATTTAGAGCTGAGGCAGACGCTGTAGGAGCTGCTGAGGGGCTGCAGAAGTCACCTTTGTAAATTCTGCATCTCGGTTCTTCCGCCTCCAGTTCGCACACCTGAGAGATCTTTCTCTGTTGTGGCCGTCTCTAAATTTGCCAGACAGGGCTGCCTTCTGCCAGGCTGTCACGAGCGCTGTCGTTGACAATTAACTGCCGGGGTTGTTCCTGCTATGTTCTCTGAAACAGCAAATACAATACAGGGAGACCCCACAGAGAAGGTGATTGGCCTCGTGAGAGCCCTCTTCAGCTACAGCCTGCAGCCTTATCACGCTGGAAGAATCAGAGCTTTAAAAAAGTGATCAAGTCCAAAAGTAGAAATCTTCACTAGACGATGGTGCCAAAAGTTTTCAGCTATTGAGGGACCTTCTGTGACATGAAATTCAAATTTCTCTTGCTCTGAGCTTTGCAGCCAAGAAAATCAATAACTTCACTGAGACCTCATCTACCAGCTATCCAATAATGTGGAGCCCTCTTCAGCTAAAGGCCGCTGATCTGCACCAATGGTGATTTTTTACTGCCATTCTTCTTTTAAGAGAAGAAGCCAAGCAAGAGGACTTAATTTTCCACCATCCACCTGCACAGGAAGTGACGTCAATGGACTTACCATCATCCATCTACACATGAAGTGACATTACTGGATTCCCACCAAAATTCTCTTTTAAAGAAGAAGCCAAGCAAAAGGAATTAATCTCTCATAATCCATCTGCACACAAAGTGACATCACTGGTTTCCCACCCACCATACCCTGTGCTCTCCCTCCTCCCAGGACCTATTTAAGGGAAGCTGCAGAGCAGACACAGTAGTCATGGGCAGTGGGTGCACCACTGGTGCACCAAAAGCAAGCCCATCTATGCCTGTCTGTGCCTGGACCACCCCCTGGTTCTCCGAATACCCACTGATACCCTTCTGGACTACTCCATCCTTATAACCCTGGCTGCTGCTTGCTGCACTACTGCCATGGCACACCACAGAACACAGAAAGAGCATTTACTTGTGCCTCCTGCAAGTGCTCATGTACTCTGCTACACCCTATACTCAGCACTTATGCACCAACAGCACCCAGAACCCCACTTGCTCATGCTCACATAGGCCAAACACCAACCAAACAACACACCACACTCATAACCATGCTCCTCAATTCCTATTCACTCACCAAACACACCATGGAGATATGGGACCTACTGCACAGCCATGCTCTAGACTTGATCTTTCTCACAGAAGCATGGCTAAACCCAATCTCAGCATCTGACATGGCTACCACCATCCCGACTGACTACAAGATCGTTAGGCAAGGCCTTCAACACAAGCCCTGAGCTGGAGTTGCCATCATTTTTAAAGGTATCATCAGCTGCATCACTTACACATACACCCCCACCATCCCCAAGGAACATCTCACATTCCAGATACACACAGCAGCAAACTCCTCCCTAGACGGAACTCTTTTATACAGACCACTTGGATGCTGTGTCAAGTTTCACCAGTAACATCACAGGCTTTGTTGTACCCCTCATCATCAAAACCAGCATCTTCATCAAAGACCTAAACTTTCACCTAGAAAACAGCACAAACTCAAACTCTACCACCTTGCAAAACTTGGCCTCACCCAGCACATTTCCAAACCCACCCACACTGCCTAACAGCTATTGGACCTGATTTTCAGCAACATCAAAGTCAACAAGCCAGCAACTATGACCTGGACAGACCAAGCCCTTGCCGGTTTCAGTAGACCCATCCTGCTCCATTACAGACATACCACCACAGGAGCAGCCTGCTGGAGCTGGAAAAGTATCTCAGAGAAGGAGTTGGCTTCCACCCTCTCCAAACCTCAGCCCAAGCACAACAGCAACTTGCTGAAAGTCATAAAAAATCTTACCAGCTGGATCACTGTATGCACTGACACCTTGGATCCCCTGAAGCGCAACCCAAAGGTAAGAGCCCAGTCACAGGCCAGCTGGTACACAAAGGAACACAGGCTAACAAAACAGCACTGAAAGCAACTGAACCTCAAATGGGGAACAAGTCCAGACACCACAGATAAAGACATCTTCAAATCATCCCTAGCATGCTACCACCAGCAGATACCGAACGAGAAGTGCAGAGCACTTGTAGATTGCATTGACATCAGCACTAACAGCAGCAAGAATATCTTTGCCAATATAAACGATTTCACCATGCCTGCTGCCACCTCCAGAAACATCACCCCCTCACAACACCTTTGCAAAAAACTTTCAGAATTCTTCTGTAACACAATCACCTCCATATACAGCATCTTCGACCCTCAACCGAATGCTATTACCAATGTAACTCAACTTCCCATCACAGCTAATGAATAATACCTGACCTAGTGGCCTTCCATCATCACTATCAAGATTGCTGCTACTATAAAGACCATCCAGTAGTGGCGCTCCATCTGACCCTTGCTCCCTCCCAACCTTCACCATAGGACTCCTACCAATCAGTGAAGCTCTATCATGCATCCTCATTGCCTCCATTGACTCACCCACATTCCCAGACACATGGAAACATTCCACCATTGTACCCCTGCTCACTATAGACCCATCTCCCTCCTACTATACCAAGCAAAGATCTTAGAGAAACTAATCAAGGGGTGCCTCACATTCACCTAAGCAAACAATAGCTCCTCGATGCCACACACTGTGTGTTCAGGCCCCACCACAGTACATAAACAACACTCATTTCCACCACAGGCAACTATCCCATGATCCCTGACAGAGGAGACACTGCAGCCCTCATTCTCCTGGACCTCTCTGCAGCATTTTACATGATTTAGCACCCGTCATCCTTGGGTGCCTGCATGAGAATAGCATCAAAGTCCCTCAAAGCTCATTGTTCAGTCCCACCCTCTTCAGCTCATACATGATACCCCTGGCCAATGTCATCTGCGCACAACATTAACATCCTCTCTTACGCAGATGACATGAAACTCATACTCTCACTCTTGGACAAGAACCCCAAAACAAGAAACTGTTTCACCACCTCCATGACCATAGTTGGTAACTGGATGAAAGGCACCTGTCTCAATCTCAACACAGACAAGACAGAAGTAGTGATCTTTGGCAAGGACACCTTACCATGGGACTCCAACTGGTGGGTAGGCCTGGGCAGAGCTCATGGAGATGCGCTATGTGTGACTCCGCAAATTGGTTAAAAAAACTGTGCCATGCTACGCAGACTTCCGCGGGTGGGCAGAGTTTCTCATCGCACCCATTTGCACTGCGTTTTACATCAAATGCAGCATGTAGAATGTTCTTACATTCAAAATCATGCATGAAAGGCACCACCCGGTTCGCATGGGTGGGCCCACATTGCTTTCTTACTCTGTTCATGGTGCTGGGCCTGTTTTTTGAATCCATTCCTAATCTTTTCAATCCTCCACTCTCCTAATTAATCTGCACCTCATTGTTATTGATTGTATTAGTGTGTGTTTTTGTGTCTGTGTATTTTTACATTTTATTTTCATATTTTTGTGCTCTTTGTGACTTTTAGTATTTTTGTTTATTTTCCCTTTACTTCGTCAGTTATTCCTTCCTTCCTTCCTTCCTTCCTTCCTTCCTTCCTTCCTTCCTTCCTTACTTCCTTCCTTCCTTCCTTCCTTCCTTCCTTCCTTCCTTCCTTCCTTCCTTCTTTCCTTCCTTCCTTCCTTCCTTCCTTCCTTCCTTTCTTCTCCTGTTTCTTTTCTACCCAGTGCCAAAGCAGAGCAGGGTGTCAAACAGGGGAGAAGTGGTGCCAACTCCCGAACAGCCAGCAGCAGCCTACCTTGAGGGTGGTGGCCCCACCAAAGGGACCAGCCCTGGTCCATTTTATGTAAGGGGGAAGTGGCAGCACTGTTTTTTATGTACAGCACCACCTCCCCCTCTATGCTGGCAGCAGGCCTGGTGGGAGGTAACCCCTGCTGGAGCATCGGCTGCGTTAGGGGAGGGGGTGAAGGTATGTGCAGTGCACCAGCCAGGTCCAGGGCACCACCCAGCAGCTGATGCACCGCCAGGCTGATATGCTCAACTAGGAGCAGGACCTGCTAGGAGCTTGGATTTCAGGGCTCGGTGTGTATTATTTGTTGCATTTGTTCTATTCAATGCTAAACAAAAATTTCCAAATAGCATGCTGCTCACACTCAGAGGTAATTTACATGTAGTTTAAGTTAAGAATATTATTATGTAATCTAGTTTGAGCTAGGCATGTGCTCGGCACTACCTCATTGTACTCGTCGGCGTTCACTTTGGCTGATTATTTATGAAGGAATTACAATGCAGACTCCTCAGTCCTCCTGTCACCATGGTAAATTAGTGATATCAGTGAGGTATGTTCTCTGCGACTTTCTTTATGCAGCCCATACAGACCCAAGCAATTTCACGGTGATGTGTGGTACTAGTATGCATCTATGCTTTGCAAAAAAGGAAGACTGAGTTGGTTCATTAAGGGGGTTCAGAAATGAGAATAGAATCAATGATCATTCATTGCAATACATTAGTTCCAAATGTAGTTTTTGTTACGGAAATTTGGAATAGGAAATTTAGGATTAGCGTAGACAACTCAACGATAGTCAGTACTAGTACCATAGGTGAGCTGAATTAGGTAAGTACAATGTTTGCCTGTTATAATAATTTTGTGGAGATTAACTGTACCACTAATCTATTTTTGTAATCTTCTCTATTCCTTACATCAGCACCCAAGGGCAAGAAAAGGGGCAGTGCTGAGGTGGATCTAGGAAGAGATGGAGAAGAGGAGGCGCCAACCACTAGCACCACTACTGAGGGCTCTGCTCACCTCAATATCCCTATTATTTAGTTTTTATTAGTATTTCCCTAACTTTTACCTTTGCCCACTATTGTACTGCTTTTAATCATGTCTTTTTTATGTTTATGCTGTCTCTTTTTTTCCAACTCCTCTAGCCAATTTTTGTTTAATTCCTGTTATCCCTGCATTATCTTTTTTTTCCTCATTTCATTTTATTTTGGTAGCTGACTTTTTCCTGTCTGTACTAGTCTGTAGATGTCTTCTGCTTCGTTGATAATCTTTTCCTCTCCCCTATATATTTTGTGATACTGTAAGACTAAACACAGATTTCTGGTACTCTACTGTCTACTGTGAAGGCTGCAGGCCCAAGTAAGCTAGTATTATAAATATTATTCACCATGTATGTTGGTTGAGAAGGCTTTCTTTTTCTTGCTCATTGTCTAACAGTTAACAAGAGTAGCCATGGTTGTAGGCCACCCGCACCCCCCAATGCTGTGCTGTGTAATTAATTTATACAGAATACAAGCAGTTCCCATGGCAGTGCAGCATGGCTGGAAAGTATGAGGTCCCATTACATCTGCCAACCAACACCATATGTCTCTCATTGACCATTGTTATTCCATCCCTGTTTTGCGCTTCAGTGATTCATCATCATCATAGACTATAACTCTGCACCTCCATTGTGAAAAGATTTTGGTTGGCTTGACTACCTGGCTTTTCTAAGATTATGAACCAACAAAATGCCCAGAGTAATATTTTTTTAAATACTACAGTTGTAACTGAACTGTAGTGTATTGCGGTTGTATTTTTTTTATTAAAAAATGTAGGGGAGGTATATACGACATCTAAAAAATGTATGTTTTTTCTCTACCCACACAGACTACCACTGGCTCATGTGCTGCTGCAGGAGCAGAAGGAGCATGGAGAGAAGCGGCAGCAGGGACGGGCAGTGGTAAGCCGCATTGATTGCTTATTAACAATGACTATCATACTCACTAGGTACTAGGGCATCGTTGTGAGTCATGATTGTGAACCCCCCGCTTTACCAGCTACAGCGTTGGTTGAGTTATGGACTAATATATCTGCAAAAAGCTCACATAATGTACGCTAAAAATGATAGCTTACTGGAAGTGGCAAAAAAGAGAAGGTTAAAAGAAAGGACGGGTGAAATGAATGAAAAGAAAGGATGCATTGGTGGATAAAAGGATGTGTGGGTGAGTATTGGGTAAATGGCTGGAAGGGTAAAAAAAGGATGACTGAAAGAAAGGATGGATACTGATTGGATGGTTAATGGACTGGAAATTTTAGTGAAAGACTAGATGAGAGAAAGAATATCTTAAATCGTGGTCGCTATGGGTGAATATACTAAGGAAGAATGACAGGGTGATTGAATAATTGCTGAGATGAATAAACAAGGAACCTCTTCTGGAAAAGGTCATGCTGCTCACCTACTTCACTTACATTGTTTTATGTTTATCAAAGGTATGGTTCAAAGTGGTGTGTATTTCAATTTTTGGCCTAATGCCTTGATTCAATATATTTGTTGATTTAGGCAGAGGTATCCCACCAATCATTATTCATCAGCCCCCTCCCTGCCTATGGCATTTCACCACCCACGACCGAGGTGCAGTATGGTTCAATTCGTGACTGCACTGTTGACTATGAAATTTCCGTCTGCTTCAGTTAATGCAGCATTTCCAAAGTTGTCAATACATTGCAAACCAAACACAAAAGGAGCCCTGTGACTCTCCTAACGATAATCACATCAATGTCCAATATTCCTGGGGGACCAGCAATGTACTGTTACTGTGCCACCGAGTACTTAATTTTAAACAAGTGGTTGCACAGAGCATTCTTTACAATCTTTTTTCTTTTTGTTTTTCTTGATATAGTTGGTCATAATGAACACGGTGGTCGAAACTGCCGTGTTCATGCTAGTGGTCAAACTACTGACCGCCAGTGTTCCCAGACCCCGCCGGCCACATAAAGAACATTCCTGTGGGCCGGCAGGCCGAAACATTCCTGGGGCCCACAGGAATGCCTGGTCGGGACATTGACCTGCCGCCAATGCCTCTGTGCGGTAGGTGCAGCTGCACCCGTCGCGCAGATCACTGCCTGAAATTCGGGCAGTAACCTGCGCGATGGGGCACTGCCCCGGGCCCCTGCACTGCCCATGCCAAGTGCATAGGCAGTGCAGGAGGCCCCATGGGTGCCCCAGTGCACCCCTTCCACCAGCCTTTCCCTGGTGGGGAAACCCGCCAGGGAAAGGCTGGAGGCTTAGGAATCATTATCCGAGGGGCCACACTGCCTAGTTAATAATGAGCACCATACTAACCCCTGCTGGTCCATCAGCACCACCCACCAAGTAGGAAATAGCAGCCCGTATGTGGCAGCAGAGGCTAGAAACTATCTGGGCAGAAAACCAGTGGCTTATCATCTTGGAGGATGAAGAGGCAACAATAGCTACCTCTGACCCAAGCTGGAGTTCAGCACCCCAGCCCCACTGCCCCAGCCTCCAACCTCCTGGTCATTACATCACCTGCACTGCTGCCAGCTGTCAGAGGCCCTCACAAGAACTGCTGCCACTGCCTTCCCAGTCTGACATGCCATTGCTCGAATGCATCCTGCAGTGGATAGACAGAATGGAGAGCCGGCTCAGCAAGATAGAGCAGAGCCTAGACCAGCTCCAGGCCCCAGTAGAAAATGCCCTCTGCTGAGCCCTTTTTTCAATTTGTTTTTGTTTTAGTGTTGGAAACTTGTTGTGAGTGGAGAGGGTGGTAAGGGGGTTGGGACCGAGTTTTTCACTTTGGACTTTCGTTTGACATTTGGAGACAGGCCATTTGTTTGGAGAGAGGTATGGACCTGTTGTGGGTGGAAAGGGTGGGTTTTCTTATTTGTAAAAAATAAAAGGGGCTAATTCTGTTTACTTCATTTATGCCTTAAATGTTTATTTTGGAGTTTTAGTTTGCACTGCTGTCTTTTACTGTAGCCTGTTTTTTAAATCTGCTAATAAAGTGTACGTCAGTGGTTCCCAACCTGTGGTCTGGGCACCCCTGGGTGTCCACGAAGCCTCCTCCGGGGGTCCGCAACTGCTTAGAAAATTACATAATATTAATAGTTTAGGTCCCCAGCTTTCAATAATGACTCAGTGGGGGGTCCTGGATTTCAATAAAGATTCAGTGGTGGTCCCTGGGTTCCAGTAATGATGAAGTGGGGTCCACAGAAGTCAAAAGTTTTGGAACCACTGGTGTATGTAATTTATTTGTACCCTTCCTCTATTACCTTCTGTAATTAAATTGACGACTAGGGGATGATTGCATTGCCTATTTTGCCTACAGAAACCTAGATTCACACAAACAACATCTTCAGTAGAGGTCAATTATTAACTAAGCAAGTTCACTTCAATCCATTGTTCTTCTTTTACCTGAATAGACGAAGCAAGGGTTAATGCCTCAGTCTTCTTACTGCAGGGTTTTCCTAAGGTGGCATCCTATCTTAACCTAAGGAGGTGGTAGTACTAGTAGAAGGCTACGGCTCAAACAGGGAAGACACACCTATGTGAACTCCAAATACAGGTTTATTCAAAGGGTTATCTATCACTGTCAAGTAGATTGAAAGAAAACAGAGAGCTAGTGTGTCATATTGTCTATCATAACTTTAGGAAGACTGAGACCAGACTACCACTATGACAGTATTTGAGACACAAGAAGGAAGACCTGCTATTATGATAAAAACTAGCAGTATCAACTCCTTCTGAGCAATGGGGAGCTAGTATTTAAAGACTAAACTTAGGAAATGAAATTCCTGAGTCAGAAGAAGTGTGCTCAGAGTCAGGAGTGGTTAGACAAGGTTAAGCGTTTTCCCAAAACACAACACAAGGCCTTAGTAATGATGTTGATAGGGCTGGTGTGGAATATTGCTTGTAATGGATGGTCATGCAGTGAGTTGGTGTCACTTTCACCACATCCACCCCAGCTAGTATGTGATCCATTTATGGTGTGAAACTAAGTCACACCTCAATAACCACAGAGCCTGGAGGAAGAGGGTTAGGGGCTCGATGAATTGATGTGAAAGGGGACTTGGGGACAGGTGTGAAAAAGACAAACACTACACAAAAGAAACCATGATAATCTTCATCGGGTGCTGAGCACCACACCATCATCAATCAGTTGTGGAAGAAACAATGAAGGGAAAAGTATGACACAGTTCAGTTAAGTGCATTGCAAACAGTCCTTCTGCCTCAGAGAGACCCAAGATAGTATATCTCTAAATGTTATGTCTTCTAGGTTTGAAACATACAAATTATGGACGATTGAAGTTAACCCACCCAGTTCTAAAAATTAAGATTGTTAAAAGGAAAATGATACATTATTGCCAAATTGGGTGGTGCATCTCCATTCTTCTTGGAATGTCCATCACTCTTAGGTGCCTGACTGAATCATCTGATAGGTAAGCTGGAGTGTTGAGCTTTCATCAAGTTTTGTTCGTACAGGTGAGGACTAAAATAACAATTCAATACATGGGGCAATTCCAATCCAGCATCTTCGGGGCCCTGGGATGGGGTCCGTGGCCCCTCCTTGCCTTGGCGGGGAGCGCAACGGCACTCCCCGAGGCCCTCCTCTGCTTGGGTCCCCGGGATGGGGTCCGGGGCCCCTTCTGGCCGTCTTCACGGGGAGTGCAACGGCTCTCCCCGGCTTCCTCTTCGGCTGGGGGTGCATGACGGCGCCCCCCACTCCTGAGTCTTCATGGGGCCCCAGGATGGGGCCCGAGGCTCCTCCGGGCATTCTTCACGGGGGTGCAACGGCCCCCCCCAACTTCCCTTCTGCTGGGGGTGCGCGATGGCACCCCCTCACTCCTCACATCTTTGCGGGGAGTGCGACGGCGCTCCCGGGCTTGTCTTCGCCGCCGGGGGCCCCAGGATGGGGTCCGGGGTCCCTTCACACCGCAGCAGGGGTGTGTGCGATGGCACCCCCCCCATTGGATGAAAATGGATCAGGCTTCACGGGGCCCCGGGATGGGGTCCGGGGCCCCTTCCTCCTCCAGAGGGGGAGTGCGACGGCACTCCCCTTTGCTCCTCTTCCTCCTGGGGCAGCCCCCAGGCCCGGGCCCACCCTGGGGGCACAGTGTCAAGCAGCTGCGGAGCTCCACGCGTTTCGTAGCTGCTTTCCCAAAGGTCAAAGGTCGCCATCCTTTTTCTTGTGATATCTCGGGCCTCCAAGGGCCGATTTTCATCATTCTTGCGTAGTTCCGCTCCTGGTGACAAGCCCTTGCCACCAGGAGCACTCTCCTTAGGCATCCTGGCCTGGAAGGGTCCCAGATCTTAGGGAGCCAGTCCCACTGACTCCCTGCGCCAATGCCTCGCTGGCCTGGAAGTGTCCAGCAGGTCTGCACCTCTGGCCTCTCCAGATGTGCCACATCACTTCCTTGCCCCCGTCCCCTCCTTCTTGCACAGTCTTCTGGGATAGCTCAAAATGGCATCCTCTAGGAGTTAGTTGCCACATGTGCTCTGAAAGTCTCAGCCCCTCCTCCCTGACATTCCAAGCAGGGCTTCTCCAGCCTGCTCCTGGTACGGAATGACAGCTGGCTGATTGATGCAAGGCCCTGCTCAAGCAACTGGACAGAGCCGTAATTGGCCCTAATCTTGAGCTGAGTCAGAGAAAGATGACATCCCTGGATGACCCATAAGTTGTACAACTATGCTCTTGTAACCTACTGCATCATTCTTTTCTTACAGGTTACAGTGTACTTTGTTGTGACTCTGGTCTCGGTGGACCCCAGAGAACTGGAGTTGCACCCTAGGCCCTCCTTTCCCATTGCCATTTAATGGAGTATCCCGACAATGCAAATACCTTAAGCACACTGACATTGGCATTGAACTGAGTGTCCCTACAGTGAAAAGACAGTAAGCACACTGACTCTCACTCACATGTATACACCCCTCTCATGAGACCTACTTCAGGTCACCACCCACTCTGCATAGTTCCTCCTGAACCAGGACTACCTAAGCGCAGTTCTTGGGCTGCGCACACCAGGAATCCTCCTCCCACAGCCCTCACATGGGTGCACATCCATGCGCACACATGATCACATGTAACCTGCCCGGAGCCTCCTGCCCTTGCTGCGCCACAGCAGCCTTTCCTTAGCACGGCGGCACCGGCGGTAAACACACGCAGTCCATTTTACCATGTGTTTTCTGTGTGTGAGTCACCTCATAGGAGGCTTCCTCACAGTATACAGTCAAAAACCAGGTGGTCAAAAATTGAAAAATCAGGGCAGACTTGATGGTCAGAACCGTCCTCTAACACACACAGCCGCATTTCCCAAATCAATGAACCTCTCTCCAGTCCACAGAGCTGAGTGAGTACTAGGCCTCAGAGACTTCGCCATCATTGTGGTTTCTCTTTAAAGTTGATAAGCTTCAAAGGCCATTCACTTTCAGGAAAAATTATCAACCATCAATCCCCAAACATTGCAAATCATCCAATTTTTTTTAACTCCCTCCCTCACTGTAAACCGTCATCTACATCATCAATAATCACTCACAATCACCCAACATATCACCACTCATTAGTGTAGTAGTTAGTAGTTACCTCTTCCAATCCAAGCACGGTGTCTGATACAAAATATCATCCCCTAGTTGATAATAGCAACACATTGGAATTTGGCATTGGTACTGGCAGTCTTTTAATCAATGATCTTCTGGGGCAGCCCTGCTAGATGATGTTAAAAAAAGGATGGGCTGTGGCATGTAATGGATCCAGGCATTGTCTTCAATGTCCTGAAGGGAATGTGGAGCCTTCTTCACTGCACAGGAATCAAACTCCAACGCAGCCATTTATGTGACTAAACATTGGTGGGGCAGCATAAATCTGAGACGAACAATGTTCCACTAGCAATTGTTTTTGGAAAGAAAAAAGTGAAATGAGAAATAATTAAAAGATTTTATGGTGGCAATGGCATACTCAGTCCAGAAAGTAGAGTTTATCCTCAAACTCAGGCAGTTCACCCAGAAGTTGGTTAGCATACACACTTGATTCTGATCAATCATCCTCTTCCTCCTCCTGTGGTATTTTGGGAGCAGTATTATCAGGTGGTATAAAATTATGGTTCATCTTCCCACGTTTTGAGGTGAGAGACTGGTCCTTCTCACTGCAACAACTGCACCAGCAGCAAAGAGAACACTTTCAGCAGACAAGCTGGCTATAGGACAAGCCAGATACTTTATTGCCAGCCTGCTGAGCTCTGGCCATTTGCACGTCTTCCCAAACCAATACACCAATGGGTTTTGATCCATATATATCTCTTTTGGGTCATCCAGATACTCCTGGAACATCATTTAAAGTGTCATTAGTGCTGCCACTTGCTCAACCTTTTTTTCTTTCGCCTCTGCACTGGTCTTGAGACCTGCCACTTGAAACCCAGCCAATGCAGAGGTTGGGTCTGATTATTCTGATACTGTTGTTGCCGGTGTTCTTGTTGCTGGTATTGGCTGCTGTGAGACAAGACTAGCCTCTCTGGAAGTTGAAGGTGGCACCCAAGAACTGCGGAGTGGGACTCTGAACTCCAGCCATTCTTCTTCCAGTTCTCTAGCTTACTCAATAATCCACTTTTTGTATTGTGAAACATCCCCTTCAGAAAAAGGAATGAAAGTGGGAAGACTTTTTTGTATCATGGATCTAGTAAGGTGGCAAAGATGTATACTTTGGATAAGATAATGTCATTTTGCATCATTTAATTACAAGCCAAGTGAAGGATTAAGCTCTCAACTAAGGCATAAGCTTCTGGTTTTTCGTTCACACCTCCAAGTGTGAACCTTTCAGAGACCTCCTTTAGCTGTTCCTGTAGCAGATGCAACAACATGATAGCATGGTCCATTGTACTGTCCGCCTTGCTTACTTCCTGCGTAAAAAACTCAAAAGGGAGGAGCATCAGCGTCAGGAATTTGACTAGGCCCCATTTATCCGTCTTTCCCAATTGCATCCCCTCCTCTTAGAATGACATAGTCATTGACCTGTCTGAACTGCTCAGACATTGCAACATATAATAGGTTAAGTTCCAACGTGTTGGCAACCTATGTATTAGAGCTTTAGCTAGTACTCAGTTACCATGTTGGATAATCCACAGCTGCTTCCGAGCTTTAAAAGAATGGCTGAAATGAGTACAGATTTGTCTGCAGAGAATCAGTATGTCTGACTATTTCTTCTTTTTTGAGAACGTCTTGTACCAGTGCGTCAAACATAGGTCCCAGAAATAGCCACCGTCTGCCATGCCCTTGACTATGCTGCTGCCATTGTCCATGGCAATAGATCCAATTCAAAGATCACTGGTTTGCATTCATTCGGAAACCTACATTTGTCCAAGATGTTTGCACCTGTATGTGATTTCTCCATAGGGAACATGAGAACTGTTGCATGCTGCCAAACGCTCTTTAAAATTTCTTCAGGACCAAGACCTGTAGATAGCTTTTTCTTTACCCCCAGAAAAGAGATCCAGTGTACAGTGCTGCACATGTAATCAGTAGCCTCACAACTGGCCCACATGTCTGACATCAGGTGGATAGTGTAGACAACGCTTTGCTGCAAAGCTTATCCAACCAATTGCAGCACATCGTGATGCAGCACTGGAACAGCAACTCTGTCAAAAAAGGTCCGACTTGGAACCTTCCATTTTGGGAAGATGGCTGCCACAAACTCTAAGAAACCCACTCCTTGCACATATGAAAGCGGGAGGAGGACAAGTGCTAACATTTGTGACAGCTTCCCATTGTAAAAATGTGCCATTGGGTGGTTGGGGTCATAGGTCCCCTCCTGCCTCAACATGCCCGTAATAGTAGCCTGGATTTTCTTCTTTTGTGGGGCCACTGACACAGGCAACTTTTGAGATGTTGGTGGTGGTAGACTAAATGTGTTTCATGCTGCAAGCACCATTGTCTCCATCTGACTCTGAGTCTTCCTGTGCCATTGTGAGGTAACTGAGGCAGGTGATTCTGAAAACACTGCTGGGGACAGGGCTGCTATGCGTGAGGATATCACCCTCTTCTTCCTCACCTTCTACTTGATGTGACCAGTTGTAGCTGATGTTTCGTGGCTCTCCTTACCTTCACTACAGAACCACGTTCAGCAATTTTCAAGGTGCTTCTTCCATGGGATAGCATGATGCTTTTCATATGGGTCATTTGGCCTCCAGTACCATAACGTGAACCAGGCTTACCTTATTGAACACTTGTTTGGCAAATGGAGCACATTGCAATCTTCTCCTCCTGTTTGCTAATCATAAAAAAGTTCCAAATAGGGGAGAAGTGCTTTCTTACTGGGCCACTGCCAATGCCTGAAGAAGAACTAGAGGTTTGTGGGTGTGTTGATTACCTCTCTGCAGTGCATACTCCTACTAAGGTAGGGCTCTGCTGGGTCCATTCAAATATGGAAGTTGACAGGGCTACCTGTGCCACATTTCTCGGAGCAGGTTGGATAGTAATGTCAGACTTCTATGTGCCACCTTACACAATGACTCGCTCACCATCATCTCCTCCTAATCATCTTCCCCTTCTATGATTTTAAGACTTTCTGGAACTTTTCTTTTCCCTTGCCTCTCCTGTTGTCTCCTGGACTCTGCCGGGGTCCACTCCATGTCCTCTTCTTTTATCTTGCTGGAGATCTGGGAGTGTCAGAGTCACCAGATCCTCGGGGTCTGCGCACGTTCCCAACATGTCCACCACTGAACAGCTCCAAGGCTCTGATAGTTAAATCACAGAGGCTAAGAGAGTTCAAGAGGTGGAAGAGGGGATTAGGAAGGGAACAGCTGGGAAGGAGACCTGTAGTAAGAAAAAAGATTAAAACACACAATATCAAAAATTACATCTCATGAAATCAATACTAGACTATGACTCTAAGCCTTGTCATACTGAAAACATGAACAACCTAAGAATTAGGCTTAAAATGACTAAGTTTCAGGATGGCCGGATACCTGTAAGGGAATCAAGATGGATTAACTGAAATTTTCAAATTTTAGTACTTTCCTTTACATGAGAATCAGGAAAACATTCTGAATAAGTTCTAAACCAGTTGTATGAATCCTTTTTTGAGAATGCATATTAGGACCATACAATATTACGTTTAGAAACTCTGGCCTTTTGTGTTTTCTTGAAATGTTTCAACACAAATTGCACACTTTGCAGATTTTTATATATATAGTAAACACCATGGAAGGATTGTGCACCAATGAATAAATAACACAATATGAATTCAAGAAATAAATCACACAACTTGCCAACTCGAATACTACCAAAAAAATGTCTTAGAATGGTGGCATCTAATGAACAACATGAATTAAGCTTGAGGAGTGAATCGTTCGTCTGGCCGATTCGAGTGCCACCATGTAAAATGTCAAGAAATGGTAGCATGCAATGAATAACAAGGTTAAATCACTGTTAAACGAATCACGCGTCTTGCCGATTCGTAAGCCACCATGTAAACGTCAAGAAATGGTAGCGCGTAATAAATAACAAGTTTAAATCACCATGAAACGAATTGCGCGTCTTGCCAATCCGTAAGCCACCATGTAAATGTCAAGAAATGGTAGCGCGTAATGAATAACAAGTTTAAATCACCATGAAACGAATCACACGTCTTGCCGATTTGTAAGCCACCATGTAAATGTCAGGAAATGGTAGCGCGTGATGTATAACAAGTTTAAATCACCATGAAACGAATCGCACATCTTGCCGATTCGCAAGCCACCATGTAAATGTCAAGAAATGGTAGCGCGTGATGAATAAAAAGTTTAAATCACCATGAAACGAATCTCGCTTCTTGACGATTCGCAAGCCACCATGTAAATGTCAAGAAATGGTAACGCGTGATGAATAACAAGTTTAAATCACCATGAAACGAATTGTGCGTCTTGCCGATTCGCAAGCCACCATGTAAATGTCAAGAAATGGGAGTGCGTGATGAATAACAAGTTTAAATCACCATGAAATGAATCGCGCGTCTTGCCAATTCGCAAGCCACCATGTAAATGTCAAGAAATGGTAGCGCGTAATGAATAACAAGTTTAAATCACCATGAAACGAATCGCGCGTCTTGCCGATTCGTAAGCCAACATGTTAATGTCACGAACACTCAAGCGCACATTTCACACGCGCAAAGTAATCTGTTAATCAATAAAAGAATTAGGCCCAAGAATATGAGAGTTCTCAATAACAGTGTCGGGGGGCCAGCCCAACCACCGTCTTACCACCCGGAACAAGGATCACCAATGAAGAATGAAGGGCAAAGGCCTGGAAGATCAAATAGGCCACCAGGACAGGAGCTCAGGAAGTAGCTGCTGCTCTGCACCAGGACCTCTGAATAGTGAGCACTTGGAGTTGGGCTGGCTCCCTTTTATAGAGTCTTGGCCCAGCCCACAACCACACCCAGGCATGCTGCAGGGAAAGTCTCTGGAAGGCCCTGGAAAGGGACCACACTCTAGCACACTCTGAAAGCCTGCAGCAATACATTGCAAATGAACAGTGTTTGTAAGCAAATTAAAAATAAGTCTTCAGGATTGAACTCTGCAATGCAAAAGGTTAAACAACAACATATCAGCACAATGCATAAATAAAGTTGTTTTTAGAGTGCTGGGTTTTTGCATTCTAGTCGCCAATAGAGCGCGCACTGCCCTGGTATTGACAGTACTTCCCTCTCCCAGACGCGCTCTAGGGCCTGGTTTGCCTGGATTAAGACGATGAAAGCGTCTCACAAGTACTGGACCATGAACAACAGATACGGAAACCCATGAGTTACTTTCAAGACCATAACCTTTCCATGAGATTAAGTACCATAGATTACGCCCTCTCAGTTTAGAATCCAACACTTTCTTAACTTTGTATTCTTCTTCCCCCTGAACTAGAACAGGAGCTGGATGAGGGTGGACCTTTTGGACTGCTTTTTTCAAGAGGGAAGTGTGGAACACTGGATGAATCCGTAAGGATCTGGGCAATTGTAGTTTATAGGTCACCGGATTGATTTCCTGTAGGACAGTGTAAGGACCTATGAATTTGGGGTTAAACATGTGCTTCTTCTTGAAGTCTATATGTTTTGTGGAAAGCCACACTTTGTCACCTGGTTGATATTGCGGTCCCTCGCAATGTTTCTTGTCATAATGCCTTTTGTATTTTTGTTTGGCTTTTTCTAAATGCTGTTGAATCAGTTTCTGGTTTTGATGCAAATGCTGAATGGTTTCTGACACAGATGGAGTAAGAGAACTTTCTTGAGGAATTGTGATGGGAAAGGTGTCAGGATGATAGCCAAATAAACCAAAAAAGGGTGTAACGCCAATAGAAGTGTGGAATGAGTTATTGTAGGCTAACTCAGCTAACCAGAGCAGAGATGTCCAAGAATGAAGTGCCTTTTCAGCATAGGCACATAGGTATTGTTTCAAAGTCTGATTTAGTCTATCCAGTTGACCATCTGTTTGAGGATGGTGACTAGTAGATAGTGTAAATGTCACTTGGAGTGTTTTACACCATGTCTTCCAGAAATTGGAGGCAAATTGCGATCCCCGATCGGAGAGGATAACTTTTGGCAGTCCATGATAACGAACACTCTGTTCAGTAAAATAGTTGCCAGTTCACTAGAAGTGGCAATTTCTTACAGGCAATGAAATGTCCATATTTCGTGAGACTATCTACTACCACCAGAATTACTGAATGCTGTTGAACCAGTGGCAGACCGGTAATAAAGTCTAAAGAAATGTGCTCCCATGGACGACTTGGGGTTGGAAGTGGATGTAACAACCTTTTTGGTTTTGAATGACTTGTTTTAGTTCGAGCACAGACTTCGCAGTTGTTTACCATTGCTTTTACATCTTTTGTTAGGGTAGGCCACCAACAATAGCGTTGGATCAGTTCAAGAATTTTAGGAGTACCTGGGTGACCTGCCTTAGGTATAACATGCAACCAATGAAACACTATCTTGCGAAGTTTGGTAGTGGGTACGAACAAACGAGCGTCATGAAAGGGTAGTCCTTGCTTGATTGACCTTTTTGGGTCTGCTTGGGTCCATGTTTGCCATTTCTCAACTGTGAAAGAGTTGCAAATTTCTTCAAAGAAATCTTCAGTTTTTATGATACATAGAACCTTGTCAGGAGCAATGATAGCTCTGGAGGCTTGAAATGCAGGCAACGTGGTAGACTCTTGGCGGGACAAGGCGTCAGCTTTGCGATTATCTTTACCAGGCCGGAAGGTTACTACAAAATCAAATTTGGCAAAAAACAGCATCCAGCGTAATTGCTGAGGGGTCAAAAGTCTGGCGGAACTCATGAATTGAAGATTACGATGATCAGTATATACTGTGACAGTGTATTTGGTACCCAACAAATGATGTCTCCATTCTTTAAAGGCGTCACGAATCGCCAGAAGCTCTTTTTCAGCAATGACATAGTTCTGTTCGGCTTCGTTCAACTTCCGAGACATATAAGCTGCAGGATGAAGTTGACCACTGTATTTATTTCGTTGCGATAAGACGGCTCCTATTGCTACATCTGAAGCATCTGCTTCCACTATGAAAGGTCGATTCGCATCAGAGTGAGTCAAGACTGGGGCAGTGGAGAAAGCTTCCTTCAAAGTCGAGAAGGCTTGTTCAGCTTCTGGGGACCATACAAACTTTTCTTTCTTTCTTAATAGCTTAGTGATTGGAGCCACTGTCTGGGAGAAATGATTTATGAACCTCTGGTAAAAAATTTCAAACCCCAGGAAACATTGTACATCACGAACAGTCTTTGGAGTGGGCCAATCAGATACGGCTTTTACTTTCTTTTCTGCCATCACCATACCTTGAGGGGTAAGAATAAGCCCTAAAAACTCAACTGTGGTAACATGAAACTCACACTTGGTTAGTTTGCAATATAAATGGTGCTTTCGAAGGGCTGCAAGAATTTTCTTGACATGTTGGACATGTTGTTTTCATTGTCAGAGTAGATCAAAATGTCATCGATGTAGACTATGGCAAATATGTTGAGGTACTCTCTTAGAACGTCATTCAAGAAAAATTGAAATGCTGCTGGAGCATTACACAGACCAAAAGGCATGACTGTGTATTCAAAAAGGCCATATCTTGAACGCTGTTTTCCATTCGTCACTCTCTCTCATTCTGACCAAATGATAAGCACCTCAAAGGTCAAGCTTCGTGTAGATTTTTGCTCTCTTTACTTGTTCCAATAAGACCGGAATTAGGGGTAAAGGATATTTATTCTTGATGGTGACTTTGTTCAATCCCCTATAGTTGATACAAGTTCGAAGTTCTCCATTAGCTTCTGGAACAAAAAACAAAGGCTAAGCTGCAGGAGACTTAGAGGGGTGAATGAAACCATTCTCCAAAAATTGATCTAGGTATTTTCGTAAATGTTGATTTTCATGTTCTGACAGGGCATACACATGACAGTTGGGAAGTATCGCACCTGGGGCTAGATCAATTTGACAGTCATACGATCTATGAGGAGGTAGGGTCTCTGCTCCTTTCTCATCAAATACATCTTTGTAAGATGAATACTGTTTGGGCAGCTGAATTTCTTTCTCCACGGCAGTAGCTATGTAAGAGTTGCAGACTTTTGGTACTTGAATCTTTTGGAGACATTGTTCTTTACACAGTGCAGATGAGAACACGATTTTTCGTTCTGCCCAATTGATCTCTGGATTGTGATGAGTTAACCATGGCAAGCCAAGGATTATCCCATATTGGGGATCATGGATCACGTCAAAGATGATTTTCTCTTTATGTTTCTTTCTTTGATACTTATCTTCACAAATCAACTACAAGGGGATAGTCTGAAGAGTTACTGGACCTCCAGTCAAGAGTTTTCCATCGACTGCCTGGATGATTTCTGGGGTCTTCTTTTCAATACATGGGATCCCCCATGCACGAACCATTTGGGCGTCAACAAAGTTCCCAGTAGCCCCAGAATCGACTAGAGCCTTTTTGAAATAGATCTTTTTCTTCACCTGAACTCTTATTTCCAGTTTAAGATGTCTAGATTGTGAAGGGTCCACGGTGACACCCAAGAGCAACCCTTCTCTGCATCTCGGGTGTTTTAGTTTTCCAACTCGATTGGTGCATTGGCTGCAACCTTGTCCATTTTTTCTGCATAGGTCCTTTTCATCTTTGGTCAAAGGTCTTCTGATGGTTCCAATTTCCATCGGTTCCGGCGTTCTTTCTTTCGAAGTTCTTGAGTCTCTGTTATCATGAACACGCCATGAATATTTTTCAGTCTTTTTGCGCGTTCCTTTACGTTCTGTTAAACGATGATCAAGACTCAAGACAATGTATATTAATTCTTGACAGTCTGTAGGTTGTGGGTCGATTTGCGCTAAGATATCTTTTAGCTCCTCTTTGAGTCCCTTGTAAAACAAGACCGCTTGTTTTTCTTCAGGCCAGGATGTCTCGGCAACCAGCCGGTTAAAGTTGGCTAAATACGACACTAGGTCCTGATTCCCTTGGCGTAAATCTAATAATTCACGATCTGCTGACTGTGTTACAGTTCTACGATCAAAAACTCTCTCAAACTCACGAACAAAATTTCTCCAGTTGTGCAACAAGGGACTATCTTTACGCACAAGAGGAATTGCCCAGGTAGCTGCATCCCCAGATAGATATGATAACAAGAAAGCTACTTTGGACTGGGCATCGGGGAAAGTATGTGCTCTGCAGGTGAAATGTAGTTCCACTTGAACCAGGAAAGAGTGCGCTTTCAAAGGGTCACCTGAGAAACGTTCTGGGGGAGCTAAAGGAATTGTGGAAGGAACATTGAGGGAAATGCTTGTCGGATTACTTCCAGAAGTCTGAGAAGAAGTACCTGGCCAAGACACACCTGTGGGACTTTGTTCCTTCTTCTCTACCTTATTTTGTAACTGACTCACTCTCTCAGCTAGGCTAGTTGTCAATTCTTTGGATGATACCACCTCTGCCTGGAGCTGGGTGATAGCCTTGACTAACTCGTCCACCCTGGCCATGCTGAGAACATACACAAACCAGCAGGATAATAATTTGTGGGCTCACTATTCTGTCAGAGTCACCAGATCCTCAGGGTCTACGCACGTTCCCAACACGTCCACCACTGAACAGCTCCAAGACTCTGATAGTTAAATCACAGAGGCTAAGAGAGTTCAAGAGGGGAAGAGGGGATTAGGAAGGGTACAGCTGGGAAGGAGACCTATAGTAAGAAAAAAGATGAAAACACACAATATCAAAAATTACATCTCATGAAATCAATACTAGGCTATGGGGGTCATTCCGAACCGGGCGGAAACCTCCAAAAGACCGCACCGCGGTCAAATGACCGCGGGGGTCATTACAACTTTCAAAAGATCGCCCGCCGGCCCAGCGGGAAAGCCCCTGCAAAGATGAAGCCGGCTCCGAATGGAGCCGGCGGATTTGCAGGGGTGCGACGGGTGCAGTGGCACCTGTCGCAATTTTCAGTGTCTGCAAAGCAGACACTGAAAATCTTTGTGGGGCCCTGTTAGGGGGCCCCTGCACTGCCCATGCCAGTGGCATGGGTGGTGCAGGGGCCCCCAGGGGCCCCACGACACCCATTCCCGCCAGCCTCTTCCAGGCTGGCGGGAAGGAGGTCGGAATCCCCATGGTGGCGCTGCAAGCAGCGCCGCCATGGAGGATTCCCTGGGCCAGGGGAAAACCGGCGGGAAACCGCTGGTTCCCCTTTTCTGACCACAGCTTTACCACCGCGGTCAGAACGGCCCGGGAAGCACCGCCAGCCTGTTGGTGGTGCTTCCTCTGCCCTCCACCCTGGCGGTTTGAAACCGCCAGGGTCGGAATGAGGGCCTATGACTCTAAGCCTTGTCATACTGAAAACATGAACAACCTAAGAATTAGGCTTAAAATTACTAAGTTTCAAGATGACCGGATACCTGTAAGGGAATCAAGATGGATTAAATGAAATTTTCAAATTTGAGTACTTTCCTTTACATGAGAATCAGGAAAACATTCTGAATAAGTTCTAAACCAGTCGTATGAATCCTTTTTTGAGAATGCATATTAGGACCATACAATAATACGTTTAGAAACTCAGGCCTTTTGTGTTTTCTTGAAATGTTTCGACACAAATTGCACACTTTGCAGATTTGTATATATATAGTAAACACCATGGAAGGATTGTGCACCAATGAATAACACAATATGAATTCAAGAAATAAATCACACAACTTGCCAACTCGAATACTACCAAACAAATGTCTTAGAATGGTGGCATATAATGAACAACATGAATTAACCTTGAGGAGAGAATCGTGCTTCTTGCTGATTCGAGTGCCACCCTGTAAAATGTCAAGAAATGGTAGCATGCAATGAATAACAAGGTTAAATCACCATTAAACGAATTGCGCGTCTTGACGATTTGTAAGCCACCATGTAAATGTAAAAAAATGGTAGCGCATAATGAATACATCACCATGAAATGAATCGCGTGTCTTGCCAATTCGTAAGCCACCATGTAAATGTCAAGAAATGGTAGCGCGTAATGAATAACAAGTTTAAATCACCATGAAACGAATCACGCGTCTTGCCGATTCGTAAGCCACCATGTAAATGTCAAGAAATGGTAGCGCGTAATGAATAACAAGTTTAAATCACCATGAAACGAATCGCACGTCTTGCCGATTCGCAAGCCACCATGTAAATGTCAAGAAATGGTAGCGCATAATGAATAACAAGTTTAAATCACCATGAAACGAATCGCACGTCTTGCCGATTCGCAAGCCACCATGTAAATGTCAAGAAATGGTAGCGCATAATGAATAACAAGTTTAAATCACCATGAAATGAATTGCGCCTCTTGCCGATTCGTAAGCCAACATGTAAATGTCACAAACACTCAAGCGCACATTTCACACGCGCAAAGTAATCTGTTAATCAATAAAAGAATTAGGCCCAAGAATATGAGAGTTCTCGATAACAGTGTCGGAGGGCCAGCCCAACCACCGTCTTACCGCCCAGAACAAGGATCACCAATGAAGAATGAAGGGCAGAGGCCTGGAAGATCAAATAGGCCACCGGGACAGGAGCTCACGAAGTAGCTGCTGCTCTGCACCGGGACCTCTGAATAGTGAGCACTTGGAGTTGGGCTGGCTCCCTTTTATAGAGTCTTGGCCCAGCCCACAACCACACCCAGGCATGCTGCAAGGAACGTCTCTGGAAGGCCCTGGAAAGGGACCACACCCTAACACACTCTGAAAGCCTGCAGCAATACATTGCAAATGAACAGTGTTTATAAGCATATTAAAAATAAGTCTTCAGGATTGAACTCTGCAATGCAAAAGGTTAAACAACAACATATCAGCACAATGCATAAATGACGTTGTTTTTAGAGTGCTGGGTTTTTGCATTCTAGTCGCCAATAGAGCGCGCACTGCCCTGGTGTTGACAGGGAGCCATTAATTCTAAAAGAGGAGGTCCTTGCTCAGCAGGAAGCTCAATCTCCTGTTCTGCTCCAACTTCGGAAACATCTACTATTGCTGGCTGCAGCTGCTGTCCACTTTGCTCTTTTTTAAAATGAAATGATTGGGTACTACTTTGCAAAAGGGACTGATCTAATCCAATGTCACTGCTTGTCAGCTTTGCCATGATTGCTGTTGCTGTCTCGCTGACAGACATGGTCTTGAGCTTAGGTTGCAGTAGAGCTGTTGTTGTGGGAATGCTGCTGCCAAGTTTCTCCCTGGAGGCCAGTATGGCAGGCAAATATCTCCTGCAAAAGGTTGCAGTCGGCATGCTACTGATGGAAATCTGCTTCTTCTCACTGACCTCTTTCTTGGGAGCAACTTTCTTTGGGGAGATATTAAAGCTCTCAGTTGCAGTGGCACTAAGCTGCTCAAGCGGACGAGAATGGATGACTGAAATAACTGTATAGGCCTTCTCTTTGAAGGACTGAGGGTGATGTGATATTTATTCTCTTGTGCACTTAAAAGCAACCAAGCAAGAAAGCATGTAGATAGTGAAACATGGAATTGTTGCAGGTTGAAATGGTGCAGATAAATGCAATATCAATGCGGCTGGTTACTTATGTAATAAATACCAATTTAATCAAACATTGTAAAGTCAGGCAGCACAACATGCAGATATAACTCTTTGCTTATCTTTATCTGTTTTAAAGGAGACATCTGTGGTAGTCAAAGAGAGGTACATGGGTATACACAGAATAATCTTTAAAACCCTAAGGCATCAAGGTGGGCCAGGGGAAATGGAATAATCATTAAAAAATGAAATATGCTGCTGATGTGTCTGCAGTGCACCACAGCCCGGGTGTCCAAGAGGACATAGAATTATTATATACCTAAAGAAACTGAATGCTATAGCACAGCTGTAAGCCTTTGGTGGATGGATGGACGGTGGAATAGATGGACAGATGGATGGATGGATGGATCAAGAGAAAATGTAGAATTAAATAAAATGAAATTCAAAATTAAGTTGTTTTAACTAAGGTGAACATTAAAATAAACAAGAAATTAGAAAAAAAATAAAATGAAAACTAAAATTAAAAAATTGGAATAAAAATAAAAATAAAAAACCAAATCACAATAAAATAATAAAGTAAAATAAAATAGAAAACATTAAATAAAATAAAACATTAAAATGAAAAATATAATATAAGCCTATAAATAAACAAATGATCAATTATGGTTGATGTTTTTATGCAAGCCTTTGAGAAAGGCCCACTGGCTGCATGTACAAAATGGCTGCCAGCCACATGGTCAAACAACAACAAGGAGCAAGGAGGCATGGCAAAAAAAGAACACATGCAAGCCAATGGCAAAGGGACACTGGCTGGATGCAAAAAATGGCCGCCGGCCACATGGGTAAACAACAGCAAGGAGGCATGGAGAACAAAGAGCACATGCAAGCCTGTGGCAAAGACACACTGGCTGGATGCACAAAATGGCCACCAGTGACATAGACAGACAACAGCAAGGAGCAAGGAGAAATGGCAAACAAAGAACATATGAGCCAATGGCAAAGGGGCACTGGCTGGATGCACAAAATGGCCACCAGCCACATGGTCAAACAACAGCAAGGAGGCATGAAGAACAAAGACCACATGCAAGCCTGTGACAAAGACACACTGGCTGGATGCACAAAATGGCTGCCAGCCACATGGTCCAACAACAATTATAAGCAAGGAGGCACAGGGAGCAAAGAACACATGCATGTCTATGGCAAAGAGACACTAGCTGGATGTACAGAATGGCAATCAACCTCACAGTATAACAACAAGGAGCAAAGAGGCATGGGGAACAAAGAACACATGCAAGTCTATGGTAAAGCAACACTGGCTGGATGCACAAAATGGCTACCAGCCACATGGTCAAACAACAACAAGAAGGAGCAAGGAGGCACGGGGAACAAAGAACACATGCAAGACTATGGCAAATACACACTGTCTGGATGCACAAAATGGCTACCCGTCCCAGGGTCAAACAGAAACAAAGACAAAGGAGGCATTGTAAACAAAGAACACATGCAAGCCTAAGGCAAATCACCCTGGTTGGATGCACAAAATGGCCACCAGCCACATGATCAAACAACAACAACAAGGAGCAAGGAAGCATGGGGAACAAAAAACACATGCAAGCCAATTGCAAAGACACACTGGCTGGATGCACAAAATGGCAACTAGCCACATGGTTAAACAAGAACAACAAGGAACAAGGAGGCATGGGGAACAAAGAACACATACAAAGTCACACTGGCTGGATGCACAAAATGGTTGCCAGCCTGGAGTTTAAATATGGGTCTAGTCTATGGTAGCAAAAGCCAGTTGTTGGGAGGGATATCTTATTGACCCTAGAGGGAAGTGACAGATGATCCATGCCCTCATGAAGGCAGCCCCTAGCACCATATTTGGTCCGGCCCTGAGAAGTATTGCCTGAGGTTCACAGCTAACCAGAACCAGTCATACCAGCCATCTGTAGACTTTCTGAATCATCAAGTAAGGCACTGGATAATTGGCCCCCAGAGTGTCCAAGAAGGTACCATGGAGGAAACCTCAAGAAGGGTGAATCTAGTTCTCCTCAACAGAAGGGAAACCAAAAAGAAGTTTTTTAAAGGCTGCAAAAGAGTTTTCAGGTGGAGGAGTCCCAGTCATCCTCTGACCAGAAGAAGGGAAGTTTCTGTAGCGAGAGGCCCCAGGGGACCTTCCAGCCCAAATGCTATGAGTGCTACTAGCCAAGGCTCAAGAAAGGAGATGCCATCTGGCCCCGCAAAAAATAGCCTCCAACCTGGAATAGAGCAATTGTAGTGCTGGGGAGGAGGTAGCCACAGTTGATTTTGAAGGGAATGTAGATGTATCCCTAGTGTCCCTGGGTGGCAGACAGATGATGCCTACAGCCTACATACCGAACAACAAAAAAAGGTACAGGCAGTGGTTCGCCATCAGTGGCCATAAGGTGGACGCTCAGAGGGACACAGGAACAAGCTTGACTACTGTTAGGTTTCATCTGGTGTATTCAGCCGGACTACTGATAGGATTCATCTGGTGTATTCAGAGCAGGTTTCCCTAATGTAGTCCTCCAGGTTGTGACAGCTGACAACCTGGTGCTTTGGGTCCCATAGGGTGAGGTGGGGGAGGTGGTCTCAGGCACTCTGAAAGTAGATGTAAGTCTAGCAATTCATGCTGATTGCCTGTTAGGCAATGACCTAGAGCTCACTATCTGGAAGGAAGTGGAGCTCAGTTCTCATCCTGAGATGTTAGGATTACCTGAGGTGGTGTTTATGACCACATGATTGTTTGCAGCCCATAAGAGGAGTCAAACATGTTGAATGCCTGTGGCAATAGGCTGAGGCCAATGGTGCAACCTATGGTGATCACCACATTTATTGGGAGAATAGTTTCCTATACAGTGAGCCTAAGGTCTCTGAGCCTGGGTCAACCAGAGTGTTGGTGGTCCCCCATTGTCATAGGTACAACCTACTAGAGCTTATGCATAATAGACCCTTGGGAGGACATCTGGGGTGGGTTAGTACCTTTGACCCCTATAGTTACCCACTTCTATTGGCCTCAGAGGAGGACTGAAAGAGATGTGATTGTTAGGTCTTGTGTTACCTGCCAAGCCAGTGGTAAGTCAGAATAAGACATACATCCCAATCTTTGCTATTGGTGGGGCACCCCCTTGAGTGGGTGGGGATTGATATTATTGGGCCTCTGGACCCCAAGACAACCCTAGGCAACATTTTCACATTAGTGGATTATGCCCTCCAGTATCCTGAGGCCATCCCTGTGAGGTTGGTGAGTGTGGTGACAAGGACACCCATGAGGATCTTAACCCAAGTGGATTTCCACAAGGAGGTGGTGCCTGGCAGGGGCTCCAAATTTATTTCTGATTACATGAAGGCCATGTGAGAGGACTGTGTGTTAACGTACAAGTTCTGCACCCCATACCCTCTCCAAACAATTGAGTTTGTTGAAAAGGATCAACTAGACCCTGAAAGGTATGATTATGGGCTTACCAGAACCACCTATCAGGTGTAAGTGGGACATCTTGTTACCATGTCTGCTGTTCTCACAGGGAGGTGTCTCAGAAGGGAGTGGGCTTGAGCTTCTGTGTGGGCACCCAGTAACAGGACCTCTAAACTTTGTTAAGGAGGCATGGGAGAAAGCTCCAAAGAATCCATCACACCATGTAGTAAGCTACATCTTAGCCATAGGTCTTATATGTAGTGCTTCTAGGAAGGGGCCACTGAGAATGTAGAGGCAAGCCAGGAAGTGATGAAGCAGTAGTATGACAAGAAAACCTCTCTGGTAGAATGCCAACCTGGACAAAAAGTGTGGGTCATGAAGCCCTTAGTGCCCAAGCCTTATATGACCGGTGGAGAGAGCTGTATTAGATGAAAGACAAAAAGAGTGACCAAAAAGGTACTACATGTGAAGTGTCTCAAGCCATACTTTGAGAGGTCCGAGTTGACCATGCTCATGGTAACTGATGGTGAGTAGGAGGAAAGTGCACCCTTTCCAAGCTGATTATCTTCTATATTTAGGATGGGCTAGTGGAGGGAGTTTTTCTCTCCCGACACTGACAGCATACCCTTGATTAGCATATTGAACTTACATATATGTCCCAAGTATAGATACTAGAGTCTACACAGGGTAAGTGAGATAAATGTCACAAGTGGACTATAGCACTCATTGTGGCGGCTACCATAGTGGCAGTGTAAACATAACTGCATGTCTGTCACCAGTAAAATCGTTGCACAGGTTTAAACTGCAAATTCAACCTTTCAGACTAGCCCCTTTTGACAGGCCTATACCCTCTTTGTAAACATTAATAAGACACCGCTAAGTTGGCTTTGCATACCCAAAAGTCAGGGTACAAGACATTTAAAAGTAGGGCATGTAGAGGTTTAATGGTAAACATGTCCTTACACTGAAAAACGCTCAGAGCTATTTTCACTATAGCAGCTCTATAAGAAAGCATTGGGGTACAATATTAGATTTAATATTATCTATCTTTGCAGCTACAAACTTTATATTTGGACTTTTTAAAATACTTCTTACAATCCTAATTCATTGGTAAAGTTGGATGTATAATAAATATTTTAGAACAGGTACATTTAAAAAGTTACCTGTTGCCTGCAAGAAGCCTCAAGAAACCTTTTTGCGTGAGCTAGAAACCTTTTTGCCTGAGCTACTAAATGTCACCTATAACTTAATAGCCTGTGTACAGTGTAATAGCACAGAATGGAGTGGCGGACAGTGGAAGAGCATAGAGTGGAGTACAGTGGAGTTGCGTAGAATAGAATAGCATAGAGTGAAATAGTATAGAGTAGAATAGCATAGATTTGTGTGGCATAGAGTGGAGTGGTGTGAACTGAGGTAGTGCACAGTGGAGTGGGGTAGAGTGAAATAGCCTATAGTGGAGTGGCATCTAATGGACTAGAGTATAATGGAATGGCATAGAGTGGAGCTGTGTACGCTGGAGAGGCATAGAGTGGCATAGTGGAATAGCATTTCAATCATATGTTTTAAAGTGCACAGCTCAACCATAGGGTCTCAAGGTGCTGAGGAGTGTGTTCTCAGAGATCAGTTAAAGAGCCAGGTCTTGAGGTCCTTCGTGAACTGAGGCAGCGATGTCTGAGATGAAGGGGTAAGGTGTTCTACCGTTTTGCTGCCAGGTATGTGAAAGATCTTCCTCCAGCCAAGGACTTCTTTGTGTAGGGTACATTGGCGAGTGACTGCTGGGATGAATGGAGAGGTCTGAAAGGGGAGTACCAGGTGATGCATTGGTTGAGGTAGCTGGGCCCACCGTCATGGAGGGTTCTGTAGGTGTACACAATGCATAGAGTTGAGTGGTGCACAGTGGCGTGGAATAATACAGGGTACATTGCAGTGTCGTGCAATGAAGTGATGTCGAATGGAGTGGGATACACTGGAATTGGGTACAGTTTAATAGCATACTGTGGAGTGACATACAGTGGAGTGACATCCAATAGTATAGTGTAGAATGGAGTGGGGTAGAGTGGAGTGGCATACACTGAAGTGGCAGAGTGGAGTAGCATACAGTAGAGAGGCATACAGTGGTATACTATAGGATAGAGTGGCATACAGTGGAATGGTGTAGAGTATAATAGCATATACTGGAGTAGTATATAGTGGAGTTGGCATACAGTGGAATGGCATAGAGTAGAATAGCATATAGTACAGCAGTGTACAGTGTAGTGGTGTATAATGGAGTGGTGTACACTGGAGCACTGTAAAGTGGTGTGGGGTAGAGTGTAGCATACAGTGGAGAGTCGTACATTGGAGCGGGGTCCAATCGAACAGCATAGAATGAAGTAGAGTAGAGTGGAATGCCATACACATGAGAGGTGTAGAGTGGAGTAGCATAGAGTGGAGTGGCACACAGTGAACTAGCATAGAGTGGAGTGGCATACAGTGGAATGAGGTGGAGTGGAATAGCATATGCTGGAGTAGCATATAGCAGAGTAGTTTACACTGAACCATAGAGTGGAATTGCAAACAGTGTGGCAACATAGAGTGCAATGGTGTCGAGTGGAGCTGTGTGCAGTGAGAACGCATATAGTGGAGTGGTGTAGAGTACAGTGTTGTACAGTGGAGTGGCGTAAAGTATAATAGTGTATTATGAAGCAGCATACAGTGAGTGGCGTAAAATGGAGTGGTGTAGCCTGGAGTGGCATATAGTGGCATGGGGCAGAATGTAATAGCATACAGTGGAGCGGTGTACATTGGAGTAGGGGCAAATCGAATAGCATAGATTAAAGTGGTGTAGAGTGGAGTACCATGACCTGGAGTAGAGTAGAGTGGAGTAGCATACAGTGGAGTGGCATATAGTGTAATAGCATACACTGAAGTGTTGTAGAGCGGTGGGGTATACAGTGGGATAAAGTAGAGTAGAGTGGTATACAGTAGTACAGCGTAGAGTGTAATAGTGTATGGTGCAGAAGCATTCAGTGGAAGGGCAAAGAGTGAAGTGAAATAGACTGAAGTAGATTACAGCAGTTTTGAGTAATGTGTAATAGCATAGAATGCAGTGACGTAGATTGGGGTCTCGTACAGTGCAGTGGAGTGGAGTGGCATCGAGTGAAATAGCATACAACGTGGGATAGGCATATAGTGGAGTGGCTACAGTGGCTTGGCATGCGGATGTATGTGAAACTTAGGAGCAATGTAGATTATGATGTGCAGAGTAACATAGAACAGTGAATTGCGCTGCCTTGAATTGCTCCAAATTTACCAGTCAGCGCAGGGCCATGCATGGTGCCCTTGCATTCCTTAATAAATCTGACATAAGTATTGCATTGCCCTTGTGACACCATGAGTGATGCAAGGGAACAACAATCTAAAAATACAGCTAGGCCTTGGTTATATTTTGTTTCATGGTATACTGTTATAACTTTGCAGTATACCATGGTACATGGTGAGGACAAGCCAGAATATACGGTGGTGACAGATGTCACTAGGTTTAAATACCGTATAACTTAAAAAACGCTTGCCCTACTTAACTGCAGTACCCAAATAGCATCACCTCTTCACCATAATGTATAATCCTGCCAAATGTCATGTAAATCCATTCAGCTGTTTTCACGCTATGTCAAATAAAATAGTCAATGGAAAATGCATTGGTGGAAAAACACATTTTGGGAACCCCTTTTATCTGTGCACCCCCTTATCGTTTCACCACAAAAATTTACAACATCTCAAAATGTAGAAAATGCTATAGGTATGGAAAGTTTTGTGGTAATTTGTCAAATGGGTGGAAAGTTATTTTGACAGGTAATATCCGAGGAGTTCCTATCATTGGGAATACTAACTATAATTATGAGTGGCATTTTGCCCTCTTGCCTTATATTTTTCCTGCTTCTTTTTGATGGCCTTAGGACTCTGAGTACTTTTCCACTGCTGACCAGTGCTAAAATGCATGTGTTTCCCCCCTAAACATGGTAACATTGGTGTATACACAAATGGCATATTTAATTTACTTGTAAATCCCTTTTAAAGTGGTATACCATATACCCAGGTCATGTAAATTAAATTCTTCTAGCGGGCCTGCAGCACTGATTGTGCCACCCAAAGAAGTAGCCTTTTAAGTAAGCCTCAGGCCTGCCACTCCAGAGCTTATGTGTGCAGTTTGACTGCCACTTTGACTTGGCATTTAAAACCCTTTTCAAAGCCTTAAACTCTCCTTTTATTACATATGTCACCCCTGAGGTAGGGCCTAGGAAACCCGTAGTGCAGAGTGTTATGTCACTAAAATGTAGGATGTTTACTTTTAAATTTTACATGAAAGCCCCCAAAATAAATTTTTCATTACTGTTATGCCTACTCCTCTCATAGGTTAACATTGGGAATTCCTTAATACACTTTAAAGCTGTAATTCCTGATTAGAAAGGAGTAAATATGTCATGTTTCATGTCTTTTGAATGATAAGGATAAATCCTCTTAACTGGTAAAGTTGAATTTAGCTTTACTTTTTTAGAAATGCCACTTTTAGAAAGTGAAAGGAAAAAAGAAACAGATGGGTGGACTGCTGAACAATGTAAATATACACCCCAGTCACAAAGATCTGGGTTTAATCCATTGTTTTTTACGCCCACCATGCCACCCCAGTATGGACCCAGCCACATGCAAATCAGTCTTGACCCTGATCCCCATGGGAATAGCCCAGCACAAACTGCCAAACCAGGTCCTTCCTGGACCAGAAACAAGCATCCTGGGACCAGTTTTGGGGTACCACCCCTCATTAACCAGGCTAGCTTTAATCCAGTGGCCCAGTGAGCACAGAACCACATCTGGGCATTTAGGGTGACAAAAGCAAAAACACCCGATGATGGACAGAATGCTAAACAATGTAAACATTCACACCCAGTCACAAAGATCTGGGTTTGTGGACATTTCTCTGCTCTTACAGCTCTGTGTGCCTGCAGCCTGTCTCCAATACACATTTGGGGTGGGTGACAGCTACACTTTGTGCATACCCTCTATACAGCTACTAACACAGGAAGGTTAGGATGCCTCTGTGTGCAACATCTGCATTCCTCTGCATTCTGATGGCTATTCCTGGGTCGGAAGGGTGAGAGGGGATGACACTTACACCTGAATATGCAGTGCTTGACTCCATACAAAGGGCTGATTAACCCCTACTGATAGTCTTGATCCAGGGCTGAGGAAAAAAGGATATTTGTGCACTTCAAAGATCCTTCTTTGAAGTCACTGCCACTTCAAAGGAATATTTCGGTACAAATACAGGGTCTCTGACCCCACCAAATCAGACACTTCTGGACCTACAAATGGACTCCATCAGAAGAACAACTGTGTTGCATCAAAGACTATCACTCTGTTGGACTGCTGACCTGGAAGGACTACTTTTCTGCTGTCCTGTCCTGCTTCACTCTTTCCTTATTAAGGGAGAGCTGGACTCTGCCTTGTACCCCAAAGTGATCTCCAAGGGCTAGTTGGCATGCCTGCTGTTGTTGGAGATTCATGGATATCAAAGTCTCTACCTCTGCTCCTGTGCCTGGTTCACTGGAATTGGACCCAGATACTTGCACCAGTGAAATTGACACATCTCCTGCCTGCTGGAAGTGGCAATTGACGCATCAATCCTGTTGCAGGAGTAAAACCACTGCATCACATTTGGGACCCAAGCAGCATCTTTGGATCCACCACTTCGAGCGATGCATCCCCTGCCCGCTGGAAGCGGTACCACTGAAAACATTGCATCACTGCTACCGATGAAGGACTAACAATGGATCCCTTCGACAGTGCGAAGTAATCTGGTGCATCGGCTTCTGAAGCAATGCATAGTGGGTTGGATACTCATCTTCAGAAACCAGCGCTACAGCATCAAGGCATGGGAAAAATCAATGCATTCCTTGACTAGAGGAGTGACATTCCCTCATATATCAACACATTGCCCCCACTTCTCGTGCTTGCGACCAGGATCAAGGTACTCTATTCCCTGTGCTTGTGTGGCTCCTGTACCCAGCCCATACTCAATTGTGGATGGCTTGAACTGCTGACTTTGGCCCGGTCCAGTGCGACCTCAAGTAACCCCTAAAGTGCTATTTGCTTCTAAGCACTAGGGCTCTTTGTATTCTTTAAAAATTAATAACTCTACTTCTACTTGTTGGATTTTTGTCGCTTTGGTCTTGATTCATTTTTAAAATTATTGTCTAAGTTTCTAACCTGGTGTGGAGTCTTCTTGTGTGGTTTTCATAATGCCATTATGTGTCAGTGTTGCGCAAATACTTCACACATTGCCTGTTTAAATAAGCCTGACAGCTCTGTTCCAAGGTACCAGAGGATGAGCACAGGTTATCTTCTAGTGTGTATCTGACTTACCCTGACTAGATTGGTGGTCCCTACATGGACTGGGCACATAGCCCTGCCAACTAGAGACCCCATTTCTAACAGTTCTGTATTTGTTTATTAGTTTATATAACCATGTGACCATAAATGTGTCTTCTAGTTGTTCCTGTAGTAGTTCTGAAACTTTACATATGCAACCTAGTTTATTTTTTGTGTTTCTTTGCTACTTTCATGAGGACTGTGCTATCTATGATGCCCAGGGTGTATCAAACCCAATCATTGTTGTTGTAAAAATTAAGAGAATTATTTTTTTCCTAATGGCCACTTATCATGTCCTCCATATAGTAGTTTGAGTCGCTCACTGCTAGGCAATTTCTCATTTTCTTTCAAAAGAGTGCATAGGAAATATGTTTTTTGTTTGGCTTGTTGGGACACTTTTTTTTGTGAGCCACAGACATTGAAAGAAAACGTACCTAGATTGCAATGAATTCTATTCATTATGTATTTGTTTATAAGTTTCCACTAGTATGTCATCATAAATGGGTTTTTCAGTTGTTCATATAGTACATCTAAGATTTCACATATGCATTCTAGTTTATTTTTTCGGCTTCCTTGCTACTTTTAGTAGTATTGTGCTACAGGCTATCGCGAAGTTGAAAAGTTTATAACTTAACATGCACTTACTATGCTTACCTGCATTACCCCATAGAATCACACAAACATCCATTGAAAATGCATTAGATCTATCTATCTATCTACACTTACACACATATATATATATATGTATGTATGTGTGTGTATATATATAAATATATATACAAATGCTAGATAAACAGACATTTGAGGTGAGCAAATATAGTGTCACTGGTGTAGCAGAGTGCTCCCTACTGAAACTGCTCTCTGCCTAATTTTGAGAACTACCCAGAGTTGTAGCTTCTTTTTTGCATATATATATATATTTAAAAAAACAAAGTTTACAGGAACGGTATAGTTAGGTTTGAAATTTGCTCGTGAAAACTTTAGAAATTCAGCAGTTATATTTAGAGTTATTTCAAGTAACTATAACTTGTGCCCTAAGGTGGCTATACTGCCATGCACAGTTTTTTAATGAATAATTACAACAAATCTTACAGTGATATTAACAATGATGTTATAAAAGATGTCATGAGTGCTGTAATATCTAGGGTAATTAGCAGAGTATGGCAAGGGTGCGGGTTATAGGTACCTTAGGGCACAAATTATAGTTACTTGAAATAACTTTAACTATAACTGTTCATTTCTAAGGTTTTGTACAACTAAATTCAGAACATAACTATTACATCCCTGCAGCCTTTGTTTTTTAACTGAATTTCTATTTTTTTTAAAAAAATATTCTAACTATAACGTCCCTGTAGCCTTCGTTTTTTCAGTGAATTTCTATTTTTTTTAACATAAGGTAATTTTAATTACTATGCATTAATCAAAACCACCGGCATGCACAGCCTTCTGCCATGCATGGCAGGGGTTGACCACAGTGCCTGGCCATAAGCCAGACCCTGCAATCAACCCCCTATAACAACCTAACTCTGAGCCGATAAGGCCGAAGGGTCTGCCTATTTGGGAGTGAGAATAGGTGTGACAGGCTGTCTCTGGGTGTGAGACTTGGTGTGTGAGGGTCTGAGTGGTTCTGTGAGTGGATGTGTGATGGTTTGAGTGGGTTTGTGAGTGGATGGTTCCATGTCTGAGTGGGTCTCTTAGTGGGTATGTCAGCGTCTGAGTGGGTCTGTGAGTGTGTGCGTGAGGGTCTGAGTGGATCAGTGAGTGGGTGCATGAGTGTCTGAGTGGGTCTGTGAGGGTTCGAGTGGGTATGTGAGTGGGTGTGTGAGTGTCTGAGTGGGTTTGTGAGTGAGTGTGTGACGTTCTGAGTGGGTCTATGAGTGGGTGCTTGAGGGTCAGAGTGGGTCTCTGGGTGGCTGTGTGGTGGTCTGAATGGGTCTGTGAGTGGGTGCATTAGTGTCTGAGTTGGTCTGTGAGTGGGTGTGTCAGTGTTTGAGTGAGTCTTTGAGTGGGTCCATTAGAGTCTGTGTGGGTTTGTGAGTGATGCACCAGTGGTTGAGTGGGTCTGTAAGTGGGTGCAGAAGGGTCTGACTGGGGGAAAGAGACTGAATGAGAAAAATTGAGAAAGAGAGAGAATGAAATTGAGAGGGAGAAAGATAGAGTATTTTTAGGCTTTGATGAATGATATATGAGAATGAGATATTTCTGGACAAATTGAATAGAAACATGGATTTGTCAATAAAAAAGAGTGAGATCACCTTTCAGTATGAACCTTAAACTTTTGAAGTTTAAAAGAAATTAAAGAAGGAAAATGGCCATGGACACACCTGGAGTAGAATCCTCAACTTTCAGGGTGAGGGTCTGTGTCCTTAACCTTTAGGCTATAGGTGACTCCTTACTGTGATGCTTCCAGACATACCTGTTACAGTCAACCAATGCATGTGATTTGAAAGATACTTGAATGTTCCATTACTAGGAAGGTTTAACAGTCAAAACACTAGTAAATAAACGAACACACTGCAAAGCGATACTAGGATTTCAACCTTCAGCTTACTGAGTGACATCCCAAGACCTCAACCATTAGGACAGAAGTGACTCTGTTACACTCTGCATGCAAACGTAACTTTAACATTCGTACCAAACATCTTGCTAGTCTTACTCTTTGAAGTCATTGTATGGAGAGACTATTGCAATGACAATCTCTCTCTCTCTAAAAGAGAGAGAGTGACAGGATGACGGGGGATCATGAAGGGTGCTACGGTCGTAGCCGGTTCCCCATGCCCTGCAGGAACCTACATTGTTCCTACAAGCAGGGAGTTTGTGGTAGCAATGTTTGCATCTGGTTCCCTGCACGCATGTTTACATGCAGGGAAACAGATGAAAATGTCACTTTCTGCAAGAGAGAGCTAACAATGCTCCTTCCAAGTGAAAGCAAACAGCTATGTCCTGGGGGGTGGGCATAAGCGCTGTGTGATCTCTGGAGGCGGGGCAGGAGCCCTTTAAAACTTGTTTGCGCTCCCGCCGTCGCGGGAAGCGCTGTGTGATCTCTGGAGGCGGGGCAGGAGCCCTTTAAAACTCGTTCGCGCTCCCGCCGTCGCGGGAAGCGCTGTGTGATCTCTGGAGGCGGGGCAGGAGCCCTTTAAAACTCGTTTGCGCTCCCGCCGTCGCGGGAAGCGCTGTGTGATCTCTGGAGGCGGGGCAGGAGCCCTTTAAAACTCGTTTGCGCTCCCGCCGTCGCGGGAAGCGCTGTGTGATCTCTGGAGGCGGGGCAGGAGCCCTTTAAAACTCGTTTGCGCTCCCGCCGTCGCGGGAAGCGCTGTGTGATCTCTGGAGGCGGGGCAGGAGCCCTTTAAAACTCGTTCGCGCTCCCGCCGTCGCGGGAAGCGCTGTGTGATCTCTGGAGGCGGGGCAGGAGCCCTTTAAAACTCGTTCGCGCTCCCGCCGTCGCGGGAAGCGCTGTGTGATCTCTGGAGGCGGGGCAGGAGCCCTTTAAATCTCGTTCGCGCTCCCGCCGTCGCGGGAAGCGCTGTGTGATCTCTGGAGGCGGGGCAGGAGCCCTTTAAAACTTGTTTGCGCTCCCGTCAGCGGCTGACAGAGGCTGGGCTGGGCCACCCCCCTAACATCTATCTCCCAAGAAGGCCATATTGTACTCAGTCCCTTTTGCTAGTTCCTACTCTGTCTCCCCAGTCAGCTGCTCCATTTAATCTGACACCTTATCATTTAACCCTGCACCTACACTAACACCAGATGGGCAAAAGGAAAGCAATAGAGGCAGGGGCCGGGGCAGTACTAAAAGCCAAGCGAAAAAGACATAAGTATGCTGCTAGCAATTGCGTTATGGATAGAATCGACTCTCTCCTGGGCGAATGCAACGGAATACTAACTAGCCCCCAGGGAAACATTTCTATTGCAACTGGGGAGGGGCCCACTTCAACTAGCAGGAAGGAAGGTTCCATGAAAATCGCTGAGATTTTCATGAAACGTGGCCAACAAGTTACTGACACTACAGGGGCGGGTGAAAGTAGGAACGTTATCACCCATGCGGCCCCCTCCCTAGCAGAAGACCTACCACTTGCCATCAACGATTCCATCCAGCTCAGTAACCGCTTCAATCCCCTAACCAACCTCCCTGAATCACGCGACGACATCAACCCAGACACCCTGGCAGATGGGCCAGCAGCAACCAACACGCACTCTCCTCATGTAACCCCACAGCATATCGAATACATACAAGCTCTAAGGAAGGAAGTCACAGAACTCAAGCATATGGTTAACTCATTACTTGCAATAGTAAAACAGCTAACCCACGCAAATAACACGACCACCAGTAACCTTGCCCAAAATCCAATCCTATCAGGCATCACAACAAACTCGCCCAACTCCTCTGCTTCTAGCCACGCTGGCCCTCACCCTACCAAAGAAAAGACCATGAACTCCCACCAGTCTCCCCTCTTCCACAATTTAGGCATAGGAAATTCACTAGACATCTATCATAATACCCTCAAACCCATGAGCAACACCGCCTCAAAATACTCTACGCAACCTGCCACTGACCAGTCCCATTTAGGTAATATAGTTCTAATGGTTAACGTTCCCAAGTTAACCACATTGGCGCGCAAGGAAGGGGTAGACTCTATCAAAAACAAGGCAATCCACTGGATTCGCCATGTTAGAGGCTGCCGATCCATAATACGTGAGGACCTAATTACCGTAGTACGACGGCCAGACCCGGGAACTCACTTTGATATCCTAAAACTGACACTCAAGAACAGGACCATGGCGAACAATCTGGTGGCCCTAGAAGCAAGAACAAGCCCACCTGCACACTCACGCATCCAGTTTAAACAGCCCAGGTCACCCACGCTCCACGAGGAACGCCCGAGTTACCACCCGGCAGAAAACCTATCCCCTCTTGGTAAACATGATTGACTCACAGCCCCACCTAAAATCTATGCAGGCAAACCTTGCAACCTTCCAACATCCATCACCCCCAGATCCTCCTTTTACCCCACCACTGTCTGTCCATGTATTCACCCCCCTACCCATGATACCGCGACCATTTCCGGCTCACCGAGCAATCATGACAACGATGCTCCACCCATCTTGCAGGCACATTGCCCACCAAACCTAGAGCTGCTGTCTAGGCCCGCAAGCATCTCCTTGATCAGGACCAGGCCTGTTCCAACAGAGGAACATCACCAACCACCACAAACCCCACGGGCAAACATTGGCATCAACCCATCCCTGCTCCCCCAGCCACATCTGCCAAACCAACCCCTGACAGCCAACCTCAAAAACCCCGGACATTTAGGTAGGACAACTCAGTCACAATCTGGGGTACGACTTGTCTCATGGAACGTGGCAGGTCTGAAATCTATTCTTCCCCTTCCATCCTTCTCCTCATTTATTGACGAACATGACATATGTCTCCTACAGGAAACATGGTCACTCGACCCACTCTTCCGAACAGGCTACTCAAATTTCCACATCCCCGCTGTGGCCAGCACGAGAGGCAGGCCCTCAGGGGGTCTGACCATCTGGATCAAAACATCACTTAGCTGCCATATATCACAGCTACCTACAGCCTCTCCCGACCTGTTAGGCCTTCGTCTATCCTTTGGGCCTGACTCTGTGGTGAACATCTTTAATATCTACGCTCGAGGGGTCAGGGGGGGTCAAGTCTCCAAAACCCTCTGCGCCCTCGTAGCCCTCTTACAAAATTATCCCCGCCATCATAAAACCATTGTGGCTGGGGACTTCAACGTCACATTCGAACCCCTTGACTGGGACGATCTCAGGTCCACCCGCGAGGAAGATCAAGTCTGGTCTATCCCCGCCCTGTCCATTGCACCCATCAAAAGGTGGACGTCGGTTGCGATACAGGTAAAATCATTGACCATGGAGTTTGGACTCAGGGCGCTAAATGGCAGAACTAATTCAGACACCAACGGTAGTCACACATACAACAAAACGAACCACACCAGCAGAATCGATTATTGCCTATTCGATATAAGATTATGGCCTCTAGTCATCGATATGACAATCATCGAAAGGACCGAAAGTGATCACAACCCTCTTTCTGTCCACACATTAGCCCTAGGTAACCTCCCAGCCACGTCTAACCCCGCAGCAGTAGCACCCGAGGGTATTAACCTGGCCAACAACAAAAGACACCTAAAATGGGTCAATATTGTGGCCCGGCCCGCACTCATCAATGCTGCCAACAACACCCTAAAATCCACACTAAGGGACCTAGAGGCAGGTTCTGCAACACCCCACCAGGAAATTAGCTCAATCCACACCTCCTGCTTTAGGGATATCGCAACCCACTTCTCAGCACCCCCAGCCCACGACGACAAACGACCCAAAGCCAGGCACCGCTGGTTCAACAAAACGTGCCGGTCCCTAAACAAGCGCCTAGTTCAAGCCATTAAATCCAAGGACCCCATCGCCATCCGCGTAGCTAGGAAGTCCTATAAATCTGCAATATGCATAGCCAAGCGTGATCAAGATAGCAAATGGTGGACATCACTCAGCGACGCTGTGCGCGAGAGAAATTATAGTCTGTTCTGGTCCCTGGCAGCGCGAGGCCCAGAAACCAGTGGTTTGGACATCACAACCAATATTGCCCCAAGAGACTGGATAGCCCACTTTAGTAGTCTGTACTCCCCTGATCATGATAGCCCCACCTCTGTTTGTACGGGCCCCCTCCTATTTCACTCGTTAGCACCAACCACCGCAGCACCCCTGTTGTTCTCCCAAAGTGATATAACTTACTCTCTAAGCACTCTAAAACGCGGCAGGGCCCCTGGTTCAGACTGCGTCCCAGCAGACCTATTCTCAACAGACCTAGCATCCTGGTCAAGATATCTCACCATTCTAGCTAACGCAATAGCATCTGGGGCGCCAATTCCCGACTCTTGGAAAGCGGCCATTGTTATTCCAATCTTTAAAAAGGGCGACAGATCTCTTCCCTGTAACTATAGACCCATTAGTCTAATTGACTGTGTCCAAAAAGTCTTCTGCCACTGCCTCCTAGGGAAGATAGAAGAATGGATAATTGACCACGATATCCTTAGCCCCCTCCAAGCCGGTTTCCGAAAGAAGATTTCCACCACTGATCAAGCCCTCAGATTCCTATTATTATATTGGAAAACAGTGTTCATCGGTAAAGGCAGCCTTTATGTAGCTTTCGTGGATCTCAAATCTGCTTTTGACCTAGTACCTCGCAACAAACTGTGGGTCACCCTCTCTCGGATGGGAATCCCGGAACACATCCTTGCCATTTTGATACGACTCCACGAGGACAACTACGCACAAGTCAGGTGGGGCAACAAGGGCCAACTTACCGATAGAATCCACGTCTCTAGGGGTGTGCGGCAAGGTTGCGTACTTGCCCCGACCCTCTTTTCCCTGTACATCAACGAAATTGTCCCCTCCCTCCTCAGACTGCAGGCTGACGCACCTTCACTTGGCACACAAAAAATCCCAGTCTTACTCTTTGCCGATGACACTCTCTTGATATCTAAGACCCCTAGTGGTCTAAGGAAACTCCTTGCGTGCTTCGAGCATTTCTGTTCATCCCAGGGACTCGAAATCAACGCAACGAAAACCAAATTAATGACCCTTAATCCCCACAGATCTTTCAAAGGGAAATTTACTCTAGAGGGCTCCTCACTCGAGAAGGTGGGCATTTTCAGCTACCTGGGCATAACACTCACTGACAACATGTCCTGGAAGCCACACATAGGAAAACAAGCCCTTAAATTAAGACAAACAACTGGGGCTCTACTAAAAAACTTCCACCTCTCACACACAAAACCAATTCGCCCAGCATTACAATTATACGAAGCCCAGGCAGTTTCCTCAGCGCTCTACGGGGCTGAACTTTGGGGTTATACCAAAACCCAAGACCTAACCACCGCTGAAAACAACTTCTTAAGAAACCTTGTGTCCCTTCCACTAAGCACCCCACTGTTCCCTCTTTTCAAGGACCTCGGCATCAAACGCATTGGTCACAAAGCCCGCCTGCGACCTCTGCTGTACTGGCGGGGTCTCTGGACCACTCCGGAACTTGTCATCTTCACCGAAGCTCTACAGGTCATCCTAAAAGCCGACCACCTGCACAGAATCCCCTGGCTACGATCCATCAAGGATTTACTCCACTCTATCGGGCTCGATGATCTCTGGAACTCACCAGCCACGTCAGTCTTTCCCTCGAAAAGCGAACTAAAGAAACTTTACTGGCAAAGGGCCAACAACGAAGACACTCGGGCTGCACTCCACACTACATTATCTTGTGACTTTGCCAACCTAAAAGAGTCATGCAAGTACGAAACTTTTTGGGACCTAATCACGGCCCCACGGGAAAGGAAACTGTACTTCCAGCTCCGCATTGGAACACTCCCATTAAGACTTTTCACCAGCAGCTGGTCACACAACGAATCCACCGCATGCCCTGCTTGCAAAGCCCCCGTGGAGAATCTCCCTCACCTCCTTTTTGCATGCCCCGCGTATACTGCCCCCCGTAGGAAATGGCTGGCCCCGGCATGCAGACTACTGGGAGCACGCTGCTCTGCGCTAGCTCTGCGAATCCTTAGATCAGACACCAGACCAACGCTAGTGATCGCTATCGCCAAATTCCTCGGAGCTAGTTGGCTTATTAGAAGGAAAACTCTCCTGGACATAGACTCCAAATAAGACTGCCCCAACATCCTGCAGAGTGCATTTCACTTCATTTCATTTTTTCTAATTTCATTCCATTTTATTCTATCTCATTTTTATTCCATTTTAATTTTTATTTATATTTCATTCCCTTTTATCACCATATTTACCTGCAATTTTATTTTATCATGTGCATTTATTTGTATTTATTACTGCTCGCGCTTTTTTGGCTCTTGTAGCCGCAATAAAGCTTCTTTGAATTGAATTGAATAGCAGGAGCCAGCCCTGGTAGGTGGTAGTCTCCAGGGCTATTATTGACTCTTCGAGGGGGGTCGTTCAGCCCCCCTTCAATGTAACATATTCCCTGGGAGTTGGTGGTCCCAGGGGCTAGGGAGTTCATAACGGACCATCTTCATTATTTTACTTCAGCCCCAGGGAGGTGGCGGTCCCTGGGGCTGAGCAGGGGCCCAGTGGCTCCTCTAGCATTGTATTTTATTGAAGCCGTGGGGAGGTGGTGGTCACCAGAGCTGCGGGGGTGCCGGGCGGCCTCCTGCATTACATTTACTTTAATCCCCCGGGAAGGTGGCAGTCCCCGGGGCTGCAGGGGGTGACACACAGCCCCTGCCTTACATTTACTTTCATTCGCTGGGGAGGTGGAAATCCACCGGGCTGCGGGAGGGCCTGGTGTACTCCGCATTCAAAATGCCAATGTCCCCAGGTTCTGGCCCATCCGAGGGCTTCTTAAAAACAAGCGTTGCGGCCCAAGCTTGATTTTTTAAAATTGTTCCCATGAATTCGCAATGTCCTTGTGAAATCACTGCAATTTTTTAAAAGTGTTTTTTAGCCCTGGGGGCTCCCTCTGGGACCACGGCATCAGAGCTAAGATGTTAGGATGATTCTACTCTGGACCCTTGTGTTATGTTTTTGCTTTTTTTTGTGGAACTCAGCTGGAGCCGAGTCCCTATATGGTTGGAAACACTTTCAGGTTGAAGTGTTGGCAGGCAATCAAAGCTCTGCACAAGATTGTTATCATTTGCTAAGTCGCAATGATCATAGACATACAAATCTGGATTTCCTTTAATTTCTCAAAAACCACTGAATGGAGTTACACCAAATAACTCAAAGGACAATCTGTGTATCAAAAGCTAGATTTTTTTCAATTTAGATTAATTCCATTAAAGACTTTGCTGTACAAATGGCAAAAGACTTTGTCACAATCTATCTCGGCGTGGATAGCACTGAGCTGATCCTATGCTTAAAAACTTTGCTAGATAAGCATACATTTGAGGTGAGCAAATTTAGAGTGTCGCTGGTGTTGCAGGGTGCTCCTTACTAGAGCTGCTCTCCACCTAAACTTGGGAACTACCCAGAGTTCTCTATTTTTTTTGTATATATATATATATATATATATATATATATATATATATATATATATATATATATATATATATATATATATAAAAAAAATATATATATATATATATATATATATATATATATAAAAATATACACACACACACATACATATATATGCACGCACATATATATATATATATATAAATACTTATAGTTATACTTATGTTAAGAAACTATAACTCATGGCCTGAAGTTACTTCATGGCACAAGTTATAGTTTCTTCAGATAAGTATAACTGGCTTCACCATCTGCAGCAGAAGTGCACATTACCCAGTGCTTCCCTGATTCACAGCTCTCAATGCTCACCTCAAGCACAAAATTGAGGGGACTATTCACAAAGTTAAATTTACATGTATAAATGTTCTAATGTGTAAATCTACACCTTCATAGGTGTATGTTTACACTTTTGTGAAGTTCGACATTTCTGAGTGTAAATTCGCAAGCGAGTGTAAACTTACAAGACTTCACCTTCTCAGTTCAAGGGGTGGAGCCTTTTAAGATTGAATTTACTAGTGTAACATTACTACTAGTAACGTTTTGATGGAAGAGGAGATGTTCTTCACTATAGCGAAGATCTCATGATGGGAAAGGACAGGAAGTATTATGTTTATTCATTAAAAAAGAAAACTATTGTAATGTAAAATATAACTGCAAAACTATTTATAACTTGTAATATTTATTGTTATTGTTAACCTTCAATTATTAAAATAAAATGTTACAGTACATTAATACTTCAAAACAAATGTTTATTAAATCATTTAAATATGTGTTTTTATAATTTTAGAAATATTAATTTTCAAAAACAATTTAAAAAATCCCAGCCTCTCAAGAATGTTTATTTTATTTAGTAGTTTTTATTTTTAATTAAAAATGTGTTTAATTAATGTATGTTTTATACATTTTATTAAAAGTTTTATAATGTAATTGTCTAAATAATTAAATGGTTTAGCAATATATGCTGTGGGCTGTTATTTTAATTCTGTGCTTCCATTCGTTTCTATGGGAGTGTGTTGCAATACTTATGAGTGGCTATGTGTGGTGCTTAAATTACTCCAAAGCTGGGCCCAAGTACGCTTATGCCTTTTTATGACCATTTGGGCACTAGTCACTTTAGAAGTGTAATTTTTGAATAGCAATGAACTTACTCTGTTATGGGAGTTTGTTGGTATTAGCAAGTCACTCCCTACATCACTTGAGTATTTATTCCCAATTTTCCTACCACTACCCTGGGTCCCTCCAATAATTACACAGAAATCATTTACATATTTGTTTCCAGAGCTCTACCATGCTGGCAGAGATCTCAGCATAGGAAAGCTAGGAGAGGAGGAGAACTCTGTGTGTAGGTTTGTGGTTAGCATTTTGTAGCACAATTAGTGCTACTTGTCAACACCAGGGCAGTGCGCGCTCTATTGGCGACTAGAATGCAAAAACCCAGCACTCTCAAAACAATGTAATTTATGCATTGTGCTGATATGTTGTTGTTTAACCTTTTGCATTGCAGAGTTCAGTCCTGAAGAAATTTTTAATGTGCTTACAAATGCTGTTCATTTGCAATGTATTGCTGCAGGCTTCCAGAGTGTGTTAGGGTGTGGTTCCTTTCCAGGGCCTTCTAGAGACTTTCCCTGCAACATGCCTGGGTGTGCTTGTGGGCTGGGCCAAGACTCTATAAAAAGGAGCCGGTCCAGCTCCAAGTGCTTACTATTCAGAGGTCCCGGTGCAGAGCAGCAGCTACTTCCTGAGCTCCTGTCCCGGTGGCCTATTTGATCTTCCAGACATCTGACTTTCATTCTTCATTTGGAGATCCTTGTTCTGGGCGGTAAGACAGTGGTTGGGTTGGCCTCCCAATGCCGTTATCGAGAACTCTCATGTTCTTGGGCCTAATTCTTTTATGAATTGACAGAGTACTTTGCACGTGTGAAATATGTGCTTGAGTATTTGTGACATTTGCAGAGTGACTTGCGAATCGGCAAGACGCGCGATTCGTTTCATGATAATTTAATCTTGTTATTCATTGCACGCTACCATTTCTTGACAGTTGCATGGTGGCTTAAGAATCGGCAAGACGCGCAATTCGTTTTATGGTGTTTTAACTTTGTTGTTCATTGCGCGCTACCATTTCTTGACATTTACATGGTGGCTTTAGAATCGGCAATAGATGCGCGATTCGTTTCATTGTACTTTGATCTTGTTATTCATTGTGAGCTGTTATTTCTTGGCATTTACATCGTGGTTTACGAATCGGCAAGACGCGCAATTTGTTTAATGATGATTTGACTTTGATATTCATTGCGTACTACCATTTCTTGGCGTTTTACATGGTGACACTCAAATCGGCAAGAGGCACGATTCTCTCCTCGAGTTTAATTCATGTTGTTTATTGTATGCCACTATTCTAAGATATTTATCATGTAATATTCGAGTTGACAAGTTATGTGATTTGTTTTTCCTGAATCCATATTGTGTTATTCATGGTGCACAATCCTTTTATGGTGTTTACTATATGTATACATATATATAAATCTACAATATGCGCAATTTGTGATGAAACATTTTAAGAGTACACAGAAGATCAGAGTTTCTAGATGCAATATTGTATGGTCCTAGTATGCATTCTCAAAAAAGGATTTATATGACTGGTTTAAAATTTAGTCAGAATGTTTTTCTGATTCTCTTGCAAAGGAAAGTACTTGAATAAGAAAGTTTTCATTGAATCCATCTTGATTCCCTTACAGGTATCTAAACTTAATTCTTATATTGTTCATGTTTTTAGAATGACTATGCTTAGAATCATAGTCTAGTATTGATTTCAGGAGATATAATTTTCATATTGTACGTGCTAACCTTTTTCTTACTACAGGTCTCCTTCCCAGCTGTTTCCCTTCCTAATCCCCTCTTCCCCTCTTGAACTCTCTTAGCCTCTGTGATTTATCTATCAGAGTCTTGGAGCTGCTCAGTGGTGGACGTGTTGGGAACGTGCGCAGACCCCGAGGATCTGGTGACTCTGACACTACTACTACTTCTTCATGTATGGTGAAAGGCAGTTTGTAAGTAGGCCACTGAGTGTGCAGCCTACTCCTAGCCAGACCTAGGTACAAGGCAAGTGCTGGTCTCTTTACAAAGTCAGATGTCTCCATTCCACCCATTTCATCCTCTGCCATTATTTTCGGTGACAGGTCTAAGATTGCTAATGTGTATTGCTTTTCCATCATTCAGCATGTATTGTGTATTCCTTGTATTAACCCCTTCTGTGCCAGGGATGTAATGGTTACGTCCACCGGCACAGTGCTCCTGTGCCGAGGAAGTAACCAGTAAGTACTCTGCACTGAGCTCAGAGGGAGCGCAAGCGCTCCCTCTGTGGGCTTCCCTCCCTCCACCCGAAAGCAGGGATAGAAGGCGAAGCCCTTCCCCTTCCACCCCGACCCCCCCAATCCCCTCAACCCCCCCAGTGACGTCTGATAACATCAGCGTGCATTCGAACGCCGTCCTGATCAGAGGCCACTTCCCCATCGCGCTGGAAGCTCAGCTTCCTGCATGATCGGAAGAGAAATGCTTTGCATCGATCATGTGATGAGGGCCTGAGAGGCTTCAAAGGGAAGGAAAGGGATTTCCTTCCCTTTGAAGTCTCTCAGAGCATTTCAGAAGCCGGATCGTAAAGCGATCCAGCTTCTGAAAAGCCCACTAGACACCAGGGATTTATTTTTCAACAGAAACTGGCATTAGGGGAGCGACCCCCTTGGGCAAGGGTCAAGGGAAAAAAATTTGCAAGGCTTTTTCCTCCCCCCTGGGGGCAGATCGACCTTTTGTTATTGTTATAACCACTAGGCGCCAGGGATCCTTTTTTTTTTTTTTTTAGAGTTGGGGAGCGACTCCTTAGGCAAGAGTCGCTCCCCTAGGGGGCACATTATATTTAGGCCATTTCTGCCCCCCTTGGTGGCAGATCAGCCTATTTTTATGAGGCCAGTCTGCCCCCAAGTGGGGCAGAAACCACTAGAGACCAGGGAGGATTTTTTATGGCGAATTCACAGAAGGGGAGCAACACCTTAGTTAAGGGTCTCTGCCCAGGGGGGAATTTATTTTAGGCCATTTCTGCCCCCCTGGGGGCAGATCGGCCTATTGTTATTAGGCCGATCTGCCCCCAGGGGGGTCAGAAACCTCTAGGCGCCAGGGATCATTTTTTTGTTTTGTTTTTTAGAGGTGGGGAACGACCCCTTAGGCAAGGGTCGCTCCCCTGGGGGGCAAATTGTGTTTAGACCATTTCTGCCCCCCTTGGGGGAAGATCGGCTGATTTTTGTTAGGCTAATCTGCCTCCAAGGGGGGCAGAAACCACTTGGATTCCCCTAGGTGTATAGTTTTAAAAAATGCACAGGTTTGCTAGGTTTCCCTAGGTGCCGGATGAGCTAGAGGCCAAAATCCACAGCTAGGCACTTTGCAAAAAACAGCTCTGTTTTCTTTGTGAAAATGTGATGTGTCCACGTTGTGTTTTGGGGCATTTCCTGTCACGGACGCTAGGCCTACCCCTACAAGTGAGGTACCATTTTTATCGGGAGACTCGGGGGAGCGCTGGGTGGAAGGAAATTTGGGACTCCTCTCTGATTCCAGAACTTTCTGTCACCGAAATGAGAGGAAAAAGTGTTTTTTGGGCCAAGTTATGAGGTTTGCAAAGAATTCTGGGTAACAGAACCTGGTCAGAACCCCACAAGTCACCCCATCTTGGATTTCCTTAGGTGTATAGTTTTAAAAAATGCATAGGTTTGCTAGGTTTCCCTAGGTGCCGGCTGAGCTAGAGGCCAAAATCCACAAATAGGCACTTTGCAAAAAACAGCTCTGTTTTCTTTGTGAAAATGTGATGTGTCCATGTTGTGTTTTGGGGCATTTTCTGTCATGGCCGCTAGGCCTACCCACACAAGTGAGGTACCATTTTTATCGGGAGACTTGGGGGAACACAGAATAGCAAAACAAGTGTTATTGCCCCATTATCTTTCTCTACATTTTTTCCTTCCAAATGTAAGACAGTGTTTAAAAAAGATGTCTATTTGAGAAATCCCCTGTAATTCACATGCTACTATGGGCACCCCGGAATTCAGAGATGTGCAAATAAAACTGTATTTTTGCTAATTTCTTGGTCTATTTTAGGAGAACCCACAAAGTCTGGGTACCTCTAGAATCCCTAGGATGTTGAAAAAAAAGGACACAAATTTGGCATGGGTAACTTACGTGGAGAAAAAGTTATGAGGGCCTTAGCGCAAACTGCCCCAAATAGCCAAAAAAAGGCTCCGCACTGGAGGGGAAAAGCCCTGGCAGCAAAGGGGTTAATCTTTGCTCTCTTCAGTCTTGACACTAGAACCCTTATGTGCTTTACCGGAAATGTATTTTCATCATATAATCTCTCTCTCTCTGGAGATTAACAATCACATTTACCCTGTTTAAAGCTGGTGGTAAATGTTAGTAGCCGGCTGGTGTAGGGGTTGAGGCTAGGGCGCTTAGACTGAGGAAGGAAAGGGAGCCTGTCACCTCGCAGGGAGGAGCATTCCATGCCCCCTATGCAGTTTCTGAGGGTCAGGCAGAAGTTGGGAGACACGTCGGGCTTCAAAGCAGCCCCTTCACCGCAGCAGTTTTTGCTACAAGGTTCCAGATCTGGCCTAAAGTTTTCTTTAGTTTCTATTTTTATATTCATCCTTTGTAAGAATCTCTCCTGTACATATAAAGGTGAGTGTGCTGCAACACGTGCCACAATATACCATCAAACACTCATACACAGCAGGATGTGCAGATGCACCTCGCTAAATCATCCAAAGGAAGGTGGGAATTCTTGAGGCCTTACAAACTGGTTTCTTTACATAAGTATTGCATGTAATACACATACGACCTGTTGCTCAAAAGAACAGCGAACGTTTGCTTGAAAAGAGAGGAAGTGAAGCGAATGTGTTCAATGAGAGGTATATGAGGACATTCTTTGTGTATCGGTAAAAGCCTCTGTTCTCTCGGGAAGGAGAAAGAAAAGATGAAACCAGACTCCACAAACATATGCTAAGAAAGCATGAGTCGCTTTCAAATGGTAAATAATTGAGCTTGTAATTTTGTACGTTGCAATATAAAGGCTCAGAAGTCCAACGAGTCTTAAATCTTTTGTAGAGAAATCTGTTTCCTATTTTTGAATGATCTTATTTCGTTTAATTCATAAAACAAAAGAAAACGAATCCATTGGAAGGCAGAGAAAAGCTTTCCCGAGACCCCCAGCCGTAATTACTGAACTCATTCAAACTTTAGAAAGGGTTAGATTTGAAGACGTATAAAGGCTCCTATTCTAGAACGCGGGAGTTCAAAAATGAATGTACTTGTACTGAGTTTCCAAAATCAGTGTAAAGACAAAACTTAAGAGTACAAAGAACAATTGTAATTTTTTTCCAACTTTCCTGATCTGTTACAGCTGCTGCATGTGGTTCACATCAGCGTCACTATCTTCAAGGGCAGTATACCAATTCACAAACCTTGCTTTATGTCAAACACTAGAGACATCTATAAAAAATTGCCATTTAATTAGGTGGTCTTAAGGTATTTGTCTCTCCTCTACTGAATCAATCAAAGATACTGACAAGTATTTAAAATGTGTAAGCTACAGTGTATTGAGGTTCCGAGTGAACATTGCTCAGGAAATTTCTTGGATTTCACATTCAGTGCTTCTGTATCGAAATCATAAATCCTCTATTGGGGTGCCTGTGGATTTTCTTGGGTTATGCCTTCATACCTTCCGGATGAACCCTGAAGACAAATATAAAGTTTTGCTAACTTTCTCAAGAAGGGAACAAAGCACAGTGGTGGTGCTACTTTCTGTGATCAGGAACGAGACGATTTAAACTTTAGGGTATTCATATGTATCAATCCTATATCAGAAGTCAGTAAAGTTTGAGATTACAACTGCATATCAATTCCGTATTTGGAAGGAGCATGTTTTGGGCATCCCTTTTAAATACTGAGGGGGTGATTCTGACCCTGGCGGTCGGTGATAAAGCGGCGGCCAACCCGCCAACAGGCTGGCGGTCCGAAAAATGGAATTCTGACCCTGGCGGGAACCGCCAACAGAGACCGCCAACTTAACACTCCGACCGCCACAGCGGGACAAACAAACAGCGCGGCGGTCACCGCCAACAGGCAGGCGGCAGACAATGTACCGCCCACCCTATCACAACTCACCAATCCGCCACCTTTTCCGGGGCGGGAGCACCGCCGATAAAAACACGGCGGAAACAGACTACGAACGGGAAAACGCTCACCTCTACGCACTCCACGAGGACGGAGGACAGCATGGAACCCGAATTGAACATCATACCTGCTCTCGTCTACCTGCTCATCTACCACGAGTACGAACTCCGCCGCAGACGTCAACGGTGAGTACTGCACCTACGACACACGGGAGGGGGGGAGGAGGAAAGGTTACGGGCACACACATATGCAACCCCCACCCCCCCCAAGATGTACACACCAATGCAGAGCAACAAGTCACAGTGACACCACCCAAACACCCGTAAAAAATACAATCACATAACCAAATTGAGAATAAATATTTATGAACAAAATAGTCTCAGAAAAGTATTATCAACCATCAAAACGTTCTTCTGATAAACAAATTATTTACACAGCAGTGGATAACTGAAGCAAGTAGTCCTGCACATCTTACGAATCCATCATGTCCGTGGGCCAAAGTGTAGCGAAACAAGGGCAAAGCCCACACAGGAGACCTGAGTCCTTTGGAGAGAACACTGCAGGGGCATCTGGTGACAAAACTACAGGCACCTCAGGGGGAAGGGAAGCGGGGGGCACCACAGCCACATGAGTCCACGACGCCAGATCCACGATGGGCCCACCATGCCCACTGTGCCATCCTGGGGAGTGCAAAGCCACAGTCTCTCAAGTCTCTACAGTGGGTGGCTTGCCCACTGTGCCATCCTGGGGAGTGCAAAGCCACAGTCTCTCAAGTCTCTACAGTGGGTGGCTTGCCCACTGTGCCATCCTGGGGAGTGCAAAGCCACAGTCT